>NC_089705.1:1999161-3315827 GCF_031753505.1 Anomalospiza imberbis
CGGCTCTGATTAGTTCACATCACCTTCTTTACAGCTGCCTGGCCCTTTTCTGGGGAGGCTGCCTCTGAATTGTCAATATTTTATATTTACACAACAGTGTCACCGTCCTCAGGGCAACTTCCAAAAATGTCCCCTGGCTCCTGCCTCCCTGTGAGCCACATCCCTGGGAGATGTTCTCCAGCATCCTCTGACAGCCAGCACAGCACAGAGGGTGGGACACCACCCTGCACCCCTAAACAAGGCCTAAATCTGAGCCTGGCACGTGGAGCTGGCAGCAGATGGGCTGTTGTGTGAGGGGTGTGATCCCTACCTTGGGATCCAGCAGCTCAACCACCTCCTGTGGGATTGGCAGCACCAGGAACACGGGCGGGACAATGGGAAGGTGTTTGGGGACACTGCCCACTGAGCAGGACAGCAGAGCAAATGAGGGTGTGGTTGTGACCCTGCACTGCAGACCCTGCAGGAGAACCAGAAGGAGCATCCATCCTGGTAAAGCTGGAGGTCATTCCAACCCCTGGTGATGCCTTGTGAAGGCTGACCTAGAACAGAGACTGGGCAGAGCTGAAGAATACAGCAGGGATTTATTAAAAGGCCTCAATGGATCCACCTTGGGCAGCACCAGAGCCCAGCCAGGGCTGCAGCCAAGATGGACCCAAAATGGTCCCAAAATGCACGACCGCTCACAGGGTCTCTCACTGTGATCAGCTCTGCTCCATCTGCAGATTGGAGTTCATTGTCCAATTCCAGCTCCAGCCCATGCAGTCCCATCCTGATTGCTTTTCTCTCTCCAGCCCACGTTGTTTGTGCTCTTGGGCCTAAGATTTGAATTGTTTGTCCTTGGTCTCCAGTGAGAGAAGGAATTGTTTTGTCTCCCTACTCTGTGCAGAGAGCTCACTATCCCATAATATGAAGCTCAGACCCACACACTAAAGCAGCACAGAATCTGAAAAATAGAAAAGCTAAACCTGAGGCATCACTGCCATGGGCAGGGACACCTTCCACTGTCCCAGGCTGCTCCAAACCTGGCCTTGGACATTCCCAGGGATCGAGGGGCAGCCACAGCTTCCCTGGGCTCCCTGTGCCAGGGCCTGCTCACCCTCACAGGGAGGGATTTCTCCCCAATATCCCATCTAACCCTGCTCACTTGCAGCTCCCCTGCCCCCACTGTGTTTACCTTATGGCTCCAGGTGCCAGGGCAGCTACCTGGGCCAGGAGCTCTCTGCTCAGACACACCAAGTGTCACAGGGCTGGGGAGGTCTGTGCCCTGTGCCACCAAACAGCTGAGGTCTCTGATCTCTCAGTGAGCGGTGGCAGAGTTATGTAAGATATCAGATGGGAAGTTATGAGGCAGAAATGCCTTGGGAGGAAACAACTAAGTAAGGGAGAGAGACTGAACCCTTTCCCATGCTTTTTGTTTTAGATGCAAATACTGTTCTGTCCATCAAGCTGCTGTTCAATCCCCCGTTCCAGAAAGTTCAATGTTCTGTGTACCTTCATTGGCCCCTGTTACTTGTCATTCACCCCCTGTCTCCCCACTGGTTGTTCTCCAATCACCCCCTCCCAGCTCTTCCCCTTGTCCCTTCTCTGGCTGGTTCCTTTCCACGGTTATCCCTCCTACCCTGTCCCAGTTATATACCCTGGACCCTCCTTCACTCGGCGCTTGCTGCCTCTGAGCTCCTTCAACCTGCTACCCTCCAATAACCAGTGTTGGACCCTCAAGCAGCAAGTCTCTCTCACTTTTACTGGTCAGCCTTCATTACAACATCCAACCTGTCGGGATCTGTGATATTTAGATGCTCCCGAGATTGTAGAAAGTCTCTGTCTTTCAGCCCTGTTGCCAAAGAAGGAGTCGTAATTCGTCTGGGCTGGTTTTCGAGGTTGTTTATTTCTTCTTATCTAAAATATTTTCTCTCTGGCCTGCAGCAGGTCTGTCTCGCAGGACAGTGTGTGGGGCTCTGCCCCTCAGTGGGATGTTACAAACATTATATACCAGAAACTACGTGTGGTATATTTACAATAATGTGCCAGTACCTATCACCCATGTTGAACAGTGTGTCCCCAGCCTAAACCAACAGAAAAATGCCAACACCACAGTGAAACGTGGAGGGCATGAAGAAGAAGAAAAAGGACAAGGCACGCCCAGTTTCCTCCATCTTGCCCCCTTTGAACCCCTTATCTAGAATCCTAAAATTCTACTTTTGCACCCGTGCCACACTAATTACTACTTAAATCAAACACTCAGAGCTTGTAATTCATCCTGTAAGACTGAAAACTCTTTTGCATGGACAGAGATCAGAGACAGTGTCTCTCGGGGCTCTGTTCAGGGGGGCTCCTGACCCCCTGCCAGGGTCCCAGACCATCCAGGGCAGCCACAGGGATGCCCTGGATTCCCACACCAACCCTCAGAGCGTCTGGTGGTTTGTGAGAGCTATCCGCACTGACAGAAGAGTTCACTCTCGGGAAGGTGGCCATCCCATCAACACCTGCCCTGTAGCCACAGAGTTCCCCTCCTCCAGTCTCTGCCCCAGCCTTGGATGAGTCCATTTTTATCCCAGCAGTCCCAGCAGGGACCTGGAACTGCTGGTGAGGCCAGAGAGGCTGGGGGCACAGAGGAGGCTCTGCCTGCAGTGGGGCACAGCCCCGTGTGCAGCTGCAGTGAACACAGACACAGACAGACGTGGGCTGACACATCCCCCACCCTCACACACACCAGGACACCTGCTGGGCTCAGAACACAGCCATAAAGACAGGAAAATGTGTCCCCCATGGGAAAAAAATTACTCGTGCCACACAGGGACACGCACAGTTGCCAGGACTTTCAGTGGGATTAGTAAAAAACCAAGCAGTGACCAAAAAAATGTGGCAACCAGAAACATCCCAGAGTCGGTGGGGAGTGTGCAAACCCATCTGCCACCTTCCTGCAGCCCCTGCCTCACTTCTCAGCCACCAGAGCCCTGCTGGACCCCATGGTGCTGGGATTTCCTACATGCCAGCAGGACAGTGGGGCAGGAGCAGAGCTGCTGCTCTTTGTGGAGCAGGGAAAAAAAAAACTCTGGTTTTTTGGGTTTTTTTAAAGGCTGGCAGGGGGGATTTGCTGATGACCCTGAGCTGTGGTCCCAGGGGGTCATCCAAGCCAAGATGAAGTGGTGAGCACAGAGATCGCCACTCTGGGACCCTCTGTTAGATCCCTGGGGTCCGTGGCAGGAGGAGGATGCTGCCGATGGGCACTGCCTGGCTTGGCAGAGAACCAGAGGGAAGAAAGGAGAGGGGGGATGCTCGGGGGTTTCACCAGAGAGCACAACAGGGCACTGATGGTTCAGGCTGCCATGGACTGCCAGAAGCCCTTTCCGCTGAAGCTCCTGAGGAAGGTCTGAAGGTTTGCACCAGATGCCAGCAGGGCCAGGATGGAGCCAAAAAGCAGACTGTGTCAGCTGCTGGGACAGAAAGTGTAAAACCCTGGATGTTGGCTGAGAACAGCTACATTGCTGCCCTAAATTATTTCTGCTCTCTTCACTGCTGTCCCCAGCTGCCTGTGCTGGGCCATCCCTGCTGCAGCACAGGCTCATAATGTGCTGTAATTAAGTGGGCACGAGTCTAATCAGTCTGCAGAGAGCCTTGGACAAAGGCTCTGCTAATCCCTGCTCTCCCCCTGCAGCAGGGCTGGGCGATGTGTCAAAGCACAGCACCAGCCAGGCACAGGTTGTCGCCTGGTGACTTTTTGTGCTGTGGGCTGAGCTGCTCCAGCTCTGTCTCAGCAGCCCCTGAGCTGCAGAGGGGGAGCAGCCACAGCCTCCTGCAGAGCCAGGAGGGGATGAGGGGATCCAGCTCCGGCCTCAGCACGAGGATCTGAGCCAGGGAACACCCTGAGGAGAGCAGGGCAACAGAATCCCCAGGAAGGGAACGTGCAGCTCCCAGGAGAGCCAGCACTGCTTTTCCCAGGGAGACTCAGGCCGGGGAAATCCTGGACTGAGTTCAGCAGGAAGGATGCTGCAAGCACTGACTGTGCTGTTTGTAAGAGCTGAAAGGATTCCTAAGAGCTCTTGTTCTTCCAGAGAGGTCACAGAATCACAGAACCACAGAATCACAATCACAGAATCACAGAATCACAATCACAAATGACAGAATCACAGAATCACAATCACAGAATCATGGTTTGGGTTGGAAGGGATCTCAAAGTTCAACTCCCATGGGCAGGGACACCTCCTACTGTCCCAGGTTGCTCCAAGCCCTGTCCAACCTGGCCTTGGACACTTTCAGGGATCCAGGGGCAGCCACAGCTTCTCTGGGCACCCTGTGCCAGGGCCTCCCCACCCTATGAGTAAAGAATTTCTTCCTAATATCCCATCTAACCCTACACTCTCAGTGTTTGAAGCCATCCCCCTTGTCCTGGCACTCCACCCCTTGTATGTCGTCTCTCTCCATCTTCCTTATTGGCTCCTTCAGGTACTGGAAGACCACAGCTGGCTCACCCCAAAGCCTCTGTTTGGGTCCTGGATGCTCAAACAGGGTCACACCCCAGGAGGGGGTCCCTTAAGGCAGAGGTCCTGCTGCCTTTGTGCCCTGGCAGTGCCCGCAGGAAGGGAGGTGCTCCTGGGGTGCAGGGAACCCTGAAGTGTCCCTTTGGCCCCAGCCAGCTGCCCCTTCCCACCGTGGCAGAGCCCGGGCAGCAGAGGAGTTAAAGCCAGCCGGAGCTCTCCCCATCCATCCATCCATCCTGCACATCTGACGGCCCCATCTCTTCACCGGGCCCAGATTGATTTCTTGACTGGGAGCAACGAGCAGCTTCACATGAAAAATGAGGGTTTGTGCCATCAATAGAAGTTCTAATTACAACTTAAATCCAGGACATTCTTTACAGCGCACACCAGATTTACAGCGCTCGCAGGTGGGCGTGCAGCCCTTTCTAATTAAAAGCAGCACACATTGCAGATTGCTCCAGCCAGCCCTGGCCCTGCAAGGGCACTGCTGCTGCTGGCACCGAGCTTGCCAGGGAGGCACCAGGCACCCCAAGGGCACTGGGGAAGCTCCAGTTCCTCCTCTCTCTTCTCTTTGCTGTGGCTCATGAGCTGCCCACACCAGTCCAGCCAGGGCTGGACGGTCACCACTGCCCAGCACGGTCACCCTGGGCCCACCCCAGTTCTCTGTGGCACGTGCAAAGGGCAGAACTGGGGCACACAGGGTCACAGGGTAACAGAATCACAGAACACCCTGAGCTGGATCCACAAGGATCATCCAGTCCAACCCCAGGCCCTACACAAACCCTCAGCAATCCCCCTTGGCATCCCTGGAGTGCTGTCCAAAAGCACCTGGAGTGGCCTTGGGGCCATACTCCTTCCCTGGGAAGGGCTGGGATTTCACAGGAAGCAGCCCCAGAGCTGGCTGGTGCCCCAAGGTACCCTCAGGGACCCTCAGTGTGCCAGAGCCCAGCGTGAGGGTGCCCTGTGGGGTCTGCCTGAGGAGCTGGGGCAGGGCAGGTCGCAGGGTGATGGCCAGGGTGTCTGCAGCTCTGCTGCCAAGGCACCCTGAGGCTTTGCACAGCCCGTGCTGCCCTGTACCTCAGTTTCCCCATATTTGAATCAGGAGAAAAGCCCCTCTGAGCAGGGCTTTAGGAAGGCAGGGAGGGAGTGCCTTGTTGGCCAGGCATGACTGGGGGGCTCTAGCAGACGGAGGTGGCATTTCTGGATGTGTCCCATGTCTGCCCTGAGAGGTGCTGCTGGGGAGGTGCCCTCAGTACCTGACCTCCTGCACAGTGCTGCCTCAGCTCCCCCAACCCCTGGACCCTGTAGGATCCTGTGCCAGACCCCTGGCAGCTGCTCCAAGGTCCTGAGAGGAGTCAGAGGGTGTGTGGGACCTGTGGTTTCTAACAGAGCCCCAAAAGGAGCTGGAGTGGGAGGAGGACACAAACAGAACACGTTGAGCAGGTCCTCATCACCTGATGAGATTTCCTGGCTCCTTGGACAATGCTGCATGTCCAAAATATTTTCCACTGGGGATCTGGCTGCCCCAGCCATGGGAGCAGCTCAGCCCCTCACAGAGGGCACTGGGATTAGGGAATGAGCCCTTCTGGTGGATGTCAGGATCCAGGATGACAAGAGATGTTGTTGTTGTGGTGAGGAGCTCTCTCCACTGTGGTTGGCAGCCCCAGCCCCAGCTCAGCCTCTGCCCTGGGCTGGGCTCCCTGGTGCATCCCTGCTCCCAGCTCTGCTCCTGGAGTGGAGGAGATCCCTCTGAGACATTTCTTGTTCAGGATTTGTGGAGCTGAGCCGGGTTACAAGGAGCAGGGAGAGCTCACTGATTTCCCAGGGCTGGAAGCCAAATTACTCCTGCCATGAGCTGCTGCTTTGGAGAACAGAAAATCCCAGCAGAAGGTGAGAGGCGAGGAAAGTGCAAAGCACCGAGACTCTCCAGAAATCACCCCTGCCCCAGATGGAGCCTGGAGAGCTGGAGCTGGGTTTAGAGGCCATGAGGTCAGAGCTGAGACTCATCCCCAGAGCCTTTTCCATGGGGAGCTTGCAGAGGCAGAAAGGTGATGCTGGAAGCTGCTATCCAAGGATCCCACCTGTGTCCTGGATCAGAGCCTGGTTCTGCTGGCTGATAGCAAAGGGCAGCACAGGGACCTGCCCAGTGATCCAAAGCCATCTGGGACTGGAGGGCAGGGCTGCTGCTCCTGCAGGAAAAGCCACCAGCAGCCAGAAGCCAGATTGACAGATCCATGGGGACGTGAGGATGTGACCCTGCACGGAGCTGCCAGCTCCAGAGAGGCCACAGCTGCCTGTGAAATGTGAGGAGTAGGAACTGCCCCCATGACTCAGCCAGTCAGGACCAAAGCTCACCACAAACAGCTGTGGGGCCCAGGATGTCCAGGATGAGGGCAAAACCTCCAGCTCCTTCCTCCCTTCTCGCTGAATTTCCTGATTAGAACAAGATAAACCAGACTGTGTCATCCAGCCCCTGATGTGGGCGAGCAGCTCCCAAGCCCAGATGTGAGCAGCGCCATCCTGACATGCCTGCTCTGGTTTATCAAAGCTGACCCAACATCATCAAAGTCCTTCCATGTGGTCCCTGTCACTCCCACGCACACCAGGAGTGTCCTGGGGCATGAACCCATCAGGATGGGAGCACAGCAGGAGCTGGGTGTCAGCAGGGCAGAGCCCCCCGAGCTGATGTACCTCAAAACTCCCCATTATTGCCCTTCAGAGAAGAGGGAAAACTGGAGGATGGGAGGAGATCCTGATCCAAAGGTGTCCAACTCCTGCAGCCCTCAATGTCCAGGGGTCATGGGGTCTGCCCAGGCACAGAATTCCAGGCTCTCCAGAAGATGACCAGGGATGCCTGGGGGTGAACAGGGTCATCCTGCACCCTGAGGCTGCCCTGTGTTCCCCCACCCCCCAGACAGGCTCTGTCCTGCCCCTGGGCTCGGCCACATCCCCTCGGGCTGTTGTGCCTGTTCCTTGGGGTGCCAGCGGGATTTCTGTTGGCGTAAGAGGGGCACCAAAGCCACATCCCTGCAAGACTTCAGCCCCAGAGAGGAGGAGTCCTTTGGGTCAGTGCCTTGGGAGGATTTTGCTTCTCTCCAGGACCCCGAAACAAATCCCTGCCATGTTTGGACTCAGTCTGCAAGGAGAGATATTGGAGATTTGGTGTGAGGTTGCTCCTCAAACACGAGGCTCTGGCGACTGCATCACCCGCAGTTCGTGTGAGGCTGATCCAGGTTTTGGGGAAGAGTTTCTGTCTTTCCAAACAGGAAGTATTTTTTATGTTCTAACCAACATTTTTGCTTCTACTGCTCTGCTGTGGAGTGTCCCATGTGGGGATCAGGGTTTGGCTCAGCCCCTCCCCGGCAGTAACTGCGCCTGTCACATGGAACATCCCGACAGGAAACAGCCCTACAGGAGCTCCTTTCCAGGAGATCACAGAATCATGGAATGGGACCTTATATCCCATCCAATTCCATCCCCTGTCATGGCAGGGACACCTCCCACTGTCCCAGGCTGCTCCAAACCTGGTCTTGGGCACTGCCAGGGATCCAGGGGCAGCCCCAGCTGCTCTGGGAATTCCAGCCCAGCCCCTCCCCACCCTCCCACGGAACAATTCCCAATTCCCAAGATCCCATCCATCCCTGCCCTCTGGCAGTGGGAGCCATTCCCTGGGTCCTGTCCCTCCAGGCCTTGTCCCCAGTCCCTCTCCAGCTCTCCTGGAGCCCCTTCAGGCCCTGGAGGGGCTCTGAGCTCTCCCTGGAGCCCTCTCCTCTCCAGGGGAGCACCCCCAGCTCTCCCAGAGCTGAGGGGCTCCATATTGCTGCCTCCCCTTTTGACTCATTCCAAGAGGTCAACAGGGAAGCACCACAGGAAGGTCTTGTAGGTGGACAAAGGGATTTTTTGGGGGGACCCTGGGCAGCCCTCAGCCAACAACACCTGTGAGAGGATCCTTCAGAGCTGACAACACATCAGGTACACTTTGAACCCTGAAGGAAGAATGTGGGGACAGACGGGGGAAAAAAAAATTTGAAATCTTTGTTATCCCCATCTCCCAGCTGAAATCCTTCCCTCACTGAGCTGTGCAGGAGCTGATAAGGAGGCAGGGAAGAGGCGCTGGATCGCTGCACGCAGCAGCCAATGCCTGCGCCTCTGCTTTTATGTAGTTTGGAAGTGCTCTGAAACTGCTGGGCACAGACACTTCTGAGGCAGCAGCAACTTTGCACGGTGCGGTTGTTTTATGTCTGAACTGTACATACAGCAGTGAATAGAGCTCATAAAAGATGGATGTATTCTTGTTCTTTTTGCTGGTTTTGATTTATTATTTACTTCACTTTTTTCAACTCTTCCGAAGTGCTGTAAATCATCTAAATCATTTTTCTCCTCTGCTTGGCTAGTTTGGGGGAGCTGAGGCGAGATGATAGTGCCTCACCTCCTCGGCAGTGCAGGGTTTGCTGGGGGTTTTTCAGGAAGAGAGAGAAAAACCAGGAAATTTGAGCTCTTAACATCTCCACAAAGTAGCTCGGAAAGGCTTAAAGGTCTTCTTCCATCTGCTGGCTTCTCTGCAGGGCTCTGAGGCTCAGCCTTGGCTCAGCTCTGGGAGCTCTCCTGGCTCAGGATCCCTGCCCTTTTAGGGGTGTTTCATGGAGCAAATCGGTGCAGGGAGGGTTTGCAAGCCCTGCCCTTGTTGCAGGTCAGAAACAGAAAAGAGGGGACAAGGACAGGAGCCCAGCCTGGGGTCTCCAGGGGTGGGGTGACACCTTTAAACACGCAGGGACGACTCCCAAGACTGGCTGTGGGCAGTGCTCAGGGTCTGGCTCAGAGCTGGGCAGTGCCTGGAGATGTTCCCTCGGTCTAAGGTCACACATTCAGCACCCAGAGCTCCTCCAGCAGAGTCCCCCATGCCTTCTCCATGCTGAGGGCCACCAAGCAGGGGCTCCAGCACCCAGAGCTCCTCCAGCAGAGTCCCCCATGCCTTCTCCATGCTGAGGGCCACCAAGCAGGGGCTCCAGCACCCAGAGCTCCTCCAGCAGAGTCCCCCTGGCCTCCCCCGTGCTGAGGGCGATCGAGCAGGGGCTCCAGCACCCAGAGAAGAAAGGGGGATCTGTGCTCCACAGGTGGAGCAGACACCACAGAGCAGATTTCCAAGGGCACTGGGTCAGTACACTGCTGTTGGAGCACCCTTGATGCACCCAGCCCAGCGGGATGGGAACCCACACCCCACCCCAAAGCCAGGCCAGAGACTCCTGAAGAGCTGGAGCCTTCTTCCCCCAGCAATCCCTTGCTGGTCCCGCTGGTTTTCCTGCCAGCTCCCAGCACGGACACTGGAGGGAGGGGATCATTCCCAGCACCTCTGGAGGAGGATTTGGGTGTCCCCACCAAATCTGGATCTGAGGGGGTGGAATCTGTGGTGTCCCCTGGACTCAGGAAGCATCCACTGAGCAGGCAATGAGCCCAGAAGCTGGATGAACCCATCATTTCAAGCCCAGCAGAAGCACAGGGTAGCCCTGTCTGTTGAATTAAAGCCTTTAGAAAAATTAAGATATATTAAGCCACAGAGATACAAAGTAGAAGTGTAGGTTTAAGTTTAAAGTAAGTGCAGGTTACAGTTTTAAATAAGTAGAAATACATCTTAAGTGCTTTAAGAAACTGTGTTAGCCAGTAAAGGCCCTAAAGAGAAGGACAACCAGAGCAGAGCCCTGGAAGCACTGAGGGCTCTTGGGGAAGCAGCGGATGGGGCACAGAGCAGGGCAGTGATCCCTTTCCACAGGGGCTGTGGGGCAGGGCAGGGCCAGAGGGCTCCTCTCACCTCCCCACACTCTCAGCCAGAGCCAGGCACTGCAGCCCCACAGCCAAGAGCACACCAGGCTCAGGGCTGCCAGGCAGGGGCTCTGTCTCCTTCCTGTCACTTTGTGTCTCTTTTTTTTAGGAGGAATTCAGCTGTAGGGAGAGAAAACGAGCAAGCTGCTAATGAAAGGGCAGCTGCTGCTCCGTGTTAGGCGTGTGAGACCCCACTGGGAGCTCAGCTGGACGCAGTGGGTGGCTGGACACCGTTTATTTTTACATTAGAGCTATTTTCCTCTCACCCTGTCTGCTTTGTGCTCTTTATTTCTGAGTCAGTTCAGCCCCTGTCAGATGGACATCGATGCAGGATGCACAAACCTCCCCAGTAAAAGCTAATTTTGGGATAATAACCGAGGGGGGAGGGAGGATCTTGGATCAGCATCCCTTTGGCAGAGCTGTCCTTGGTGGGGGGCACTACCTGCCCTTGCCCACGCTGCGGTCAGCAAAGAGGGGAGTGTGGAACACAGGACAGAACCTCCAAATCAAATGCCAGGAATTGCCTGTGGGTTTAGAAATCACAGAATCACAAGGTTTGTGTTGGAAAAGACCTTAGAGCTCATCTCATTCCACCCCCTGCCATTGCAGGGACACCTTCCACTATCCCAGGGTGCCCCAAGCCCCAGTGTCCAGCCTGGCCTTGGGCACTTCCAGGGATCCAGGGGCAGCCACAGCTTCTCTGGGCACCCTGTGCCAGGGCCTCACCTCCCTCACAGGGAAGAATTTCCTCCTAACATGCAATTTAAACCTGTCTCTGTCTGTTTAAAACCACCCCCCCCCCCCGCCTTGTCCTTTAAGTATCTGTCTGTATAAAAATTCCTGGGGAGGAAGGGACCCCTGGGCCTGGGAGAAGGTTATCAGAGCACGACGTACCTTTGCCCCTGCAGATGGGCAGCTGGGACATCACAAGCTGTGCTTGAGGACACGTGGCATCAGCGCCAGGTGTGATGGGGACAGGGTGGCTGCAGTGTCCTCGTCGTCAGCTGGTTTTGTGTTTTAAAAGCTGCAGTGTCCTTGTGTGGAAATGGGCCTTGGTGGGCAGACTGGCTTCACTGGAAAGGTGAGAGATGGGAGGGCTCTGTAAGGCATTCAGATGTTGAGGATTCCAGAAACAAATCTGTCTCGGCAAAAAAAATCCCTGAGTCATTTCTTTGTCCTGCATTTCCAATGTCCTGTAGGAATTCCCTCACATTCCCCTCCGAAGCTGTGCCTCTCTCGTCGTTCATTCCCAGTGCTGGGGGTCAGTGCCACTGGGCAGCCCAGCCCTCCCCAAGGGTGTGAGCAGAGCGTCCCTTGGCACAAGGCTGATGGAGGTGACACTTCTGTCCCAGCCCAGCCCAGCTTGAGGCACCTGGACTCACCTGTGGGGAGCAGGGAGAAGCTTCTGGCTGTTCCTGCCTGTCCTGATTGCCTGGAGCTGTGCAGGTGTTCTCAGCACAGCTGTGACCCCGCAGGCTCCCCCTGGACACAGCAGCAGCTTCATTGCCATAAAATTTGTGCTGATTAGGAGGCAGGGAGAGCCCAGCTCTGCTCTCATCACCGGGTGCCCGGGGAGCACCCTGGACTCTTCTCACCTAATTTCAGTTTATAAATTGAAGGTGTAAATCTGAGTTAGCCCTTCCCAGTTCCACGTTGGGCAGGGGGGGATGGTCCCTTCCAGAGGGTAAAATCAAATTAGCTCTGCAAGGCTCACGAGCTCAGAGCTGGGCTGCTCCGAGGTGTGGAGGGCAAAGGGCACAGGAAAGTGGGGCAGAGCAGTGATGGTGAGGAGGAGGAGGAAGCAGTGGTGCAGCTGGGGACCCTGGGGACAATGTGAAGTCACCGTGGCTGTGCCCTCATCGCCAGGGGTGCAGGATGCTGCCAGGGTGTGACACAGCCGAGCACGGCGCTGCCCCGGTGCCCACACGGCTCTGACTGAGTCAGGCTGGCAGCAGAGCAATAACAGACTCAGACATCACATTTAAATGCCCATAAATTTGGAAACAGAGCCAGAGCTCTTTAATCTTGGTTCATTTTTTCATTCGTAACGAGATAACAAAGGAAGCCAAGCACAAGCTCGAGTCATGAATTATTTAGGCTGGGCCCATCCATCTCTGGGGGTCTGGGGCTTGCTCTGCCATGCTGGGGTGTGCAGGGTGAGCAGCCCCTGGCCGAGGCCAGCTGGGTGTTGGGTATCCCCATCAGGGTGTGATGCCCTGTGGGCACTGGGGAGGTTCATTCCAGCCCCGATGGGCACAGGGAGGTCCCAGGTTCTGTGGCCTCCAGGATGGCTCTGAGGGCTCGTGAACAACCCCTCTCATCTTTTCATGGCAGGGATTTTTCCTCCTGGGAAGGGTGGGTTTTATCCCCACACACTCCCAAAACAGGATATTTATCAAACACTTGCCTTAATGCAGAGATCAGAAAGCTCCCCCCGAGCAGGGGAAGGCAGCAAAGCAAGGGCCCACAGCGAGATAATCTCAGCACGAGCCATCCCTCGAGCACAGCTGGGACCTTGAAGTGCATGGAATGAGGGACCCAGCGTCCTCTGGTTGGTTTGGGGGCCAGAACCCTCTGTCCTGGCTCCAGGCATGGCACAGCCCTGCAGAGGAGGCTGTGCCAGCACCAGGGCAGAGGAGCTGAAGGGCGGAAGATTTTCCACCCTGCTCAGAGCCTGGTGAGAAGGATGGAGGCTCCTGAGCAGCCTGGAGCACCAATTTCACGGAAATCCATTTATCTCTCCTTCCTGCAACCCTCACGACATGAATAAATGATGATTGCAGAAGTGATGAACCTGCCCCTGTTTAGGTGTGAAATGAATGTTTACAGGCACAGAATAAATCAAGTATCCCACGGGCGAGCAGCGGGATATTAAACCAAACACCTTTGTGTGCTCAGCCCTCGCTGGGAGAGGCCAAGGGTTTGAAGCCTAGCCAGCTATTGCCATCAGCCCCAGCGTGGCAGTGCCAAGCTCTGGAAGATCCCAGAGGATGAGGGGATGAGCAGCTTTCCTCCCTCTTCCCCCTCTGTCTGAACCCACACCTCTCTCCCCGCCCAGCGCCACAATCTGCACAGCCTCGAAGAAGTCAGGAATACAATGCAAATTCGTGAAGGATTGGCAAGAAATTGTGTGTGTGCTGCTTGCCTGTCAGCATGCAGAGTACTTCTAATCTTGTCACATAAATAATACGATTATGTAAAATATCAAACAGTTGGAATAAACTTAAAGCCACAATGTTCTAGTCACAGACTTAATGGGGGGTGGGGGGGAGAAAGGAAAAACAACAAAAAAAGAGTAAAATCCCTTTTTACTCTGCCGCATGAAGGGGAAATGGCTCCTCTCTGAAATCCTGGAGCCTCCCAGGGGATGAGGAGGTGGGAGCTGCTTGGGGAGGCAGAGTTGCTCCTTGGGGCAGCTGGACACAGCCTCACCTGGGGAGGACTGATGGGGAGCGGGGACAGCAGAGCCGTGCCCGGGAGGAGCCTCTGCCAAGGTCACCAAGCACTCTGGGGACAGAGCCGGTATCCACTACTCACCATTTTGCTTTTCCCCTCTGACACCCTCTGCTGTGGTGCTGCTGGCACGGGGCACCCCCTCCAACCACGGGGATTGTCCAGGTGAGAGGAGAACACTGCTCCAGGAAACTGAGAGGGAAACACTGATCTAGGACATTGGGAGGAGAACACTGATCCAGGAAACTGAGAGGAAAACACTGATCTAGGACATTGGGAGGAGAACACTGATCCAGGAAACTGAGAGGAAAACACTGATCTAGGACATTGGGAGGAGAACACTGATCCAGGAAACTGAGAGGAAAACACTGATCTAGGACATTGGGAGGAGAACACTGATCCAGGAAACTGAGAGGGAAACATTGATCTAGGAAACTGAGAGGAGAACACAGCTCCAGGAAATTGAGAGAACACTGCTCCAGGACATTGAGAGAAAAACACTGCTCCAGAAATGGAGAGGAGAACACAACTCCAGGACATTGAGAGAAAAACACAGCTCCAGGAAATTGAGAGAACACTGCTCCAGGACATTGAGAGGAGAACACTGCTCCAGGTGTCTGCTGAGCACCCATCGCGGGCCGGGAGCAGTGCAGGGACAGCACGGGGAGACAGGGCTGAGCTCCGGGAGCACATTCCACTCCCGGCTCCGCATCGCTCTGCATCACTAATGCCGTCCTCTATTTGTACCGCCCGCAGTGGTGCCGGCATCGCCGCAGGATGAGAGGAGGCAGCGGTGCCCAGGGAGCCGCTGCCGGGATTTTGCTACTGGCCCTGAGATCAAGAGCGGCATGAAAAGCCAGAGTGCCTTTGTTAGAGCTCACTAAAGAGCCCAGGCTGATTGAGATGGAAAACAAAATCCTCTCCTCATCCCCTGCACAGGCTCATGGACAGCACAGCCTGAGTGCACTGACATGATTTATGGCTGTGACCCCTCTGATCCAGCTGAGAGCTGAAGCCAGAGCAACCTCAGCATCCATCGTCTCCCTGTGGAATACACCTGGGTCTTCCTCCAGATCCCTGGAACAGGCTCCCTAGGGAATAGGCACAGCCCCGAGGCTGCCAGAGCTCCAGGAGTGTTTGGACAGCCCTGAAGGGATGCTCAGCGTGGGGCTGTTGGGGGGTCTGGGCAGGGACAGGAGCTGCACTGGATGAACAAGAAAGCAATGCACACAGCAATACCACAAGATTCCTGCAACGTTTATATGAGACTTTATCACAAATTCATCACGTGATCTAAACAGTAGCATAAAAGATGTTTCATTGTAAAAATGTAAGTTAGAATTTTGCATTAAATATGACAAAAATATAACAGGACCATCAAAAAGATTCATTCAGCCTGAAAATACAGCCAAACACTTGAGGATGAGGATTTCATTGTTCCTACATGTCTTCAGAGAACCTCTGGCTCTAGAGAAAGATAAAACAATTTTTTTCTTAAACAGAGGATCCCTTGTGGGTCCCTTCCAGCTCTGAACATTCTCTGATTCCATGATCCACCTTTCCAGGCCATTCCCTGAGCAGGCCCAGCACAGCCCAGGCAGGGCAGAGCCTGTCTCTGCTTGGACAGCACCAGCATTAGGCAACGCATGGCCTGCATGACATGCAGGAGGAATTCTGTGCTGTGAACCATCTTCACAAGAGGCACAAAGCAGCCTCATCCCATCTGTCCCCATCCCAGCACCTTCCCTGGAGGCTGTGGGAGTGCAGAGGCACTGAGGGCTGGCAAGGACAGGGTTTGCAGGGCAGACCTTGCCAGGCAGAGCCCAGTCTGTGGCTGGTCAGGGATGAGCCCTTGGCTTCCAGGGCTGGAGGTTCCAGCCCCACGCTGTCTCTGCTTGGACAGCACCAGCATTAGGCAATGCACCAGCTCCTTCCCTGGCTTCCCTTGGTGGACATGCAGGAGGAAATCTGTGCTGTGGACCGTCTTCACAAGAGGCAAAAAGCAGCTGCACCATCCTCAGCGTGGAGCTGGAACCTAAGGGCTCATCCCAGACCAGCCACAGACCAGGCTCTGCGTGCAGTGAAACCTGGCAAGGTCTGCCCTGCAAACCCTTCCCCTTGCCAGCCCTCGGTGCCCCCAGCACTCCCACAGCCTCCAGGGAAGGTGCTGGGATGGGGACAGATGAGGCCTTTGGGCAGGGAGGACCATCCCAGTCTGCTGAACAGCCATGCCCAGCTCAGGCCCAGCTGCCACGCTGTGACCCTGCTCCCTGCTGCATCTCCCCCACGTTCATCACCAACACCGATCTGCTTTTCCCAGACCTTGAGAAGTTTTGGAGGCCTTGGGATGAGCCCCTCTGTGCTCAGCCCAGCTCTGGAGATCTCTTGGGGTCACAGCTGGGTCCCAGGTGGGCAGGGACACGTGGTTGAGGCTGGTGGGGCCAGGGCCATGCCCGTGGAGCAGTGCCAGGCTGCAGCTGTGTGCCCTGCCCGGGGCACTGAGTCACTCACTCACTGAGCTGCCCTTTCTGCTTAGCAGAGCAGCTGTGACAGCCGAGCTGCAGGCAGGGCTCCTGCTGCTGCCACTGCCCAGCCTCTGAGAGGAACGCGGGCACTTCCCTGGCACTTTCCCTGCCCCTGCCTCCCTCCAGTCCATCCGTTCTGGCTGGGGAGATGGTCACGGCCACTGCACAGAGCTGCTGATTTAATGAAAGAAGGAGTTCCTCTCATCTGGACATTTTAAAAGAGGGAAGAGAAATTGCTGTCTGCAGGGCTCCCACAAAAACGGGAGCAGACCTGCCCACTCTCATTTAATGGACAAAAAAAAAAAAAAAAAACCCTGGGAAAACCTGCACTGCATCACCTGTGCTGAGAAACCTTCACACTGGGGCCCTGTGTCTTTGTGAGTGTGACCAAACCCCATTTCTAAGGACTTCTTCCCCTTGGGCATCCCTATAGAGGATGGATGTGTTTCTCTCGGGGCTGTGTGACCCACTTTCCTGGGCTGGAGCAGGCTGAGCCCCTGCAGCAGGGGACTGCAGGTCACATCCCCACGGAGTCTCGGAGCTCTGGGAGCCCTGGCCTTGCTGCTGCACTATTTCCTGCAGGAAAAGCCCTCTCTGTTGCCAGAGCTGCACCTGATGCCCGTGCCTTGCCACTGCTGCCACAGCACCCGGGGCAGCCTGGCTGGGGAGCAGCTGCCTGCTGTGTGTGTGCTGCCTCCTCCCAGCTCCCCACTCGTGCTCCACCTCCCCCAGCACTGGAAAATAAAAGCCAGAGCCCTGCCAAGGCAGCAGTGGGTGCTCCACCCCTCCTCACTCTCAATATCTCTACCCCCAAACCAGCCTGGCAGCCCCACAGGTGGAAGCAAACTCACTGTGCCGCCCTCCCTGTGGTCACATCAATGCCAAATATCCCTTTCCAGGGCTCAAAATGACTTTGAATGACAAAATTCCTAATTCTGGGGCTCCTCATACCCTCCTGCAGGATGTCTGGGACATCCCAGGACCGGGAAGTTCTGCAGCCCGCCCTTTTGCAAGAGACAGGGGAGCAACTCCTTCCCCTTCCCCCAGGGTTTTTGAGGTTTAAGCCTGCTGGTCATCCCTGGGGAGTTGGGCTTATTTCCACTCACCTGTAACTGCATTCTCTCCCAAATCTGCAGAGCCACCTGCAGCCACTGACCCAAAGCCCTGCTCAGTGTCCCAAGGCCTGTCCTGCTCTCCTGTAACTCAACAGCCTTGGTGCTGCCTCTGTGCAAATGCTGCTCAATTTCCCAACCCCTGGCACAGCTCCTGCCCTGCCCACACATCCTGCTCTGGGACAGATGCTCTGAGCTGACCCAGCACAGGAGAGCCCCAATAAACCCAGCCCCAAGCCCCAGGTGAAGGGGCAGGAGGGTTCACCTGCACAGCAAGGCTGAGCATGCCATGGCACAGGGGGGATGGGTTTTCTGCTCCCACACTGGGTTGGGTTGGAAGGGACCTTTAAATCCCACCCAGTGCCACCCCTGCCATGGCAGGGACATCTCCCACTGTCCCAGGTGCTCCAAGCCCCAATGTCCAGCCTGGCCTTGGGCACTGCCAGGGATCCAGAGGCAGCCACAGCTGCTCTGGGAATTCCAGCCCAGCCCCTCCCCAGCCTCCCAGGGAACAATTCCCAAGATCCCATCCAGCCCTGCCCTGTGGCAGTGGGAGCCATTCCCTGGGTCCTGTCCCTCCAGGCCTTGTCCCCAGTCCCTCTCCAGCTCTCCTGGAGCCCCTTCAGGCCCTGCAAGGGCTCTGAGTTCTCCCTGGAGCCTTCTCCTCTCCAGGGGAGCACCCCCAGCTCTGCCAGCCTGGCTCTAGCTCTCCTTAGTGATCTTCTCTGAACTGCCATCCCATGCAATGTTTGCTGATCCCACTCATCAGCTGATGCTGTTAGAGCTCATCAGAGCCTTGGCCAGGACCTGGGTTTCCCCATTCAGATATTTTATAAAATGTGGGAGAACAGAGCAGTGTGGCTGTCAGTGACAGCTCCTGGGGCTTCCAGCACATGGCCAGGAGAAATATCAAGCTTCACCTGATCCCTCTGCATCATCCCTGTGTTTGAAGCTCCCTTCCCTTCCTGAAGCCAAGGGCTGTAAATCAGAATGGTTTGCTGAAGCAGTCATGGTCTCCCATGAGGAAAGAACCCCACACTGCTTTTCCTCAGGAAAACATTTCACCAAATCAGGGGTGAAGACACAAATTCCCCCCATCTCCCAAGCTAAACCTTTCTCAGAAGGACAAGGAGGCTTCACCAGCCCCAGCCCTGCAACAGCAGTGTCTCCCCCCAGCCCAGTACAGCCCATGAGGGAATTTCCAGCCTCTCCAGACACGGGGGGAGTGGAGAGACCCCCATCCCTCCCCTGGCTGTCTGTCTGCAGCCACCCTCCTCTGCTCCGCTGAGCACAGAGCTGGCCCTGGACTCCAGCGCCTCTCCAAGCATGGAGCTCCTGCCGTTATCCAAAGGCAGGAATTTCTCTTCCTGGGCAGGGAAGAGCATCTCCCCAGCTCCCTCACACATTATGAAGAGCTAGAGCTCGGTAAATCTCATCTCAGCCAAGGGCATCACCCCTCACCAGTTAGCACTAGATCAAACCCAGGTTTATTCAGCCTCCCACTAATCCCTCTGCAACAAGAACCACCTGCAGTCTGGAGCCGGGGACTGAGCAGGGATCGGCGTGCAGGTGTCTCTGATTTGATCATCCCTTCGGAAACGGCTGCACTCGGCAGAGAGAGGAGCAGCCCGGGAGGGGGAGCCGTGACGGGGGCAGGGGGGAGAGAGAGGCTGTGCCTGCAGGGGCTGAAAGAGCAGCAAAGTGGGGGCTGATGGTTCCCCCCCACGGACACTTCTGAGAGGCCAAAAAACATTGGGAAGAGATGGGGGAAAGAAAGAAAAAAAAAAAAAAATCTTATTTTCAAGAATTCTCTGGTACTTAAAAGCTTGAGACCCGCAGGGGAAGCTAATAAATTTTAAATAGTTTGGAGAGTTGAGACCAGCAGTTTAACTTTGTGCTGCTGCTGAGTTGTTTTCCAAGTGTATTTAATGAAACCCTTCATTATGTTCAGATAATTACGATCTCTGCGTTCCTGGTGCTGCTGGAGTTCACCATCTGTGCTCACAGGTACCTGCTCCATCCTGGCACAGTGGGAACCGTGAGGCACTCGTGGGGCTGGGCCACATTTCCCAGGTTTGGGGGCTCAGGGAGCAGCCCTGGCCATGGCCCAAGCTGGCAGCCCATGGCAGGAGCACAGCTGGCCCTGAGATCTCCACGTGTCACCCCCGGGGTCCTCGTGGGGTTTGGCTCTTAGTGCTCTGGATTTCTCCATTCAGTTATTTTGCAAAATGTGCGAGAACAGAGCAGTGTGGTTGTCAGTGACAGCTCCTGGGGCTTCCAGCACTCGAGGAGGAGAAATATCAAGTTTCACCTGATCCCTCTACCCCATCCCTGGCATGATGGGGGGATGAGGGGTCTCGTGTTACCTGGTCCTTTGGGGTCAGCAGAGCCCTGACGTCCCTCCTGCTCTTTGCTGACCTCCAGAGCAGGTGAATGTTCCCAGGAAGAGTTTGGGCTGCCCAGGGTGAGCTGGGCTCTGAACTGCTGGGCTTTGTTCTGACAGCTCCAGCTCCCTGCAGAGCTCTCTACATCCCCATCCATTGTGGGTTCCCCCCACTGCCCACTCAGCCGTGCTTCCCAGCCGTGCTGGGGTTCCCCAGCCCAGCATCCCTGCTCCAGGCCCTCTGCCCATCCGCCAGGAGGGAAGCTCCAGGTTCTCTCCCATCAGCCTGGTCCTCAGGGATGGGTGGCACTGCGGGAGCTCCTGGCTTTGGGGACTGAGCTTTGGGACAGTGCCTGGGGGGCTTCACCCGCGCTGAGCTGGCGGGTCCGTCACTCCAGACACCCCTGCCCTGCCCCGGGGGCCCCGATTGCTCAGGCAGCTCTGCCTCCGGCAGTGGGAGGGTGACTCAGCCCGCCGGGAGCCGGGACCATCTGCGTGCGGGGCTCCGGCTCCCCTGACTCAGGTCCAGCCGCTCACCAGCCTCGGAGCTGCCCTGGGATGGGGGAGGGAGGCTCACACGGATGGGGCAGCCGGCCTGATTGACTCAGTTTGGGGTCCCCCACTCACCTTGGGGTCCCCCACGGGCACAGCCTGGTGCACAGCGTCCTTGTCCCCTGTGTTCCCCCAGCAGCAGGTGTGGACTGGAAGCACAGCTCCCGTGCCAGGCCAGCTTTGTCCTGCGTGTCCTGGGCTGCTGTGGGACAGGAAGCACCGTGGCTGGCACACGCTGATCACAGGGGCAGCTCTGACCCACGGGGGCTGGGCAGGGTTGGCACCGAGTGGTTCTCTGCCAGCCACGATGAGGGGCCCTGGCCAGAGCAGGGCAGCTTGGCTGTTCTGGGGACACTGAAGGGACACAGCCCGGGGAGATGGAACCAGTGGAGAGGCCTGAGAAAGGGGCCCTGAGGGGGAGGAGGGTGCTGGGTACCCGTTTCTGCTTTCCCTGCCAGCCAACTGGGCGCTTTTCCCCCACTCTTAAATGTCAGCGATGGTGTTTCCTGCCCAAGTCAGCTCTTCCCCTTGGGGACTGGCCAGCAGGGTCTGTTTTATACCCACTCCCAACAGCTTGGGTGGCTCAGGACTGGGCTGCTGCCTGAGCTGTGACAAGTTGGCAGCATGGCTGTGCTCCCAGCCAGCTCCTCTCTGAGCCCACACCGAGCTCAGCGCTCGCTGCCTCTGGGGCTCCAGCTCACCTCGCTGGGCTTTCCTTCCAGGCTGCATCTCCACGGGCAGGGCAGGAAAGCAGGGTCTGCTTAGAGGGGAGAAATCCCCCAAATCACTCCGAAATCACCCCCCCCCATGGGCAGGCAGAGCAGGGACCAGCCTTAGGAACATGACCCCCCCTCTGTCCTGTCCCTCAGCTGCCTTCACCAGGGGTGGTGAGTGTGACAGGGACTTCGTGTGGGGAGAGATGTCACCCACCTGGGCAGCAGGAAGGGAGAGCCAAGGAGGGTGTCAGGGTCCCTCTGTCCTCCAGATATCTGAATTCCAGGCTCAGCTGTCACCCCTCAGCCCGTGTGGGCATCACCCTAGTGCCAGCTGCTCCTCCTGGGTGAAACCTGTCCCTTCCCTGAGCAGGGCTGGCACACATTCCCTTCCTCCTGGAACACCCTAGGAATGGTGAATAAACTAAATCACCCCTTCTTTTCCCTGCTGGAGTGGAGGAAGAGCCCAAAGCCTCTCCCTCCAGGAGCTGGGCGTCCCCGGGAGCCCGGCAGTGCTGAGAATGCCCTGGAGCTGCGGGGAGAACCTTCCAGCCTTCCCCAGAGCTGCCACAGAGGGCTCCTGCTTTAATTCCTCATCTCCTGTGCCGGGCACAGAACCCACAGCTCGGCCCATCCCTGCCTGAGGGCTGGGACTGCTGCAGGGGCCGGGGCAGCACCGCAGCACTGCTGCTGCTGCTGCACCCAGCTGGGAGCTGGCGCTGCCCTGGGATGCTCAGCACGGGGCACACCGGGCAGGAAGGGGGTTTTGGGAACACCCCGGTGCTGGCTGTGGGTGTCAGGGAATCTGGAGAACGGGACTGGATGGGAGGAGGCGCTCAGCATTCGGGGATGCTGCACAAGGCAGAGGGACTGGGGGTGTCTGTGCACAAAAACAGGCCTGGGCATAGAGAAGCTTCAGCGGGGGAAAGGAAGGGGTGGTTTAGTTTATCCCCCATTCTTAGAGAGTTCCAGAAGGAAGGGGATGTGTGCCTTCAGCAGGGGAAAGGAAGGGGTGGTTTAGTTTATCCCCCATTCCTAGAGGGTTCCAGGAGGAAGGGGATGTGTGCCAGCCCTGCCCCAGGGAAGGGACAGGAGGAGCAGCTGGCACGAGGATGATGCCTACATGGGCTGAGGGGTGACAGCTGAGCCTGAAACTCGGATATCTGGAGCACAGAGAGCACATGGGATCCTGACACCCCTCCTTTGCTCTCCCTTCCTGCTGCCCAGGTATGTGATATCCCTCCCCACATGAAGTCCTAGCCCCTGTCACTACCCCTGCATGGTGTTGATCACCCCTCTCCTGGTTTGGGTTGGAAGAGACCTTAAAAATAATCCAGTTCCACGCCCTGCCATGGGCAGGGACACCTTCCACCAGCCCAGGTGGCTCCAAGCCATGTCCATTTTGTATTCTTTCAACAGGATTCCCATAGTGAGCATTCCCAGGAGAGCTCCCCACCTCCTGCTGGAGTGTCCTGGTGCTCTGAACTGTGAGGGAGGAGAAGGAGCAGAGAGGAGATGGGAAAAGATGCTCATAATGTGTAATGAGCCTTTAATGCTCTCCCTGGCCCCCTCCCAACACATATGGGAGCTGGATGAGCCAATTAAACCAACACCAATTAAATCAGCATCAATCACATCCTGTAAACCAGAGGTGGGGCCTGAGGGTGACTCCCTTCAGTTTGGAGAGAGCCAGACCCTGGAGGCACCATCAGAGAGGAGAAAGGGGTGGCTGGGGACCTGGACCAGAAGTAGGGGACAGAGGGGACACCAGAGCTCAGGTTCCAGCTGGGACAGGCACCTCCCTCACTGGAGTCCTTGCACAGGGTCACCTTGAGCCCTGGAGGTGACACACCTTGTGCCATCGAGCTGGCCCCATGGATATCTGCTGCTCTGGGGGCTCCAGCAGCTCTGGCTGTAGGGTGGGCTCAGTCTGGCAGACTGCATCTCTGACTTTGCCTTCTGCTCTCATCCCAGCCAGTGCTGAGACACCAGGGCTGCAGCAGCCATCCAAGAGGATGGAACAGTGAGAATTCCCCTTTCCAGCCCTCCCAGGGCTGCAGCAGCCATCCAAGAGGATGGAACAGTGAGAATTCCCCTTTCCAGCCCTCCCAGGGCTGCAGCAGCCATCCAAGGGGATGGAAAAGTGAGAATTCCCCTTTCCAGCCCTCCTCTGCTCTGCTTGGTTTGCTCTCCCTTTGTCCTAGAGCACAGAGAGGTATTAAAAATCCCCTAAAAAGGGGCAGGTGCTCATCCTCACCTTGACTGGAAGAGTCTTGTCCTGTCCCCTGGGGTTCTGTGTCCCCAGTGGGGTCCAGTGTCCCCCTGGCTGTCACAGACAGGTAGCCCAGGGAGCAGGAGGTCTCAGGGAGGCTGCAGAGCAGAGCTGAGTGTAGCCACCTGTGAGTTAAGAGATCCAAACTGCCTTGGAGCTGTCCAATGTCAGAGTGTTGCAAATCCAGGTCTGGGGCACACGAGTGAAGTGGCAACTCTTGACTTAATCCAGACAACTGTCACTGAGCCACAAAGGAGCAGGGACTCAAATTAAGTTCCATAGCCCTTTGGGAAGTATCAAGCCAGAAAAACAGTTTGCAGGCTTTAGGCAGGGTGATTTTAAACAAATGAGGAAGTGCCTTAGAAACAGCTTAAGATGAAAGCTACCAAATTAAAATCCTTGCAATCAGTATGGAGGCTACTTATGCAACAACCTCCTGAGGAGGAATTGGAATCCCAGAGATAAAACTCTAAACAAATAAAGAGACAGGAGATGAAGGAAAAAGAAATGAAACTTAGTCAAAAAGTGATGTACAGAGGGCTGCTTGAACTGCCTTTGACAAGTGGCAACTGAGCACCACAAAGGGGCAAAACCAATGTCAGCCAAGAGGGGAGTGGGAGGATGGAGAGGGTATCCAGCTCCACAGAACATCTCCCAGCTTCCCTGAGCAAGCAGGAACGTGGCTGTGGGTATGGCCAGGCACCTCTCTGCATCCTTGAGACCTCTGTGTGGCTCTGGCACAAGGGTTGGGTTGAACCCAGAGGTCCCCATCAGACACCTCAGTTTGGGAAAAGCAGCTCCCAGCAGAGCATCTCCCCCTCCCTGGACTGACAGGACACTCTCCTCTCTCCTCCCTCCTGAGGTCTTTGCAGGGCTGGCAGGTCCATGGGTGGCCTGGGAGGCCAGGGCAGCTCCAGTGTGGGAATGTAATCAACCCCTCAGGGGAACCACCAGGCTTTGCCCTGAAAGTTCTACCACAGAGTTCTCCCCACCTAGGCTGAAAGAGAGCACCTGTCCCATGGTGCTCTGCAGCACTGCTGCCAACCTACATCAGATTGCCTCCCCCACTAGGGGGGAAGCAATCCAGTTGCCACTGCCCACCTTGCATGGTGTAGATCACCCCTCTCCTGGTTTGGGTTGGAAGAGACCTTAAAAACCCTCCAGTTCTGTTACCCTGTTCTTTTGAGAGTTTTAAAGTTCTTCTAAAAGTTCCTATGCCTTCTAATATTTACATATTTCAACTGAGTTTTCTCAAACACTGTTCATGTAAATAATGATCATTGTGCATTCTTCTTTGTGGGTGGAATTGATGGACTTTTGGTTTGACCAGTGTGGCTGGAGAGTTGGCAGTTTCACCCTCCAATCCACTGTCATTTTTCCTATTGTATATATAATGGAGTCAGAAAATAAAGTTTGGTTTTTTTTGAGTTCTTTTTATTTCCTTTTACATCTAGCCTACTTCTGTGAGTTATTTTATGTCACAGTGTGACACAGTTCCACAACCTGCCATGGGCAGGGACACCTTCCACTAGCCCAGGTGGCTCCAAGCCACGTCCATTTTGTGTGCTTTCAACAGGATTCCCAGTTGTTCATCCCTCATCCCCCACTACAGGCTGCGGCCCTTTGCCCACCCCTGTGCCCTCAGGTCACTGGTCACTGAGCCCACACTTAAGCCTGTGCAAAGCACGTGGTTCTGTCTTTGTCCCTGATCCCTGTAGCGTGGTGGATGCAACAAACCTTCGCTGGAATACTTCATACAAAGATCCTTCCTGCCTGTCTTGGTTTGAACAGACAGGTGTCTGCTAAGGAAGGCAGGAGTCTCCCCTGAAATGGAAAATGCAAACCCCTGCCCTCTGAATTATTGTAATTTTGAAAATAAGGGGCTCTCAGGCAAAGATATGGGAATTGCAATAACAGTTCTTTATTAAGGAAATTAAAAATACAAATGCAATAGCACAAACAAACCAGTGCCAGAGTCAGAGCAGGCCCTGGCAGCCTGTGGGTCAGGCTGGTGGCAGCAGTCCCATCCCATGGTGGCTCAGCCCTCCTGCAGTGCCAGCTGTGCTTCTGCTGGAGCAGGGATCCTGCACAAGGGTGGAGTTTTCCTCTGAAGCTCCAGGGCTGCTGGAGATGGGCCTGGGCTTCCTCTGGGAATGCAGTGGGGAAGAAAGCTGCTCCTCTGGGAATGCAGTGGGCAAAGGCTGCTGTGGTGTGCCAAGGTCAGATTGTATCCAGGTAGGAATGCTTGGCTCCTCCCCTGGGCGGAGCCTCTCCCCATGGGATGATGGAATTTTCTCAGCCATGCAGGGACACTCATGCAGTGGCCATGAACAGAAGAGAGCTCCTGGAGGGAGGACTGGCTGTGGGAGAGATAAAGAAAACTGCCCAAAGAACAGCAGAGAGCTGCCCCAGCTCTGACAGATGGGATAGAACACACACTTCTCTTGCACTCCAGGGCACTGTCTTCCCTCTGCTGAGCTATCCGTGGCGTGTGTGTGTGCATGGACTTGAAATGGCTGCTCTGGTGGCCTCACTCCGAGCGGCCTCTGAAGGACACGCTTCGAAGAAGGTTGCAGCATTTCTACCACCGTGCCACGCTGCACCACTCCAGCTTTAGGAGAGTCCTGCACATGCACAGCTTCTCCCAAGCTGAGGGAACAAACGCAGAGTGAAACCTGAAAGTGAACTGTGGTGCCTGAGCCAGCAGGTTTCTACCAGGACTGTCCCGGGCTGCAGGGGCTGCGAGGGAGGGAGCTGCAGGGCAGGGGAGTGCAGGCACTGCAGGGCACGCCCCGGGGCTGTGTGGGAAATGGATTTGTTGAAAATTTTTCAGCTGAAAGTGGAATAAAAGCTTTTAAAACGCCCCTCAGTTACCCCATCTCTGGGTCAGAAAAAGGCATAGTCTGACAGGGCTGAGTCTCATCATCTGAAGGTCTTGAGTTTGATCCTCACACGGGGCACCACTGTCTTGAGTTTTAACTTTTTTTTTGTTAGGGTTGAGATTAAATGTGTGAGATGGTATTTTTTGTTTGGATTTAGATGTTTGTTAGTTTTTATTTATAGTATAGTTTTATAAATGGTGAGTTCTATAGTATTTTATTTTAACAAATTTAAAAATAGAGTTGTATCTCTCTATAAGGTTTTATAAGGATAAATTGTTTGATTAAGAAATGATATTTAAATTATTTTTACTTTAAATTTAATAACTAATTACTTGTGGTCTGTAATGTGGATGTTTTTATTTAATTTTACAATACTACTTAAACTTGTGAAGAAGAAGGTTTAGCTTCTGCTTTAAAAACTTCTATCTTGTTTTATATATATTACTGTATTCTAAACCCTTAAGCTCCTAAGTTTTCCACCCTGTGATAGCACACCCTTCTGTTCAAACTCCACCCCCACAATCCCAGTTCTGCCATTCCATTTTGGAAGCCTTCTCCACGGCCTCAGGTCAGTGCAGTGTTCTCCTGGGGGTCAGTGCCTGGCAGCACAGAAAGTCTCAAATTCTCAGCAACCAGGGTTCCAACACGTGTCCACGTTAGTGCCCTGAAGGTTTGCAGTGCCCCAAGGGCCCCTGTCTCTGCTGAGGGGACATGGAGGCTCCCTGAGGAGCCAGGTGCTTCCCTGGGGACTCGCAGCCTTGATGTGCTTTGGTTGCAGATGAAGTTGGCAGCATCCTCCAGATCTGGAATGATGTTTCTCCTGAGTCCTTCAAAGGTACAGGCTGGCCCAGGATGGGCAACTCAGCCCAGGGAGATGGCAAGTGCAGCTGTGGAGCCACAGCTGGCACATTGAGGGCAACTGGGTGAGGCAGAACTGATGTCACTGTCACCAGGTTTGGCTTTCAAAGGATGCGGGGGCACAGGGATGACATCAGAACTGCCCAAAGTTGCCATGACCTTGGAAGCCCCTCTCCAGTGTCTAAGGGGGCTCATAAGGAGGTTGGAGCCCTTTCCACAGTGGCATGGAGTGACAGAGAAAGGGGAATGGCCTTCAGCTGAATGAGGGCAGCATTAGATGGGATAAAAGGAAAAAGTTCTTCCCTGTGAGGGTGGGTAGGCCCTGGCACAGGGTGCCCAGAGCAGCTGTGGCTGCCCCTGGATCCCTGGCAGTGCCCAAGGCCAGGCTGGACATTGGGGCTTGTAGCAGCCTGGGACAGGGGGAGGTGTCCCTGCCACAGCAGGGGTGGAACGAGATGAGCTTTAAGGTTCCTCCAACCTAACCCATCCCACGGTTCTGTGGGACTCCAGGCAGCCTCCTGCCCTGCTCCTGGGCATGCTTTTGCAGCTTGCCCTGAGCTCACCGTGTGCTGCCCAGGGGCACTGCCTTGCCCTGGCAGCAGGGTGGCACGGAGCACATCGGGGCACGGGGCACACGGCAGCGCCTGGCATGCTGCCAAGCCGGACCCACGGTGGGGATCACCCTCCTGAATTGCCCAGCCGTGAATTCCCCAGCTTCCCCGGCTCTGCCACCCGCACCCAGCCAGGCCGGGTGTGGGCAGCGCTCCGCTCCCCGCGCTGCCAGCGCCGAGCCTGCCATGGGCACGGCCCGGGGGAAGGCAGCGATGGCAGCGGGGCTGGCAGCCTGGGCACACCCTGCCGGAGCCCCGGGGTCCCCTCCGTGCCAGCAGCAGCGAGGTGGCCGTGCCCGACCCCCGCTCCGCACTCGCTGTTAGGGCAGGGAGGGCTGCGCTTCGCCCTGGCCTCAAATCCAACTGGAACAAGCTTGGGAAATTAGAAGGACGGGAGGGGGAGGGAGAGCTAAAATAAGATAAATAAAACCAAATAAAAATAAACCCTAAACCCTCCGTTCTTCTTTGATTCTCTCTCCTTCTTTATTTATTTTTTTTTCCTCCACGCCAAGATTACTAATTGTCTAAGCATCTCAATTTGCTGGTTTCACTTAATCACAGACACTTTGGAGATTATCAGCCTTCCCCACATGTTCGGTACCTTGTTTCCAAACTACAAGACCCACGGGGAGCAGGCAGCGAGCGCCTGCAGGAGCGACAGCCGCGACGCGCTGCCGCTTCCCCCCGCGTCCCTCCGGCTGCGCTGTCAGAGCTTGATTTGCCTCTGAAACCGCCGCGTATTCCCCCAAAGTTCCCGAGCACGGGGGCCGTGAGGAACGGCGAGGTGGGGGCTGGGGGCACCGTTGTCAGCTCCTGGCAGCTCCCAGCCTTTGATTTACACAAAAGAAAGGAGGGAGGTGGGGAGGTGGGGGAGGGAATGGATATGATTTATTCAGCAAGTTCCTAACAGTTTTTTTTTTTTTTTTTTCCTTCCCTTCTTCTTTTCCAGAGGCTGTGAAATAACTGAAGCCGACGGAAAGGTGAAGTGCTGGGAGAGATGAAGGAGACGCGTTTGAAGGCATTTTCTTCCTTTTTGTCACATCTCACTGCAAAGCTTTTAATTCCTGGAGCTCAGTTCCTTCCTGGAAAGTCTGAGCTAGAGGGGGGTGGGTTCACTGCGGGCGGCGGGGTCCTGTTGGCTGGCACAGGGGCAGGCAGAGAAGGAGGGAGGAGGTCCCGGTGCTGGGGGGTGTCGGCTGTTTTCTGTCCCATCACCATCTGTCAGTCCCTCGCTGCCCTGGTGCCCACCCCGGGCCAGGGGGGCTCGCTGCAGGTGCTGGGAGCCAGCTCTGCCCTCAGCCCATCACCACCAGAGTCACAGAGCCACAGAAGGAAGGATTTAAGGCTGGCAAAGGCCTCTGAGTTCATCAAGTCCAACTGGAAACCAAATCCCACCACATCACTAAACCGCATGGCAAAGTGCCATGGCTTCTCGTTTTTTGAACACTTCCAGGGACGGTGACTCCACCACTGCCCTGGGCAGCTGTGCTAGGGCTTGACCACCCTTTATCAGTGAAGAAATTCCCAATGTCCACCCTGAGCCTGCCCTGGCCCAGCCCGAGGCCATTCCCTCTCCTCCTGTCCCTGTTCCCTGGGAGCAGAGCCCGACCCCCCCGGCTGTCCCTTCCTGTCAGGAGCTGTGCAGAGCCACAAGGTCCCCCCTGAGCCTCCTTTTCTCCAGGCTGAGCCCCTTTCCAGCTCCCTCAGCCTCTCCAGCCCCTTCCCAGCTCCATTCCCTGCCCTGGACACGCTCCAGCCCCTCCAGGTCCCTCCTGAACTGAGGGGCCCAGAATGGAGCCCAGGGCTGGGGGTGCCATGCCAGATCCCAGGACCTGCCCAGCGCTGGGCTGAGCCAGCTGCAGTGCCAGCAGAGGAACATCCAGAGAGCAGAGGACAGAACCCGTCCTGAGGGCAGCAGCACAGGCAGAGGGAAGCAGGGTACGTCCCCAGCAGTGCGGGGCCAGGACAGGGCCCTGGGTGATGTGTTCTGGGGACCCTGCTTGAGCAGGGAGGCTGGACTAGAGGGACTCCAGTTGGACCTTCCTACCTGAGCCAATTCTCTGTGATTCAGAGAATCACAGAATCCCAAACTGGTTTGGGTTGGGAGTAACCTTATCCCACCCAGTGCCACCCCTGCCATGGCAGGGACACCTCCCACTGTCCCAGGCTGCTCCAAGCCCCATCCAACCTGGCCTTGGACACTGCCAGGGATCCAGGGGCAGCCACAGCTGCTCTGGACACCCTGTGCCAGGGACTGCCCACCCTCTGAGGGGTCCCTCTCTGGCCCCATAGCTGAGGTCATTTCCTGCACCCCTTTAGAGCTTCATGACATCAGCACGTCCTGCTCGGTAGAAGAAGGTTAGGAAGAAGAATCAATCAGCATTTACAATGTGAAAAAGTGTCTGAAATCAAATTTAGTTGTTTGCAGGGGAAAAATCATCTTATTTTTATTTTTTTAAGGAAAAATAATGACTGGAAATTTGACTTTGCAGTCCATTTGTCTGCTCTGGGAGAGCTGTGCTCCCTGTCAGCCCAATTGCATTTGTCTTCTCTAAATAACAGAAACCACAGAACTGCTCCAGGAGCAGGGACAGCTGATGGAAGCATGAGGAACAGGCTCCAGCACCACCCAGCACAGCTTTCCCTGGGGGCAGAGGGGCCTTTGCAGCCCTGATCTCCCCATCCACATCAGGGATCTCCTCTGGCTTCTCCTGGCACAGGTTCCCCAGGGAGGCAGCAAACCACAGAGCAGGAGCCATGGCTGGGGTAAGCAGCTGCCAACACCCCAAAAAGTCACATTTCCAACATTTCTGCTCTGTTTAGAAACCAAAAGAGGATTGTGTTCCAAGGTCTGATTTACAGCTCATCCCCTGGTACTGCACACTGACTCCCAGGAGCTCTCCTGAAACTTGGACCTGAAATCCCACCCATTTCCTTGGGAATACTCTGACACAACCCAAGACTTTTTGTTTTTTAAACTCTAACAAGCAAAGGCCATTCCTCTGTTTCTCTCCTGGCCCTTCCTCTCTACAGCTCTTCTGCACCACCCAAACCATCTGCTTGGCTGAGCTTTGGTCCTGCAGGAAGAAGCTCCTTGTGCACTATTCATTGAAGGTTTTTTATTTTTCTTTTTTTTTTTTTTTTATTTCCCATTTGCAAGTTGCTGAGAAGCTGATCCTGATTTCTGCAAATGAATTTGTTATCTGCAAGTGTTCACTGAATAGTTTATGCAAACAAATTTCAGCCCATAGGGTGTTTGCAAACTGTTCATTTCATGGTATGTGATTAGTAGAAATGGTCAGAAAATGGGTGCAAAACAATTTTTACGAGCTGTCCTCAACACCCAGGCTCCTCACACCTCCATTTCTATCACTGACTTCTTTTCTTTCCACTGGAATTAGAAAAGTATCAACCAACTTTTTATGCTTTGTTTCCAGCTAAAAGCTCTAAAGGGAGAGCTGCTTATGCTTGGGAAAAGGGCAGAGAGAATCAGAGAATCACAGATTGGTTTGGGTTGGAACTTTTAAAGAACATCTCCTTCCATCCCTCCCACTGCAGGGACACCACCCACTGTCCCAGGTGGCCCCAAGCCCCCTCTACCCTGGCCTGGGACACTTCCAGGGATGGGGAATCCACAACCTCTCTGGGCAGAGGAGTCTTATGAGGTTCTAGGATTCTTTTTCCTGCAGAAAGAGACTGAGCCTATCGCCAGGGATCCCGCAGCACCCAGAACCCGTTCCTGATGCCGGGTCTGTGCTGAGTGTGTCTGGTCTCCAAGGCTGAGGTGAGGACTCTCCCCCATTCCCAGGCCCCAGCACTGCTCCTCACTCACCACAGCTGTACCTACACCACCCCTGGTCACCCCTTGCCAGTGATGTGCCCAAAATCCCACAGGGCAGGGTTGCCCAGAGAAGCTGTGGCTGCAAAGTGTCCCAGGCCAGACTGGATGGGGCTTGGTGCAACCTGGTCCAGTGGAAGGTGTCCCTGCTCACGGCAGGGGTGGGACAAGATAAGTTTTAATGTCCCTCCTAAGCCGAGCCATTCCATGGTTCCATGACTCCATCACTGTGCCACCCTGGGAGCTGCAGCATCCCTACCCTGGGCAGGATCTCCATTGCAGGTCCACCTCCCGTGCTGAGAGTGGGACAAAAAGCTGGTCCCAAGTGACCTGACAGTGACATGGCAGAGGTAAAACCCTGGAGGAGCTGTCCAGCCCCAGTGCCCGGGGCTCAGAGGGGGCTCAGAGGTGGCACCGGCAGCTCGGAGCAGTCAGAGGCTCCCCGTGGGTTTTCCAGCACTGACAGAAAATGGTGCCCGGAAGATTTATTCATTTAACGCATCTGGTAATTACATTTCGGCAGGTGGTGTGTGGGGCCTGGATTCCTTCCATGCACACCAGGCTCGGGAAGGCTCCAGTCCCACGTTTGATAAATCTCAGAATAGAATAAATAAATAAAATCAACAGTCCCCAGCTGCGAGTGCGGAGGAGGCACATCCTCTCCCTGTGCCACACGTTCCTCCTGCCTCCCCCGCGCCGGGGCCGGCATTCGGCACTGCCCGCTCCTCCCGGGATCCTCCCGGGCTGGGATCCAGCACTGCCCGGTCCTCCCGGGGATCCTCCAGGGGATCCAGCACTGCCCGCTCCTCCCAGGCTGGGATCCAGCACTGCCCGGTCCTCCCAGGGATCCGCCGGGGGATCCAGCACCGCCCGCTCCTCCCGGGCTGGGATCCAGCACTGCCCGGTCCTCCCAGGGATCCTCCAGGGGATCCAGCACTGCCCGCTCCTCCCTGGAATCCAGCACTGCCCGGTCCTCCCGGGGATCCTCCGGGGGATCCAGCACTGCCCGCTCCTCCCTGGAATCCAGCACTGCCCGGTCCTCCCGGGGATCCTCTGGGAGATCCAGCACTGCCCGGTCCTCCCGGGGATCCTCCGGGGGATCCAGCACTGCCCGCTCCTCCCTGGAATCCAGCACTGCCCGGTCCTCCCGGGGATCCTCCGGGAGATCCAGCACTGCCCGCTCCTCCCTGGAATCCAGCACTGCCCGGTCCTCCCGGGGATCCTCCGGGGGATCCAGCACTGCCCGCTCCTCCCTGGAATCCAGCACTGCCCGGTCCTCCCGGGGATCCTCTGGGAGATCCAGCACTGCCCGCTCCTCCCTGGAATCCAGCACTGCCCGGTCCTCCCGGGGATCCTCCGGGGGATCCAGCACTGTCCGCTCCTCCCTGGAATCCAGCACTGCCCGGTCCTCCCGGGGATCCTCCGGGAGATCCAGCACTGCCCGCTGCTCCCGGGCACGGCACTCTCTCTGCTCTGACAGGCACAGGCACACGGGATGGGGATGCAGAGTCAGCGCGGCTGGAGCGGGGCTGGGGCCAGTTCTCCTCCCGGAGTTACGGCTCTGGCAGGGATGGGGACAGCACAAGGCAGCTGGGAAAAGCATAGGGGAGGCAACCAGGACAGAGAGAGCTGGTGGATGGAAAATCCAGAGTTTAAGGAGGGAATGATGAGCCTGGAATTAGTGGTTAGGAAGGGGATGGCCCATGGAACACTGTGTGGCAAGAGCCAGAGGAACACAGGGGGCAGAGGAGGCTGCAGGGGGTGGGTGGACCTGGAAATGCTCAAGACATGAGCAGATGTGTCACCTCAGGACATGGATTAGTGGGCACATGGGTATTTGGTGGAACATTGGACTCGGTGATCTCAATGGTCTGGCCCAGCCAAAATGACTTCATAATCCCATGGTGATGGTGCTGGGGACAACTCCAGGAGCTGGGTGACACCCCAGGGCCTGGGACACAGCTGGTGCACATGGGCCAAGCCCCGTGGGGCACTTTTTGGGATCTCATGAGGTGTCCCCATGGGTGCACAGGATGCTGCTGGGCAGGACACGGTGTGGGGGGCCTGGGAACAGCTCCTGTGAGAGGCAGGGCTGAGGGTGAGGAAAGCTGGGCCACAGCTTCCTCTCCAAGGGATCTCAGACTTTCCAGGCTGTCCCAGCAGGAGCAGTGGCAGTGCCCACGCCCTGGCACTGCCCCCATGACAGAGGATGCTGTGAGCACAGCTGGATGCTGTGAGCACAGCTGGATGCTCACACCCAGCCCAGCACACAGGAAACAGCCTGGCCTGGCAGGCAGGGGCTCTGTAGGGACCCTCAGCCTCTGCTGCCTGCCTGTGCCAGGGGGGCTCCAGGGGGATCTGGGGGTATCCTGAGGCAACCACCCAAAGTGGGAGTCCGTGGAGGGCACCACATCCCCCAGAAAGGAGCTGACACAAAGACTGCGGCTGGATTTTATTTTTATACTTCACCTCCCTGCCCTCTTTGTAGAAATGACATAATTATGGGGATTTAATGTTCCACTGCTAAATTTCTTCATTTTTCAGGATAATTTCCACTATTTCATCAAGGAATAATTAATTGCATTGTCTTTAATCAGTTGTTTTACAAATCCAGCAGCGCAAGAAATTTTCCTAGCCAGACAATGCAGGCAGCTGCTCTTCCCTTCTGGGTGTATTAATGAAGTGAAAGAGCTTGAGCCGGGGAGAAAAAATCGGCTGGGAAAAAAGAAATCTATTGACAGAGAGATTGAAAAGATGACAGTGTAATCCCTTAATGTGTGTGCTGGGGAGGCAGAGGGCAGAGATGGAGCCCAGGTGTGAGGGCGGGAGGAATTGGGCTGCTGGGGCTCAGGGTTCCAAAGTCTCTCCTCTCTCCTCGCAGGTCCTCAACATCAGATTATAATGTGGGGGTGCACAGGGGTGTCAGCACAAAACCTGTGGGTGATAACAAATCATGGGGTTGTTAAAAATGGGTTAGAAACGTTTGTAAAATAGTTGATAATTGTGTACTGTAGTTTGGTTATGGTAAAAGGAGTTTAAAGGGGCAGTTGTCAGAAATACAGTACTCTACGTACCGTATTACACCTGAGTAAAGTGCACCACCCCTCAGTGAAACGAGCCAGCCTGGGCAGAACTGTCATGAGCCAATCAAGCGCCTTAAACCTTCATGCAAATGAAGGATCCCAACAGAAACCAATCCAAAGGCACAAAAAACAGCTTCTGACCCACTGAACCCGTGCTGCTCCACCTGGAACGTTAGGGACATCGCTGCTCAGCAGACCCAGCGCCGGCGCTGCAGCATCCGTGATGGGAACGCTCCTGCTCATCCCGGATGAGCCCCCTTGCTTTAGGCCTTTCTTTTTATTATAATAAATGCTGAAATCACTTTTAGTACCAGGAGTGTGGTCCCATTTTTAACAGCTTGGGTGCTCATCCGGGATGAGCCCAACCTTGCCTGACCACAGCCACCTTTCAGGGAGTTGTACAGAGTGATGAGGTCACTCTCATTTCCAGCTGAGAGGGTCCAAAGGGCACCGCAGCAGTGGCACTGCCAGCTCTGCTCACACCTGATGAACACAATGCTCCTTTTCTCATGAGAAGATGCACGACACCAGTGCCCTGAGCCTTTGGGAACTGTTTGCATCCAGAGGTTCTTTCCCAGCCCCAGAGGGCTCTGACTCCAGGCCTGGGTAGCTGAGGACAGCTGAGGATGTGGTGCTGCAGCCCTTGCAGTGGCCAGGATGGGGGAGGGTCCCACTGAGAGACTGAGATCAAAGGCCATTACCTGGAGAAACTTCTGGACCAACCAGTCCCTTTGGAGCTTGGAATCACAAGGAATGATGGTTATTCTGCACTCAGAGGGTGGGGAGGTCTGGCACAGGCTGCCCAGAGCAGCTGTGGCTGCCCCTGGATCCCTGGAAGTGTCCAAGGCTAGGCTGGACAGGCCTGGAGTGTCAGATTAAGCCCTTTTCTGACCCAGAGATGGGGTAACTGAGAGGTGTTTTTAAAACTTTTATTTTATTTTTAGTCTCATGTGAAGAGTGAAATAATATAGATGTTATAATTCACGCTATTACAATCAGAGGCCAACTATTTTTTAATTATAATACACTCAAAGTGTTTCCAACACTGGAGCAGCCTAGGGCAGTGGAAGGTGTCCTTGCCCGTGGCAGTGGAGCTCTGGATGAGCTTTAAGGTTTCCTTCTCACCCCACCCAGTCTGGGATTTTATGATTGTGTTTGTGTGTCAGAGAGAGCAGGGAGGGCACTGCCAGGGCTGTGTGTGCTGTGCTTTGCAGCTGCTTTGCAGCACATCTGGCTGCAGCTCTGTGGCAGAACAGGAGCCGGGCTGCTGGGGTTTCCCCTCGGTATCTGCTGCAATCAGGTGTCTCAGCGTTTCCCTCGGAGGCCTCAGTGCCAGCTGAAAAGCAGCCGGGGTGGGGAAGGAGGGCCTTGTTCCTACAAGCAGGGCCATTGTCAGGCTCTGCAGGGACACAAGTTCCAGCAGCAGGGGCTGGGCCACTTCCCCTCCTCAGCCAGAGACAAGCAGCTGCACCGCAGATAAGAGCAAGATAAGGACCCCCCTTCTATCCCTCATGCCCTTGCTCCTGGAACAAGGCAGGGATTTAATCCTGCTTATCTGGGAGGGCTGGGAGAGGCTGGCTGGCTCTGCAGCAGCCCCGCAGAGAGGAGAAGAGCCCAGCAGAGGAGCAGCAGCGGCTGTGCTCGTTCGGAACCCATGTGTGGGGACCGGGGGAACCGTGGGGACAGCAGGAGGTGCTGAGAGAGCAGAGAGCAGATTCACGGCTGAGGACAGCCCAGCAATACCCGGAGCTGCTGCAATCAGGCAAATTGAGCTGCCTGGGTGTGGATGGGGAGGGATGGAGGGATGGAGGGAGGAGCAGCAGCTGGATGCAGACAGGGAGCGGCAGGCGTCAGGGAGTCACCTCAGGTGTGCCCAGCACCTGAACGTTCGTGCCATGCTGGCTCCCTGGCACAACAGGAATAGCGGAGTTGCGCTCACCCCCTGCCCAGGAGGGCTGAATTCCTAATTCCCCTTCATGAATATGCACAGTGAATACCAGAGCGCTCTCCAATCCAGCCCCGGCAGCACAGCCATGTGATTTAACGTGACTGATCACCCTGTGCCCAGCACACAGCCCACACTAAATACCCACAGGATCCACAGAGTTAAATTATTTGAAGGAAAACTCAGCTCTCACATAATTTTCTGTAACAATCAGTACAATCGCAGGCAGCCTTCAAATATTCTGTGCATGGGAAGGAGCTGATTCTCTCCGGGGAACTCCCTGCCCTGCTCTCAGAAAATCGCCTCCTACAGCAACACCTTCAACAGGTTTCTGTGTGAGGAGTGTGGTCTTCGTTATCAAACTGCTTTATACAGTTATCACCCCAAACTCCTCTGCAGCGTAAACATATCATTCCTGGGAGAAGCTGTCAGGGGAGGGCCAGGCTGCAGCCTGCAATTAAAGCAGCAAACAATGCAGCCCAATAAATCACCGGCGCTACGGCCGGTCAGTGTCGCCAAGCATGGAGTGAGGATCTTAATTACATTTAGACCAAACAAGTGGTAGATTATTTATGGGATACTGTAAGTGCCTGACAATGGGTAGAAAGTCATTCCACACGCATCCCTGGGCATTTCAGTCCGGGTGAAGAGGTAAGGAAAGAGAGGGAAAGAAGGAGAGCCAATATTCATCACCGAGCAAAATTGGAAGGGAAAGAGCTGTTGTTTTAAATAAGGCCCAATTGCATCATCAATTTAAAAGCAATAGCAGCAGCTTCTGGAGAAAGCAGCAGCTGCCACAGGTGGCCAAACAGCTGGAGAGCTGCCAGCACCCACGGAGCCACCAGGAGCCCGCTGCTTTGTCACGCTGTGGCTCAGCTTTAACCCGTGCTCAGCACCCAGGCCTGCAGAGAGCCCTGCTGCACCCAGGGGGTGCGTGGCCAAGGCAGGATCTGTTCCATGCTTCATCCAGCCTGCAGCTGGATTCCAGTACCTTCCAGATGTGGCCTAGAGGATGGAAGCTGGCTGGGGAAGCTCAGGGATCAGCTGTGGCCACGTGGATCTGCCTCCAGGCATGGAGCATCCCAGGGCTCCTGGATCCTCAGAGCAATGCTGTGCTTGAGGCCCAGCTTGGTACATCATACCAGGGCAGTGACCTAAAGAGCAGAAGCTCCTATTTGCTCAGGGTGATGGTTTCAGAAAGAGCTGTGCTTGTGCCCATGCTGTTTAGGGACAGGAATCCTTCTGGAAAAGCTGTTTGCTCACAAGAGCTTCCTCCAGGGAAAGACCCTGGAACATGAGTGGGTCTGTCCCACTGCCCTGAGCTGAAACAGCCCCCCTAAAGCTGTTAGGGGGTCAGGACTGTTGGCTGGGGCTGGACTACAGACCAGCAGTCCCTGGTCACTCTGGACCTTGCAGCCAGGCTGGGGTGCCAGGGGATCCCTGTCCATGTCAGAAAATCCCACAGGCTGTGAATGAGCTCACAGAATGGAACCACAGAACCACAGAACACCCTGGGCTGGAAGGGACCCCCAAGGATCATCCAGTCCAGCCCCTGGCCCTGCCCAGACCCCCAACAACCCCACCCTGGGCATCCCTGGAGCTCTGGCAGCCTCGGGGCCGTGCCCATTCCCTGGGGAGCCTGGGCAGTGCCCAGCACCCTCTGGGGGAAGAACCTTTCCCTGAGCTCCAGCCTGACCTGCCCTGGCCCAGCTCCAGCCGTTCCCTGGCTGCTGTCCCTGTCCCAGAGCAGAGATGGGAGCTGCCCCTCAGGAGGAGCTGCAGATCCCTGAGCTCTGCCCTCAGTGTGCCCTGCTCCAGGATGAGCACACCACCATTCCTGGTTCTGCTTGTGTGGTGGGTGCAGTGCTGTGCCCCCATGCATCAGGGAAGGTCTGGAGCAGGAAGAGGCACAGACGGGCTCCAGAGCAGGATGCTTTGATGTCAGACAGCTCGCCCAGACCCCAGCGAGCTGCTGAGAGCCCCAGGGCACTCAGGCCACCAGCTGGAGCATGAACATTGTCAACATCATGAACGTGGCCCCCCCAGCCCCTCCAGCAAAGCTCGGGTGGTGACATTGCCAGAGCAATGCCTGTCCCCAGCCCTGGCTGCTCTCAGTGACCAGCCAGCGTCTCGCCGCTGTCCCCGCGGCTCTGTCTGCCCATGCAGCCATGGCACAACAAGGGCTGCCTGTCCCACAGCCCCGCTTTGGGCCCACACCCTCCCTCTTTGGGCCCTGGCCTTCCTGAACAGCCTGGGGCAGGCCAGCAGGCTGGGTTCAGCGCTCAGACGGGCACTGCTTGTCTAGACAGCAGCAGGGGGTGGCTCTGGGGTGTCCTTGAGCCCAGGGCTGGCCAAAGTAGGTCAGATGAGTCTGTTCTACCAGCAGCTGTTTATTGCTACTGACCCTCTACTGTGGACACGTCGTTCCAGCTGAGCTGCCTGAAATCAAGCAAGGTGATCCCATCTCCAGCAGCCTCTGGTCCTTCTGCAGGCACTTTGGCTCCCTGTGCCATCCCCTCCGTGTCTGAGGGCTCAGGAGTGGCCACAGGGTTTGCCAGGCTCCTCACACAGTGGCTGTGAGCTCAGCAGCAACCCCAGACAGCAACTCTGTGTCTCTTTTAGGACATCCGGAGGATCTGGCCCAGCCTTTCAGGCCAAGAAGGGTGGCATGGGCAGTGCCATCTGTGCCTGCAGTACCGAGGACCACAGGTATCAATCATACTGCCCATAAATAAGGGACAACCCCCACATGTGTGCATTTTGTTGACCCAACAGGACCATTTTCCTTCCTCTGTGCCATGAGATGCTGGGTGTGGAGACAACCCAGCAGGGTGTGGAGACAGCCCAGCAGGGCAGCCCCGTCCCAGGGATGGGGAAAAGGCTGTGCTTCTGCAGAGAGCTGAGACAGGACCGTTCCCAGCTCTGGGTGGTAATGGAGGCAGGTGGCACAAAGCCCTAATTGCCCGGCACACTGACTGACCAAGCTGACGAGCCCAGCTGATCTCAGGCACTGATCCAAGGCCACACCACACCACGAGGTGCCCAAAGCTCCTCATTGATGCCAAGGTCATGGCAAGGCAAGTGAGGGGGAGGAACAGGAGCCCACTCTTTTCTGGGGGTTCCTCAGCAGTGCTGGCCCACCAGCAGCCCCTGGGCTCCCTGTCCTGGCCAGTCCTCGCCCAGAGCCAGCTGGGCACGGGGATGTCCCGGTGTCCTCACACGCAGGACGCCTCTCAGAGGGTGCAAAGCACTTGCAGGAATGGGGAGTTAACGCTCTCCCCCCTCTCCATCCCCCGTTCCTGTCTCAGCAGCCGACAGGCAGTAAAAGACCCTTCGCAGTTGTCAAGGCAACGCCGTATCATGAAGACGGTGCCGTGAAGTGGCAGCAGCCGGGGGCTCCGCTCTCCTCTCCCCTCTCTCCATCCCCAGCGCTTCCCTCTCGAGGCCGCGCTGCCGCTGCCAGCAATGCTGCTCCGAGGACAGCCCGTGGGGATGTGCAGGTGTGCTCCTGCCCCAGCCCCACTGGTCCCGGCCCCACTGCTCACCAAGGGGTGATGTGGGACAACCCCACTGCCCTCGTGCCCCAGGTACTGCCCTGAACCCCCTTCCCCTCAGGCTGTAACCCCACACCGGCCCACCCCAAAGGCACCCACCTTGTGCTGAATGAGAGCTCCATGAGCCTTCTCCCAGCAGAGATGGGGTTCCATGGGGGTGTCTGCAGCCCTGGGGTCTGCAGGCAGTGCCACCCTACCGTGTCCATGCTGGGACCTGCCACAGGCAGAGATGAACCCCTCTTTGGACAGCCCAGCAGGGGCCACCGCCCTGCAGCTCCCCCCTTTCCCAGCCTGCAGGGGGATTGTGGAAGGCATCCCGTAATTTGTACTTGTGGGGACATCTGTCCAGAGGTAGATGCAGCTCTCTCCGTCCTCAGTGGTGCCTTGTACAGGCTGACCTAGAGCAGAGACCAGACTGAGCTGAAGAATAAAGCAGGGATTTATTAAAAGGATCTCCTCAATGGATCCACCTTGGGCAGCACAAGAGCCCAGCCAGGGCTGCACCTTAGGTGAACTCACAATGGTCACCAAAAATAGATGGCCAGTCACAAGGTCTCTCACTTTTATAAGTTCTGGTCCATTTGCATATCAGAGTTAATTGTCCAATTGCAGCTTTAGCCCATGAAGTTCCATTTTTTTTGTTTTCTCTCTTCACTCCACCTTGTTTCTGCTCTTGGGCTTGAGATTTGGATCATTTGTCCTTGGTCCCCAGCTAGAGAAGGAATAGTTTTGTCTCCCTACTCTGTGAAAAGAGCTCACCATCCCATAATATGAAGCCCAGACCCACATACCAAAGCAGAATCTGAAAAACAGAAAAGCTAAAACCTGAGGCATCACAGCCAAGAGTATCCCTTCTGTTGGGGAAACCACAACAGCTCCTGGGCACAGTGGAACAGGTGGGGATGACCCTTTGCAGGTGTCTCCTACAGATCAGGCTCCCCACAGACACCAACAAAATCTGAAGACAAGGACAGTTCCCTCTGGCAGCAGCCCTCCTGGAAGGGGGTTGCTGGAAATGCTGGATGCATCTGGGGATGAGCAGGGAGAGAAGAAGAATTCCCTGGATGGAGAGGTGTGGATGGGCTGATGCCAGGGTCTCTAGAGGATACAGCTGGTGCAGGGCTGCCCACGTGTCTTTGTCAAGTCCCAAAAGAACCCAGGAGCCCTTGGAGCCAGACATCACCCCTGAGTCCAGACATCACCTCTGAGTCCAAACATCGCCCCTGAGTCCAGACATCACCTCTGAGTCCTGCTGTTGGCACTGCAGAGGGGTCACTCCTGATGGACACAGTCTTAGCTGCCCCAAGGGAAATACAGGTTAAATATCAGGGAAAAGTTTTTCATGGCAACAGTGATAAAGTTCTGGAATGGCTGCCTGGGGAGGTGGTGGAGTCACCATCCCTGGTGTGTTTAAAACAAGCCTGGATGTGGCACTGGGTGCCAGGGTTTAGTTGAGGTGCTGGGGCTGGGTTGGACTCGATGATCTGGAAGGTTTCTTCCAACTCAGGGATTCTGTGATTCTGTGAATTCTGTGATCCTGTGAATTCTGTGTGACTGGGAGCTGGACACCTGCCCTGGCCCCTGCCAGGTCTCTGCCCTGTGTGGGGTGCTGTAGGGCCCACCCTAAGCTTAGGAAAGAAGCAGGGGGATCATTCCCATGGCAGAATGGGGTTTGGAGCAGGGCACTGCAGTCACAGACCATGGAGTTGGGTGAGGACAATGAGCCCTTGTCTCAGGCCAGGTGCCCAGCGTTCCCACCTGCCCGTCCCCCACTGTGTTCTTGCCAGGCTGTTGTGTCCCCAGAGAAAGGGGCTAAAACCAGACCCGTGAGTGTGGCCAGGCTCAGCACAGGGATGTGGGAGCAGATGCTCATCCTCAATGCGTTTGGCATTTCCTGTTGCTCTGGACTCCAGGGAAATGACTGCTCTGCTCGGAGGGATCTGTAAATAGACACTGCCCACAAACCTGCACTCCCCGGGGCCAGGATGTGGCAGGAGATCAGGGACTGCTGCCACAGCTGACACCAAGCCCCCAGCGAGTCCCCTGCCCTTCCCAGCCTTCCTCTGCCTCGCAGGAGGGAAGGACACCAAAGAAATTAATTTTTTCTCAGGTAGGCAGTGTGTGGCAGAGAGGATGAGGGACAGGATCTCTTTGTGGTGCACAGACATGCCGGGTGGCTTTGCCCTTGGTGTCACATCACTGCTGGCTGAAGACCCCTCCCCACAGGAGTGCTTTGGGCTGGGGGCTGCCTGTGCATCCCTGTGCCCACAGACGAGCAGTGGCAGTCACTAAGGGCACCCCACTTTGGTCCTCACCAGGTCCTGGCAGAGCTGCCCCCACTGTGCCCTCTTTGGGCTGGGGAGCCACATCCCTGGGAACAGAGCCCTTGGCAGGGACAGCCATGGGCACCTCCCCACTTGTCACTGTCCCCTTTGGGACAGGCAGTGCCAGGCAGCTTGATGGGTGGGCACTGGAGTGCCTGGGCTAACACCATCCCTGGGAAGGGTTGATCCAGAAGCTTTCCACAGCTTTGCAATCCCAAAATGAAAAATTACAAGCCAGGGGAATTTGAAAGGAGTTCAAGAGAATGCCAGTCAAGATCTGAGCTCTTAAACCACTCAGACTCAGACTGAGAAAGGATTTAAACCTGCAGCAGTCAGCCTGCTGGGGCTGAGTCTGCAGTGTGCCCTTTGTGAGGCTCTCTCAGCCATGATCCCAGGACACCCCTGTGCTCCTGGGGAGCTGCTGCTCTCCCAGCACATCCCTGTGTTTCTGGAGAGCTGCTGCTCTCCCAGCACATCCCTGTGTTTCTGGAGAGCTGCTCCTGCTGGTCCAGCACATCCCTGTGCTCCTGGGGAGCTGCTGCTGCTGTCCCAGCACATCCCTGTGTTCCTGGGGAGCTGCTGCTGCTGTCCCAGCACATCCCTGTGTTCCTGGGGAGCTGCTGCTGCTGTCCCAGCACATCCCTGTGTTCCTGGGGAGCTGCTGCTGCTGCTGCACAGTTGCCACCCCACAGACTGCACACAGCCTGCTCTGAGCCTGGGGAGGTTCTGGGAGGTGACACCTTCCCCACGAGGATCAGCCCTGCACAGTAGCCACAGCTGGAGTGGTGCTGGCTGGGCCTCCCCACAGATTTCACAGATCAGGCAAAATCAGCCCCGGGCAGTGCTGGGATGAAAGCCAGGCCTTCTGCCATGGGGAATGACAGCACCGAGGAAGAACCCAGCAGCAGACACGGTCTGGGGACTCTCTGGCATGCAGGATGCAGGTTGAGGTCTCAGGGAGCACTGGGCTGTGCATCCCTGATATTCAGCCCTGAAGGGACACCAAGGCCTCATGAAGAAGCTTTTTCCCTGCAGAACATTCTGACACAGCTCCCCAGGGATGCAGCTGGGCTCTCCCTGGAGCAGAAAGGACAGAGAGAGAGGACAGAGAGGACAGACATGCCCTGGCAGGAGCTGGGCAGGTGCTCCCGGTGGGGCCCAGCTCTGCTCCTGCCAGGGCTCTGATGGGGAGGGGACCTCAGCAGGGCGAGCACAGCTGGCAGGGACAGGCAGGATGCAGCCGGTGGGTGAGTCCTGCAGAGAGGGGCCCTTCCAGCAGGGAGGAGGATGCCAGCGGTGGGAGGCTTTCCATAATGTATCTCCTGCTGCGCCCCTGCGCGATGACGAGCTTCCTCGGAAAGGAGGGGACGGGACGAGAACGACCTCCCCACCCTGCCAGCCTGGAAAGCCTCACCCAGGTGATGCCAGGATGTGTTGTATCCCGTTGCCATGGCAACTGCCATCTCCCGGAGCCGAGGCACGGGAAGCAGGAGTGGTGTGACCCCGGCTGGCGGCACACGCGGAGGGCAGGGGCGTGCTCAGGGCTCACCCGTACAGGGTGCAGGGCACCAGCGGTGGCACCAGCGTGGGCAGCAGCACCTTCAGCACACTCCAGAGCCTGGCACAGCCTGGCTGGAGGGATGGGGAAACACGGACCTGCGGGATGGGGGGTCCAGAGAATCCTCACTCAGGTGGTGGGGGTGCACAGAGGGGCTGCACAGTGCAAGTGGTGACATCCCCTTCCACAGCGCAGGGACAGCCCTGCCTGGTGCTGGGCCTCCTCCCTGCAGCAGCTGCCTTTGCAGCTTCCCTCCTCCTCAGAAAGGCTGGAGGGTTCTCCCTGCAATCTCCCAAAAAAAAACCCCTCCGCTTTGGCTGCCTGGCTGGGCACAGCACTGTGGCTTCATGGGGTGTTCACCCAGGGGCCCTTTCCAAATCCTGCATGTCCACGTTTCCCAGCGACAGGCACGGGGCTGTGCTGCCCAGGCTCCGTGATTTGTTCCCCCTGGGATGCTTGGCACAGGGGGAAACTCTCCGTGGGTGGACTCGAGGAAGGAGGAGTCAGCTTCCGCCTGTCGCGTTATTTACGTGACACCTACCAGGCAGCAAGGTCAAGGAGACCAAATTTTTCCATCACAACTTGTTAGAAAATGGAAATGTTTCAACCCAGAAGTGGAATATTATCCCTTCTACTCCTCCCAGCTGGAGTGACTACGGTTTTCCTCAAAAAAAAAAAAAAAAAAAAAGAAAAAGAAAAAAAAGAAAAAAAAATTAGGACAAAAATTACCTTGTGGGTTTGCTATCACGTCATCCCCCTTCTTTGCTTGGGGTGGAAAAGGGGATGGAAAGGGAGAAGGTTTGAGGTAGGAGGAAAAAAAAAAAAAAAAAAAAAAAAACCAAAAAAAAAAAAAAACCACCCCCAAACTGACCCCTAAAAGCTGTGTTTAATTTAATGAAAAATTATGAGGAAAACCAAAATTGCCTCTGAAATCCCTTTCAAAATGAGCAGCCTTCTACCAGGCACCCTCATGCGAGCAGCACCACAGCCTTTCCCCGGCACTGGCTCGGTGCTGAACCTCACTGTAAACCCATTTTCCAGCAGAATGTCCCTCGGTGGAGTTGTGCCCGTGTCATAGCAGCAGCTGCAGCCTCCCCAGCCCTGGTTTTCCAGGCTGGCTCATTCCTGCCGGCAGGAGCAGCCGCGCTGCCAGGGGATGACCCTGCCCCGCTGTACATCACACACGGAGGACAGCCCCGAGCGCTGCAGAGCCTGCTACAGCACAAATCTTGTCACAGGATACTCAGACCCACTCCTCCCCATCAAAAAAAAAAAAAAAAAAAAAGATTAGTTCCTCTTCTAACCAATTCCAGCCAATTTATCCTGCTGCATCCACCCAGCTCCAGTGAGATCTCACTGGAGGCATCAGGGTGGGGACGTGGAAGCCAGAGGGAGTGAAATCTGCTCTTCTGGAAGCAATAAATGCCTCCTGCCTTTTCAGGCACTTCCTGACCTTGCTGCAGCTGATGGGCAAGTTTATGATTTTGCATTTTAGCTAAATGGAAGAGGCAATTATTCTTCCTTTTGGATTGAAGTGATTTTAGGAACAGAAATGCTGAACAAGTGGAGAGCCTGGCAAAAGCCAGGCCAGGAGGAAAACTGGGGTCTCCTAGGAGAAGAGCTAGAGATGGAAGGGCTGGCAGAAGGCAGCTGTGGAGCAGAGGGCAAGCTGGAGGGATGCTGGAGGGGGGCACTGGGGCTGGCTGGCCAAGCAGTGGCACAGCTGGCAGGGGAACCACCACAGAGCAGTCCCCAGCCCCAGCCCAGTGCCAGCAAAGGGCTCTGCCAGGGAAATCCCTGCTCCTTCATCACTGGGAGCAGCTCCCGTGGCCTCAGGGCTTGCACATCACTCAAAGCCGGGGATAGCTGCTCAGAAAAAGCCTTGAAGCATTTCAGCATCTCTGCCCTGGTGAGCTGGAGCCCTCCCCTCCTCCTCCTGCAGGGTCTTGGCTGGCAGCTGCTCCCCTGCTCTCACCCCAGAGGAGGAGGAATTCACCTCAGCAAGCAGCTGGGGAGAGGAACGGGGCCCTGAGCTCATCTGCACAGGGCACGGGCACAGCCCGGCGCCACAGGGGCACAGGAGCCCGGGGACATGGGCACAGCCTCGGGCCACAGGGGCACGGGAGCCTGGGGATGTGGGCACAGCCTGGGGCCAGAGGCCTCACCAGCCCTGGAGCAGGGCAGATCTGGAGCAGATTTCACATGGACAGGAGTTCCCAAGTCCTTTCCTCACGTATTCCCACCCATCAGGGGAAAGGAGGAAGGAAGCTGGGAGGATCAGGACCTTCTCCCTTCAACCCCTGCTCCTGCTCCCTGTGCTGGGGGAGGCTGTGCAGGGCACTGGGGTGGGGCCCTGCTCCCTCTGTCCTGCTGCAGGTGCCAGGCTGAGCTTCCTCTGGCACAGCACGAGGCTGTCCTGAGTTGTCACCTGTGTGAAGCCACTCAGGGTGTCCCTGCAGCCTCCACCTGCACAGATGTGCCTCAGCTCGGGCACAGCTGGCAGCACAAGCTGACCCAGGCCCAGCAGAAGGTGCCCATTTCTCACTGTGGGGTGGAAAATACCAGACTCTAGGAGAGAGCAGCAGCCTGTGAGCCCAGGCTGAGAGACACTGCTGTGCCATCCTACCAGGCCTCCTGGTGATCCTTGGCCATGGGAAAGGTGCTGGGAACCTCACAGAGAGGTTCCTCACAGAGAACCCAGTGTGGTCACTGCTGAGGGCAAATTTCTGCCTCTTTGGTCCAAAAGAGAGCAAAGATGAGTTGATGTGGATTTCTCTGTAGACCAGTTCTGACCTGGACCCTCAAACTGGCACTGGAATGTGCCAGGGCCCTGCTGTCCCTTCCCAGGGAAGGACAAACTTCAGCACAGTTTGTCTTGGGGCTTTGCTGTTTCCTCGCCGAGGACACCCTCAACCCCCAGAAACCATTTCTGCTTTTCTGCCCGTCTCTGATCCCTTGTTTTGCAGCAGAGATCTCATCTGGGATGGGCTCCCTGGGAGAGAGGTGCCCACAGGGTGAAGGCACAGAAGCCCCGGGCACAGGGATGGGCATAATTAACAGGATGCCCATAATTAACATCTCCTAAAGTACAGGCAAAGCTCAGGAGTCATTTCCTTGCTGGAGCCTCTCCAGCTGGCCCTGACCAAGATCTCCCCACCTGGGTGAGGATTCTTTGGCTTTACACAAACCCAGCACAGGCACTTGTGCTGGGCTTATGTAAAGAAACACAGGAAATGTGCTGGCAGTGTCCAGAGGAGACCACTGGGTTATTCCCAGGGCTGGAGCCCCTCTGGAGCCAGGCTGGGAGAGCTGGGGGTGCTCCCCTGGAGAGGAGAAGGCTCCAGGGAGAGCTCAGAGCCCTTGCAGGGCCTGAAGGGGCTCCAGGAGAGTTGGAGAGGGACTGGGGACAAGGCCTGGAGGGACAGGACACAGGGAATGGCTCCCACTGCCAGAGGGCAGGGATGGATGGGATCTGGGGAATTGGGAATTGTTCCCTGGGAGGGTGGGGAGGGGCTGGGCTGGAATTCCCAGAGCAGCTGTGGCTGCCCCTGGATCCCTGGCAGTGCCCAAGGCCAGGCTGGGCATTGGGGCTTGGAGCATCAGGGACAGTGGGAGGTGTCCCAAGGCAGGGATGGAATGGGATGAGCTTTAAAGTCTCCTCAATCCCAAACCTTTTTGTATTTCCATGATTTTCACCTCCCATTCACCTGGGTCTGTCCCAATGCAGGAACAGAGCAGAGACCTTCAGCTGAATTCTGGGTTTTAAGCACCACCTCAAACCCCTCCTGCTCCAGCATCAATTCCCTTTTCCAGGGTGCTCCCAATAAACACAAATCCCACAGCACCAAAACCAGGAGTGGGACTGGAGGAAAAATCCCAGCCCAGGGTGGTTCTGTGTCCCTGGGAGGGTGGGAAGGCAGTCCTGGTGCTCCTCCTGTCACGGGCACATCCCTGCCCAGGCTGCCTGCAAGAGATTCTTCTGTGGACAAGTCCAAGCAAATAAAGACACTTGGAAGGAGATGCTTTTCTTTTGGCAGCGAAAAGGTGCAGAACAAATATGTTTTTAATAAACATTTTGACTGAAATTGAGCTTTCTCACCACAGGAATTTGATTCTTGTCATAATTGCACTTTTCAAGGGGAAAAATAGGTGTTTGGTCAGGTGGCTGGGATGTCACTGAGCATCACACCCTGGGTAGCCAGGTCCTGCAGGGATGAGCAGAGGTTCAGGGCACGACAGCTCTGCCTGCCCAGCATGGGCTGAGAGGAGGAGGGCAGGGCATGGGTTTCCTGCCTGCTGACCCCTCATTTCCAGGGCTGCAGGTGGGAACAGGGGCAGCCATGCCCCAGCCCCTCCAAGATCTGCCTCCTGCACCCCTGCTCACCCCCAGGCACTGCCAGGGGACAGGCAGGTGTGCCAGAGGTGGCATGGAGAGCAGGACCCTGCTGCCCATGAGGGACAATCCCTGTGCCTGGCCTCCAGAGCTGCTGATAGCAGTCCTGAAGCTCACTGGAGCTGGGATGATGTTGGGAAAGCTGGACTGGAAAAAGCCTGGAGAAGAGAAGGTTTGGGGGTGACTTAATTGCAGCCTTCCAGCACCCAAAAAGAGACAAGAAACATGGAAAAGGGACAATTTAAAAGGGCCTGGAAGGAAAGAAGAGGGGGAATGGCTTCACATGGACAGAGGACAGGGTTAGGTAGGATATTGGGAAGGAATTGAGGGTGGTGAGGCCCTGGAATGGAATTCCCAGAGCAGCTGTGGCTGTCCCATCCCTGACAGTGTCCAAGGCCAGGCTGGACAGGGCTTGGAGCAACTTGGGAGAGTGGAAGATGTCCCTGGCCAGGATAGGGGTGTGACTGGATGAGTTTTGAGGCCTTTTCCAACTCAAACCATTCTATGATTCTATGGCTGACCATGGGCTGGCTGCCTGGAGCTGCTCTGCATGAGAAGCTGCTGGTGTGGAGTGGCTGTTGCTCCTCTTAGGGCAGTGCAAAATGAAGGCATCCAGCTCTTCCCTGCTTCATGAGTTTCCAGACCGGCTGCTGCCCTTTGGCTTTCTCCATCCCGGCTCTTCCCTGCCCTAACCCGTGCAGGTGGCACCGAGATGGGTGCCCTGGTGCCCTGGCAGGGCCGTTGGGAGTCCGCCCCGGAGTTCCCTGGTCCTGCAGGAGCCAGGCTGGGGATGGCCAGGCTGGCTGGGAGCTGGGAGGCCTGATGGTAATAAATGAGTGAGGAGCACATCTGCACGCAGCGAGCCGCTCCCTGCCAAGTCGCTGCACTGCAGGACCACTGTCATCTGTCTCTCTTTAACAGGAACAAATGGAAATGAGCGAATCAATTAACACAGCACATTAGCAAAATGTCAGAGCCTCCCCATCGCACTTAACCCTTCCCTCAGCACGGGCTGAGGCAGCAGTGGGGTCACCCCAGCCCCATCCTGGCTGCAGCCAGCACAACCGCTCCCCTCTGCCCAGGGAGCAGAGCCTGGGGCTGTGGTGGCAGCTGGGACCCCTGCCTGGGGATGGAATTTTAAAAAAAAGATATGTTTAAAAAAAGAGTGGACGTGGCACTCAGTGCTGTGGTTTAGTTGATGAGGAGGTGTTGGGTCATAGGTTGGACTTGATGATCTCAAAGGTCTTTTCCAGCCTAGTTCGTTCTGGGGTTCTGGGATTCTGGGAATGGGAGCTGTGGGACACAGCAGAGCTGCTTTGCAGCTCCTGCAGGCCCTCCTGGCTGTGGAGAGGAGCTGGCAGCACGTTTCCTCTGGAGTAGGGACATGTCTTCAGCCCAGCTCCTTTATCTCCCCATCCTTGCCTGGCGGAGCCCCTGTGAGGTTTTGATGTGGCCGAGGGATCCCGTGTGCAGAGCTCCTGTGGGTGCACAATGGTGGAGCTGGGCTTTTCTGCTGGCATGGATTTCACAGCTGTGACCCCCATGCCACACGAGATCTTAGCCTCAGAAGATCCCTTGTCCCTGCACAGCAGCCCTGGCACACGTGTGAGCAACAGGAGCACCAAGCCATCTCCTCATGTGCGCCAGTAAGTGCCACAGGCAACAGGAGAGCTGTACTAAGACATAATAAACCCTCATCAGCTAATTAATAATTAGAGGCACTTGTGCCTGAAAGCCTGGCTCCAGTGGTGGGATGATGCACCTCAGCTCTCCTGCCAGGCACAGCCAGCAGATGTCCAAACCAGGCAGGATCTCAGGGCTGACACGGCCCCAGGCTGCAGGACAGAGAGTTCTCAGTTTCCCAGTCTCAGCCACAGTGGCCACAACACTCTTGCTTCTCTCAGCCCCTGTTTAGGAACAAACCCCCTGGGCCAGGGCCTGGGTGTTCAGGGGGTTTACATTTTCCATTTCAGGGGAGGCTCCTGCCTTCCTTAGCAGACACCTGTCTGTTCAAACCAAGACACAAAGCAAAGATGTAATGAACTCCAAGAAGTCAACACAGGGGTTCTGAATGCCTGGGACACCTCCCCAGCTCTGTGCCCCCCATCCACCCTCTGTCACCACCCCTGCCCAGCCCAGTGGCCAAGAGTCACACGGGAAGTCCTGCCACATCTCCCTCTCTCCCACGGACACAGGTGTGGGGTTCTCTGTAGCCAGGGCTGGATCAAGCCAGGTCCTATCATCTTTATTTTCCCTGCTTTTATTCTTGCTCCAGACATAACCCACAGACAGTGCTGGTCGTGTCCCATGGTGCTCACAGCGACCCTTTGAAAACGCTCCCAAAGCCAAGGGGGATCCCTCCTGAGCAGAGCAATCCCACCAGCCAAATTCCTGCATTGTGCTCTGGGGCGATTACCCACCTCAAAGGCCTCTAATCCACTGCCGTGGATTCCCACAGGAGCAGCGGGCTGGAGCTCCCTGCTGCATACAAATCCCGCCGGCAGAATAGGGCCGGATTGTCAAGGCATCACCTCGATTATGGGACATGGCCCTGATAGCTCGGGGGACTTTGTGTCCGAGGCTCCCCGGCCCGCAGAGCAGCGTGTGAGAACAGTGACGGGGCTGAAGCAATCACTGCCATGAATTAATGATGTCCTCGGTGGCTGTGGGCTCTCCCAGCTGGAGATTTCAAAGAGGGATGGACACGGATCCGAGCTCAGCGATGCTCCCGGACAGGGCTGTCCCCCGCCCGGTCCCTCTCCGTTCTGGGATGCTGTCCTGGGATGATTTTATGATGTTCCTATCCCCATTCTTCTGTTTAGCCCAGAAATAAGTTTTGCACCTTTAAGACTGGTTCTGAGAGCAAAGGGGGACAGAAGAAGTGCGGAATTTGTTATCCGAAACTGCACTCACTCCTCCACATTCCTGCTCCAGTGTTGTCTGCAGCACGGACAGACAGAGCTCTCCTTTGTTTTTAGTTAGTTTTAGCTCGCTGAGGCAGAGAAGTTCTCTGGACTGTGGTTTTTCTTTTTCTTGGAACTGTTCAAACCTGTGCTCAATAGGTTCAAATGGCTCAAACAGCTCAAATCTGTTCAAACCAAATGGTGCTCTGGACTGAACACCCAGAAGAGCACCGGCAGCTCCACCTGTGACCCACGGAGCCAGGCCTGGGCCGCAGCATTTCCAGCTCCGGAGAGACTGATAACACACTTATAACAGAGTGAGTGAGCTGAGCCATAGCCCATGGAAGGGACTTTCTGAGTTTGTCATCTCTTTTGGAGCTGCAAGAGGTTTTATTGCTTAATAATGTTCATTTTTTGTGCTAGTGAACGCTTTGCCTGTTAAATAAGCAGGTTTTTTCCACTTTTCTCCAAGGAAATCTTTTTCCCGAACCAGCTGGGGGAGGGGCTGCTTGAATTTGCTTTCTAGAGAAACTCCTTTGGAGGTTTTTCTCCCCAAATTGCCCTAAACCAGGACAAATGCTCTGGAGAGGCTGTGTGTGACTCAGTGGGGGCATCTGTAATGTGTGCCCCGCTGCCCGTGCCAGCCCTGTCACGCTGCTCTGCAGGGGCTGTCAGGGCTCGGGGCTGCCGTGGTTAATGGGCATGGCAGGGGCCCGGCTGTGCTGACTGACGTGTCAGACAGCCGAGCTGTGTGAGACCTGGCACCGAGCTGCGTGCCAGCCCCATCCCGGGCATCCTGCTCCTCCTCCCCTGCAAGCCCTGGGCACGCTGAAGCAGTGGCAGTGAGGGGAGCTGAGCGTGCCCTCACCTTCCCACGCCAGCTCCTGCTGCCTGCTCACCCCCGTGCAGCTCTGGGGCCTCCAAAGAGCCTAGCAGAGCCAAGCTGAGACCAAGGTCGAGACAGAATTCACAGAATCCCTGGGTTGGAAGAGACCTTCAAGATCATCGAGTCCAGCCCAGCCCCAGCACCTCAACTAAACCCTGGCACCCAGTGCCACATCCAGGCTTGTTTCAAACACACCCAGGGATGGTGACTCCACCACCTCCCCGGGCAGCCATTCCAGAACTTTATCACTCTTGCCATGAAAAACTTATTCCTGATACCCAACCTGTATTTCCCTTGGAGCAGTTTGAGACACTGCCATGGGACACAGGGGTCTCCAGAGAGTCCAGCGGAGCCAAGCTGAGACCAGGGTCAAACTGGCCACTGGGCAAGTGCCTTGGCTCCAGCCCTGCCTGCCATCAAATAACCAGGCTAAGCAAACCTGGGCTCCAGGGCAGCCTGATTTCAACCACAGCAGCAGTTCAGGGTCTGGCCTCCTCTCCCAGTGAGCCTGAGTGTGCAGAGATGCCCACACACCTCAGACAGTTATGGGCAGGATGAGGAAATACAGATCCGTGTGTTTCCCCATGGCTGCAGGGCTGTCCCTGCCCGGGGCAGGGCCCTTGTCTGCCCCTCCTGCCTGTGTCCTGCCCCTCATGGCAGAAACCTCACAGACACAGCCAGAAGGGGCAAATAAAGGCAGGACATGGATGGGGCAGTGAGAATCAGTCCCACGGATGTGTGTGGTGGGCTGGTGTGGGAACCCAGGACACCCCTCTGGCTGCCCTGGCTGTCTCAAGACCCTGGCAGGGGGCTCGGAGACCTTGGCACGGAGTCAAAAACACCTGTGGCTTTGATTTTAGCCCGTGAGAAAAACTGCCAGCTCTGGATGAACAATTCCAGGCCACAAGGGTTTGAGTAGTGTGGTAGGTGAATTAACACAGGGTGAAAAAGTAGAATTTTAGGGTTTTAAAATAAGGGGTTCAAGGGGACAAGATGGAGGGATTTGGGCATGTCCTGACCTTCTTCTCCTTCTCCTTGCCCTCCATGTCTTGCTGTGACGGTGACACTTTTCTATGAGTTTAAGGTACAGACACACTGTCCATCATAAATGATAGACATTGGCACGTTATTGTAAACATGGCACACGTAGTTTTTGGTATAAATTGGTAACACCACCCCAAGGGGGTGGGAGTCTGCCGCAGACTGACCTGCTAGACAGACCACAGCTCCTTGGGAAAGAATGTTATAGATAAGAGAAAGTAAATTACCTTGAGAAGCCAACCCTATGCATTCCGACTTCTTCTTTGGCTGCGCGGGCTGGGAAGCAAGGGCTTTTGCATTTTCGGGGTCACCTCGACCTCCAGACCCCCAAGAGGCTGGCTGGTGGCTCCAGCTGATATCCTGCTGATATGGGGCAGCCAGGCCTATCCAGGACAAATCGAGCACTGCTGGGAACAGGGACTCCTTGGCAAGGGGACAGCAGGGACTTCTTGGCCCAGTGTTACCTCAGGTGGAGTCCCAGCCCCAATCCACCAGGGGATGGGGTTTGGGGAGATGTGCTCTCCCTGCAGACTCTTCTCTCCCAGCTCAGGAACAGTGTTGGTGGTGCTGGCCCCACAGAGGGGTAGCTGTGGATGCAGGATGTCACTCTGGCTCCCCAGGCTGGCAGCGTGACACTCCCCAGGGCTGGGGAGGCTCTCTCCCAGGGAAGGATGAGCCCATGTTCAGCAGCTCCCCCATGAGCTACATCTGCTGCCTTTCATGGCTGACACACAACCCCATCCACTCGCACTAGAAATTTATGTAAATATGTACATATTTCTCTCCATCTCTCTCATACAGTCATGTTTGCAGGGCTCCAGTCCTCCAAGGGGGGTTCAGGAGGGCAGTCCAGGCAGTCCCTGCACCCTGGCCAGCAGAGCTGGGATTGGGCAGCTGCCTACAAAGCAGCCAGACCCCGTGGATGTCCATCCAGCAGTCTGTCCTTCCACCCAACCTCTGCAGCATCCCCCAGTGCAATGACACAGATACAGCCCCACTGGGACCTGTGCTCTGCAAGAGATTATGCACAACCTTTCTATTATTATTAAAAAAAAAAAAAACAACCAAAAAAAAAAACCCACAACAAAAACACATGGTAAGATTCTACCTTCCAAGCATGTTCACAATCCTTGACTAATCTCTTTCTCCATTCATATTTTTTATCTCTCCATCTCTCCATCTCTCTCTCCTTCCCCCCTCCCTCCAGTGCTTCACCCCAGCTCTCTCCCAGAGCCTCCCCCACGCGGTTCAGCTGTAGGGAGCCATCTGTTTGTCTGTCTCTGCAGCCATCTGGGTGTCTGCCTGCAGTGTTTGCTGTGTCTCCAAAGCATATACAGCCTGCATGTATAGGTCTAGCAAGTCACTCTCTCTAAGCTGCATTCTGTGGGCTTCATTAACATGCAAATTAGTGAGATCTGACTGGCTCACTTAGCTGCTGTTTCTCTTAGACAGCCATGCAACAATGCAAATACTAATGAGCCTCTGGAAATGGCACTTGCTCCAGAGCTAAGCAAGCCTGCACTTGGAGCAGGCACTGGCAATTCCAGGCATGCCAGCCATCCGCACACCTGCTGGAGGACTCGGGACAGAAGGGATGGGTGATGGATGGATGATTAGGGGCACCGATGCAGAAAAAGAGGTGAGAATTCCCGCTCTGATGGAGATGCCAGCACTCCCAGCCTCAGGATCCTTGGCTCCGAGATCCCTTTGTCCTCCTTGCCACGCGCCAGTGCTCTGGACCCCAGCCACCCGCGGGATCTCCCCACCATGGAGCTGACCCGGATCCATGCTGGGCTGGGCTGTTTCCCCACACCAACGGGCTGGGCTCGACCTTCAGCCTCTTCTGGGCTTGATAGCCCAGAGGTACCTGGGCACACCTGTGCTCCCTTACAGGGCTGCTCTCTGCAGCTCCCAGAGCCACCTCGCAGCATGGATGGGACAGAGGAGCTCAGGGACAGACCCTCCATGGGGACATGGGGACAGACCCTCCATGGGGACATGGGGACAGACCCTCCGAGGGGCTCAGGGACAGACCCTCCAGGGGACAATGGGGACAGACCCTCGATGGACCTCAGGGACAGACCCTCCATGGGGCTCAGGGACAGACCCTCTATGGGGACATGGGGACAGACCCTCCGTGGGGACATGGGGACAGACCCTCCGAGGGGCTCAGGGACAGACCCTCCATGGGGCTCAGGGACAGACCCTCCATGGGGACATAGGGACAGACCCTCCATGGGGCAATGGGGACAGACCCTCCATGGGGACATGGGGACAGACCCTCCATGGGGACAGACCCTCCATGGGGCAATGGGGACAGACCCTCCAGGGGGCAATGGGGACAGACCCTCCAGGGGGACATGGGGACAGACCCTCCATGGGGACAGACCCTCCATGGGGCAATGGGGACAGACCCTCCAGGGGGACATGGGGACAGACCCTCCATGGAGCTCAGGGACAGACCCTCCATGGGGACATGGGGATAGACCCTCCAGGGGGACATGGGGACAGACCCTCCATGGACCTCAGGGACAGACCCTCCATGGGGCAATGGGGACAGACCCTCCAGGGGGACATGGGGACAGAGCCTCCATGGAGCTCGGGGACAGACCCTCCATGGGGCTCAGGGACAGACCCTCCATGGGGCTCGGGGACAGACCCTCCATGGGGCTCAGGAGCTGCTCTTGCCTCCTGGCCCCTGGCTGAGAACCGTGCCAGCCCCTGGGCTCTCCTGCTCTGCTCCCTGCAGGCACAGAACAGGAGTCTGGGTCGCCATGGAAGAAGTTCTCTGTTACTCTTCAGCTCCATCACCTCCTCTAATGATAATTCAACCATACACCTCCTTGTAAAACATCGGGGATGATCAAACGCTGTGCAGCGAGATAAAGGCATCTCATCTTAGGAACCCGGCTTCTGTATTCCTTTTTATCCTGGAGATAAAATAAAGAACCATTTGCTTTCACTGCTGCTGCCGTCTCCTGCCTCTCCTCACCCACGCCTCTCCCACCCCCTGGGAGGGAGCAGGGCAGAGCCCCAGCTGCTGCTGCACCCCAGTTCTTTTCATCTCCCCCTGATGCTGACACAGAGGAGCACAGAGCAGCTCTTGTGGGCCCAGTGCACCCTGGGGAAGCACAGAATGAGAATTTCCTCAGCTGGAAGGGCCCCCAAGGAGCATCCAGTCCAACCCCAGGCCCTGCCCAGACAAACCCACCCTGTGCATCCCTGCAGTGTTGTCCAAATGCTTCTGGAGCTCTGGCAGCCTCGGGGCCGTGCCCATTCCCTGGGGAGCCTGGGCAGTGCCCAGCACCCTCTGGGGGAAGAATTTTGCCCTGATCTCCAGCCTAAATCTTCCCAACACAGTTTCAGGGATGCCCCTGGATATATTAGGATTTTAGCTTTTGTATTTTTCATACATTTTGTAATCCTGAAGTTCTTCGGTGCATAACTCCAAACTCCATATGCAGTGTGAGCTGCTGCTTCCCCATTTGGGGCAGACACAACAATTCCTCTCCAGGCCTGGCAATCAAGGACACCTCACTGCCTCAGGCCCCAAGAGATGGAAACAAAAGTGAGTTGGGGGCAGCAAACTTGGGGTAAATTACTTCATTAGCTGAAGCTGTAATTGGAAGATTAACCCTCAATATGCAAATGGCCCAAACTTACAAAAATGTGAAAACCCGTGACCCATTGTCCATTTTGGGTGTAGCCCCTGGGGAGCGTTGTCTGCCCTAAATGTACCTGAAGACCCTTCAATAAATAGAACTGCTTTTTATTGTCTTAATTTTGTCTGGCCTCTGTTTTTAGGTAGTCCTGTAAAGGCATCACCCATCTCCCCTCTGACAAGGTGACATCATTGCGTAGGTGCCCATGGCTGCTCCTCAGTGGCAATGCCAAAGCAGCCACCACACACATCCTGCCCCTCCTAAGGCCAGCACTGCTCTCGCCAGGCCAAAAGAGGCTCCTCAGTGCATTGGGTGCTGGGATGAGGGACATAAACCAGCCTGGGGTGAGGGAGGTGGGGGATTCAGGAGCTGGTACCATCAGGGCAGGCACTCTGGGGCTTGGAGGTGAAGTTGGCATGGAAGAGAGACGCTAAATGGGCAGGATGACAAAGCACAGGCAGGAAGAGTGGCTTCTCCTGTCCAGAGAGAACCACAGAGCCACGTTTCGCTGTGGGAGGGGGTGAGGTTCCCTGGCACTGGAGCTGGCCCAGCTCGTCACAGGCTCAGCAGCAGCCCAGGGCATTTTGGTGTCCCTGTGCTGTGGTTTCAATGGCTTTTTCTCCCTCCGGAAATGGCCTCACAAGAATCCCCTTCAAGGAGGTCATCTCTGCCCTGCAGCCAGGTTTTTGAAGAAGATGAAAATTTAAGGACAGCCCAGGAGGCAGAATTTCCTCCTGGCTTGTAGACAAGTGCCTGAGTTTACAGAATTCATAGAATTCACAGAATTCACAGAATCACTGGGTTGGAAGAGACCTTCCAGATCATCAAGTCCAGCCCAGCCCCAGCACCTCAACTAAACCCTGGCACCCAGTGCCACATCCAGGCTTGTTTCAAACACACCCAGGGATGGTGACTCCACCTCCTCCCTGGGCAGCCCATTCCAGAACTTTATCACTCTTGCCATGAAAAACGTTTTCCTAATATCCAACCTAGGCAGCTCATTTGTGGTGGAAGAGGTGGTCAGGAGCTGGTGCTCTCTTTGTGGGACTTCCATTGGCGAGAGATGGGTTCTGTGTGCTGAGCCGCCTCTGCTCTGTGCAGCACAGCTGGGCACAGCTGGGCACTGCACTCTGTCAGGTACTGGGGCTGTTCCCTGCAGGATGGCGGGGAGGTTGTGCCAATGCAAATGCCACACGTGCCTCTGGTGACTCCTCTGCCACTTGGCACGACCAACCCTGTGCAAATAAGATTTTTGGACAAGGGTCCATGCTCCCTGCTCAGGGAATTCCCCGGGATTTTGGCCACACACACAGAGAGTGTCCGCAGACCTTGACTGTGTGGGGAGCCCCGTGGGGGGGGAATGGGCCCTCTGAGATTCAGCTCTCTGTGCAAGGAACATCTTGGATGGCTTCTCTTGGATGTCTTGGATAGCAGAAGATCCTACTGCCACAGGAACATGGATGAATGCAATAGGAAGGAGCTGTTCCCCTCCACCACTTGTCCCCAGCCTGGCAGTGTCCAGGGGCTCCACTGGTGCACCCATGGAAGGGACAGCCCCGTTTTCCAGCCATGGACTCTGGAAACTCAGTGTTTCTGCTCTGGGAAATAGCATTGCTCTATTGAGGAGCTGTGGAGAGCTGCTGAGGGGAATCTGTGGCAGGATAAATCCACCTGATGCAATCGCTGTGCTCCAGGGACGCCCCATGCTGGGCTCTGCACACCAGCAGCCCCAGCTGCTCTCCAGCCTCTCCTACCCCAGTGTGGCCTCCAGCACTGGGCTGGTCCATCACTTGCGGTGGGACATGTCCCTCGAGAGCACTGGACAGGGACAAACATGCTCCAGGTGAGAGATTCCCACGTTGCTGGGACCTGCAGTAGAATAAATTTATGCCCACTCAGGCTCCCATCCCAACCCCTGCTGCTCGGTGGCCCCTGGCGTTGGTGCTGGTGCCACAGCCACATCCCTGGTCCACCCTGAGGCTGCAAAGATGTGCCCCAAGGCTCAGTGAATGTTCATGGAAGGATGGAAAGAGCTTTTCCATTTTTGTTTCTCTTCAGAGCAGCTCGTTACCCATTTTTAAACTAAGACCTAAAAGTCCCCAAGCTGTCACTGTGTCTGGCTCCCAGCGAGCCCCTGGCTGGACAGGCACAGCTCCCTGTGCCCCCTGCCAAGCCAAGCTCTGCAATAAACCCAAGAGAGGCCCCTGAGCACTGTAAAAGGCAGGAGCCATCCTAGAAACTTCCCTCAGTGTGACCAGAGCCCAGCCCTGATGCTCCTGCCTTGCTCTCGTCTTTCATTACCGGTGCTTTGCCTGGGACTGGTGGCAGGATCTGGCCAGGGCAGGTTCTCAGGTGCCCAGCTGACTCCTCACCGTGCCCCATGAACCTTCCATGGTCCATGCTCAGCAAAGTTGCCATTTCCTCCCTTCCTGGGACCGCAGACACCCCATTGCCTGGCAGAGGGCACATCCTACAAAGGACCATGGCATTTGAGGATGTTGACAACTTCAGTGTTGAGAGAAGAAGGGTACATGCCACCCTGCTGGGTTGGGAAGAGCCAAATCAAGGGGCTTGGGTTGGGGAAAAGCCAGGAGAGGCCTTGTGGGTCAAGTGAGCAGGACCCCCAAGGCCTACTTGAAATATCTGTGATCCCCAGGTGGCAAAGCAGAGAACGAGGCTGGGCTGAGCCTCTCCAGGAGTGAGGGCAGAGAAACTTCAGGGGCAGGTTGAGCAGTCTGATGCCAGGAGGGTCTGCTTTGACTTTTTTTAAGGTTTAGGGCATTGTCTGGCCTATTGCATGGCTTGGACAAGGCTCTCATGGGACCAGAGAATCACAGGATCGTGGAGTCATGGAATGGGCTGGGTTGAGAGGGACCTTACAGACCATCCCATCCCACCCCTGCCATGGCAGGGACACCTCCCACTGTCCCAGGTGCTCCCAGCCCCAGTCTCCAGCCTGGCCTTGGGCACTGCCAGGGATCCAGGGGCAGCCACAGCCGCTCTGGGAATTCCAGCCCAGCCCCTCCCCACCCTCCCAGGGAACAATTCCCAGTTCCCAAGATCCCATCCATCCCTGCCCTCTGGCAGTGGGAGCCATTCCCTGGGTCCTGTCCCTCCAGGCCTTGTCCCCAGTCCCTCTCCAGCTCTCCTGGAGCCCCTTCAGGCCCTGGAGGGGCTCTGAGCTCTCCCTGGAGCCTTCTCCTCTCCAGGGGAGCATCCCCAGCTCTCCCAGCCTGGCTTCACAGGGGCTCCAGCCCTCAATACCTGCCCTGGGAGGCTGCAGAGGAGATGGGGAGTGCTGGTTCCCCTTTGTGCAGCTCCTCCGAGCTGCAGCCCACACCCACAGCCCCCCACGCCCTCTTCCCATCCCTGGGCTGGAGCTGGATGGACTCTGCCCAGAAACAAAGCATCCCAGAAACTCATCAGACTGTAAAACACTACGAGAGGGAGCCAAGGCAGTGACACCTTCACTTCACTTCATTTCATTTCATTGCATTTCATTTCTGTCTGTCGTGCGCTCCGCGACAGCCGGAGCGGGGCAGAATTAAACACCTGCTTAATTTGACCTGTCGACTCTTCAGAGAGCAGCGCTGGCACGAAGGTCACCTCATTAAGAGCAGCAAGAGCCACGTCCCCCACCCGGGGGAGGCTGGGTGACTCCAGCTGCTGAAGGGTGACCTTTTCTGGCGGCGCACGGTGCGGGAGGAGACGGGGCCTGGCACGCGTGCTCCCACCCAAATGGCAGTTTAGTTCCACAGACACTTACACGTCCCAAGCACTGGTTTTGAACTTTTCATTCTCACCAGCTTGTCAGCTCTTGAAGGCTCTAAGTGCCTGCGGTGTCTCCTGCTCGCTGATGGGGCGAGCATGACGCTGCTGCAAAACCGCTGCGTCCTCCCTGGCAGGATCACAGAACTCCCTGAGCTCAAGGGAGCCACAGGATCAGCCTGTCCAGACCCCCAGCAACCCCATCCCTGGAGCTCTGGCAGCCTCGGGGCCATGCCCATTTCCTGGGAAGCCTGGGCAGTGTCCAGCACCCTCTGGGGGAAGAACCTTTCCCTGAGCTCCAGCCTGACCTGCCCTGGCCACAAGGAGGTCTGGGTGCCCATCCAGCTCTGAGCAGAGCTGGGTCTCAGCTGCCTGCCTCAGCTGCCATCTCACCATCCCGGTGGGTGTGACCCAGGGGTGGCCCTTGGGGAGGCAGAGTGTGCAGGACACCCCAGCACAGCCCTGCTCGAGGTGCAGAGTGAATGTGGTCCCTGCTGGGCCCCTGCCAGCCCCGCTGCCCTCACTCCAGGCGGATCCCCGCGTGTCACACCCCGTGGGCATCAGGGCACTGCCCAGCCACCATCCCTGTGGAAAGCACCTGATGCCTGCTGTCCCCTGCTGCCTCAGAGTGTTTGGGGTGGGTTTTTTTTTGTTTTTTTTTTTTTTTTTTGCCTTTCCACATGTTCTCACCGAGCTGGGGAAGGAGAACATGAACTTTCCTTGCCAGCACTGCATCTCCGGCAGCCCGGCAGAGCGGGCTGGAGCGCGGAGCTCCCCGGAGAGCCGCCCTTCCACCCCTTCCGAGCAGCACGGAGAGCCATGCCCGCCTCCTCCCCGGCTCTGCCCTCCGCAGACCTTTAATTCTTCCTCCTCTGATGTTAATCTCGGAGGTGGTGCACAGGTCAAGTTTAATATGCTGTCCTGGGGGGGTTTCATTTAGAGGCAGCGAGAGGGAGCCCGGCGGGTCAGGGAGGGTTTCCCGTGTGCTCCCGGAGCATCGGCAGCCCCCAGGGGCAGCAGCCTGTGCCCAGCAGGTGCCGGGGGAGGCGGATTCCCGCAGACCCGGCTCCTACCCACCGCTCCTGCCTCTCCCCCAGCACATCCCCCGCGGCCACTGTGCCATCGCCCAGGGCCACTGTCAGGTGCCACCCCTAACTCGCCCAGCTGCCCCTGCACACCCCCAGGTCCCCGTGCACAGCGTGTGACACCACCCAAACCCCTGGGGACAATAGCAAGGGCACTGACTCCCCCTGTGCCTCAGTTTCTCCAGCTGGAGAGGCGGACTCGCGGATATAGGGAGGTACCTATGGGGTGGTTCTGCTGTGAGATCTGTGGGGACAGAGCCCCCCGGCACAGGGGTACCTCACTGAAGCCTTGGTGGGGTGTCAGGGGTTTGCTGATGGCTCCAGGCAGCCAGACCCCACCCCCGTGCAGTCCCAGACCCCTCCCCGCCCCCAGCCTGGGCACACGCTGCCGTAATGGGAAAGGACAGGCAGTAAAAGGCTGTGATGGGGATCATAAATATCCATTAAAGCAGCTTTTAATCCACCCTGCGAGCAACAGGGCTGTGCGAGAGTGGAAGGCAGGAGCCCGGCAGGCTGTGCGTGGGGACGGGTGGCAGCCGGGGCATCACCCCAACACCCCCCTCACTGCCCGGGGAGGGGATGAGCCAGCCCTGCAGGGCGTAGGTCCAGGGGCAGTGCCCCGGCTGCCAGCCTGCCTCCTCCAGCCCTGGCACAGCTGCAGAGAGCTGCCGTGACTCTGATCCATCAGGGAAATGCCCAGGAGGTGAAGGCACAGCCCCTCTGCCCCCAGCGTTGCTCTGGCAAAGGGGAAAGCATGTTCCTGCCTTCACTTGGTGCTGGGAAGCAGAGATGTGTCCCAGCCCTTGGTTCTTGAAGGGAAAATCCTGGCAGTTCTCCATCATACCCACCAAAAAAACCCTCAAAACCACCCTGTTTGTGCATTGCTGCTCGTCCCCTGCTCCGTGCGTCCAGCTCTTGCATCCAGCCTTTCCTGCTCCCCAGGGACACAGGCTCTGGGTAGCAAGGGCACCCTCTTTCCCGATTCCTGTTGACGAGTTTCTCTCCACTTTGTGTACAGAGTCTTCACCTTCCTTCCTCCCAGCACTGCCACCCACTATTTACGGCTGTACAGCACAGAGCAGGTCACATCTGTGTCCTTCCTCTGGCTCCAGCACAGGACAAAGTGCCCCTGATAGCTGCTGCCTCCACACAAAGCTCTGTGCCACAGCCAGCTGCAAGATGGCAGCTCCATCCCCTCAGAATCTGGGGGCTTCCCAATGTAGACTTTCCCAAAATGTACAAATTTCAAGGGGGGAAAAATTCACCCAGAAATATCCAAACGTTTCGCTGGGTTTTGATGCTGTTAAATCATTAAACAGTAAAACACTAGATAGACTAGAAATGTAGATTTGGAGTAATATGATAATATAAAAGCCCAAATGGAATGAAACCAAATGATAATGTCAAATTGAAATGTTCGCCTCTCATTGGAAAACAAAAATCCTTTCGACGTTATTGAAACAAAATGTGAAAGTTGAAATCATTTGATTTGACACTTCTCCATAGAAAAATATCATCAGGATCGACATGTTCCCAGGAGATGCTCAGAGTTTAGAAGCTGCTCTGCTGGAAAAATGTTGCCAGACAGAAATAAGACAGAGCAAAGCAGCCGTGTTCTCCCTGTGCCCCTGTCTGAGCCAGAGGCTTGGCACGGAGGGATGGAGGGGAGGCTGGAAGGGCACAGGGCAGGTTCTGCCCTTGACCCACTCCTCACACACCTCTGTCCCCAGGACAGTGACCTGCTGCTGGCCTGTGTCCCCTCCCTGCAGGGCCAGACTGGGTGGGGACTTGTCTTTCACCCAGCTCCTCCTGATGCTCCTCTCCTGCACCCAGCGCTGTCACAGCAGTGCCATGGCCCGTGCCAGCACCAGAGCTGGAGCTCCAGGATTTCACAGCACTTCCCCTTCACAGCACTTTTGTATTTTTTCATGCCTCCTCCTGGGTGTGGCACCTGCCAGGACAGGACGTGCTCTGAGGTGCCAGCCAGGGTGGTTTGCACCCCTCTGGCACTTTCTGGGTCACCCAGTGTGGGGAGGGTGCCCAAAGGACCAGCAGCAAGTGAGATCCCCCCCCCTCTGCACACACCTTGATAATCCGCCTGCAGAAAAAAAAAAAAAAAAAAAACACTGCCTTGGGGGTGTGCAGAGCCCCCAGCCCAGATCACGGAATCATTAAGTTTGGAAAAGGCCTCCAGGATCTTCAACTCCAGCCTCCAGCTGAACACCCCCATGCCCGCTGGCCCACACCATGAAGTGCCACATCCACTCTCACTCTTGAACACTTCAGGAATGACGTGACCTGGGCAGTGCCAGTGCTCGACCACTCTTCCCATGAAGAAATTTCCCTAATACCCAATCTCCCCTGGGACAGCGTGAGGCCACGTCCTCTTGTTCTGTCATTCTTACCCGGCAGCAGAGCCCAACTCCCACCTGACTTCTCCTACCAGGGAGCTGGAGAGAGCAAGAAGGTCCCCCTGGAATACCTCTACCCCAAACGTCCCTCCCTGCCATGGCCTCTAGCCTGGACAGGAGTGGGTGTCAGCATCCCCTGAGCTGGATGAGTGGGGCCAAACCTCCCTCCTGGCTCTCTCCTCCTCCCCAGGCTGCAGAGCTCGCCGGGGCTGGTGCTAATGAAGATTTCCTGCAGCGCTTGCTTAGCAGAAAATGATTGGTTACACCCGAGCTCGTAATTAAAAAAAAGAGAGCAAGTGCACTAATGGGTATTTATTTCACTGTTACCTTGTCATGTATTTATCGATGCAGATAAATTCAAAATCATTAAATGCTTTACAGGGCCTGACAATTTACAGCCCCTGTCAGTGCCCTGCCTCTGCGGCAGCGGAGCAGCTCAGCCATGGGCACACACAGCCCTGGGCCCCCAGCCAGCTGGGGCACTTGGAAGCAGCAGCCCAGCAGTGTGGTATGTAAAAAGGGTGCTGAGGTGATGCTGTGCCGTGGTCTCACGTGTGATGACGGCCACAGGTCTCTGCTGGGGGTTGGAGGTGCAGCCAGGCTGTGATGGGCTCCTTTGGTGCTGCAGGGGGCTGACTGGAATTGAACCCCTGCTTCCACAGCCCCCAGCCCCACCTCAGACATCCCTGACAGCCCCAAGGAGATGGGGCTGGAGTTGCCTTGGGGACACCATGGGGCTGGTCATTTGTCATCTCCATGTGCAGGTGGAAAACTCCAGGCGAGCAGACACAGGCTCCTGGTGCTGCTCGCAGACCAAATGTGAGCCAGCAGGGCCTCAGCAGAGGGGAACTCTGCTCTGCCTCCTTCCTCGGGGTGGGAATCCCTTTCCATGCCTCTCCATCACAGAGCTGATGAGGACGTCGCTGAGGAAGGAAGGATGAACAATTTTTCCTGCTCTGTGACAAGCAGCAGGGCAGCCCAGAGAAGGCACAAATCTCCAGAGAGCATCTCTGTCTCTTGAGGCTTATCAGGTGTGCAGGGGGAGATAGGGGCATCTCTTGACTCAGTGTTTGCATAGCAACAAGGCCCTGATTATGCAGCCCCTAATTACCTTATTATTCCCATTAGTGGAGGCAGTGAGCCCCTGCTCTTAACACACCCACAGGCAGCCTGGGCTGGGCTGAGTGGGAGCATCCCCTGCTCTGGTAGGTGCCACCAGCATGTCCCAGACCCCTGGAGCAGCACCTGAGCTGCCACAGCCTCCTGCCCTTCACACCAGCTCTGTCCTGAGCAGCCACAGCAGAGGCACACCTGGACATCACAGCCTGGCTGTGCCAGTGGGTGCACACCTGTGCCCACGCTCCCCAAGTGTGCCTCTGTGCATGGAGCTCGGCCCGTTTCCTTGGGATTTCCTGGGGGTGGCTTTGCCTAGAGAAGCAATGCTGAAATGTGGAGTGGGTTTTTCCCCCAGGATCCCCTCATCATCCCCAACCATCCCCTCTGCAAGCCCCAGCCGCAGGATGGGATTGGAGGTGGCTTGGAATGGGAACGGAGCGTGCAAAGGGAAAGGCAGAGGATCTGCAGCATCCCAGAGTGTTCCTGGTGCACGTGGAGTGGAGCAGGGAGACATCTCCACAGAGTGGAGCAGAGTAAGCAGCAGCCACACTGATCCAGGGCAGAGATACAGCCCTGGTGGCCCTGACCCTACCTGCTGCCAGGCCACCACCCCCCGACCCAAACCTGACCCTGGCACCGCTCTGAACAGCAGCAGCTCCAGTGCAGACACCTCACCTGCCTCTCCTGAACCCAAACTCGGTGTGGCAGGCTCCAGACCTGCAGCAGGGACCTCTGAAAGGTGACATCCTTATCCTGATTCCTGGTTGCCTCCGTGCAGGGAAGGGCTGGGCTGGCACTGGCACAGGGTGAGCACAGCTGGCAGTGCTGCAGGCTGGCCCCAGGCACAGCTGGAGAAGCCTGAGCACCCCGAGCCCTGCTCCCTGCTGCCCTTGCTGTCTGCAGGCAGCCTGGGAGGCAGGAGCCAGGCATGCCCTGGATGATGCCTGGAGCAGCTCCCTAGTACAGGGGCTGGACAAGATTAGGAGAATAAAGTGGGTTTTTATTAAAGGCCTTCAACAGATACACCCTGGGCAGCCAAAGCCACCCAGAGGCTGCACCCAGGATGGACAATGGTCACCAGTTTTACACACAATTATCAGTTTGGTCCATTTACATATCAGGAGTTAATTCTCAAATTACAGCTTCAATTAATGAATTAATTTACCCCCAGTTTGCTCCCCCCAATTCACTTTTGTTTATATTTTTTAGGGGCTGAGGCTGTAGGGTGTCCTTGGATCTCAAGCCTGGAGGGATTGTTTTACCTGACCAATATGTGAAAACAGTAACTAACACTCTGTATGGAGTTTAGAGTTTTGCCCTAATGCAGTGCAGGATCTGAAAAATATAAAAGCTAAAAATCCTAAGGCATTAAGGAGGCTCTGTGCAAGGTGTTAACTGCAGGCTGAGACCATCCCGGCCAACTAAAAGGAGGCTCCACACCCACCAGGGATGGATGTGGCACCGCGGGGCTCAGGACAGGCTCCTGGAGCTGCTGGCATTGTGTAGGAGCAGGCGGCGTGGCAGCAGGGCCCCCGCATTGCTCGGGAGAGAAAAGGCAAGAACTGGGGCTCTGTGTGTAAGTAGGTCACACGCGAGGCTGGAGACGAGGCCACGGGCACAGACTATAAATGCAAGAGTGAGAAAGAGAGGGAAAAGGGGGGTTGGGATGGCTGGGAATGGGCAGGAAGAGGAGCAGGGCAGCTCGCACACAGACAGACAGACCTGCAGACCATGTCCCTGCAAGCCACAGAGGTCTCTGCAGCAGCCTCATGTTCTGCTCCAGTGCCACCCTCGCAGCGTGGGAGATCAAATGCTTTCCTGACCCCCTTGCCCAGCAGAGCCCAGTGTGGGAGCTGCTGCCTGCTGGGATCTGTGCAGGGAGTGTGGCCACGGCCCGGCAGCCTCTGCTGCTCTCACTGCTGGGAGCACAGCTTCATCCTCATGGCAGCCACGAGCCATCAAACCCCACTGTGACACAGAGCCACACCAGGGCTCGGCCACCATGGCTCCGGTGGTGCCTCTGCCCCGCAGCCCCTGGGTCCCCAAGTCAGGCTGGAGATGCCAGGGTGCTGGGAGTGCGTGTTGGGGCTTCCTTCCCACCTCATCCCAGAGTGGTGGGGAATGATCCAACCTGGGGCAGCATCACTGTGTGGGGCACGACACCTGCAAACCCCATGGAAAGCAGGGTCACAGCAGAGCTCCCCCGATGCCCCTCAAAAGCTGGGTCACAGCAGAGCTTAAAGCCCCCAAGAGCAGCGTCACAGCAGTGCTCCCCAAAGACCCCTGACAGAAGGGTCACGGCAGAGCTCCCCTAATTCCCCCACACAGCAGGGTCACAGCAGTGCTCCCCTAATTCCTCCATACTGCAGGGTCACAGCAGTGCTCCCCCAAAGCCCCACTGACAGCAGGGTCACAGCAGTGCTCCCCCAAAGCCCCACTGACAGCAGGGTCACAGCAGTGCTTCCCCAAAGCCCCACTGACAGCAGGGTCACAGCAGTGCTCCCCTAATCCCCCCTGGAGCAGGGTCACAGCAGAGCTCCCCTAATTCCCCTCAAAAGCTGGGTCACAGCAGAACTCCCCTGATGCCCCACACAGCAGGGTCACAGCAGTGCTCCCCCAAAGCCCCTTTGACAGCAGGGTCACAGCAGTGCTCCCCTGTTTCCCCCTCCCCCTGCAGCACCTGATGCTCCGGCACATGGTCCATCCCTGCATCCTGCATCCTGTGGGCTTGGGAAACGCTGAGCACAGGCAGAAAATGCCGTCCCAGCCCCCGCGGAGATCAGCTGGTGCCCCCAGGCAGGAGGTGCAATTAACCTTCTCTTGACAAGAATAACTACCGGTGTTATTATCGATCACAAAGGTACCCGGCCCTCTGCAAGCCCCAGCCGCAGGATGGGATTGGAGGTGGCGCGGAATGGGAACGGAGCATGCAGAGGGGAAGGCAGAGGATCTGCAGCATCCCAGCGTGTTCCTGGTGCACGTGGAGTGGAGCAGGGAGACATCTGCACAGCCTCCCACCCTCACAGCCCAGCCGAGCCTGCCTGAGTGGCTGCAAAGTGGGCTGTGAGCCCCCAGACCTTGGGAGGGGCTGGGTCAGGGGGACGCATGAGCTGACACACTTTAAAAGGCAGCAGGAATTAGGGAATGGACAAAAGGAGCCTTGACAAAGCTTCAAAATTGAATATGAAGTGATGTAAAGGCACAAAGACAAGACGTGAAAAAAATCCCTGATGTAATCCACTGCTCCAGCTCACCAAGGAAAGGTGAGCTTTGGGTTCCAGGTGTTCCAGGAGCTGTGGAACTGCAGGCTGTGCACCAGGCAGTGACATTTCCTAATTGCAACCTGCACCTCATCACACATGGATGGGAACCAGGCACGGCTCCCTTTGGGATAAATCACTTCGGCCTCACAAACCATGGGGTGCTTGCACCCTCTGTGCTCTGCCTGCAAATGGGGTCACCCCAAACCCGGGTCTGGCCCCTGCCAGGGCAGAAGACAAGACCCAGAGGGATGTGACAGGGACAGGGTGTTGTCCCTTTGGCATCCAGAGTGAAGCGGCTGCAAACAGCTTAATCACTGTGTAATTATGCCAAAGCACTGGTCGCTCACTGAGGGACTTCTGCAGGATCTGTGGAAAAGCTTTCCTTTTTTTGTAATGGGAACCAAGAGTCTGGAAATTCTCAGGGTAAAAAATATTTCTGGGCTTGGTTAGGAAAATCGGGTTTTGGCTGCTGGGAAGCCAGGCATGTTCACTATCTTCTGTCCTGACAGCTTTTGTTTGGGGTTTTTCATTTGTGCAAGGAAAGGGTTTGGCAGGGAGGGGAGAATCTGATGGCAATGCAGGGAAAGGCAGAAAAAGAAGATTTCTTCACGAAATTTCAGTGGAAAATAACCAGAGTTTTTTTTTATTATTATTATTATTTTAATTTTAATTTTAATTTTAATTTTAATTTTAAATTGCCTGCTTTGAGCCTCCCTGCTGAAGGGGATGCCAAGGCCTCCCACCCAACCCAGGTGTGCCGGGGGCTGGTCCGTGGGGTCGGGGGATGCTGTGTGCTCCCATCCCTTCCTCCCCTCGGAGCCGGGGCCACTGGCAGCGGCTTCCAGCGCTAACCCAGATTCCAGGGGCGTCTTGCTGCTAAATTGGCAGCTTGTAAGAGACGTGTCACCTGGGTGACAGGGTGTCTCTGCCTGCCGGAGTGTTTGAATACAGGCGCTGTGTGCTAAATACTCCCATCATTACGGCTGAGCTGGAGATGCCGAACGCCAAAGTTCCCTGGGTTTTGGGAGGAGGATGGAGGCTGGGTTTGGAGTGCACAGGGCAGGGAACAGCCCTGCCTGGTCACAGTGGCCAAAACCCTGCTGTCCCCATGCCCAAACCGTGCTGTCCTCACCCCCAAAGCCCTACTGTCCCCATGCCCAAAACGTGCTGTCCCCGTGCCCAAACTGTGCTGTCCCCGTGCCCAAACCCTTCTGTCCATTGATGCCTTGTGCAGGCTGACCTAGAACAGAGGCTGGACAGAGCTGAAGAATAAACCAGGGATTTATGAAAAGGATCTCCTCATTGGATCCACCTTGGGCAGCACCAGAGCCCAGCCAGGGCTACACTCAAGATGAACCAAAATGGTCCCAAAAATGGATGACTTGTTACAAGATTTCTCACTTTTATCAGTTCTGCTCCATTTGCATATCGGAGTTAATTGTCTAATTACAACTTTAGGTTATGAAGTCCCATCCTTCTTGTTTTTCTCTCACCAGCCCACGTTGTTTGTGCTCTCGGGCCTGAGGTTTGGATCATTTGTCCTTGGTCCTCAGCTAGAGCAGGAATTGTTTTGTCTCCCTGCTCTGTGCAGAGAGCTCACCATCCCATAATGTGAAGCCCAGACCCAGACACTAAAGCAGCACAGAATCTGAAAAATAGAAAAGCTAAACCTGAGGCATCACCCAGCCCCAAACCCTGCTGTCCCCATCCCAAACCCTGCCATCCCCATCCCCAAACCCTCCTGGCCTTCGGAAGCTAGCAGCATCTGGATGGAGTTTCAGCACCTCCCCAGGAGCATGTCCTTGCTCTCCTGACGATCTCCAAGCTCCTGGAGGCTGGTGGGAGTTATCTTCTGCTGAGGACCAAAGCAGGCAGCAATTAGTCACCCCTTTTGTTGAGAAATAGCTGAGAAGCCGCAGCCCCAGGCTGGAGTCAGAGCCGGCCCTGCGGTCGCAGGGGATCCCTGGGGGGACGCAGATGCCAGGCGGGAGGAGCCGGGTGTCTCGGCCGCAGATGGGGAGGGGAGCGGGGAAGCCGAGGAGACAACCGGAGACAACCACAAGGGTAACCTGACCCCGGGGACGCCGCTCCAGGCGGCGAGTGGGAGGCTGGGCTGGGGAGGAGAAGCCGCTTCCCCCTCCTGAGCCCCTTACAGTGCGCTGTGAGAGGGTGCTGGGACAAAGAGCTGGCCGTCCCCTCTGCAGTGTGACAAGGCAGCACAGGTCCGTGTCAGCGAGCCCAAGGCTCAAGGATGGGGGATTTGGAGTCTGGTGGGATCATTCACATATGGTACTTGTTGTGCCCTCTGTGCACACCTTGAGCGGGGACCTGGAGCGTCCCGCTGGGTGGGTGACAGCAGTGGAGGCTGCTCCAGCCTCTTCTTCAGGGAAACAGCACCCACCACTGCCAGCCCTTGCCCTCTGAGGCTCCTCCAACCTGCTTTCAGGGGCCCTTCCCCACCCTCCCTGCCCAGGAGTGGTTGTTCATCATGCTTGTGAACCCAACGCAGTGGATCCAGCCCAGATGCCTCCTCTCCAGCAGGCAGACGTGGAGCCAGCCCTTGTCCGTGTCCCAGCTCCCCAGAGTATGTTCCAGGCAGTGACCCACACTGCAGGACAGCAGATCTGCAGGGTGACAGGGGACAGGCTGTGCCACCCCAAGTGACCCGGAGCCCCAGGCTGCAGCAGCACCATCACAGCAAGCCACCTCTGCTCCCAGCAGGGACAGTCCAGGCTCACCAGAGAGGGACAAGGGGCCACGTCCTTGTATGCACAGGTGACTCCAGCCCCTGCTGAGGCCACACCTCCAGTCCTAGGGTCAGTTTTGGGCCCCTCATTTTAAGGACATTGAGGGGCTGGAGAGTATCCTGGGGAGGGAATGGAGCTGGGAAGGGGCTGGAGCCCCAGGAGAGGCTGAGGGAGTTGGGAAGGGGCTCAGCCTGGAGAAAAGGAGGCTCAGGGGGGACCTTGTGGCTCTGCACAACTCCTGACAGGAGGGGACAGCCGGGGGGGTTGGGCTCTGCTCCATGGAACAGGGACAGGAGGAGAGGGAATGGCTTTAACTTGTGTCAGATGAGGTTCATGTTGGATATTATGGATGTTTCTTCACTGAAAGAGTGATCAAGCTCTGGCACAGCTGCCTGGGGCAGTGGTGAAATCACCACCCCTGGAAGGGCTCAAAAACCAAGTAGAAATGGAACAGGTGATATGGCTTAGTGGCTGTAGTGGGATTCAGTTGAAGGTTGAGTTGGTGAGCTCGGAGGTCTTTCCTAGCCCTAATGATTCTGTAATTCTTCTGGAGCTGGCAAACATCAGCCAGGTCCTGGATCTGCTTCCTCTGCAGCTGAACCCTGGCATCTGCCAGCCCTGCTCCAGGCTGCAGCTGGAGGGGAGAGACAGGCCCAGCCCGAGGCTCAGGGATGTGTATTCTGCTCATTGCTCACAAATACTAATGGCCCAGAGTTATTAATATTGCCACTGTAGTCATATCTGGGTAATTACTGCCATTAACCACCAGCAGAACTATTGAGTTCCCCTAATCAGTGCATTATAATAATTGGGACCAAGTGTTTTATAGATCCAGACGTTAATTCCTTCCTAGCACCTCTCCCTCCCCTGGAGCTGCTCCTCTCTGCTCAGCTCTCCCAACCTGAGGCTGGTCCCTGTGTCCAGCTGCTGGGGCACCCTGTGGTCAGCTCAGGATGACCCATGCCTTGGGACGAGTGGGAAATCATGGCTGTAGGAATTTTGGGTGTCCAGGCTGTGGAGATGGAAGTAGGACCCCAAGCAGGGCTTGCAGGACAGGAGCTGGGTCCATGCCCTGCACGTGTGGCCCAGCAGCACCTCCAGGAGAGGAGCTGGGTCCGTGCCCTGCACGTGTGGCCCAGCAGCACCTCCAGGAGAGGAGCTGGGTCCATGCCTTGCTGGTGTCCTGTGCTGCCCCTGCTCTCCTCACCATGCAGATCTTCGTGAAGACCCTCATGGGGAAAACCATCACCCTTGAGGCTGAATCTTCTGATACTACAGAAAATGTAGATCCAGGATAAGGAGGGCATCCCTCTGGATCAGCAGTGGCTGATCTTTGCTGGGAAGCAGCTGGAGGATGGATGCTCACTGTCCAACTACAACATTAAACAAGAATCCACCCTTCACCTGGGGCTGAGACTTCGTGGTGGTGCTAGGAGGAAGAAGGAGAAGGAGAAGGAGAAGGAGAAGGAGAAGGAGAAGGAGAAGGAGAAGGAGAAGGAGAAGGAGAAGAAGGAGAAGGAGAAGGAGAAGAGGAAGAAGGAGAAGAAGAAGAAGAAGAAGAAGAAGAAGAAGAAGAAGAAGAAGAAGAAGAAGAAGAAGAAGAAGAAGAAGAAGAAGAAGAAGAAGAAGAAGAAGAAGAAGAAGAAGAAGAAGAAATAATCTTACACAGCTCCCAGGAAGAACAAGCATAAGAGAAAGGTTAAGTTTGCAGTGCTCAAGTACTACAAGTTGGATGAGAACAGCAAGATCAGCCACCTGCACCAGGAATGCCCCACGAGGAGTGTGGGGCTGGAGTCTTCATGGCCAGCCACTTTGACAGACACTGCTGTGACACTGCACGTGTGGCCCAGCAGCACCTCCAGGACAGGAGCTGGGTCCATGCCCTGCACGTGTGGCCCAGCAGCACCTCCAGGACAGGAGCTGGGTCCATGCCCTGCACGTGTGGCCCAGCAGCACCTCCAGGACAGGAGCTGGGTCCATGCCCTGCACGTGTGGCCCAGCAGCACCTCCAGGACAGGAGCTGGGTCCATGCCCTGCACGTGTGGCCCAGCAGCACCTCCCAGGTGCCTGGAGGCAGCAGGATGGATGGAATACTTAGGCCGCTCCTTCTGCTGGGACAGAAATCTGCTGTGGGGGGAGTTAATTGCACAGTCTGCTATTTACACCCGGCTCCTCTTGCTCTGGAAAGCTCTTCCTTGCTGCAGCCATCTGGGCCTTGGAGCCTGGAGCTGGTGGCTGTTTGGAGGTGACTCAGTGGCTTGAAGGAGAGAAGCATCTTCTCAAGCTCCTGGAGCAGAGCTGGGAGCTGCCTCCACATCCCGCTGCGTCACCAGGGACCTCACTCCTTGCCAGCCCTGCTTTCCCTGAGCACCCGCACACCCTTGGGTCTCCCCAAGTAAATGCCCAGAGTAGGCAGAGCCAGGCTGGCTCCAAAACCAGCATTCACCCCAGCCCTTTGGGCCACAGGCTGGGGACAAAGTGGGTCCCACGCGGAGCCCTGGCAGGGAGGGCTGAAGCTGGGAGGCAGAGCAGGTCTACAGCCCCCCAGGACAACTCAGCCCCTGTCTACAGCAGGAGATCTGTGACTGCTTTGTGACAGGGAAAGCACAACCATGTGTTGTTTAGAGCTGGCCTGAAAACAAAAATCCCTGGAAATTCTAATAAATAAAAAAAGGGAGGAGGGAATTTTTAGGGTGGCGGTTACACCAAAGGTTTGGCTGTGCCCAAGCCAATGCATTTCCTTCCAACCACAGCCGTTTCACAGAAATCTTTTTTGATGTTTAGCAAAATAAAATTAAGGGAAACTTTGAAACAAAGTCATTTGGATGAGGAAAAAAAAATCAAAACATTTCAATCTGAATAGGATGAAATTAAATGTTTTGATCTTTGGGGTTTTTTCCTTCCAAACAAACCATTCAGCATAATCGACATATTCATCCAGAACCTTTTGGTGTTGTCAAATCTGAATTTGTGTTTTTACATATTAAAAAAAAAAAAAAAAAAAAAACCAAAACCACCAAGCCCTCCCAGCTCTAGCCAGCCTGGCTGGTTAGAGTTCCTTGCAGGCAGAGATGTGTCCTCAGTGGGAGCTCCATGGTGGCTTTGGAGGGACCCTCCTGGGTGGCTGTGAGTCCTGCGGGGAGAAATTCCTCCCTGTGGAGCCACGCTGGAGCACAGCCCTCACCCTCCTGCCCAGCCCACAGCGGGACCCGGTGGCCAAGGGACAGCGCTGCCACAGGGGGGACACGGCCTCGCCACCCTGGGAGGGATGAGCCAGGTGAGAGTCGCTCCCCTGGGCCCCGGCAGGTGAGAGAGCAGAGCGATGCAATCAATAGTGCTAATTGCAAAGGCAATGTCTAGCAGAAATAAGATGGTTATTCTGCATCACTGGGCACTCTTACAATCAAATTGTCCACAGACAATTAGCTGAGCAGGAGAAATAGGAATTAGGTTTCTAATTGTTCTGCTGGTGAAAGGCATTTCGGAGCACTCGGAGGAGCGGAGGAGGGAGAGGTTTGCGTCTGTGCCGGGCTGCAGAGCTGCCATCCCTGCTGTCATTCCCAGAGGGATAACCGAGCCAGGGAACGGGGGCTGCAGCTGGGAACTACAGACGGCTTCTTGGGAGGCTTTGGCCAATGCTTCTCTTCCACGGCTGCGTTATTTATTCCTTTCCTTCAGCCGCCCGCACCACCGAGCACGCACCGAGCGCTCCACGCCGCTCGCCGGGCGCTGGCACCACGCTCCTGCACAGCCCTGGGCATCCCCCGGCCCGGCCCGGGCTCAGGACAGCCCCACCCATCATCCGCCCGCCCGAGGGACCACCTGCATCCGCCAGCGCCGTGTGACAAGGCGGGGGGGCAGGAGCCAAGCTGCTGTCCCCAGCTGCCCGCGCCGTGACTCCTCGGCAGCCCACGGCCCCGGGCTGGCAGGCTGAGAAAGGCGGGGGAGGCAGCGCTGGGAGGCTGTGGTTGTCATTAGCGCTGCTGGTGACTCACGCGGGTGGGTGTCTGCGCTCCGTGGAGTCTCCTGCTGCCGCAGCTCCCGGGGCTGCATCCTGAGGACAATGGGAAGCCCTCCCGCCTCCGCTGCCTGGGCTGAAGGGGAGCACCCACGGCGTCCCTGCTGCCCGCGGGGTCCGGCTGGTGTGGAGGGGTGGTTTGGACCTCAGGCATCCTCACACCCACCCCCTGAGGGGTTGCCCTCCAGCATTCTCAGCCGGGGGGTGGGACAGTCTGGCTGCAGTGTCCCAGCAGGAGAAGAACCTTCCATGGGGTGCCACATCTGCATCAGCACTGGTGGCAGCATCCTGTCCTTGGGCAGCAAAAACTGTCCTTGGGCTGGAGGAAAAGACTTTTGGAAGCCACCAGTGAAGAGAGCAAGATCTGAGAACACTTCCCCCTCCTTCCATGTCTCAATGTACATCCCTCACCCCACGGCTGACCACCACGGAGGGGACACAAAGGGATTTGTGGAGGGGTTTTGCCCCTCTGCTTTCTTATGTCCCCAAGGTCTGTGAGAAGGTGCTGGGCTCAGAGCCAACCCCCTGGGGAGAGCCTCCCCTCTGCCAGGGGAGCAGGGCTGGCTGTGACCTCAGTGGGACATCCCACAGGGACCTTCTCTCCTGACCCCACTGATGCTTTGGGATGCAGCATGCTCATGGGCAGTGTCCCACAGGCTGCAGAGCCACCAGCATTCCTTCCCTTCCAGAGGCCAAGGCAGGAGCAATGGAGGGGTTTTGGACCCAGATCACCCACCTGCAGGCAGAGCTGAGACATCCCAGTCCCTCCTGCCTCACCACTGGACAGCCCAGGTGAAGATCCACGGCAGCAAGCCCCTGGCAGCCAGGATTATGCTCAGGGCATCTCCTGCTGCTCGTGCCCCTCTGAGCACAGCCAGGCCCCACTGCAGCCTGGAGCTGCACGCTTCCATCTGAGCCACCAAACCACGGGGAAAAATGGAATTAAAGTCACCTCAGAGAGCGTGAGGTCAGCACATTCATACCATCCACGGGAGCGGGCACTGTGGTTTCTCCTGTTGGAGGCAGGATTGTGTCCTTCAGGAGCAGCCATGGGCACCCCGGAGTCCCACCATGGCTGGAGGGGCCATGGGCAGCAGGGCTCCCTGCCTGGGGACAAGCTCCTAGTCCCAAAAGGATCAGCCCCAGGTGATGCTGCTGCTGTGGGAGCACAGCCAAACACAGCCCTACACGTTTATTCTCTCTCTCACACACACACACACACATGTATATATATAAATATCCCCTATATATACACATATATATATATATATCCCCTTTGCCTTTGAGTCACCAGTGTTGAAACCTTCCCTGCCAAGAGTCTTCTGAGAAATATCCTCCTCCCCCTCCCCGTTTCTCCTTCCCTCTTTCTCTCTGTAGCATTCGGGCTAATTTTATCTTCTGTCTTTCATCTGCCTGTGTATCTACCACTCCTGACAAAAAAGAGATTTTCACAGATTTTGCTAGTGCTCACCAGCTCTAAAAGCTTTCATCTCCCTCCGACGACGAGTGCGTGTCATCTGCTCGCTCCAAATTACAGCAGAGGCCTTCACACTCAATCGGAGCATTTTCTGCCTAATTTCCCAGGCTGCAAGAGCAAGTGTGGGCTGGAGGCTTGCCTGGCACGATCCTCAGAGCCCCCCCGGCCCTGGCTCCCGGGGCTGGCCCCGGGGAAGCCCGGAGCTTGCCCTGCCCTGCCTGCAGCTGTGCATATCCCCACGCAGACGTGCAACAGTGGTGTCCCAGCAGGCCAGCCCCCAGCCCGGGCATGGGATGGCTGAGCAGGTGGCACAGAGCCTGAGGCTCTGCCCAGCCGAGCCAGGGTGTAAGAGCAGCTCTGAGGCTCAGGGAGCCCCTCAGCACCAAACCCACCGAGGCAGGGGCTGGTGCAAGCCCAGGAGGCAACCACAGCATTTCTGTGGGATGCCCAGGCTGGCTGCAGCTGCAGGTGAGAGTTTAGCTCAGGTGAGGGTTTAGCACCCTGTCACCACCACCACAGTGGTCCCCAAGGTGCTGATGTTGTCTCTGGGTGCTTTGCTGCCACATCTCAGCTCTGGCTGCTGCCAGGGTGACAGCTGTGGTGCCACACCAGGAACAACTGTCACATTCTGCCCGGGTGGGCTGTCCTTGGGACACAGCCCCCGGGCACCCCTGAGCACCTGAGTGGAGGCAAAATGTGTCCCTTGGAAACAGGGTTGTATTTAAACAAGGCAAAAAAGCCAGCATAGGCATCATGGAATACAAATCCAGAATGGCCTGTGTTGTAAGGGACATTAAAGATCATCTTGTTGCACCCTCTGCCACGGCAGGGACACCTTCCACTGTCCCAGGGTGCTCCAAGCCCTGTCCAGCCTGGCCTTGGACACTTCCAGGGATCCATGGTCAGCCACAGCTGCTCTGGGCAAACTACAAGGGCCTCCCCACCCTCTGAGTAAAGAATTTCTTCCCAATATCCAATCTAAGCCTTCCCTCTTTCAGTTTGTCACCATTCCCCCTTGTCCTGTCACTCCAGGCCCTTGTAAATCGTCTCTCTCCATCTTTCTTGTCGGCCCCTTCGGGCACTGCAAGGCCACAATTAGGTCATGACAAAGTCTTCTCTTCTCCAGGCTGAACAATGCCAGCTGTGCCAGCCTTTCCTCCCAGCAGAGCTGCTCCATCCCTCCGATCCCCCTGGTGCCTCCTCTGGGCTCTCTCCAGCAGCTCCAGCTCCTCCCTGTGCAGGGCCCCAGGGCTGGGGCAGCTCTGCAGGTGGGGCCTCACCTGAGAGGGGCAGAGGGGCAGAATCCCCCCTTTCCTGCTGCCCACGCTGGGGGATCAGCCCAGCCCAGGGGGTTCTGGGTCCCAGCACACAGCCAGGGCAAGGCCAGCCCTCATCCCCAGCAGCCCAAGGGATGCTCCAGCTGCTCATCGTCAGCCTGGACAGATCCCAGGGCTTGGACATCAGGTGACATGGCCAGGCATCTCCAGCCAGGGACAGCCCAGCCTCCTGCACACACTGAGCACCCTGAGCACCCTGACCACACTGCCCACTCTGCCCACTCTGCCCACCCTGAGAACCCTGAGCACCCTGCCCACTTTGCCCACCTGCCCATTGTCTGCGACTCCCACCCAGCACCCTGCCCAGGGAAGAGGTGCTCTGATCCCATCCCTGTAGGAATTCCTGTGGCACCTACGAGCACACCCCCGAGGCTGCAGGGCTGCTGAGGGCATGCACCTGGTGCAGACTGAGGGCTCCCAGGTAAGGGACCCCCTCCCACCATGACAGGGGTGCTGTGGGGAGCCTGCAGCTCCTCCCTCGGCTCCCTGACAGGCAGAGCACGAGCTGAGATGCAATGAGGAGCAGACGGCATGATTAGCTCTGCTCAAAAAGGTCAAAACACTTATCAGACATGAACGGCAAAGCTAAAAATACACTCGGCACCTCCCTGGCAATTCTCTCCCGGGAAGTGACAGCCATGGCTTGGTGGGAAAGGGGGTGTGGGATGTGAGCAGGGCTGCTGCACTTCTGGATGGAAGCCTGGATCTGCAAAGGGGGATCTTCCCATTTCCGTCACCCCTCCGATCAGGGAAGGGCTGTGACACCACCAGAGATGCTCTGAGGGTGACTGGGATGGCTGGGATAGGGCAGGAGGGGGCTGATGCTGCAGCCTGGAAAGCCAGGCTGAAAGTCAGGGTGCAGGAGGTGAGGGGGAAACCACCCCAGAGCTGAAACATCAGGGACCATAGGAGAGAGGGAAGAACCAGGAGGCAACAGGATGATACAGGTGGGGAGCCGGAGACACAAGACATGGTCCCTTAGCAAAGAACTGGTGTGATTGTCCCTCTGTCCCCTCTGCTCTGGCTCCAGGGACCCTCACAGCAACCAGTCCAGGGTGTGCAGGCAGAGGACACTGTCCCTCAGCTCTCCTGGTGACACTCAGATGCACCCATGGCTGTGACTAGCAGGAAGCACGAATCATCAAGGCTGGAAAAGCCCTCCAAGATCATCAAGTCCAAATTCAGCCAAATGTCCCCATGCCCACTAAACCACATCACAAAGTGCCACATCTCCTCCAGAACTGCAGGTGATCCCATCACCTCCTGGGGACAAAGCTCCTGGAGGAGAAGTGCTGCCCACACCCCCTGGATGTGTGTCCTGGTGCTTTCCATGGTGCAGCAAATCCATCAGCTCCCACCTGACACCTGCCCTGCCTCAAAGCCGTGCTGGGATTTCTCAGTGATGCTGAATTTCTCAGCGATGCTGCAGTGCTCCTGGGTTTTCAGTTGAGACAGGAGCATGGTTTGCTCCTGTGCTCCTACTGTGCCTCTGAGCACAGCTCTTTCCAGCCCAGCCCCTCCCTCAGCCCAGCACTACGGCTGGGAAGAGCTCTGGAAACAAACAGCTCCCCTGTGACCCTGGAACACCTCGGCCTCTCAGTGACAGCAAAGGGTGTGCAAACTCCTGGCCTCACAGCAAAATTCAGTGGTGCCTCTGGCATTTCATATTTAAGGGGTTTTTTATGAGGCCAGGTTGGGGCTGGGAGCAGCCTGGGACAGAGGCAGGTGTCCCTGCCCAAGGCAGAGGTTGAATGGGATGAGCTGCAAGATCCCTGCCAAGCCAAACCCTCCCAGGACTGCTGGCAGAGGCTGGGAGGAGGAGGTGAGGGCTGAGGCCAGAGGGCTGCCATGCTGCTCCCTGGGGCTGTGGTGACAGCCCGGCCCGAGCCCGAGGCCATCCCTCCACAGCAATTCCTGTGCTGGAGCTGCTTTGGGTGGCACCAAGGGATGGGGAACTGGCACTTCCCAACCAGCATTTCCCAGCCCTGCCTGTGGGAATGCACAGGGTGGGAGAGAGCTCTGGGACAATGGTGTGACACTGGTGTGACCCCAGGGACAAGGAACCCACTGTAGGACACTGGTGTGACACCAGGAACCCAGTGTGGGAGAGCTGTGGGACACCAGTGTGACATCAGGGACAAGGACCCACTGTGGGACACTGGTGTGACACTGGTGTGACCCCAGGGACAGAGACCCAGTGCAGGAGAGCTGTGGGATACCGGTGTGATACCAGGGACAAGGACCCACTGTGGGATACTGCTGTGACACCAGGGACCCAGTGTGGGAGAGCTGTGGGACACCAGTGTGACATCAGGGACAAGGACCCACTGTGGGACACTGGTGTGACACTGGTGTGACCCCAGGGACAGGGGTGCAGTGTGGTAGAGCTGTGGGACACTGGTGTGACACCGGTGTGACCCCAGGGACAGGGACCTATCTGGGAAAGCTGTGGGATACCGGTGTGACATCAGGGACAAGGACCCACTGTGGGACACTGGTGTGACACCAGTGTGATCCCAGGAACAGGGACCCATCTGGGAAAGCTGTGGGACACTGGTGTGACAGTGGTATGACCCCAGGGACAGGGACCCAGCTGGCATGTGAGCAGCTTCCCTGAACCGGGGCTGCACCAGCGCAGTCAGAGGTGACAATGAGGAGAAATGCCGGTGCCAATTTGCAGCAGGGCTCCTGAACGCTGCCACTGCCAATCGCTGTCACCACAGCACCTGCGAGGCCTCACCTGGGCGATGGTGAAGAGCACCTGGGCTCCCTCCAGCCTCATTAGGAGCTGTTCCCGTCATTATCGCGGCATTCAGCCGCTCCTGCCCCGTGCTGGCCCCGCAGCAGCCAGGGCTTCCCCTGCAAGGATGAGACAGAGTGCTCTGGGCTCTTGAGCCACCAGAGCATTTCCTGCCCTGATCAGGTGTCTGGGACTGTCCTCAAGAGCTCTTTGCTGTCCTGGGCTGCAGCACAGTGAAATGCGCCAGCTGCTCATCCTGCCCTGCCCTGCTCCACCCTGGCACCTCGCGGATCTCACAGCTCGTCCCATTCCACCTCCTGCCGTGGGCAGGGACATCTTCCACTATCCCAGGGCACCATTCCAGCCCGGATGTGTCCCTGGAGGTGTGTGCAGCTGCCTCCACACCCCACTGAGCTGAGGCCACCTGGTGTCCCCGTGTCCCTGCCACGGTGTCCCGTCCCCATGCAGCCACCACTGCTCCCAGCTCCATCTCCCAGGAGCTGTGGATTTTGCCCACATGGACGCTGGGGAAGGCACTCTCCAGGGAGCAGAAGCCAGTTCCCAAGCCCTGCTGTCCCCAGGGGCTGGTTCCTTTGTTCTTTTGCCCTGAATAGATCCTGTTCTCCCCTGCACCCCCTCCCTCCTGAGCCCTGGTTGTTCAGGGGACCCTCTGTGTCATCCCCCTGCTCGTCTCCAGGGAGAAGAGCAGGAGGGAAGAGGTACTTACTGCTTCACCTCTGCTTTACCCTTCCTTTAGGCAAGGGCTTTTAATTTCCTTTCAGGGCCAGAGCAGCAAGCACTAAATGATGTCAGATCCCTCCGTGCAAAGCTGGAGGATCCCCAGCCTCTGGCTGAGCCCTGCTTGAGCGACAGCCCGGTACCTGCAGGTCAGAGACCTCCCCGGTGCTGCTGACAGCTCTGCTAAAAGCTCTTTGTTCCTCAACCCCCGAGGCCCTGCTAAGTGGCGAACGGCACGGAGAGCATCTGGGGAGCCACGAGCAGGGACTCCTGGCGCAGGGATGCTCTCCGGGCTGCTCTCCCTGCTCCTCTGAGCAGCCATGGGCCAGGGGCAGCACCTCGGCTCACCCTGCCTGCCTGGAGGGACGTGGGCTCATGCACAAGCCCAGTGCCACGGGAGCGATGCTTTCCGTGGCTGTACATCCAGAGGGGACAGGGGACGGTGCTGTCACCCCTTGCTGCCACCCCTCGCTGCCCTCGGCTCCTCTCAGCTCTCCCATCAGCTCGGTGCCAGACCTGTTGATTCCACAGGGATGTGAGCTCCAGTTTGCTCTCCACAACCATCCCCACGGAAAAGCCACAGGGGAGCAGATGTGATCAGCCACCCAGAGCCAGGGCTCCTTTGGTGGGCGCCTACACCTTTAAATCAGGGAGAAAAAAAATAAAATAAATCCTTCGCCTAGAGGGCAGTGGAACAATTTTGACTTTAAAAAGAGAGCGAGACAGAGAGAGCGAAGTGAGCGTTAACAACTCCTGATCCAGTCCCTGGGCATTCATTAATGTTTCATGGCGCTTTCAATTATTGCCTCCTCTGCCACTGCCGTCATCTGTCTCTTCAAATCGACGGTATAATAACCACTCAAGCAGAAATCCACTCTGCTGTCTGCCCGCCACTCCCCTCCCAGCCTCCGCAGCTCCCTCTCTCCCAGCTTTTCATCTGAGGCTCGCACAGCTCTCGCTGGAAATGCCTGTGCCCCTCACCCTGCCTGGGGACAGTGCTCAGGGGACAGGGGCATGTGCAGGATGGGGGTCAGGCTTTTGTCCCCCCCCCCACTCCGAGGGGTTCTGCTGGTTTGGGGCCGGGCTCTGGGGCACAGGGTGGTCTGACAACCCAGCCTCTGAGCCCCAGAGCCTGTGTGCGCCCTTAACCCTCACATGACTGTAACCCTAAATGCATCCCCCAGAGCACATCCAGCCAGCAGCGCCCAGGCCCGTGTTCCTGCTCAGGAGGCAGTGCCAGCACCGTGTGTCCCACACCCCCACACCCCCACACCCCCACACCCCCAGCCTTCTGCCCCCACTCACCCACCCACCCTGGGCAGGCTCTCTGCCCGCACAGCCCCGGGCTCATCGCCACCATTCCCGGCCCAAATCCCTCCTTCTCTGCCCTGTGCTGCCACCTGAGCTCTTCCAGCACATGGGACAGCCTCGGGGCAAGCGTGGTGTCCAACAACTCTGGGGTGTCCAAGAGCTCCTGGGTGTCCAACAGCTCTGGGGTGTCCAACAGCTTCTGGGGTGTCCAAGATCTCCTGGGTGTCCAAGAGCTCTGGGGTGTCCAACAACTCCTGGGTGTCCAAAAACTCCTGGGTGTCCAAGAACTCTGGGGTGTCCAAGAACTCTGGGGTGTCCAAGAGCTCCAGGATGTCCAAAAACTCCTGGGTGTCCAAAAACTCCTGGGTGTCCAACAACTCTTGGCTGTCCAAAAACTCCTGGGTGTCCAAAAACTCCTGGGTATCCAACAGCTCTGGGGTGTCCAACAACTCCTGGGTGTACAACAACTCCTGGGTGTCCAAGAGCTTGTGGGTATCCAACAGCTCCAGGATGTCCATCAACTTCAGGGTGTACAACAACTCTGGGGTGTCCAAGAGCTCCTGGGTGTCCAACCCCGGGAGGGGCAGGGATGGGGAAGTGCTGGAGGAGGTTGGAAACTCCAAAGCAAAGTCTGTCCCTGCATTTCCCTGCAGTCTGTCCCTGGCTCAGGCAGGGGAGGCCTCAGAGGGTGCAGAGGGGTGAGAAGCAGCTGGAGCACCCACATTTCACCTGCCCAGCAGGGGAACCAGAGCTCAGCTCAGCCTTTCTGTGCCTGGATAGAGTCACAGAATCCCAGAATGGTTTGGGTTCAGAGGGACCTTAAAGATCATCTCATTTCAACCTCTCTGCCATGTCAGGGACAGCTTCCACTGTCCTAGGCTGCTCCAAGCCCTGTCCAGCCTGGCTTTGGGCACTGCCAGGGATCCAGGGGCAGCCACAGCTGCTCTGGGCACCCTGTGCCAGGGCCTGCCCACCCTCCCAGGGAGCAATTCCTTCCCAAGATCCAAACAAAATGTACTCTCTGTCAGTGTAAAGCCATCCCCACTACTCGCACACCTGCCAGCACCAAGGCTGCAAACCTCACACGAGCCCCACAAATCTGATGTGTGCCTTGGCCAGTCCTTGGTCCTCACAAACTCCTGAGGTGTACCTGCACTCAGCACCTCAGGGTGGAGGAGCCAGAGCTTTCCACACAGGACAAGGATCCCTGCAGGACCAGAAAGTGGGCTCCCAGTTGCTCTGCCCAGCATCCCCCGGGCTGTCCAGACACATCTTGGCTTCCTGGGATGGGAGGAAGAGCTCGTGCCTTCCACCACAGACGGTGATGGACCCAGACCACCCCAGCTGGAACTCAGTGCTCCTGCTCAGGCAGACAAAAGCATTTTGCTCAGCTGAAGTCACATCCTTCAATCCCACCCCAGCATTCACACCCTGTGGAGGTGCTGGGACTCTGCACTTTTAAAACACTTATTATTTTCTCAGAGTGGAAATAGTGTTGAAATGTCCAAATTCCTAGTGGGACATTCCCTGTGTAACTGTCCTCCTGGGCTGGGATTTATTGCTGGCAGCTGAATCCCCCACATCTTGCTGCTATTACCAGAAATCTCCTCTTGGACACCCAGCTGGGCTGTCTGGGGCTGCTCAGAGAGGGACCAGGGCCACCTGGAGATCTGCTGGCAGACGGGCACACAGGGACTGGGCAGTGTAAGGACAGAGCAGGGCTCCACGCTGGGTTTGGCCATCTCAGTGGCCAGGCTGTGCTGCCAGGATGCCATTCCTCCCAGGACAGGAGTGCCCAGCCAGCTCCCAGCGCCCTCGCTGGAGTCCTGCACTTCCAGCTGCTCCCAGCAGCTCCAGCTCTGCCTGCTGTGGGAATTCTGGAAGTACAGAGCTTTTCTCCAGCCCTGGCTGCTCCTCCCTTCCTCCTCCTTACCCCACCAGGCCAGTTTTCCTTGGGAATCTTGCTTCTCCCTTTCCTGAACTCTCCTGGCTGGAGCAGGGGCAGTGGCTGGACTCGGCGCGAGGTGCTGGGATGCTCAGGAATGCCCCAGCAGAAGCTTTGCTCTCTCCTTTCTTTCCCTGGCTCTTGTAAAGGCATTTCAGAGCCCCTCTGATGGGAGCCAGATGTGCTGCAGATGTTTGTGCCTCACAGGGTGCTGCCCTGCCTCCTGCACACCCTGAAGGACCCACGGGTGTTTTGGGGGCAGCAGCCACAGCCCCGGTCATGGAGTTGACATTGTCCCCTCCCACACCCTGAGCGTGCCCAGGCTCTGTCCAGCCTGGCCTTGGGCACTGCCAGGGATCCAGGGGCAGCCACAGCTGCTCTGGGCACCCTGTGCCAGGGCCTGCCCACCCTCCCAGGGAGCAATTCCTGCCAATATCCCATCTAAATCTACTCTCCATCAGCTTAAAGATCATTTCCCCTTTTCCTGTCCCTCCAACTTTTCTCCCCAGTCCCTCTCCAGCTTTCCTGGGGCCCCTTTAGGCCCTGCAAGGGCTCTGAGCTCTCTGTGGAGCCTTCTCCTCTCCAGGTGAGCACCCCAGCTCCCCCAGCCCTGTGATTAACTCAGTGGCCTCCTCTGGACACATCCCCACAGGTCTGTGTCTCTTGGCACAGTCCTTCCCCCAGCAAGGCTGTCAAGGACCATCCTTGCAGATCCAGGTGGCGGCTGAGCCCACCTGTGTTTCTCCACACGCTCCCACTACCAGTGTGATCCCCCAGAGATGGCCCAAATTCCCTTTGGTGCCCCCCCCTGCAAGGCCCAGCCCATTCCAAAGAGCAATCACCACCCACGCAGTGCTCCATCCCTCACCCAGCCCTCCCTCCCCCTCAACTCACCTGCACACAAGGTGTGCATCACCCCAGCACCTCCCTCACCGCTGTCCTGCATGCCCTGGGGGGATCCAGCCTGCCCAGGACCACCCCCAGCCCCCTCCCAGCACTCCCAGCGCTCACTGGGATGGGGTGTCCAGCCCTGGGCTCCCTCCCGGGTGCAGGAGGATGAAGAGGGGCGAGAGCAGGGTTTTGTGTTCCCGGCACGCTGGGGACTGTGAGGGCAGGTGCCAGGGGCTGTGTCCTGCCTGGTGTCACAGCAGGGAGGGCTCGGTGCCCCAGGGCCGCGCTCAGCACCCAGCTCCAGCCCCACCCTCCTTGCCCGGGCTCCCCTTTTGCCTCCCGCACTGGAATCGTGCTGCTGCTGCCCGCAGCACGGTGCAGCACAGACCCCGGCGGAGCGGGTGACAGTGGAGAGCAGGTGGAGGGGACAGGGCCAACGGCACCAACCCCCAGAGAACCCCCAGCAGAGCTCCTCATCCTCCTCCTCGGAGCTGACCTGACAAGGCAGGAGCTGCTGCTGATGCCCAGCACAGGGGGGAGGCCCAGGCTGAGCCCCCCAGCACAGGGGGCTGCCGCTGCCTCTCCCCCTCCTCCACTCCCCCCCCCACTCACACACTCCCCCTCTTTCTCCTAATCCCCACAAATGCTAAGATATTTAAATGTGGTATTTTCAAATCTAATCAGCGTTCCAAAGCTGTGCTGCCGCCACTCAAATTTAATTTGATCCATTTACCAACTTTGTGGTGCATCTAATCAAAGAGAGGCAACAATTAGGTTAATGTCAGGGGTCACCTCGAAGCTCCTGCTCAGCCACGGGAGGTGTCGCAGTGAGGCCAGCCCTGGGGGACAAGAGCAGGAGTGTGGGGACTCTGGAGCCCGGGATGGAGGTGGCTGCAGGCTGTCCTGGGTCTGGCATGCACAAGTGTGACTTGGGGAGCAGCCTGGCCAGGATGATGGGCTGTGCTGCACTTCAGAGCCAGCAGGACATGGACAGCCCGGGCCAGACTCCTGGCAGGGTCCAACCAGCTCTTGTCCCCTGTGTCCCCACGGCTGTCCCGTGATGTGCTTGGCCAAGGGCTGCTGCTGCTGCTGCTGTTCTTACAGCTCAGTGCACAATAATCCCGACAATCCGAGCTCTGATCCGCTCCCACATCCACGTGTGGGCTCTGCATGGGGCTGGGAGAGGCTCAGGGAGAGCCAAAACGCAACCAGACTCCTTCCTGCCTTGACCAAAGCTGCACATCATGCCTGGGTGAGACCCTTCAGTGTCAGGCTGGTGTTTGCAGCTGGTGTTGGGCAAACCAGCCAGAGGGAGAAGGACCTGGCAGGGTCTCAGTGCAGGCAGAGCTGAAAAGTCCAGGACTGTGGGCCAGGATCAGTCTGATCTCAGGGCTGGAAATCAGGGAGTGACACCAGGGCAGTCCCCACACAGAGCCCCACGGGGCTGGAGACCTTTCTCCTGCCTTACTGGGGGTTATGGCTCTGAAAACAGAACCTCTACACAGTAAAATTACAGAATCCCAGAATGGTTTGGGTTGGAAGGGACCTGGAAATTCATCTATTTCCAACCCCCTGCCACAGGCAGGGACACCTTTGCCTGGAAGGTGGAGGAGCAGTGATGTGTCTGATCTCACACTCTGCTCTTCACTCATGTCAGGAAATCAAGGAGATGACAATGAAGAGAAAGAGCCTTTGGTGTCTTATTTTGCAGCCCCAACACGAGCAGAGCAAGGAGCCCTCCCTCCCTCCTCTCCACCCCTGAGCCCACACCATGCCTTGCCTTGCTCCTGGATCCTCAGCCCACCCCTCAACCACGGAGATCTCCCCTGGGGGTGTTTGTTGGTCTTCTTTCAGTCGCCCCCAGTCCCCAAACCCTGAGCTTGCTGTGGGGTCTCTGGGGGGTGGAACTGAGGGGACAGGGTGGGGTCTGCTGGGGACCCTGAGGGGAACCAAGTCAGGCCAACAGGACCAGCAGCTGCAGCACTCTGGGAGGGACAGAAAGGGGAAAAGTTCTGGGCAGAGGACTTGTTTCTGCTTTTAACATCTTCTTTGAAAGACTGAAAGAAGAGGTGACTGCAGCTCCTCCCGAGGGACAGCTCCTGGGACAGGGACAGCAGCCAGGGAACGGCTGGAGCTGGGCCAGGGCAAGTCAGGCTGGAGCTCAGGGAAAGGTTTTTTCCCCCAGAGGGTGCTGGGCACTGCCCAGGCTCCCCAGGGAATGGGCACGGCCCCGAGGCTGCCAGAGCTCCAGGGATGCCCAGGGTGGGGTTGTTGGGGGTCTGGGCAGGGCCAGGGGCTGGGCTGGATGATCCTTGGGGGTCCCTTGAGCTCAGGAGATTCTGTGATTCTTTGATCTCCATGAAGGAGAGGCAGCTGTGGTGAGAGGTGGCACTGCTGTCCCCTCAGCCCTGACACAGCCCAGAGGGAGCCCCACTGGAGGGGAGCATCTCAAGGGACATCAGAATGGTTTTGGGCACTCCTGGGGTGCAGGGGTCAGCCCAAGGTTTGGTACCCAGAGCTGACACCAACACCAGCCTCTCCCAGCAGAAGTGCATTGTCCTCCTGCTCTGAGCTGGGTGAAGGTCTGGGAGCATCAGGTGTTTCACTTGAAATGGACTAAAGTGGAAAATAAGCTCTTTTCCCATGGAATTCCTAAACCAAACTTTAACAGCTGCAGCAGAAAAGCCTCAATCCCTCAAAACCACAAAAGGAAAAAAAAAAAAATTAAAAAGAGCAATATAAGAAGAAAGGCTGGGAAAAGCTGGGGCAGAAAACAAACCAAACCTACAGAAAATGGAAATAAAACCCACCAAACTTTTTTTTGTTACAACAATACACATTTTTTCCAGGATTTTTATTTTCCACAGAAGAAATCCTCTGTAACTCCAGGAGCAGCCCCAACACCTTGACATGTTCATTCCGAGCACCCCTGCCCTAAGCCAGAGGCACAGAATTCCCACTTCACTACTCCCTGCCAAGGAGACACCTTTCCTTCTCTGTCATCCCCTTCCCTCTCCATCATCCCATTCCTTCTTTATCATCCCATTCCCTCTTCATCTTCCCTTTCTTTTTCCATCATCCAATCTCCTCTCCATCATCCCCTTCCCTCTCTCCATCATCTCCTTCATTTTCCATTATCCATTTCCATCTCCATCATCCTATTTGCTCTCCATCATCCCATTCCTTCTTTATCATCCCATTCCCTCTTCATCTTCCCTTTCTCTCTCCATCATCCCTTTCCCTCTCCATCATCCATTTCCCTCTCCATCATCCATTTCCCTCTTCATCTTCCCTTTCCCTCTCCATCATCCATTTCCCTCTTCATCTTCCTTTTCCCTCTCCATCATCCAACCTCCTCTCCATCATCTCCTTCCTTTTCCATCATCCATCTCCATCATCCCATTCCCTCTCCATCATCCCATTCCCTCTCCATCATCCCATTCCTTCTTCATCTTCCCTTTCCCTCTCCACCACTCCATTCTCTCTCCATCCTCCCTTCCTCCCACTCCTCTCCCTGGGTGTCTCCTGCCTGCCTGGCGCACCTCCCGCTTGCAGCCCAGCTCCTCCTCGGCGGGAGGAAGGCCGGGAGGGGCCGGGGCGTGCCCAGGACCGGGCGCAGGGACAGGGAGCAGCGGAACAGCAGCACGGGGGCAGCGCCGGGGAGGCGAGGAGCAGAGCAGGAGTTTCAAAGCTGCCCCCCCCCCCCCCCCGCCGTTTGCTTGCAAGGAGTTAAGTCTGTGATGTGTTGCGTGAGCTCTGATGAGAAGCTGCCTGACATGCAGAGCTGCAATAATGAAACGTAATACACATTAATAGGACCTCCCTCTGCGTGATTGCTTCTGCTCCACTGGCCCCATTGAAGATTTCACTTTTCTTTCAACAGTCAGAATAACAGAATGTGACATTAAGTCTTTTACATGCAGCAATTTATTTTAAAATATTGGGGCACTCAAAACAGTATCCAGAATGTTAAATAAGATATGCATGAGATGGAAATCAGAGCAGCACCGCAGTGAGGAGGCAGGAGTCAGGCAGAGCCTCTCGCAGGCTAAGCAGCTCCACTTTTTTTTCTTAATTGCTGTTTAAGGCACAAATAAATGGCCAAGTTGGAAAGAGCTCTGCGGTGCTGAGCATCTGATCCTCTGAGTTCACAGGTCTATGTGGGGAACCAACAGCCACTGTCCCCACCTGTCCCAAGGTCAGGAGGGTGACACCAAATCCCTTCTGCCATCCTAAGCCAGTGAGACAGCACCAAACCTGCCACAGGTGGAGAAGGGCTTGGACAAGGCTCTCATGGACATGGTGGGACCAGAGAATCACAGGATCATGGAGCCATGGAATGGGCTGGGTTGGGAGGGACCTTACAGATCATCCCATTCCTCCCTTGCCATGGCAGGGACAACTCCCACTGTCCCAGGCTGCTCCAGCCTGGCCTTGGGCACTGCCAGGGATCCAGGGGCAGCCACAGCTACTCTGGGAATTCCAGCCCAGCCCCTCCCCACCCTCCCAGGGAACAATTCCCAATTCCCAAGATCCCATCCAGCCCTGCCCTCTGGCAGTGGGAGGCATTCCCTGTGTCCTGTCCCTGCAGGCCTTGTCCCCAGTCCCTCTCCAGCTCTCCTGGAGCCCCTTCAGGCCCTGCAAGGGCTCTGAGCTCTCCCTGGAGCCTTCTCCTGTGCCAGGGCCTGCCCAGCCCTCACAGGGACAGATTCCTTCCCAATATGCCATCTGACCCTACCTCTGGCAGTGGGAAGCCATTGCCTCTTCCTCTGTCATTCCAGGCCCTTGTCCAAAGACTCTCCTCATCTTTCTTGTAGCTCCTTCAGGTTCTGGAAGGCTGCAGTTATATCATCCTGACTCCTCCAGGTGAACAATGCCAGCTGTGCCAGCCTTTCCTCCCAGCAGAGCTGCTCCATCCCTCCGATCCCCCTGGTGCCTCCTCTGGGCTCTCTCCAGCAGCTCCAGCTCCTCCCTGTGCAGGGCCCCAGGGCTGGGGCAGCTCTGCAGGTGGGGCCTCACCTGAGAGGGGCAGAGGGGCAGAATCCCCCCTTTCCTGCTGCCCACGCTGGGGGATCAGCCCAGCCCAGGGGGCTCTGGTGACATTTGTGCCTCTGCCTGTGTCAGAGTACCCCCAGGAGCACAGGTACACAGAGCTATACATTTATATTTCACAGGTCTAGTGCTTTTATCACCAGCAATCTTAATGAACCCGCAGTCCGTTGCTGCAATAAACTGCATTATTGGTGAATCTGCTGTGGAAGTTCTTCCTGAGCTAACCCAGGCTCGAGTGTTGGATTAGTAAAGCTCGGTACTGGTGAATGCATGACCATGAACCAGGCCAGGCTCAGAGTGGGACCCACACTTCTGGTGCAGCTGGGAGCACAAAGTGCTGGTTGGTTCTGACCAGAAACGAAGCCCAGCCACACCCAGCCCCTCTCACCCCTGAGGATCACCCAGCACGGGGGGTTATTTCTGCCAAATCCCTGTCCTTTTCACACAAACCTCTCCAAGTACCTTCCTCCACACAAGGAAGACTTCCCCTGCCTGGTGCTGCCTTCCTCCATCCTGTCCCAGGTGTCAGATCCAGCAGCCAGGTGTGGTGCCACCCTGACGGGCAGAAGCTGTCACAGGGCTGGTGGTTCACCCTGTCCTTGCTCTCAGCAGCCCTTTGTGCACCTCCCTGTGGTTCCCAGCTGGGCTGAGCCCCTTGCTGAGCACTCAGTGCTGCCTTGTGTGCTGGGCTGTAAGATGTGTGTTCTGTGCCATCTGTCAGAGCTGGGGCAGCTCTCTGCTGTTCTTGGGGCAGTTTTCTTTATCTCTCCCACAGCCAATCCTCCCTCCAGGAGATCTCTTCTGTTCATGGCCACTGAGTGTCCCTGCATGGCTGAGAAAATTCCATCATCCCATGGGGAGAGGCTCCGCCCAGGGGAGGAGCCAAGCATTCCTACCTGGATACAATCTGACCTTGGCACACCACAGCAGCCTTTGCCCACTGCATTCCCAGAGGAGCAGCTTTCTTCCCCACTGCATTCCCAGAGGAGCAGCTTTCTTCCCCACTGCATTCCCAGAGGAAGCCCAGGCCCATCTCCAGCAGCCCTGGAGCTTCAGAGGAAAACTCCACCCTTGTGCAGGATCCCTGCTCCAGCAGAAGCACAGCTGGCACTGCAGGAGGGCTGAGCCACCATGGGATGGGACTGCTGCCACCAGCCTGACCCACAGGCTGCCAGGGCCTGCTCTGACTCTGGCACTGGTTTGTTTGTGCTATTGCATTTGTATTTTTAATTTCCCTAATAAAGAACTGTTATTCCTATTCCCATCTCTTTGCCTGAGAGCCCCTTATTTTCAAAATTACAATAATTCAGAGGGAGGGGGTTTGCATTTTCCATTTCAGGGGAGGCTCCTGCCTTCCTCAGCAGACACCTGTCTGTTCAAACCAAGACACCTTGTCACCAATTTCTTTGCCCCTCAGTAGCTTCAGGAGCATCTGCAGGTCACAGAGGCAGCAAACTGGGGACAGCAGCTGCCAGCAGCCCCCCAGCACCCCCAGTCTGCAGTGGGGGCACCGAGGCCTTGGGAAGGCAGAGCTCCCACAGCCTGGCTCATCCTTTAAAGGACACATCATTCAAAGGCCCCGTTAGCTTCTGACCTTTCTGCCACATTTTCAGGGTTTTCCCTGGGAGTTTTGAGCATCACAAAAAACGTTCACCAGCAGCTGAGGCCAGGGAGGGCTGGGGCAGGGCTGGGGAGGCTGCAGACCCCTCCTGCTCACTGGTCCTGATGCAGCCACCCCGAGCTGGGGCAGAGGAACCCCTCGGTCTGACAGCACTGCCCATCCTCACCTCCCTGGGCAGGACAGACCTGCCTCAGGCAGCCAAGGGCACAGACATCAGCCACTGTCTTGTCCATGGACTCCCTAAATCAGCTCAGGGAACACGACTGGTGGGACCAAAGTCCCAGGAATGTGATGCGGTGACTGCTTCCATCAGCATGAAGGCAGAGGGAGAGCAGGAGCTGGAAGATGGGAAGAGAAGGCATGGGCTGGGATGCTGATCAGAGCCCCTGGGAGCAGGAGCCAGCACTCCCAGCAAGCTGGGATGTCCACCAGAGCCTCTGAGATGCTCAGAGCTCCCTGCAAGGTGCCCAGGGACATGGTGTTGGCTGGATCTGGCTGCTCCTCTCTCTTTGAGGTGTTCCACACTCCTCTTTCCCATCACACTGCCTGGGGGAGGGTCTCAGGGGGTTCATGGGGGTGTCTGGGTGCTCTGGGGGGACTCCTGCACCCTCCCAGGGGATAGGCCACCTCCAGGACACCTGAGGCAATGGGCAGTGGATGCCACTGCAGAGCAAGAACTGGGCTCCTGCAGGTGCCAGGGCTGTGGGAAAGGCTCCAGGCGACTTCTCCCAAGCACAGCAAGCCTGAAGTGACTCCAGATGCCACTGGAGGGAGGGCACAATCAGCTCAGGGCTTCCTCTGCTTTTTCAAGCTGCACAGATGCAGTAAAATAATTTTATAGCAGCTCTGAATGACAAAGGCTTTAAGATGGAGGAGAGGAGGTTCAGATGGGATATCAGGGAGCAATTCTTCCCTCTGAGGGTGGTGAGGCCCTGCCATAGAAAAGCTGTGGCTGCCAATGTCCAAGGCCAGGCTGGACACTGGGGCTAGGAGCAGCCTGGGACAGTAGAAGGTGTCCCTGCCATGGCAGGGGTGGCACTGGATGAGCTTTAAGGTCCCTTCCCACCCAACCCATTCTGGGATTCTGTGACCCCTGATTTCTGCCTCAGTCCTGCACATCCTCTGGAGCTCTCGGGTCTCCTCCAAGCACATCCCAAACTGCATTTCTCCCCAGATTCCTCCGCCAAGCCCTGGCTACAGGCCAGAGGCTGGAGCCAAGGAGAGGAGCTGAGGATGGGACTGGTGCTGCTGCCCACAGCACTCCTGCCACGGGCTGAGGACAAGCTCAGCCCCTCTGATCTGGGGACTCATCCCTGCCTGGCTCCAATCCCGTGGATCCCGAGGCCAGGAGCCCCTCCTGAGCCCTGCAGACACGTGAGGGACTGTCCCCACGTGCCCTTTGCTGGCTCAAAGCACGGCTGGAGGGAGACACAGGCTGTGCCCAGGCCAGGCACCCTCATCCCAGCGGGATGTCACTGCAGCAGCGGGATGGGAGCCTTGGCAGTGGCACCAGCCCGTCCCTGCAGTGTCCCCGCACTGTCACAGGCTCTGCCAGGTGTTCAGGGCAGGATCCCTCCCTGTGACACCTGCAGGGCCCGGGGCAGTCACAAGCCAGGCACATCAGCCCTGGAAAAGGAGCCTACAGGAGCAGGAGAGCTGTGCAGTGCTCCGGGGAAGGGCCACTCGTGCTCACAGCTGGGCACGCTGGGCCAGGCAGGAGATGCCAGCCTTGCCCGAGCCTGAGCTGCTCCTCAGAGCCTCTTCCCAATGGAGAAGGCCCAGCCCAGTGCTGCGAGGGGCCTAGGGATGTGCTGCTCTCCTTCCTGCCTCCCTCCCAGCACCCGGCTTGTCCCTGTGCCAGCTTCACTTCAGTATTATTCTAATTTAGGGAACTGATGCAAAAGGCTGTCCTGGCAGCCCGGCTTGGCTTGGGCCAGGGTTATTTTGGTTTAGTTCAGTCATCTGAGGACAGGTCATGCTCCAACCCAGCCTGCCTCTTCACGGCAGAGGGGGGTCCATGAGGAGGGGCTGGGAGAGCTTTGGGGTGCAAAGACCCCCAGGAAAACTGCCCAGGACTCCAGATTCAGTTTGGGAACATCCTCACCTCAGCACGGCCACCCTGCTCCCCTGGGGACTCTGCCAAGCACGTTCCTGAGCGGGGGAAAGGCTGACACGAGTCCTGCTGGTAACATGCCTGTCCTGAGCTGTCGTCACGGGCAGCTGCCCACCCAGAACACCAGGCTGTTGGTGTCCCTCCCCCTTGGCAGGTCCCTGCAGCCTCGCTGGGGGAGGATTGCCCTCCGGAAGGGCTGCCTGGACCTCACCCTCTGCCATCTGGGAGCAGCTGGCACCGGCGTGTCTGCCCTCCTCTGCTGCTGCCACCCCCTCATCCTGCGGGACACAGGGGGAATGGGGCAGCACCAGCCTGGGAGGGGCTGAGACATCTGGGAGCATCGGCAGGGAGGTGGAAATGGTCCCCTCCAGCACTCAGCTGTCCAAAAGTGGGGCTGGGGACTGGTGCAGGGCTGTGGGTGGCACGGCAGGGTGTGCAGGTGTGCCCTGGGCTCCCAGCTCACCTCTGGCATGTCCTGGCACGGCCGCAACGTGAGCAGCCCAGCCCCACCGGTCTCAGGGTCACACATGGGGCTCGCCCTCTGTGTGCTGAATTCGATGTGCCCGGGGGAGCTGCTGCAAACTGAGAGCAAGCACAAGTCCACCTGATTGCCAGGGAATTCCCTGAGCCTCCAAAGAGGAATGCTGAGTCCAGCCTGCCACCTGGGACGGCCCTCAGTGGGCTGTGCCTCGGTGCCCACGCTGCGTCTCCTCGGTGTCCCCGAGCTGGCCCGCTCGAGATGAAGCTGTGCCAAGGCCCGAGTGCCTGTGCACGGCACCACGGGATCACAGGCTGCATTCCCAGCACAAACCACCTCTCCTGCTCATCCTGGACCCTGGCACGAGGTGGGATTTCTAGTCTCCTGCTGGGGAAGCACCTCACCAGGCACACAGCAGGGCTGCCCAAAGCCACAGCACGGTGGCTGAGGGACCCTGGGTGATGTGTCACAGCTGGGAGGCTGGGTGGCTGCGAGGGAATCAGCTCTCAGGCCCAAAGAAATGTGCTTTTCCATGGATTTGAGATGAGGGTGCTTCCTGCAGACATGGACGTGCTGTCACATTGGAGAGCAGCCTCGCTGAGCCCTGGTTCTCATTTAGCTGAAGCCACAAGTCCCTGCTCTGCTGGGAGCTCGGGCACGTGCACTCTGCAGAAAGGGAAAGGAGCCCCAGGGGCTTGGCACCCTCCCTCTCAGCTTGGCCCAGGAGACCCTCGAGGAGGTGGGATGGCAGGACAAGCTTCATGGCTGAGGGAGGGAGCCACAGCAATGCCATGGTGGAGCCCAGCATGGCACTGGTCACAGGAGGGGACTGTCCCACTCTGCCCTGTGCTGCTGCGGCCTCACCTCGAGGGCTGGGGGCAGTTTTGGACATCACAACAAAAGAAAGATCCCAATCTATTACAGAACATCCAAAGGAGGGGCACAAGGATGGTCAAGGGTCAGAAGGGGCCACAGGAGTGCTCTTGGTGTGTGCAGCTGGAGCAGGGCACACTGAGGGCAGATCTCAGGGATCTGCAGCTCCTCCCGAGGGGCAGCTCCCATCTCTGCTCTGGGACAGGGACAGCAGCCAGGGAACGGCTGGAGCTGGGCCAGGGCAGGTCAGGCTGGAGCTCAGGGAAAGGCTCTTCCCCCAGAGGGTGCTGGGCACTGCCCAGGCTCCCCAGGGAATGGGCACGGCCCCGAGGCTGCCAGAGCTTCAGGGATGCCCAGGGTGGGGTTGTTGGGGGGTCTGGGCAGGGCCAGGGGTTGGTTTTGATGATCCTGTGGGTCCCTTGAACTCTAGATGTTCTAGGATTGAAACTCCAAAACATCCAGGACCTGTGCCTGCTGTGGTCTCCTTGAAATAAAATTTCCCCCACATGAACAAGGCTCCAGGCAGGAGCTAATGCTGAGCAGGAACAGCCCACAGGAGGTAAAGGCTGAAGCTGCCTCAGGGGACTAAAACATCCCTCACTGTCACAGGGTGGTGCCAGGGCCCCATCTCTTTGTGTGTGTGTGGTTTTGGGGCAGTCCCACTTGGCCGTGCCCCCAGAATAAGTTTTGACCCTGAGCAAGCAGCGCAGCCCTCACAGCTGGCAGGGATGCTGAGACAGCAGTGAACCAGACCAAAGAGGTGCTGTGCCCTGCCTGGCTGTGTGTGTCAGCCTGGGCTGGAGTCCTTTCTCCTTCTCCCTGCACAGGGACACCTTGCCCCAGGCCTCAGGTGCTTGGTGGGAGCAGCTCCTGAGCGTGTGTGCGCCGTGACTGCTCTAAACACCAGCTCCATGCAGTCATTAGAGGATATTTATGGTCCTTATTAAACAGCAAGGCGGAAAAGCAGCCCTGATCCGTGCAGCGGGGAGCTGAACTCGCTCAGCCGTGCAGACAGCAGGCGCCATCCCAACACGGACCCTCGAGGCCGGGACGGGGCCGCGTCTGTAACGGGAGCGGGCTGGGAGCGCTCCTGGCAGGGCTGCACAGCGCAGCAGCGCAGCGGAGCCGCGCCGGGGATAAAGCACGGGCTTGCTCAGCTGGCGGAGAAAATGCCTCTGTCTGTGCTGATTTACGTGTCCCCCTCTGCCAGCCCCCGGGCACTGCCCCGTGTCCAGGCACTGCCCGCCGCGGTCCGGCCAGCAGCCAGCACAGCGAGCCCCAAAGGCGCCCTGAGCCCCCAAGGTCGCGGGGAGCTGGGGCAGCGCCAGGAGCAGCGCTCGGTCCCACGGCTGCCAGAAAAGCCCTCTCTTGTTCCCTGCAGCCTCAAGCCAGCAGCGCGCTCTGCCCTGGCACCGAGGTGGCACCGCCCGCACGCCCTGAGGAGCCCTCGCAGCACAGCATCCCCCAGGCCCTGCCGCTGGGTGCCCCCGGCTCCGCGTCCCGCTACCCCCGGGACGCGGGGGCACTGCGGGCGGCGGTGCCAGCTTGTGCGGGAGACCTCCCTGAGCGGCCGTGGCTCTGGAGCTGTGGATTTGTAGCCTGGCTGCTTCCTAGCTCAGCATGGAAGACACTCTACAATTTTTAATTTGCCAAAAAAGCCCTCTTTTTAGTTTACAGGGACAGAAGGGGGACTTTTATGTGCAATCTGTACAGCTCTCCAGAAAGCACTTACATTTATGATGTTCATGAAATTTATAGCCAGTTGGCAGTGTTGCTCTCTCCTCTCCTCTCCACCAGCCACCCTGGCAGGATGGCAGACTATAATAAGCAAGCCACACATTCAAGTGGCATAAAAGGCATTTCTACAAGTTAGCCTCCTGCCCAGCCTTATAAACTCTAACAAGTCTCTAACAAGTAGGCAGGATCTCTTTATACCCAGGGAGAAAAACCCCTTTCAGAAATGGCCTTTTCACAAAGCCCACACCTTTCTTCTAATTAAGGTTAAATAGCTCCATGTTTTCTGGCCAATTTCATTCTTTCCCCTTATTCCCCTCTTAACAAGGCAGCCTTTAAAAAGACATCACTAATTGGTGTCTGCTTCTCACATACCATGCGTGCTTTGATAGCCAGTTAGAAAGCCTTCCCCATCGATCAAACTTCCACTGAAAGGCTGCTAATGTGCTCCATGTGTCTGCCACCAGACAAAGCCAAGTGGCGGGTCCCCAGCTCCCTTCTCCTCCTGTTCCCATACTCCCTCCCGGGACCGGGGGTCCGCAGCCAGGTCTGCCCCCGGCCCCGGCCTCCCTGGGAATAGCCGGCCCCGGCTTTGAGAGCGGCGCGGGGAAGGAATGACTCCGCGATGTGTGTGGCAATTTGGAAATTAATGGGGAGTGGTTAAATGTTAAGGGTAGGATCTGAAACAGAGCAGGCGAGAGAGCAATTGTCATGCTTATGAGACTGGAGGAGGGCCAGTGAGCTTTCCTGCGAATTCCAGCCTCCCCCCGTGCTTCAAGTGCTCCTGGGGAGCGGGCTGGGGAGGGCGATGCTGCCATGGCAGGGGGCAGCGATCCCCTGGGCCCCCGGACCCTGCTGGGAGGGAGGGAAGGAGCAGGGTTCTGCCTGGCCGTGGATGGGCACAGGCTGCCCCATCTGCAGCTCATCAGCCCTTCTCCAGCAGGTCCTGACCGCCACGGGGCCCTCGGGGAGAAGCCACAAGAGATGGTTGTCGTTAGGAGAGCGCTTCGAGCCAGACCCCCCATGGCCCTGCTCCCCCCAGCCCGGACTTGGAGACTCACAGAGGAGTTTGGGCTGAAAGGGACCTTTAAATGTCACCCAGGCCAATCCCCCAGCCCTGCTCCGCTCCTCCGCCCACTAGCCCAAGGACAGTCCCAGCCCCGCTGTGGCTGTCACCACGCCAGCGCCATGCCACACTCCCGGCTTAGAGCAGAGCAAATCTCCCGTTCTGGACTGCTCGGGGAGTCTCAAAACACCAGCGGCTTAACCGTGGCTGCAGGAGTCACCTAACTGGGCTCCTGAGCTCCCTAACACACTGGGGTTCGTGTCTGGAACCACAGCGTGGTTCTGGGGGGGCTGGCAGCACCAAGGACTGGAAAGAGCCTTCGTTACCTGACCCAGGCACCTCTCCCCAGGCAGGGAACCAAAACAACCACCTGAGAGAAAAGAGTGAGGGCAGAGCTGCCTGGAGTGGGCTGGGCGTGCAGGATCACAGCAGGATTTGCTGTGATACTGTTCCAAATATCTCTCTGCCCCCAGCCCCCACATCTAAGAAATGTTGGGGTTTTTCAAAGAGCAGTTACCTTTCCCACAGTAAGTCACACCTTCCCCCAGGGTCAAGTCATCACCTGCAGCTTTAGAGGCCTCCAGTAGGGCTGACAATCCTGGAAGTGTCATCTTCCAGCCTGGTCCCAGGGCTCTTTTCCTGGGGAGGGAGCCAAGGATTCCCAGAGGAGGCTGATGAGAGGAGCAGCCAAAACCAGGCACCTCATGGGGCAGCAACCTGTGACCGTGCCACAGTGACAAGGTGGCGGGGTGTCCCCAGGGCACACAGGTACACACTCCATCTACTTTTTCAGTGGTGATTTGCAGACCTTTGTGCTGCTGGAGCCAGGGAGGGGAGAGATGGGCGGCAGCCAGCTGCTGGCTCCCTCCCAGTCCTCAGTGGGGCTTGTCAGCGCCATAGGTTGTGCAGATGGAGACATGCCAGCAAACAGCGTCCCCAAACCTCCCAGGCAGGCTGGCAGGTGCTTTCCCAGCTCTGCAGCCAGGGACAGAGCCAGGGGCACACACAGAGCCCTGATACAGTTTTGGAAAGCCTCCTGCCTGCTGTGACCCTGCCATTCCTCCCCAGGAATGGAGAGCTGGGCAGATTGAAGCATTACCTGGGGTTTTACAGGTTCATCCACAGTTTGCTGCTGCAAAACAGCTCAGGAGCAGGAGCTTCCCTCTCCATCACACTTGGCACTGAGTTTGCTCCTCTGGCAGGCAACAGCACTCAGCAGCTCCCAGTGCTGGGCACGGCAGCCCTTCCCCAGGCTGGTATGCCAGGGCTGAGGGCATCTCCCAGCTGCCCTCACACCCCGCTGAGACTCGACACCGCCACTTCCGTGGGGAGCCTGGCAGGGCAGAGACACCAGGCAGGTGTTTGGTGCCTCCAGACAGCGGGTAAATGACACACCTGCTCATGCACAGCTCATTCAAAGGGCACTGCTGCTGCTGCTGCCGCCTCAGCCTCTCTCAGCAGCTCACAGGTGTGACTCGGGTGGCTACGAGCCCACATTTTCCACTGCACAGCCCTTTGTGCAGCTCCTGCTGCTTGCCTGGCTCCGGTCTGGCCTTACACCCACAAATCTTCCCAAAGGAGGAAGTCAGAGGCTTTCCAGCACACCAGAGCTCAGTCCCATAACTCACAGGAGCCCTTCTGTGCCAGCTGGGATCTCCAGTGGCGTGAATCAAAGTGAGTCAGAGAATCACAGAATGTCCTGGGCTGGGAAGGACCCACAGGATCATCCCGGCCCTGCACAGACCCCCCAGCAATCCCACCCTGTGCCTCAGACAATTGTCCAAACACTTCTGGAGCTCTGGCAGCTTCGGGGCTGTGCCCATGCCCAGGGAAGTGGGATTGGCACCTCGCTCTGTCCCCTAAAGCTAACAGAGCCTCAGCAGCACCTGTGGCTCCTGCTTTTACCTCCCAACACTGCTCCAGCACCAGAGAGGACAGGAGCAGCCAGGCCCCACAGATGTCCCCTCCCTGGAAGTGTCCAGGGCCAGGTTGGACAGGGCTTGGAGCAATCTGGGACAGTGGAAGGTGTCCCTGCCACAGCAGGGGTGGAACGAGATGATCTGTAAGATTCCTTCTGACCCAAACCACTGCACCACAGCAAATCATCTCTGTGATGATTTTATGATGACTTTCACCCCACCAACCCCATTTCACAGCAGCGTCTGACCCACTGGGAGCCTGCAGGGCTCAGAGCCTCGAGCACCTGACAGGAGCCAGGGCTACCTGAGTCTTTAGGCACCTCATTACACAACTGAACTAATCCTCCTGTATCAGATGTCCTGCCTGAACATCTGTGCTGCGAGGGGAAGCGGCCACACGTGCAGCACCAGCTCTCCAGAGGCAGGAGGGAGCCTGCCAGGGGCTTGGGATCAGAGCAGTCCTCATGTCGGGCTGTTGTAATGAAGTGCCTGGGGAGAGCTACATGAAACGGGGCCTCTCTCAACCGAGAGTCTGTGCAGAATAATTACTGCACCAAAAGTGGGGTCTGCAGGGGAGGGGTGTAGCCCAGGCTCTCGGCAGAGGTGCCTGGTGCAATTCAAGAAGCTCAGGGGGACTTGAGCCATCTCCACAGGGCTGGCAGATGTGACACAGGATCTACGGGAAACCTGTGCCCTTCTGGCGTGACAGATGGCGGCCAGGTGGGCTGCCCCAGGGTGCCTCAGGTGGCACTGGGTGTCAGCAGCGGGCTGCCAGGGGACACACCTGAACACAGACACCTGATCCGTGTGTGCAAACACCCGGTCCTCCCAGCCCACCTGGGTGGATTTTCGACATCTGGCCCTCCATGCCTCAGTTTCCCCATCCATGTCATGGGGACACGGCCACACGGCCTTGTCACCATCACACCTGTGCTGGGTGTGTCCTCCAGGCAGCCCATCTGCACCCCCTGACTCGGGCTCACCCTGCCAGGGGGGTCCATCCCTGCTCTGAGCCATCCCTGGGCGCTGGCTCCCCTCTCTCTGCCTCCATTAGCACCGGGCCTCATTTCCGAATCCATCTCCCGTGGATCTGCCCCCAGCTGCTGCTCCTTGCTCCGTCTCTCACAGCCAGATTAAAGGGCCCTTTAGTACCTGGGATTTTATCCCCATGAAGGCACTTAGACGCTGCAATCAAAACACTTCTCAGCCTTCCCTCTGACGAGCCGAGCAGCCCAGGCACTGCAGCTCTCTGCACTGACAGGGGCGCCCCTCGGGGCTCCCTCCACCCCACCATGGCTCTGCCCCAGGGGTCTGTCCTTGCCCTGCAGTGATGGCTCTGCTGCCCTTCAGGGCTCTGTGCAGCTGAGGGGCCTCTCTGTCTCACCTCTGTTTTGTCAGCGTTCCTTGGCCACACAAAAATGCATCCTTCAGCTCTGCCTGCTGCAAGGACTTCACAGGAAAGGTCCCGCTCATGTCTCCAGTCCCTTGGGACAGCTCACTGCCCACATCATGTAGATGGGGAAACTGAGGCAAAGGGCAGCCATGGTTTATGGTTTTAACCAGTTTATGGTTCTAGGAAGAGCCCCTGGTGCCCCAGCTCCTCTGCAGAGCCAGGGTGAGCTGCTCTCACCACACCTTCATAGCCTGCCAAGGTGGAAGGGGGGTCACCCCGCTGAGGTAAAGCCCCCAGGAGCTGCTGGCAGGGAGCTCTGGGCACAGGGGGCTGCAGTGCCCCTGCTGCCTCCTGGCAGTGACACAGGACAGGCCAATTGGCCAGGTGGCAAACAAGAATCCATCAAGGACAGAAAATGAAGAGGCTCTGCACAGGATGTCCCGTCACTGTCGACAAGGGACAGGTTTGCTGGTGGACACGAGACAGGTCCAGCCTTCTCTCCTGCCCGGCAGAGATGCTCAGGACATGCGGCTTCAGTGGTACCACACATGACCCAGGGCTTTGGGAATTCCAAGGGGGCTCGCCATGGTGTGGCACAGCAGAAACCTGCTCTTCTCCTTCCTGGGATGTGCTGAGCTCCCAGAAAATGGGAGAAAGCAAAGCAGGACAGCTTTCATAGCTCATAGGACAATACATCTTCTCTTGAGATGTCTGAGGATCCCTCTACGAGGCAGGGCAGGGCTGGAAGGAGGAGGAGGAGGAGGAGGAGATGTTCCCAGTATCTCCATCCCATCAGGATGGGTGGCAGTGGGGAAAGCTCTCAGGCTGTCACAGGAGCAGCAGCCAAGCCAGTGGGGTCAAGGGACCCAGAGCTGGGACAGGGCCATCCTGGGGCTGCAGCTCCCGAGTTCTTGGGGTTGGGAAAGGTCAGATTCAGGGAAGGACGGCCAGGATTTCCCTATGTGGCAGCTTAACTCTGATTCCCCAAAAAGCTCTGGAACAGTTAATCAAAGAAGCTCTTGCAAGTCTGTAACAGATAATGAGGAAATGAGCAACACCCAGGGCGGGTTTGTCAGGGCAGAGTGTGTCACACAAGCCCATTTCCTCACCAGGACACAGTGGCCTGGCTGAGCCTGTGCCTTGTACCCAGATATGCACAAAGCTCTTGACAGGGTCATTCCAGATATTCACCCAGACAAGTTCTGGAAAAATGGATGGGAGAGAAGTCAGGTGAGGGGCACTGCGGGGGTTTGGGGAGGTCAGCACTGGCTCTTTACCTCCAGTGCACCTTTTTCTTCACAAGCAGTCTGGGAATGCGAGAGGGAAGAGGGCACGTGGAGGCAAACCCCTCAGAGAGCTAAAGCAATCCTACAGGACAGCACAGCCAAGCATTTCCTGGGATGTGCTTTGGGAGCAGCCTGTGGGATGCACCAGCCCAGCCCGGGCTCTGCTGAGGGCTTTGGGTGCCACGGCTTAAAAAACCCTCTCCAAAACTGCTTGAGCCCAAAGAAGAAGGGCAAGATTGGGATGTCATGGGCAGCAGGACCCAAGGACCAGGGGAGCTCAGCCCAGCCTCATTATCCCTCCTGAGATGCTCAAGCAGCCACTTTAGGGGCCATCTCTGATCACTCTGCACCCAGGATCACCCTCCAGACCTGCCCCTAGCCCTGCTGGACAGCCGAGCCTGGACACTGGCAGCTCCTTCTTCTCCGGCCAAGGAGAGCCCAGATTCACCCCAAGAGAATCAGGTACTTCTACAGGGCTCCAGCAGCTCCCATTGGCCTCCAGACACTCCTAAAATAACATTTTTTCCACCTGAACACCTTCATTTTTAGCCTGTGGGTGCATGATGTGGAAAGGAGCCTGTCCCTACCCCACAGATCATTGAGAATGTCGGGCTACCAACAGAAGACATCCGAATGAGAGGTTTTTAGGGACTGGGATGCATGTGCTCATTTAGTCATCGCACACATAAGCAAAATGTCTGAATATGGGTTTTTTTGGAGGAGGAGGAGACTCAGCAGCCATGGAGCTGAGGAGAGGGGACAGCAGGGACAGAGGCTGGCTCTGGCTGGAGGAGGGGATGCTGGCCAGGCCTGCAGTAGAGCAGCAAATGCTGCACAGGGCTGGGAAGTGGCCACATCTCCCCAGCTGTCCCAGCAAGGCAGAGGGCTTAGACCTTCTCCCAGCTGTCCCTTGCCTCCCCTGGCTGAGCCCAGCCCTGGTGGCAGCTGTCATCCATCCTGTCAGATCCATCTCAGTGCCTCCCTGCCTGGTTCCGGTGGAGGGTGCCTCGCTTGTGGCCGCATGATTGACTCCGAAGAGAAGAAGGCAAAACAACCAAAGGCCACCCATGGAAGGGCGAGTGCCAGCTTTTGACAGCTCCCACATCCTCCCCCCAGCTCGTCAGCATGCCACAGCTCCCGCTGACGTGACACTTGTCTGTCTCTGTCAGCTGGCAGCAGTCACCCCGCCAGGTCCCCGCAGGAGGGGACAGGATGCAGCGAGGCTGGGCCACCCCAGGATGAGCATCTCGCTGGGTCAGGCTGGCTGGTGCCAGCCTCAGCGAGGGTGTCTAGGCTTGGAAAGACAGGTGTCTGCTAAGGAAGGCAGGAGCCCCCCCTGAAATGGAAAAATGTAGACCCCCTTCCCTCCAAATTGTTATAAATTTGAAATTAAGAGGGGCTCTCAGGCAAAAAATATGGGAGCAGGAATAGCAGTTCTTTACTAAGGAAGAAAATAAAAGGATAAAGTAAACAATGCAGTGAACCAAAACAACACTGCTAGAGTCAGAATACAACCTGACACCCTGTTAGGGTGTTGGCAGCAGTCCAATTGGAAATTCTGGCTGCAGCCCTCCTGGAGTGTCAGGTGTGGTTCTGTTGGAGCAGGGATCCTGTAGGAAAGGGTGCAGTCTTCCTGCAGTGGAAGAGGCAGCTGTTCCTCTGGGAAACCCAGTGCAGGAAAAGCTGTGCTGGTGTTCCAGAAACTCAAGATTATATGCAGTGAAAAAAGTGGAAGAGGCAGCTGTTCCTCTGGGAAACCCAGTGCAGGAAAAGCTGTGCTGGTGTTCCAGAAACTCAAGATTATATCCAGGTAGGAATGCTTGGCTCCTCCCTCTGGGCGCAGCATCTCACAATGGGATGTTATCGTTGTTATCAGTCCTGCAGTGACATTCAATAGCCCGTTATCAGCAGATGTCTCCCCTGAGGGAGGATTGGTTGTGGAAGAGATAAAGAAAACTGCCCAATTAACAGAAGACAACTGCCATACAGGTGGTAATGGAATACAGCTTGCCTTTCAATCTGGGACAGAGGGGCAGAAGCTCCAGCACCCCAGGGTGGCTGGGGATGAGCCTCCTGTGAGATGGGTGCTGCTGTCACCAGGGAGAGAGCAGGGATGGAAGGAGAGGGACGGGATTATCTCATGAATGAGCATCCCAGGCACTGCCAGGAAGAAGCACAAGGTGCCTGCAGGGGATCTTGGAGGGATTTTTGGGGTTTTGTGGGGAAAAGCAGTGACAGGGCAAGGGGGAGTGGCTTCAAGGTGAAAGAGAGTAGATTTAGATTAAACATCGGAAGGAAATTATTCCCTGGGAGGGTGGGAGGCCCTGGCACAGGGTGCCCAGAGAAGCTGTGACTGCCCCTGGATCCCTGGAAGTGTCCAAGGATGGGGCTTGGAGCAATCTGGGATAGCGGGAGGTGTCCCTGCCCATGGGAGGGGGATAGATCATCTTTAGTGTCCCTTCCAACCCAACCCTCTGGAGATTCTCTGGTTCAGTGATGCTGGGAATGGAGGCACAGGGCAGGGAAGCAGTGGGAAGTCAGGATGTATTGACAGAGTGGAACCCACTGCTCCTGGAGAGGGAAATCGTGTCCTTCAAACTCGCGGGTGACCTTAGCTCTGCCCCAGGGCTGAGTGGCACAGCCATGGTTATGTGTGTCTGCAGGCCAAGGTCACACTCACAGTGACAGGAGAGGTCCCCAGGGAGCCTTGAGGAGCCCTCAGGTGTCCCTGTGGTGTGACACTGCCCACAGGGGCTGTCCCCTCAGCGGACAGTGGCCACGGGCAGCAGGAGCTGGTGGGGCACCTCTGAACTCAGCACCGCTGCAAGCACAGGGCCCTGCCTGGCTGTCACCTCACCCAGGGCACCGGGGGATGCACCCTGAACACAGCAGTGCCCCAGAGCCCCCCTCAGCTCCCCAGACATCCCTTTGTCCCCACAGTTCTCTGCAGCAGCTGGAGCTGGTGGGGTGGCTTTGGAGCAGCTGAGTGCTGGTGCCTCACCCGGGCCAGGAGGAGCCAGGGCAGGACAGGGGCAATGGCTCAGGGGAGGACAGGCTTCTGCAGAGACAGGGAAGATCCTGATCTAGGGAGTGACAGCCCTGCCCATGGCAGGGAGCTGGAATTAGATGATCTTAAGGGTCACTGAACCAAACTGCTCTGTCATAGTCTATGATTCCATGATCTGCACCTGCTTTCTGCAGAGACAAGGCCTTGCTTTGGCTGCAGGTGCTTCTGGGTGATCATCCTTGGCCAGGGTGGGGCTCCATGGGCTCTCCTGTGCCATGGGCAGAGGTCTGTTCTTGTCTCAAGGCCTTGAAGGATAAACTGTAGAAATAATGGCAGAGAATTACTGGGAGGAGGCACCTGCCAGGACCTGCCAGGACCTGAGTGCACTGTTTGCAAGCTTGAAGATAAAACTGGGGCCAAGGAAAGCACAGCTGCACTCAGTAGTTTCAAAGAAGTCTGGATGTGCTGGAGCAGGGTCAACAGCTTCTGTGGGTGATCTTAAGGTCCCTTCCAACCCAAAATTCTTTTGTGCATTGTCAAGGACTGAGAGACTGTATCAGGAGTGGTGTGGCCAGCAGGAGCAGGGAGTTCATCCTTCCCCCAGTACTGGACACTGGTGAGGGCACACCTCGAGTGCTGTGTCCAGCTCTGGCCCCTCAGTTTGGGAAGGATGTTGAGATCCTCGAGAACATCCAGAGGAGGCAACAAGGCTGGAGAGGGGCTGGGAACACAAACCCTGTGAGGAACGGCTGAGGGAGCTGCGGGTGCTCAGCCTGGAGAAAAGGAGACTCAGGGTGACCTCATCACTCTCTGCAGCTCCTGAAAGGTGGCTGTGGCCAGGTGCGGTTGGGCTCTTTCTCCAGGAACTGACAGAACCAGAGGACACAGCCTCAGCTGCCCCAAGGGAAATACAGGTTGGGTATCAGGAAAAAGTTTTTCATGGCAAGAGTGATAAAGTTCTGGAACGGGCTGCCCGGGGAGGTGGTGGAGTCACCATCCCTGGGTGTGTTTGAAACAAGCCTGGATGTGGCACTGGGTGCCAGGGTTGAGTTGAGGTGCTGGGGCTGGGCTGGACTTGATGGTCTGGAAGGTCTCTTCCAACCCAGGGATTCTGTGAATTCTGTGAGACACCTGGGACCCACCAGCTTTAGCTCACTCTGGAAAAGCAGCACAAGACCGCACCTGTGGAGAACTGGGACCCACCTGGCAAGAGGGGACAGACCTTGCTGGGGTGTCCAGAAATCTCCTCCATTAAACTTCTGTGTGGGAAAGTCTTGGCAGATCAGCTGGAGTCTCCAGGAGGTGGGAGAGGCTGCAGGTTTTAGTGATGGGGAACTGCAGGAGCACAAATCAGAGCCAGACCTCCTCAGGATGGGCTCCCAACCCATGGAAAAGGACCATGGAAGTAGCCCCTGCCTCCTGGATCCCAGCTGGGTGCTCCACACCCCTGTGTCCCGGTCCAGCTTCTCCTCTCTCTGTGAATGCCTGAGTCTGCAGCGAGGTCAAGAGCCAGAGGGTCACCTCGAGGAGGGGGAATGGCCAGGGCTGTGGGAGGAGGAATTTCTGAGCTGCTCTGACTCAGGTGAGGGTGGGAACACCCTGAGGAGCTGGTTGGCTTCAGCTCGAGGCAGGTTAGTGCTCCGTGAGTGAGCATGAAGCAAATGTCAATGCAAGCAGGCATTTCAAGATAAAATTGGTGTTAATAATAATGATTATGATAATGCTGCCACCAAGAATAACTGTGCAAACACCGGCGGAGAGAGGGCAGGGACGGCCTGGATTCTGACAAATGTCTGTGCTTGGAGAGCTGCAGCCAGATTGGGTTTGGGAGCTGTGAAGGAGCTCAGCCTGGAGAAAAGGAGGCTCAGGAGGGACCTTGTGGCTCTGCACAGCTCCTGACAGGAGGGGACAGCCAGGGGGGTCGGGCTCTGCTCCCAGGGAACAGGGACAGGAGGAGAGGGAACGACCTCAGGCTGGGCCAGGTTGAATATTAGGCAGAATTTCTTGACTGAAAGGGTTGTCAGGCTTTGGAAGGGGCCTTGATCACCATCCATGGAGAAGAAATGACTAGATGTGGCACCCTGGGCTGGTGACAAGGTGGGGAATGGTCACAGGTTGGACTCGATGGTTTTGGAGGGATGTTCCAGCCTCAGGGATTCTGGGATTCTGTTTGGACTGGGCAGGTCTGGCTGGGGTCTGGCTCTGCTGCCCAGCAGCTGCAGCCCTGGGGGTTCCTGCACGCACATCCCAGACAGGCACTTTTCACAGCACTTATGCAGCTCTGGAAACAGCCAGAAAATGCACTGGCGCCTCTGGAAACCTCTGGGATTGATTTCAGGAAATTGTCACAAAGGCAGGAGCTGTGCTGGGTCACATAACGGGCTTATTTTGGGCTCTTTGTGGCAGGGATGCCTGAGTGTGTGGGAACCCATGATGGAAAAGGGGGCTTGGGCTGTTTCTTTTCCCAGACCCACTCTGCCCCATCCTCCCCACCACAGGTGATCACCCTGCAGTTAGCTCAGAGAATCCTGCAATCCCAGAATGGTTTGGGTTGAAAGGGACCTTAAAGCTCATCTCATCCCACCCCCCTTCCATGGGCAGGGACACCTTCCACCATCCCAGGCTGCTTTCATCCAGCCTGGCCTTGAACACTTCCAGGGATGGGGGTCTGCAATTCCCTCTCATTACTCCTCAGTGCAGGAGAGGGAGGATTTTTTACCATTGCCTCAGAGCAACTGTGCTCTTAAGTTTCTTCCAAGACTCACACCAGGGCCGCTTCTCTGCATGTGTGGTCTCTTGGACTGCGTAGAGCTCATAAATAAATAAGGAGAAAAGTTCTTAATCTTCATTCGAAAGCTCCTGGTATCACAATGCTGCTGCACAAAAGCCATCTTATTAGCCCCAAGTGCAAAATGCTGCCTTTTCTTGCAGAAGCTCATTAATTGCAGGTCACCATTCAACAAGAAAGATGAGGCACTTGAGTTCTTCAGGCTCTCATTAGCCACCGAGCTGAACAGTATGTGTGAAATTAACAGTCACCTGAGTACCTCTATAATTTCATAATTATTAGGCCTAATGGGTTAGTCTCTGCCAAATGGTTTTAACTCCTTCCTAGCCAGAGCAGGGAATCACATGAGATGCCAAGGTTGGCGCATTTCACGAGTTTTATAACCATTTAACAGCTTTCTTGTGGAAATAATAATAAGGAGAGGAAGTTTCCAGGATCATGTACTGTTTGCATTTTTTAACATATGTTTAGCTTTTAATTATTCATATCCAGCGCGCCAAGGAAGCAGATAGCCTGTATCCCAGAGAGTGGGTGAAAGAGCTTTCTCTGCAAAGGGATTTTAATTGGTTTTAAAATGTGTTCTGCGTGTGTGTTTATATTCGCGTGTGTGTGTGAGAGCCGAGCCTTTGGTTTCTCTTCTCCTTGATGATTACATTACATTATTTCCCGTCTCTTACATTTTTATTTATCTTAGGCTTAAAAAGCAAAATCAGAGCTGAGATTTCTGTCTCTGCTTTTGAACTCGAGAAGCTTGGAAATGGCACTGCCTTTTAATGGGGATTTTCTCCTACTTGAATCCAGCCCAGGCGAGCAGCCCGGAGGGGAAGGCTGCCTCTCACCTCCAATCACTAATTGTTTTTCTTGTGGCTCGTCTCACAGTCCGGAGCGTGGGCGTCTCATTCCAGGTGGGAACAAACACAGCACAACCCCCCCAAACTTGGGGTGACCTGGTGGGGGGCTGTGACCCCGTGGCCATCACGTTGCACCCCGTGGGAACACGCTGAGCAGACCCCTGGCCCCCACCCTGTGGAAAACCAGCCCCTTCCCTCCTTGCATCCATTCAAAGCTGGATACAGGCACAGGGCAGGTGTTCCACACAGATTTGATAGCTAGGATTTAAATTTGCTTTTAAAATCACATCCACACCAACTGCAGAATGGGTTATACTGGGAGTGCTGTGCTCTCCTCCGGGATATAAATCCCTTTCCCACCGCTTTCAGCCTTGATGAGGCCCTTAGCAGTGATGAGAGGACACGGACGTGACAGCAGCAGGCCCAGGAAAGAGCTTAATGGTTGGACTCGATGATCTTGGAGGGCTTTTCCTCCCTTATTGACTCTGTGAGGTGTCTGAAGTCCCCCTCAGAGCCCTGTTTTCAGGAGGTGCTGATCTCTGGAGGCAGGTGGTGCTGCAGGCATTTCCCACCCCGTGCTGGGGGCTGGTGGCAGGCACGGGGAGCAAGGAGCACTTTGGCTGCCATGGCCCGCCCAGCTGAGCTCAGGTGTGCCCTGCTCTCACCCAGAGCAGCACAGCCCAGCCCCAAGAGTGACAAACACAGCCTTGCTTGGTGACAAAAGGTGGCCTTGGCACTGTGATGTGGCAGCGGAGCTGCAGTTCCAGCTATGCCAGCCTCAGCCCACAGCCTCTCTGCTCTTCAACTCAACATTTGCAGGTTTGGGGCTTTTTTGGTTTTTTGGCCGATGCTGTCCTGAGATTTGTTCTCATTGTGCACGAGCATAGGAAGGGGGGCTTGGGGCCTGAATGAGGGGAACAGGGACCTCCCAAGGCCTGTGGCACAGCAAGTCCCGGCCCTGATGGCCATGCAGGAGCTCTTGTGGCATCAGCAGGAACCTGAGCACGCCAAGGCTCCTCTGCAGCGAGAGCAGGGATGGGTTTCTCGGGACCAGAGCCAGCTGGGAGATCTGCCGGCCACCAGAAAAGACCAAGGTCAGGTCAGAAGCTTGGCTGGACCCCAGAGTCAGCCCCATGAGCTAATCCTCCATGGTGGTGCCCCACTCCCAGCTCTGCCTGTGCTGGGAGATCAAGGCTGGGAGGAGGGAGGGTCTTCCTTCACTTGAGGTGCTGGAGAAACGTCTCCTTCGATGATATTTCACCTTACCTCTCCTTGCCACATCTGTCAACTTCTGCTAATTACCGAGTTTGCTATCACCCTCTGCACTGATGTGAAGGGTAGGGAAAACAGAAAAAGGAGGTTAAGGGATTCTACAATTATAAATGATGTCTGGCAGGCTAAGGTACCATATAATGCATTATAAGCACTTAAAAAGCTAACCCATTCTGTCTTCTTTCTTTGGCATAAATAATGGCTTTTTTATGAATAAATCATGCAGCCAAGGTCTCTGAAAATAGCAGGAACCTGGAGCAGAATGTCTCCATCCTCATTTTTGCTAGGACAGCAGAGAAGTCAGCAATCCACTCCATCACCACTGATAAACCGGGGTGAGTGCAACTCCCAGTAATGAAATAGGGAGATAAAGTTTGGGGAGGGTGAGCGGGGCAGCGGGATATTTCTGCCAAAGCACCGACTGCACCCGGGCTCCAAATGAAACATAATGGACTCCGAGGAGATAAGCATTTTTTTCCTGCCCCATGAATAAAGCAAGACCTCATAACTCACAGACAGGCAAAGCTGCCAGCAACTTAAAAGTGCTTCCTTCTGCTTCTGGTTTGTGTTTCCTTTTAATGAAGCTGCTCCAAAGCCGAGGGGGAGCTCAGAAGTGGGGCTGGAAGCAAAGGCTGCCTTTGCTCGTGTGGAGTCCGGCTGGCTGCGGGCGCTGCGGAGGGCTGGGTGGGCTGGGAGGGAGCTGGGGAGGGCTGGGTGGTGGGGGAGGCTGGGAGGGCACTGGGATGGGATGGGATGGGATGGGATGGGATGGGATGGGATGGGATGGGATGGGATGGGATGGGATGGGTGGGCTGGCTGGGCTGTGGGGGAGGCTGGGAGGGCACTGGGGTGCTGGCTGGGCGGCCGCAGCCACCCAGCCCTCGCACAAAGAGCTCACCCGCAGCTGCCCGTGCTGGGAGGGGCAGGGAGGGAGGTCCTGGAGGTCCTGGAGGTCCTGCTGCCCTGCCAGGGTGGGGATCGTGTGTCCGGGCTGGGCTGGGGGATTGCTGGGGGCACGGGGGCTCTGCTCAGCCCTGGCTGTGTCTGCACCCAGCTGTTTCCCCCTCTAAAGGGTCTCTTCTTTTCGGGCAGGCGGGCACCCAGCCATTCCTCTTCCCACCTCCCTGGTGCGGCTGGGACCACCCAGAGGGACCCACATCAAGGCAGGGCTGCAGGTTTGGAGCTGCCTTGCTCAGGGTCAGGCTCCTTGTGCTCCCCACACCCCATTCCAGCCCTGAGTGCTGCCCCAGCCCCCTCCCCCACGCACAGCACAGCCTCCTAGCCTCCTCTTTCTGGGAAATCATTGAGGAAAAGCTCATCCCCTAAAAACACGTCCCATGTGGGTGTGGGGCAGGGGAATCTCCATCCTCATCCTGCAGCACGAGGGGTGCATTATTTATTTGGGATTCACGCCCACCCCAGGCACCTCATGGATCTCCTGCAGGTGCAGAGCAGAGCTGGGGGCACCGGCACACTCCCGTGCATGGGCCAAGCCTGTCAGAACCTTGGAAGGACTTCAGGGCTGGGGAGAGTTCCCACAGCTCCCCAGCACCCCCTGAGTCGCAGCACGAGTTGCCAGAGCCCACACAGACCATGAGATGCTCCTGGACAGAGGGACTCCAGCACTGCTCCTGCCCATGGCTGGAGAAAAGCCACACAGTGGGAGTGGGGACAGCCCCCAGAACACGGGGCAGGATGGGGACACTGGGTGTCACTGCCTCAGCTCATACTCTGACAGGAGCAGAGTGTTCCCTGCTGACACAGAATTCCCCTGCAGCCTTCCCAAGAGCCATGTTTGCCTTTGAGCCCTTCCCATGCACAGGGCAGGCACCAGGAGAGCCAAGAACTTCCAGCAAGAGGAGCTCCTTCGCAGGGAGGGGGCTCTGTGTTCCCAGCAGGGGCTGAGCACCTGCCAGGTGTGTCTGCAGCAGAGCCCAGCCTGGCATGTCACCTGGGGCAGTGACAGGAGCCAAGGTGTCTGCCAGCAGAGACCTCTGCCTTGCCCACCTGGCTGTGGCCCCACAGCTCCTGCCAAGGAATGATTTTTGAGGGTTCAGCTTGGTGCTGATGGGTTTGGGGAAGAGGACTCAGAGGACATCACCTGCAGTGCTCAGCACAGTCCCAGCCTGGCAGAGCTTCCTGCAGCCTCCCAGAACCCGCAGGGCACGGGGAAAGGCAGAATCCCAGAGAATCCCACAGAATCATGGACTGAATCAGCAGCCACAGGCACCGAGTCCCTGCCTTAGGGCTGGGATTAAATCCTGGATTCCTCAGGAGCTGCTGCTGCTCCCCAAAGCCAGCGGTGCTGCTGGGGCTGGGGCTGTGCAAGGGGAGGGAAGGACAAAGCTCCAGCCTGTCCTTGGAGGAGGATGAAGGGCAGATGGAGGGGAAATGGAGCAGGGGAAAAGGCAGTAAGAAATGACTTTAGACAAGTGGAGCTGTCACTCCAGCTCCACTGACAGAGGACAGGGTTAGGTGGGATATTCAGGTTCCCAGAGCAGCTGTGGCTGCCCCTGGATCCCTGGCAGCGCCCAAGGCCAGGCTGGACAGGGCTGGGAGCAGCCTGGGACAGTGGAAGCTGTCCCTGCCATGGCATGGGGATGGAATGGGATGATCTTTAAGGTCCCTCCCAACCCAGACCATTCCCCAGTTCAATGATTAGGGCTGTCCTGAGCAGGGCCAAACGCAGGGACACCTTTGCCCAGCTGCCCCCAGTGCCAGCACTCTGCCCTTGGAGGGAGGCAGCACCTGGCCCTCCACCTCCGGGGACACCTGGGACTCTGTTCTATCGGGACCTGTTCCCTGGGGACATCCTGCCAACCTCCCTGAGCAGGAAATGACACACCACAGAGACCCTCTGCCCAATTATTTTGGGGGACAAGCTCAGTGAGAGCTCAGCGGAGCTGGGCACAGCCCCAGAGCCCCCTGTGCCCACCCCTGCAGCTGTGGCACGCTCAGTCGCCAGCACCTGGTGCCAGGGGCTCCAGCTGGAGCTGCATTCCCTGTGAGCTCCTCCTGAGCTGGCGGCTCACCAAGCCCCTCGGGGGCTGGGAGGAGCAGCAGAGCGATGTGGAATCACCCAGGGTGTGCGTGGTGCACATTCAGCCACACCTGTGCAGAACACACACACAGCCACCTCCCGGGGACACCGGGCTTTGCACACCCTGGCACACCCCTGGCACACCCACGGGTGCAGTGCTGCGCTCGCAGGCTGGGGAGGGAGGATGTTGGCACTTCCCCAAGGTTTGCACGCTTCCCCAGCAGACCCTTCCCTCTCTTTTTGCTGCAGGAAGTGAAGTTTTCCTGGGGACAGCTCCTCCTGCTCCTGCTCCGGCTGTCCCCAGCCTGCAGACGGTGTGTCAGCCATGCAGCCCATGCCGAGGGGTGCCGTGGAGGATGAGGAGCAGGCAAGGAGCTCTGCATGCCCTCGTGCTGGCTCCTCCTGGCAGCCCCCAGGCCAGGTGGCTGGGTTGCTTCCTTGGGCTTCATTCAGCACAAGCAGCTTGTGCTGTTTCTCCTCCTCCCTGGGGTGGGCTGCTCTTTTTTGCCCCATAAGACAATGCCCTTCTTCAAAAACAAAGAAATTATAAAGCACATATGAACATATGGTAACATATATTCCAGGCTGCCTATGTGGCCAATTCTCTGTATGTTACCATATGGTGCCGCGTATTTAGCAAAAATATAACTTGACTGTTTCTCTTTCCATATGGGGATTCTTTTGCCTTAATTAATAACATTGAGCAAAAACTCTTTCTAAGGTTTCCAAGATTTCTGCAAGGGACTATCTTATGACAGACACATGCTCCTGAAGGCTTTCCTCCTGATTTGTCTGCACCCTTCTGTCCCTGTCCCCTTCCGCATGCTCCAGGGGCAGCTGTGGGGACATCTGCCCATGGGGTGTTGGGAGGGGGATGTTGCACCCTGCCTTGGCTCCCGGCCCAGGCAGCTCCTGTCCCTGATGCCTCAGGTTTAGCTTTTCTGTTTTTCAGGTTCTGTGCTGCTTTGGTGTGTGGGTCTGAGCTTCACATTATGGGATGGTGAGCTCTCTGCACAGAGCAGGGAGACAAAACAATTCCTGCTCCAGCTGGGGACCAAGGACAAACGATCCAAATCTCAGCCCAAGAGCACAAACACCATGGGCTGAAGAGAGAAAAACAAGCAGGATGGGAATGCATGGGCTAAAGCTGGAATGGGATAATGAACTCCAATGTGCAAATGGAGCAGAACTGATCAAAGTGTGAGACCCCATGACCTGGTGTTCATTTTTTGTGGCCATTTTGGTTCATCTTGGGTGTAGCCCTGGCTGGGCTCTTGTTCTGCCCAAGGTGGATCCATTGAGGAGATCCTTTTAATAAATCCCTGCTTTATTATTTAACTCCATCCACTCTCTGTTCTAGGTCAGCCTTCCCAAGGCATCATCCCCTTCAGGGCCTGGCTGCAGCTCAGGGATAACACAGTGCCTGTGGGCTGGATCCCTCCACTCACCCCAGAGCTGAAGAAACAAAGGGGAAGTGCAGAGGGAGCTGGTGCAGCACAGAGAGCATTGGTGGCCATACATCTTCAAAGGGACAGAAAGCTGCACACTCTGCAGCTCTGCAGTTAAGCCTCTTCAGTGTGATCTCCCAGAACAGTGAAATGTCAGAGGATGCTCTCAGGACCAGCCCACAGCCCCTGAGACGAGCCAGCTGTGTCCCAGAGGGATGGGGTGTGAAGGGTCAGTGGCACAGCGCCAGCTGCCAGAGTCCCTCCTGTCAATGAAGACAAATCTCTGTGGCTCCAGATGTGTCCCTTGTCCCTCAGGGATGTTCCCCCCGTGCAGGCAGAGCGGAGCTGGCACGGGGCAGGAGAGTGGGGACAGCAGGGGAGATGCTGGATCTCCACCTCTCCCCATTTCCTGGCTCCTGTTGGAGATGCTGAGCTCCCTGTCCTCCTCCTGGGGTGGGACAGGTCACAGGCAGTGCCTGGGGGGCTCAGCTTTGCTGTGGGGTGAGCCTGTCCCTCTTGCTCAGCCCAGAGCATCTCACCAGGCACTGCCCCACTCCCACCAACAGGCAGAACCCTCCTGGGGCTCTGCTTGAGTGTCCCCAGCCTCCCTCAGCCCCCAGATCCTCCTTCCCCGTGCTGCTGTGCTGGGCCAGCTCTGTCGGTGGGAATGGGATGGGGTAACGGGGCCTTGCAGCGGGCTGTGAACACAGGGGGTGCTTGGCTTCCCCTGCCCTTCCCCTGGGGCACCCAGAGCAGCCCAGTGCAGGCCAGTTGTGGGCAGGGCTCCAGGGTCACTGGGAACCAGGGGCTCCTTGTCTGGGCTGCCCCTTCCCCCAGCTCCTCACACCGCAGAGCTCTCCATGCCAGGGAATTTCTCTTCTGAGGAGGTCACCAGGAACTCTCCAAACTCCTTCTGCCCCAACCTGGTCCAGTCCCTCTCCTGCTGCCTCACAGCACCTCCCACATCCCTGAGCTCTGTGTGGGTGCTCTGGGGTGCACAGGAGGTACCTCCTGCTCTTTGGGGAGGCCTCCTCAATGGGATGTTTGGGACATCCTTTGGAACACAGGTCCTGGGCATCCCCTTCCAGTGCCATTAATCAGAATCTCCCAGGTGTGGGTTGAGCCAGCTCAGCCCTGCTGGCTTCACTCAGCTCACTTGGACAGCTGGGCCAGGGAGGGAAGTCCCTCATGGGCTTTGTGCAACCTCTTGAAGGGTTCACTGTGCAGTCAGGGCAGTCCTGTGTAGCCCCGACAAAACAACTGGATCTGCTCCTGGTGTCTCAGCCTCTTTTTGCACCTCCAGAGTTTCCTCTTGAGGACCTGAGCTGACCTGGAACCCAGGTCTCTGCCCAGCTCAGCCAGCTCCAGCTGGTGTCCATCCCCTGAGCACCTCCCAGCACATCCTGGCAGAGTGGGACATGAGCAGAGCTGGCAGAGTGGCAGTCACCAGCACCTCTGTGGCCATGGGGCACTGCCAGCACCTTGTGTGCAGCTGTTCCTGCCTCAGGACCTTGCAGCTGCTCCCCCTTTTCCTGCCAAAGCCCAGAGCAGGACTCGGGGCGGGGGGGGGATGACATGTGCAGAGCAGGACTCAGGGGGGACATGTGCAGAGCAGGCCATCCTTGCAGCCACATGAAATCAGCCCTGCTGGGGCTGTGTCTGGCTGCTGGCTTGGCCGTTTGCAGCGTGGCTTTGGGCTCGTGCCTGGGAAGGCATTTCCAAAGGGCAGGACAGCAGGGCTTCCCCAGCAGCCAGGATTCCTAAATTTGCATGACAGGCTGGTTGTATCCTGGCTATCCGTGTACCACGGCTGACTGTGGGATGCAAATCAGAGCAGCACAGAATGGTTTGGGTTGGAAGGGCCCTAAAGACAACAGGCAGGGACACCTTCCACTGAACCAGATTGCTCCAAGCCCCAGTGCAGGAGAGCAGCCCCTCTTTGGAAGGGTGTCCCTGATACAGGCTTCATTCCCACCACAGCTCAGACCAGACCAGCCTCTGACCTCTCCTGCCCAACCTCTTGGCACAAATCAAATCCCACCCTCGCAGCAGGCTGCCAGCCGGGCTCGCATGAGAGCTGTGGGCTGCTGGTGACGTGGTGGCATTCAGAGATGGCACTGGGAGAAGGTCAGTGCGTGCAGAGCAGGCACAGGCTGTCAGCACTCGGCTCTGCTGAGCCTCTGCAAGGAGGACAACCACGGATGCAGAATGGGGCTGTGCTCGGGAGCTGTCTGGAGATGCCCGGCACAGGGGGGCTGCAGTGCAGGGAGGAGAACCAGGAGAACCGGGAGATCATCCTGGAGGGCTGTGCCCAGTTCTGGCCCCTCGGTTTGGGAAGGACATCGAGACACTCAAGAGCATCCAGAGGAGGCAACAAGGCTGGACAGGGGCTGGGAACACAAACCCTGTGAGGAACGGCTGAGGGAGCTGGGGGTGCTCAGCCTGGAGAAAAGGGGACTCAGGGTGACCTCATCACTCTCTGCAGCTCCTGAAAGGTGGCTGTGGCCAGGTGGGACAGGAACTGACAGACCCAGAGCACACAGCCTCAGCTGCCCCAAGGGAAATCCAGGTTGGATATCAGGAAAAAGTTTTTCATGGCAAGAGTGATAAATTCTGGAATGGCTGCCCGGGGAGGTGGTGGAGTCACCATCCCTGGGTGTGTTTGAAACAAGCCTGGATGTGGCACTGGGTGCCAGGGTTGAGTTGAGGTGCTGGGGCTGGGCTGGACTCGATGGTCTGGAAGGTTTTTGTATGGGGACTCCACCACCTCCACAGGCAGCCCATTCCACAACTTTATCACCCTTTCTGTAAAACACTTTTTCCTAATATCCAACCTGGATTTCCCTTGGGGCAGCTGAGACTGTGTCCTCTGGTTCTGTCAGTTCCTGGAGAAAGAGCCCAACCCCACCTGAGCACAGCCACCTCTCAGGAGCTGTAGGGAGTGATAAGGTCACCCTGAGTCTCCTTTTCTAAGATGATTCTATGGTTCTATGACCTCCACATCCCAACCACAAGCTCAGTTTCACCAAACATCCCACCTCCCCCTTGGTAACTCTCCCATGTTCCCCAGCTTCCCTGGGGGCACCATCCCCCCTTTCTCAGCTTCCCTGGGGGCACCACCCCCCTCTCAGCCCAGACACACAAGCACTGACGGCAGCAGCAGCCCCACCTTGTAATATTTAAAACAATTTTATTCATGAAAATATGCTGTACAATGCACTATACACAGTTCTTTACATTGCCACATACACAAACTCTAATAGCACAACCAAGAAAGTTACCATTGCCTACGATAGATGCGTGTGAGAGATGAGACCCTCCCCCCCAGTCTGTACAGTTATAAATACGAGGGAAACAGACCCAAAACCGCCGGGGGAAGCAAACCGGGGGGGGCCCTGGGTGTCCCCCCACACCAGCTCCAGGCAGGGCAGGGCAGGAGCAGAGCGGGAGCTCCTGGTCCCCAGAGGGGCACTGTGGGGTGGGGGGATGGGGTGATGGAGAGGGGAGGATGAAGCTCAGTGAGGTGGGACGTGAGGTGGCCTCGCTGATTCCAGAGAGGGAGCCCGGAGCCTCAGCCAGTGACACAAAGCCCTGGTGTCACCTCCCCACACTGAGAGTCACGAGGAGGCACAGCCACGCCAGCCCCACAGGCACAGCCCCAACACCCCCAATCCATCACCACCACCCACCTGGACACCAACGGCCCCACCTGCCCAGGTCCTTTGGTCCCCTGGCAGAGCCAGCTGTGCCACCCACCCCTGCAGCCAGCCCGTCCCCCGGGCTCCCAGCCGCCCTGGGGGTGCCCGTGCCCACCCCCGCCGCCCCTCGCCCCGCAGGACGACTGAACACACGACGTTACCAACACGACTGCACCGCACACACGACAACCCCACGGTCACGAACCACGACGACAGCTTGGCCAGGGGCCGTGCCCACGCAGCGGGGCAGGGGCGCGGGGGCGGCAGGGCGGGCACGGGACAAGGGGACACTTCCCTCCTGCTGCTGGGGAGGCTCCCCCGCCACGGTGATGGCCGGCCAGCGTCTGTGACACCGAAGGGGGCTCGGGGACCCCTGCGTGGGAGAATCCCATCTCCAGCAGCCTGAGTGCTGCCCAGCATGCTGGTGTGCTGCTGGGTCTGTGCCTGGAGGTCAGATGCTTGGAAGAGCCAGGACTCCTTCCCTTTCTCCCATTCCTGGGGGGCAGAGGCCCCCGTTTGCTCCAGGGCAGCCAGGGCTGCCCCCTCTCCTCCTGCCTCTGGGTCCCTCACACCCACGTGCTGAACTGGGGGGTTGGGGATTAAATAGCCATTTGCAATCGGTTTCCAAGGATTTGAAAGATGCCTGAAACGAGAGGTGGTGTATAAAAGGAATGCGGTAATGAACCTGACCAAAGAATAATCCTTTTTAAAAAAGCATTCAAGAAAGATTATATATAATAGAATATATTAAATTCTGTACATGATCAAATAATGTAAACATAATTAATTAACTTGTAAGAATGTCTTTAGAGACCGTGCCTGCCATGTGCCCCGGGTGAAGGTGAGCACATGGGGCTCCTCTGTCACGCTCTGCCACAGCTGTGTGGGTCAGGAGAGGAGCAGGAGGTGCCACCCACGGCTCATCCTGCCCTGACTTGGGGCAGCCACGCTGCCCCTGTGGCTGGCTGGGACCCAGCGCCTGCTCCATGGCAGAGGAGCTGGTGCTGGGGCAGGAAGGGAAGAGCTGGCCTGGGAAAATGCGCTGGTTCAGTGCACTGACCCTGCTGCAAGCCAGGGACTGGGGGTCACAGACAGCCTGTGCTGCCCAGGAGGAAGAATGGCTGAACAGACAGGACAGGACAGAGCAGCAGATCCCACCACCTCCTCCCAGCCCCTCCATCATCTCCAGACCAGTTGCTCCTGCTGGCCACCAGCCTGAACCCCTCAAACCCTGCTGCTCCTGGCAGCTGTGCAGAATGGCCGGGACATCCCTGTCCCTCTCCTGCCCCACAGAGCACTGGGGTCAGTTTGGGGTCCTGACACACAGCAGGACCATGTGTGAATTGTGGTCCCCACCCCCATGGAGCCCCAGCCCCTGGCAGGCAGGTGCACCCCTCTTGCTGACAGCTCCTGAATCAGCTCTCCTGGCACCCCAGGGGTGAGCAGTGAGACACTGGCACAGGCATGGTGGCACTGACCCCCCAGGAGCCCCACAGCCCTGGCTGGGGCCCCTGTGGCACCTCCCTGAGCAATGTGGGTCACCCAAGCTTGGAGCAGGATGTACCCCACGCTGCATCCAGAGGCCTGGCCACCACACCCCTCCCCTCCTCTCACACACACACAGCCCCTCCTCGAGGATGGCCCACATCACAGCCCCCCAGCATTCACCCCAACATCCAACACCCCCTATGGCCAAGCCAGGATGAGCCATGTGATGGGACACAGCCACCAGCATTGCCCATGGCCTCTCTCTCCTCTCCCTAAGCTCGACCCTTTCTTCCTTCCAATGCAAAAACTCAATGGCAAAAGAGTGCATGAAATCAAATAAATACACCCCCCTCCCTGCCCCTGTGAGCTGCCCCTGAGCCTGCAGCTCAGGGGACCCTCACTCCCAGCAGGACCCCCCCGGAGCCCAGCCTGCTCCAGGAAGGGGCTGCAGCCTTCCCCTGTCACCCTCAGGCCCTGGGGGCTGCCGAGATGCTGCTCCCAGGGCTGCTGACTGCACACCATCACCACCCCCTTCTCACTGCTCGGTAAGGAAACCTGCCTGGAGCCACACGAGGACACCGCAGCGGAGGTGGCCTGGGGGTGTGGGCTCAGCAGAGCTCCCATCTCCACCAGGACTGAGGGGTCATGAGCCCCCCCTTGCCCTGGGGCAGGGCCCCCACTCCTGACACTTCTACCCAGAGGACTCATTTCCCAAGGTGGCTCAGAGAAGAGTCCTTTCCCAGGGGGGATGCCCATGCTGGGGGGGGTCCCACACCACCAGCCATCACCACTCTGTCCCCCAGCGCAAGGGCAAATCAAACTGGCACCATTACCGTGGGGCACTGGGACCGTCTGGAAAGGCTTTCCCTTCCTGCTCCCCCCCTGGATCTGCCTGGCTCCGGCTGCCTCTCCCACCCACCTGCCCTGTGTCCTCCAGAGGATGCTGGCAGGACCTGCAGACCGGGCACACGTGGGGCTGGGGGTCCTCGCCCATCTCAATATTTGACCCTCCGGTTTGTGTTTCGTGTTCGACCTTAAGCTCAGACTGATGGCTCTCGCCTATCTTAACAAACAAAGGCAGAAGAGAAAGGAAAAAAAAAAGTTAGTCTCAATGTTCCCCTCGTGGCTTCCCGGTGGCAAGCCCACGCCGGGTCAGGTGTCACCCGGGCACCCAGCTCTGGTTCGTGGGCTGCGGCCCCCCGGGCAGCGCGGGCACGTTGAGCCCGTTCTGCGGCGGGAGGGCCGAGTCGAAGTTGAAGTCCATCTCGTCGCTGTCCATAAAGTCATTCAGGATGATCGACTCCACGTCGCACTCCAGGCTCCCGTTGAACATGTCCAGGTCCAGGTCTGCTGGGAACCTGTCTTGGCCCAACACGGGGGGGTGGACGGCCCCCGGGTAGGGGCCCTGCAGCGAATCCAGCAAGCTCATGTGTGCCCCTTGGTTATTAGCGTAGGAATGCAGGTGCCCGTGGTGCGGCATGGCCGTCATGCTGCACGAGTCACTGGGCAGGCTCATAAGGCTGACAGGATTGGCTAAGGCACTGGTGTTGACCGCAGGGTGGTGGCCAGCTGGTGACGGGTGGTACAACGCATTGCTCTTCATGAGAGAGCCCGGGTGGGGCGGGTAGGAGGACAAGCCCTGCTCCCCGCCCCCGCACAGCAGCGGGTTGTGTCTGTGGCCACGGGCCGGCACCATGGGGCTGGCCTGCGGCAGGGGCAGGTCCCCCGGGACCATGCTCTCCTTGTGCGCGTAGGAGATGGAGGAGAGCAGGTCCTGAAGCGAGGCGTTCCTGTAGGAGCTGACGGGCGAGAAGGTGGCCTGCTTGTTCTCCTGGATGGTCTGCATGGGCAGGCGGCGCATGAGGCTCATGGCCGGCTGGCTGTAGATGGTCCCACAGTAGGTGTTGGAGGCGGCCCCCATGCTGGAGCACTTGGAGTTGAAGGTGAAACTGGAGCTCCGCTGACGCAGGGCGGCCGGGGGGAGCTGCTGGGAGGGGCTCATGCTGTAGCCGTCCTGCAGGTCCTCCAGCATGCTCTCCCCCAGGCTCTCGTTCAGGCTGATGGTGCCGGTCAGGTCGGTCAGCCGGGGCAGCTCCACAGAGCAGCGGGTGCTGAGGGAAGGAGACATGGTGCTGGAAGGGCTGGGGTACATCAGCGGGGACGAGGGGGTACCATCGTCCTCCTCCAGCTCGTCCGGCTCATGGTTGGCCATGATGGGCGAGAGGCGCCCGCTCAGCGTGCTGGCCGTGGAGTTGGCCCGCGTCCGGAAGTCCGCCCAGGCGTCGTACTCGTCGCTGGCGTGGGACGCGGGGCTCTCCGACCACTTGGCTTGCTGGGAGGACGGGCTGTCCTCCCCGCGCTCCTGCGTCACCTGCAGCTGCTTCTTCTTGCTGGCCTTGCCCTTGATGCGCAGGAACTTGCTGTTGTTGTCCATGGACACCGCGCGCCGCCGCGGCGTCTTGCCCGTCTTGCCGCCCTCGGGGTTCAGCATCCACCAGGAGCTCTTGCCGGTGCCCTCGTTCTGCACGCGGATGAAGCGGGTGTGCAGGGACAGGTTGTGCCGGATGGAGTTCTGCGGAGACAGCAAGGACAGGGGGACGGTCAGCAGCAGGGACAGCACCCCCGAAGGAAAGGGACGCCCGCGGGGCTGGGGGGTACATGGGGCACCGTGGGATACCTGGGCTCCATCCCCTGGGGTGTCTGAGCAGAGGGTTTGGGGCTGGGGGAGCTCGGCTGGCAGGGCCCTCCCACATGCCGTGGGTCACAGCCCTTTACTGCGCCCCCCCAGCTCTGTCTTTGGCATAATTCCTGCCACAGTAGGGACAGGGAGCCTCTTTAGCACACGTCCCAGGGAGCCTCAGCAGCCAGGGCCAGCTCTCAGGGGACCTTGCTTCCCTGGCAGGAGGGACAGGGTGAAGAGGCAACAAATGTAGTGGCAGAGTCAGGACCACGCACAGGCCCAGGGCTTCTCCATCCATCCCTCCCAGCCCAAGCCCGCCACGTACCCAGCCCATCCCACAGGATGCTCCCAGCACAGCCAGCACCTCTGTGGAGATCCCGGCTCACTCCCCACCAGCACCACAGGCAGAGGGGATCCCTTTGGAGGGGGCTCCAAGCCCCTTGCCCTGCCTGGCATCATTCGGGATGTGCTCCCGTCCACCCTCAGCAGCGACACATGCCCTGTGCAGGGCACATCAGCACCACCACAGCCCAAAACAACCTGTTGGCACCATGTGAGACCTTGTCCCTAGATGCTTGTCAGGCCAGCAGGGCAAGGGAGGGGATTCTTCCCCTTGGCTCTTGTGAGACCCCATCTGCAGAGTTGCCTCCAGCCCTGTGATCCCTAGCACACCAAGGGCATGGACCTGTTAAAGCCAGTCCAGAGCAGCCCCTGGAGCTGCTGCAGGGCTGGAGCCCCTCTGGAGCCAGGCTGGGAGAGCTGGGGGTGCTCCCCTGGAGAGGAGAAGGCTCCAGGCAGAGCTCAGAGCCCTTGCAGGGCCTGAAGGGGCTCCAGGAGAGCTGGAGAGGGACTGGGGACAAGGCCTGCAGGGACAGGACCCAGGGAATGGCTCCCACTGCCAGAGGGCAGGGATGGATGGGATCTGGGGAATTGGGAATTGTTCCCTGGGAGGGTGGGGAGGGGCTGGGCTGGAATTCCCAGAGCAGCTGGGGCTGCCCCTGGATCCCTGGCAGTGCCCAAGGCCAGGCTGGACACTGGGGCTTGGAGCACCTGGGACAGTGGGAGTTGTTCCTGCCATGGCAGGGGTGGGGTGGGATGAGCTTTGAGGTCCCTCTCAACCCAAACAAGAGTGGGATTCTCTGACACCTGCCTCTCCCTGCTGACATGCAGCTCAAGGGATGCCACCCCAGCTCCCTGTGCCTCAGTTTCCCCAGAGGAAAAAGGCAAGATGCAGAATCCAGGGAAGAGCCTCAGTCTGCAGCACAGAGACCCTTCCCCAGCTGTGCCCAAAGACTCGGGGCTGGCCAGGGGGGGCTGCTGGAGAGGAGAGGCACCTCCCCAGCCACTTCCCAGTTCCAGGAGGGGCAGAAGGACGAGGAGAGGGAGGAACCCTTGGTAGAGGGGAGAAAGTTTGGTGCTGTTGTGGTGTACAGTGGAATACTAATGAAGAGGCAAGTGAGCTCCAGCCTCATCTATCATATTATGTAATGGCTTACTTCTCTGCACTTCATTTATTTGGAGATTGCTCCCAGGCTGGCTCCTCGCCAGCAGCCACCAAATCCAAGTCTACAGAAATCAATCTCGCACTGACTGATTAAGCCGTGTTTAGAACTAATTGCTCCTTCGTGTGTGGGGAGAATAAATTACGGGCTTTAATTTCACATCTTTAAAATGCAACTGCAGGTATGGGCCAGCCATTAACCCCTTCCTGCACGGCTGGGGAGGGGGCCCAGGGGGTGGTTGGGACACAGCTGCCCAACCAATGCTCACCACCTTCAAGCAGAGCAAGTCAAGACCTGGCCAGCCTTCCTGGCAGGGAGAGCCCCCCTGACCCTTCCAGCACCTCTCCTTAAGCCAGAGGATGATCTAAACTCCCATCCAGGACCCAGCCACCGGTCAAGCAGCAGGGACAGAAGCACAGCACGTGGTTGTCACTGCCTGGCAGGGCCAGGGCCACCAGCCAGCTCAGCCCCACGGCGCTGCCCTGTGCCCACAGACAGTGGGGAGCTGGGGATGCCAAAGCTGGGCTTGCTGGAGTGATGCCCAGTCAGTGCTGGGCCCCTGGCAGGAGTGGGGACCCCCCCACGGCCACAGTCCCTCCCTGCCAGCGCTGCCAGCACTGCCCAGCACAGGAGGCAGGAGATGCTGCAGCCTGTGCACAGGGCTGGAGCTGCCATGCAGAGCACGAGGAGAGGGGATGGGCTTTGGGCATGTCACAGCTGGATAGGGGTGACATTCAGCATCCTCTCCACGGCTCCCTCCCACCCCAGAGGGAGCACAGGGCACCCTGCACCCCCCGAGGCAGGGGACGGGGCTGGCAGGGTCAGGCTGCCCGAGGGAGAGGAGACAAGGAGAGGCTGCCGCGTCTCCTTCAGCCCAGCTTCATTAAGAGCCAGAAGACAGCAGCAATTAAGTGCAAGGTGCAGCACACCCGGCTCTCTCCTCATTAGCACCCCGACACGCTCGGCTGCCCGCGGCTCGGGGCGCACGGAGCAGGGCGGGGGCTGCGCTGGGGCGGGCCGGGAGCTGATTAACAGCGGGCAGGCAGGACCTGCCTCACCCGCGGCCAGCGGGCAGCCCCCGGGCATCCAGCATCCCGCAGCCCCCTGGCAGCGTCCCCCTGATACACAGGGGACAGCAGCTGCCTTGGCAGGGGGTGCCCTGCGGTCAGGAAAGGATGGTGCCAGCCCCAGGGCGCCCACGACGCCTCTGACACCACTCCCTGCCCTGCACCACTTCTTACAGCCCCACTGCGGGGCTGGCCGTGCCCAGTGCCTGCGCTGTGCCTCCCTGCCCGTCCCCTCTGTCCCCGTGTCACCCCTGTCCCCCCGTCTGTCCCGCCCGCTCAGATGGCTCAGCCCCGCACTGGTAACCCCACAGGGCCCCACAGTGCTCGGTCCCCGGCTCCCCGTGCCAGGGGTGACAGCCAGCCCGTGCCAGGGGTGACAGCCAGCCCGTGCCGGGGGTGACAGCCAGCCCGTGCCAGGGGTGACAGCCAGCCCGTGCCGGGGGTGACAGCCGCACCGCGGGCCCCAGCACACCCCTGCAGCTCTGCCGAGGGGACGGGGATGCTCTGGGGGAGCACAAGGGCGGGCTGGAGGTGGCACCAGGGCTGCAGGTGCACCGGACCCCCTGCTCAGCCCTGGCTGGCACCAGGGCAGGATGAGGCTGAGCCCGTGCCAGCCACCAGCTGCCGGAGGCTTTGCCAAGCTGGAAGACCCCAGTGCCATGCCGGTGCCCGTCTGCCGCGGGCTGGTCCTGCTGCGGGGCCTGAGGGGGGGCTGTGGGCACCCACAGAGCCCCTCACCCCCGCCAGGAGCCCTCCTCCGGCGAGCCGCATTGTCAGGGGAACAGGCAGTGTGAAATCGGTCTGATTAGCAATTAGTGCCATTGTAAAAGGATTAGCCGGACCCATTGTTTGGGAGAGTGACTTGACTGTCAATGGGCAGCTGGCAGCGATGGTGACGATGATGACGATGGTGCGGAGGAGCCGGAAGCCATTCCCCGAGGCCGGACTCCCGAAATGAGCATCGACCCCCGAGATGAACGACGGACCCCGAAATGAGCCACCCACACGGGTACCGCCCCCAATTCGGGCAGCGCTGCCCATCCCCACCCCAGCAGCAGATGCCAGGCTGCCATCCCCAGCCTTGGGGTGCCCACGAGTGTCGGGGTGCAGGGAGTGGGGCTGAACTCCCCTCTGCGTGCCCGGAGGAGAGTGGGGTGGGGGGAAACGAGTGCAAGAGCAAGAGCAGGCCGTGGCCAGAGTGGGGAGAGCAAACAAGGCGCTCTGTGGTCCTGCCCATCCCTGTCACATCCCCTGCGCCCCTCTGCTGTCCCCACCGCTGTCCCTGAGCTGTCACCCCTCGCTGCTGTCTGCCCAGCACCAAGCAAACCCCCAACCCCAGCTGCCCCCCACACCTGCCAGCCCTCCCCTCAGAGTCAGGCTGTCTGTCTGTCTGTCCACACCCAGCCAAGGAGCCCGTTGGTTGTTACCTGCTTCGGGCTCAACACGGTCGACAGGAGGAAGCAGGGACAGGGACAGGGACGCTAACAAGAGCTCTGCCAGCAGCACAAGGACGGCTCCAGGGGTTCACTGATCCTTATTCACTTCTTGCACATCAAAATTGCCACTGCTGGAGGAAATATTCCAGAGGGCAGAGGCTGCCAACAGCCTCAACGGGGCTTCATCCCTGGGGATGATGGACAAGGAAGGTGGTGGCATGGGACACTCAATGGTGACACCGCCAAAAACATCATCTTCACCCAAAAAATGGCTCAGCCACCTCCTGGCACCGTCCCCTGGGCATGGGCAGCCGTGCTCCCTGCATTGGTGTCACCATCCTGCCCGGAGCAGCCGGTGGCTCAGCACAGCCCCCCAGCCCTGGCACGGCCACCCTGAGGGGGCCCAGGCCTGACCGGCGAGCAGGTGGCGGCTGGGGATGGCAGGCACCCTGGATGCTCGTGACAGGGATGGATGGCCCGTGAGGACAGGAGGAAACCCCCGTGCTGTGCCACAGGCAGGCGGCTGCAGGAGACCTCACCACCCTGTGCCTGCAGGGGCATCAGCCCACCCCAAATCAGTCCACCCTATATCAGCCCACCCCACATCAGCCTGACCCACATCAGCCCCACACATTCCTGACCCATATCAGCCCACCCCAAATCAGTCCACCCTATATCAGCCCACCCCACATCAGCCTGACCCACAGAATCGTGACCCACATGAGCCCCACACTGTTCCCATCCACATCAGCCCCACACCATCCTGGCCCACACCAGTTCTCCCTGCATGGGTGGGTGAACCCGGCAAGGGGTAGCCCACGGAGCCAGGCAGGGGGTGGCAGGGAGTGGCTGTAAATCCAGCCCAACGTGTGCCAGGGCTCCTCCAGCCCCACAGCGGGACCCAGCCCCACAGAATCCCACCAGCCTGCCTGCTGTGAGCAGCCTTGGGAGCTCCCCACGTCCCTGTGCCCCGAGGCACACGGTGCCCTGCTGGGCAGGAGCTGCTCCTGTGCAGCCCCACAGCTTGTCAGGGTGTTACTGCCCCACAGCAGCCCCCATGCTGCCCTCCACGGTGCCCTGCCCCACACAGCCACCCCACAGCCAGCCCTTGGCACTGCCCCACACACAAGCCCCACACCAGCCCTCTGCAGCACCCACGCTGTGCCCCACAGCTCCTCACAGCAGCCCCCCTGCACGGCTTCATCAGCTCCTTGGTGCCCTGTGCCAGCCCACAGCCACACCTGCTCAGTGCCCCACAAGCCCCCTAGGCCCCCTGAATGCCCCATAAGCCCCCCGACCCCTTCAATGCCCCACAAGCCCCATAAAGCTCAATGCCCCATAAAGCCTCCAAACCTCTCCATGCCCCACAAGCCCCTCCAGCCCCCCACAGTACCCCCATAAGCCCCTCCAGGCCCTCTGCAGTGCCCCATAAGCCCCTCCAGCCCCCCACTGTGCCCCATAAATCCCTCCAACCTCCCCTCAATGCCCCCATAAGCCCATCCTGCCCCCTCAATGCCCCATAAACCCCTCCAGCCCCCCACAGTGCCCCATAAGCCACTCCAGTCCCCCTCAATGCCCCATAAGCCCCTCCAGCCCCCCACAATGCCCCATAAGCCCCTCCATCCCCCCTCAAAACCCCATAAGCCCCTCCAGCCCCCGCAAACCCCTCCATTCCCCCACAGTGCCCCATAAACCCCTCCAACCCCCTCTCAATGCTCCATAAACCCTTCCGGCCCCCCTCAATGCCCCATAAATCCCTCCAACCCCTCCTCAATGCCCCCATAAGGCCCTCCAGCCCCCCTCAATGCCCCATAAGCCTCCCCAGCCCCCCTCAATGCCCCATAAGCCCCTCCAGCCCCCCTCAATGCCCCATAAACCCCTCCAGCCCCCCTCAATGCCCCCATAAGCCTCCCCAGCCCCCCTCAATGCCCCATAAATCCCTCCAACCCCTCCTCAATGCCCCCATAAGCCCATCCTGCCCCCCTCAATGCCCCATAAATCCCTCCAACCCCTCCTCAATGCCCCATAAGCCCCTCCAGCCCCCCTCAATGCCCCATAAACCCCTCCAGCCCCCCACAGTGCCCCATAAGCCACTCCAGTCCCCCTCAATGCCCCATAAGCCCCTCCATCCCCCCTCAAAACCCCATAAGCCCCTCCAGCCCCCGCAAACCCCTCCATTCCCCCACAGTGCCCCATAAACCCCTCCAACCCCCTCTCAATGCTCCATAAACCCCTCCAGCCCCCCTCAATGCCCCTATAAGCCTCCCCAGCCCCCCTCAATGCCCCATAAACCCCTCCAGCCCCCCTCAATGCCCCATAAACCCCTCCAGCCCCCCTCAATGCCCCCATAAGCCCATCCTGCCCCCTCAATGCCCCCATAAACCCCTCCAGCCCCCCTCAATGCCCCCATAAGCCCATCCTGCCCCCTCAATGCCCCCATAAACCCCTCCAGCCCCCCTCAATGCCCCATAAGCCCCTCCAGCCCCCCTCAATGCCCCATAAGCCTCCCCATCCCCTCGCTGTGTCTCAGCCCCCAGCAGCAGCTGATGCCCAGGTCCCGTCTGCCACGTCCCCCTCGGGAGCCGGCGCTGTGCCCCCTGCCCGGCTCGTCCTTGCCCGGGGCTGGAGCCGGCCAGGGGCCGCCCGGTGCCTGCGGAAAGGGCACGGCAGGGGCAGGGGCAGGGGCGGGGGGAGGCAGCCGCCCCCCGCCGCGGGGGTCTCGCCGGCGGCGGCGAGCGGAGGCAGCGCGTTCGGGTCAGCGCTCCGGCTGAGCAGAGCGGGGCTGACGTGCTGCTAATTGAACCAAATGCCCATTAGAGGCGCGAGGGGCCGCGGCCGCCCGGCCCCGGCGCAGGTGGCTGACACGCGAGGAGCCCAGGGCGGCACGGCCGGAGCATCCCCGCCTGCCCCCCGCGCTCCCCGCGCCGCGACAGCTCATTAGGGACCGCTAATCACCCCCGAGGAGCGCGCACAGCCCAGGGACAGCTGGGGCTGGCGTGCTGCAGCCTGAACCCTCCCTGAGCACCCTCCCTGAGCATCCCCCCCGGCCCCTCGGTGTGCCACCCCCGTGCCACCCCCGTCAGGGACCGGGCAGGGCTCCAGCCTTGCCCCTGTGGGGCACACAGACCCACGGTGCCGTGCGGCTCCAGACAAGCTCCACACTCGGGAATGCGGGGCTGGAATCCCGCATCATGGGGCCAGGCTGTGCCACCCGCTGCCCACGTCCTTCTGCCATTCCGGGGCTGGGGGTGGCGTGCCCCACACCAGCCTCCCCTGGGAAGAGAAGGCCCAGGGAGGAAAGCACCACCCTGACCCTCTGCCAGGACTCAGCAGCCCCATCCCACCCCCCAAAACCAGCCTGGCTGTGGCTGCCCGGGCTCCAGGCTGGTTTCAGATCCAGTGGAGGTGCTGTGGAACTGGATGGGTCCCTGGGGTGATGTCCATTCCCTGCCTGAGCCTGTGCTGGTCCTGGCCCATCTCCACCACACATCCTGCTGGTTCTCAGTGGGTCTGGCTCCACTGAAGCCCCAGTGCAGCCCCCCTGCACCCCCCAGTGCAGCCCCCATGCACCCCCTGGCACGGAGCTGCCCCTTACCCCCGCTGTGCACTTGGCCGCTGAGGTTCTCCCACAGCTGCCCCAGTGCCTCCCTTCCCCTGTTGACCATAAGCAGCTCCCAAACCCACCAGAGACATGACTGACACCCATCAAACCCCCCACAACTCCCCACGCCCCCCAGCAGCCCCCCGTGCCCAGCACTGGCTCCACAGCCCTTGCCCAGGGACACCAGGGCGCCCCACACCGCAGCCTGTGTGCCCCCGGCCTGGCACAGAGTGCCAAGGGGACACCCCACGGGGGTGTCTGGATCAGCACTCGGGGGTGAGACCCCCTGCACCCCCAGCCAGGAGGGCACACTGGCCCCATGGGGACACCGCTCATGCCCAGGCTGGAACCAGAGTGCCAGTGTGTGTGGCAGAGGTGGCACACACGGCCCAGCCTGCCTCTCCCAGCCCTGGGACTGTTGCTGTTGCCATGGCAGCCGCTTTATTTTAGCCAGCTGCCATCACTCCATGTCCCCTTCAGAACCAGGAGCATCCTGCCCGCCCTGGGCAGGGCCCAGGGAGCCCCTGCAGAGCCCAGCCCTGTGGAATGACTTTTCCTGTTTCCAGAGGGGGACAGACACAGCACCAGCATCTTCTCTGTGGTCACTGGGGTCACACCAGCTCGGCCACCAGGTCCCAGAGAGGATCAGAGAACCACGGAATCTGCCAAGCTGGGAGGGACCCACCAAGATCATCGAGTCCGGCTCCTGGCCCTGCACAGACACCCCAACAACCCCAACCTGTGCCTCAGAGCGTTGTCCAAACGCTCCCAGAGCTCTGGGCACCGCAGCCCGGGGGGAAGAGGATGGATGGATGGATGGATGGATGGATGGATGGATGGATGGATGGATGGATGGATGGATGGATGGAGACAGAGTTAGGACTGGTATTGAGTGATTTCAGTGCTGGGGGAACACCTGCCCGGTCAATCCAGCTACCACAGCCTGCACAAAGACATGCCCTGCCCTGGGCTTCTCCTGATGGGGCCAGAACAGCCCCAGACCCGCCCTGGCAGTGCTGGGGCTCGGTGTGACACCCTCTCCTCCAGCCACAGCCGTCCCCAAGCTGCTTCAGGACAGGAGGGACCACACGAGCTGGTCCCAGCACAGCTAGGAGAGGTCCCAACACCCCACGGTGTCTCCCCAAGCCCTGTCCTTCCCCACCACCCCGAGGGTCTGTGCTGCCCACCCTCGAAGGGGTGCCCTGAGGGGCAGAAGAGGAGCCCGGGGGTGATGAAGGAAGGCAGTGATCCCTGTGCAGCCTGCCTGCAGAACCACACCTCTGCCAAGCCCCCAGCACCCCCTCGTGCCCCACACGCTCCCCAGAGGGCTCATTAGATCAGAGCAGGGCTGAGGATAACGAGCAGGCACACGGTCCCCTCTGGGGACACGGGCAGGGCTGGGGAGCTGGGGACCCCCCTATGGGACTGGGGGATGCTTGGGGAGAGCCCAGCCTTTCCCCACTTCCTGCAGGAGCCCCACAGAGCTGTGGGCACACAGGACCCAGCTGCAGCTCACCCTGGCACCGGGTACCTCCCAGTGGCACGGTGCTGGGCCGGCCCCACGCCCTCCCTGGCTGTGGGGTCGCTGCCTGCAGGCTGCAGGTGCCACTGCAGGGCTGGCAGGGGACAGCCAGGACCCCCGCCCACCTCCTGCATGTCCTGTATCCCTGCCTGGGCCGCTGCCAGAGGGAAGGGGCTTGGGGACCAGCTGAGCTGCTGTGCTGACCATCTCAGCTCTGTGGCCCTGGCACGGGCACCCGCTCACCCTCAGAGCTGGAAGCAGCTGAGCCACCTGCCCTGGGCAGCTGGCCAGGGGACCTTATAGTGCCACTGGGCACAGCACTGCCCTGGGGCCTGTGCCAGCTCCCACTGCCTGCCCAGCTCTCAGCCAGCCCTGTGGGGATGCTGTGGGGCAGGGGGTGCTGAGCAAGGGGGGAGCACAGGCTTGGACTCTCCGGGGTTGGGCTCCAGCCCCAGCAGCCCAGCTCGCCTGAGGTGCCACCACAGCCAGGGATGCTCTGCAAGGTGCCCACATCCAGCTAAGGGACATCAGCCCCCTGCTTTTGGGGACAGAACCCACCCTGAGCACTCCCTGCCCGCCCAGACCCCCCTCCAGCAGGTGAGGCCAGGTCAGACCCCTGAGGGAGCCTCTCCACCAGCAGCCTCTTACCCCATAACGCTCTAATGACACCCCAGAGCTGGCCACCAAAATAGCTGCAGTAAATCACCCGCAGCTGCCGTGTAATTTTTGCATGAAATTACAGGATTTTTTCCCCTGGGTTCAATTTCCTCCACACCAAGTTCTCACCGCAGCCAAATCATTAAAGAAGCCGCACTCCCTTTTCCTCGGGTACCACTTTATGTCCCTGCTGGCACCGGGGCTGGCTGGGGACAGCGGGTGCCCCAGTGCCCCAGGCAGTTCTGTACCACACTGAGAGCGCCCGGAGCTGCTCCCAACCCTAGGCAAGGCACATCAAATCCTGCCCAGAGACGCCGGGGACACCCAGCAGCCACCAGGGATGCAGGAGGTGCCCCAAGCAGGATGCTGAGCCCCCGTGGGGGGTTCCAGCCCCAGCAGGCAGAGGAGCTGGCTGTTCCCATGAGGGAAATCGCCCACTCCTCCTCCTCACCGCCTGCGGGAGGAAGGGGGAAGCAGCAGGGCTCAGCCCGCACCACCCCGTGACCCACAGCGATGCTCAGACACCCATGGGAGGGTGCGGTGCCATGAAACATTGCCTCTGGGTCACTTGGCTACCTGGGAGGGACACGGCCACATGTCACCCTCGTGTCACCGTCCCGCCCAGCTCACGGAGCACCGCAGCCCCCCGAGCTGGGCAGCAGCAGGAGCCCCGGGGCCGGGGCGGTGAGTCCAGCCCCATCCTCCCCCGCCTGTGCCACGAGGGCTGGCCTGATTTCCAGCCTGGGAGCTGCCTCGGAGCGGGGCTGTTCCCAGCGAGCCGGGGAGGGCTGGGCAGGGAGCCCAGCACCGGGGCGCACCCCCTGTTGTCCCCGTGTTCCTCCCATGTCTCCCCATGTTCCCCCATGTCCCCCCCACTCCCTCCGTGTTCCCCCCGTGTTCCCCTCCGTTCTCCCCGTGTTCCCCCCCATTCCCTGGTGTTCCCCCCATTTCCCCACGTCCCCACCCCGTTCTCCCCGTGTTCCCCCCTGTTCCCCCCCTGTTCATCCCCATTCCCTGGTGTTCCCCCTGTTCCCCCATGTCCCCACCCCGTTCTCCCCGTGTTCCCCCCTGTTCCCCCCCTGTTCATCCCCATTCCCTGGTGTTCCCCCTGTTCCCCCATGTCCCCACCCCGTTCTCCCCGTGTTCCCCCCCCCGTTCACCCCCATTCCCTGGTGTTCCCCCTGTTCCCCCATGTCCCCACCCCGTTCTCCCCGTGTTCCCCCCCGTTCACCCCCATTCCCTGGTGTTCCCCCCATTTCCCCATGTCCCCACCCCGTTCTCCCCGTGTTCCCCCCTGTTCCCCACGCTCTGCTCCAGGGGTTCCTCTCTTGCCCCACATCCTCAGGTCACCCCTGCAGAGCAGCCCCACGGGGGTGCCCCGAGTCCCTCTGTGCTGTGGCCAGCAGCCACGGGGCTCTCAAGGGGCCACGGAGCAAAGCCAAGCCCTCTCCAGCACTGCTGTGTCCCAGCAGGACTCCCACAGGCTCCCCGTGCCCTCAGGGCAGCTCCTGGAGATGAGAGCTGCTCTGGCCCTGCATGGAAAGGTGCCTTTTGCTTCTCAAATAGAGTCAGAGAATCCCTCCCTGGGTGTGGAGGGACCTTAAAGCACATCCCTTTCCACCCCCTGCCATGGCAGGGACACCTCTCACTGTCCCAGGACTCTCCCAGCCCTGTCCAGCCTGGCCTTGGACACTTCCAGGGATCCAGGGGCGGCCGCAGCTGCTCTGTGCCAGGGCCTCATCATCCTCCCAGGGAGGAATTTCATCCTGCAAGAGATTTCATCCCACCACCAGCAAGCACAGATGGCAAAAGCTTGGGAGAACTCAGGGCTCTCAGCCCTGATGGGGATGGGGACAAGAGAGGTGGCCAGGACAGCAGGGACATCCTTGCCACCAACTGGCCTTGGCTGAGAGATTCTTCATGGAACAGTTTTATTCCAAAAAGAAAAAAAAAAAAAATCCCAGTTGCTCAAGCAAACAAATGTTTATACCAGTTTGCAGGTTTCAGGCCCAGAGGGTGGAGCAGGGGAGGGTTCAGCCATGCCTCTAAGGGAGAAAATCCTCACCACGGGGACTTGCTGTGCAGAAACGTGGCAAGAAGCACTATTTTAAAAACATATCTGAAAATAGGGAGCAGTTTCCAGCCAATGGTGGGGTTGAGTCCCTCTGGTCGAGCCCATGGCACCCCGGCAGGCTCTGGGCTGTGCCTGCTGTCCCCAAGCTGTTGTTCAGTGCACTGCTGTCACCAACCAGCCCTCGAGCCAGAGCCCCCCATGCCAGCACACACTGAAACCCTCCAAAATCCTGCAAATCATCCCTGGAAGTGTCCAAGGCCAGGCTGGACAGGGCTCGGAGCAGCCTGGTTTAGTGGAAGGTGTCCCTGCCATGGCAGGGGTGGCGCTGGATGGGCTTTGAGGTCCCTTCCACCCCAAACCATGATTCTGTGAAAACCCCACATAACCCTGGGGTGCCCTGGGGGTCTCCCCAAGGGGGATGCTCTTAGGGGTCGCTGGCATGGCAGGCAGGGTGAGGAGTTCACAGCTGGGGTGGCTCCTGTGTAGGGTGCAGGGGGTGAATAGGGATGGAGAGTCCATCCCTGCTGTGCCCCAGGGTGGCAGCCACAGCCCAGGGGGTTCTCAGCCCCCTCTGGGTGCCGGGCAGGAGCCAAAGGCAAAGGTATGGTAGGGGACGTGTAAAAACCATCCCAGGGGGCTGAAAGAACAGCCCCCGGCCCTGCAGTAGCCCGGGTGGGTCACAGCCCTGCCCGGGATGTCCCCAGACTGCCGTGGGGTGTCACACACTGCAGTCACACCCTCATGGCACAACGTGCACCACCCTGCACACGGGCAGCTACAGTCACAGCCCCTCCCGTGTCCCCTGCCACCCCTGCTGGCTCGGCTGACCCTTTTTTTCCATTTGCTCTGCACCTGCTAATGACAGACCCCCACCCCCTGCAGCCTGTGCTTACTCACAGCACAGCGAGCCAGGAGCGGAGGAGGGCAGGAGGAGGAGGAGGGGAGGCTTCCCCCCTGCTCAGCAGCTGCCCAAGGGTGGGCTCGAAGCCCCCCTGTGCCCCAGGATGTGCAGGGCCTTGTGCCAGGGATAAAGCTCTCCCACACACCCCAATGCCCCCCAGGAACTGCCAGGTCCCAGCAGCCTCCAGGCACCCACTGGGCACTGCTCTGCCCACGACTCCAGTGGCTGAGCCCTGCTGTCCCCTCATGGATCTCTGGGGTCACCCCACAGATCCCTGCTGTCACCTGGACCCCTGGTATCACCCCACAGAGCCCTGATATCACCGACAAGCTCATTTGTGCTCGTGAGCACAGCCCCACTGATGGCAGCAGGGGAACGTGTCCCGGGTGTTGTGTGTGGAGAGCCAGGAGTGAGGGGCAGGGAGAGAGTGCCCAGCCAGAGCGGGGGCATGGTGACTTCTCTGTCCCTGCTCCAGCAGCCCAGGCGGGGTGGCAATGCCCCCAAAGGGAAAATCCCCTCCTCATCGCCTCCCCAGTGCCCCAGGGGGATGGCATGGCAGAGCCAACCTCAGTGCCCCCAGGCCGTGTGCCACAAGGCACCAAGCTCATTTGTGCTCGTGGGCCCAGCCCCACTGATGGGTGGGAAAAGGGGGACCCCCGGGGGTACCCCCTGCCCCAGGGGCTTGGCAGGACGGCCTGGCTGGATCCCCTCGGTGCTGGCAGAGGTGCTGCTCCCAAGGGGGTCGATGCAGGAGAGGGGCTGGCTGCCAGCAGGGTTGTGCCCCCCCAAAAACACCCCAAAGCAGCTTCCAGCCCAGCACACGGGGCACAGCAGAGGATCCACGGGGAAATCCTGGCCAGCGCCGCACTGCAGGCTCTGATTTCATCCAAACACATTCCCTGGGCAGGGCTGAGCGCTGCGCCTCAGCACGGGAATTTCCTGGCTCTGCACCCACGGCTGGAGAAAGCACTTGGAGCTGCCCCTCCTGGGAGCCTCCCAGCCTGCCCAGCCCGGGGCTCTGAACGCTGATGCCGTAGGGTTTAGGGGGTGTCTGGTCCCCTCGAGATGTGCACTGGGAGCGGGGGACATGCCACTTGGAGTGGAACAGGGCAAAGCTGGTCACAAGGCACACTTGCTGCCCACTGCACTGGGATAGGCTCATGGCATGAAGGGCATCATCAGCTGTAGGCAAACACCCCAGCTCCAGCCTGTCCTGGGATGCTTTACCCACCTCACCAGTGCCCTCCTGCCCAAACCAGTAACCCCGAGGTGACCAGGAATGACCAGCTGTCCTGAACTCTTGCCAGCGTCCCTTGGCTGCTCTTCCCTCGGGAACACCGACTGCCCACAAGCCCAGACACAGTGCCCAGCCCTGTGTGCAGGTACAGGGTGTCCAAGCCTTGCCTTTCCTCCATCCCGAGCTGCCCATGGCTCCCCACACTCAGCAGACCCACAAGGCACCTGCAGTGAGCAGAGTGGGGGCTGAGCTCTGTCACAGGCAGGGCTCCCAAATCTGCCAGGCTCATGCCTCATCCTTCCATCCCTGCCTTGGCAAGAGCAGCTCTGGGACTTGCCAGCCTGTCCCCAGCACCCAAGGCCACCCCACAGCAGCGTGGCCCCTCCAGCAGGGCTGTCAGGTGGCGAGAGGCTGGGCACAGCAGAAGGCAGCTGGGGACCCCCACTACCTGCCGGCCCGAGCTCCCGGATGCTGGGTTACCCGGGAAACAGCGATGACATCGCAGGGCATGCAGGGAAACTCTGCCCGAGGTGTGTGGGATGCCATCGCCGTTGCCAGGGAAACAGCAGGCGACATCCTGCAGGTAAGGTGGGTGCTGGGGTGGGGGACTGGAAGTGCAGCCCAGCCTGCAGTCCAGCAGGGTTGGTGCCCTGTGGCACACGGCCTGGGGGCACTGAGGTTGGCTCTCCCATGCCATCCCCCTGGGGCACTGGGGAGGCGATGAGGAGGGGACTTTCACCTTGGGGGCACTGCCACCCAGCCTGGGCTGCTGGAGCAGGGACAGAGGCGCCACCATGCCCCAGCTCTGGCTGGGCACTCTCTCCCTGCCCCTCACTCCTGGCTCTCCACACACAACACCCTGGGGAGCTCTGCATCCCCGTGCCACCTGCAGCTCAATCACAGCCTCTGCTTTTCCCTCCGAGGCCTCGGAAGCACCAGAAACGCCTCAAGTTTTTTCCCAGCGTCCCAAACTCTGCCACCAGGGATGCACCATTCCCCCAGCAGGTTGTCCCCCAGATCTGAGCACTGTTTGATCACACGGGGTGGCAGGAAAGCCACAGCCACTGCAGGGGTCCCTGGGCTGCACCTGCACTGGCTGAGGCAGGACACAGGGATGCTCCCCACGGGCAGGCAGCAGGATGAGGGAATGCTGCCAGAGCAGGCCCAAACCAGCAGCACCAGGGCTAACAACGAGCCAGGGGGCTGCTGAGGCACGGGCAATTCGTGGTGCAGCCTCTGCCCATCCAGCATGGCTCTGGGAAGGATTCAGGCAGCACAGGCAGTCTGAGGAGGAGGAGGAGGAGGACGAAGGGAAGAAGGCAGCCACCCTGGGGAGGCAGCAGGATCCCTGAAGGCTGCTGCAAAGCAACGGGAACACAACAACCCCCTCCTGCCTGCCTTGGGGGAGTTTGCCACTCGAGGCGGAGCAGTTTTATCTGTAATGGCAAAAATTACATCAGCCAGAGCTGCCGAGGCAGCCGGTCCCAGTGCTGCTCGAGGGAGGATCGGGATCCACCCCACACTGCCACGGCCCCCCAGAGCATCTCCTCTTCCTCCTGCAGCGAGGAGGAAGAGGAGATGCTCTGGGCCAGGCCCTGCAGCACCCTCAGGACTGTTTTTTATTGCTGAGAGGTCTCTCTGGAGCAAGAGCCCCCAGTAACCTGTCCCCTACAAACTGGCAGCGATGCCTTGGGCTGTGGGATCAGCCCCAGCACCTCCCCCAGGTCCACGCTGCCAGTGGGGTTTGTGTGTCAGTCAGAGGAATCAGACACTTGGAAATAAAACTACCAAAAAAAGGTGTCTGGGCGGGAGGGTGTCACAAAATGCCCAAAAACGGGCAGAAGTAACCAGTGCTCAGAGCACCAGAACAAAGCAGCTCTGGACTACAGTGACAGCACCCTGAACCTGGGCCCAGGGGCTTGAACCCATCCAAAGCCCCCCTGGATGTTAATTTTAGGGTGTTCCTGGGAGGTGGGGGTTGCAGCAGGGCTGGGGCGGATGCCAGGATGAGAAGGCACAGGGAGGAGGTGTGGAAGCAACGAGAAGTCACACATCCCTGCAGGACAGCAGCTCCTCACGACTCTTTCCCTCTGGAAGCCCACCCTGAGGGGTCTGAGCACCCGGGGTCACACCTCAGCACCCTCCAGCTGGGGGTCCCCAGGCTGTGGGCACCTGCCTGTGGTGCCAGTCTGGGTACAACAGCCCGAGGGTCTCCCTGAAGAGCTGAGGGTGACAGGACACCCCATCCCACCGATGCCCGGGGGACCTGGCAGCCCTTCAGAGGCCACCCCTGCCCGCGGGGCCCCCAGCCGCCGGCCCCCGGCTTCGTGACACGGAGCTGTAATTGAATTAGCCTGAATTAGCCGCTGCTGCCCGGGCAGCGCCGCCTGCAAACCATCCTCGAATTCCTGGGCACGGCGCCCGCTCGCCGTCTGCATCCCCCCACCAGCCCGCGCCTCCTCCAGCGCCGACCCCGAGCCGGGAGGCTCCGAGCGCCGGTGGGCTCGGTCCCGGGGCAGCCCCGAGCGCCGGGCCGGGGCAGCGCTGCCGGGGAGCCCCCCGGGCTGCCCCCGGGGTCAGCGGCGCCGCGGCAGCCCGAGCCAGCCGCTGCCTGCGCCAGCTTCCTCCGCTACAGAATGTACCGAGCCCCGCGGCCGCGGCCAGGGACACGATGTGCTCCCCGCTCCAGGCCCTGTTTTTCCTGGCCGGGCTCCTGCTCCGCTGGCGGCCGGGCTCTGTCACTCAATGCAGCTTTTGTTCGCTCCCCGCTCGCCTCCCTTCACACCTCCGTCCCACCCCTGCAGCCCTCCCAGAGCCCTCGGGACCCCGCCGTGACCGTCCCCAGCCCTGGCTGTCCCCGGCCGTGACCGTCCCCTGGCCTCTCCTGCGGCTCCACCGGCGCCTCGATGGGATTTTCCCCTCCCCACGAGCGTGGTCACGGCTGATGGCAGCGCCTCCCGAACCCCTCCTGAGCACAGATCCCAGTGCCAACCCCCAGGAGGGAGGAGGTCACTGTCCTCCTCCTCCTGCGCCCAGGGACACTGTCCCCTCATGCTGCCCACATGATCACTGTCCCTTCATGCCACCCCCAGGGTCACTGTCCCTCTCATGCCACCCCCAGGGACACTGTCCCTTCATGCCGCCCCCAGGGACACTGTCCCTCTCATGCTGCCCCCAGGGACACTGTCCCTTCATGCCACCCCCAGGGTCACTGTCCCTTCATGACACCCCCAGGGACACTGTCCCTCTCATGCTGCCCCCAGGGTCACTGTCCCTTCATGCCACCCCCAGGGACACTGTCCCCTCATGCTGCCCCCAGGGACACTGTCCCTCTCATGCCACCCCCAGGGACACTGTCCCCTCATGCTGCCCCCAGGGACACTGTCCCTTCATGCCACCCCCAGGGTCACTGTCCCTCTCATGCTGCCCCCAGGGACACTGTCCCTCTCATGCCACCCCCAGGGACACTGTCCCTCTCATGCTGCCCCCAGGGTCACTGTCCCCTCATGCCGCCCCCAGGGACACTGTCCCTTCATGCCACCCCCAGGGACACTGTCCCTTCATGCCACCCCCAGGGACACTGTCCTGCTCTGGGCACACACTGGCAGCCTGTGGTGACGTTCCATCCATAACTCGCCCACGGGTGTTATGGGGCTGCAGGGGGATGTCCCCCGCCCGGTGCCAGCCCCAGCACTGCTGCCCTGCCAGGACCCCGCAGGGTGACACCCATCCACACTGGGGATCTGGGGAGGGTGGGAGAGCTGAGCACAACCTGCAACCCTGACACGCATTGGAAAATGGGAATTTTCCACTTAACTGCCAGAGGGCAGGGTTAGATGGGATATTGGGAAGAAATTCCTCCCTGTGAGGGTGGGTAGGCCCTGGCACAGGATGCCAGAGCAGCTGTGGCTGCCCCTGGATCCCTGGAGGTGCCCAAGGCCGGGTTGGATGGGGCTTGGAGCAGCCTGGAATAATGGAAGGTGTCCCTGCCCATGGCAGGAGGTGGGACAGGATGAGCTTTAAGGCTCCTTCCAACCCCAACCAGTTTGAGATTCTGTGATTTGAGGTCCAGCATAGAAGCTGATTTCACCTTCCCGACCTTTAAACATTTCCTGTGGTAAAAGCAAAAGAGTCCCTATGATTCCAGACTGCCAGTATCCCATTTAACCCCCTGGATTTGCCTCCTGCCTGCCCTTCTCCTGCTTCCCCTTTCAGCCACTTTACCCACTGAGTCCTGTGAGCCAGCAGGTCTGGCTGCTGAGTATGATCTGCCCACTGAGCACTGGGGCAGTCATCCTTGGGGCTGGGACCCCTCAGATCAGCACTCCTGGGAGACACCAACGATGCAAACCCTGCCCACAACACCACCACCATCCCCCCAAGCCTTGGCAATAGGGAATCACCCGGCAATGCTCCCTCCATCCCTGCCCACAGCCCAGGAACAGCCAAACCTCCTCCATCCCTCCATCCCTGAATCCCTTCACTCTCCACGCCCTCATCCCTCTATCCTCCATCCCTCCCCACAGCCCAGGAACAGCCAAACCTCCTCCATCCCTGAATCCCTTCACTCTCCATGCCCCCACCCCTCTATCCTCCATCCCTCCCCACAGCCCAGGAACAGCCAAACCCTCTCCCACTCCCTTCACCCCATGGATTAAGCCTGGTGGTATTACTCCTGTATCCCCAAACCCCTCTATTTTTGCCCCCCCCCCCCCCATTTTTTTGCGGCTGCTCTCTTCCCTGGCAGCGGGAGGGGGGTCTCCCCTGCATCCGTCTGGCAGCTCAGCCCCTGTCGCCACGGGGGCATTAGCACCAGAGCTGCAGGGAGCTCCCCGGGGAGAAGTAAGTGGATCAAAGGGTTTTAGCAGCAGACGGCTCCCAGACAAATCTGGATCGTCTTCAAGGCAGCCACTTGCGGCTACAAATGCACTTTCTGCCTGCAGCTCCCCAGCCAAAAGTTTCACACCGGCTTTAGTGCGTTTAACCCCTCGGTGCTCCCGACCCCGCAGCCAGATCCCGGCTGGATGGGACCCGCCCGGGAGCAAATCCAGCTCTGCAGGAAGAGCTGCACTTGTGCAGAGACCCCCTAAAAAAATGGGGTGTCCTGAGCCAGGCAGCAAAACCAGCTCAGTCCCCCATCCCTGGCACAGTGACAAGGGGGACACTGAGGCACAGGGGTGGGGGAGCAGCAGGGCAGTGGTCGCAGGGGTAGCCGCTCTCCATCCCCTGCCCGTGCCACCCCCAACCCCTGGCAATACTGCAGGTGACAAACCCCCCTCTGTCCCACCCCAGTGGCCCGGCCAACCTATGGCCCCACCCACAGCACCCCCAAAGCCATGCTGGGAGGAACTGGGGGGAGCAGGGTGGGGAGGGGCTCTGCTGGAGTCTGCTGCCATGAATCACTCAGGGCACGAGGACAATTGCTGGAGCCCCCAGTTCACTCTCCCCACGCAGGAGCAGGATTTGGGCTGTGGGGAGGGCTGGGGACAGGGAGAGGGGTCCAGGGACCACTGCTGGCCCTGTCTCCCCAGGGTTGTGTCACCATGGTGTGCCTCAGTGAGGCAGGAGGAGACCCCAGGCATCTGTCCCCTGCTGAGGAGCCACCTCAGCATCTTGGCTGGGGGGGTCCTGCCCCTGATCCCTGCAGCTGGGTACCTTACTGGGACCTTGTTGGTTAAACTGGGAGCTTTGGGGAGCCCGACTGGGCCCCCTGCAAGCAGCTCCTTCCCGGCTCTGCACCCCACACTGCGCAGTCCATACCCCAAATCTGCCAGCTATGCACCCCACACTGCCCAGTCCATACCCCAAATCTGCCAGCCCTGCACCCCACACTGCCCAGTCCATACCCCAAATCTGCCAGCTCTGCACCCCACACTGCACAGTCCATACCCCAAATCTGCCAGCCCTGCACCCCACACTGCACAGTCCATACCCCAAATCTGCCAGCTCTGCACCCCACACTGCACAGTCCTGCACCCCAAATCTGCCAGCTCTGCACCCCACATTGCACAGTCCATACCCCAAATCTGCCAGCTCTGCACCCCACACTGCACAGTCCTGCACCCCAAATCTGCCAGCTCTGCACCCCACACTGCACAGTCCATACCCCAAATCTGCCAGCCCTGCACCCCACACTGCACAGTCCATACCCCAAATCTGCCAGCTCTGCACCCCACACTGCACAGTCCTGCACCCCAAATCTGCCAGCCCTGCACCCCACACTGCACAGTCCATACCCCAAATCTGCCAGCTCTGCACCCCACACTGCACAGTCCTGCACCCCATATCTGCCAGCCCTGCGCCCCACACTGCACAGTCCTGCACCCCAAATCTGCCAGCCCTGCACCCCACACTGCACAGTCCTGCACCCCAAATCTGCCAGCCCTGCACTCCAGCCTTCCCACAGCCCTGCACCCCACATCTCCCCAGCTCACTGCCCAATCCCCAGCTGTGGGGCCATCCCAAGACCGACATGGGTACAGAGAGGTGTCGCTGACCACGGGGATGGGCACAGAGGTACCTGTCCAGACCCCATCCTGGTGGTAACCCCATGTCCCGCCACAGTGGATCCCCACCTCAAAGCCCCCCAGTCCGTGACAGTCTCAGCACTGGCAGAGGGACCTGGCAGGAGCCTCCTGTTCCTTGGCTGGTGCACTCAGGCTCCAGGATGGAGGGAAAACAGGAGAGGGTCAGCCAAAAAATCTGCATGGGGGGTGAGCAGATCCTGCCGGGATCCCAGAACTGCCTGGCCTGGAATGGGCAGTGAGAAATCTCAGCCAGGAAGTCCTGGCACGTGGGAGGACACCTGAGAACATGCTGCTGGGAATCTGGGAATGTGGGAATCCGGGAATCCTCACCCCATGGCAGCAAGGAACAGCACTGCACCCTCAGAGCCATCTGGGATCCATCCCAACTACTGCTGCTGGTGTGCCATGGGCCAGGGGCTCAGGGCTTCCCCCAGTGACACGAGTGACACCCCATAACCCAGAGAGCACTGAGGGACCGGGAGGCAGAGCCAAGCACATCAGGACTTGTGGGCATTGGCACAGAGTCCCAGCAAAAGAGCGTCCCAGTGCTCAGAGTGCACTGGGCTGACTGGGAAACCCCCCGAGGGGAAGGTAGCAGTGCCCCAGTCTCGACTCCAAGGTGTGGAGCTCTCCCAGGAGGAGATGTGTGGGGCAGAGGCAGTGGGTGCGGGTATGGGGACAAGCACAGGGGGTTTTCTCTGTGTGGGGGTTCAGGGTGCACAGGATGGCAGGAAGGGCATGGGGGAGGGAGTCCAGGCAGGTGGGGTGCAGGCTGCAGGGTTTGGGGGCAGCATGCAGGGTAGAGTGTGCAGGTTTTGGGGAGCACGGAGCAGAGATCAGGGAGCACAATACATGCTGAAAGGAGGAGAGTGCAGTTCTGGGGTGCACAAGTGAAGGTTTGGGGAGCAGAGTGAGGGGTGCATGGCATAGGGAGCAGGTGCAGGACTGGGTGCAGGCTTTGGGGAGCAGAATGAGGGGTGCAGGATGCACGTTCTGGGGTGCGGAGTGTGGGAAGCAAGGCATGGAGCGCGGGGTGTAGGATTAGGGCTGCAGGTTTGGGGAGCAGAGTGGGGGGTGCATGGCATGGGGAGCAGGTGCAGGATAGTGGGTTCAGATTTTGGGGAGCAGAATGGGGGATGCTAGGTGCAGTTTTTGGGGTGCAGGGTGGTGGCCTGGCACAGCACAGCCCTGCAGGGAAGCTCATGCCAACAATGCAGCCCCTGCGTGCCTGGGGCCGACATTCCTGCCACTCCCAGCTATGCCCCCCACACCCCACACCCCACCCTCCCACTCCCCACTGCTGCAGGGCTGTGGGTGCCCAGGCCTGCCCCGCCGTGCCGGGGCAGGCTGTGGTGCCCTGCCAGCCCTGCTGCTGCGTGCCAAGCCTGGCACAGCTCCCCGCTGCTGCTGCGCCTGCCCCAGCCACGTCTCCAGCTGCCTGGCACCCTGTCCCCAGCCCCTGCCCCGTGCCACCTGCCTGGCACCCTGTCTCCAGCCCCTGCCCCGTGCCACCTGCCTGGCACCCTGTCCCCAGCCCCTGCCCCGTGCCACCTGCCTGGCCCTGCTCCCCAGGGCTGCCCGTGGGGCTCTGCCCAGCGCTGCTGCCAGAACGTGAGGCACAATGGGCACAACCACGAGGAAGTGGTGGGTCCCAGGGCTTGGGTGGGCACTGGGTGGTCCCCACATGTGAGCAGAGGTTTGGCATCCCCAGGGAAAGGGTAGCACAGGGAGGAACTCAGCATCCTCTGCCTGGTACCCGCAGTGCTGGGGACACGCTGCCACAGGAGTCAGCCAGGAGCTGCCTGCCGTCCTGCTTCTCCTATTTTCCTTAAAAACATGAAATTCGGTGGGAAGAGGAGCTATCCCCCAGTCCCACAGTCAGCTCCCACTTTCACCTGTGAACTCCACTGCCACACACACTGTCACCACACGGAATCATCCCAACAGGACCCAAAATTAATCCCTGCGACAGAACAGAGCCGATTTTAACAAGCAGCGCCATCACTGTGTTACACCTCGGCAAGGGTGTGAACAGAAACCCTGAAAAAGAGACTCCTTGTCTTGGCTTTTTTTGTTTTCCCTTCAGCACACAGGTAATAGCCAAGAATGGGCAAACCCTCTTTTAATGGACTCTTAATAATGCTGTAATTTCCCTTTGCACGGAAAGTTTTCCAAACAGTCAAAGATTCAAAACAAAGCAATGATTGTTCCTATTAGCATTAAATTCTACTCTGGGAGAGAGAATAAATCAAGCAAGGGGATTCAATTCAAAACAGAACTATAAAAAATCCAATAATGATTTTTTAATATTAATAAGAAAAATATATTGTTATGCACCCTTAGCATTTAAACTTCTAATCCAATCAGCGCAAAGTGCAGAGATAAATCACAGCCTTGGAGGAGAAGGGAACAACCATCAAGCAGGCAGCAATAAAATGCTGTCTTACATCCCTGGGACAGGCATAGGTTTGACAGTCTGGAAAAAAAAGCCAAAATTTATAAGTCTGTCGCTCCACGAGGTTGTGAATTCCTCCCCTGCATCCCACACACACATTGCACCTGAGGCAGGGAGGCGAGGCTAGCTCTGGATGCAGGGAGGAGATGATGGCCAGTGTCCTGGCTGCCCAAACCTGGTGTGGCTGGGCAGGGACGGGCACCTGCCCATCTTCATCCTGCTGGAACCCACTCCCAGCAGCCAGCAGAGCTCCAGCCGGCTGTGCCGTGGGATGGGACCACTCCCAGTGCCCTGCAGCCACCGCAAGAAGCAGCCACTGCTAAAGGAGGTCACGGCATGGTCCTAAGTACGTCGCACTCCCGCTCTCCCTGGCTCTCCCGTCGCTGGATGTTTCTAACCCTGCACTATCAAACACACCCAACAGCCCGGCCGGGCTCCGGGCATGCCCCAAACCTCACGGTGCCATGGTGTGGTGCCCACTCCCCCAGCATCCACAGATGCCAGTCTGGAGCCAGGGGTGTCCCCACACGCCCCACTGCCCATCCCTGTGCAGGGATGCCGGGCAGCCCTTCCCATCTGCTGGCAGTGCCCAAAAGCGCGTGGCCATGCGCGCTCCCGCACATCGCTGCGGGGCTGGAAGATGCCCTGGGCTTTGCCAGGGTCACAGTCCGGGAATGACCTGGCCAGGCTTCCCACGGCTCCCGCCGTGCCATCCCCGCTGAACTCGTTACGGACAATGGCACCGGCGTCCACCCGGGCTCCGCTCCCTGATTTATCGCCACAGGGGCCAGCAGCGAGCCGGGACGAGCGGCGAAATGCCACGCAAGGCGGTCAGAAAGCCTCAGCTCCCCCTGGGTTCCCCCAGACCCCGAAGCTCGGTGCTCCTGCCGAGCGCAGCGCCGTGCGAGGGGAGGGAAATGCCGAGCACCGGCAGCTGGCGGCCCCAGCCATGCGACAGCCGAGGACAAAAGCCATCTCAGCCATGCAGGGAGTTCCCGGCCGTCTGGCAAACTGCTGACGCCACCAAGCAGGGCGAGAGGGCGTTTGGGGACAGGGGGCCGGACACGCTGCTCCTGCTCGGGAGCACCCCGGAGCCTCGTCCCCGCCGGCTCCCAGCTGCTGAGCTCCTGGGAGAGGCTGGGGAGGGGGGAGAGGATTAATCACACCTATTACAAGTCCAAACTTGACACATTTCGGGGCGTTTCTGCTCCGCTTTCCCTTCAGATGGTTTGGGCAGAGGGTTGGGGAGCAGGTGCCAGGCTCATCTGCAGGCTCCCAGCCTGGCACTGCATGGGTCCCAGTGGCACCCTGTCCTAGGGTAGGAAAGCTGTCCCCAGTGCCCTCCTGGCACTGTGCAATGTATTTTAAGGAAAAAAAAACAGGGCTGAGGTGGGCACACATCATCAGCCCAGCCTGATGGATGCACTGAGAGCATCGGGCTCATGGGCTGCTCCAGCCAGAGGGTGGCCTGCAGGCTCAGCCCTCCTGTGGGGCACCCACTGAGGCCCGGGGTGGGGGGACCCACGTCCTACCACCCCCACATTGCCCTGTCACTCCTGCGAGTCTGGCTGCTGGAGGGGATGCCAGCGAGCCCTGGGGCAGCACAGTCACCAGTGCATGTGGCCAGGACTGGAAAGTGCTTGGGGACCTGGAACGTGGGCAGTGCCACCACTGAGAGCAGTCCAAGGCCTTCCCTTGGTGCTCCCAGCAAGACCTGGCACCCTGGCACGCAGCAGCCATCCCCTGTGCATTCCTTGCGGGCCCCAGCAGCTCCAGGGCTGGGCACGGAGCTGGCACAGCCCCACGAAAGCCCATCTCCTCCACACCCCAGGGCTGGCCTGGCCGCAGCCTCCTCCCAATCCCGCAGGAGGTGAGCCAGACTCCCCGGGAGACACCGCGGCTGCCCCGAGGAGGGCAAGGCAGCGGGCAGTGCCAGGCTGCCCGGGTTCCCCGAGGGGCTGTGGGAACCAGGATGTGCTTCCCAGGGGTCGCCCACAGCCTGACCAGAGCTACCCTCATGGGGCAGGCGAGCAAAGGGGATTTTGGGGAGAGGGGGGGTGAACTTTTGAACCCACAGGCAGGAGATCAGTGCATTACCTTAACGCGAGTTAAAAATAACCGTCTCGTCTCTCGAAATGAGCCTGTCTGCAATTACAGCTTGGCATGTCTGCTCTGGAGCGTCCCCGCGCTGGCACCGCGCCAGGCGCCTGCCAACAACCCTTGCCTTTCTTCTCCTCCGTGCCACTGCCTCTTTTATTTCTGGGGGGGTGTTTTGTGTGGTTTTGAATCGGTGGGGCTTTTCTTGCCCCCGTCCCAAGTACATCAAAGGTGGCTGCTCAGTGCCCCAGCCTGGGTCACCCCACCCACCCACACACAGCCTTCAAAAGCCCCCAGTGCCTGCGCCCCGAAGCACAGTCACCTTGTGTCCCCAAGGACATACTGTCCCCAAGGTCCCTGAGGACAGGGGGACACTGCCACCAGTCCATGCTGCCAGGAGGGAGGTGCAGCGGTCACCAGGAGCCAGCCCGAGGTGTTGGAGGGTCCCTCCCGTGCTGCCCTGGCACACCTGACGTGCATCTTCCCGCAGGACGTGGGCTGAGCGCGCGTGGGGAGCCTGGCACAGCCCGGGCACAGGCACAGGGACACACGAGGGAACACATGAGGGAACACATGAGGGAACACTTGCCCAAAGAGACTGCAGGTGCCTGGCAGCATCGCTACCTGCACCCCCTGGGATCTGCCCAGCCCCACGGACAGGTGTCTGTCAGCACCAGGGTACCGGGTGGAGCCATCCCACTGCCAACATCCTGGGCTGTTTGGGAAACCTCCTTGGCCCTACAGGCCCCAGGGAGCAGGACCTGGGCTGCATCCCTGGCTCAGTGCATACAAAGTGCCACCAACCCCAGTGGAAAAGACCAAGGACCACCCCGCCCCAAGCCCTGCTGGGCATGGAGGGATGCACAGAGTGGCACTGGGGTCCTGGGGAGGGGAAGAATGAGTCCCTTGCTGACAAAGTGGACACCAGCCACACAGACCCCAATATCAGCCCCATTCTGCTGCTGACACCCACCCCACAGGACAGCAGCAGTCGCAGGGGTGGACATCTCCTCGTGGAAGTTGTCCCTGCCCATGGCAGGGGGTTGGAACAATATGATCTTCAAGCCCAAACCAGTCTGATTGTGATTCTGTGACACCTCCCAGCAGGCAGCAGCCGGGGATGCCCCGGGATGCTGGAGCATCTCTACTGGGAGGGAAGGAACCAGCCTGCCTTGGGGGTCCCCGGGCTCCCCGCCCAGCGCCGGGTGCCTCCTCCTCCTCCTCCTCCTCCTCCCTGCAGCGGGTGAAAGCGAGCTTTGTGCCGGGGCTTTCAGTTCCCCTGGCTGGCACCCGGCCAAGGCACCACATAATAATGAACAGATGCTGTCCAAAATGAGCCTCAGCGGCAGCCAGGCGAGCCTCCGCGTGTCCTTCCGTAACCCAAAGTGCCTTTCACCTCGGCACTAATCAGGCACCTTCACTGGGAGCCGGCAAGTGTCGGGATAATTAAAAGTAATGGGAGCCGGGAGCAGGGAGCCCACCGTGCTGGGTGCAGGGACAGGGGGGCAGCTGCCTCCCTACAGGCAGGGTCGGGGTGCAGTGGGGTGTCAGGGTGAGGGGAGACCCACACCCAGCTCCAGAGCATCCCTTGGGGAGACCCAAGGACATGGTGGCTGTGAGGCCTGGGATGAACCCCAGGGATGGAGGGGGCAGCCTGGGGATGGGGGTCCAACCATGCCCAGACCCTGTTGATGCACGGGGAGGGGACATTCATCCCCTTCCTGTCAATTCCCTGCAAGGACCCAGAGGTGACAGGTGTCCAACACCACTCCTTCAGTCCCAAGGACCTCCCACTGCCAGCAGCATTCCAGGGAAGGAAGCCTGGCCAAGGAGCCCCAGCTCACTCCCAAAACACACCTGGCCCGACCCACAGCCTCCCAAAAAAAATATTTACAAGGCTTTTTAATCGCAAAATCCATTTTCAAGCCCAGGATGCTGGTACTCCTCCCACCCCAGCACCAGGAAACAGAGGAAGGGATGCACACAGGGATCCAGGGGGAAGGATGGTGAGAATGCCAGGCTGCAAGCGCTCTTCTAGTCCACAGGATCTTAACTGTAGTTTATATTCCAGTGGTTATTAAAAATAAAGGGGGGAGTAGGGGGAGGAAGCTAAGAGCAGAGCAAGCTGTTCATTTGGAGCCTTTCCCTGGGGTTTAATAAAGCCCCACTCGCTTCTGTAGTATCATTTTTATGCTATCATAAAGCCGGACCATTTAGCAGGTTTGTGTTACTTCAGCAGTTAGCGCTGCATGAGAAGCGATTCCAGAAGAAGGGAGAGAGGGAAAAGAAAAAAGAAAAAATTAGAAGATGAAAACCTCCAAAAGGAGAGAGCAAACTGAGGTGGGAAGGAGGAAAGGGGATTCTTCCCAGCCACAGCAGCAGCAGCACTGCAGCACATCGGGGAATGTGAGTGGGCTCCACCATCCCTGGGTGAAGCCTGGGGACACCCCGCTGCAGCCCCGTGGTACTGAAGGGTCAGAGACCCCAGCCCAGCATCCAGAGGGACCCTGCCTGCAATGGGAAAGAGTTGAGGGGGTCCCCTCACACGAGGGCATCCCGGGGATGTTGCACCTGTGGGGACAGGAGAGCCAGGGTGGCTTTTCCAAGTGTGGTGTGGAGCTGGAGCAGAGGGGTTCCCCGAGGTGAAGAAGCCAGCAGCTCCCCCAGCCATACGTGCTCCTGGGGCTGACCGGGCACTCCCAGCCCAGGGCAGCCCAACGGGGAGCATCGGGCTCTCCGTGCCGCTGGAAAAATCTCCTTATATGGCGAGGATGGGATCCGTGACAGAGCTGAGCCCGGCCAAAGTGCCCCAAGGGGAGCCCTGAGCGGCCAGCCCGCACTCAGCCGGGCTCCCGGGGCTGTGCCCGCCCCGAGCTGGGCGCTACCCACACTGCTAATGCAGCACAAACAGGAGCCATCCTGATGTGCACCCCCAGAGCCAGGTCACCCCATCCTCCCTGTGACTGCCCCCTTCACTGCTGTGCCACCCCCAGTGGCAGCACCCACGCCCTCGTGGCTCTCGGGCTGCCCTCCCGGAGAGGAGAGCCATCCCCATCGGTCCCAGGCGATGGGTTGGAGCCTCGCCAGCCACACTGGGCAAGGCTCCAGAGACACTGTCCCCATCCAAGAGGGGAAGGGCAGGGGGTGGCACCAGTGAGAGAGGCACAGAGCCAGGAGCTGCTCCCTGGAAGGATCCTCCGGGGTGCCCGGCAGGACCCTCCCCCTTGGCCATAGCTCAGGGGTTCACAGAGCTGCAGGGAGGGGAAGCAGCCTGGTACCCAGACCCCCAAATCCTCAAGCAGCAATGAGAATTCTGACCACACTGCCACTCACACACCATTTCCACACCTTTTTCTGCCCAATTCATTTCTGTTCTGCCCTGCGGGAGGACAGTGTCACTTGGCAGGGGGGTGTCTCTGCATGGCAGCCCCCAGCAGTCCTGGCCCCCATGCCAGGCACGGCCGACCCGGCAATATAAACGAGGAGGAGGTGGAGGGAAGGCTGAGAAATTAAGGTTTTCAGCTTTGTCAGAGCCGCATCAAACAGGCATCCACCAGCTGATGGCTTGATTGTTATATTTTGGATGTCAAACCGGAGCAAGCCGAACCCTTTAAAATGCATCAGTGCCGCTGCCTTTCTGACGGAGGGTGTTGGTTTCCCATTAACAAGAGGAAAGCGTGAGCTGGAGCAGAAAACTTCAAGCGCTTTAGAATTGATAAAATAACAACTCCCTAATTAAGCAGAACTGTCAGTCAGCGGGCGCCCGCTGCCCTGCGTCGGGGAGCAGCGGCAGCAGCAGCAGCTCCTGGTGCACAAGCCCAACAAGCCAGCTCAGCCCGTAGGGGATGCACTTCCCGAGGATCAGCAGCCAGAGCATCCCCACTGTGCTCCCCATCACACCCAGACAGGTTCTGGTCCTGGTCCCAGGCTGGGCACGGCCAACGTGTTTGGGTTCTGTCCCTCAGTCTGCCTCACCATGAATGATGTGGCTGCCCCTGGATCCCTGGAAGTGTCCAAGGCCAGGTGGAATGGGGCTTGGAGCAACCTGGGATAGTGGAAGGTGTCCCTGGCCGTGGCAGGGGGTGGAATGGGATGAGGATGAGCTTTGGGGTCCCTTCCAACCCAAGCCATTCTGGGAGTCTATGATTTTATGAAACCACGTAATGCAATGCGCAGCCTGGTGGGGAAGGAGAGGCCTGACCCAAAATGCAACTCCTGCCAACAGACTTCCCTTTCAAGAGACAACCACCAGCCTGGGGCATACATTCCTGATGGACACATCAGATACCACAGCCAGCTGCACATTCAGCATCCCCACTGCCAGCTGGATGCAGGGAGGGGTCCACCTGTGAAGGTCCCTCCAGTGCTGGCACAAGGCAGAGAGGGTTTGGAGAAGTCAAGAGTGGGATTTGAAGTGTTCAAGGCCGGGTTGAACGTAGCTCTGGGCACCCTGGTCTAGTGGAAGGTGTCCCTGCCCATGGCAGGGGGTGGGACGAGATGAGCTTTAAGGTCCCTTCCACCCAAAGCATTTCATGATCCCATAAAGTCCTGCCAGAGCAGCAGCACAGCCGATGCCCGTGGGCATGCTGGGCCCTCAGACCCCACCATCCTGCTGTGTCCAGCACGGAGAGGCTGTGAAGGAACCAACCAAAGAAGCAGCCAAGACCTCCCTCCGACTCTGGCAGTGAAAAGCTGAAGCCCTGCCATGCTTCTCCCACGCCTGGGGCCACAGGGAAAACCGACTGCCCAGCACCCTGGGGACACCCAGAGGAGGGGACACCGAGGGGGCACTGGGGCAGGGAACAGCCAGGAGGGACCACAGGCAGTGGGGAAGGTGTTTAACCCCTGACATGCTGGTGTCTGATGAAACCACCAGGCAAAGAGGGTCTCTGCTTCTCACTCAGGCTGTTGCCAGTCCTCGCAGTGCCAGCTCCAGCTGGGCACTGGGCACTTGCAACACCAGGAGAGGCTCCAGGGCACCCCTGGGTGGGCAGGGCACTTCAGGGGACAGCCCTCAGTCCAGCTGGGGGGTTCAAATCCCAGTGCAAACCAGGGCTCAAGGAAGGCTGCCAGGAGGGAAGCAGCCCCAGCAATGCAGCCCAGGCAGCAGAGCCACCTGCCCAGAGCCCAGGCAGAGCCACGGCAGAGGAGCTCCAAGCCAGAGGGGGCCAGGAAAGGGGAGAGCACCCCATGATGGGGCGCACACAGGGGAGCCCACCTGAGCAAGCAGCCCCTGAAAATGACCCTGGTGCCCAACAGCAGCTGGACTCTGAGCCTGTCCTCCCCCCTTGCACACCACGCAATGTGAAGCCCCCAGTGACACGTGTGACTGCCTGGGAATCCCTTCACTCCTCATCGCAGCCCTGCCAGCCCCCTGACACATCTCCAGACCCCATCAGTGCATGGCCCCTGCTGTCCCCATGGTGTGCGAGCACTGAGAGACCCTTTCCGCCCAGGCTGCGCAAAAAGGGTCTCTCAATGGCCAGGTGGAGGTTGGAGAGGCCCCACACAGGCACCACCTCCTGCCACCTCCACAGCCCTGGCACCCTTCCCGCACCAGGGGGACACCAGCTGCCCTCAGCCCACTCATCAGGAGTGGGTGCCCAGCCTCCACACAACAGCAGCTCCTGGATACAGGTGCCATATAATCCAGCCTTCCTGCCCCAAAAGAGCCCAGTTTGCACCCAAGAACGACCCCCGAGGTGGGCTGGATCTAGCTGCCCCCAGCAGAGCCAGGACACGCGTGCCAGGGCCACTAGGCTGGTGTGGGAGCCCCCGGAGCCTGGTAACACACTAATCACACCGGAGGTGACAGGGCTTAGGGGAGGACTTAAGAGAAACTGGCTCCTTTTTACTGACACCATCTGGACACAGCCGATCTCTTCTCCCTCTTCAGTGCAGAGCCCAGGCAGAGGGGCAGGGGCCGGGGTGACCCCAGACCCAGCACCCTCTGTGCCCTCGCCGCTGCCATGGATCCCCAGCTCGCAGCGACAAGCAGGGAATACTGCCTGCGCCAGGGAATCCTCAGGAGCCCACAGTGCCAGGCGAGCACAGAGCCGGGGAATGCCAGCTTGGAGCCGCGGGGACCGTGTGCTGCCTGCCTGGCCCCCCGGGTGGGGGACGCGGCCCCGGAGAAGGCGGGGGCTGAGCCAGCGGGGACGCACTGGGTAAAAGCCAGTGCGGAGACAGCTGCTCGGGAACAGCCCGCCCTCCGGCTGTCCTGCCGGCCACGCCACCGGCACGCGGGGACCCGGCACGGCCGGCGTCCCCACAGGCAGGGCCAGGAGAGCCGTGGCGGTGGGGTTATCTCTCACTGAACCGCGGTAGTTGGGGTTGGCACTCGCTGGCTCACCGGAGAGAGCCGCCCGCGACCCCGCTGCCTGTCGCCATCCCTCGCCCTGACCTCCCGGGGCGACGGCGGCACCGCTCCGACCCTCAGCCCGAGGCCGGCGGGTGACACAGGGACAAGCTCACCCCGGTTCCAAAACACAACACCACGAAGCACCGGCTCTCCCCAAAACTTGACCGAGCCCTTATCTCCCCAGCTGTGAGGACGGCGGGGATCCCCCCCAACCTCCCCGCCAGGACCAAGCTCCGGCTGCCCCGGGAGAAAGCGCCAAGCTCCGGCACACCTTCGGGAGAGAGGGCAAAGTTGCGCCGGGGTTGGGGTCAGGGGGTCAGGTACCTTCCAGCCGGCGGAGCTGTTGCTGTCTCCTTTATCCTTAAAGTAGGGGACGTATCGCACCATCCAGTCGTAGATCTGGGAGAGGGTGAGGCGCTTCTCCGGCGAGCTCTCGATGGCTTTGGTGATGAGGTCGGCGTAGGAGAGGTTGCCCCAGGCGTTGCGCCGGGAGGTCTTGGCCTTGCGGAGCTGCCCCACATCCGCGCCGGGGGGCGGCGGTGGAGCGGCGGCGACTCTGCGCTCCACCGGGGCCGCCGCGTTCTCGGCTCCGTCCCCGCCGGCCGCCAGCGACGGGGTTCCCCCCGCGCCCCCATCTTCCTCCTCCGCCGCCAAGTCGGGGTGGGGGAGAGGCCAAGTGCAGGAGCGGGGACGGCTCTGCGGCTCGAAATCCGGGTCGATCTCCACCTGATGCGCCTGGAGCTTTTCTTCCATGGTCGCCTCCCCGCTGCCACCCCACAGCCCCCCCTCGGAGTTACGGGCGGTTTCCACCCAAAAAAACCCCAAACACACAACAAAAAACCCAAAATCTCGAGAGGGAGAGGAGTGCGAAGGCGGGCTCCCTGCCCGGCTGGAGGGGAGAAGGGAAGGAGGAGCCGCTCGGTGCGCGGGTCCTGGCGGGGGGAGCCCCGAGTCCGGGGGAGCCCCGGGTCCGGCGGCTTTAGGAGGCGGCTGCGTCCGGCGCCGCGCCGGGAGCGCCCAGCCGGGGGACACGCTGCATGGTCCTCGGCCGCCTTTCCAGTTCGGGCCGAAGCGGGGGAGTGTTTTTTGGTTCGGATTTGGTTTTGGTTTGGTTTTTACCAGCCGCGGAGCTCCGGTGCGGTTCCCGGCTCAGTAGCCAGCGGGGCGGCTGCGGGCGGGCAGGGCGCGGGGGCGGCCGCATCCATCGGGCTGGCGGCGCGGTCAGGCAGCAACAGATGAACCGGAGCGAGCGGCGGCGGGCGGCATCCTCGGCCGGGGACAGGCGGGCTCCGGGGCCGGGCGGCGGGGCACCTAAGCGGGGAGAAGCGGGACGGAGATAGTGGGGAGCCCTCGGCGCGGCGGGCGCAGTCTCCCGCGGGCGGCCCGGCGCTAGGTCCGGCGGCGCGGCGGAGCCATGCTGGCGGGCGGCACGCACCTGACAGCGCCGGCGAGGGCGGCGGCGGGCGGCTCCCGCCCCTACGCCCCCCCGCTCCGCTTCAGCGGCCGCGCACCTGCCCGCCGCCGCCGCCGCCGCCGCGCTGCCGCCACGGCGCGGGCGGGCCACATGCTGGGGCGGCCGCGGCTCGCTCGCTCGTTCTCTCGTTCTCTCTCTCGCTCCCTCCTTCCTTCCCTCCCTCCGCCGTGCCCGTTCCCGAATGCGGGCGCCGCCGTGACACAGGGGGAGGGCCCGGAGGGGCGGGGGAAAGGCGGGGGAGGGGAGTGCCCCCGCGCCTCGCGGGGCAGCGGCGGGGCGGGACGGAGCGGAGCGGAGAGCCCCGGCACGGCGCTCCGGCACCGCGCTGCCCCCGCCCGGCCCGGGCCGCGACCCCCGCCCGGCCCCGCCGCGGCCCCACGTGCGCCCCGGGCGCCCCCCATTGTTGCCCCGGGCCGCCGCCGCCGCCTCATTGGCTGGAGGGGCTCGGCGGCCACGCCCCCCCGCCCGCTGATTGGATGGGCGCCGGCGGGACGCTCCGCGCGCGGGGGGGATGAATGGGGGGCGCGGCCCCGCCCCTCGGGTGACGTCACGGGTGCCGGCTGCATCCGCGCGTCACCCCGGGCAACGCGGCCGCGCGGCGGGACACGCCCCTTTACTACGGGCCACGCCCCCGTCCGCCTCGGCCACGCCCCCGCAGCGCTGTCGGGGAGACACCGAGCGGGCCCCGCCCCCCGAGGGGACACGCCCCCTTCGCACGGGCCACGCCCCCCGCCCACGTTGGGGGCGATCCCGACCCCGATGCCAATCCCGATCCCAATGCCGATGCCGATGCCGATGCCGATCCCGATCCCGATCCCGATCCCGATCCCGATCCCGATCCCGATCCCAGTCTACTCGGGGCCTGTCGTGCCCGCAGCCCGCGGGCCCATCAGCCGGGTGCCTTCCCGGTGCTGTCCCCACGGGCATGCGGTGACCCAGGGCTCGGACCCCCCTGGCCCGGCAGGGCGGCAGGACAGCGCTATTTCCTCCGGCTGGGGCGCGCTGCCGGCGCTGCCCAGCCACGCACAGCCCGACACCCACGAGGGTGCAAACCCCTCGTCGTGCGCCCACCCAGCACCCATGGGGACACTCCCCTGAGCCCTGCCCCCTGCATCCACCCCACTGCCTGCACCCCAACATCCCCCTCCCCACGCATCCGCTGGGGACACACTCTTGGCACTGCACGCACTGGGGACAGAGGTGTCCGCAGCAGCACTGTGTCCCCCGCCTTCGTCCCTTCCCCACCACCTCCGGGACCCTCCTGCCTCACACTGCCTGCTCTGCCCATCCCCACTGCAGACCCGTCCCTGCCCACCAGCCATGCCTGGGTAACGCTGTCACTGAGGTCCCTGCATCCTTTTGCTCTTTCTCACCCTTGGTGCCACCAGTTGTTCCTGTAACAGCTCTTCCACACCACAGTGACGTGCAATCCTGTTCCTGCAGCCCCATTCCTGGCCCAAAGAGACAGCCTGAGGTTACCCAAGCAACTGAGGAGCTGATGGTTCCAGCCTGGAAGTGCTCGGCCTGACAGCTCTAATAATATAATAAAGTATAATATAATCTAATAGATACAATATAATGTAATAAATATAATACAATATACAGGCGGGACTTGACAAGTGCTCTGTGTCACAACCCACAGTTGTGACAGTGACGGCTGCAGAGGCTCCAGCTGGCCCTGGAGGCACATCCCAGCAGCTGGGGGCCTGGAGGGCTGTGTTCCCTGACCCCCTGCCAGGCAGCTGGGGACCTGTTGGCCAAGCCCCACAGCTCCTGGTGTCACTGGTCTGGGGAGGCTCAGCCAGGCTGGCACCAGAGCAACCCACAGGAGAGACCTGACCCCAAAATCCCCTGACTGACAGTGCCCTGTGCCTCCCTCCTCCCCAGAGCATTCCTCCAGGGATCTATCCCAAATTTCCCTCGCTGTGGTTTACACCCATGACCTCCCTCCTCTGCTGTTCCCTCCTCTCTCTGCAGCCTTTTGCCCACTTGGAGCCCAGCGATGTTTTTTCCCTCACTCTTGCCTTTCTTAGTCAAAGCCCTCCCACATTTCTCACCCTCTCTCCCAGCCTTGTTTTCCCAGCCCAGCTCCTCAGGGCCGAGCGGAGCAGAGGGTCCCAGCCTTGCAGAGCCCTTCCCGTGGGTGCCTCTCCCTCCCGGTGCTGCTCCGTTCGTCCTCTGCTGCAGCAGGTGCCTCTTCCTGCCCTCACCCTCAGCCTCCTCACCCCTTGGGGATGGCGCTCAGAGCTCCCTGCCCATGCTGCCAGGTCACCCTGGAGCTTTAGCAGCTCCCAGTGCTGCAGAAACACGCTGGTCTTGCTCACCTGCTGCCTCAGTTTCCCTACCTGTACAGCAGGGCCAGCCCCTCCAGGCAGGCATGGCTGCTGGTGGGGAAGGTGACAGGTTGGACAGCTCTGTGGCTCCTCTCAACCAAAGCTGCTCCCATCCCATCCCTGGCTTGCCCAAGGCTCATCCCTGACCTCCTCACTCATGGATGCAGAGCAGCGCATTCCTGGGTGCAGGTGGCCCCATTCCTGCGTGCAAGGCACACCCAGCTCTGGGATGCCCAGAGGGGGAGGGTGAATCCTCTGCCCCCAGCAGAAACACGGGGCTGGCTCAGCCCCACTTCCCGAGCACCTGGGTAATGATCACTCACCCTCCTGGCAGCGGGCAGGAGCATCTCCAATCAGCCAGCTGCCCCTTGGAGCTGCAGCCCCGCTGCTCAGCCATGCCCCCCGTGGGCACTGACAGGCCAGGGGGCAGAGCTGGGGGGCACCAAGCTGACACCTCTGTCCCCCACACCCCAGGGTCCCCCTGCTCCCAGCTGCCCGATCCCAGATGCCAGGGGGGGCTCTGTGGGGTAACACCTGGAATTTCAGGGATCTTTCTGAGTCAATACCCTCCTACACCTCTCACCTGCTGCTCCAGCCCTGCTTTTCCAGGGCTGGGATGAGCATGGGCATAGAGGGCCAGATGAAAGATCAGAGCAGAGCAGAGCAGTCCAACCCCAGCAATCACTGCAGCAGTGAAGAAGGTGATGGGCAGTTGATGCTGCGGGGTCTGAGTACACAAATCTCCAACATCCTTGGGAAGGGTCGCAGTCTCAGGCCTGACAGAGTTCAGGCTGAGCCCCATCTCCCCCAGCACCTCTGGGCACAGCCAAGGCTTGGTGTCCTCACCTGGTGCTGGTGCCACCTCCCATCCCACGCCACCAGGCCAGAATCACAGAACCACAGAATCACAGAACCACAGAATCACAGAACCACAGAATTCACAGAATCCCTGGGTTGGAAGAGACCTTCCAGACCATCAAGTCCAGCCCAGTCCCAGCACCTCAACTCAAGCCTGGCACCCAGTGCCACATCCAGGCTTGTTTCAAACACACCCAGGGATGGTGACTCCACCACCTCCCCGGGCAGCCATTCCAGAACTTTATCACTCTTGCCGTGAAAAACAGCAGGATCTCCATCCGATTCCCACAACATCCCATGCAGACACCCTCTATCCTTCCCAGCTCCCTAGACTGACACCTGGGGGCTGTCCTGAAGCCCCCATCCCCTTCACCATCCCAGCAGCTCCGGGGTCCAGGGCAGAGCCCCAACAAGCAGCAGCTGAGCAGTCCTTGAGTGGGAGGAAGCACCAAGACAGCCCCAGCAGAGTGCAAGGCGCCTGCTCTGCTTTGAGAGGCAGAGCCACACGTGCAGCACGTCCTGTGAAATGAAAATTCCCCCAGATGCTAATTTGGGCCGTGGAAATGCCACGTGTGACGCTCCCGCGCCGCTTCCTCCCCGGGATGTGGTGGCGCGAGGAGATCTCAAGCAGTGCCTATTAAAAAGTACTTTCATGGAACATAAAGTGGAAGTTAAGTGAAGGAAATGATAAAGTCAAAATGAAATATTTTTACTTTCCTGAAATGAACTTCGTGTTTTGACATGAGCGGAATAAACATTTTGACACTGCTGAAACAAGAAAGTCAAAGTGATTCTGCGAGGCTTCTTCCCAGGAAAATGGCAGCGAGATCGACAAGTTCCCAGGGAAAGATTTGATTCCAATAAACCCCTGTTTTCTGATGGAAAGCCATTCCAGGGAGTCCCTCAGCCCCGTGCAGAGAACAGGTTTCCAGGTGAGACCAGCACCTGCCTCGCTCCCCAGAAGTGTACCAGGAAGGCAATCTGCCTTTATCCTGCTGGGAAACGGAGGGATGGGCTGGGATGGATGCACCTCAGGGCTGGATTCTCCACCGTCACACAAGGACTGATGCTGAACCCTCAGTCCATGCACGAGGCACAGGTGTCCAGCAGCAGCAGGGTTTGTCCCCTCTTCATGGACAGGATCAAGGTCACATTGTGTCAAAGCAAGGACGTCACACTGGGATTAAATTTTCATACATTTATTTGGGAAAATTTCAAGAGTTGGTTTTTTTTTTAGCTGAAAACTCAAATAATTGCATTTTGAATGGTTGGAGTTTTGTTGAAAACCAATAGATACTTTAAGAATAGTCTTATGTAGATGATGGCTTCATTTTTCATGTGGTTGGGTGGGAAATTGCTGACCAACCTTTGGCAGAAAATTTCCGATCACCCTTTGGTGCCCACTCCAGGTATTGGATTTTGCTCCAGAACAGCATTTAGGGAGGGAGAAATCTGTTCTTTAATAATAGCAATGCCTAATAATAGTTTTCAATGCTAATTCTTGGCAGCAATTCCATGTGATTAAACATCCCTTTGCTGCATAGAAAATGGTGCATGTCGTGCCACAAGTTCACTCACCCTCTGATCTCCCCTTCTGGCACAGCCACCATGGCCAAGCACGAGGGCAGGGAAATCTGCAGCCCAGCACACCATTCCCTGTCTCCACTGCAACAGGCTGCAGCAGCTCCTCTGGGCTCAGCATCACCCTGACACCTCACAGGCACTTGTCACAGTCCTTGTCACCTCAGGCAGAGCCCCCCAGTAGCCAAGGGAGGACCTCTGGGCAAGAGACCTTAGGGGATATTGCTGATTCCTCGCACTGGTGTCCCACAGGTGAGGGCATGAGGCTCAGGTTTCCAGCAGGGCCATGCCAATCCCTTTGGGAAGCATTTATCAGCAGCTGAGCTCCTTCAGGGCCCCCCTCCACTTCCCAGGTCTGTATGGAAGTGTTTCCCCATGTTCCTGGTGCTGCTGACCTGGAGGCAAACCCACCAGCATCATCCACCTCCCCCAGTGCCTCTCACTGGTGACCAAGGACAGACGAGGGGGGTGACGGGTGAGAGAGCAGGAGTGCCTGGGGGAGGTGGTGCTGTCAGTGCCACTGGGGAGGTTGGTCACCAGTGTGGGGGTGTGACAATGGGCCCTCAGCCCCAGCAGCCCTCCAGGCACTGCACCAGGGTGCTCAACATCCCTGCAGGATGGCATCCGTGCCAGAGGCTTGGTCAGCCCTGAATTTGGGGGATGGATCCCTCAGTCACAGCTTCTGCAGTACCTCCAGCCTCCCTTTGCATGTAGAGGCAGAGCACTCCTCTCCAGATTGCATGCTAATGAAGCATCCTGGAATCCCTGCGTGGTGGCTTCCTAGTTAGGCTCATCTGCCTGAGTGAACTGAAAACTGTTAAACACATTGAGTGTGTCAGACCAGATATTATCAGAAATAAGACTACCTTTCTCTGGCACCCGCAGCTCCCAGACACACAGCAAAGAGATATTTAAATCTTTTCCAGCTGTCTCCCATGTTTCCAGAGAGGCTCAGCTCTGACAGGTCTTTTAACCCCTTCCCTTCCCTTCCCTTCCCTTCCCTTCCCTTCCCTTCCCTTCCCTTCCCTTCCCTTCCCTTCCCTTCCCTTCCCTTCCCTTCCCTTCCCTTCCCTTCCCTTCCCTTCCCTTCCCTTCCCTTCCCTTCCCTTCCCTTCCCTTCCCTTCCCTTCCCTTCCCTTCCCTTCCCTTCCCTTCCCTTCCCTTCCCTTCCCTTCCCTTCCCTTCCCTTCCCTTCCCTTCCCTTCCCTTCCCTTCCCTTCCCTTCCCTTCCCTTCCCTTCCCTTCCCTTCCCTTCCCTTCCCTTCCCTTCCCTTCCCTTCCCTTCCCTTCCCTTCCCTTCCCTACCATTCCCTTCCCTGGCTGTATTTTGGTTTTCTCTCTCCTCTCCTGGGCTCCAGGAGTCCCTGCTGCCCTGGCCCCGTTCCCTGCCATCCCAGGGCTCCTCTCCACCAGCACCAGAGGTGTCTTCCAGCACCTTCCACCTCCACAGCCATCCCAGTGGGACCCAGCGCTGGCAGCCCCCCGTGCCCACATCCAGCCTTCTGCCCTCCAGTTTGGGATCCCCCCTGCTTAACTCCGGCCTTCACAATTCAATTACCACCCTGAAGCCTCTGGGCTGCCAGCTCTGTCCTTCCCCAGGCGGCTTGGCAGAGCCCCAGCGCCTCCTCCTCGGCGCAGGGCGGCGTGGCTGCCTTCCCGGAGCACAGACTGAATGCGCCGTTTCACGAGGCTGCCTCGGAGCAGGAGCAGCATCCAGGAGTAAAACCCCGTTTGCACGGCCAGCGTGTTTGAGAAGGGCCATCTGGCCGGGCTCGGCGTCCAAGCCCAATTTGCTGGATGGTTTTGAAGGTCACTGAGCAGGGACTGAAGGCGCTTCCATATTTTCTCATATAAATAATGAGAAAATTTCCCATTTCCAAAGGAGAGAGCGGGAGCACATGCTGGTAGGAAGGATCTGGAGGTTAATCTCACCCTCCCTGCCCAAAAGGGAGGAGAGCAGGACACAGGAGCACAGGCAGAGGCACAGACACAAGTGTAACACACATGGACACTTGCTGACACCCACATCCATGGGTTCATGAGTGCCCACACTCGTGTACCTGTCTGTGCACACACACAGTGCTCCATGAAGCACTCACACACACCTGCACTGAGGACAGAGCTCTCCCAGCCGGGACAGGCTTTGTCCCCAGCCAGGATGACCTGCTTGTCACCCCCAGGCACCCCTGCTCTAACAAGAGCACGATTCCCTCTGGAAGCAGAGCCCTCCTGTCCCTGTGCTCCAAGAGAGCCCTTTGCGTCCCACAGCAGCCAGAAGCAGGACAGGAATGCCCCAAATCCTTCAAGACCCCCAGAGACCCCTCATTCCAAATCTTGCCATGCCTTTCTGCAGCTATCCAGCCTCATCCTACTCTGCCACAAGCTGAGATCCAGCACCCAGCACCCAGGTGCAGTGCTCAGGACCTTCTCCCAGCCATGCTGACCACTAGATAGGGTCAGCCAGCCCTGAGGCCACTCAGACAGGACCAAGGCTCCCTCTTGCTTCCCTGGAAAGCTCTGGAGGAGAGCACTGGGCTGCCTCTCCTCCCCAGCACTGCCACATTGTGCCAGCCACAGCCCGGCCATCTCCCTGTGCCCCTTGGAGAGAAAGGCTCCAGGCAGGGATGAAGCATCTGCAGAAGGCAGCGCTGCCACTTTCTGTGGTCAGGGAATGTGGTGTCCTCAGTGTGTGGGGTGAGGGGTGGGGGAAGCTGTGGGGACAACGTGAGCATGGCCACTTTCAGGCATTCCCTGGTGACACGTTGCTGCAAGGGGCAGATCACTGCCACCAGAGGCTCAAACCTGGCTCCTGCAGTGACCCAGAGAGTCTTGCCCTACCAGAACACCAGAGCCAGGTGGGTCTGACATGCCCGAGGCAACAGAGAGCTGACAGCATCCCTGTACCAGCACTGCACGGGACCCAGGAAACCAGAGGGGAGGTTGGCCAGGGCCCTGCACTCCTGGGGACCTGCAGTGGGTTTATGCCCATGCCCATGCCCACACCCCCCAGCAGGTGCTGAGCATCCCCCTTCCCCTGGGCAGCCCTGCTGGGAGAGCAGGAGCACCTGGCAGGACAGGGCAGGGATGGGGCAGTCCTTCCAGAGGCAAGGATGCAGTCAGTGAGGCCATGGCCCGAGAAAAGCCCACAGTGGGGACAGGCCTGAGCTGGGGGCACAGAGGGCTGGGGGTATCCCAGGGCCTCAGGACTCCTCTGTGAGGTGGAGGGCTGAGTTCCATGGCAGGGACACCATGGCAGGGACACATTCCATCACAGGGACACCATGGCAGGGACACCATGGCAGGAACACGTTCCATGGCAGGGACACGTTCCATGGCAGGGACACACTCCATGGCAGGGACACCATGGCGAGGACACCATGGCAGGGACACCATGGCAGGGACACACTCCATGGCAGGGACACCATGGCAAGGACACCATGGCAGGGACAGGTTCCATGGCAGGGACAGGTTCCATGGCAGGGACACCATGGCAGGGACACCATGGCAGGGACACACTCCATGGCAGGGACACCATGGCAGGGACAGGTTCCATGGCGGGGACAGGTTCCATGGCAGGGACACCATGGCAGGGACACCATGGCAGGGACAGGTTCCATGGCAGGGACACACTCCATGGCAAGGACACCATGGCAGGGACAGGTTCCATGGCAGGGACAGGTTCCATGGCAAGGACACCATGGCAGGGACACACTCCATGGCAAGGACACCATGGCAGGGACACACTCCATGGCAGGGACACCATGGCAGCGACAGGTTCCATGGCAGGGACACCATGGCAGGGACAGCCCTGTGGCCCTTCCCGAGCTGCTGTGTGCAGCCCAGGCCATTCAGAGAGGGGGTTCTGCCCACTGGGGCTGCCTCCAGCTCAGCCAACAGAGCCGAGCCTTGTGCCCAGTGCCCGGCCTGCTCCCAGCCCTGCACCCCGTGCCCAGCTCCCACCGGGCTGCTCTCTCCCTGTGCTGAGCCACTCCTTCCCCTCCTTTTCCCCGTCGGATGGGCAGCCCGTGGGTGCTTTGGGAGTTTATCCTCCGTATCTGCCAGCGCTCTGAAACCCAGCCAGAGCTTCAGCAGGCATTTCTTGCTCCCACACCACACACCTGGGCTTGAGGCTCAAGCCGGGGAGCATCCCTCACCTGCCAAAGGCGCAGCCTGGGGTCAGGGACTCCCCTCCCAGGGGAGCCCACCTTTCCCAGGGGAGCCAGGTGCTCCCTGCAGCCGGTGGGAGGGAGGTGAGGTGCCCGGCCCGGCTGGAGCACGGGCAGCCGGAGCGAGGAGCGGGGCGAGGCTGAGCTCAGCGCAGCCGGGTGCCAGAGCCTGCCGGGAAGCCTTAGGCGGGTGCTCCCACCTCCGGAGCCTCACCCCGCTGGGCAGGACACGCTCCCGCTCCAGCCTCCGGCAAAGGCACCGGCACAGGGGGCTGCGACCCCCGCGCTGCCGGGCAAGGCACTGGGAGGCAAAGACTCAGTGCTGTGGAAAACTACAGCTCCCTTTTTTTTTTTCTTTTTCTTTTTTTTTTTTTTTTAATAAGGGTGAGGTGGGTTTGTTTTTTTCCCTTGTTTGTGCAGGTATTTGTCAGAGGATATTTTTAAATGAGTTGAAGTCAAGCAGCGCGGGATCCGAACGGCCTGTGCTCCAGCATTCCTGCGGCTCTGGCCAGCGGGGACCTGCTGACCCGGCCGGAGAGGTCGGCCAGCGAGGACGTGCCGTTCCCGGCCTCTGCCCACGGGGAGGAGGAAACTCCGCGCTGTCCAAGAGCGCCGGAGGAGAGCTCAGCTCCCCGGACGCTCCCAGCAGCATCCTCCGCCGCGGCTGCTCAGCCGCGCACAAGGCACCGCTCCCTGGACATCCCGAAAGGCCAGCCCGGAGCGAGCCTGGCCCCCGCCCCGGCCGACACGTGGCTCAAAGCCGGAGCCCTGCTCAGCACCAGCTGCTCAGCACCAGCTCCTCTGCACAGCCTTGCAAACAGCCCGGCCTCGGCCCTCGGTCCCGCCCTGCCCAGGGGGATACGGTGGATGTGGTCACCTGCTCCCTGACAGCCTTGTGGGGACGGGACAGCCGGGTCACTTCCTGCTAGTTGCTTCTTGCTTCCAGCAATTCAGACCTTCTGCCATCCCAAGTCCATCCTTTCCTTCTTGCCTCAGTTTCCCCTAAGCCTGGTGTAGTTTACAAGAGAGTGCAGGGGGCCATGGCAAGGTGGGCTCTGCTGGAGCACGGGGGGGTGACAGGAGAGCCCCTTGTGCAGGACCCCTGGAGCTCCTCCTCACTCCGCCCTGCAGCTGCCCATGCACCAGCCCCGTGCAGCTCCTGCTGGGTCCCTGTCACCAAGGCACATGGAGATGTGCCCTGAGCATCTCACAGCCCAGGGAAGGGTCAGGAGGATCCAGGATTCCTGACCCAACCTCTGGGAAGCGCTGCCTCCAGCCAGACTCAGATGGAATCCTTCTTGTTGGATTTGAGCCCGTGTTCCTCCTTCCACCCGCCCTTCTCCCACGCACAGGGCTGGTGGCCAGCTGTTTCTGGGTTATGGGCTCCAGCCAAGGGCCAGGAAACGTGGGTGCCATGGTCACCATGTCCTGCCCTGCCTGGGGCTCTTTCCAGGGGTGTAGCCCTGGGGAAACCCTTCCTGCTTTGGAAAGGTGATGGAGTCACTGCCCTGCTGAGGTGCTCATGATCATCCTGGAGTGACAGGACAGAGGGGAGTGGCTTCCAACTGACAGAGTAGGTTTAGATGGGATATTGGCAGGAAATTCTTTATTGTGAGGGTGGAGAGGCCCTGGCACAGGCTGCCCAGAGAAGCTGTGGCTGTTCCATCACTGGAAGTGTCCAAGGCCAGGCTGGACAGGGCTTGGAGCAGTCTGATTTATTGGAAGGTGTCCCTGCCCATGGCAGGGCGTTTGAGATCCCTTTCAACCCAAACCAGTCTGAGATTCTGTGATTCTATGAACTCTTTAAGCCGCAGCGAGTGTGGGATGAACTGTTCTATTCCAGGTAAATCTGGATTTAAACACTGCAGCACCACTGGCCCAGGAGAAAGAGGAAGGAACTGGACTACTGTGGCCAAACTGGCTTAGCAGTTGAGATGGGAAGCTGGCAGGGAAAGCACACGCCGGAACTCCTGTCCCAGCATCTCCCTCAGCCTTTCCTGCCCTCTCCAGCACCTGGGCCAGCAGCACTGAGCCCCTGCTCAGCAGGTGATCTTGCCCTGGATTCCCTCTGGAAGCAGAATCAGGCCCCCACTGGAAGCAGAGCCCTCCTGTCCCTGCACTCCAAGAGAGCCCTTTGTGTCCCACAGCAGCCAGGAGCAGGACAGGAACGTCACAAATCCTGCAAAACCTCTCATTCCAAATCTTGCCATGCCTTTCCACAGCAGGGCAACATCCCCACTCCTACTCTCGCCAGCAAACGGGCTGAACCACTCCTGCACGTCCTGTGCCTCCACCCCAACACCCACATGCTCCCTCGCTTGTGTCAGGTGACTTCAGGATGGGAATCCACAGGAAAATCCCTCTCTGTGAACAGGGTTGCTGTGAGCCGTGTCCTCACTCAGGGGAAGCAGGGCTCAAGCATGGGCAGCTCCCAGCTGGTGGCACGTGCCAGGAGGTCACTCATCCTGTCAGGGGAGAACCACAGAATCTTTAAGGTTTAAAAATCCTCCAAGACCGTCAAGTCCATCCTTCAACCAAATCCCACCATGCCCACTGAACCATGTAACAAAGTGCCACATCTGCTGGGTTTTTGAGCTCTTCCGGGATGGTGACTCCACCCTGGTCATCCTGTGCTAGTTCTGACCACTCTTTCAGTGGAGAAACTTTTCCTAATATCCGACCTGAATGTCCTCTGGCAGGACCTGAGAACTGCCACATTTCTCTCGCAAAAGGCAAAGGAAAACCCCACCAATCCCCTATTTCTCACAATAGGATGGATCTGGCAGAGCCAGTGCAGCCTTTTTAGGGTTACTGACACAGCCAGGGCAGAACCCCATGCCACAGGTACTGTCCTCTTTCTTTGCAATGCATTTCACACCTCTGTGATGTCCCTACAGCAGAACCTGCCCCACTCCCAGGGGATCCCAGGGAACCCATTGATGGATCCAAACGGCGAGCTCTGGGAGCAGGATGTCCTGCAGATCATCTGCTGCATGGTGTGAGGGCTACAGGGAGCACAGAGGCACACAGGGCTCTGAAGGAGAGCAGTGGGAATCTCCACAGCTATCCACAGGCCTTCAGCAGCTGTAGAGCACCAGAGGAAGGCACCAAGGGGTTGTGCCTGCTGCAGGTGGCATCCAAAGCCCCAGACAGGGACAGTGCCAGCACTGTACTGTGCCCCACCCTGCAGAGCTCTGCACTGACCTCCCCAAGCCCCCTGTCTGCAGCCCAGCTGCCATTACACTCCCAGGGGTTTGCTCACGGGCTCAGCAGAGTTGCAGCAGCCCAGTTTGTGCTGGCTCAGGGGAACATCGGCACCAGGGCTCCCATAACAGCGACGGATGTGGCACAGCGAGGAGGGGGCAAGCACTTCACCCCCTACAGCTGCTGCTGAGATCTCAGCATTAAATTAGCTCTAAATTAGCCCTAAATTGATGACAAGGGCTGTTCAGTGACCCCCTGGACCATCCCTTTCAGCTGCTGCAAGCAGAGTCCTGGCAGTACCTGCGGGACCGTGGAGCCAGCACTGCCCAAAGCACTTCTACTGCAGTTTGAGTCCCCGGCCACCACAGTGGGCACAGTCCCTTGGGTGCAATGTCAGTGGCGGCAGACACCTCTGAGGAGGCACAAAAGGGTTGGGAAGCTCTTCAAGAAGCTCTTTCAGCAGTCTTTCAGCAGTGTCCCCCAGTAAACACCCCCAGCATGTGCTGGGAGCTGCCTGTTCGTGCTGGGACGCGCTGGCCCCGCGCCTGGGGACGGGAGGGTGGTGCTGCACTTTCTCTACCACAGAGCAGCTGCAGCAAAGCTGATTTCCCCACACTGAGCATCTCCACCCTGCATGGTGTTGCCACCTCACACTTCCCCAGGGCGTTTTTTCAGGGGGGTGGCAGGTGCTGTGGTTTTGGTGCTGTCCCAGAGAGGACAAATGATCTCCCTGGACTGCCAGAGAACCACAGAACACCCCGAGATGGAAAGGACCCACAGAGATCATAGATTGCAACCCCTGTCCCTGCCCAGACCCCCAAAAAACCCCACCGTGGGCATCCCTGGAGCTCTGGCAGCCTCGGGGCCGTGCCCATTCCCTGGGGAGCCTGGGCAGTGCCCAGCACCCTCTGGGGGAAGAACCTTGCCCTGAGCTCCAGCCTGACCTGCCCTGGCCCAGCTCCAGCTGTTTCCTGGCTGCTGTCCCTGTCCCAGAGCAGGGATCTGAGCTGCCCCTCCAATGCCCCTCAGGAGGAGCTCTAAGAAAGCTGTCACCTCCTCTGGAAGTGGCATTGATACTTTTGGTTGCTGCTCTGTCTATCCAGCCTCCAGGACAGTGCTTTTAGCTCTCCTCTGCCAGGATTTCCATCAGTTGCCCTCAGGATCTCCCATTTGGTTCGCTGTGGCCACGTCCTCACCTGCACACGGTGAGAGGCCACTCCTGGAGACCCAGCCTGCAGGGCTGGAGGTGTTGAGCAGAGTTCACACCTCCCTCCACTCACACTCATTGGTACAGCTGGATACCTCACCTGGGCCTGGGGCTTTCAGCAGAGCAGGGGGAATCCAGAGGAAGCCACATGGGCTGGCGTGTGTTCCACTGTGTGGAGAGGCTGAGGCAATGAGGTTTGCTCAGACTGAGGATGAGAAAGCATCAAGGGGGGACCTCCACAGCCATCTACAAGGAGATCAGCAAGAAGGCAGACCCAGGATCTCCACAACTGTCCACAGCAGGAGGACAAAGGCAGCAGACATGAACCAGAACAACTTTGGACTGGATATGGTGGGAATGTTTCACCGTGGGGAAGGTCAAACCTGGCAGCAAGTTGTCCAGAGAGGATGTGCAGCCTCTGTCCTTGGAGGCCTTCAGGACCTGACTGATCATGGAAAAAAATCCCTGAGCAGCCTGGTCTGATCCTGCTTGAACGAGAGACCTTCAGAGTCCTCCACCCTCTATTTTCCTGTCATACTGTGCTGCTGCAGGTGGGGTGGTATTCTTTCTCTGTATAGTTTTCCCCTTATAATATCTTCTGTCTGAATTCCTTAAAAAGCCATTTCACTGTTGAAGGAATGTCTTGGGAATGGCTTTGTGCTTTCACTTCAGGAGCATTCAAGATTGTTTCCATTTTCTGGTGGCTTGGGGGATTTTTCACACCCATGATTGATAGTGTGCCACATGCAGCAGCTACACGAGCACTTAAGTTGCAAAGCAAAGCAACTGCAACCCACAGAAATGCCACAAGTGACACAGTCCACAAAACCATAACTGTGCCTTCTTATCCATATTCAGGCTGCAGGGTATTTAATTACGAGATCCCAGATTATCAGCACGCACTCCTGCCTGGTTCGGTGGAGGAGGAACGATGTGTCTGGAATGACAAAGCTGTTCAACACTTTCTTTTCCTTGGTGCTCGTTCAGTGAATCACAGGATCCTGCACGTCCACACCTTGATAGGACCCGAGCTGGAGCTGGGCCAGGACAGGTCAGGCTGGAGAACAGGGAAAGGTTCTTCCCCCAGAGGGTGCTGGGCACTGCCCAGGCTCTCCAGGGAATGGGCACAGCCCAGAAGCTGCCAGAGCTCCAGGGATGCCCAGGGTGGGGTTGTTGGGGGGTCTGGGCAGGGACACGACGGACAGGATTGTTGGGATGGACTGGAAGATCCTTGGAGTCCTTTCCATTTCAGGATGCTCCATTCCTTCTGCCCACTTCTATTCCATCCTTGTGCTCAGCCAGCAGAAGCATCCTGTGTCACTCTTGGCAGGAGCAAGGCAGGAACCCCCAGCTCTGTGCTGACAAGGGACACCATCAAACGTGTCAGAGTTATTTCTGCCTTCCTCCATGCAGCCTCTGCTCATCTCACCTCTGCTCCACCCGCTAGAAAATGAGTCTTTAACCCCAGGGACACGTCCTGGGAAGCTCCTTGGCAGAGAGGGCCAGGGCTGCAGGGCAGTGCTGGGGTGTGGATGAGTGGGCAGAGGGATGCAGAGCCCCAGTGCTGGGTCAGCACTGCAGAGCAGGGAGGTGACCAGCACCTGCACAGCCTGGCACTGCCATCTCTTTGCCTCTGGGCTCACAGAGGGGACCCAGGGCAGCTGCAGCCAAGGGGCTGGGCCAGACCCTGCTGTTCCCCGGGCAGAGCAGTGCCCGTCCCGGGGCTGGAGCTGGCGGCTGTGCCAGGGCTGTGCAGCTGCCTGGCACCCGCTCGCCATACGGGCATGCGTGGGAGCGTGGGAGACACGTCCTGCCTGGCTGGCACGGCGCCTGGAGGCCAGCTCAGGGCAGGAGCCAGCTGTCTGCTCCGGGCGAGCAGCGGGCAGGGAGCTGGCCGCGCTCCACTCGGCGGAGAGCAACTGAAAAATCGCTGGAAGGCTTCCACTGAAGGGAAAAAAAAAAAAAAAAAAAAGGTGTCAGTGAAAACTTGTTTAGCCAAACGGGCTTCCCTGGCACGAGGCTGAGGCTGGGCACCTCCCCGCCTTGCCGTGGTCCTCGGCCGGTGCCAGGCGAGCGGGCACAGGCAGGGAGCAGAGGGAGCTGGCACTGGCAGAGCTGTGGGATCCAGGCAGCTCCCCACAGCAGGGACAGGGACAGAGGGCCCCAGGACAGCCTACTCTGCCACTTACCGATTTTTATTTATTTATTATTAAGTACAAGTGTTTCCTGGTGCTCAGCATTGGAGGAAGGGGATGGCCCTTCCCAAGAGCTTCTCCCTCTCTGTGCACACACACTGCCTGTGTGGCAGGCACATTCTTCTCTCTCTCAGGATTTTTTCATAGAGGAGCACAGAGAGAAGAAATAGAAATTGTTTTCTCTTCTCTCTGTGCTCCTCTATGAAAAAATCCTAAGAGACAGAAGAATGTGCCTGCCACACTGCCTGTCCTGCCCTGTGTGCCCACCCTGCCCTGCCCACCTGCCAGTCCTGCCCACCTGCCTGTCCTGCCCTGTGTGCCCACCCTGCCCTGCCCAGCTCCGTGACAGGCTCCCAGCACCACCAGGAACCAGAGCACTCACTGGTTGGCCCCCAGAATCACAGACCCCCCCAAACCTGGTTACATAACAGGTCCTTTCCAGGGAACAAGGACAACACATGGGTCACCCAGCATGGGGTGAGCATGAGGAGGGCTCCAGCTCCTGTTCTGTTCTGGGGGGCTCAGAGCCAGCCCAGCCCTTCAGGCTGCTCAGGATTGAGGCTCTTCTCTGGATTGTCACTGGGTTGTACCGACAGCAGCTGGGCTGTGTCCCTCCATGCAGGACCCACTGGGGTTTTTCTGTGTGCGTGGGGGGGTCCCCTACCCATCATTCCCACAGTCCCTCATGCTGGACACCATGTCCTGGGGATGCTCCCACTCTAGGCGGTGGGAGCTCCAGTGTCTTCTAAGGCCTGGAAAAACACTAGTGTAGTTTTGGTAGCCCAATTTTGTAGCCCAATTTTACACAGACATTTTATAGCCCAATTTTGTACCCAGATTTTGTAGCCCAATTTTATATAGCAATTTTATAGCCCAATTCTGTACCCACATTTTGTAGCCCAATTTTGTAGCCCAGTCCATCACTCCTGCCCTAGGATTTGTCCTGGTAGCTCCCTGCTTCATCCCCTACCCCAAACCTGCAGGGTTTTCAGCAGGGGGAACCTCCCTGCTGAAAAAGGCCATGTCCTTGACCAGTAAAGGCACCAGCTGCTTGCCAGAGCCCTCACCTCCCTGCACCCCTGCTCCAAGGAGGTTTCCCTCTCTGCTCCATGACCCCCATCAGCATCCACACCATCAGCAAGGAGAACCCCCCTGCAGGCAGCACCCTCTGGCCCAGCCTGGAGCTCCTGGCCAGGGCCAAGCTGGCTGGGCACAGCCCGGATCAGCCAAGCAGATGGGCTCAGATGCCAGCAGCCAGGAGGCCATGGAAATACATGTCACATTTGCAGGACAGGACTCCTGTCAGCGTGTCTCCGTCTGGCTGGCCATGTTCTGTAGGCAGGGAAATGCTCAGCTGCTAATCCATGTAATCCTGCTCTAGGCTGGATTCATTTTAAAAAATAAATAAATGGCTGAGAGCAATTTTTGGACCCTCTGACTCAAGTGCTGGGCTCTGATGGCGAGAGGCAGAACCACAGGAGTGTTATTTACATTGATTTTCATGGAATGGGCTGCTTGGATCAAGGAATTAAAGGACAACAAGGCGAGGGTAACCTGCAAATCAGGCGAGGGCATCCCAATCGGCACATGGGATATAAGATCTGATTACCACTTGCTTTAACCTCTGTTTGCTGCACCATTTTCATATTCACATCCAGAGCCCGGGCATGCATACAAATGAAACAGGCTGCTGGGCCCAATCTTGGAAATTTTGGTCAAAGAACAGAGCGACACTGGAATAAAACACCCAAACCACATCATGCACAGGAGCCTCCTCTTTGCCCCGTGGTGCAGCACTGGGGATTCAGCAAATCTGGGTGCTGGAGCATCTCTACAGCATGGCAGGATCCTCTGGAGCATGTGGAAAGCAGCCATCTGTAGGGGCCAGGGAAAGATTTCTCACCCTGGCAGCACTGGGGTGACCCAGGCAGCCACCTCAGAGGTGTCAGCTCCATTCTCCTGGGGCAAGACCTGCTCTTGGCAGGGCCTCTGGGGTGTGGACCATGGTCTGGTTGGTGTCAACCTCTTCCCCACCCCAGGATGACCTCGGGAAGGGCAGCGCCCTGTCTGGCTGATCTGTGTTAAAGAAAATAATGTACCATCTCCAAAGCAACTTCGCTTTGCTCCCAGGAGAAAGGCGGCCGTGGTCGCCAGGAGGAGCCAGGGCCTGAAGGGACTTGTCCCCATCAGCCACCTCCAGCTGAAAGCCAAGTTTCTGTGATGATCTCAGGGCCAGATTCACAGCAGCAGCAGAGACACACACCCCAGCCTGCTGAAACTGGCAGGAGGCAGAAGCCAAGAGGCTCCTTGCAGAAATTCACCCATGGCTGTGGCAGCCAGAGATGATCCAGGTGCTCTGCCTGTGTCTGTAGGTGCCCGGGTGCTCTGCCCCTGTCTCCAGGTGCCCAGGTACACTGCCCTGTCTCCAGGTGCTCTGCCCTGTCTCCAGGTGCCCAGGTGCTCTGCCCTGTCTCCAGGTGCCCGGGTGCGCTGCCGGTGCCCGTGTCCACCCATCCCCAGTGTGGGAAATGCCTGACCCAGATTCAGGCCTCATTAGCAAGTCAAGTTCCTCGTGCAAAGCAGGTTCCTGATGCTGCATCTGACCATGAGTAACTCCACAAGGTTGCACAACCCCTGCCTGTGCCATCTCGCTTCCCTCTCCATCCTGACGAAACCCGAAGCCCGGGCATCACCCTCGGCTGGTGCTGGCAGGTCCCCGCGGCATGTGGGTAATGCCAGACTGAAGACACCTGCAGGACTGGGGCCACTAGTTTTGCCAGGTCAGGAAAACCTGTTTTCCAGGTGAAATATCCTTCCTTTGTAAAGAAAGAAGGGCTGTCTCTGAACACTCCTCAGCAGAGCCCTCAGATGAGCCCCAGAGCTGTTTGGCTGCAGGTTGGTTATTGGGAAGGGGAGGAGAGCCTGGAGGAGGACAAGGCAGTGTCAGGATGCCCATTGGTGTCTGGCACATGGAAAAAGTGTGTGGGGTGTAGGAGGATGGAGAACCTGCCCCGCTGGGAGTTTCCCCTGAGTCCTGGCCAAATATAATCTCACAGGAATTAGCCTCATTGGTGCCAGAGGTGAGAACATCTCTGCTTGCTTTGGACACCTCTGACTGGCCTGCAAAGCAAAGAGCTGGCAGGAACAAGGTGTCCTGGTCAGATGGGCAGTGGGGAGAGGCAGCCCCAAGGACAGGCTGGGGGCACAGCACTGCTAGCCCCCTGTGTGTGTGTGCAGGGACATCTGCCAGCCCCAGGCTGCTGATCTGATGCCTCCTGCTTGTAAGACTAGCACAGACTGACAGGTCCTCATCTGTCATGAACGAAGAAGTCACTGGATTGCCACCAGGATCAGCAAATTGCATGAATTACCCACAGAAAACCAGTGCACAGAGCCAGCAACACAGAGGCCCAGGACTCAGAGCCCCAGCATGGCTCTGGCTGCCCCGAGCATGGCCGTGCCTCTTGGAGCATGGAACTGTGGAATCCCTGGGTGGACTGGGTTAGAAAGGACCTTAAAGCCCATCCTGCTCCAGCAGCCCAGATATCTCTCTGCACTGCCATGGCCTAGGTCTTCTGAAGGCCATGGAAGATGCTGGACATGCCCACAGGGCCCTGGGTCACCACTGAGTGTGTAAGGGACAAGCAGAGTGACTGCGGTGTCACACAGCAGGGATGGAGTGTGGTAGCCCTGTGTTTGCTGCAGGGTGTGGGAACTACCACGAGCATCCTTCTGAGGCCACCCAGGTCCTTCCCAGACAGTGGCATGTGGGGAAAGCTTGCAAGACATTCAAGGGAAAGGATTTTTGCTGGTCCATCTCGTAGATGAAGCCTGGCAGAAGTGTCTTGTGGCAGGTGAGTGGCCAAGCTCATCTTCCACCACCTTGTCCTTGCTGGACCGAGGTCTCATCACCCCTGGGAGGGATCAGAGCCCACAGCTGTGGGAGCACAGAGCGCTGCTCTTGTCTCATGCAGAGCCACCTCACCACACACACAGATAACACTCAAACACTGCCCACAAACTGAGCCACAGGCACTCAGCAGCTGCATCCCCAACACCAGAGTGTGCCCTGGAAAATGCACATTGTCTGATGTGGGAATGCTGGAGCTGATCCTCACAGCACGGTCTCACTCCAGGGACCCCAAAAACTGCAGGAACCTTCTCCCCCCACTCCCCAGAGGAGCAGAGGGAGGCAGCCCCTCTCTCATTGCCTGGTGCCCAGTGGGACACCTTGCAAGAGAAACCTATTTCCTCTCACAGCAGCACCTGTCAACTGCAAACCTTTCATTGCCTGCTGATTTAGTTTCTCCTCTGCTCTGAATTAGGGAATAAAAAGCAAAAGTTTTAATGTAATGGAAGCCAGCACAGTGGCCTTGCAAGTTCTTAAAATTTACAAAGGCAACAATAAATCTGCTGAGCTAAGAAGAGCTCTCAATGAAAAAGGGTAGATTTGTTTTCTCTTTATTATCTTGCAGGTGATTTTCAGGGCTCGTTGGTATTTTATTTCTTGTTAATTATTCTCCTTTCTGAACTGAGGGCCTTGTCACCCCCCAGACCCCAAGCAGGCAGGAACACCTGGCAGGGGAACGGCAGCAAGGTGAGAGTTAATTCCACACCTGCCTTCCCAGGGGAGGCTCACCCTGCTGCTGGCTCAGATGCTGTTTCTCACCTTCCTCCTTCCTCAGATCAAACCAAAATGTTCAAGGTCGTGTGTTCTCCCCCAGGGAGATCTAAACACAGATCTTGGAGCTGTTCTTGGGCCGAACCCCGACCTCTCCTGCTGCTGCCGGGCCGTGGGGGCTGCTCAGCTGCTCTAGTCCTTCCTTGGAGGGCTGCTGGAGCTGGGGGAGAGCTGGGCACCTCCAGCCCTGCAGATCGTGGCTCTCCCTGCTGCCTGGGCCAAGCAGGGCTCAGTCTGAACCAAGGTGGGGGTCCTGTCGTGGTCAGGGGTCCCCCAGCTGGATGGTGCTGTCCCAAATCCCCCCATGCCACCCCCTCCTCTCCCAGTCCTGCACGTGCTGGTTCCCCTGAGCCAGGGAGGGACAGCTGGTGGGAAGGGATTCGGGCTCTGGGACCTCACCCAAAGCTGCTGAGCAGCAGGAGGTGGGGAAGCAAGCTGGGAAAAGACAGGAGGAGGATGCTGAAGGCTCATCTCCTTCTCCTCCTGGGAATATCCTGTTCATCCTTTCATTTACTGCTCCCTGAGACCTCACAGCCAAAGCTGGAGCAGAATGTTCAGTATCAAAGAGCACGAACCACCAGACCCCAGAGAGCAGCTCCAGGTGTGCTCACCTCAGCCCTGGGAGCCCCAGAGACCTGCAGTGCAGAGGGTACGAGGGAGGAAACAGGTTGGAAGGGTGATTGTGATGGACAAAGCGGGTGTGCGGGGATTCACCACCTTCTTCAGGACCAAGGACACAGTTAAAAGTTCACCAGAGATTGCAAAGCAGGTGGTTTGAGGGTCTGCATCGGTCAGGGGATAACATTTGGTGGTTTATGGAGGAAATTGGTCTAAAAGGCCAAAGAAGGAAAAATTACATATCTGTGTGTGATTGCTCACTTAGCTTCACACGGATCAGGAGCTCTGGAATTTAACATCCCTTATTTCAATTGTTCAGACAAAGAATGCTCACAACACTGTCCAAAATCAGCAGCTCCCCTTGGAGAGCATTGAGGCAGTGTCTTCATCTCCCTGGATATGTCCCTGTGAACCCCTGACATGCATCTAAATAACACCATGGAGGTTTAACCACAACCCCAGGGATTTATGAGCACTGAGTTTACCACAAGCACCGGGAGAAGCTGCCAGCAGTGCTGGGTTTCCAATCCCAGGAGCCCCAAGCACTCGACAGGAGCAGGTGGCTCTGAGCATGGGGCATGTTTCCATCCCAAAGCTGATGCCTTAGGATTTCAGCTTTTATATTTTTCATCTATTTGTAATCCTGCAGTTCTTTAGTGTATAACTCCAAACTCCATATCCAGTGTGAGCTGCTGCTTTCCCATTTTGGTCAGACACAGCAATTCCCATCTAGGCCTGGCAATTGAGGACACCTCACTGTCTCAGGCCCTGAGAAATGTAAATGAAGAAAGTGTCTTGGGGGCAGCAAATTTGGGATAAATTACTGCATTACAAGACATCTCTTCTGCTGCCAGCCCAAGGCTGGATGCTACATAAAGGCCCTGGCAGGCCCGAGCCTTCAGCCACATCCCAGCACAAGCCAGTCCAGATTTTTACACTTGTGTGAAAAATTGATCCATGCCTTGCCAATAGCGGAAATTTCAATTCTAAGAATGGAAAGAGCAGCAAATTTTGGGTTGGAGGGGTTATTTTCATTCACGAGCTGTGTCATTAAAATCTTCAAACACCAACAGTGCTACCCAGCAGCAGCTCAGCAGATAGCACAGGGCTGTGCTGCTGGGAGCCTTGTCACCTGCCTGTCCCCCTGCTGTTATCTGCAGTCTGATCAGAGGGTCCTGAACTCCCAAAACTGCTGCTGTTGACTTGTTAAATAATACCCAGAGCTGCTCATTGACTGCAGTGTGTCCCCCCAGCGCCCCGAAGGACTCAGGTGACCGGTGGCTCTGGGCAGTGTCACACAAGTGCTGCCAAACGCCGGTGGCAGCTCCTGCCAGCGCCTGCCTCGAGCATCTTGTCAGCAGCCATCTGCACCCCAGAGCCATTCAGACAAGCTCTGCACTCCCAAGCCTTTCTCCTCCCTCCACAGGGGCTGTGGCAGGGGATGCAGAGCAGGGAGGATGTCACTGGCACACCGAGCCAGGAGCCATTCCCAGCGCTGTAGGGGACATGGAGGGGTCCCTCCCTGCTGATTGTGGAGCCTCGGCCACTTGCTCAGCCCTCAGGGCTGAAATGTTGCAGGGTTTCATCCAGTGGTGCTGTCTGAGGGGCTCAAGGGCAGGGTGATGTGCTGCAGGCAGTGTGGGCATGGTGGCAGCTTGGGACACGGGCACCCCGTGCCCATTACCCATGGCCAGGGAAGGGAAAGCTCCTCTGGAAACCACCACCACCATGAGCTGCTTCCCAAAGCTGTGTGTGCAGGGCCAAAGCTGCTAGGACTCCACCCTGGACTTGTGAACAGGTCTGCACCAAGGAAAGCTGCACAAAACAGGGGATTTATCATGAAAAATCACCCAGCCACACACAGAGCAGGGATCACCTGCCTGGAGAGAAGAGGGGATCCCACAGCAGCTGGATTTTGCCCAGTGTTGTGAAGCTGCAGTTGGTCCCACAGCTCCCATAACACATCCCAGCTCCCCTGTCAGGGGACTTCACTGCTGAATCTTGCTGATCTCTGATCCCCATAGATGAGCATCCCTGTCTCCCCTGCTCCCAGTCACCAGCTCCCCACACCAGCTTCCAGGCAGCTCCTGTTACCCTCACCTTTCATCTCTCCCTGTCTCCTCGGTTCTGGGCTGGGAAAAGTGACAACAAAAGCTGAATTTTCCAGGGAGTTACCTGATTCCAGAAATGGAATCTTTAAGAAAGGCACCAAATGTTGCAACAGAATAAAAAGGTTTCATCCGTGTTTTTTACTCCAGGAGCACCAGTGGTTCAGGGATGAGGGGAGAGAGCAGGCCCAGGAGGCAGCTTAGCTGGGACCAGCTCCCCCCCTCCACGTGCATGTAATGGGATGGCACAAAGGCAAGTGAGCTAAAAATTAAAGCCTGGCAGATCCTGCCAGGAACGACTTGGAGGAGCAGCTTGCTAATGGTGTAAAAGCTGGTAATAAAAGCTTTTTCAAATACATCAGAAGCAAAGAGCCTGCCAAAAAGTCTGCAGGGCCAAGAGATGGTGAAGATGTAAGAGAAACTCTCGGTGAGGAAAAGGTCACACAGATGAATTATCTGCATCATCGTTCACAGGGAGAGCTGCATGAGGTCCCAGTGCCAGAGCAGTTCTTTGGGGATGGGGATCTGGGAAGCATTTCAAACTGAACCATCCATCACAAGCAGGAGCGAATCACCAGAACCAGGCGGATTTAGCTCTGGAGGTCTGAGGAACCCAGTGGTGAAAGCACTGAACTACTGAGCCCTGCCTGCCCGTGGTGCCACAGGATTGGGGAGGGCAGAGGTGGCACCTCCTGAGAAAGGCCAGGGAGGTGACCCAGGCAGGAAGAGCAGGGCTGGCCTGTGCTGGTGGGGAGGGCAAGGTTTGGGGGATTTGCAGTATCAGTCTATTGGAGTGAGTTTTCAGCACACAAAGCTGGAAATCTGCTCTCAGCACTGTAGCACTTGTGCTCCCATCACACCCACCCGAGCCTCGTGCCTTGCTCACAGAGGAGGAGGAGGAGGAGGAGGAGGTGCTGCCAGCCCCTTCCCAGTTCCTCAGCCAGAACAGCCTCTTCTCGAGCTGCTCACGACCCTTCAGGCCCTGGGGAGGCACAGCTGCCCTGCCTGAGGTGCTTCCCCCTGGACGAGGTGAGCTGTGCCTTGGATGTGCTGCCCTCCCTCTCCTCCTGGGGAAACCTGGATGGCCAGAGATCACAGAGCTGCTGGGATTTGGAGGATGAATCCAGCTATGAGCTGCAGGTTAAATACAACTGCAGGTTAAATTCAGCACCAGTGAATGCAAGGAATGCACGTGGGAAGGAGCAAGGATAGGAATGCACGTGGGATAGGAACAAGGATGGAGAAGTTGTGGCTGCCCCTGGATCCCTGGAAGAGCCCCAGGCCAGGCTGGATGGGGCTTGGAGTAATGTGGGATGGTGGAAGGTGTCCCTGCCTGTGGCAGGGAATTGGAACAACAGGAGCTTTAAGGTCTCCTCCAAGCAAATCATTCAATGATTTTGTGGTGACTCTAAGTTGGCTCCTATTTCTGAGGGAAACAGGCAGAGAGTGCAACAAAACCATCAGAGCAAAACCCAGCCATGGCCCAGAGGCAAAGTGAAGGAAAGGACCAGAGAACAAAACCAAACACATCTTCCTGCAAGTGATACACACAGCGAGCCCTGCCCTCAGAAAGGGAAACAAAAATGGGGAGAGCACCAGAAGGCAGAGCTGGGATTAGGGCATGGATGACCTCCACCCAGCTGGAAAGAAATGAGGTCCCCTGTAAACCCACCAGCAGCCCCAGGAGGGGAGCGTGGGTATTTCTCACACTGCAGAGCTGAGACTGCCCCATGGACAGATGGGGTCAAAGCAACCCACCTGTAATCATCCTGTGCCACAGTCCATGGAATTGGAAATGGTCTTTGGGCTCAGACTGGCATTAGGAACCAGAGGAACACAGGATCACAGGCAGATTTCGGCTGCAAGGGATATTTGGAGGCCTCTGGTCCAGCCACAAGTGTCCAGTGGCAGCTGCAGAGCTTCAGAAGGTTGGCTGGGGCCTGGCTCACTCCGTTTTTAAAAACCCCCAAAATGGAGACACCATCTCCCTGGGGCAGCTGCTGCAGCTCTGTGCTGCCCCTGTGGTGAGGACCACGTTCCTCACATCCACTTGGGATTTCCCTTTTTGCAATATGTGTCCCTTGCCTCTGCAGTGTCCCTGCACACCTCTGGTGGGAGCCTGGCTCCAAACTGGCCCTTGCCAGCAGTGGAAGATGGGTCACCTCTTGCAAGTTCTGTCTTCTGCCAGCTGGCCCAGCCTGGTTCCCCATCCTGGGTTATGTTCTGAAGGCCCCTGAGCCCCCTGACCGCTCTGTCCACCTCTCCTCTGCTGAGGGTCCCAAACAGGGCCCCAGAAATGTCACCCCAGACCGGGGAACAGGACCTCACCCCAGCGTTCTGGCTTTGCTCCTGCTGGTGCAGCCCAACAGGACCTCAGCCTTCAGCACTGTGGTGACGCACTGGGATGACAGGTTCATCCCCAGGGTGGCCCAGATGTGGCCACAGCCTCAGAAAGTCCAGAAGCTGCTACTCCAAGAGCACAACAGCAAAGGTTGCTGTCTGCACAGCCCAACTCCCATGCCAGGTACCCACCCATGGCTGTGTTTCTGCAGGTCATGCCAAGCACAGAGAGAGCAAACATCTGCCCACAGTGAGGGTCTGCAGCTGTGGGGGATGTCCAGAATCTCCTGTCACATTGGTCACTCTGGAGGCACAGAGACTGATGAGTGAATTAACAAACCACTTGAGTTCTTTGTTCTTTAGCCTTTTCAAAGGGCACTGAGACATTCAAGCCCTGCCCCAAGAGCTTGGGTGCAGCCTGGAGCAGAGCCCAGTGCTCTGAGAGTGCTGGGGGTGGATTTGTGCTGTCCCAATAGCAGCCACACAATTCCTTAGGTGGGGAATTCCATGGGCATGGTCTGAGCTGGTGGGTTTGGAGCCAGCACGGGGCTCTGCTTGTACTCACCCCTGCAAGTCTGGCACTCCAATCCCTCCCCTTCTCACAGTCCCATGACTCTGAGCTCTCTGGCCATGAGAAGAGCAAAGCCTGGAGAAGAGGAGGCTCGGGGGAACCTTCTTGTTCTCTGCAATAAAAGGAGGGTCTAGCTCGGGGAAGTCAGGCTCTGTCCCAGGAAACAGGGATGGGACAAGAGGGAACAGCCTCAAGCTGTGCCAGGGGAGGTTTACGTTGGATATTTGGAAATAATTTCTTCCCTGAAAGGGCTGTCAGCCCCTGGCATAGCTGCCCAAGGCAGTGGTGGAGTCCCCATCCCTGGAGGGATTCTGAAAGATGTGGAGATGTGGCACCTGGGGACATGGTTTAGTGGTGCAGTTGTCAGCGTTAGGGAAATATTTGGATCTGATGATTTTAGACATCTCTTCCAACCTAAACAATTCCATGATTCTGTTAAAAATGTGTTTCTATAAGAAAATGGTGCAGCTTGCAGTAAAAGCCCCTGAGATGACACCTGGCTGAGGGCAGGTCATGGTCCCCAGGGCAGAGACACCCAGCCCTGGGAACATTGGAAGGGTAAATGCTTTTGGGGCTCTCAAAGGGGCCTGGGGGTGAGGATGAATCCCTGCAGATGGACCTGGGCTGGGGACCTGCTCATGGATGAATCCCTGCAGATCTGCTTGGACGGGTGAGGAAGGGGTAAGGAGGGTGAGGAAGGGGTGAGAAGGGTGAGAGCAGCCCCCAGGCAGGCCAGGGGCAGCCCAGCTGTCTGGGAGCAGGGCTCGGAGCAGGGATGTAGCTCAGAGAGCAGAGCCCTGGGCCCAGGCTGCTGTGCCAAGTCCCTGAGCTGAAGGATGGAGAGCTGTGCTGCGAGGCGCCAGTGCAAACCACAAGAAAGCCAGGCTGGGCTTCTTTGTAGCACTCCAAGCTTGACAATTAATGCGTGCAAGCCACTGAATTATGGGCTGGAGACACTGGGAGCCCAAATGGCAGCTAACGAGTGCTGTTGATTGGCTTTCCGGAGGCCATGGAGACACAGACACTTATTCTTAGAGACATGGGTCCCAGAGGGAGCTCGGCAGACACAGGAGCCTCTCTGCAGCCCTCACATCCTCCCTGCCCTGCGTCCCCTCACTGGGGAGTGAGGCAGGGATGCAGGGAAAGGGGGCACCGAGCCCTCACCCACCCATTTGTTCAGCCTCAAACATCCCAAATAACTTCACTTGCTCTTTCTGCCTTGTGCCTCCACCCTGCAGGACAGAAGTTGCCCTTGGGAGGTTATGCCTTAGGATTTCAGCTTTTCTATTTTCCATCTAGTTGTAATCCTGCAGTTCTTTAGTGCATAACTCCAAACTCCATATGCAGTGGGAGCTGCTGCTTCCCCATTTGGGGCAGACACAACAATTCCTCTCCAGGCCTGGCAATCAAGGACCCCTCACTGCCTCAAGACCTGAGAGATGGAAACCAAAGTGAGTTGGGGGCAGCAAACTTGGGGTAAATGACTTCATTAGCTGAAGCTGTAATTGGAAGATGAACCCCCAAAATGCAAATAGCCCAAACTTATAAAAGTCTGAAAACCCGTGACCCGTTGTCCATTTTTGGGTGTAGCCCCTGGGGAGCTTTGTCTGCCCAAAATGTACCTGGAGGCCCTTCAATAAATATAACTGATTTTTATTGCCTTAGTTTTGTCTGGCCCCTGTTTCTAGGTAGTCCCAAAAAGGCATCAGAGGGATGGGGAGTGAGGCCAGCAGTCCCCTGAGGGTTGGGCAGAGCCCACAGGCTGCTCTTGGTCTGCAGGGCAGGTGGGGAGGACAAGGAGGGGCAGCAGAGCTCCCTTAAGGCAGGTCAGTGTTGCAGAAAAAAACTCTCCACAGTGTCAAGGAATCCCAGGAAAGCCTCACATCCCCCGTGCTGTGCCCTCCCTCACATAGCTGTGCTTCCAGACACAGGAATGCTTTACAGTCAGTGCATGTTTCCTGTCACACTCCCAATTAATTGCTGAAGTATTTGAATGTTGGGTTTTCTCTCCATCTCGCCAGAACAGGGGCCGTGTGCTGCTGTCCTTCCTCTCATCTCCACGCTGGATTTTCCCTCCCTGATGATTTCTGTGCTGATGCTCTCCAAGCACCAGGCAGGCATGAGCCTGGCACCTCCCGCAGCAGGGCAGTCAGCTCCAGCCCTGACTGGAGCAGCCAAGGGCGACCAGCTGGAAAATCACTCCTGCATCAGGCACCACTGCTTCAAGGTCAAGGCAGCTCTGTCCACGTCAGGCTCTGGCTCTGGGGTGGTGCATCCCCTCAGGGCACGTCTGGGGAGCACAGGATGGACTGGTTCAAACACTGGAGCAGAGCAGACTGCCCAGGGCAGGACTGGACAGCCCAGGGCACTCGAGGGGGTTCCTGCAGCATCTGAGAGACAGATCTGGGACTCTCACCAAGGCAGCACCAGTGGAGATGAATAAATGTGTTTGTAGGGAAGGATTTATTTGCCAGTGCAGAAAAGCAAACGCCCAAATCTCACCACTGAAATGCATGACTGGACAGCTGAGAAGGGGGATGCTCCATCTCTCAGTGCTCACAACACAGAGATGTTTGGATAGGGCTGAAAAGGCTGATTTCTGAGGTTGTCATCAGCTTTTTGGGGCAAGGAAGATCTTTGTGCCTTTGGCAGGCGGGTGATGGATCTGTGTCCCTTGTGCCACTCCACCCCGTGCCCCAAGTGTACCCCAGCCCCTGCTCAGGCACTGCTGGGACACAGTTCAGATTCTGTCCCAGGCCTCAGATCCTTCCTTCCCTGGCTCTAGATCAAAGTTTCCAACTTTGCAGTTACCATTTAAAAATAAGAGAATAGCACAGACACGTCTGAAAGTGCAATGAGGTTTTTAGCGTTGTTTTGTTTCGTTGTTTGGTTTGGGTTTTTTTCTTTTTAATTTCACGGAAATTCATTTCTTCATTTCCCTTCAGCAGCTCTGTGTCTCTCCTTTGGACACTCTTTAATAACTCTAAGTATTATGGCATCCTATATATGCCATATTATCATATTATGGCACCCAGAAATGCCTCCAGCACTGGAGGTAAGAGAGCAGCACCTTCCAAAGCAGGAAGGTGTTTCACCATCCAGTGAAGAACCTGTTGAATGGTGAATGATGGATTTGATGCCCTCCTGGGGTTCCCTCCCTGCTCCGTGTTGCCACCCTTGAGTTGTGTCACCACTGCCTGTCACCAGCAAATCCCACAACAAAGGCAGCAGAGAGATTCACACAGTGCTGCTGGGGATGGAGACTCCAAGGGAGGAGCTTCCCAAAAAGGCTTTGCTGCTTTCCCAGCACTGTCCACCCAGGAGGTTGCAGTGCCACCTTCCCCAGGTGCCTGTAAGGAGAACACTTTTATCCCAAGAAATTTACAACAATTCCCCCTCATCAAAAATCCATCATTCCAACAAAACCCCCATGGATGTGATTTTCTTTAATTTTCCATTGTTGTTGTTGTTGTTTCATTTTTCATTTCCCCATTTTCAGGGTCTTTTAGCAGATTGCTATTTTCCACATCCTTTTGTCTGACCCTGCTTACCACAGGATGAAGGGCATCAGCCTTGATCCTTGGGGTTTTTTTGCAATTTTCCCTTTGCTAATGTTCAGTTTTGCAAACTTCTCCACATTAGAAAAGTGGTAAAAAGGACTGCAAAGAATGAAGATGAAAAGCTAAAATAAACCCAGAGTCCTTGGTAAATCTGGGCATCACATTTTTGGGGTTACCAGTGGTGAAAGGAAAGGAATGGGAAAGGTGGGAAGGAGAATGAACAGCCCAAATCTCCTCCATGTCATGGCTGGTTTAATCAAATAATTAAAAGACATTCTTCCTGCTGGGGAAAGAACATAAACCACAGACATTTGGGGCATCTCTTCCCCAATGCTATTGCTTTCTCCTCAATAAATTTCACCCCTGAGTGAGCTCGGTGCTGCCAGGTTCTGGCAGCTGTCTCTGAACATCCCAGAGGCTGCATTGCTTTGCCCAGGGCGGTGATTTGGGGAGGAAAGAGGCAAGTGTGGAGCAGAACAAGGGCTGCACCACCTGACCTTTAAAGGCCCTTCCAACCCAAGCTGTTCTGTGGTTCTGTGAAGGCACACAGGGGTCAGGAGGGCACAGACCCATCCCACAGCCTGTCCCTGTGCTGACAGCAGTGGGCAAGTGTTTGTGGGGCAAAGCCACAGTCCCCAGTCCAGCAGCAGTTAGGAACAGTCCTGAGACTGAAGCAAAGCCAGGAAAGCCTTGGCTGGTGTGATGCCTTAGGATTTTAGCTTTTCTATTTTTCAGACCCTGCACTGCTTTGGGGTATTACTCTAAAACCCCATAGCCTGTCAGCTGCTGTTTTCCCCTTTTATTCAGACAAAACAATTCCTCTCTAGGCCTGAAATTCAAGGACACCCTACAGCCTCATGCCCCAAAAAGTATAAACAAAAATGAACTGGGGGGAGCAAACTGGGGGTAAATGACTCCATTACCTGAAGCTGTAATTGGAGGATTAACCCCTGATGTGTAAATGGACCAAACTGATAATTGTGCGTAAAACTCGTGACCATTGTCCATCTTGGGTGCAGTCTCTGGGAGGCTTTGGCTGCCCAGGGTGTATTTGTTGAAGATCTTTAATAAAAACCCATTTTATTCTCCTAATCTTGTCCAGCCCCTGTTCTAGGGAACCGCTCCAGGCATCAGGTGGAGCCCAGGTCCAGCACAGCTGGGCACACACTCACTCAGAAGGGAAGAGCAGTGGTGGCTGTGGCAAACACCCAACCCAGCCATGCAGGCCCTTCCCTGTCCCCCACAGAGGCTGCTCAGCTCCAAGGGATCTCACGAGGTGGCCCTGGGGACAGAATCCCTTTTTGTACCTTTTTGTGCCCATCCAGGACAAATCCAGACCTTTGTCTGCATTTCCACCATGACAGGGAGGTTGTTCCCCACCTTCTCCTGGGCACCTCCCTCCACCAACATCATGCCATTTGCAGGTGTCAGGACTCCCCTCCTGCTCCCTATCAGGAATGTTCCTCTCAAAAGCCAAGTTTCCAAACTACTTCGAGGCAACGATGAGATTATTTCGGCTCCCTGGAAAAGTTACAGGGACAGTTCTTTGGCACAGGGTCAGAGCTGAGAATCTCTGGATTCAGCAACGTGGCCAAAGCAGAAAGATCCTAGCGTGTATAAATCAGACAGGAGGGTTATTTCTGAGGGGATGTAATACAGCCATCCTGACGTTACAGTAATTCTTGGGATAGGCTCACTGAAAGGAGTTCAGGAATTTGAAGTATGGGTGATGAGAAATTATTTTGGAACCAGCATATTCACTTTATTGAGAATAGTGGTAAGGTGCCCATAAATCTTTCTAGGAGCATTTCAGGTACTTTTATGACTCTTGCATGGGATTTATTGCATATTTTCAGAAAAAAAAATATAATTTAAAAGGACATTGCCAAGCAGTTTTTATAGCTTTTATTTATTTTTTAATCTCCATTGTTCACAGAGCCCTCCTCAGTGCTGGAAAACGCAATTCTGCCCTGTTACATCTCCCAGACAAGGAATTTTGCTTTCTCTCTGCAATGCTGAACAGGGATGGAGCTGGAGTGTCTTGGGCTGGGGTAGGTGGGGTGAGTGCCCCTCCTGCAGAGCTCCAGGAGCACTGGACCTGCTGCAGTGGCTACCCACAGAGGGACAGCCAGATTTTAGGGGAGGCATCCAGTGCGGTGGATCTCCCTGTGCTGGATGTCACTGTGGGAGGGTAACAGGGCTTTAATGTTTTATTTTAAAGCCCATTTTTTCAGCAGTGTTGAGAAATTCCATGCAGCCCTGGCATATCCCAAAGGCTGCCTTGGAAAACGGAGCAGATGAGGAATGCTGGGGAGTGATCCCCATATCTTGGGCAGGAGAGGATCTGTTTTATCTGATTCCTTCAGGAGCACCTCTTTTCAGCCATGGAATCATAGGACACCCTGGGCTGGAGGGGACCCCAAGGATCATCCAGCCCAGACCCCCCAACAACCCCACCCTGGGCATCCCTGGAGCTCTGGCAGCCTCGGGGCCGTGCCCATTCCCTGGGGAGCCTGGGCAGTGCCCAGCACCCTCTGGGGGAAGAACCTTTCCCTGAGCTCCAGCCTGACCTGCCCTGGCCCAGCTCCAGCCATTCCCTGGCTGCTGTCCCTGTCCCAGAGCAGAGATGGGAGCTGCCCCTCGGGAGGAGCTGCAGATCCCTGAGCTCTGCCCTCAGTGTGCCCTGCTCCAGCTGCACACACCAAGAGCCCTCAGCTGCTCCTCCTGTGGCCCCTCCTGACCCTTGACCATCTCCTTGACCCTCCTTTGGACACTCTCTGACAGTTTCATACCCAGGCTGGATGTTCCCCCTCTCCAGTGGAGTTGTTTTCCAAATCTGCAGCACTTCTGGCCAGAAATGCAGCCCTGGAGTTTTGGCTCCTGCAGCCTCCTTTGGACAGCCTGAGTTTGTTTAGCCTTCCCTGGCCTTCCTGCTCCTAATTGAAATGCTGCTCTGGAGGCCAGTCACGTTGTGCTGGTGTCTCCTCTGCTGCTCCCATGTCACAGGGACCGAGGGCGAGCCAGGGCATGACATGTCCCAGTGTCACACCCCGATGGCTGGCAGGGAAGGGACTGGCAGTGTTGGCACTTTTGCTGTGCTGTGGGCAGGGGGAAGGAGCTGCAGCAGGGGCTCCATCCTCCTGGCAGGGAGCAGAGGTGCTGGGGCCAGAGGATGGAGTGGGAGGATGGACCAGAAATCGCTGCTCCCAGCCTGACTCCTCACAGACCCCGGCAGCCTCTTCCAGCAACCCCTTCCCAGTAGTGCTCCCTGGGGGCTCTGCAAGGAGGAAAAAGTTAAACACATTCATCAGGCAGGTCTGGCTCCTTTCCCCTTTCTTCGTCATCATCACCAACCCCTCCAGTTCTGTGGGTTTTTCCTTCATTCTCTCTCCCATAAAATGCTTTTCATTTGGTGGCTGTTATTCTTTTAAATACTTATGAAAACTCATAAAACTACGTGGAAACAAGCAGCCGTTTTCTTCTTAGAAAGAAGCTTCTGCCAGCAAAGCAGAAAAAAAAGATCATGCTCGAGTGATGCAGAGAAAAGTAAAGAATAAAGGAAGCCAGGAAGCAAGCAGGGACACAAGCAAGGAAGGTTGATTTTCACATGTCCAGAACAATTGCTTTACCAAAGACTGTGACCATGAAGATCAGCATTTTCCAGGCTTGTTCCAGAGAGCCCATGAAATCTAAATGACAAAAATGGGCTCTTCCATCTCCAGCTGTCAATTCCTAGAGATGTCAGATGCTCTGAGCAGAAAAACACAAGGTGGAAACCACCTCTCCTGTGGCCAGGACACTTCTCCTACCAACTGCTTCAGGCTGAGGGGTCAGGATGGAGGAGGAGGTGCTGACCCCAGAGCTGCAGCCCCAGGGGAGCCACCCTCCTGCCACGGTGCCTTTTGCAGCAGCTGGGTGGCAGGAGCTTCTTCCAGCCTCACCTGCAGGCTCTCCACAGAGGATGCTTTGGTCAGGTTTGCTCATTAGCAAGTCCTTGATAGGCATTGCTTGGGATGTGCCTTCTCACCAAAGGCCCTCAGGGACTGTGCATCAATGAAATAGATTTCTCTACCAAGATACTCAAGCCCAGCCCCTCAATTTCTCCTCTGCCAGGGCCCCAGCTCCTCAGAGAGGGCAGGCTGGTGGCTGTCGAGCTGCAGGTGTTCCGCCCACCTGTGCTGATGTGAAGAAGTGACCCTGACTCATTTGCCTTGCCCGTGGTTTTCCTTTCTTGCTCAAATCCTCCTGACACAAGATCCCGGGAGCTGGTGGTATCAATTTCCCAATCGAGGGAGGTCTCCTTGTGAAGTAAAATCACAGCAGCTAAAAAGCTTCCTCTGCAGGTTCATGAGTTTGTTTATTTCTGTTGCCTTTTATCTAGTAACTGATCTATTTTCTTGCGTTTTCCACAGTGTCATTGGAAGCTGAAGCTCACAGTGGGCTCAGCAATTAGTGGTAGCACAGAAATATAAGGCAAAAACAAGTATTGCTAATGAGCTGACACATTAAACAATGAGTCACACTTCCATAAGGAGCCCAAATCGAGTTATAACCCTAAATAAACAAGCTGTGAGAAACAGTTTACAAAATATGAATGTGTTACTTATTTAACTGCTGTTGAGAAGCTGCGATCTGAACCCTGAGATGTATTTAAATATCTGAGACAAATACTCAATGAGTGGTTTGTCAGACCGAGGCAGTGGGGGCTGCATGGGATGGAAGGAACCCACAGCAGGATGAGGGGACCAGCAACACACAGCCTTGGGATTGTGTCCTCCCCTCTGCGTCCTTCCACACCTCCGTGTGGAGCGGGCAGGGGCTGTCCCACCAGGGAATGGAGGCAGCAAAGGCTGGGAGCCAAGAGAGGCTGCAAATGGGAATGTTCCTCCTCTCACAGGGGTCTCTGGGCAATGGCAGAAATTTGGGAATTCTCAGGCTCTGGAAGAAAGTCATCACAGGGTCAGGCAGAGCCCCTGTGACTTTTTATTTGGGGTCTGGAAAGTAAAACTGAAGATAAATTATTAGTCCTAAATTGAAGGAGAAACTTCCTTCACTTTTTATCAGGGCCTGTTGTGACAGGACAGGGGGGAATGGGTTTAAACTGCAGAGAGGTCAGTCTGAATTCAATATAAGGAAAAAATTTTCTACAGTGAGGTGATGGGGACCTGGCACAGGGTGCCCAGAGCAGCTGTGGCTGCCCCTGGATCCCTGGCAGTGCCCAAGGCCAGGTTGGATAGGGCTGGGAGCAGCCTGGGACAGTGAGAGGTGTCCCTGCCCATGGCAGAAAGGAGGAGATGACATTTAAAGGTCCTTTCCAAACCAGGCCCTACTATGGCTCTATGGTTCTATGGATCTACTGAAAGAACACAATAAGCTCAACCAGAACCTTCTCCAGGCTGAACAACCCCAGCTCTCTCAACCCCAGCTCTCTCAACGCCCCAGGGTGGAGGCTGTTTGTAAAGGAGATGTTATTTTCCCCAAAGAGGGGGCAGAGTCTTGCTCAGGCTCCTTTGGATTCAGGAGCTCTGACATGAAAGCACTGCTTGCTTCTCCTGCAGGCAGGAGTGAGCTCCCAAAGGAAGGGCTCTGCCCTCAGCTTGTTCTCATGGTCCATGGGTGTCACCCTGTTCTTTTGAGAGTTTCAAAGTTCTTCTAAAAGTTCCTATGCCTTCTAATATTTACATATTTCAACTGAGTTTTCTCACACATGTTCATGTAAATAATGATTGTTTTGCACTCTTCTTTGTGAGTGGAGAGAATTAATAGACTGTTAATTTAACCAGTGTGATTAGAGAAGTAACAGTTTCACCCTCCAATCCACTGTCATTTTTACTATTGTCTATATAGTGGAGTCAGAAAATAAACTTTGCATTTTTGAGTTCTTTTTCTTTCCTTTTACCTACTTCTGTGAGTTATTTCGTGTCACAGTGTGACACATGGGTGGTGCTGGGTGTGCCCTGTCCTGGGGCTGCCCTTGGGAAATGGCTGGGGAAGGAGCCACTTCCAGAGCACTGGTAGTGCTGGGCAATCTGTGTTTTCTTTCAGCCCCTGGTGAGTATTAGAGGACCTTTCTGAGGTGTGGTCATCTCTCTGGACACCTCTCCAGCTGGAGAAGGGTGATGTCTCCCTGCCCTCCACCCTGGCAGCCAGTTGTGAATCTCCAGCCTGCAGGTGCCACCACGAGAGAAGGAGAAGGGTGACAAGGGCTGTGATGTGGGGATGCTCCAGCTGGGCCCCGCCCTGTGCATTCTGCTGCTCTGAGACATCCTCAGCTCAAAGTGGGGTGTGACCACCCCAGCACTGCTCCATCTCCCCACATTGCCAGTGCCCAGCCTCGGCCCTCTCTGTGCTCAGTCTGCCAATGCCACCTGTGGGCTTTATGACAGCCTCACCTCAGCAGGCTCCAGCTGCCCTCCAGGAGGAGCTCGGACCTGTGGCCACAACTCTGATCCTTCACAGACCCTCCTGGTGTCCATCCCACCCTTCCATCCCTCTCCTCATGCTCTCTGTCCTCTCACACCTCTCCACGCCTTCTGCCCTGGCCAGACAGTGACAGTGATCAAATCACAAGTGGCAGAAGGACTGGGACAAGCTCCTGGGCTGGCAAAGTGAAGAGGTTTTAGAGGTCTATCAGGAATAACAGAAACCCCAGCAATGGCAAAGGGTGCTGCTACACAGAGATGGTAAAACTGCTCATAACGAGGCAGGAGAGGCAGACGTGACCAGGGAGCATTTCTGCTCCATGTGTTTGGGAGGAAGCACTTCCAACACGCAAGGACAATGAAGTGCTCTTCAGGCTCTTGGTACCTAAGGAGAATGTCAAACAACATCTACATGGGACAAACATTTTCAAATCACCCTAAAAATAATAGTAATCTCAATAATAAGTCTAATTTCACATGTCAAGAGTCTGAAGAGCTGGCTGAGGGTTTCTGCAGCCCTGCACAGTTAGTGCTAAATGATTTTATGACCAGAGAAATGAGGTGCATCATATTGGGCAGGTCTAGAGCTCGGACCCCACAAGCATCACAAGAGCCCAGAGGAGGTTCGTGAGCTGCAGGAGTGTTGAGTTACTGAGACTGGTGTGAACTGCCTGAGCAGATGTCTGTGTCCTCTGCTCACCCACCATTCCTCCACAGGTACCTTCAAACAATCTTGATGCTGGATTTGGTGGTTCCCGACCCTGCAGACAATGGCAGAGCTCTCTGGGGAATGCCCGTGCCTTGGGAGTCCAGAGGAGGTCTGCAGACAGATCCAGGTGGGCTGGGACTGCTTCTCCCAAGCCTCTCGAGGTCGCTGAGTTCATCCCAGGTGTGGCCACGGGATGGTCCTCGAGGGGAGGAGGTGATGGGAGCTGTGCCTACCCCAGGCTTTCCAGTCAGGATCACAGAGAGAGGGGGAAAGGGTGAGTCCAGCCCACGGGGCACAGCTCACTTCCTAGGGCAGTGCCAGGCCCTGACAAACTCAGCCAACAGAGAAGCATCTCAGGCTGCTCTGGTGGCTTCCTCTCTGCACCACGTGGTTGCCCATGCTGACCCAGGCAAGGGGACGGGGCACAAAATCCCTGAGGCTGTGGAATGGGCAGAGGACAGAGCCCTTCTCCTGGCCAGAGAAGCACCAGGAGCTCCAAGGCTCAGAGCCCCATGGTGGGTGCAGGGCCCCCTCCCCATCTCGGACCTGAGGGCAGGTGCCCTCAGCAGGGCAGGGAGACTGAAGGGTCAGAGATGGAGCTGGACCTTTCCTTCCCTCTCCTACAAGTTGCCCAAAGGATCCCAAAACCCCTCCTGCCCCCGAGCACAGCCCTGTTCCAGGGCAGAACAAGCTCCAGGGCAGCAAGCAGCCAGGGGCAGGATCAGGGCAGGGAGCAGCTCCCAGGGAGCAGCCGTGGGTATTTTTATCTCTTTCTCCAACCTGCCTGTTTCCCAGCTCTTTCCCCTCAGGGCGACCTCCTCTCCTGGCAGCGCCGTGTAGGGGAGGTGTGAGGGCAGCAGCTCCCAAGCCCACACCACAAAGCATCCTCCATCCCTGGGCAAACGGCTCAGAGCTCCCACCACGGGCAGCCCACCCTGGTAATTACCTCAGCACACACCTTGGCTCTTAAGCACATGGTTAGAAACAGATCAGTGTGAGACATCTCCTTAAGTCTCATCTGGGAATCACTGCTATCACCGAGCCCTGCTTCCCCAGTCAAAGATGATTTACTCTGATCTGCACTATTGATTTTATGGTGGGAAATGTGGTGATACCTAGAGAGAGAGTGAGACAGAGATTTGACTTATGTGAGCATGTGGGGAAGGCTCCAGTCCTCACCATAGCGCCTGCCTTTTCTGCATCTGTACCAGAATTATTTGTAGTGTTTTATGCACCCATCTGCTCCCTGCATGCTCTCTATAAATCTCACTGGCTCTCTCACACACACACATGTTTGCTTTCCATGTAGATTACTTATGATGAGAGTCTAATTAGACCCGGGGAAGCCTGCCTACAGAGCGAGCCTGGGGAGAGCTTAATTAAAGTCAATGGAGAAAATTATAGGGGAAAAAAAAAATTAGGGCAGCAAGGAAAAAATATCAAGAAAGAAACCAAGGGGAAAAAAGAGGCAGGGAAGCAACAGCACCAGTGAGGGAGTGTGTGAGGCTGCCAGGCTTCTGGGGAAGCCACCCTGAGCAGCAGAATCAAGGGAGGACTTGGTGCTGTGGCCTGCAGAGCTCAGGGAGTGTTTGTGGGTCAGGAGTGGGGCTGGTGACAAGGTGGCTGGGTGCACAGAGCCCTCTGCACGGGGCTGAGCAGGAATCCTGCCCTCCTGCTCTCCTCCCGGGATGGATATCGAGGGTGCATGAGAGCACATGGCTCTGGATCCTCTCCACGCGTGCCTTGAGCTGTCCCGGTCCCACCCACGCCCCGACCTGTGAGCTGGACAAGCAGGAGCTGAGCAGGAGGTGAGCAGGAGCTGAGCAGGAGCTGAGCAGGAGGTGAGCAGGAGGTGAGCAGGGGTGCACAGGGTCTGGTTCCTCGCTGTGTCCATCCCCCACTTCCCACAGGGGACCCACTCTCATTCTCACACAGGAATTTGCTGCCGTTGTGCAGGTGGGAGGTGAAGAGCTCGGCCTGGGAGGGCAGCAGGGATTTTGGGTGTCACCTCAGGGCACTGAGGGCAGCCCTGTGACCTTTGCAGGGCAGGACACTGTTCTCCCCCACTGTGGAACCGAGTGACATCTGGCTGAGGGAGAGCATCTCTTTTAGAAAGTCTTGATTTAAAGATCACAAATGATGGAGAATCCACCACATCTCTTAGCAAATTGCTCCAATAGTTAATTATACTCCCTGCTTAAAAGATGCATCTTATTTCCAATTTAGGTTTTTCTAGCTTCAGCTTCCAGCCAATGAATCTCATTACATTTTTTATCTGCTAGATTAAAAACCCCTCCATTATCAGAAATCTCCTCCCTCCATAAGTATTTATAGACTATGATCAAGTTGCCTCTTAACCTCCCCTTGATAAAGTAAATAGGCTGAGCCACTCCATCTCTCCCAGGCAGGCAGGCCTTGCACACCTCCACCCATTCCTACTCTTTCCTGAGCCCTCCCTGTGCCTGCACCATCCTGGGCCAAAATCCTGAGTCAGGGCAGCTGAGGGGTGCTGTCCTGGGCTGTGACATGTGCCAGAGGACCAGGCTGTGCCACGGTGCTGCTGCAGGAGGGTTTGGTGTGAGGGAGATGCACACTGTGCTCGGGGTGGTGCCAACACAGAGGAGATTCTGCAGGGAGCACAGAGGGGACAGGAGTGGGGGGAAGCAGTTAGGAATTGTGGGATCATTGGGGTTGGGAATCGTGGGATCACTGGGGTTGGGAATCATGGGATCACTGGGGTTAGGAATCGTGGGACCACTGGGGTTGGGAATCGTGGGACCATTGGGGTTGGGAATTGTGGGATCCTTGGGGTTGGGAATTGTGGGATCACTGGGGTTGGGAATTGTGGGATCACTGGGGTTGGGAATTGTGGGATCACTGGGGTTGGGAATCATGGGATCCTTGGGGTTGGGAATTGTGGGACCATTGGGGTTGGGAAGGGCCTCCAGGAACGTCAAGTCCAGCCTTCAGCTGAATCCCACCGTGCCCACTGAACCATGGCATGGAGTGCCACAGCTGCTTGGTTTTTGAGCACTTCCAGGGATGGTGACTCCAGGGCCACGCTGGGCAGCCCCTTCCAATGCCTGACCACTCCCTGGGTAAATAAACCTTTCCTGATATCCAACCTGAATCTCCTGAGCTGCCACTTGAGGCTGTTTCCTCTTGCCCACTTGTTCCCTGGGAGAAGAGCCATAGAATTTATCAGGCTTCAGAGACCTTTACGATTGAGATCAGCTGTACTTCAGCACTGCCATATCCCAGCACTAACCCAGGTTAGCTGCCACATCTGGACTTCTTCAATTCCTCCAGGGATGGGGAATCCATCACTGCCCTGGGCAGCTGTGCCAGGGCTTGATCATCCTCTCAGTGAAGAAATTTTTTGTAATATTCAGTCTCATCCTCACCCAGTAGAACTGGAGGCCATTCCCTCTCCTCCTGTCCCTGTTCCCTGGAGCAGAGCCCGACCCCCCTAGCTGTCCCCTCCTGTCAGGAGCTGTGCAGAGCCACAAGGTTCCCCCTGAGCCTCCTTTTCTCCAGGCTGAGCCCCTTCCCAGCTCCCTCCGCCTCTCCTGGGTCTCCAGCCCCTTCCCAGCTCCATTCCCTTCTCTGGCCATGCTCCAGCATTTCAATGTCTGTCTTATCATGAGGGGCACAAAACTGACCCCAGAATTGAGGATGGACATGCTGGTAAAGAGAGAAACCAGGGCAAGAGGAATGTGATGCAGGGAGAACATCCTGGCAGCTGGGCAGGAGTGAGGGCAGCAGCATTTTGGGGGCAGGACCTGCAGCATCAGAGTGCAAACTCAGCTGGGGTGATGCTGCTGCACCAAAATCCCTCAGCAAGGAGAGCTGGGCAAGAGCATCTGTGCAGGCAGCAGGGAAGGAGCAGAATGACCCACAGGGATGGGTCTGGGGGCTCTGGCAGCTCTCAGGGAGGGTCAGCTCAGGTTCAGGGTCATCTCTGCCCCTCTCAGAAGGTGCAGCCTGGGAAACAGTGGAGACTTCACCTGAGTGAGGGTGGGAACACCTGGAGAAGCTGAGCTGTGCAATCTCTTCTATGATGGGTCTGTGCTGCTGGCAGAGGTGTGCTGAGCTCCCCCAGGACTGTCCTGTCTGGGACAATTTGGCACCAGTGGTGCAGACGTCTCTTCAGCCAGCTGCTTGTCCTGCAGTTGTGTTGGCAAGCACAGCTGAGCTTCCTTCCAAGGCAGAGCGAGGCCTTGGGTGATGAGTGTCTCCTTCACAGGGCTGCTCCAGCCCTGGAGCGTGATCAGACCTGGCTGGGAGTGGGGCAGGATGGGCTGATGCCGTGGCATCATCACTATGCGGTGCCAAACAGACACATGCCCTCCACAATTGGCTCTGGCAGTGCCACCAGCTCTCCCCCACCGTTGGGCACCTTCTCCTGGATCAGCACTGTGTCCTTGGGGTCACTTGAGCCAGCCTTGGCAGGAGCTGTACCCAAAATGCTGGAGTCTGATGGGAACATGCAGCCTGTGCAGGCTGCCCACGGGCTGGGAACCGTCTGCTTCCCACAGCCTGCAGCCCTCAGAGCTTGCCCCTGCCCTGTGTGTGCCCACGTCCCCTGGTGTGGGACAAATCCCAGACAAGGGCAGTGCTGTAGGGAGCACTGGGTCCCAGTGGCTCTGCTCCTTGCCCTTATCTGTGTTCCAGACTGCCAAATCCTCTCCATTTGGGCTGAGCAAGGGGATTCCTGGAAAGCAGCAATACAGATGTGCTTCTGCTCACAACGTCCAGCTGTGCATCCCAGTGCCATCAGCTTAACCTCATCCTCGCCAGCTGACAGCTGGAGCATCTTGGAGCAGGGCTGTGTCCAAAGCCACCTCCTCTTGCATGCTGGAGACCCAGGAACTCGGGGTCCAGGGCGGTGCAGGGCCCAGCAGGCTCTGGGGAGCTGCTGCTGCGGGCCAGGGAGAGCAGGATGCTGCTGTGTGCTCAGGCAGCACACGGGGGGAGGCTGCCCCCAGCCCTGGAAGCCTCCTCACACCCACAGCTGCAGACCCTGGCTCATCCTGCCTGGTGTCAGATGCAATAAGAGAGATGAGCTCCCCCAGCACGGCCAGCACACACTGTGTGGTCTCCCTCTGGCTTTAGGCTCCCAGAATTTCTTCTTCTCTCTGAGAGATGTCAGGTTGAATAAAACTAAATAGATCCTGATGGAGGAAAACTGCAGTTAAGTGGGTTGGCTGACTGCTTGCCTTCTTTTTGTTTTGTTTTTTGACTTGTCACAGTTAGAAAGCCACCAGGGAAATGTACTGGCAGGCCCTCGGTCACGGTCCCTCGCTCTTGCAGGCCGTCTCCCCTGAGCCTGGTTAGCTCTGCCTCCCTGCCAGGACAGGAGGCCACTCCAGCCCCAGGAGAAGGGTCAGCACCTGACAAGTGTGAAATGAAACTTGTGTCACCTTGTGCCTGCATGATTAGGAAAGGATCACCCATCCCTGGTGGCTGTGAGCCAGCAGTGTCCTGCCCAGAGCCACCCCCTGTGCCACCCCAGGAGCAGAGGGGACCCCAAGGCAGTGACCTGGGGACAGACAGAGCCCGTCCCGTGGGGATGCCCTACTGGAGGCTGGGCAGGACAGAGACAAGCCCCGAGTCCTTGCAGAGGAACCAGATCTCGTGATCCCAATGTGCATCTCGTGACGTTTTTCACCCACACAGCCCCTGGTCCCAGCATCATGTGAGCCCTGCTGCTCATTCAACTGTGCCAGTTTCCAGGCACATGATTTGGGGACTGATTGGGACTGGGATGTTCATGGAATCATAAACTTACCGAATGGCTTGGGTTGGACCTCAAAAATCATCCAGTTCCACCCCTGCCATGGCAGGGACAACTTCCACTGTCCCAGGCTGCTCCAAGCCCCATCCACCCTGGCCTCGGGCACTGCCAGGGATCCAGGGGCAGCCACAGCTGCTCTGGGTAGACACGTTGGATAAAAGCAGCCAAAGAAGGCAGGATGTGCTCCATCACTTGTGTTGAAATCTGATTTTTGAGCTTGACTTACAATTCTGGGCAAGGCCAAATTGCATTTTTCCTTACCTGGAAGCCATCAGCCAACAGGTCCAGAGCACCTGAGAGGCAGCATCCAACAGTTCTGATAAGGAAAAAACACTGGATGAAGGTGAAATAGTGGCTGTTGGGGAGCTGCTCCAGCCCTGGCTTTCAAGAGCTCCTGCAGAGGCTGACAAAGCGGAACAGCAGACAGAGATGTTTGGGGTGCGTGTCATGACAGCACACCAAAAGAAAACATCATCATTTGGAAGAAAATTCTCTCTGCAAAACATCTCCCAAGGTCAGCAAAGACCAAGCACAGAAGATCATGCAAATGCACTGAGTGAAAGGAATTCAAAACTCTGTGCTTCAAAACACATTTTGGTGGTGACCGTGGTGTTGAGTTGAACTTAAAGCTCTTTTCGAATCTTAATGACCCTATGAAAATTCACCTCAGGGCACTGGAGCTGCTCCACTCCATGCCCAGATGTGTGTGCACTACCTGAGGTCAGCTCTGCTGTCCCACCTTGGCCAGGCAGGACCACTGAGAGCACAGGAACCACGTGGGACCTCTGTTCTCAAAGGCAGGGCACAGAAGCCCCAGGGAAACCCACAAACTCTCAGAGCATCTTTGGCCCAAGGTCAGCCCAGCCCTGCTGGACTTCACAAAGAAAAGTCTTGTTAGAGGAACATGGCCCAGATTCCGTGGGATGGTGGGGATTGGCATGTCGAGCAGAAATGCAACTCTCTCCTGGAGTTTCCTCTCTGGATTTGTAGAGGTGCTGAGCACAGCAGGGCAGAACCTATGACTCTGGGGGCTCAGCTCAGTAATTCCTTCCTGGTGTTGTGACGAACCAGCCAGTGGGATAGAAGGAAAGTTCCAGATCCCAGTGAAATCCCAACCACCAGCTGCCAGCAAGGGCAGGTGCTGCCCACAGGGCCCCTCTGGAGCCCGGTGCCCTGGATCTCATCACAACCCCATGCCCTGGGCTGTGACAAATCCTGCAGTGTCATTACCAGGACCAGCAGAAATAGGCCAATCATAGACTTCTATCTGAAATATTTTCTTCTAATTGATTCCAGGTGTCCTCATGCTCCTCCCAAAACTCAGCAGTTTTCAGACCTGGGGCTTTGTCTCTTCCATTTTTTTTTTTTTTTTATTTTCTTCTCTTCTTTCTTTTCAGCCTTATCTCTTTTTCCTTTTTGGTGAAGGAGGAAATGAAACCAGTGGAAACTTTTAGGTCATTTAAAACTGAGGTCATTCCAAAACAGGAATTTAATATCATTTTTGCTGATCTAACGTAATGTTTCACTCATCTCTGACCACAGCAGATTTCAGAGAGCCCCACTGGAGACACTTCTGATACCTGAATGAGTCCAGAGCAGATCCCAGAGCCTGTGAGTATTTTGGGTCCCACCAGCTGATCCAAACTTGTTCCATGAGCAAGAAAATGAACAGAGATGCCCGGGGCAGACACAGCCAGGCCCTAAGCAGGGAACCATCCACATCTTCTGACCAGGAATCCAGCTGTGCCATCCTCACCCAGCACAGGTATGTTTGAAGCTCTGGCATTTCCTGGGACCTGTGACATCTGTGGTGGCAGCAGTACCAGGAAATAAAGACAGATCTCTCCCGAGCCCTGCCATCAGACCAGGAAGGCGGAAATGTGTCCACGACAGGATGGGAGATGATTGTCCTCCTTCCCTTTACCACTGAAAGCTCTCCACAGTGATCCAACAAGCCCAATTTGTGTTCTGCTGTTGAGGGACAGTAGAAAAGTTTGATCAGGGATAACTTTGCACTGAAATGTCTCACACCTGCCAGGGAGGAGCACTCAGCATTTCTCTTGGGAGAGGGCACCTCTTCACCCATGCTCTTCTAGCAGGGTCCCACTGAGTGGGCCTTGCCACTGTTCTTTGGTCATGACTGCTTCATGAGAAACAAATCCTGGTGTTGTGCAGGAGCACACCCATCTCTGAGCATCTCAGGAATCAGAACAAGGGCTGGAAATCAAACCCTGGACGTGCAGGACTGCGGGCAGCCACCTCTCCTCACTGCAGCAGAGAGTCATTAAACCAATGCTGGATTTTCCTAAGAGAAGCTCTAAAAACCTGAATTCCAAGCTGCACTCCCCCGTGCCCCTCACCCTCAGACCATGAGGCTGAACCTTCACCCTGATCCCCCTGAGATGGAGGCTCTGGTCGGCCTCCAGACATCTCCAAAGTGTTTTGTCCCAACCACAGGGGTTTGAACATGGTCTTCCCTACAATGCTGGGACATGGCAGTGGGAGAGGGGAGCTCAGGCCCCGTGGTCGTGAGAGGGAGGGATCCCCCATGGAGGCTGGGGCTGTGCTGGCACACCAGAGCGAGGTGCTGGTGCTCACTGCTGATTTATTGGCAGGGCTGGAAGGTGTTGCATTGGGTTAAGTATTAACAGATCTCATGAGCCTCATTAGCTGTCCTCTTTTCACTCTCCAGCTGAAGAGTTACTGCTCCAAAATCTATAGTGCCTTGGCAGCTGCCTGGCTGATTCCCAGGTTAACCCTCACGGGGCTGCTCTCTCGCCATCCCCGTGCACGCGGCGTGTCACAAACCACAGCCATCCCCGTCCTGGGGCTGTCCTGCTGCTGGCCAGCAAGGCAGGAGGCCTCTTGGACCATTGTCATGCACATGTCTGCCCTCCAGAAGCCAGAGGCCCTCTAAGCAGAGAGCCAGCCTTCCCCAGCCCTCTTGCAGACATGCCAGCAAAGGCCAGCTCCTGGTGCAGACCCCTGGGCACGGGGATCTCCCCCTGCTCAGCTGGGAGCAGCCCCCAGGGTCTGCAGGAGGGATCTGCCTGGCTGGAGGTGGTACCTGTGCACTGGCATCTCCACCAGGGTCAGCCTCCCACCCCCAGCAGCGTCCCTCAGCCCCAGTGATGCAGCTGCCACCTGAACCCATCACCCCCGGAGTGGGGTTGCTGACACAACCTCTCTGTCTGGTCAGAGAGAAAGTCAGATAAACTTTCCCAGGTAATGTTCTGGGGAGTTTTGAGACAGCTCAGAGAAAGATTAAAATAACCCTTAATCTTTGCAGCTGGTGTTTTGAAGTTGTAAGGTGTTTACAAGAAGGGTGTTATTCCTAAATACCAATGGTGTGAGGGGTGTTGACTGAGGACTCAGGTCCAGCTTCTTGGAACAGTCTATAAAAGAATGGGAAGTCCAATAATCTTTGCATTTGCCTCAGAGATTGGAGTTGTGTCGCTTCATTCAGCCGTCCCTCAGGATGACACCGGGGCAATGCCAACAGGCTCAGGGGTCACGGGCTCTGCAGGCTCCAGAGGGGCTTCAGCGTGCAGACACCCCCTGCTTGGTCAGGCACAGCCCAGGGCCAGGGCTGTCCTGGCCTGAGCAGCCCAGGAGGTGACACAGTGGCACAAACTGCTGGAGATGTCACATCCACCAGCTCTCTGGGGCTGCAGATGTCCAGGGATCTTTGCTTAGGAGCACCGAGCACGGGGCCAGGAGTGACCACGGGAGCATCAGGGGCTAGCCCAGGCAGCCCTTGTGGCTGATGGGATCCCCAGGCCCCCCTCGGGTCCTGCCAGGGCAGTGTGCTCAGCTGGTCCCTCCCCACACCACGAAATATTTGGGCCTTTCTCCTGCTGGAATGTGCCTGGTTTTTGGCTTCCTTGAGAGAAGGCTGCAGCCATCTCCATCTCACTGTGTCCCTCCCTGGCAGCCCAGAACTGCTTCATTCTCACCAGATCCTCATGGTCCAACAGAGGCATGAGCAGCAGGGACATTTCGTGGAGCTTGCTAGGTTTCCTGCTGCCCTCCAACTAATCCTCAAAGTCCGCAGTGCGGACTTGTCTGTGCAATTACAAAATACCACCCAAACCCATGAAGAAGAAGGAAGAAGAAGGTAAAGAAGAACAACCTGCCTCTGCCCTAAAACCTCCATCCTGCTTCATATATATTACTATATTCTAAAACCCCAAACTTTAAGTTTTCCATCCTGTGACATTACACACTTCTAACCAACTACACACCCCTGATCCCAGTTCTATCATTCCATTTTGGAAGCCTTCTCCAGGGCCTCAGGTCAAATGCAGTGCTTTCCTGGGAGTCAGAATCTGTCAGCACAGAAAGTCTCAAATTCTCAGCATCCAGAGCTCCAACACAGCTCCAGCCTCTCCAGCCAAGTGCCCACAACCCTGGTGATGCAGGAGGAGCTGGCAGGGAGTGCAGGGGTGGCTTGACCTGGTTCTCCTTCTCAAGGGCAGCTCTTGCTTCAGCAAGCCCTGGACAGTTCCTGCAGCTCTGGGTAGGTCCGTGCTGGAAAGCACTTCCTTCAGACCTGTTAATTGTTAAACAGCACTGGGCTTTAATTAAAAAAGAGCCAGGTACGTTACAGGGAGAGCTGGAGGTTAACAAGCTGGGCAAGGTCATTATCTGACCTGCTCCTCCCCTGCCCCTCCTCTGCCCTGACAGGACTGGGAAGGGCCGTGCAACCCCGGTGCTCTCCCACCCCTCATAAACCAGCCTGTGCAGGCAGGAGCTGCCGTGCCAGGGACCCCCACAGCCAGCCTGACCCCCTGGCCCTACCCAGGATGCTGCCCAGGACAGGCAGAGGGCACTGGGAGCTGCTGGTGGGGACCAGGCACTGCACCAGTCGTGCTGGAGCACGTAACAGTGCAGGTAGTGACCAGGGTGAGGGTCAGCGTGGCTCTGCAGTGGGCAGTGAACCCCTCAGGGAGCCTCCTGAGGCTGGGAAAGACCCCACACGGTGGACAGGCTGAGGTGGGCTGGGGAAAGGTGACATCTCAGGGGACCTGGGCTCAGGAAATGCTCTGCCACTGTGCAGAGCTGGCTGGGAGCCACTGCTGGTGCTCACACAGTGCCAGTGTCCCCCGGTGACTCTCCACCCCAACGGGTGATGCTGCAGGTCCCCATGGCCAGCACACTGCCTGTGGATATTCCCAGTTCGGTCAGAGAGAAAAAGAGAAAGATTTCTGCCAGGCTAAGCCTGGGAAAAAGTCCGAGAGGAATGTGAACAATCTGTTATCTTGCTTTCCGTTCATATTGTTTATAGATGTGTTCTACCACACTGGCCTAAGTCCAGTGTGCCAATCAGGTGAAATGTTTTTACTTTAAGACCAATGGAATCAATGTTCACGATGTTCTCTATAAAAGAGAGAAGTGCTTTTGAATAAAGGCTCATTTTGCCTTCTGAAATTGTGCGAGTCATTTCGCCCGTCCCTGGCTCAACAGCGTCACACTGCCCACTTCACCCCCCTTCTCAGGGCTCTCCTGGAAGCTCCTTTGAGGCAGGAGTGGAAGGCCCAGTGCTTCCCAGTGGACTTGGCTGCAGCTCCCTGCCAGAACACACGCTGCAGCAGGAAATCAGGTGCATGAGAAGCGTAGCACTCACTGCCACTCCTGTGCAGCTTGGTGTGGTTAAACACCTCTGCAGACACGGAGCTAAGTGACATCCTGAAGGTCAGTGAGGAGATCAGCTAGATCAGCAGGACTGCAAGCCAAGAAACAATCCCAGGCTGGCCACGCCATCTGAGCACTGGGGGGTGTCAGCCTTTGGCCAGATGCTATTCACCAGCCCATCAATAAGTTGGCAGTCAATAGCAAATCTCTCCGGATGGAATTTGTCAATGACATAAAGATTGGCAGAGTGGTGAATAATGAGGCTGTCACATGGAGCTGGATCGCTTCCCCCGCTGGGCCTGTTCCAACAAAAGAGGTTTTAATAGCCTCAGATGCAAAGCAGGGCTGGGGCTGGGGCTGGGCTGGAGGCTGGGCCGGGGCTGGCTGGATGGGAGGGCCCAGGGGAGGCTCTGGAGGTGGGAATGCGGCTGTCACCTCCCGGGATGGGCAGGGATAGGGTAACCCTGGTGCCTGGAGTGGGTACCTGGAACAGAGGCCAGACAGAGTTAAAAGAGTAAAGTGGCATTTATTAAAGGCCTTCAATAGATACACCTTGGGCAGCCAAGCCTGTTGGTCAAGTTGAATTTGATGCAGCCCAGGACACGACTGATATTTTGTCCAAACCTGGCTACTTTGTCTCCCAAGACTCCCTCTGCCCATGCCAGAACATCTGAAATCCCAGGAATGCTGGATGTGAACAGAGGCTTTTGGGGAGGATCCTCAGATTTGAGGGAGAAGAAAAGCAAGGGAGGATGAGCTGCTGCTCTGCGTTCAAGGTGACAGAGCCGTGGGGCTGTGCTGATGGCGAGCTCCCGTGCGGGTGTCACTCGTGCTGTCCCCATGGTGTGTGGTGGGAGCCACCCCTGATCCCCAGGGAAAGCCTGGCAGGCTCTGGGCAGGACCTGGGGGCTCCTTGCCTCGGAGCCTGCTGGCCACTGTGTGCCCAGAGCCCTCCTGCCTCCCTGCAGCACCTGCTGGAACCGTTGGAGCAGCCTCGGCAGGGATTTCCATCCCTCGGAAAATAATTATGGGAAGAAAAGTGCTGGTATTAATCGGAGCCTCCATTTAAAGATTAACCACAACAAATGTGTTGCATGCAGGAAGTTTATTTAACAATGCTCCCATTGTACACCCCGAGAGCATGTTTGTCTTCATTAGTGCAGTAATTCATTATATGGCCTCTCTAACATTCAAATCAGAAGGAAGAATATTAAAAAAGTAATTATACTTTTCAAAGTAAAGCTTTATGGGTAAATTGTATGCAAATCGCTGTCTAAATCAGGGCGGCATATCTTAAGCAGATCTAAAAGTTGCAAAGGCTTCCACGGCATCATTGATATGTAATCAACATAGATGTATGATTCTGCTCCTTACTTAGGCAAATTTGAATGGCAATCCTCAAGTAGGTAATTGGTATTTATCACAATGGCTGATGGGGAGAAGCTATAATCTTGTTACGGGTGGGACCAGCCTGTCATAAATCAACCTGCTTGGAGGTTACTGCAAGACTCTGTCACATTTGGGTTTCCAGATGCTTTTAATCACCTTTTTTAACCTTCACCTCGTTTGTAATATGGGCAAATAACCTTCAGGTCTTTGAAGGCCTCTTCTGCAGGTGTCAGTGTGTTCGGGGAAATAGCTGAGTGCCCTCACACCATTTGTCCACCCCGTGATGACAAGCCCCTTTTCTCTAATCAAGATAGTTTAATGAGATTTTTTTTTTCCCCTTACTAAAATAGCGCTAGGAATAAAACATGAAATTGATCATTTATGTGCACCAGGGAAATCACGTCATTTGGAAAATAATTTAACAGGATTGGATGGTTCAGATTTACTGCCCAAACTGCAATCACCAGCTCTGGGGACTGGGGAGGGAGAGCAGAGGGGCATCCTAGAGCCTGCTGGGGGAGCGTGGATGGGTGCAGGACACCACCCCACATGGCCTTGGGTACAGATGTCCCCTGCCACCTCGTCCCCCTTGCAAATCCACACTGCTCCTTCAGGCATCAGGTGCTGAAATCCCTCCCCCAGCTCCTGGGGCTGCAGCAGCTGCCCTGGGGAGCCGTGGGGTGTGGCTGGGGTCAGCTGGGGTACAGGGGAGTATGCAACTCCCCTTCCCCAAATTCACACCCCCAGCTTCTGGCTGGGACAGGGGTGTCCCTGCAGCCCCTGTGTCCCTGCTGTCACACAACACAGGGGTCCCACAGAACTCTGAGGCTCAAACACGCAGCAGAGTTTTGGCTGACAGGTCAGGGCACCCCCGAGCACCCCACCACCACCCCCTCCCCCCAAGAGAATTCACAAGCCAACATGTTTCCTGCAGGGGCCTCAGGTGGGCATTGGCCATGCTGCTGAGACCCCACCAACCCCACGTCCCCACCAGTCCCTGGGGATGAACACAGGCAGGAATGTGCTTCTCCTGTGGGCACCAGGTGCCCGAGGTGCCAGGGCGCAGTTCTGCCCAGCCCCAGGCACCAAACAGCCTGAGAGAGGCTGCTGCCAGGCTGGGGTCACCAAAGGGGAGCCAGGGGTCTCTGTTCCACACACTGTGACTTTTCTGTATTGCCTGCCCAGCTCCTCCATGCTGGCAGCTCCACTCTGCTCCTCCCAGCACGGATGTTGGCATTCCCAGATGTCTATCAGCATCTCCGCTCCTGCCAGGGAGCACCTCCAGTGCACCCAGCCCTAAGGGTGCAACCGAGGGTGTGCAGGAACCTCGGTCGGCTCAACACCCTCTCTGATCCCTGCTCTCCTTATCCATCTGGCTGCTGGGTGGGTTCCCCACTCCCTTTTGGGGCACACAGCAGCAGATACCCCAGAAGATCTTGCTGTGTTGCTGCTGGATAAGGAGAGCTGCATCTCGTGCCCCTGCCCATGGCAGGGGATGGAACAGGATGAGATTTAGGGGTCCTTCCAGCCCAAACCATTCTGGGATTCTCTGATTCTCTGATCTCCCAGCATGTGCAGAGCCCATCCTGTCCAAACTCCTGATGCTGAGGCCTTGCACTGATTTAGGGAAGAAGCAGACACAGGGAGCATTCGGGGAGCCTGACAGGGAATCATGGCAGAGAAAAAACAATTCAAATCGCCCAAAGTGACTTGAAGAGGATTCACAGCTGAAAATAGGGGTGAAATGGTTTCTGCTGGTTATTAATGCCATGCTATTTGTTCCATGTTATTATCAGGTGATAACATGCCGTGCAGAGGTGAAAGGCAGACACAGAAATGCATGGTGGAAATTCATCTCCTCCAGCACGAGGCAATTGCAGGGCTAAGCTGGAGCACTGCTGAGCACCATGAGCCAGCAGAGATCTGAGCACTGGAGAAATGAACGTTTCTTTCATTCCCTTCCTTTCTTCTCTTCTTTTTTTTTTTGGTTTTTTTTTGTCTTTCTTTTTTTTTTTTTTTTTTTTTTGGAAGGGGAAAGAGGTTACATTTTTCTGTGTCAGAAATATTCTGTGACACCAGAGAATCCATCAAATGACACTGCGTGTCAGGTCATGTCACAACATCATTAAAACATTATATCTTGTTGATGAGGCTCTTGCCATCAATTCAGAGAGTGACTGATTTGATCTGCAAAAAGTGGAAGTTTCTGTGCCCTGCTTGCAAGACAGCTGGCAGCTCTGCGAGAGGAAGCACTATTTCATATTCTATTTAGGGCATTAAGCCTTAATCCCATTAGAAGATTCATAGCATAGCCAGCTTCAGATAGAGAGATACTTCCATAGCTGGATGGATTTCTCCTACGACACCTGCACCACATGCTACATGGAGCCATTTAGAAAAAAAACAAGCCTACAGTCTTCCCAGCTCCTCTCTGAGAGCTTATCTCTTCCTCTAATACAGTTTAGTGCCAGGTTTTATAGACTGCTCATGCTGTCGGGAATGTTTGCTGGTATTCTGTTAACTTGATGCTTGGCTGTTCCAACACTATTCATTTAGGGCAAGCATCTGGCATGTAGCAACAAGATGGCTGATAGAATAAAATTAGGCAAGTTTATATGATTAATCATAGCTGGGAGCCAGCATCGGTCTCAGTTTGTAAGAGGTTGTGATGTATCCTGTAGGTTATTTATCAGAGAGAGCAAAGCTGCGTTCACACCTCGGGAGAACCCATGGAAACACACCTTTGGGGGATGCTGACATGGCTTCCTGAGGGGGTTCTGGCAGCCCTGAGGCTGGGAGGAGGCAAAAGCCACGATGCTGCAGAACAGGGGATGGTGGTGGCAGAGGCTGGCTCTCTCTAAGCCCCTGCCTGAGCCACACAGGAATTGGGAACCTGGTGACCAGAGTGGGGCCTGTGTGAGCTCAGAACACACATCCTTCATCCCCACCTTGTACCTTAGTGCTGGGGCTGTGTCCCTGCACGCCCCCAGTTTGATTAGCCCAGAGGATGATAAACCCAGGGAACAGAAAGAGGCCAGGGTTAGATCAGATATTAGGAAGAAATCGTTCCCTGTGAGGGTGCTGGGGCCCTGGCACAGGCTGCCCAGAGAAGCTGTGCTGCCCCTGGATCCCTGGAAGTGCCCAAGGCCAGGCTGGACAGGGCTTGGAGCAGGCTGGGATAGTGGAAGGTGTCCTGGATGGCCTTCAAGGTCCCTTCCAAACCCCTCTGTGCTTCTCTGCCTCGGTTTGGTGTGACAGCAGGGGACAGCCCAAGCCCCGATCCTGAGCAGGGATAAGCACTTCCCAAAGCTGCAGCCCTGCTCTGTGGGGACACAGGGCCTCATGTCCTCCTGGCACCTCCTCCCTGCACCCCCGTGGGCTCCTGCTCATCCCCCTGGCTCTGTGGACTGGAGGCTCCCATGGATCCCGAGCTGCAGGCTGTTGTGCATCCCTCTGGCCAGGTGAGGACCTGCCTTTGGCCCCTTGCTGCTCAGCAGCCCAATGGCTGAGCTGCTGTTTGAGCTGGTAGCCCTGATGCTGCTGGGCAAGCCAGCTGTGAGGGGGGCAGGATGCTAGCTGTCCCCAGGATGCCCCATCCATGGCACAGGAAAACTGTGCCCCAAGGTATCCTGCCCCAAATATGCCAGTGCTGCTGGGATGCAGAGTAATGCCCTGTCCTGGCTGATGTGCTGGGGAGGGTCAGTGTGACCATCACCTGCCAGTGAGCCCCCCAGGTTTCGGGAACAGTCCAGGCAGGTGGGATCTGTGCTCTCTGCAGGCCTGGAGGTGTCTGTGACACGGGCGCAGGGCAGAGAAATGGGTTTCCAAAAAATGAGAAATCAAGAAGGAAAGCAAATGCAAAGTCTGAGTTGAACCCTGCAGTCCTGCCAAGCCCTGGCTGTTTCATTTTGCTTTTGTGCCATTGCATTGCTTACCACAGTTCAACAGAATTTGAAGGAAAAAGTCATCCTGAGCTGAGGAATGAAGCACTTGTGCTGCTGTTAAATTATAATTCCCATTTATTCCTTTATTGCAGAAAGTTTTCTTTTTGAGGTATGGCCATTTGCAGAATTAAAAAAGAGGGAGGAAAAATCCCAGTGCCTGGTCCCAGCTCTGCATCTCCCCGGGTCTGTGTGGGTATCGTGCTTGTCAGGAAATGCAGCATCAGCTGCCATGCAATAGAGCCATGATTGATAAGTGTGTAATAACCCTGACCCAGAAAACCACACCTGTAATCTTCCCCTGATGAGCTCTGCCTGCATCAGTCCCATCCGAGTGGTTAAATGCCTCACTGGTCTTTAAAGCAGTCAATTGACCCAGCTGAGATGAGATGGTGCTGCTGAGGTTGCTGGGGTGGTCTGGGTCAGGGCAGCCCCGTGGCTCTGCCCCACCTCGGGGGGGATGGTCACCTGTGGCTCTCTGGGGTCTCCAGCACAGCTCACATCTCCACGATGTGCTCCTCTCCCCATCACTGCCCTCTCCCTTTCCCCATCTCCCCAGCACGCCCCTTGTTCCCATCACAGCCCCCACCCTGCAGCCAGAAGCTCTGGGGCTGGGAACTCGGAAACAAGGATTTTCCAAGTGACATCAAAACACCGGCCAAGAATTTTTAAATAAACCTCGAGATCAGCTCTTTTCTCATTTATTACAAAGGAACCAGTTGTGTGCCAAGCCCTGTGCTGGGCTCTGTCTGTCTGTCTGCCTCCCTGTCTCCCCCAGCCCTCTGACTCGCTTATCTATTTACCTATCTATTTACATGTATTTCTTTTCCCGGTGAATTATGTCAGGGAGGCAGTAAAGTGTTATGTATTTGCAAGCCCCATAATCTTTAAAAGCACAGTGATGCATGCTCCAGATGAGAAAAGAGCCTCCATCCAGTATGTTAATAGATAGCATTAGGGCAATAATGAAAAGCACTTGAGACAAGTAAGCCCCTATCAAAAGCTGAGTAATAGAGATGCACAGAATGAATCACAATGCACCTCCTCTGCAAAAGATATTAAGACGTCTGCTTTAGTGCAGGGTCTATTCACTCCAACAGCTGCTTCATTTCTCTGATTAAAATGGGAGTGGGGAGAGCTTTTCCAGCCATTTCCCCTTTTCTGCAGTACCTTACCCACGGGCAGACGCCCACGCCGTGCCCACGGCGGGGCTGAGCACCCCGGGCACACAGGGGGCAGGACACACGCAAGGACACGAGAGCGACGCAGGCACACACGTTGTCACACGCACGGTGACACTGCAGCGGCTGGGTGTGCGGCGGCTCCCAGGCTCCAGCGGGCACCTTCCAGCTCCCAGTGCACTGGGAACAGCCCCACACACCCCAGCCAGGCCTCGGACACACGGCCCTTTGTGGGTGCACGCACAGGGCACCCCTGGCATTCTGGCCCACTCTGCTCCAGCCCAGCCCCTCCGGGGTTGTCTGCAGCCACCGTGGGGGTCTGGGCTGTGCAGACCCTGTGGGAGAGCGAGGAAGAGAAGCCAGACAGGCCAGGGGGTGCAGGAGGAGATGAGGGTCAGGCATCTGGGATGCAGGACAGGCTTACAGACAGCAGCCATGGACAGGGGTGTTGGAGTGTTGGCATCACTAGAGAGGACAGGCAGAGCCCTGGTGGCACTGTGCTGGAGGTTCTGGATGCACAGAGGAGGGAAGAGCCCTGCTGCAGACAGGCTCAGCACTGCACTGTCACATCACCAGGGCTGTGGTGGAGTCACCAGCCCTGGAAGGGTTCAAAAAACAAGTGGAGGCAGCACTTTGTGGTGTGGTTTAGTGGGCACAGGGGGATTTGGACAGAGGTTGGAATTGCTGATCTTTAGGAGGGCTTTTCCAACCTTAATGTTTCTGTGGCTCTGGTTCTATCTCCACACTGGCTCTGCCTGCCTGATCTGGGCTCGGGGCAGGCAGGAACCCACACTGGGCTGGCCATCAGCTGCACAGGGCAGGCAGCACGGGAGCAGCTCTGGGAGGCTCCACAGGCAGCAGCAGAGCTGGGCTGATCCCATTGTGGGGATAGCAGGGAGGGAGGTGGGGAGATGGAAAGGGCTCGAGCTGACCCCTGTGTGGGGCACAGCTGGGGCACGACAGCCAGGTTCTTCTCCTTGCCTTGCCGGGGGGGGTTCAGATGGCATGAAAAGGGGTTTTCCCCATTTGTCAGCTTTTGTGATGCCCAGGACAAGCATTTCTTTGTGGTGACACAAGCACAAAGACCTTTCCCAGGGAGGCACCTGGGCAGGTGGATGCTGAGTGCAGGCCAGGCTCCCCCAACACCTCGTGAATCACTGAACTGGTGCTACAGAGCAGCGTCCTGGGGACACCCCTGGGCCCGTGGCCCAGCCCCACAGGGGGATGCTCCAGGAGCAGTTTCCCTGCTGAGTTCAGTTTTGTCAGTTCAGAGAGCCTCACAGGAGCATCATTTTGGGTGCAAGCCTACAATAGCTTTGGGTGCAAGCCCACCAAAGCTCTTGATCAAGAGGTCAGGCTTAGAGCTGAGGGCCTTGCCAGGGCAAAAGCACCTGTGTCCTGGTGAGGGACACCAACGAGACAGGAGTGGACGTCTCCACTCCAGGTGCCAACCCCTGCTGCTCTCAGGTCCCTGTTGAGCCATCGTCTTTGTGCCATGGTCTCAGGGTGTGATGTGATTCTCCAGCCTCTCTCCATGCTGTTCCCTGATTTCCCTCTCTGGCTGTCCCAGGTCATTTCCCACTGTCCTGGGCACAGTCTGCCTGTGGGTCCTGTGGACAGGCTGCTCTGGGGGAAATGAAATGCACCTTGGCAGCGGCCAAGAGCTGAAGGGATGCAGAACCCCGGAGTGGATGAGGAAAACCGGGGGAGCAAGCAGCTAATGTGGTGCTCACAAAGCTCCCGAAGATGGTTCAGGTGCAACCACACATCTGTGGGGTCTGGTTGCATACGGTCCCCCCCGCGGTGCCGTGCAGCTCAGTCCCCCGGGAGCCCCGCGCCTGCGGCTGGTCCATGAGCTCCCAGCAGCACCAGGACATGAGGCATACAAATCCCGGGGAGATGGGAGAAGATCTGGGAGGTCATCAAAGGGCTGCAGCTGGAGAGCCCAACATGAGCAGTTTGACAGCAGCTCCTCGATGTGTGCAGGGCACCAAGGCTCCCCGCAGCCACCTCTCGTGTGTGTGTGGTGCCCCTCGGTGCTCCCGGGGGCCACCAGCAGCACAAAACCCTGGCCACGCCAGGGAGGAGGCTGCCATCGCCACTGGCACCTCCGAGCTCGTTGCCAGATGCCCAGGAAAAGGCAGCGAGGCCTCAGCAGGGAGCTTCAGCGCCGCGTCTGCTGCTGCCTGCCAAAATTAACATCACTGACAAAAGGCATGATCCTGAAATTGCACCACCAAACAGATGGATTGCTGGAGTACGGGAGGCCTCGTAATGGAAAAGATGAGTAATTCAAGGAGAGAGCGTGGTGCCAGCGATCCGAGTGCTTGGCTGCTGCAGCAGGCTGGGAACCTGGAGTGCTGCCTGTCGCAGGGCTGGGCTCCTCCGGCTCCCCAGCAAAACCTGCAGGACGGTGCTCCAGGCTTCCTGCTGGCCACCAGCGCTGGGGACGCGGCGTGGGCACGGGGCCGTGGCTGGCTGTGCTGGCTCTGCTGCTGGGTACAGCCCGGGCCCTGCCCACGCTGCCCGAGGAGAGCTGTGGCACTGGTGTGGGCATGGAGATGACCCTGCAAGGATCGCTCCAGGAGCTCGGCCATTCCCGCTGCAGAAAGCCAGGAATGTGCAGGATGTCCAGCCAGCTTCTGTCCAGCAGAGGAGAGAGGGGGAAGAGGAGTGCCTCTGTGTAGCTCCACTTTAAGCATGGCAATGAGATGAGTCCCAAAAAGGCTCTCTGAGCACCCAGTTCTCAGCAAAACCCTCACCCTGAACCCTGTGAGGGCCGGCTCATTCCTTCCCTATGAAGTGACTCACGGGAGGATCTGAGGAAGTCTGACTTTCTTCTGGCACAGAAGAGCAAGATGGCTGAGAAAAGGGACACGCTCCCTCCTCTAACTGCTGCTGCCCTTGCTGCCCTTGTGCAGCCTGTGGGGCTGTGCCAGGGGCTGGGATCCATGGCCCAGTGCCCATGGGTCACACAGATCCTGCCAGCACAGCTCCTGCTGCAGTCAGAGCAGAAAAATAGGCACAGCCACTCTAAAAGAGCCAGGACCTCACCTCACTGCCACCCCCACAGCTCTCCCTGCCCTGTCATTAGACCTGGGATTATTCATTATTCTTTTTCTTTTTTAAGTACAAATGTACTGAAATCATCCACTTGTCAGTGCTATGACTGTGGTGATGCAAATGTGACACAGCAGGATTGTACTGGGCACTGAAATTTAAATTAATGGGAAAAAATGAGCTTGCTGAGTTTTTGGCAGAAGATCTGGGCTGTTCAAGTTGTCCAGTGCCCTGGGGCCATGCTGGGTCCCACGGGGACACCGGGACCAGGGCACCTCCAGCGTGGCTGGGCATGGAGTCACCCTGCAGCAAACACTCCTGGGATCATCCTGCTCAGCTCCCTGCAAGTCCTGTCTGACACACTGGAGGAAAGTTTTAGGCAGCTCAACATTTCAGCTTCTGAAAAAAAAAGGGCAGGAAAAGGAGGGAGGGAGGGAGCATAAATCAGCCACAACTTAAGGCCCCTTATCTCGGAACGACGCCCTGCAGTCCGTGAGGGCAGATACATCCACGGGCAGGGATCCTGCTGTGGGATCACTGGGATTAGATGGGCTTTGCTGTGCCCTGGCTGCTCCTGCTCCTCTCCAGACCCCAGAGATGGGGCTGTGAGGTAGCACCAGGGGTCCAAGCAGAGCTCCTGGTGCCCCACGGTGCAGGTCCTGCGCGCTACATCCCGCCGTGGGCCAGCAGGTGCTGAGTTACAGAGGCAAAGCCAAGCCTGGGGCAGCAGACAGCAGCTGGGGGGATTGGGGGAATGTGGTGCAGCAGCCCCCTCATCCACTGGACAGAGCATCCCAGGGCTGGGGCAGTGCTGGGTGCTGCAAAATGCAGTGTGGCTGGCTGTGTGTGCACTCGGTGCCTTTCCATGGCCAATGCGTCAGTTAATGGGATTTATTCACCACAAGGGTCTGGGTTGGTTTCTCTGTCTGTGAGGCTGAAAGGCGACTGGGCATTGCTGGGGTTCTTCCTTCCTGGGGGTCTCCTAAACCCACGCCAGAGATGGGGAGCAGGAGATGGGGAGCCCCATGGAGAGGAGCAGCGTGAGAGAGAGAGACCAGAGGGTGGGCACGTGTGGATCCCCCAGCTCTGCTGCAGAGGAGGGGAGGACACACGGAAAGGATGCAGGAACAGCACCCCAACACGACATTGTGCCTCTCCCCAGGGGCTGAGAGGGAGCAGGGACTAACAGTGCTCTCCCACCCACCCTGGGAGGGAAAGGTAAGTGCTTGTGAGTACCAGAGAGCAAAACCAAGCTCTATATGTTTAAACTGGCAAGTTCTGTGTTTGTCATCGAGCTGTAAAATGATACCCGAACAGATGAGGACAGGAACTTCTTGGAAGGCTAAGCACAGACAGCAGGAGTGGGGGAATAGCATTTTGCTTTATTTCTTTACATGCAATCCAAGGCTTTTGGTTTGGTTTTTTTTGTTTTTTTTTGTTTTTTTTTGTTTTTTTTTTTACTTGCAGTGTTATATTTTTCTATCCAAAAATGGTTATGAGTCTGCCAGCTCTCAGAGGCAGCACTGAGGGCTTGAGCCGTGTCTGACACACCGGGCCCAAGGGCTGGGACACAGCAAAAGGCACATACCATAAACCCTGGCCTGGAGGGTTAATGGAAAAGCAGAACACGATGGAAGCACCATGTGCAGGCAGTGTCAGAGCTCACATCCCACATGGGCCTGGCCATTTCCAGCTGGTTTGCCACACAGAGGACATCAGAGCCATGCAGATGATGCTGAGCTGCAGGCTGGGTTTGTAGGAGAACATGTGCTCCAAGCAGCAGCTCCTGTTTGTCACCAGGATATAGTACCTGCTCCAGTGGGTGGATAATTTTAGGTGAATGAGAAAACGCTGCTTTTTCTTTGGGTTCCAGCCATGTGCTGGGTGGGATGATGCTCACAGCAGTGACTTCTCTCAGGTGCTGCGTGGTAGGGGCACAGCCACTTCCCCTGGCACGTGTTCCCTGGGTTTTTCATCCCGCAGAGGTGGTGCCTCATGTGTCTGGATGCAGATCCTGTATGGGGTTACGGGGCGGGGTGTGCACAAAGCAAATTCCTCTCTGCCATGCTGTGACTGTCAGGAGACAGAGCACGGAGCGACAGCAGGCACGTGAGCTACTGATGGTTTTAAGGATGCTCTTTTTTAGCTTAAATTAGGGGAGAATCCTGTACAAAATCCTTAACAAAGCCAGAAAGGTTTATTCGCAGTCATTCTCTGAGATGCCAGCCAGCCTCTGAGCTGCATTTCAGCTCGCAGTTTGTCTTGAGGCATCACAAAAGTCTGAACAACAATTGGGTTGTCCCCAGGGGAGTGTCAGAGAGGTGAACTTGGGTTCTTGGCACTGACCCAACGTGGTTCATCACACTTTTCTTCGTCCCCTGCAAAAAGGCAGCCCTTAGGGAAGGGTGGGTGGGCTGGGCAGAGGGCAGGGACCAAATCTGCTGTGGGGTCCTTCACCCAGCACTGGCCAGGGGTGCCAGCCTGAAGGCAGCAGAGCCCTGACCCTCTGTGAGGCCCTGTCCTGTGCTTTATGGCCATCACTGTTCCCCAGATTGTCCCCAGGGGTCACAGCCTGCCCAGCTCCATGGTGGAACACCATCAAGGAAGGCCAGCACAGGTTTCTCACCCCTGAGGGCTCTCCTGAGGGCACATCTCGATTTTGTGTGATGTTTGAGAGGGAAAGGGCTGGGAAACCTGAATTGCTGGGGTCAGGAGGGCTGCAAGAACACGTGGAGGGAAAGAAAACATCAGTGCCAGTGGAACAGCAGTGCTCCAAGAAGAGCCCAGGCTGTGGCTCCCAGGCTCATCCAGAGTCTTCCTTCACAGACTGAGATCAGAGCCCCTCCAAACAGAGTCACAAAATGAGGCCATGAGGGAAAGCTCAGTGCATTGAGGGTCCCAGCACTGTCACAGGGGTGACACTGAGGGGACATCATGGGCACCATGAAGAGTTCATACTCAGCCTGTGTGTTACAGATTGGCAGGTACCTGAGATGGCCAGTTTCTGGAGGCTCTGGGGATCATGGTGTGGGGTGCTGTCACACCAAGGCCACACCAACCCTTTGGACCCTATTGTGCCAGCAGAGTGCCCTGGTGGCCAAGAAGGCCAATGGCTCCTGGCCCGGATCAGGAGTGGTGTGGCCAGCAGGAGCAGGGAGGTCATTGTCCCCCTGTACTGGGCCCTGGTGAGGGCACACCTCGAGTGTTCTGTCCAGCTCTGACCCCTCAGTTTGGGAAGGACCTTGGGACGCTCGAGAGCATCCAGAGGAGGCAACGAGGCTGGAGAGGGGCTGGGAACACAAACCCTGTGAGGAACGGCTGAGGGAGCTGGGGGTGCTCAGCCTGGAGAAAAGGAGACTCAGGGTGACCTCATCACTCTCTGCAGCTCCTGAAAGGTGGCTGTGGCCAGGTGGGGTTGGGCTCGTTCTCCAGGAACTGACAGAACCAGAGGACACAGTTTCAGCTGCCCCAAGGGAAATACAGGATGGATATCAGGAAAAAGTTTTTTCATGGCAACAGTGATAAATTCTGGAATGGCTGCCCGGGGAGGTGGTGGAGTCACCATCCCTGGGTGTGTTTGAAACAAGCCTGGATGTGGCACTGGGTGCCAGGGTTGAGTTGAGGTGCTGGGGCTGGGCTGGACTCGATGGTCTTGAAGGTCTCTTCCAACCCAGGTATTCTGTGATTCTGTGATTCTGCGATGGTGGCAGCACAGACACGCTGGTGCCACTGGCTGTCCCAGGTCACAGGTGGTGTCTCAGGATGGTGTCTGTGCCCCAGGTCATCCTGGTGCTGCGGGAAAAGCCTTCATCCCCCACCCTGCTGCTCCAGGTCCCCACAAAGCTACGTGCTGGTCCAGGTAAGGGGCTCAACAGTCAGGTGGCTTCCAGGTTGCTGGGAATACCATGGAAAAAATGCTAGGAATGAGGGGATGGGCAAAGCAAGCCTCCATCCCACCCACCCCACACCACCCCACCCTCCCTGCACAGCCCAGGGTGGTGCCCAGGGGCCGGAGAAGTGGAGCACCAGAAGTGGGGCAGTGTGCTGGCCGTGGGGCAGGGACAGCCAGGGGCTGGGTGCTCAGAAACCCTGACACAGCTGGGCTTGAAGCCGGGGCACAGTGTCCTGCCCTCACCCTGCTCAGCCTAAGGCACACCAGGGCAGGAACTCTCCGGGGTGTCCTGGTCATCTTCAGGTCCAGAGGGATTGTTCCAGCCCCAGGGTTTAAAAGCCTCCAGGGAACTGAACAGGCACAATTAAAAATGTGTCATTGAGAGCCACAGAACACCACAAACAGCTGGGCAGGGTCACAAAAACCCAATTCAGTGACCCCGTGGCGTTGCACCTCCCTGCCCAGTGCAGTGGGGTCACTGGGGGTGACACGTGGGTGTCTGTGCATGCTTGTCCCCTCTGCCATGTCTAGGTGAGGGACATCTGAGGATATCGCTGTGCTGCAGCACGGAGCTCTGTGGGCTAACTGAAAACAGATGTATAAAAATAAACAGAAATACTAGAGATGTGATTACCAAGGAAACGCATTTCCATACAGGAAAACGTCCAAAACGACTGTCATTTACTTCCTTTATTTATTTGCATTTATAGAAATGCTCCCACCCAAGGATCTGGGCTCAGTCCTGCCCAAATCACAGCACATGGAGCCTGCTGGGCCCTTGCCCCATCACCCCCCACTCAGCACCATGGTGCCCCTCCCACGAAGGAAAGCTGCCCCTCTCCGATGGGGCTCTGGAAACTGCTTCATTTGGAAACTGCCCTTCATTTCCTATCTCTGGGCACAGAGATTCTCCATTGGCTTTCCAGGGACACCCCCCAGGGAAGGATTTTCTGGGCTCACCATGGGGCAGCTGCCCCTGCACCCAGCCCTGGGCAGCCACAGAGGGAGTTGGGCACCGAGAGCTGAGGGGATGGAGCACAGGGATGATACTGGGGCAGGGATGTGGGGATTGCTCAGTCCAACTGCCAACAGAGCACATGAAGTGGGGAGAATACAGGCTGAGGCAAATCAAAAGAGAAGCCTTTTAACTTGCAAGAAATGGAAATGAGAGGAGTGAATTTGGGTCATGTCAAGGCATTCGTTCTACAGGAAATGAAATGTTTTACAAGCCTTTCCTTTTCTACCTTTATTTTTCCCTTCCCCCTGCTCCCCCCATCTTTTGGGGAATTTTCAGCAATTTTTAAAGAAAGTTTTATTTATAAAATGCACAAAGAAAATATTTGAGCTGTCCATTTCCCCTGCAGCTATGTACAGCCCTCACACCCAGCTTCAATCCAATCAAAATGGCATTGGGGGCTCATTTACTAGCCACCAGCAACAAAACTACTGCACTCTTTGCCTGGAATTCTCTCAGATTATCATCTTGCCACCAAACCTTTCCTGATAGCCTCCAGGCTGGGCACTGAGCAGGGATATGAGGGTCTGGCATCAGGACCAGACCCACTGAGGGGACGAGCTGTTGTACTGTGACACGAAATAACTCACACACGTATGTTAAGATTAAAAGAGTGAAAAGAAGTAAAAGGAGGGAACTTTATTTCTGATTTCACAATATATAGAATTCTAAAAGTGGTAGTGGATTGAAGGATGAAATTGCTACTTTTTTAACTACACTGGTTAAACTAACAGTTTAATAATTCTCTCTTCTTATAAAGAAGAATGTAAAACAATCATTATTTACATGAACATGTGTGAGAAAATCGAGTAGAAATGTGTAAACATTAGAAGGTATAGAAAACTTTTAGAAGAACTTTAAAACTTTTAAAAGAACGGGATGAAAACGATCCAGCTCCTCCCTGGGCCCAGGCAGATGGAGATGTGGGGTGCAGCAAGCTGGGCAAACCCCGAGGCTCCTCGTGTTCTGGGAGTGGCTGCAGAGGAGGCTGGTTTGGAGAGAAGATTTGTCTGGGTTTGCTCATGGTGCAGCTTGGCCTTACAGAGCCCCCGGCTGGTTTGGGCTGGAGGGGCCCTAAAGCTCACCCAGCTCCCTCAGCCTGGAGGTGCTCCAGCCCTCAGAGCTTTTTCCAGTGGATGCAGGGACATGCACAGTGCCAGCTCTGGAGCTGCCCTGCTCTCGGGGTGGCAGGAGGGTGCAGCTCTGGCAGGACGAGGAGCCCGTGACCTGCAGAGCATCCTCAGTCGCCACAGCAGGAAGGGACACAGCGGCCGCGCTGCCGTTGCTGGAGGAGACATTCGGCACTGTGGAGCTTTTGTTCCTGAGCTCCATCAGCTCTCCCATGGCAGTGTGGGCATCCCCCAGCACTGAGGGATGGTGCTGTGCTCCAGCAGCTGCAGGGGCTGGGCCAGCAGCGCCCACACCTCGGCAAAGAGCAGCTGCAGGGCGGATGACACAGTTTGCTGCTCTGCTCTGGCGCTGCCTCTGCCGGGTAATTAGAGTTGACAGGGTGTGTGCAGAGTTACTGGGTAATTGCCCACACACCTAAGGTGTGGTGGAAGTCGGGAGGTGAACCAAAACCTTCCACCTGACCTACATGCAGAGGTGCTGCCCAGCAGCAGCGGGACGAGGAGGTGAAGAGGAGGAAGCAGATGATGAAACACTTCTGCAGGCACAGCACAAAGCTGGCCATCCCCTGGCTGCTCGGAGAAGGGACTGAAGTAACCCCAGGTCGGGCTGGAAGGGAAGGCAAGGCGTGGAGCCTGGTGAGAGCATCCCTGCCCCGCTGGGGTGCGGGGGCTGCTCCAGCCCCACAGCAGCATCGGGGAGGGCTGGATGAGCAGGAGCCCCACGTGTAGGACAAGGCAGGTAACGCTCTGCTGGCTGCCCGTGGCTGTGCCCACATGTTCAGCTGATCAGGTTAAGTGGCTCATTTGCCTGGGAGCAGGGAGCCAAGCACTAATGGCTTTGGACATGCAGCCTGTGCTCTCCAGCCCTTCTGGGGCTGCCGCAGGTGCTGCCGAGCTGGCCCAGCTCAGGCAGAGGGGCTGGGGCACATCTCCTGGGAAACGTGCCAGGAAATGGGCCAGGAAATGTGCCAGGAAATGTGCCAGCTTCTGCAGCCATGGCCTCAGCAGAGTGCTGCAGTCCTGGAGGTGCAGCAGGGCTGGCCCTGTTCCACAGCCTGAGGGAACAGGGGGGCTGCTGAGTCAGAGAACCACGGAATCATCATTAAGGTTGGAAAAAACCTCTGAGATTGTTGAGTCTAACTGATCACCCAGCACCGCTGTATCCACCACTAACCCGTGTCCCCAGGTGCCACATCCACATGGCTTTTGAATATTTCCAGGGATGATGATTCCATCACTTACTTGGGCAGCCTGTTCCAAAACCTAACCATCTTTTCAGTGAAGACATTTTTCCTAATATCTAATCTAAACCTCCCCTGGTGCAACTTGAGGCCATTTCCTCTCATCCTTTCCAGTTCACAACCTTGGCAAGCAACTGGAGAGCAGAGGGCCAGGTTAGCTCTTTCCTTCATCCCCTCACCTCCTAGAGCTCACCTCTAATACATGCAGAAAGTCTGGGGGCTACAGCAGAGCAGAGGGGCCAGGAGGAGGAAAGCAAAGCCCGAGTGTCTGTCACATCTTAACCTTGAACCTGCACTGCCAGTGCACCAGCACCGAGCACGAGTGGCCACTTCCAGCCTTGGCAATCTCACCGTGCAGCAGGACTAAATATTCCTGGTGCCACCCAGCAGCCCCTGCCTGAGTCTCTCTCTGGCCTACAGAAACCAGAGATCTCCTGCATCTAGGTTTGCCTTTCATCAACACATCCTGCTTGTGTCCCACCTTTCCTCCCCTCCCAGCCTTGCCCTTTCCTGCCAGCTGTGCCTGGCTGGGGCCTGTCCATGGTGGGGACCTGCAGCCCTCCCCTGCAGCCCTTTCTTCTGCAGGGATGTGGCTCCAGGCAGCGCTCACCACGTGTCTGTACTCACTCTCCGGGCTCCCCTGACCATTATCTGCTCTGCCTTGGCTCTCAAAGCCTGCAGGCCAACACCCAAGCCTTGGGTAGAGCCCAATTCGTGTCCACCCCAGCCCGTTCCACAGAAACCAAACCAGGTCACGGCCATTCAGGCTCGGGTTGCCATCAGCACCAAATTCTCTTCTCCAGCTCTTCAGCGAGACAAACTCTGAACTCACCTCCCCTGTCCCTGTCTGGTAGAACAATCTGACTGTGATCAGGAATATCTGTAACACTTGTTCTCCCATCTATGCTCTGGAAGATAAGTTCTCCCGTATCCACAGTTCCCAGGATTACTCATTCCTCCTGGATGAGGCCTTCTAATTCTTCCATTTAATTGCTCATGTTCCTGGCATCGGTACAGAAATACTTGAACTGTTTCTGCCTGGTCTTATCTGCACTCTCAGCCGAGGAGGTGCCGTCCCCTTGCTGGCTGGAAGGGCTGCCTGACGTCGGTTTTTGGCAAGGTAGGAGCTCTCCCATTCCTCACTGCTCTCTGCTCTTCCTTTCTTGGTCGCCCTGCTCCTGCTGACATGGTCACCATCCCGATGGATGTGGATTCCAGGCCGGGTGCAACCAAGGCCAAGAAAGGAAACGCTCGGAGACAGCCCTGAGACCCATCCACAGGGAACATCACTGCTTATCTGCCTTCCTCCTGATAACCTCCTTTTAATATTATCCACTGCAGACTCACCCTTCACAAGTTCTTTATCCACTTTAATTCTGTGATCCCATCTTCCCTGGGTTAGCTAATAATTTCCCATGGGTGCTTTATCCGATCGTTGCTTGAACCCAGACAGACACAACGCCACGCAGAAAACCCATGGATTGCTCAGTCCCTGTCAAGCTGCCTTTGGAGAACACATGCTGCATTTTATTTCTCCATACATCTCGCTGGCTTCAGCTGTTGTCTAATATAATAGAATCTCAAAAAACTCATGTATTACTCAGGCCAGACGATTTACCCTGCATTTATAGGGTGGTGGCGCCATGCCTTGGACTGACTTCTGGCTTCACATCTGCTCCTTCGCAAGAACTGCCTCCAACCTCATGGCTGTCCTACTTCTGTAAGTCCAGAGGAGGCAGCTACCCTGACCCCAGGGCTGGAGCCCCTCTGGAGCCAGGCTGGGAGAGCTGGGGGTGCTCCCCTGGAGAGGAGAAGGCTCCAGGGAGAGCTCAGAGCCCCTCCAGGGCCTGAAGGGGCTCCAGGAGAGCTGGAGAGGGACTGGGGACAAGGCCTGCAGGGACAGGACCCAGGGAATGGCTCCCACTGCCAGAGGGCAGGGATGGATGGGAGACTGGGAACTGGGAATTGTTCCCTGGGAGGGTGGGGAGGGGCTGGGCTGGAATTCCCAGAGCAGCTGTGGCTGCCCCTGGATCCCTGGCAGTGCCCAAGGCCAGGCTGGACACTGGGGCTTGGAGCACCTGGGACAGTGGAAGGTGTCCCTGCCCGTGGCAGGGGGTGCAACAAGATGAGATTTAAGGTCCCTTCTAACCAAAACCATTCCAGCATTCCAGGATTCATGAACCAATTCTTCCAGGACTCTGAGACAGAGGAGAGCTGGTTCCTCACAATCTCAGTGCATTGAACTCTTGGATCTTTCTGCTCACTCAGCCAGGGTCACTTTCATTTCCACACTGTCACTCCCCCATTCCCAAAGTGCCTCCTCAGCACTGGCAGTACCAAGGGCTTGGTCAGTGCCCTCCATCCCCCCACACTCACCCCAGACTCCTGTTGTCATAAAGACCCTTGCCAGCTGTGCCGCCTTCGGCCCCAGAAGTCTCATTCCTGACGTTCACAAGGGGAAGCACACATTTAAGAACAACCCTTTGTATACAAATCCTTTCCAGTGACTTCCTCTTCCTACACTCAGATCATCTCCCCACCTCCACGGTGCTCACTCCTTGCCCTTCACCAAAAACAACAGAATTCCTCTGAAGGCCACCCAAGTCTCTCTTCTCTCTGCTCATTTCCCCACCCTGGCCCAGACACACTTGGTGTGGACAGCAGGAACCTGCCCGGCACTTGTCTCTGTCCCTCCTTGCCTGCTCTGTCCTGCTCTGTCCGGCTCTGTCCTGCTCTGCCTGTCCCCTTTTACCTCCACCTCTGGTTCCTGGTTAATGTTGTTGTCTCTGTCTTTCTTCCTTTAGAACCAGCTGTATCTGCTCTTTTACAGCCAACCCTCTGTTTCTGCTCCCAGGGCTTTGGGACACCAAACCAAGGTCTCTGCTCCATTTCCTGTCCTTCTACCTTCCTCCTCCTTTGCCCCTGGGTTTCTATGGAGATTTCCGAGGGTGTCAACCCTTGTTCAGATCTTTTTACAGAGCAGTTCTTTGGCTTCTTTATGGTTCCTTCTTTCTCTTTTCCAATATTGTTCTGTATTTCCCACTCCACCCCACTGTCCAGCTGTTTCTCTACTTTTGAGTCCATTCTCGTGCTCTCTGGCACAGCCCCGCCTCACCTGCAGCACCGGGAGGACGAGGTGGGATCAGAATAGAGAATGCTTTCCTAGCTTCTCTCAACCTCATCTTTGTTTTTCCTTTCCTGGTGGCTGTGAGGGAGAGGGGGACGAGCCTGTGTGACAACGTGGCAAAGGCTGCACCACTCTGACCCTTACCATGAGCATCCCACTTACAAAAGAAAGGAACTGCTGGATGTGTTCAGCCACACAACAGCTGGGATGTGGAGTGTGAGATATCCATTCCATTAAAAAGCTCAGAGATAAAATCCTCCTCTAGCGGCATTGTCATTTCCAGGAACACCTTAAAGATGCTTTCATTTTCCTTTTCTTATGTGCTTGTTATACAACAGCAGCAAGAGCAGCTCTGCTCACAAGCACCATTAGCTACTTAACACAGCAGTCAGAAGGAATGAAACCCGGGTTTGTGGCTGTTCTTCGGGCCCAGTCCATTGAGCTATTCACCAAAATCCCAGTGATATTCCAGCCCTGTCACCAAAAGGCTTTGGAGTGACCCAGGTGCGACCTTCTAGCACTTGAAGAGGTCGATAAGAAAAACGGGAAGAGAGTTTGTGTGAGGGTATGTAACTGACAGGACAATGAGGAATGGCTTTCCACTGCTGAGGGCAGGGTTAGATGGGATATTAGGAAGGAATTCTTCCCTGTGAGGGTGGGCAGGGCCTGGCACAGGGTGCCCAGAGCAGCTGTGGCTGCCCTGGGATCCCTGAGAGTGTCCAAGGCCAGGCTGGACGGGGCTTGGGGGTGGTGGAAGGTGTCCCTGACCATGGCAGGGGTGGCAGTGGGTGGTGTTTAAGTCTCCTCCAACCTAAACCATTCTGGGATTCTGTGATTCTATCTCCACAGAAGCCACCATCGTGAGACGGTTTTGTCAGTCAGAACAATCACACTCACTTGTGGATTTCATCTGATTTCAATTGTCACTGGAGCAAAACAGAACAGGTGAAGTGCAGGCTCCAAGCTCATTACAGGCAGGGCTCAGCAGAGCTGCCCCCCTGAGCTACCCAGTCACACAGGAGAGTCATTTATTCTGGGAGATAACCACAAGGAACCCCATCCACAAGCCAGATTCCATCAGATGCAGGCTTTGTTCACCTATAGGCAAAGCAATATCTCAAACTCACCATCAGCGAGACCCAGACATCAATCCCAAAAGTGCACCACAAACCTTTCAGTGTGTCCCAGCAGTCACTCATTGCCATTTTCCTGCCTCTTGCCTCCTGGCCCCTGGGCTGCTTCGTAAAGAAGTTCCACAGTAAAACCAGCCAAAGTTGAGAATTTCCAAGAGATATGAAAATAGCAGAATGCAAATTTTGTGGAGGCTTGAAATTTCAAGTGATTTACCGGTGTCAAACCCGTAAAATCAATTTGGCAGGTGTTCACTGGTTAAAATTAGTTTTAACTGAAAGCTGGAGGCATTATTGTGGGAGTCTTTGAGCATTGTTGTGGATGCACAAGGCACAGGCAGGACTGCACACGGCGCATGTCTTGTGGGGTGTAATCCTTCTGGAGCACCTTGTAATGCTCAGGGAGCTCGGGGGGCTGAGGCCGTGGGGCTGGCACCACAAACCAGCACTTGCAGAGGTTCTCTGGTGTTTCCTGGGGCTCTGGGGTGGTCACTGTGTGGGGGTCCCACCCCAGCACGGTGTTAGTGCCTTGGGTGGGAACCCAGGATGAGCCCAGCCAGAACAGCTGAATTCCAGTGAGGGACAGTGATGGAGAGAGACACCTGGTGAGCTCATAGAATCACAGAACCATGGAATTCTTTAGGTTGGAAAAGACCTGTAAGATCCTCATGTCCAACCACTGTGTTCATCACAAGCAGGGACTCCCACACGACTCATCCTCCCAGGATACTCCAGACAAACCCAACAGCAGCCGTGTACAGCCCCCTGTGCATTCCAGCCTCCCAGTCTGCCCCACCAGTGCCGTGGTGGGATGCCAGGATGCCCCCACACCCTGCTGCCCTGCTGCCCTGTGGGGTCCCAGTGCCCTGTGACCTGTGCAAGATCCTGCTCTAAGACCACAGGCACCAGCGCCAGCAGTTCCCTCTGCCATTCCCTCCTGTCCCCATCCCTACCCCCAAGCTGGCAGTCCTGGAAGTGACATCATGCCCAAAGTCAGTGATTTTGGGAGCTGATGCTGGCAGTCAGGGTGGCCTCCCCTCTGTCACAGTGCTGGGTTGAGGTGACAGCCCTGGGGTACAGAGGAAGAGCCCCCAGAAAGCAGGTGTTGAGTCCTTCAGCACATTGTGGAAGCAAAATACTGTGAGCTCCGTTATCCCATCAAATCCTCCTGCTATGTTCATGTCTGACCTCCTCCCTGTCCCCTCAGCTTGTGGCTGGAAAGAAAATACTTCCCACCTCTCCTGCTGCTGCTGTGCAGCAGGGCTGGAGCCATGGGACACCCTGGCAGTGTCTTTGTCCCCAGGCTGGTCACCATGTCCCCAGACAGGCAACAGCTGGGACTCCTTCTGAGGGTTTCACTCGAGCAGACCACCCTGGGGCTCCTCTCCAGCACGAGACATCACCCAGTTCCTCAGACAGGACCCACTCCCAAAAGCTTTCGAGGATCAGAAGCTGCTCCAGGACCCCAGTTCCAAGGGAGACGGGTCTGTGGAGCCAGATGTGCCCAGCTCCAGGGCTCTGGGCTGGCTCTTCAACAAGCAGCAGCAGGGCTGGGCCAGCAGCACTCCTGTCCTCACTCCAGGGTCAGCATGAGTCCAGAGGGCAGGGCAGGGAGCCCTTCATCTTCCCTTTGGAAATTAAACAAGAAGCAGAAAGGGTTTGGTTTTCATTAATATTTTTCTTCAAAAGTTTTCTGGCTTCCCTTCCCCATCTTCTGCCAATATTTCTTCGAGGGGGCGGGCAGCGAGGAGCAGGGAACGTCTGGCAGCTTTTTGTTTTCAATTTGCACAAACCCATTCTGTGTGTGTGTTTTTTCTCTTTCTGGAAATTCTCTGCAGACAGGCTCTTCCTGAAGAAATCATAATTTGCAAGGGAAAAATATCTAACAAACATGTTTTTTCCCTTTCGGTTTGTCCCGGGTCTGCAAAGCCCTGGGTTGGGTTTTGTGCTGCTGCCTGTCAGGCACCAGTAACACCCAGTACAGTGCTCTCAGACCAGCCCTGCCTGTCCCAGTCCCTCTGCCAGCCCAGCACAGCCTCTCCCTGGGCTGCCCCGTGGCTGCCGTGGATTTGTCTAAGTCCTGGAAGGCAGCTCCAAGTGCTGGGGTGTTCATGACTTTGGGTTTCTGTCACGAGCGGGGTCATGCTGCTTGAGCTCCACCAGTGTGTCCTACCCGGGTGGGGCAGTGATGTCCTGCCTTGGCAGAAGGCCACTCCAGATGTTTTACCAGCTGTTCACATCTGGTTTTCTCCCCGCTCTCGGAGCTTTGGAGGACGGGCAGGCAGCGATGGCCACAGCTGGGCAGGGGCACATGGGAGAGAGGGGGCACCTGCAGCTCTCAGAGCCTTTGGGGCTTTGGTCTCTGCCCAGCTGGGTCCCCTCTGATCCCCGAGCACCACCAGTCTCACACTGGCCCATCCCGACCTGGGCTTGCCTAGACAAGGTTCCCTGGTCCTGGAGTCTGGGCAGGCATGGGGGTAGCCAGGAGTGTGAGGTTAAATAATTCATTCCACATAAATCTTTCCTATAAACAATTTTTTTTCTTCCCATGGAGACACATTACCACCTCACACACACAGACCTGACCAGGAATTATAAGAGTGCGTTTCTGCCACGGCGAATGGGGCAGGGAGAAGGGAGAGGAGGGAAGGAATAAAATATAGATTCTTGAACTCAGACCTGGGAAGCGGCAAAGCATCAATCTTGTTAAAGGACTAGTGTGGACTCTCCAGCCAGCCCACTTCATCCTGAGTCCTGACAGGCCCCGATGATTTGTGCCTGCTCAGCAGAGGAGAAGTCCCATAACTCACCCACCGAGACGGCGTGGGATGGAAGCAGGAATGACTCACCACACCCCGCATCCTGCCGTGCCACCGGAGCTCCTCTCGTGCCCACCGCCCCCACGGACCCCGGGCAGCCTCAGGGGCCATCCCCACCCCGCACCCCAGCGTGGCACAGAAGCCTTGGAGCGTGGCAGATTTGCTCAAAAATGTATGTGGCTCATGGTGTTTTTAGCCATTGCACAATCTGGATTATAAGAGGGGGGTGAAATTCCTGGATTGTCCCAATTTGCTGTGCTGCTTGCCTGGAAAATAGGCGCAGCAGCTGTCCCCTGCCTTGCCAGCCAGAAGGATTTGCTCTTTCCACCCAAGCCTCGCAGAGGAATCCTGCCACTGCTCCTGCCGGCGGCAGGTCGAGCCCGCAGGGCTCTGCGGGGATGTGCTGAGCATGGAGATCATCTCCGAGATGGACGGTACCTCTGCTCCCAGCCCTGCCCGCAGGCGCCGGAACTGAATGGTTGATTAGTGCAGAATCCCGAGCAAGGAGAGGAAATTCTCCCTGGAGCCCTGCCAGGCCGAGCCCGCATCCAAAAATACATCCTGCCGTCCTGCTCAGAGCCCAAAGGTTTTTGGAAGGGAGAGCGCAGCTGCTTCGCAGGCGAAAAATAACAGCAGCCCTGAGAGCCCCTCGTCCTCGTGAGTAGGGCTGGAGTCACTTCCAAATCACAGCACTTATTCCAAAAGAGAGACGGGGAGAAGAGAAAGAAAAAGACACACATGCACCACCACGGATCTGGCAGGCAAACACAGCTCCAGGGCTTCTGTTTGCCCATCACAGGAAGATTTACTAGGGGGAAAAAATATAGGCTGATTAATTATGCAGCCGGTTTGGTCCATTATATCATAAAACCCAGCTGTGTAGGACAACCTTGGAGATGCTCCTCTCCAGCATTATCTCAGCCTGGAACCAGGCGCCTGGAGCCAGGAGAAGCTGTCTCGGCACTGAGCGCTCGCCGCCGCGCCGAGCGATAGCGTCTTCCCAAACCCACCTTTTCCATTGGAGATTAGGAGAGCAGTGAACTTTGATATGGTACCAGTGCTAATTTCAATCGGCAGGCCCCTCGCTGGTGTCACCGGAGGCCTTGGGTTCATTCAGAGAGCTGCGGCAGCGCGAGGGGAGGAGGGAAAACAGCCAAAGACTCCCCTTGAATATTAATGAAGCATCAAAGCTTTTAGCTGCATGGCCGTGTCTGAGCGCGACTGCTCTCCAGGGCTCTGCTATGTTTGGCACAATAAAGCCTTGGTAATTATTTCCAATAACTAATTTAGATTATCATTAGCCCCACATTGGAGGCACAGAGAATGCTGCCCTTTCAAACACTTGAACCACTGAGCCTCAAAAATAAAACGTTCGCTCTCTGCAAAGAGATCTTTGCCAGCTCTAATAAATTAGAATATATTTGTGTGCGTTAGCGCCTGTGGTGGCTCCGGATAATGAGAGCAGGTTGTGTCTGGGAATGGAGGAGAAGGCGGCACCTCCCCTGCCCCCCGTCTCCTCCCGCTCTGCCAGCACACATTCCTTTGGGCCCCAATTTGTCCCCATTATCCTCCCAGACCCAGACCCCCCCACCCCCAAATCACCCAGGCCTGGCAGCTGACCCTGTCACAGCCAGTAATAAGCCACAAATCATTCCACACCTTCAAAGAAAATTTCTGCATGATGTTAACAGGCTCCTGTGCCCCAGCCCTGGCTGCCAGCCCCGTGCCCAGCTGGGCTCTGCATCCCAGGGTGGATGCTCTGCCCCACCCCTGCTGCCTCTGCAGCCAGGGGGGCTCCAGCAGCTCTGCCCACACCTCTGCAGTGCCCAGGAAAAGCTCCCCAGCTCCTCAGCTGTCTGTGCTGTCATCATGGCCAGCCCTGGGCACAGCCAGCAGGGTCCCAGCACTGTGACCCCAACACTGTGGGGCTCCTCCAGCCCATGGAGCAGCCTATGGAGCACTGCCTGCCCTGCCTGCCCTGCCTGCACTGCCTGCACTGCCTGCAGCCACCCACTGCACTGCTCTGGAGCAATCCCAGCCAGCAGGATGTCCCGGGAATGTGGGACACACACAACCACCCAGCTGACCTCCAACTACCCCAAAACAAGGCAAAGCTCCCAGGGCCCACCCTGAGCCCAGAGCCTGCCCTGCACCCCTGCCTGCCTGTAACGCCTGGCTCTGCCACCGCAGGGGCCTGGGGATCTTGGGTGGATCACTCCAGCTTTCACAGCCTCCGTTTCATCAACCATGTCATTAGGCTAATGATAATTAATGCCTGCAAAGGGCTTTATGCTCTTCAGCTGGAAGGTGATAGTGAAGGGTAAATTATTGTTATTACCATAAACACAGGGTACCTGCCACTTACCGGGGTGGGACCTGCTTTCTGACTTGCCTCAGCTCTTCTTGGACTGGGACCAGGGTCAGGGCTTTTCTTCCTCTGTCGTTTCCAACTGAACCTGTGTTTGAGCCAGGCAGGACTTGAGACTGAGAATTTTTCATGCAAAGCCTCAAAAATAAGGGTTCAGTTCATTGCATGGAAATGTGCATGTTGGGCATTGCTGGAGTAGAATGGGAGAGGTTCCTTCACTGTCTCCATGGCTTGATGGGCCGAGTCTGTGATGTTCAGCAGGTTGATGTGCCAGGTTCTGAACCTGGGCCACAAGAGCCCCAGGCAGTGCTCTGGACTGGGGGCAGAGAGGCTGGAAAGCTACTCAGTGGAAAAAGACCTCTGGGTGCTGGTTGGGAGGGTGAACATGAGCCCAGGTGTGCCCAAGTGGCCAAGAAGGCCAATGGCCCCTGGCCTGTGCCAGCCAAATGTGACAGCAGGACCAGGGCAGTGACCATTCCCCTCTGCTGACATTGCTGGGGCACCCCCAGACCTGAGGTCAGTTTTGGATCCCTCAGGACAAGAAGGACATTGAGGGGCTGGAATGAGTCCAGAAAAGGGAACAGAGCTGAGAAGGGGCTGGAGCCCCAGGAGAGGCGGAGGGAGCTGGGAAGGGGCTCAGCCTGGAGAAAAGGAGGCTCAGGGAGGACCTTGTGGCTCTGCACAGCTCCTGACAGGAGGGGACAGCCGGGGAGGGTCGGGCTCTGCTCCCAGGGAACAGGGACAGGAGGAGAGGGAACGGCCTCAGGCTGGGCCAGGGGAGGTTCAGGATGGACATTGGGAAAATTTCTTGGCTGAAAGGGTGATCAGGCTTGGAACAGGATGCCCATGGATCTGGTGGAATCACCTGGAAGTGTTTAAAAGCCCTATGGATGTGGCACTTGGGGACATGGGTTAACAGTGGCCTGGGCAGTGCTGGGGGCACTGTTGGACTCAAAGATCTTAGAGATTTTTCCAACCCTAACAACTCTGTGATTCCATGATTCTTTCCCTGCTCTCCAAGGGGGTGGTGACCTCCACTCACTGGCTGTGCCATCCCCCACCCCTTTGGTGGCGAAACCAGCTGAGCTGCACCCCCTCTCCAGTGCATGTGGACATGCAGGGCTGTGTGTGCACCAGGAGCATGTGGCTGATGGGAAACTCCCTGTGCATCCCAGCAGGGATGCAGCGGGCAGGGTGTGCAGGCATCCCCCACTGCTGCCCAGCACAGCCCCTGTCCCTGGAGCTGTGCTCCACAGTGTCCCCCAGTGCCACACGAGGCAGATGCTGATGGGATCTGAGCTCCCCTTCAGCCCCAGGGGGGCATCCACACCCCACAGTGCAATCCCAAACCTGCTGACCACAACTCATTCATGCCTCTCTCTGTCGTGGCCGTGGATCCCAACACCCTCCCCACTGCTCTCACACCACTTCTTCCCTCTGTTTTATTAAACTTGTTTGTGGCTCATATTTGGTTAGACGGTTGATTGACTTCATTGTTTACTTTTTTAAGCTCCTATTCCCTATAGACGGTTTCGGTTTTCATTAAAAGTCTTTCATCAGAAGGAGCCAAAATTGTTGAAGGCTGTTCCTGGGTTTTGATTAAAAGCTGAAATCTGCAGTGAAAAAAAAAAAATGTATTTCCCTCCATCCTTTCCCATCCTTCCTCTCCATTTTTATTGAAATCTTCTGCACAGAGAAATCCTTTGCTATTCTGAGGAGTTGCCTCACGTGGGATGGAGCAGGGGCTCATTTACCCCGAGCCAGAGAGAGCAGGAGCATCACTGAGCCGTGCTGAAGGCTCACAGCAGGTTCAGACCAGGGACATGGTGCTTGCCTGGCTGTTGTGCCCAAGCTGGGATATCAGCACATGGCATTAAAATCACATCATTTTCCAGGAACTGAACACTCCCCACCACTCACAGGTGGACCAGGAGCACTCCCCACAGCTGACTGCTCCAGGGCACCGCCCTGCACCCTCCTGCCAGGGCTCACATTTTGTTCAGGCCATCTACATTGTTATCTATGAAATGTAACTACCTCTTCTCCTTCCCTCTCCTGCCCCAGTTCCTCTTTCTCAACCCCAAAGTGGTTTCTTCCAGCCCTTGTTTCTGCTCCTGGAGGAAATGAGTTATCTTTCCTATCTTTCCATATGTGCAGAATCGCAGCTCCTACCCCCCGGCTTGTCACTGCATATTAATGGGGAGGAGACTGAGATTTAAATGTATCAAAATGCAAGAACTCAGCTTTCCTTTTGCATCCTGCAAAGCCTTATTTTGCTTTTTGGGCCAAACATATTGTGCATTTTCTGTAACAATGAACTTATCACACTTATTACGATAAACTGAGAAGGCACTTCCCACAGTAGACAAAAATCCTGCAGATTGACTTCAGCTCTCAATTATTTTTGGATACACTTACATTTTTCCATGGCTTTTCCAATAAGGGGAATGTCATGACTGCAGCCAGTCTGCGTGTGAGCACAGCTGATCTCCAGGCAATGGGATCTCCTGCTGCTCTTCCTTAGGAGGGAGCAGCTGGCACCGTGTCCTTGCTCCCTGGGAAGTGCCAGGGCATTACTTTCCCTGCCTGGGACTCATCTGGACATACTGGAAAATATTTTTTTTGCCACTCCACGTAAGTCCATCCCAACACTGACCACCCAAGGCACAGGGACTTATAGGATGTCCCACCCAACCTGTGCTACCACCCACTGAAGAGCAGTGCAGAAGTCATCCCCCTCTTGAGCACTGTCCCTGGGACCCCGACAGCAGGAGGCAGGGAGAGCCTCTGGAAAATGAAACCAGGCGTGTATCCCTGTGGCTTTGCTCTCTTGCTAAGCAAGATGAGACAAGAAGTCCCGTTCACCCAGTGCTCCACCACGGCAAAGTCCCCAGCTAAGCAAACATCTGGCAACTACAGCTGGAGCATTACCCCGTGGGACAATCCATGGGGACAGCAAACACTCCCTCCTTTTGACCTCCTCCCCTCACCTTTGCAGACACCTGGTTACACATTTCTCCTGGCACCAGAGATCCACCACCACCTGCATCCATCACATCCCCACCCAGCAGTGTCCAACCACCCATCCCCAGGGGCCACGGACAGAAATAAGCTTACAAACACACCAGACGGAATAAAAGTGTTTTCCTCTTCACACAGATTGGCCAAACCTGAGAGGATGCTGCGTGGGGACAAATCCTGAGGACGCAGCAGCCCACTGCCAGCTGGCCAGCCTGTCCCTTGAAGCACATTTGGTGGCACGGGGAAATCACCACTGTGTCAAACTCTCTGGAGCTAATTCTTGGGAAATGACAGTGCTGTGCCACGATGAGCCCGGTGGCACAGAGCTCACCCCACAAGTGGCCCTGGACAGCCCCTGGCCTCTACTGAGGGCAGGATCTGGGGCAGTGGGGAGCTGTGTTCTGGCACATCACCTCCATCCTTCACCTTCAGAAATGAAGCGTGCAGAAAATTAGAGAAGAAATGCCTTTGCTGACAGGTTGGAATTAAGAGATTCCAGTTTTTTATAAACAGTCTTTGGATTTCCTGAAAGTTACGGCACCGGGCATCATTTGTATGCAGGATGTGTTGCAGCTCAAAGGTACCAGAACTAATGCTGTCCTGTTAATGAACTGAGTGAGTAATAGCCATGGGTATAGAAAGCTTATGTCTGAAACTAATCCTAGTTAATGAATCTATTGTTACAGGTATTAAATGGTGACAGGGGGTTTCATCCATCAGCCCTCCATTAATCACAGTGTCCCCGCCTATGCTTATTATTTAGAAGCCAGCAAAGGGATCTTAATGATATTAGTAATAGAGCGGTTGTGGTACGTGACCTGGGACAAGCTGGGGATTGGAGGTGATAAGTGTCTGAAGGCACAAGGCATTTTAGAGGTGATCCAAGCAGCTTTGCTCCCCATGGCATGTTATCTTGTCTCTGCCAGCCTGCTCTGTTCAGCCAGCGCTGCTCGGAGAGCACCGAGCCGTGGTGGCCACGCCAGAGCCTCCCCTCGCCTGCTGCTGCCTGCAGGAGATCCCTTGGCATGGGGGGCTCCAGAAACCCCTCCCTGCGGGCACCACCAGCTGCCCCAGTGTGCAGGGCACAGCTCAGGGTCTGCCCGGGGTGCTCTCATGGGCACGGGAGGGATCTGTCTGCACAAGTAGCCAGGTGCAAGCCCACGTGCACGAGCACAAATACCCACCCACCCACACAGCCTCAGAGCAAATGACTCAAAGGTTTCTCTGGAAAGACGTGAGGAGCATCTGATATTCTACGCTAATTCTCCATCTGGACATTCTCAGCGCGTGCGTTGGGATGGGATTCATCTCATCGTGGTGTCCTAAAATCAGAGATATTTCAGCCCAGTGGAGGGGCACCACCATCCCCAGGGTAAGGCAGGGTCTCTGAGAGGGCCAGGAGAGTGTCTAAGATGAAACAGGCCCCTGGAACTTCAGGGATGCCTTTTGCCCTCCACGAGGTTGGCTCCCACTGCATGCCCCACGTCGGGGTGCTGATGGGGGGAATGAACCCCAGTTTGGCACAGCTTGGCTCTGAGCAGGAGAGGCTGCATTGCACGAGGGTTCTTACGGGGGCAAGGATGAGTAGGTTTGGAGCAGGTCTTGCTCTGAGGGCTCAGTAGATCCCTCCATTGTTCTCCTGAAGACTGCTGTGCGCTGAAGGTGTTTGAAGAGGTGAGGGACACCCAGTGCATCAACGCTCACTGGCCCCCATGGCAGCAGCAGGGCCAGCAGCTCATCCTGGTGGGGTGGGCAGGGATGTGTGAGTCAGGGCCATCCCCCAGGATACGAGTGCAAAATCCCAGATATAAAAACCTACAGCATGTGAACAGCCCCGAGGTCCCTGCACAGCTTTCAAGTTCACCCCCCCCCTGCAGTTCATGGTCTGCTGAGTTTCCAGCTGACAGAGCAAGCTCCCCAGTTGGTGCCACAACTGCAGCGATGCCGGTGATGTGTGTGAGCTGATGGGAGCAGAGGGTGCCACACCACAGCCGTGGTGCTGGAGGAGCAGCGGTCCCTGAGCTCAGTGCCCAGGTACCCACTGCCCCCAAAGAGCTCACAGCACCTGGGGAGCTTCTCCCCACCAGGCCAAGGCTGCCAGGGACAAGATGTGCTGGTTTAATGACCAAATGCAATGCAGAGTCACTGAGGCAAGCACTTCCTCCTCTTCAAGTCTCATTGTCCTCCATAAAACTCCCCCTAGATAAGGGAGGCCAGTGGCATCTGTCCTGCAGCAACCCCGATGTGACAGCAGGACCAGGGCAGTGACCATCCCCCTGTGCTGGCACTGATGAGGCACTTCCAATCCTGGGATCAGTTCTTGGCCCCTCACGAAAAGAAGGACTGGAGGGGCTGGGGCATGTCTAGGGCAGGGAATGGAGCTGGGAAGGGGCTGGAGCCCCAGAAGAGGCGGAGGGAGCTGGGAAGGGGCTCAGCCTGGAGAAAAGGAGGCTCAGGGGGGACCTTGTGGCTCTGCACAGCTCCTGACAGGAGGGGACAGCCGGGGGGGTCGGGCTCTGCTCCAGGGAAGAGGGACAGGAGGAGAGGGAACGGCCTCAGGCTGGGCCAGGGGAGGTTTAGGTTGAATGTGAGGGAAAATCCCTGCCCACGGCAGGGGAACCTGCTCTGGCAGCTGTTGTGTGAGCCCCGCATGACCCCCACCCTGCATGTCCTGCTCTGGGGGCAGAGCTGAGCTGTGGTCAGTGCTGTGTGTCCACACAAGGACTGGGCACCCTCAGGGTGTCTCTCTGCGCTGCCCATCCCACGGGGTCATTCCGTGGTGCACTGGCACCAACAAGCTGGGCATGAGACAGCTCTGGCAACTTGAAGGGGGGATCAGCCCTTTTTTATTCTCTGCAAGGACTCCAAGCCCTGCATTTCTGTGGAAAACCAAGGCAGGTGATCTGCCACTTGGTTATATTTTTAGGTTAATAACAGATGTGTAAATATATATATGTTTCATCTTCACAGGTGCTCGAAGCCAGGAGCTCGCCATTTGCCAATGTTTAAAACAAGCCCAAAGCTAAGTTGATAAACTGACTGTAAATCCAGCTCTAACCTGACCCCCAACTGAGGCTGCAGAGCTTCCCCCTCAGCTGACACCAAAATCTGCCCACAAGCAAAAGGGTGATACCTCCAGCTGAGTGCTCATCCCAAACCCTCCTGCCACAAGAACAATGTGGTTTGGGGGTTGTGTTTTCTTGCAGTGTCAAGAAACCATCCTCACTTTCCTGCCTGCTCCAGAGGGAGAAGGTCAGTGAGGGCTACAAGGGGGTGCAGGCACACAAAACCCAGGAGACTGCCCAGAAATCTCTTTGTAGAAGGGTAAGGAACCTCACAGGAAACTGCTTTTGTCTAGCAAGGGGAGCTGAGATCCTCCCATCACCTGTGCCCAAAGGCTGGGGTTTTGAACAAAATCCCCAGGGATGCAGGGTCTGGCAAGCAAGGCTAAGCCCTGGCCAGATCTGGCCAGCAGAAGCAGCAGAGCTCGTGTGCCCATGCCACATGAGCCCTGGCACGGAGCAGGTGGGTACCTGGTCTCCAGTAGTGCCACGCTGCACTAGGACAGCAGCCAGCAGAGGAGGAAAAGGGAAGAGGAGAGATAATTATTAGTGATTGAAACTGATTGCATGAAAGAAGGACAGATGTTTCTAGTTGTGCTTGTGTGCCTGAGGCTATGGAGCCATGCAAGAGACCAGGGAAAACTCCTTCTCAGCCTGGGAATGCTGTGGCACCGAGCTGCATTCAAATGAGGGCTGAAATCCACACACACTTTCTCTCTGACTCTTTCAAACCCACCCAGCATCTGGTTAAATCACCAATCTCCTCACTGCCCCCACGCAGGCAGGTGATGTCCATACAGGTCTCCTCTAGCCAAAGGCCACCAGGTGCTGCAGAGACCCCCCCAGCTTCTCTCCACACCCCAGTCGTGCAGCCATCCCAGTAAGGCCCAGGCTCTGGGAGATGATGGGACTGGAGAAGTGCAGCCAGGCCAGGCAAAGCAGCTGGGGAGTTGAAATTTTGAGCAGAGCATCTATAAAGGCACAGGACTGAAGTCAGGGAAAGCTCCTGGTCACCCTGCTGCCAGAGTAAAACAGCCCTTCTCTGAGAGCAGGAGACTTTGCCAGTCACCATCCTCCCTTGGAGCACCTGGGATGGGGGATCCTGCTGATGCTTTCCTTGAGAAAGGGTGGTCACCCATGGGGAGAGCCAGCTGGTGTCCTCAGCAGGCTGAGGAGAGGCTGTTGAGGGGACACAAAGCCCCTGTGGTGTGTTCTGTGGGCTGCAGTGCATGTTTAATGCTATAAAATATGCAAATAGAGGCTTGTCTTAGCAATGTTACTGATGGTGGTGATGTGCTCCTGGCACCGGTTCAGCTGGCTCCGGTGCCGAGGCAGGATGGAGCCAGAGATGCACTCAGGGAACTGAGCAGGGGTCTTGTCCCACCATGGGAGGAATCAGCCCCCCCCAGAATGGCCTGGCTGACTCGGGATGGCCTGAGCAGCCCTTGGAGGCACCATCCTGTTTGTGACCAGCAGCGCTCCAGGCTTGGGGCAGAGAGGCTGCAAAGCTGCCTGGCACAAAAGGATCTGGGAGTGCTGGTGCTGGCAATGGCTGAACATGAGCCCAGGTGGCCAAGAAGGCCAGTGACACCTGGCCTGTAGCAGCCATGGTGTAACAGCAGGACCAGGGCAGTGACCATCCCCCTGTGCTGGCACTGCTGGGGTCTCTCCAGTCCTGGGGTCAGTTCTGGGCTCCCCATGACAGGAAAGACCTTGAGGGCCTGGAACTTGTCCAGGGCAGGGAATGGAGCTGGGAAGGATCTGGAGTCCCAGGAGAGGCTGAGGGAGCTGGGAAGGGGCTCAGCCTGGAGAAAAGGAGGCTCAGGGGGAACCTTGTGGCTCTGCACAGCTCCTGACAGGAGGGGACAGCCGGGGGGGTCAGGCTCTGCTCCAGGGAACAGGGACAGGAGGAGAGGGAATGGCCTCCAGTTCTACTGGGTGAGGATGAGACTGAATATTACAAAAAATTTCTTCACTGAGAGGATGATCAAGCCCTGGCACAGCTGTCCAGGGCAGTGATGGATTCCCCATCCCTGGAGGAATTGAAGAAGTCCAGATGTGGCAGCTAACCTGGGTTAGTGCTGGGACACGGCAGTGCTGGAGTACAGCTGATCTCAGTCATAAAGGTCTCTGAAACCTGAAAAGTTCTATTGCTCTGTCCAGACTCTGACCACTTGAAAGAACAGTTTGATAACCTTGGACACAGGGAGGTTCCAGGGAAGGTCCTGGGGAGGCAGTGGGGCTCAGACCAGTGCGGGTCTCACTCCAGGAGGAGCCCAAGGAGCAGATGGCACAGAGGGCAGGCGAAGGTGGCACCCAGCCCTGCAGGTGATACCACCAACACCGGCCACCAGTGGTCAATCACCCCCAGCAGCTCCATGTCCCCGGTGGGGTCGCTGCAGGGGCTGGCTCCAGGTGCCCCGAAGATGAGCAGGGACCGTTCCCCATCCACACAGGGCACAGGCCCGGATCCCCGTCCGCGCTGCAGGCTGCTGAGTGCACAGGGCCGGGTCACTCTGTGCTGGGCTGAGCTCACGGTCCGTGCCGGACTGGCTGTAGGGCCGGTGGCCCCGTCCAGGATGGCTGCGGGGCCGGTCCCTCTGTCCCGGGCTGACTGCAGGGACACCTCCTGTCCCGGTCTCCCTGTCTGGGATGGCTCCAGGGACATCCTCTGCCGCCGCCCGGCCCTAGCACCGCTCCCCGAGTGTCGGGCTGGCTGCAGTGACACCCCCTGTCCCTGGTCTCCTGTCCCTGTCCCCCTGACCCTGTCCCCTGTCCCAGTCCCCCTGTCCCAGTCCCCCTGTCCTGGTTCCATGTCCCTGTCCCAGTCCCCTGTCTTTGTTCCCCAGTCCCCTGTCCCAGTCCTCCTGTCCCCTGTCCCCTGTCCCAGTCCCCCACTCCCCCTGTCCCTGTCCCCTGTCCCAGTCCCCCTGTCCCCTGTTCCAGTCCCCCAGTCCCCCTGTCCCTGTTGCCTGTCCCTGTCCCCCAGTCCCCTATCCCTGTCCCTGTCCCCCTGTCCCCTGTCCCAGTCCCCCTGCCCCTGTCCCCCTGTCCCTGTCCCAGTCCCCCCTCCCTGTCCCAGTCCCCTGTTCCTGTCCCCCTGCCCCCTGTCCCAGTCCCTCTGCCCCCCTGTCCCTGTCCTTGTCCTCGTCCCAGTCCCCCCTCCCTGTCCCAGTCCCTGTCCCTATCCCAGTCCCCCGTCCCTGTCCCAGTCCCTGTCCCCCCTCCCTGTCCCAGTCCCTGTCCCCCAGTCCCTGTCCCCCAGTCCCTGTCCCTTTCCCCCTGTCCCTGTCCCTGTCCCCTGTCCCCCTGTCCCCTGTCCCTGTCCCCCTGTCCCAGTCCCCCTGTCCCTGTCCCAGTCCCCCTGTCCCTGTCCCTGTCCCCCTGTCCCCTGTCCCTGTCCCTGTCCCCCTGTCCCCTGTCCCTGTCCCTGTCCCAGTCCCCCTGTCCCTGTCCCTGTCCCCCTGTCCCCTGTCCCTGTCCCTGTCCCTGTCCCCCTGTCCCTGTCCCCCTGTCCCTGTCCCTGTCCCCCTGTCCCCTGTCCCCTGTCCCCCTGTCCCCTGTCCCTGTCCCAGTCCCCCTGTCCCTGTCCCTGTCCCCTGTCCCCTGTCCCTGTCCCTGTCCCCCTGTCCCCGTCCTCGTCCCGGCCCCTCCCGGGCAGCCCCGATCCGCGCGCGGGCACTGCCCCCTGGTGGGGACCCGCGGCCGGGACCCGCGGTTGCCACGGAAACGGGATGTTGGCTCCATCACCGCCACCCCGAGCCCGCGGGGACAGCGAGGGGCTGGAGGGGCCCGAGGGCACACCCGGGTCCTCACGGCACGGTGAACGCGCAGGGGCCGGTGCGAGGCTGCTCCCGAGGCTGGAGGGCACGGCTGCTCATGCCACCATGAACCCCCACTGCCACGGAGGCACAGGATCAGAAATCTGCTTGGCTTGGAAGGGACCTCAAAGCTCTTCCAGTCCCACCCCTGCCATGGCAGGGACACCTTCCACTAGCCCAGGCTGCTCCACGCCCTGTCCAGCCTGGCCTTGGACACTTCCAGGAATCCAGGGCCAGCCACAGCTGCGCTGGGCAAACTCTGGGCACTCTTGCCTCTTCAGTTTGGGGGAAAGGCCCTGATCCGCAGGACATCAGTCCTTCTTGCTGTTCCTGCTTGTTTTGGGAACGCCCATGCATGTACAGCTTTTGGATGGTCCTGGTGGCAGCCAGGGACCAGCCCCAAGGTTCCTCCAGTTGCTGCTGCCAAGGCAGTGCTGTGTTTTTCCTGCTGCCAAAAATCACCTTCCTCCAGCAGCAAGGGGCACTGAGCTAAGCCTTGTTCTTCCCACGCTGTAGGCATTCCCTGGATAACCCATGTCATGCTCTCAGGCTGGGCTGGTGCTTCCATGCACCAGGGTACAAGGCAGTGACATCTCCATGGCCAGCCACAGCTGTCCCCTGCCCACAGAGCAGATCCTCCAGCATTGTCCCAACACCTCCACCACTGTCCTGGCCTTTGCAGGGACCAGCAGCTGGAAACAGCAGCTCCTCCTGTGCTCCCTGCCTGGGGCAGGATCCAGGACAGCTGGTCCTGTCCCTCTGATGGGATTCAACCCCAGCCTGCAATGAAGGAACAACCCATGGGCTAAAATAAGAACAGGTTAATAACTGAAATGAAGTAAAATGTCATAAAATAGTAATAATGATAGTAGCAATAATGAAAACGAAAAGGGGAGATAACAAGAGGAGAGAGATTAATAATACCTGAGAGAAACAAGTGATGCTCAATACAACTGCTCACCACCCACTGCCCAGCCTGGCCCCCAGCTTCCATCAACAGCCCTCAGGTGACTTCCCCCAGTTTCTGTACCGTGGAATATTTCTGTGGTGTGGAATATCCTCTGGCCAGTTTGGGCCAGCTCTCCTGGCCATCACTGGCAGAGAATGAGGTACTGAAAAGTCCTTGATTTAGAGGAAGCGCTCAGCAGCAGCTAAAACATCACTTCATCACCATTATTCTCATTCCAAAACCCAGAACTGTACCAGTTACTGGGAAGAAAATTAGCTCTACCCCAGACAAAACCAGGACATCCTCTGCCATGTCAGGCTGGCACCAGAGCAGATGAGGGCAGGGTCTGTGCAAGTCCCACCCCTGAGGTTCTGATGGAGACACCAATCCAACCTCTGCTTTGCCAGCCTGCACTGGCTGCCCTGACCACACTCCAGCAGTCCCATGGCACGGGGCAATCCCCTCCTGATGCTCCCCAGGCAGTGCCTGAGCACAGCTCTCCTGCCTGGACCCCCAGCAGCCGAGGCCACGCTCCCAGTGACTGCCCGAGGCCACGCATGAGCCTGCCCCTAATCCAACAATTACCCTGCAGCTCCTGCTACAGCCTTGGCCAGACTCCTCTGCATTTCCCCAGGACCAGAAATCACACCCTGGACCAAAGGGAAGCTCCTAACAATGGTTTAATCACAACCAAATCCTTTCTGCAGGAAGTTTGGGGTTTGGGAAATCGCTGCTCAGTTTTTGTCCTGGTGTAACTTGGTGTTCCCGACTCATCTCAAAAAGCCTCTTGTTCTTTCATCACTTCTCCCCTCACACTGGAGAATAATATTTTCACTGACACGCTGAAATTAGATCCCGATGTTTCTGCCAGCAAGGCTTTCAATAACTCGCTTATGTTCCTGGATGGAATTGCCTGGCAGACTGTGCTCAGGGCGAGGGGGAGTGTGGAGAAAGCCCTGTGAATGTCCCAGAGCAGCCCCAGGCCATGCTGGCTGTACCATCAGAGCCACAGGAGGGACAGGCACAGAGCGAGCACAGACAGGGTGACCCCTCAGCAGGGCACCGAGGGGATCCTCCATGAGCCCTGGAGGAACCAGCACTCCCTGCTCAGCACCTTACACATATCCATAAGGCCCAGATCCTTCCAGCAACTCTCCAGGAGGCCTGAGCTGCCTCCCAGTCTGGCAGTGGGTGAGGGGACACCAGTGTCCCTGCCCCTCTGGCACCCTGGGAGGGGTGCTGTGGTGCCAGAGAAGGGATTTAGTTTTGGATTCCTCGAGCTCACAGCTTTCCTGCTGCATCACACCTGGCCAGGCAGCACCTGCAAGTCCTGATGATTGCAGGTGCTGAGCACACTCCCAGGTTGCCACAGCACCGGGCCAAGAGCCTGGGGGAGCAGGCCAGCCCGGGGATGCTGAGAGCTTGCACGGAGCCAGCACGGAGCAGGGGATCCCTGCCAGCCCGGTGGTCCATCTGGCACTCTGTGGAGCGGGCTGGCAATCCCCACTCTGCAGCAACCTGTGTGGCAAGCTGCTGGGGACTCAGCGAGCCTGGAAGCCACGGGTGCCCATCTGCCAGCCTGGCAAGTGCCGGGCAGTGGAGGAGCCCCAGCTCCCAGCACCAGCAGGGTGGAGCTGGGAGGCAGGAGAGCATCCTGCAGACCACTGCCAGGAGCCTCAGCAAGCTTGGCAGGGGCTGGAGAGCCCCCACCGCTCTTAGTCACTCTCATATTCCAGGAAATCACTGTAGGGAGAAAGCTCCCTTGCCCATCAGGAAATCACAATTCTCCAGGCTGTAATTCCAGAGTTATCCTGGAAGCACCTCTCCAGCCAGGTGACCTCAGCCCTGCTGTACAGCATCTCCTGAGGCTCCAGGAGCTGCTGCACTGCTGGCACTGCCCACACCTTCCACCCTGTGGGTCACCCCTGCCCAAGGCTCAAGGCCACCACTCCAATGCCCCTGTCAGCACAGCTTTGATGGGGACTCAGCATCTCCTGTGGGCTCTTACAGCTGCAGAGCTGAACTTTCTGAAGACACAAGTTGTTAATAAACAATGGGGAAATAATATCTGTCTCCTCATTTCCTCAGAAGTATCATGGTCGTTTTCCTTTGGTTTTTCCAAAAGAGCACAGACAGCATGTGAGGAGCTCTGGGTGTTTCAGACTGTTATGAACATCTACAAAAAAGGCTCTAAGTGGTCTCTGCGTTAAATGTAGCTGTGTCTTAAACTACTGGTGGCTCACAAATCTTCACCAGGATGGTACCAGCAACAGCCCAGATCCTGCAGATGTAGCACACACGACTAACCTGAGGTTGTGGTGTGCTCCTTTGGGAGCAGAGGCTCTGGCAGGGTGCACAGGTACCTCTGGGCAGTTCTTGCAGGGGAAGGTGGAATCTGAGCCAGCAGGTCTGGCAGTGCTGGTGTCACCACTGACCTCCCTGCCCAGCAGGTCACTTCCTCTCCTAGGTTCAAACCAGCCCTGGTTCTGCTGCTCTCCTTCAGAGGAGCCTTTCAGAAACATCACAGGAGATTGGCAGGATTGGGGCTGGGAACTTGTGGCTCAAGCCCTCCCAGCTGCCATAACTCAGCTGGCCTGCACAGTCCCTGTTCCCAGTTTGTTCAAAAACCCCAGCCTTCAGTGAGCAGAGTGCCCCAGGGCACCAGGCAGGAGACCTGTGTGCACTGAGGAGAGCTGAGCCCCACTCCTCAAGGGCTGTCAGCCCTTCTCCAGCCCAGTCCCTCTGCTCCAGAGACAATGCTGCTTGGCCTGAACACCTCAGTGCTCCCTGGGAGGTGAAACCCCCTCAGACCTTGGGGCCAGGTGATCAGATTTAAGGTCTTCCAGCAGGAAGGCTCATGCTGAGCAGTGAAGGACACCGCTGGCATGGTGCATAACCATCCCTTTGCTTCCAACTGGGTTTTGAAACAACACACACTGTAAACTATTTTTCTGAGCTTTTTTTTTTGATCAATTCTTGGGAACTGTGCCTCTTTCCACCTCCAACAGCCTGAATCCCTGCCCATGCTTCTGGTGGCTTCAGCTGCTGTAAGGATGCCTGTAATGAGGAGAGGGAAGACCATCTGAGCCACGCCTGAGCCACGTTTCCCAGTAGCTGACGGTTCGTGCCACGATCAGCTGTGCAATTTGGAGATATTTCACCTCATGAATGCACTGTCAGGGGGACAGGATTGGGCAGCCGGAGCTCAGCTCTCCCCTTACACCAAGCAGGAGTCACCTGGAGAAGGTCTGTCAGGATTTATGGCCTCTATAAAGGGGCAGGAGTTGGATGTTTGCTGTTATTATGGGCTGTATTTCTCTCCCTTAGCAGCCTGCAGCTTTTACCCCCTGTGGCAGGTTGCTGCTGCCATTTCTTGCTGGAGTCTCGTGGGGTGGGAAGAGCTGTGTTTGGGCTCACACAGCCTCACCCCCTCCTCTCAGGGAGTGCACAGCACCACGGTGCTGCAGGCGCCACGGGGGACATGAGCTGACCAGGTGGGACCACATGGCCAAAGCCCCTGGGGCACCTGAGTCCTTCTGTTCCAGCCTGCCCATCCACCTGGAGGGTACACAGGACCTCACAGGGGGCCAGAAGCTCAAGGCTGGGAAGAGCTGCAGTAGCACAACCCAGTCCTGGACTTCTTCTCTGCCTTCCAGGTGAAGGATTGCAATAAATGAACCAGTCGTGTTAAAAGTGACACCATCCTCCCCACACCTGTGGGTGTTGTAGGGCCAAAACAGTCAGCTCAGTCACAGAGTAGGAACTGAAGGCTTTGCCTCGGGTCTGTCTGTTCTGGATGCCCCCAACAGGCTTTTCTGCAATAAAAGGTACATCAGGAAGAAAATGACAGGACCACACAGAGCCTGGAGTGCATATGGAGAGCCTGCTTCAGTTGCTACCTCAGTTTCCCCCCTTGGACACTAAAAATAGTCCAGCCCCAAAGACTCAAAAAAACTATTTCCTACTAAGCATCCGTACCCCATCTCAGACTCTCCAACCCATCTTCTTTTCCTTTTCTCCAATATGGTCAGGTCCAAGGCTTTTCAAGAATCAGCTTCAGCTTCACCCACCCCTCCTGGGCAGCCCAGAAGGGAAAACAGCACTTAATTTAAAAATCCTGATATCACAATTCCATCAGTTCCATCAAATAAGCTTTTTCCTACCCTAGGTTGGAATTTTTGTTTCCCTTTTCTAAGTGTTTTGTCCCCTTTCACTATCCTGCGAAACACTTTACCCTGGAAAGGATGAAAGCAAGACCCCAAAACCACCTTTTCTTCACTGCCAATTTTGTCACATTGGAAGTGTAAAATATAAGCTTCTCCAGGCATTTTTCCCCCTCATTTAACTGAAGGCTCTGTGGCAGGGGAACATCCCTCTGAGCAGCTGTGCTTCCAGGCTGCTCAGTGTCTCCTACCTACGGAAGCAGATGGAGGCCCATGGCACCTGTGAGGCGTTCATCTCCTATCTGTTGTTCTCTCTCTTTTTCCTGAGCATCATGTGTTTATTCCCCCTTTCACACTCACAAGTCCCACTGGATTTGCCCCAAGTTTTGCCTTACTTTGCCTCTTCCATTTTTCCCATATTTTGATTGAACTTACACATCAGCAGATCGTTCTGTTTAGGATTATTTATATGGGCTTGTTGCTACTGCCTTACCAAAACTCCCCAGGTTTTTAGCTCCACACTGCTCACAATGCTTCTCTTCCCAGCTCTTCCCAGCTTAAGCTGCCACAGCTGCTCCCAGACAGTCCCTTGGAAAGTGTCTGATCTCTGAGCCCCTCCTGGAGCTCATCCCATTCTGCCCTTCCTGCACAGACACATCACATTCTTCTGGATTATCAGTGGGAAATCACTGCTGGACACACTCCACGATGCCACGAGCAGACACAAGCTCAGCTCAGCACTACATTGTCCCTAAAATAAGAGCTGCTCCTTAAGGAGGAGACAGAGCTCTTTAAAAATAAAAGCATTTTTATTTTCAGCCACTGCATGAACACTACTCCAGTGTCTTCTCCACCACAAAATTTGGGTCAAACAGGACCAGGGGAGGACCAGGGGAGATTTTGCTTCTTTCACATCAGTAGCACCCCTCACCTCCTGCTCATGTAGCTAATTTCCCTAATTTTTGGCAAGCAGGAGCAGGAACTCAAGGCACTGGCAGTGCCCATTCTCCTGCCTCCCATAGGCCAGCACAGGCTCCATGTTCAGCATCCTGCAGGTCTCGTGTCTCTGGCACAGCTTGTGACACTGTAATAAACACTGAAACTAATAGCAGGTATTTGTGAGCCATGTTTTGTTCTCTGCAAAATGTTAATAGAGAAAAATCTGCAGCACCATGCCAGGAAATCTTTTTATATCTTATTTCCAGACTACCCTAATATCAATTTATATCTGCAATTCAATTAATGTTCTAGGAGAGGCAAATTAGCATCCCCAGGTTCCTCCTGTCTCAGAAAAGCAAGTTCCCATGGAGAGAGAAGTTTGGCACAGCCTCTCTCAGGGGCTCAAAGTCGATCAGGCCAAGACTTCAAACACACAGAGAACCCCTAAATAACCAGGGGGTGGTTTCAGAAAAGCCCTGAAATACCTTTTGTGTCATAAAGCAGCACTTAACCCCTCCTGAAATTGGTAGAGGGGTGCATGACACTTCACCTGGAAATCTGCCTGCTAATAAGTGCATCAAGCTTGAACTCTATAGATTTTAAAGCATGAATCAGATCAGATGATGTCATTCAGCTGTGCATGCATCCAGTGGATTTTATGCAGCAGGATGCTGCAATTTTAATTTAAGTGGAACAAGGGAGCTGGTCTTAAAAAATAATCAAGGCCCGTTCCGAGCCTTCTGAGGACACTGCCTCAAGTTGTGCTAGGGGAGGTTTAAATTGGATAATAGAAAAAAGAGTGAAAGGGTGCTTGGGCATTAGAACAGGCTGCCCAGGGCACTGGTGGAGTCACCATCCCTGGAAGTGTTCAAAAATGTGTGGATGTGGCACCTGGGGATGTGTTTTAGTAGCAGCCTTGGCAGTGCCACAGGCCAAAGTGTAGGGAATAGGACAACCCCACTTCCCTTCAAAATCCCTGCACAGCACAACCCACTGCAGGCAGGGGTTTGGGCAGAGGCAAAGCCCTGGGAATTAAAAAAACTCCTCATGTAGGTCTCCTCAGCATGCTGGCAGCGTCCGAGGAGAGCAGAGACGTTCCTTAGGAAAAGTGCTTTTGAAAGCAAACAGCTCCACTTCCATACTGAACAGCCCAATCTGAGTTCCTGTCCTGAAATAGCCCCGGGAGCCATTTCCCAGCAGGATTGCACAGGAACCTCCCCTTTCTCCAACACAGGCTCTGTTTTTATTTGTATTGATAAATGAATAACAATGAATAACCCAGCGACACATCTGCAGGAAAACACTGGATGCCCTGGAAAATGCTCCAAGCCCAGAATCTGCCCATGGCCCCTGGTGCCTGCATGTGTGGGAGCTGTGTCCCACAGAGCCTGTCCACCCGTGAATAATCCTAATGAACAACTCATAAATTAATTCACCAAAATGATTTTCCAGCTGGCTTCGAGCTGAGCACACAGTCAAGGATGTGCTGCAAGTGGTGATGAGGAAAAGGTAAAGACAAGGTGGAAATGGTTGCCAGCTTTTGATCCAGGGAGTGGGAAGCTTGGTGAGAGCATCCCACAGTGGTGCTGCTGGAGCAAGGAGCCTGCAGGGGAATCCAAGCACTTCCAGCCCCACAGGAATGACCAAGGGCTGGCCCTGCTTTCCCAGCATCACTGGGTGTAGGATTTACCCCCCCAAGAGAAAATGACTGATGTTTCTTGACCTGGGAGAGGCTCATCACATGCAGATGGGAAATAATTCTATTAAATTTGGGTGATATGAATGAGCTGTGTGGTTATTTCTCAAAAAAAAAAAAAAAACCAAAACAAACAAAAAAAAAATTAAAAGGACTGCAAAAATTAAAGCCAAAAATAACTATTAGTATTAGAGACCACTTACTACAACTTTTATGAGTCACAAGTCTTACCCAAACGCTCTCTACTGAGCCCAAAGACTGTAGGGAAGCTGCGTATTTCAATCCTGTAAAACTCAGCTGCTGGAAGAAAGGGACCAGCAGGGCCACTGGAAGGGGTGGGATCCACCATGTTCCCCCCAAGATGAACATGCTTTGAGTGAGATGGAAACCCTCAGATCTCTGCCAGTCTGAGGTGCAGGTTCCTCCCAGTGTTCATGCTCCATTCAAAGATATAATAGACAATTCAGGTCCAGTGGAGAGGTGAAAGCATGGTCCACCATACTCTACCTCCAGTGGAATAGGCCTGAAATAATTTGGAGAAAGGAAAGCCCAGAAAGGCAGGACAAGTGTTTCTGTAGATCCAAACAGAAGCTCAGTATGTGCTGTTTAAATGCAATCCCTGCTCTGGGGCAGGAATTCCTCTTTTCACAGGATCATTGTGAAGGGGTAGAGCCCCAGAGTGAGATGCTCAGTTTCCCTGGCCTTGGCCAGGCCACCCCTGGCATTGACATCTCTCCCCTCTCTGCATCACCCCCATTTTCATTCCCAGTCCCTCCATCTCATTGCATCTTGCAGCTACTTCCACAACAGCAGGGCACACATTCATGGCAAAGATCCTTCAGCTTCCTGTGCCAGGCATGAAGAGCTCCTTGACCTCAAGTCAAGCAGGTTTTTTAGCCCCCAGAAGACTTTTGTAGCTTTTCTTCCAGCCCTCTTTGTGCTTCTACGGGCCCTGTCAGAAGCTGACAGCTGAGCTGCTGTGTTGTTCCTGGAATAGCTTTTCCAACGCCGCATGAAGGATCTAGGTCACTCCTGACTCTTTGCTATTCCCCTTTTTATAAACCCAGTGCCAGGCAGATACACAGAATGACTCTGAAGCTGCCCTGAATGATGCTTTGTGAGACAGAGTCTCTCATCTTGGAGTATGCATTTTCCAGGCTCTCAGGGTGGATTTGTGGATGGCTCTTCAAATACAGCGGCTGGACTGGGGCTATTTAATGGTCCCGAGTGTTTGGCAGCCATAACCTGCCCTGCTCAGGATTTTTGTCACCTGCAAACCTTACTGTCGATTTTATGATTGTTATCATCTTTACTAAAATTACTTCACAGCTCAGTCTTTCTAATTTCCAGTCCCAGCAGGAGCAGCACCTCTCCTTCATCTCAGGGCGCTGGCATTGGTCAGAGGCTCTGTCACAAAGCCAGGCACAGCTGACACTTAACATGCCCAGTTTACAGCATTAATGACATCCTTGCTGGTGCTGGTTCCTCAGGGATTTGTATCCAGCCTCCCTACCCCACTGTGCTGCCAGGGTGCTACTTAGAAATGCTGGGACATGGCCTGGACCAGCAGGGATGTTTTCACCAGCCCCAGTCTCACAAGTCTGTCCAGCCAGAGCCACTTTCTATACCAAAAGCCATTAATTTTGCCAGTGTGCAGCTGCATGAACTCAGTTATCCCTCCTACCATCTGATCTGGGTTCATGGCTTCCTTTCTCAAACCATTATAATGTTGTAAATCCCCAGATCCTTGGGATTTTCCAAGTTTTCAAGGCTTGCTAAATCTCTTGGTTCACGACTCAAACTTCCCAGATGACACCTTTATGTATCCCAGGTTTAGACTTTCCACAGCATCAACATGAAAATGTTGGATGTCACTGGGCTTGCGCCCCCTTTAGTGCAACATGACAGATTTTCCAAGGAAAACCAGCTGAGCTGTAGCAGTATTTCATAGAAGCACAGAACCACAGATTGGTTGGTTTAGAAGAGACCTTAAACACCCTCTGCTTCCACCATCTGCCATGGCAGGACACCTTCCACTGTCCCAGGGTGCCCCAAGCCCTGTCCAGCCTGGCCTTGGACACTGCCAGGGATCCAGGGGCAGCCACAGCTGCTCTGGGAATTCCATCCCAGCCCCTCTCCACCTTCCTAGGGAACAATTCCTAATTCCCAATATCCCATCCAGCCCTGCCCTCTGGCAGTGGGAAACCATTCTCCCTTGTCCTGTCACAGAAAGACACATCCAACCTTCAGTCACAGGTGGACTCTGCATCCTGGCTTGTTGATTATGTATTCCTTCAATAAGCTAAAATAATTAATATTATTTTTTCATTCTAAAGGAATATTCTAGAAACTGCTAGAGGATGAGCCCAGCCAGCAGTCAATGAAGGAGCTGCAAACTATTGGCTGTATTTTTTAGGGAGAAAAATGTAGTCAGAAAAATTAAATGGAGATGGAGACTTCCCAGTAAAACTTTGTTTTCAAATACTCAAAATGGTCACATCATTGAAAGGAGAGGAACAGCTGGAATCCATCCTATTTCACTGGAGAAGGAGGGGAAGAAATAAATTGATGATCCCAAATTGATATGTATGTGTCAAAGAGCAGTAAGGGCAAAGAAATAGCAACATAAATAATAACATTTTATATTGATCAGTGAGTACAAGATGACCCTGAATCTAAGCATTGCCAGAAATTCAATGGGTGGTTTGAGAAAAGATGACTCAAATTGAATCAATACCTTGAGCTGCTTCCTTTGTCCAACAGTTTATTATGATTCTGAAAAATCTCTCGCTTGAAAATTTTTACAGTAACTCGAGAAGCTGAGCAGGTGCTGTGTTGGGTAAAATGGCAAAAAGGAAAGAAGGGAGAAAGTGCACGAGGGGGATTGAACATGAGAATTACTAAATTAAATTAAATTAAATTAAATTAAATTGAATTAAATTAAATACCTCAAACGGTTTCAAAGTTTGGGTGGGAGTGGAAAGGTCAAAAACTGATGAAAATTTTCACCCAGCTCAGCCTTGCCAGGTGTCAAAGGACAGGATTTGGGGAGGTGATTTACACTCTCCCACACCCCTTGGGAAGGATCCCTCTGCTCTCCTGGCACCACCGAGGCACAGACACCGGGTACAGAGCAGTGAGTGCCCCATGTCCCTGCTGCTCTGTCCCTGTGCCCCTGCCCCTTCCCCCAGCCCAGTGCTGCTGGCTGGGAGCCCACCAGCAGCCCCCGTGCTAATGACCCATCAGAGCAGCTTGTGCTGCCCTGGGAATGGCTTTTCTTTCCGATATGTGGATCAAAGAGGGCTCTGGAGCCGTGAATCCCTGCGGGAGGATGAGAGGTCGGCTCGGATTAAGACGTGCAGTAATTTGTGAAGGGTACGAACAGAAGAAACGAGCTATTAGGGGAAGGATTCGTGGCTGGCGGGATCAAAGAGCAGCAGTAGGAAATGTTTAGAAGGCGCTGGGAACAAAGGGAATTCAAACCCATATGAGTCTATTAATAGACACAGGAAATTTATTAACAGCGGCAACAAATCAAGTGTTCAATAACTTCCTAAATTCTGCTTTTGCAGAGAAACCAGATCGCTTTCCATAAAGCTGATGAAGGACTTGCAAGACTGCTATTAGCCATGAAATTTAAACAACATACCTAAAAATAAACTGATATTTTATACCTACACCCAGATAGCCCAAACACTATCATCCTTGAAGTGTTGACAGAGGTGTATAGCAGGCTTTGGAAATACCAGACAACAGCTGAGTTAGGACTGAGCTATTGTGACAGCCTGAAATCAGATAATTATGGGTTGTATATTGATATTAAGTAATAATTAGATAATAATTTCATATTAGAATAACAGAAGGATTATAAATATATACCCAAGCTTGGTGAAGTGCCAAGCAGCAAAGGTGGGGTAGGATCAAGGAAGCAGCAGCTCTGGGAAGAAATTCAGGGTGAGCAAAGCAGGGAATTGCAAGGAGTGCCTCTGTAACAGAGGGGGTTCAGCTTAAATTTGGGTGTATATACTGAGAGGAATGGGTACATTTAACCAGGACAGGCAGTGCAAGCCCTGGACCTGGCACAGTGACACCCTGGCACTTTGGACCCAGGCTTGGCATCCACCTGGCATGTGGAAAAGATAGAAATAGTTGCAAAGAGCCAGGAGAAACGGGAGAAATAAATAGTGTTATGATGAGAAAATGTGTTCTTTTGTCTCAGGAGGATATTGGGGGCTCACAGGGGTTTTCAGAGGGAAGCATTTTTCAGAGGGTCTCTGTGCAATTGGACAGGGAAAGGCAGAGCTGCCTGCAAATGTCTGGGACATGAGGCCAGGAGATTTCCCACTACCAAGAGAGCATTCTGGTATTCGCAAAGGTGATTTTCCAGGCCACGAAGTCTTCAGAACAAAAATGGACTCTTTTGGGCAGACAGACCCTGGCAAATTCAACAGCTGGTCTCAATATGAGATTGCTTTGGGAAAGGAAACTTATGGCAGGCCCTGCAAAGTGATCTGCTGATTGTTGGGGCTTTAATCTCTGTAAATAACCTTTTCCTCTGCCTTTTTGAGGCATGGGGAGAAGATTCCCATCTCCCCTCTCCAATAAAGATGTCAGGTCAAAGAACATATCTATGAGAGAAGCAGGAATACTGGGTGCACATGTTCCTTTAGATCTTCCTCCTCTACATCCATCCCTGTGCCCTCTTATTCACCTTTTTATGAAGTATCAGATTCAGGATTAAAAAGGTCGTGGACAAGGGGACGTTAGGCTTTTTCTTTCAAGCAGAACATGCTCTATATTTTCATCCATGCCAGGCGGAGGAGCAATATGTGGCAGAAAACAAAGTTCATTAATGGGAGCACTGCAAATAGTGGGAGCCAGCCTAGGAGGACATTTGATGCCAGATCGCTGCAAGGCACTAATGAGGGAGAAAGAGGGAGGGGAGAAGGGAAGACAGCAGGAGGTTTTCTTCCCAGTCACGTTTCCTTATATCCTACTCCACCTCTCCTCCTGCAGGTCCTGCTCCAGTGTGTCCAACACCCCGTGCATCAGGGCACCAGTGCCCCTCTGAGGGGTCCCCTCCCAGCCGTTCATCCCTGGGAGCTGGCCCAAACCAGGCTGCAAATGTGCTGAGCTTTTCTGGCAACACTTCAGAATAAATGGCAAACCCTTTCTGCAGCTCGTTTCCATTGTAGCATTAATCAAACTGAATTCCTGTGGTGCTCATATGGATGTCATATGTAAATCCCACTGCTCATTCCAAATTAAAGCCAACAGAGAAATTTTGCTGCTGTCTCCATCCTGCAGCTCTGAGCTCTTGTGCACTTACTCCATTCATAAAATCCTGATTACTGTGGACACGAGGGAATACCAGAGTTGATGACACCCATGAGAAGTGTTGGTAATGCTTATGAATTGATAGAGAAGGTGCTCAAGTGCAAGGCCGAAGCAAACATACTTCCATGTCCTACCTCAACCAAGTACTCCACATCTTAAAACAGAAGCCCTCAGCAGCATTTCAAACTGTCCATCCCTCAGTGTGAGTATTTTAGAACAAGAGGTTTTCCAGGCCAGTGCTGGCCCTCAGCAGCACTGAGGAGCAGCACTGAGTGCTGTTTGCACTCCAAACAGCAGCTCTGGAACAGTTTCAAATAGTTTTCTCCCCCACTATTAGAAATCCCACCCTGTTTGATGGAGTATATGTCTTTATTTATTATTTTTTTGTGGTGAGAGACAGGCAAATACAGGTTTATTTTGCTCTGAGAGTACTGCTGCTTCTTTTCTCCCCTTGAGAAGGGAGTCAAAGAACTGTGGACAAATTGCTGGATCCCAGAAGTTAGCTGCTGATCAGGCAGAAGCTCCTTTGGCCTTGGGTGGGACTTTCAGCCTTGCACATGCTGAACTAAGTCCAGCATCTGAACTAGGACAGCGTGAGCACCTTCAGGGTGTCCCTTGCCTTCAGTCCAGCCATCAGTTCCAATCCCTTGGGAGCACTGCAGCCTTCAGCCCGTCAGAGCGATGCCATTCACTTCCCCAGAGGAAAAGGGAGGGACACAGGAAGGGGCTGAGGTGGTTCCAGCCCTTCCTGAAAGGCTGGGTACTGCTGGGAAGGTCCCACCCCGGAGCCCTTGCCCACCCTGTGCCCCCCTGGCTGCACCAGGCTTGGCAGCGGGCAGTGAGCAGATGAATCACGGCTTGGCCTTCTCTCTGTCACAGATAACAAAGCCACTCACTGCAGGAAGCCACACAGCTTTCCAGGAACCTTTCCAGCCTCCACCAAGCCCTGTCCACACCAGGGGTGTTTCCTTCTGATCTTCTTTTGACCTAAACCACTCAAGCCTCCATGTAATCTCCCAGAACAAGAAATCATTCAGGGGGAGACTCCTACATTAGCCGTGTCACTACAAGTACTTTGGAAATTGTTCAGGTGCTTTCTCCCTGAGAAGACGTGTCACACATGTCTGTGTCACTCCAAAGGCATGTAGGAAAACATATAGGAAAATATATTAGGAAAAAACTCTTCCCTGTGAGGGTGGTGAGGCCGTGACACAGGTTGCCCAGAGAGGGCAACACCCTGGAAGTGTCCAAAGCCAGGTTGGACAGGGTTTGGAGCAATCTGGGACAGTGGAAAGTGTCCCTGCCAATGGCAAAGAGGTGGCACTGGGACATCTTTTCCTCTTCCAACCCAAACCATTCCATGATTTTATGGTGTATCCACTGCCCCACTGAAAGACCTGGGTCTCATGACCCCCAGAGGTCCTTTAGACTCACTGACAACTCATTTGAGGATCTTAAAGGGTGTGAACTGAATATCCAGACCACAAGAATCACCGATTGCTTGGGTTGGAAAAGCCCTCTAAGATCAAATCCAGTCAGTTACCCTGGCACTGCCAAGGCCACCACGAACCCATGTCCCCAAGTCTCACATCTAGGTGTCCTAAATGCCACCAGCGACTCCACCACTGCCCTGGGCAGCCTGTGCCAGGGCTGGACAACCCTTTCCATGGAGAAATTTTTCTCAATATCCAATCTAAACCTCCCCTGGCATAACTTGAGGCTGTTTCCTCTTATACTGTCACTCGTTACCTGGGAGTTCCCAAGATAAGGGGTGACAGAGCATGGCTTTGGGGTACCATGTGTAGGCTCTGGTTGTTCTACAGGACAGACAAGATCCCCAGTGATGTCCATTCTGGTCAGGAGACAGGACCAAGGATGGTCTTGGGGTCAGCTTGCAGGTGGAACCTGGAGATGGTGCGTGAAGGTAATGAGGTACAACAGTGGCACAAGGGATCCTTTTAGCTTTAGGGCTCCTTTAGGGAGCCACAGGGGTCTTAGTCTGGGGGGAATTTGGGGACACTGAGACCCCAAATACCTCGGTACATCTGTGGTATCTCTGGCTGGGATGGCGCTGCAAGGAGAGGTCCTGCCCAGGCTGGGAGGAAAGGGAATATCTGAGGATTGCCTGTCCCCAGCATTTGGCTGTGCTGCATGGAGTTCACCCCAGTCCTGGCTGTCCTGTGGGGAGCCAGACAAGGATGGACATCACTGTGCAGTACCCAGGGGGTCTCTGGTGGGAACAGGGGTCCAGCAGGTCGCAGTGGGGTTCTGCTATGCCCAAAGGGTCCTGGCTGGGCATGGGGCACCCACTCCCAGGTGTGGAGATCATGGTAGGGGTCTGCCCTGCGCCCATGTGGGTGTGCATGGGAGGTCTATCCCAAGGCTGGGGCTCACGGGAAGAGCAGGTCTGTCCTGTCCCAAGGGTCCAGGGATGGCACAGGGGAGTCTGTGCCCAGGCTGGGGCTCACAGTGGGGGTCTGTCCCCATCCCCAAAGGGTCCAGGGATGGCACAGGGGAGTCTGTGCCCAGGCTCGGGCTCACAGTGGGGGTCTGTCCCCGTCCCCAAAGGGTCCAGGGATGGCACAGGGAAGTCTGTGCCCAGGCTGGGGCTCACAGTGGGGGTCTGTCCCCATCCCCAAAGGGTCCAGGGATGGCACAGGGAAGTCTGTACCCAGGCTGGGGCTCACAGTGGGGGTCTGTCCCCGTCCCCAAAGGGTCCAGGGATGGCACAGGAGAGTCTGTCCCCAGGCTGGGGCTCACAGTGGGGGTCTGTCCCCGTACCCAAAGGGTCCAGGGATGGCACAGGGAAGTCTGTGCCCAGGCTGGGGCTCACAGTGGGGGTCTGTCCCTGTCCCCAAAGGGTCCAGGGATGGCACAGGGAAGTCTGTGCCCAGGCTGAAGACCATGGGTGGGGGTCTGTCCTGTGCCTGAGGGGTCCCTTGAGGGCACAGGGGTTCCTCCCCAGGCAGGGTGAGGACACCGCGGGTCTGATCCGTGCCCACAGTGCGGGTGGGGACATGGGTCTGTCCCTGCGTGAGGACGGTCCCGAGCGGGCGCAGCGACGGTGGGGGGTTTGTGAGGGCCGAGCCGAGCGGAGCCGAGCCGAACGGAGCCGAGCGGAGCCGAACGGAGCCGAGCCGAGCGGAGCCGAACCCGAGAGGAGCCGTGCCGAGACACGCCGAGCCGAACGCAGCCGAGCCCAACCGAGTGGAGCCGCACCGACCCCGCCGAGCCTCGGCCGATCAGCTGCCGAAGCCCCGGCGCTGGCCGGAGCCGTCCCGGCGGCGGGGGCGGCGCGGGGCCGAGCCGAGCCGGGCCGGGTCGGGCCGGGCCGCCGGTGCCTCCTCCCCGATCCCCCGCCGCTCCCCCTTCGCTCCTTCCCGTTCCCTGCCGTTCCCTCCCCGCCTCCCTGCGCAGCACGAACATGGCGGCGGCGGCGGCGGCGAGGGACTGAGCAGCGCCAGCGCTCGGCAGCCGCGCAGGTGAGGGGGCGGCCCGGGGCGGGCGGCTCGGCCGGGCTCGGTCCGGCCCGGCCGGGGAGGCGCGGCGGGGGTCGGGCGGGAGTCGGGCCCGCAGCCCGGCCCGGATCTCATCCCTCCTGTCAGCGCGGCCCGGCCGCCACCGCACGGTGCCCGGGCCGGGGGCAGCTGTCACCGCCCGCACCTGCTGGTGCCCGTCCGGGACCGGCCCTCCCGGCGGCCGGGCAGCGCCCCGGGGCTCTCTGGCCCCGCGGCTGCCCGGCCGGGCTGTGCCTCCCGGGGAAGCTTCTTCCAGGGCTTTGTTGTTCTGCCGGGTGTCCCCGGGCAGGGCCTCGGGCAGCCGCGGTACCGCCTCGCCCCCAGGCCTCGGAGCGGTTCTGGCTCCGGCCGGAGCTGCCCCTCTCCCGGACGCGTTTCGGTATCAGCCGGACGCTCCCGGCAGGAAAGGGGAAGCAGGACCGAGCTGCCGGAGGTTTGCAGGAGGTGGCCCCGGCTGCGGGCTGTGCCCGCGGGGGTTTGTGCCCTTCCTCCCCCACGAGCCCTTCGGGGCTCGGTGACACGCTCCTGTCACCCCAGTGTGTGTGTGGAGCTGGTGCCCGGTGCTCCGAGCGGGTCCCCACGAGATCCTGCTGCTGGAGGTAGCAGGGGTGACCCCGGGGAGCAGCCGGAGAAATCCCATCACCACCGTGCCTGGGGAAAAGCTGCACCCCCTTCGCAGCCGCCCCGAGCCGAGTGTTGGGATAGAGCTGGGAGCGAGACAAGATCTGAGCGTTTCGTGCACAGTGAGATGTTTAAAAATAACCCCGGTGACGGCTGGCTCCTGCCGCGCAGGTTTAATCCGCAAGCTCTTTGAAGCTCCCGTGTAAAACTGTGGCAGCACTTTGGAGTCTGGATGACGGAAGGTAGAGCTGGCAAATCCGAGCAGGCGGCCTGAGTTTGGGATGCACTGAGCAGCTTGGCTCCCTTGGGCCTCGGATGGTTTAGGTTCGACAGCTGAACATGGAGCTATTTCTATGGGGAACATCGGGATGTGGAGACCCAGCACCGGGGTCCCCGGCTTTGATTTTTTGGCTGAGTTTCTGTTTACTGTTGTTGTTTATAGTAAACAGCGTGCACTGAGTGGCTGGGAACAGCCATGTGGTCGCTGCAGTTCGCAGCCAGTAATATTGGGGGAAAATGTTCTCCCACCTCGGTTCAACGCCTGAGCGCCGGCTGCGGGCTGGGCCTCCTGTCGCCTTCCTCTCTTACTCTCAGCTTCTGCTGGCCAGACTGTGCTGTCCATATGTGTTTACTAGGAATATTGGGAGCATGGGGTGGTGGTTTCATTCCTTTTGCTTCATCTCAGGCACCGGCGTGTGGCGTGGTGTTAATATGGGGAACAAAACTCGGCTCATGGGGGTCTCAGCTTGGGACAAGCTGCTGTGGTATGCAGCCCTGCATGTGCTGGTGGGTAGTTCAGCATCTGCCCAGTAGATGGTATGAAAATGCAGATGGAAATCAGGGAGTCCCTTACAGTGGGCACAAGGGAAATGCAGGTATTTCTGTGCTATTTAAAGTATTTATTTAATTAAAAGTTTTGAGTGTGTTCTGTTTGTGAGAGATAGGCTGAGTCTTGGTCCTCCTGGTTTGGTATTTACATCTTAGCAAGCAACAATTCTGCATCTTGATAATCTGCTTTTCTTGGGGCACTTCTGTGGAAACCTGATGAATTTGTCAGGACAATATGGTATCTATAAGTAAAAGATGCTGTTAGGGTATTAAATTATTATCTTATTCATCAAGTAGCTGTGCTTCAGTCTAGACGGGAATGCTGCGGGAGCTGTGTCCCTGCCCTGTGTCTAATTTAAAGGAATGTCTGAAACTTTGTTTCACAATCTCAGACATCAGGGACCTCCAGAGATGTCCTGGTTGTTTCCCAACCCTGGGTAATGTCAGGTAGGCTTCTAAACCCTTCCTGAGTAACAGTTCTTCTTTTAAGCTCTTCATGCTGGCAATTCCATATCCTGTGCAGGTGATGTATGCCAACATTTAGGCCTCCTCATCATTAGAGAGATTTTCAGGGTGTTTAATCTAAGTCTGTGTCTTGCACTTTAAACCCGTTATTTTTCTGATGTTCAGAGCTCATGGAGAGCACCCTACTCCACACATCACTTCCTACATGTCTGCAGCTCAGTTAGAAGCATTTGAAGACTTTTTTTCCCTCTCCCTAAGCTGATCAAGATCAGTTTCTCCATTCTTGTCACGTGGACATGTCAGCCTAGCTGACCTCTGTCTCTGACTTGGGTTCTGCTTCCATTCACACTTCACCTAAAGTGCCATGCTCAGTCAGGGTAGGACTGTGTCAGTGGGGCTTTTGCAGAGCAGTTGTAATAAGCTGGGCCCAAATGACCCCATTTTGGGTATGTCTCAGCACTGTTATGTGACGAGGAATGCAGATCACGTGTTTGCCTATTTGTGCTTTTAACTGTGTGTTTGTGACAGAGGACTTGGCATGCTCGGTGAGCTCCTGTTTGCAAATCTGGAGTAGCGTGCTAGCAACGTAAGCTCAGAGCTGTGTTTGGGGCTCTTGTTTGAGCTGTAATGTTTGCATCTTCCACCCTGTCTTTTCTCATTTTCTCTTCCTTGCCTGCTACTGCAATTCAGTTTTTGATATGAGACAAAGAGATTTTGAGTCGTTTATGCATCCTTTTATGTTTGAGAAGTTTCCTGACAAGGAAGGGTCCCTGAGAAGTGAGGGAAGATGCCTCAAGGACAGAGCAGCAATTCTGGCTGCCAGCTTCTCTTGTGAGGTGGTTAATCTCCTACATATATGTAATTCAGAGACATGCCAAGGTAAAAATCATCTCCACAGTTGAACTCTCGGTGTAGCAGAACTGTAACTGTGACCCCTCCTTCAGCCCAGCACTACATCCAGGTGTAGTACCTGCACTCCAAGATGGGACATGAATGCTTTATCCCACTTTATTTGCAGGATAGCACAGCCTAATCCTAAAGGAAATGCTTTTTCTGGGTTTAATACAGTTGTAAAAAAATCCTTTCTTACCCAGCTTAAATATCTACCAGTGACAGCTGTTATAAAACATTTGTACTATGTTTAACCTGATAGTGCAAGTCTGAGAGCAGCAGGAAGCACAAGAAATCTTCCCTGTGTATCACCAGCTCTCACTGGGCTTGGAGTGAACAAATCCAGTGACCTGAACTAGTGGTGTCAGAATGGTGTCTGGTGGGGACACCTGAGCACTGGAGACCAGCACCTCCTCGTCTTTGCAAAGCTGTGCTCTGTCCTGGGTGGCAATCTCCCTTAGCAGGACACTTCAGAGGTGGTGTCAATTGTGAGCTGAAGGAGAGATCAGTACAGGGACATCACTGCAGCCTGGGTGGTGCTGAAAACACTTCATTCCCAGAGTTCTCTATTTTCATTCAATTCCCTTAAAAAATAGAGTAATCCTTAGCCCTTTTACTAAGGTTTCTTACATATACCACCTCTAGCAGATTTAGGCACTGTGATACACATTTTGCAGTCTGCATGGTTCACTCAGGCACCTACTAGGTGTTTCTGCCTCTCTAGCAGGGATTTAAGCAGAGTTTTTGTGTGCTTCTGCTCTTACTGGGCTGAATCTCACACTTTTATGCAGACTCATCCTGAGCAAAAAAATCAAGAATTTGGCTGAGAACTGAAGGAAAAGATGAACATCTGTTTTGCTGCCTCTGCTGTTTGCGTGGCAACCTCGTCCAACAGGCCAGATGGACAGGTGATGTCTGAGCCTCTGCAGAGGAGTCTAAATCACTTGGCTTCCCGAGAGCTGACTTGATCAGCAGAGGGAAGTGACCCCTGCAGCTCCATGGCCTGGTTGGTAATATGTCACTGGAGATGAGGAAACAGAGCAGAGTCGATGTGGTCATTGCCAACACAAGGGAGCTGACGTGGGAATTCAGGCAGGACTGTTTTTCCCTGGCACAAGCTTGTGCTTCTGCCGCTCTCCATTTCTTGCTCAGAAGTTTTTCTGTTTGTATTATAAATTGAATAGTGTTATCACCAGTCAGACAAGAAACTCCTGCTGGAGGTGCCTCCTTCCAGCCAATGTGCTTGGAGTTACCCAGCTCCAATTAGCTTGTACATTTTGCAGACGGCCACAGTGGGAACAGCCCAGAAACCGCCCTGTGGCTTGGGTTTGTTTTCAGCAACGGAAACTGTAGGAGTAGATGCCAGTGGAAATTTGCAAAGTTCAGTATTTGCCCATTGTATATCCTGCAATTCCTCCCCTCTCCTGGCCCTTCCAGGTTTCACTGGACACTAGTCCAGGTCCATTCTCCTAGATATTGTGGCAAGGGAGCAAGTTTGGTTCACCCATATCTGGAGTGACATCTGCTGCAGTTTGCTTGGGGGTGGATGGAAGTAGGTGCAGCCTTTTGATTCCTCAGAGTGCTGCTGATGTTTGACCACAGGAAAAGGTCCTGCCAGGAAAAATGGGTTTTGTGCCTGGGGGGAACTGGGGGACACTTAGCAGTGTTTGAGTTCAGTGTTGGCAGGGGCTGCAGAGGGTGAAGCCCATCTGTCCTCACTGAGTGAGCCACCATCCCATCAACTGCTGCTTGCCGTCACTCCCTGTTGCCTGCCTGGACAAGGCAAGGTGCTGGAACACCTGCTGCCAGCACCTGACTGTCTTCCATCCCCTCTGCCCTCTCCTGTGCCACTGCTCCTGGGCCTCCCTCCATTCCCGTCTGGAGCAGCCCCTGCCTCTTCCCCCCACGGCGAGCCCTCAGCAGTGGGATGCGCGTCCAGCTGTGTCTGCGGTGAGCGGGAGGGCAGCCTGTGTTCCCTGTTCCCCCTCGCTCCCTCCTGGCTGTGGGAGCCTCCCTGGGCTGCTGCCAGGGCTTGCCTGCCCTCCCCGTGTCCCCGCAGCTGCGGGGAGGCCAGGCCAGGCCAGGGGCCAGGCTGGGCCGCACACACCATGGGGACACAGGCGAGCAGCACTTTGGGCCAGGAACCCGGGCTTGGCTCTGGCTCTGGGTGGCACAAAACGTCCCCACAGTGCAGTGGAATGTCCCTGCAACCAGCTCTGTCTGCAGAGGTGACAGCTCAGGGTGAAGGCGGCTGCCTGAGCTCAGGCTGAATGCGCTGGGGAGCTCTGCAGCGTGCTGGGCATCTCCCAGCAGTGCTCTCTCCCTGCACTCGCTGCTGCAGGGCCCCTCGCTCCCCACTTTTGCCTTTTCTGCCCAGCTGCAACACATAAGGTAGGAGAAATTTCTGCTCTATACTAGTTAGTTAAGGAGTAGAGAGCAGGCAGAAGAGCTGATGGAGTCTGATGTGGACCGAAGAGGAAGTTGTACCAATTCTACTTTCTAAAAATAAGTTGAGTGGCTGTTCACACAGCCCAGAGACTGCTGTTCTCTGTACGCTGATAGTGGTTGCTTTTTGGTTTTTTTTTTCCTTGTCTTGTTACAGCAAATCTTTAATGCTGCAGTCCATTAAAATTGTGCAGTTGCTGTGTGATCAGGGAGGTGCCTATGGAGAAAGTCTTGTGGTTTCAGTGTTTCTAGAAGTGACCTTGAAGGATCACCCATACATAATGTTTCCTAGAGGTTTCTCTAGGGTGTTCTAAGATTTCCAGTGATGGTGATTCCTGCTTTCCTCAGCAGTTCACTCCAGTGCCTGATTATTCTGAGATTAAGGAGCTTTGCTTGATTTCAGGCTGATACTGCTGTACTTTAACACCATCATTTTGACATTTCACCTTCTCTTCTGGCAAGCTACCAAGAGAAGAAAAATGCTGTCCTGCTTGTTATGTACAGTTGACATTATCCAGAGGATATTGGCCACTGATGGGCAGCAGGTATCAGTTCCACCACCTTCCTGCTCACCTTAACTCTTACCACAAGCAGAGTAAACCGTGGCAGCTGGCTGACCTCCTGGCTTGTCACACGACTCCAGAGGTCATTTGTCATTGCCACAGCCCCACACTGGAGGGTTTTACGTGGCTGTACAATGCCACATCTCCTCCAGCATGGCAGGAGGTAGCAGCTCACTCGATGGTGAATTGCTATGCCTGGAGAGGGCAGGAGGAATTTGTTTCCCTTGGGCATTATCCAAGCCCTGCACTGTAGATCTGGGCAGTCCCACTGTTGTTCCAGCATTATGGTGGAGTTGAGGGATGGCTTTTGACTCTTGGCTTCTTTTCTGGCTCCTTTTCCATCACCATGAGCTTTGGTCACGTCTTGCACACTGCTGGCAGAGTCTCCAGCTCTGTGTGTGTGTGTGTGGGGTAGTCTGTTCAACATTATCTTGTCCCTGACCAGAGGACTGGGTGTGTTCTGGGGCTGCTCAGTTATTTCATATTGTTGTCAGCTGGAAAATCTGTAAATGCCCTGTGATATTTTACGGCTTTATAAGCTGTACAAAATGTCCAGCAGGTACTCAAATGTCGAGCAGATACCGTCTGTAAGAGTGCCTTGTTTTCATTAGCTCCTTGGCAGACACTGAACATACTTGCAGAGCTGCAGGATGGACTTTTGGTTGCTTGTGGTCATGGTTGGGGTTTTTTTATTGGCGTCTACTGTGTGCTGCACAGAAAACAGTGGAGGGCCTCACAGTATATTTTTTAGTTGTCCAAACTCTTGGCCCTTCAGGAATGTAAAGCAGCCTAACAACTTTTTCTCTACGTAATTAACAGGAATCTGTTCAGGCTTTCCTGCAGGAACTGGCTAGTGATTTTTCCTCTCTGGGAGTAATTCTCCTGAGCTAATATTTCTATCTATGTCTAGATTGTTCTTTTTTTTGTTATTAAAAATGAGTGTAATTTTGATGGGCATGTTATACTTTTTCTGTACCCAGACTTTGTACCCAGTAGAGGATATTTCTATTTGAATAGATACATGGTTTTGAATACTGGGATTTTATCTTCTTAAGTCACAGATGAGACCAGAGTTATGCACAGGGTAAAAATAGCAAGCAGTAATTAATACCCATCCTCAGTGAGCCTGGCTCTTCTGGTTTCTCTTGACATGTTGCACTGCAGCAATTTCCTTTCTTTTTCCTAAGAAATACATGAATTAATATCTCTCTACATGAGTGAGAAAATAAAACAAAGATGCTTGTTTCCTGCCCTGGCACACCATTCCCTTGGGGTACAATGAGTTTGTGGGAGCTCTTCTCCTGGGCAGCCCTTTGCTTTGATTGGGCTGGAACAGACCAGGCACCAGGAGGAATGGCTTCCTTTACTCTCCCAGACATCCTCCTTTCCCTCTGTCAGGGCTGGATTATCTCTGTCTCAGTGCTCCAAGCAGCAGAGGCTGACTCCTCTTCCGCTCCAACAAGGGTAAATCCAGGTTTTGTGGCTCTGCTCCATACCCTGAGGGTTTGGAGATTTTATCTTTCTCATTTCTTTAGCAGATGGGGCAGATCAGTAGGAACTATTTCTCATCTGTCCTTTGTTTGCATAAGAAGAATCAGCTGCTGGAAGGTTTGGAGGGGAGTCTGGCTGTGCTTCCTGCCAGGGAGACCCTGAGTTTTGTCACTCTAAGGGTAGATTCTTAAACATACACACACACACACACACACACACACACACACACACACACGTTAAAGGGATCATTCTACCTTGCCATCTCCGAGAGAGCAGGTTCAGGAGGGCCCAAGGAGTTGCACTTGGAAGGTTTGGGAAGGTTGGCTGTATGGATGTTGAGTCAGGGACAGGGATTTGTATGTGGATCTGTGAAGGATTTAGTCTTGAGTGTGAGTGGAGTTGTGCTCTCCTCCCTCCTTCCCTTTGTCAGTAGGGACATGTCTGTGCTGGTGCTGGACCTCAGGAAGGTAAGAAATGTTTAACTCCATGGAAGGTCATTCCTTTGTACTGGATGAGGAAAGGGAGCACTTCAGGCTTTCCAGTAACATGCTCAGTGATGGCTTTGATGCCATGTGAGGCTTGAGGATGAGTTTTCATCCCGTGTTTTTTTCCCAAGGGATATTGCTAAGCATTCAATTTAATTGTTAGGGTTGGTTATAGAAGGAAAGCAGAAGGAAAATGCAATTTTAGGTGTATGTAACCATGATCATCCCCCATGTCTCAGTATTTAGCTCTTTAGAGAGTGGTGATTTTGTCCCTCACCTTTTCTTCAAGGCTGGTTTGTTCTTCTCTGCTCCCTGAGCTCTCATCTCCCTCCCTGCCATTTCAGTGGAAACCCTTGCCCCGTGTGTCTCTCCCTGAGGATCACCCTCCTTCCTTGTGCTTGTGAGGTACAGGGTACTTGAAGGGATTGGGTCATCTCCTTCGCCTCTCTTTGCAAGGTTTTCCTCATTTACATTTCTGTTGTGTCCCCTAATTACCATCCCTTTGGTTTTTTATTCCCCCTCAAGCTGCCTTTCCCTGCTTATGGTCTCCTGAGGATGTTCTGCTGAAACTTTATCAAACTTACATCACTAGAAATAGTTAATGCAAAATTTTCTTTGAGGAATTCTCACATCCTGCTTGCAGCATCACTGCACAGTCTGTTGTGACATTTCCAATAGAGACACAACTGGAAGTCAGTCCTTTCCTTCTGGATTGCCTCCTGTTTCCCCTTCCATAGGGACATAAGAATACATTGTCCTCCCGTATCTTCCATCCCATAAAGAGTTTATTTTTTAATAGAGTCCAGTAGAGAATTAAGTATAAGGTTGATTAAACATGTTATACTTACATATATCTACTGGGTGTCAACCAGAGACCCGTGAAGAGTTTACACACTGGATCCCATTCTGGGGCCACATCCATCACCCGTGTAACTGCTGTCTGGGAAAGCAGCCACAGCTGACTGTGCAAGGGGGGCTGTACTAGCCTGTCTGGGGGTGGTATGGAAACCATGCACTGGTTTTTAATGTACTCCTGTTTAAATTCTTCTTTAAAGACTTTGAAGCATCCTGTTGTGTGCTTTTGTGGGGGGTGACTTTGTAAGTGCCCTGGGCAGAATCCCATTTCAAGGTCTCCTGTAAGCCATCTGCTTTCAGTAATAGCTCTTAGCTTTGGCATGTGGCTCAGTGCAGGCTGAAATAGCCACATTGCTGCAAAACTTTCTCTACTGCCTGCATCAGTTTGGGCTTCCCACTATGCCTGCACAGGCTGGTGCACCCTCAGGATGCCCTGCATCAGCCCTGTCCTGGAGGTTCACCCTCCAGCTTGTCCCCAGGCAAGCAGGGCATGACCCAGCACAGGAGTGTGGGGTTCACCATATCCTGCACCTCTCCATGTTCTGGGATTGCCATGAAAGGAAACCCAGGTACCTGCAAACCTAGCCTGTGGTCTGGTTCCCAGTCACCAGGGTGTCAGGGTACGGTCAGAATATGCCAGAATCGGGCTACAGAGCCCAATGTGTGATAAATCTTTTCTGTTTCACTGGATTGGGTACACTGCTGTGCCAGTCTATAACCCAGGCCATTCCTATTCTAAAGTCAGGAGACTTTAACTTTTAGCTATGGGAGTCCTGCTGACACAAAATAGCTGTAACACAGATGGTTCAGTGTTAGAAACGGCAGCCTTGGGCACACAGATTCAGTTCCTTGCTTTGGTATGTTCTTCCCATATGGCACTGAAGTCCATCAGTCCTTTGCTTTTCTATATGTAACGGGCACCTTACCTGCCCAAAAAGCAGATCTCTGTGTTGAGTTTTGTTACAGTGCATTTGGGAGAGCTCCGTGGAGGTACAGGTCAGAAATGTCTCTGCTTAACACCCAGAAACAGAGATCTGCAGCATTTCCCAGATCTCCTTCAGAACAGCCATGGAGAGCAATGGTGTTGGTGGCATCTTTCACACTGGGATGTAGGACATGGGCATTGCTCAGCTCAGAGGGAGAACCTCAAAGTGACTTCAACTCTAGGACCAGCCATGAAGGATTTGCTGAAATGATTCTGGAGCACAGTGAAGCTTCCTTACCCCCAGCTGTTACCACAGATTAGCTAAAGTCTGCGCCACATCAGCACGAGTTCAAGGTGGGCCACTCTCTGTCCATGGCAATGGGAGGCAGCCCAGGCCTTGGCTGCAAGCCTTGGAGGTGGTCCTGTCTGGGGAGAAGCTGCACAGAATCCTCTGCGTGCTGTGAATCCCTGCCCATGTCAAGGGGCTTGGAACAAGAGGATCTTTGAGCTCCCTTCTGACTCAAACCATTCCATGACTCCCTGCTCCCTGCATGGGAAGGCTTTAGGTTTTTGTTTTCTTTCTATTTGAGTGGGTGTGAAACCAATACCAGTCTTAGAAGCAGCTCTGATTTTTCAATAGTGTGTGAACTTCTTACAGCAGTCAAACCCCATCTTTCCAAGGAGGGTTTGCAGGGCTGGTGGAGTGCTCACCCCCCCTCACCACAGAAATGGCAGCCACGGAGCTGTAACTCCCAGTTCATCAGTAAACATGTCTGTACTGAGAAAACTCATCCTGTTAAGGGGCTTCCTTTAGCAGACTCAAGTCAGATTATCTTATTTGTCTTTTATTTGAAGCCCTTTCATCTCTCCATTTCTTTCAGCCTGGGTATCCTGTTCCTGGAGTGTGCCAAATATGTTGTCTTTATTGCAGCCTCTTCAGTCTTTGTGGAGAGCAAGGTCTGCTCACAGTGATACGTGTCACGATGTTTTTGGTTTGATCCAAGGCCCATGCTGTTTTGTTGGGTTTTTTTGTTTTGTTTTGTTTTTTGGTTTTGGGGTTTTTTTTTGTTTGTTTGTTTTGGTTTGGTTTTTTTTTGTGTGTGGGTTGGTTTTTTGGGGTTAATTTTGGATAGGGAAGGAAATCTTTATTGAAATCCTGTAAGGTTTTATTTAATTTCTTCCACAGTCATGAGCAGTGGTAACTGTTCTAGCATGCTCACAGTGGTGATTGCTCTCACTGGTCCCTGGTTTTTGTACTCACCCTCTGAGTGATCTCTTGAGCTTGACTCAGCAATGTCTGGTGGTCCAGCTGCCATTTCCTGGGAGGCTGAGTTATCTCCTCTCCCCACCAACCTGAAGGTGTTCAAAAGGAAGTCATAAAATCAATATTTTCATTGTAGAAACATGATCTATCCAAGTTTTTCATGTGTTTTTGTCTTTTAAAATATGTACTCCTGTGAGACTTGGCTCAGGGGCTGAGGAATTGTGTTACTTGTGATCACATCTTCGAGACACCTCAGTGTGTTAACACAAGAATGTGTTTGTGAGGAGCCTGTCATGAAGTCTGGAGTTCATCAGTCCACTTCTTACATGATAGAAGGATCAAATTAATTCCAGAGAATGAGAGATGTTGGAAATGACAGAAAATCCTTCTGGTAGAAAGAGTTTATGAGAGAATGGTTTACAGCCATCAGGTATTTCAGATCACACAAGGGGATCAGTGCTGCAGATGGAAATACTAGCATTCATTGTACAGTGTTACTTAGAAAAATTTCCTGGCATGAATGTAAGGACTCTCCTGACCTGATGAGGGGAGATGCTTCCAAAGGTGCTGTATCTTCATCAGCCTTTGTTTGGAGCTGCCAAAAACGTGACTTTGCACAGACAAGGAGAAATAAAACTCCAGTCTTCATCAGGAGGATGGTAACAGGGAGGTGGAAGGAACTCAAATCATTATTTAAGATAAATTCTGACTCACCTTTTCAAACTTGGAAGCTGATCACTCCTGAGAGTTTAGTCCACGTTCCACGTAAGCATTCATTTGGCATTTTGGTTTAGGACTCCTTGCCTGCATGTCTGGCTCCGAGAAGGCTGGTGCTCAATCCTTGGAGCTGGTCTTTGGCCTCTGCCCAGGAAAGGGGTCAGTCAGCTGGCTCATCAGAGAGTGCTTTGAGAGCAAAAACTGTGGTTTAGACCAGCAAAAGTTGTGGTGTCCACAGGTCAGGCAGAAATCTGAGGAGCCAAGTCTGGTGTGAAAACTAAAAGAGTCAGATTGTGCTCTGATTTCTCAGGTAGGCTGAAAGTGCTTTTCTTTCTGCACCATAGAAATTAAAAATGGCAAAAATAGCTGTTAAATGAGCAAGCAGGCTGAGTTTGGAGAAGGTTCTTCCCTTAGAGGGTTGTGGGGCTTCCAGGGAATGGTCATGGTTCCAAGGCTGCCAAAGCTCAAGGAACATCTGGAAAATGCTCTCAGGGACATGGTGGGTTTGTTGGGGTGTCCTGTGTGTGGTCAAGAGTTGGAATTGATGATCCTTATAGATCCCTCCCAACTCAGGATATTCTGTAATTCACATGATCTGCTTTTCATATGCCTCATTTTCTGCTTGTGTTGGGATGCCACTGGATGTGCCTGTATTACCCATGGTCACATAGGGGCTTGCAGAATGGAGCTGAAACATTCCAGCAGGGAGGCTGGAATGGCAGTGCTGCCATCACTCATGACTAGCAGGAGCTTACAGTGCTGCCCTCACATTTCCTGGGGGAATTTGTACAGGACAGCTCTTTACTGCTGGAAACATTGATGGTGTTTGATGGAAACATCACTGTGAAGAAAACCTCAGCTGAAGCAAAGGTTACATGGAAGGGATTTTTAGTGGCTGCAGTGGTCGTGGTGCTCCAGACCTGTGCTTTTGTGGGGAACAAATCAATGAGTGCAAGCACTTTGCATCATGAGAAACTGTCAGGATTCTCTTGTGGCAGCCCCATGGGATTTCCAAGAAGCATCATTCTCACAGTCCTCTGTCAATATGCAGAGTTTCCTTTTTTTTGTCCCAATCCTAATCTGTGGAGTATGTATCCAACCTAATAAAACCATTTTTCAGCTTCACTGTTGGTGGTTTTCTTCCTCTTGTCTCTGAAAGCCTCCGGCCTGCTGGCAGCGGCATTGTCCAGCGAGGTTTGAAGCTTGGCACGCTGTCAACAAACCTTCAGGTTCCCTTTCAATCAAACATGGTAGTGCTGAGATCCGACTTGGATTCCATCCCAAGGTTCACCATAATCATCCTTGTATAATAGGAAGTCCAAACAACCCCAGGAAATAATTCAGATGTGACTGGTGCCTTGAGTGGAATAAAGAAGTGCCTAGAAGAGATGTTAAGAGCCTCAGCTCTAACTCTTTTCATAATTATGCACTCCGAAGGAGCGGAGGCTTTGGAGATAAAGGGATTACATGCATCTCATGAGGTCTGGAAAGATGGGACAGCATCTTCCATCCACATTTTCTCATTTTTGTTTTACTGATCTTGCAGTTGCCACATTTTGTGGAAGAATATTGCAGAGTAGGCTCCCCTGTAACCCTGCAGTTGCCTTCCAATCTGGCACAGGTAAATTGAATCTGACTGCCCTTAGGGATGAGCTTTTGGAAGAGCCTGTTGGCAAGAGCAGTGGGGGGAGAACTTAATTAGATTAAGATGCATTTCCGCAGTGTTGCTGCGGGCTGTGCGGCGCTGGAGAGAGCAGCGCTCGGAGCTGGGGATGCCCTGGGATGCTCTTCCAGCCCTGCCTGCCTCTCTGCTGCCTGAGAAAAAGGAAAATGCATCAGAGGTGTGAATCTCAGTGTAACCCAGCACAGGGCTCCCCAGGGTGTGAACAAACCATGTCCTGAGCTGGTGTCCTGCCCCGGCTGTGAGCTGGAGTCCGCAACCTGGCAGGAGGGCAAGGGCTCAGCTTTCCTTTGCCACAGCACAGCAGCTGAGGCAGTGATGTGGAGGGCAGGGTTTTGCTGGGCACCCAACATTCATTCAGCTCTTGCTTGTGGCCTGGGTGCTGATGGCCCATGGGTCTCATACTTTGATATCCTTACAAATGCTGGTTTGCTTTTCAATGTCTGTGTCATTTCTAAGGTTACTTGTTTACTTCTCTTGATAATTTCCTCCATAAGGAAGTTGCATGTCTGTTAATTTCCAATGAACTGTTCCTTCTCCCTGGTATATACTTGGGAGTTTTTTACTTTTGTAGGTTTGCTCTGCTGCACTGGGAAGGGATAATTTGGAGTCCCCAGTTCTCTCTCTTCATGCTACTCATTATTTTATATGCCTCTCCTGTGGTCTCTCTCCTTTTCATTACTAATCAGGTCTAGTCTTTTCAATCCCCCTTTGTGTGATAGTTTCATTTTACAAAAGCTGAACTAGTTTCTATCAGCTCAGTTGATGTGATCTTACTCATATCAAAGGTGTTTAACAGCCGCAGTCCCGTGTACTCACTGCAAGCTGAACTTAAATTGTGTCAAGTTCTGTGCTGCTTTGCGAGTGCAAGTGGGAATGTTTGTTACAGCTGTCTTTAAATTTAAATTTGGATGTTTTAAATGAATTAAATATGAACATGAATAATGCAGCTGGTAACTTAGCCTTTCTGCAATTAAATGCAAACTTTTTCATTTTGTCTCTCTGCTTTCAGGTTTTGCTATGCCGCAGTGTTTGTACTGACTCTGCTGTCTTGTAGGAGTGATGGGAAACTAGAGCCCATGACAGTTCAGTGGAGCCCTTGGCACTTTTGATATCTCGGTGAGTGAAAGTTGTTTGAAACTCTGGGAGAGGCACTTTATCTGCTACTAAAGGCAGAAAATTAGTTGGTCTTTTTACGTTTTTAAGGTAGCATCCTGCTGAAATGAATTTGCACATTGATCTGTCCTTTCAGGTTATAAATTCTGGAAACCAGCACTCTGTAATGCTGTAGTTCATGCTTGGGAGATTATCTTCATCTCCACAAGCAGGAGAAACACAGCTTTTGAAAACAAGGGGAATTTTAACTCTGGTGTGCAGCTCTGTGCAAGTGTCAGGCTCTGGAGATAGAGCATTGCAGGGTGTGCTGGGCTGTGGAAATCTCAAAGGCTTTATTTGATACAGCAGTAAGACTGTGTCCTTTGTGCCATGGATCCAGCCAACAGGTCCTCATAAGGGGCATGTTTGTGCCTGAGGTGATTCTGGAAGATCTGTCTCTGTGGGTAGCCCAGTTTTGCCCCTTGGATACCAGTCTGTACCTTCTGCTATTTATTACTTTCACATTTTTTCAATCATCAGTCCCTGAATGGAGTAAAGGCCACATCCATCGGTATCGTGGTGCTTCTGTCCACAGCTGCCTGTGGGCTTGTCTGTTCTGCCTTTGACTTTCTTCTCTCTACACTGAATTCTCCTCACTGGGGCATTTCAGCCTTGTCAAAACCTATAGAGTGATTCCTCTTGCCATGCAATCTGTTGTCAGTGAGATAAAGTCCCTGGGTGTTTCAGGTTGGAAGGAGCTTTTGGAGGTTGTCTGGTCCAATGCTGTATGCAGAGATGGGCTGACTTTGAAGTCAGAGTCAGCTACAAGGTTAGATTAGGCTGGCAGGGGAGGGAGCTGGTGATGTTTGGAGTATCTCCAAGGGTGTAGATTTTACAGCTCCTCTGGGCAGCTATAAATTGCAGTCAGTGGAAATCATAAGTTCTCAAGCCCTGTATTAGTAAAGCCCAGGGGCAGCAGAGGGGCAGCTCCTGCCTGTGCTCCCTGTGAGTAGGGACAGGACCCAAGGGAGTGGCTGGAGCTGTGTCAGAGGAGGGTCAGGCTGGATATGAGGAAAAGGTTCTTGCCCCAGGAAATGGTCATGACCCTAAGCCTGCCAGAACTCCAGGAGCATGTGGACAACACTCCCAGACACCTCCAGGGTGGGACTGTTGGGGCTTCTGTGACAGGCCAGGAGTTGGATTTGGTGATCCTTGTGGATCCCTCCCATTTGTGATTGTACAGTGTCTGTCTCCATGGCTGAAGAAGGGCATCCCTGCATCCTAGGGCAGGAACTGTCCCTGTCCCTGGAATGCAGTAAGGCTGGTGGCTCCCATCTGGCTGTGTAGGTCGAGCTGCCCCTGGGGCAGGCAGGCTGAAGCTGTGGATCGTGGAGGTTCACTCTGCCTCTTCTGTAGGCATTACATGACTGAGCACACAAATTATTTTGATTTTTTTTTTTCCTTGAGGTAGGATTTTGCAGGATTAACCCACTTGTTGCTGTCCTGTGATGTGAGATGTACAGGTGATCTGGGTGGTGCAGAGCTGTGTCAGAGGCTCATGAAGACTGGCAGGAGTCAGGCTGGGGCTGTCACATTTGGGCAGTTTCTGGGAAGCATATTTTAGACTGCAGTGTCCTTGAGCTGGCACTCATGTGGCTCTCAGCAAAGTGGGATTCCCCATGCAGCTTAAGTCTCCTCCTTTGGGGAGGAGTCATCGTTTGTTTATTTATTTATTTAAATGGGACATTTACAACATCTGATTCTCTTCCATGACATGAGCTCTTGCTGAGAGCCTGCTGCAGTGTTGGCTGAGGGATACGAGCAGTCAGCTCTGTGCTTTATCAGTACCACAGAATTATAGAATCATTAAGGTTGGAAAATACCTCTAAGATCATTAAGACTGAGCACCACCATGTCCACTACACCAGAGCACTACTGCCACGTCCAGTCATTTCTTCAGTCCACCACCACCTCTCTGAGCAGCCCATTCCCATGCTTGACAACCCTTTCCCAGAAGAGATTCTTCCTGATGTCCAACCTGAACTTCCCCTGGCACATCTTGAGGCCCTTTCCTCTTGAACTGTCCCTTGTTCCCTCAAAGAAGAGACTGACCCTCACCTGTCTGCCCCCTCCTGTCAGGGAGTTGTGGAGGGTGAGAAGGTCCTCCTGAGCCTCATTAGGGTTATTGGGCCATAACCTTTCACAAACCCTGTCTGAGCAGCTCAAACACAGTCACAATTTTTTTTCTTCCAATACTTCTGAAGGGAGAGGGTCACACATCCCTGCCAGCAGTGCTCTGAGGTGCTCAGGCTGAAGCAGCTTTTCAGAAGCCCTCAGAGGGGCACAGGAACTCCTGTCCCAAACACATGAGATTTATGTGTGTGGCTACTTGAGAAAGTCCCACAGACAGCAGAGGGGCAGAGCCAGAGATGGCGAAGGCTTGTCTGGTGCCTTTATATATAAACACCTTTCAGCCTGGGTTTTTATGTCTAGGGGACTTTTCCTGCCAGGACTGCTGGTCTTTAATAAAAATGACCGAAGAAAATTATGAAAAGAAGCTTTAAAAGTTGTAAATAACCTTTCACATGTAGGTTACCTTCTGCCATTGAAAGGGAAACGAACCTTACTCCTTTCACAAGTGTGTACAGACACACACACACTATTTAGGAGAGAGGCAATAAGTGACTACTGTGCACCTTTTGAGTTGGATTAAAAAAACAACCAGGATTTTTTTTCCTTTAGTATTTAATATTCCTTCAGTGTTTTTCTTCTCAGAGTATTGCTCACTGTTGCATGTAAAGAGGCTGTAGTTTGTAGAGCTGTTATAGAAAATTAAACTCTATTTCTCTTACATTTAGAAAAAGCCTTGTTTTCAAAACCCCAAATTCTTGCCAAGTTGGATCTGTAAATAACCCTTTAAGCAGCTACTCAGTGCTGTGTCCCGAGACAGCTTCCTCCTTCTCCTGACTGCCCCACTGTGAACAAAATGGAATTATATTGATACAATTAATCTTTCATTAGGTAGTGGAGTGTCGAAACATGCTATTCGTGGCTTTCCCAAGGGCTTGTTTGTGGCTCAGCCATTCATTTGGATGTTTTCTGGCAGGGCTTTATGGGTGTGGCAGGCCCTGCCTTGTGAGAGTGGTTGTGCTGGAGCGCTGGGTCCCCTACATGTGGTCCCTGTACACCACACATCTCCCAAGAGCTCTGAATTTTCAGGAATATTTCTTTATAACAAGAATGCAAATGCCTTTGCTTGTTGGGCACAGTCCAGCAAGTTTTCCTCCAACCAGGAAAAAAAAAATGCAGCACAACTTGGACACTCATGGCAGTACTAACAGCAAAAGTATTTCCTGGGTCATTGTCCAATTTCTCATCCTTATTCCCCAGAACTGCTGTGAGCAATTTGAATTGTAAGTGGCAAGCTGGGGGTTGCTGTGCTGCTTTGCCAGAGTTAATGTTATGTTTCCATGTGTTTTCTTTCATAAATTCCAGCTCTGCCTCCCTTTGTTAGTGAGTGGGAGCAGCCCCTCCCTCCACACACATGCTCTGGACCCACTGTAGGGTTAGCACAGAGACAGGCATGTGCTCCTTGTGCTTTTTTATGCTGCTCCTGCTGCCATGAATTTAGTGTTGTCCACAAATTGGAGAAAGTCTTGTAGTTTCAGGGGGTGAAATGAGTTGTGTGTGTTCTGTGCTACCCCAGGTGACAGAGCATGGTTTTCCCCCACTGTGTGATGAGCAGATGACTGTGTGCTCCAGAAGGGGGAATTTTCTCATCTTTATTTCTTTTGTCCTAGACATCTTCAGTTCTGTAAGAGCAGCCCAGTCCCAGGATAAGGACAGCAGCAGGTGGTAGAATGCGGAAACCAGGCCCTCAGAAAGGTGAGCAGTGATGCTTGGCACAGCCAAGGGCCCGGCAGTGAGCTGGTGTGGCCTGGAGTGCCTCAGGGGGCTGACAGCAGGGTGGGAGCTGAGGGGATCTGGTTGGAAGCCCAAAACAGAGTTGTGTGCGTATCAGTCAATGTGCAGAGAGCAGTTCATCAGTCCACCCCTGTGGCAGGAAGAGGAGAGTCCTCTTTCGGGCCATCCCTGCAGCTCGTGGGGCGCAGTGTCGGCAGCGAGGATGCCCTGCAGAACCCAGGGCACCATCTGGCAGAGCTCCCAGCATGAGGCAAACTGCCTGTGCTGGCACAGGCCTCCCCCCTCTAATGAGGCATGAAACCAGAAACCAGCCTGCCTTGCGGAGAGGAAAGCTGTCAGGAGGTTACCCTGCCAGAGTCCCTTGGCCCCTCACACAGCACGTGCTTCCTGGGTCCTGCATCCCCAACAAAAAGGGTGAAGCCAAGCAGGCTGCCTGCAGCTGAGCTGCTCTGGCTTCTTGTGCTTAACAAAAATATTGATTTCCTTTAGTGCTGTGCCATGCATGTGCGTCTGACTGGAGTGATCTCATCAGGGAGGAGGGGGAAGGGAGAAGCGAGAGGATGAGCATCCTCCACAGCTCTTTGTTCACATCTGCTCCACACTCCCAAGGTTTATTGCAGGAGATTTCTATGCTCAATTTCTCTCCTCCCTTTATTTTTTTTAAATGTCTCCTTTGCTTCTGTCGTGGTTCATCTTACAGCGGCATTATCCTCTTCCTAACACTGCTTGTCCTTTAATGAAGTGAAAATAAATGAAGGAAAGCAGGGAATGGGGGACCCTGCTGTGAGGCAGCTGGAGGGCTTGGCAATAAAGGAGGCTGGTTGATTAGTCAGCAGCGTGGCCGAGCCAGGGCTGGCTGGATTCAGCCTCACTCTCAGCTTGTTCTCTGTGCTCCTGGAGCCTCCAGCCAGCCTGCCTCTGTGACCTGGGCTCAGAATGCCAGGCAACACCTGCACTGTGCACATGTGGGTTTCTGTCCTACTTACCTGCTTTTTTAATAATGCATTGAACTTGCACGGTTTCTTTATTTGTCTGCAGAAATTCTTGTTTCGCTCTCTTTCTGCTGCTTGTGTATCCTGCTTAATGAGGATTTTTACATGTTAAAGGTTAAGAACAAAATCTACCTTCACCTGCAGAATATGGTGAGGAGCTCCTTTGAGTGCATGGATGCTGTTAGAGCTGTCCTGCAGCACTGAGGGGAGCCTTATGCACCCGGGGGGCTCTTTTGCTTCTGACTTAAATACTTTATGTTCTTTATTCTTGCTTTCTTAGGGACATGGCACAATACTGTGCCTCGTGGTAATGCATTTATTAGGAAGGGTGTCCTTCAATCCTTTTCATTCATTTATGTCTCTCCAAGGAGGCTCTTTGTCTGGCCCATGTCTAGTGACGCTGTGGCCACACTCCATATGTCCCTGGTGTTCATTTAAGGGATGCTGATCTGGCATCTCTCTGTTGGGCTGGAGGCTGTTGGAGGCAGGGTGGGCATCCCCCACTTCTTGCTCTGTCACTTTCCAGAGCAATAAAACCTACATGCTGTCCTGTCCATTGTGCTGAAAAGAACGTGTCAAGAAGAGAAGATTGTAAAAATGATTGTCCCAAAGCAGCTCCAGACACATCAAGACACCCGAGGTCACTTTAGAAGCAGCTTTTAGCCTGCCTCTTCCAGCTACTTGTCAGGAGATTTCAAAACCTTTCCTTTCACAAGGAACTGTTTTTCATGGGGGCAAGGCACATTTCACAGGGCACTACCAAGCTGCTGTCTACAATAGCCCTAAAAATGGTCTGTAAAATAAAGGAGCTGGAGTGCAGCAGCACTTCCAGGGTGCCCAGCCTGGCAGCAGCAGGTTCAGCAGGTTGAGGAGCTGGCTCAGCCATGGCACAGGACTGGAGGCCAGGATAAGCATTCCCCACTTCTTGCTCTACCACTTTTCAGAGCTGTCTTGAGAACATGTTTTTTTTGGAGCTCTGAGACCTGAAGCTGTCATGAGAAGCACAGCTCAGGTGAGCTGCTCTGCAGAGCTGGTGCTGCTTTGCTGTGCTCTCTTCTGAGCTGCAAGGGACATAAGGAAACCCGGTGTTGTGTGTGGAGAGGGCACTTGTGCAGATTTTCAGAGAAGTTCTCTCTCTGTCACCACAAAGGTTTGAGGTTGCTTGTGTGGAATAACCTGGAATAGATATACAAGGAGCCGTTCTGCACCAAAGATTCACATGAGCCATTTTTAGTGGCTGTTATTGTTCCTCTCAAGCCCTTCTTCTCATAGCTAAAATGATGGAGCTCTAGCAGTTTGCTGTTCTTTGTTATTGCTTGTCACTGAAGGAGAACAGTTGGGAACTAAACAGGGACTGAGGTGCAGATGTAGATCCCTCCTGTCAGGTACCTGCATGAGCTGTGGAGAGCAAGGGAGCACACCCCAGAGATAGAGGCAAATCATCCATGTTACTGGGGTCGTGATAGGGAGGTCACTGCTCTCCTCTGAAGTGCCTGGAGCACAGATAGTGTAGAAAGGTGCATTATCTGGCTCCTGTGCCTGACACAAGTGCTCTGTTTCTTGTCTCAGCCATAGACTGGAAAGATGGTAAAAAGCACAAGTACAGCCGCCCGTCAGAGTCTCCCTCCCAGTACCAAGGTAAGTAAGGTCTTCCTCCCTGGTTTTTTTTTTTTTTTTGCCCTCCCTTCTCCCTTTTGCAGTTTCTGAAGATTTTTTTTTTTTTGACAAGTGCATGGTGCAGCAGTGGATATTGGTGATCACCTGCAAGAAACTCTGAGCAGCTCATCACTGCCCAAAGCTTGGGCACATCCTTGTAGGGTCTGGGCCTGGAGAAGAGAAAGGTCTGAGGAGACCATAGAGCTCCTTCCAGTGCCTCAAGGGGCTCCAAGAGAGCTGAAGAGGGACTTTGGACAAGGGTCTGAAGTGACAGGACCAACGGGAATGGCATCATACTGTCAGAGAGCAGGGTTAGATGGGATATTGGAAGAAATTCTTCCTTGTTAGGCTGGGGAGGCCCTGGCACAGTGTGTCCAGAGAAGCTGTGGCTGTCCCATCCCTAGAAGTGTCCAAGGCCAGGTTAGACAGGGTTTGGAACAACCTGGGACAGTGGAAGGTGTTTCTGCCCATGGCAGGTTGAAAGGAATGGGCTTTAAAGGTCCCTTCCACCCCAACCATTCTGTAATTCTGCACAGTGAGGGGGTAAAATGGCAGCATCTTTCTGGCACAGAGCACCCTGTAATCCAGGCTGGAAGAATTTAGGGTCAAAGCTGCATTGGGACACCTCTGAGGAGAGCAGGACAGAGCAGACAGCACCTTGGTGTCAGAGAGCTGTTGCTTTTTACTCGAACATTGTCACATTTTACTGAGCAGGACAGAGCAATGGGGCTCATGTTAGCGATGGATGCAGCTGGATTGATGGCTGAGCAAAGTGCCTGGATGGGCTGGGGTGGGACAGGCAGGAGCTGTGCCTGTGGGAGAACTGACCCCTCGGGAGGGCATGCACAGACCTCAGGGACAGCCACTGTCACCGGGGATCTGCCAGCCCAGACGATGCTCTGCTCATTTTCATCCCGAGCTGGCTCAAACTGTGCTGCTTTCATATGCTGCCTTGGTGCTCCTTAGCAGCCCCACATATGGGCTGCAGACTCTAATGGGATGCCTTGATCTGGGTAGGGCACGTTCTCCTTCACAGATGTGACCTGAAACACACATGTATTGTTTCAGTTGGATTGACGACCCCTCGGGAGCCAAAATGCTAATGGAGCCCAAACCAGACTTCAGTTAAAGATAGAAACTCCATCTTCATTTAAGTTCTGGGCAAAAGATAAATGTTAAATGCAACATGAAGAAAGTCAAAACATAAGGGTGCAGAGCTGCATTGTTCACAAGTACTGCAGTTTGACCCCTTGGGTTTGTGGAGTGTTCTGTTTGGAGTAAATATTTTTGGAGGTTAAGACATCAGAACCCAAATCTGACTCTCTGCCTGGAAGTAATATCTGCCTTTGGCATGAGCACACGACAAGGAGCTTTCCCAAGGCAAGCACAAGTGACAGACAGTCACCCCAGTGGCATTTCCACAGCCAAGTCACAGGGAGTCACACGGATTCCCAATCCTTGGCTTTTGTTTGGCTCACAGACGGAGTTGCAAAAACAGGGTGTTTCTCATTTAAGTGTCTTTCTCTCATTTCTTCCTGTGAAGAAGATCCAACGTGCTGGAGAGAGGCAGAGAGGGACTTAGGACAAGGGCCTGAAGTGCAGGAATTCCTCTCATCCTAAGGGTGTGATGGCAGCTTCCAACTGCAGTCTGCAGTTTTACCTTGGTCTGAGGGTAATCTTGAAAAAGAAGTGCAGGTTCTACCTGTGCTTGCCCTGCCACCTGTGTGTAAGGGGATGACTGGTAGTGAACACTGCTGTATCAGCTCTATCTTTTCTTAGAAGTCTTTCTGCAGCTCCTGCTTTTCTTTGCAAAATAAATCTCCAGAATCATTAGTCATAGGAATAAGAGAATCACAGAATATCCTGAGCTGGAAGGGACCCCAAGGATCAGCCAGTCCAGCCCCAGGCCCTGCCCAGACCCCTCAGCAATCCCCCCCTGTGCATCCCTGCAGTGCTGTCCAAACACTCCTGGAGCTCTGGCAGCCTCAGGGCCGTGCCCATTCCCTGGAGAGCCTGGGCAGTGCCCAGCACCCTCTGGGAGAAGAGACTTTCCCTGAGCTCCAGCCTGACCTGCCCTGGCCCAGCTTCATGCTGTTCCCTCAGGTCCTAGAGAAGCTGCAGTTCTAGTGCTGTGTGTGTCTTCATACAGTGGTTGAATCCCAGCAGGCTTTAGAATTAATCTCAAATAAGTTCCATGTCCAAACACTATTTTTAGAGGCCTGCAGCTGTGTCAGAAATTCTCTGCTCCCACTGGGGTTGTGCAGCGTGGATCTCAGCGGTGGGGTGAGCTGCTGCAGGGAGCAGGATGGCCTGCTTGGTGTGGAGGGAGTGAAAAGTGGAAAGATTAAAACCATGACAACTTTTAATAGTGGTGGATTGAAACCAGCTGAAGGGAGTTTGTGTTTTTTCTAAATAAACTTGTCAAGCACAGCTGATCCTGTTCAGGCTGCTGGCTCAGGGCCTGGGGCTAAGACTGACACCGCTCACCCAGTACTGTCACCTGGGTATCCTCTGTGCTCTGGGGACAACAGCCTCTGAGGGCCACCCCAGCCTGAGATGAGCCCAGCTCAGCCACCAGAGTTAAGGGGTGGGATGCATAAGGCATTTCCAGGCCAGGAGTGCCCAGCTTTGCTTTGCCTGTGTGTTTACTCCACATTATTCATACAAAGAGTTTCATTGACAGAACCAAGTATAAAATCGTATCTTCAATTAAAGCAAAAGAATTTTTGTTTTGTGAGAGCATCATTGCAGTAACTCACTGAGTTTCTTCATTCACCCTGTGTGAGACTGTGGCTGAAAGAAAATATGTGCTAGTGGATGGAGCTGAGTACTCTGGGGCATGGAGAGTGCTGTCAATCTGGAAACAGCAATATTCAGCCCCTGTGGCAATGAAACTGTATTTTTTTCTGTTCATTTTCCCCATTTTAAACAGTGTACTAGTCATCTGCATGGGAGGTGGTGAGAAAGCAGCATTCCTTGTACTTATTTGAAGCTTGTAGATTATGAAGGCTCCTCTGTGCTCGAGGCAGGACTGAAGCAACGTGTTCTGACCTTACTGCCTCAATTTTCAGAGGTGTGGTGTGTACTGCAGTAGCTAAAATGGCTCTTAATGTAGCTTTTGTTTTGAAAATAGACTGATTAAGAACTTGCCTGACTCGGGGAAGCAGTGGCTGACTTTAATTGTGCTGCCACCAATGCTCTTGAAATGCCTTGAAAACAGTGGTCTCCAGGGAGCTGTTTGGATGAATACAAGCGAATGTCATGCTGGAAGGTTCCTCTCCCAGCTGCTCAGTTTAAATGGCAAAAGTCATGATTTGCTTAGATCACAGGAGCTTTTAATTCCTCATTTAATAACAGGTTTCCCTTGGTGGCATATTGCTTTTACCCTTCCTGCTGTACATGAGGAAGGTGGAGGGAAGGATGAAATGCACTTCCCCTGGCAGCAGCACTCAGTGGAAGGGGGCTTGAGGTTGGGTGTGAGGTATTGAGCTCAGTAAATCCCTGTTTGGAGGATCCCTTCTCCCATTCTACCCATCCTGTGGATTTCATGGCACTTCAGGAAGTTAATTGCTGACCTGTCCACTTACTGCTGGGGTTGGGCTGATCCCTGGCTCATGGGGTTGGGCTGTGTCTGTGCTGGACCAGAGAGACTATCCAGTCACCACAAAGCAGATTCCTGTTCCAAAACTATGATTTAGAATCATGGGATCACAGAATGGCTTGGGTTGGAAATGACCTTAAAGATAATCTCATTCCAGCCCCCAGGCTGTGCTGCTTGTAGCCCACGGTGACTGTTTGCAGTCCCCAGACTGAGTGATGTGTTTAATGAATGGTTTTTAAGGGACAGTTGTCTGGAGGACTCAGCAGATTCCCATCTGTGCTGGGTGTTTTCCATTAAGTTGTAGGTTGTTATCCTGACTCTGTGCAGCCCCTTCTCGGCAGCGCCGAGGCAGGAGGATGCCGAAGGCAGCGCTGTGCTTTGTTCTGCCTGTCAGTTGCAGTTGTAAATCTTCTGTGCTCACAAACATCAGAGGTTCTTGGTGAAAACATGTTGCCTGTGAGCACCTCCTCTGTGAGAAGTGCAGAACTGCTGGCTTAGGAGACTGGCCAGTTCTTTTGCTGAGAATTTTGCTCATCCATTCCTATTTGAATCCTCTTGTTTTTACTTCTCAGGTCACTTCACCTGGGAGAAGTACCTGAAAGAGACATGTGCCATCCCAGCTCCTGCCCATTGTTTCAAGCAGGTAAGAGGGTGAAAACAAGAAAGGTCAAGGGCTATGGTCTACTGGGGGCCCAGAGTTCTGTGCCTGGGATAGACCCCTGGTTTGGCAAGGAAGATACTTAAGGATATTGGAGACTTAACAGAAATCCAAGTGCTGAAGCAAAGAGTAAAAAGATATATTTAGAGTAGCACAGAAGATTTTCCTCTCAGATGTGCATGTTGGGAGCACGAGTGTGCTATTAACTCTGTCAAGTATGGGCCCTTGGAGAAAGTGTTCTGAGTAGGCTGGGATCCAGCTTTTGGTGGATCCTGCTTAATCGAGTTCACCCAATTGTTGTGACAGAATAGCAGCCCCTGGGCAGCAGGTATTGAGTCCAGAGGTGGTTGTGCGAAGTACAGGGGGTGCAGGAGTGAATCAGTGTGGGACACCTGGGTCTGGGCAGAGGGGAGCATCAGTGTCTGTGTGGGTCTGAGGTTGTCTGGGTGAGTCTTCCCAGGAGAGTATTAATCCCCTATACTGGGCACTGGTGGGGCCTCAGATCCTGGGATCAGTTTTGGGCCCCTCACAACACGGGGCTGGAGCACGTCCAGAGAAGGGAACGGAGCTGGGAAGGGGCTGGAGCCCCATGAGAGGCTGAGGGAGCTGGAAAGGGGCTCAGCCTGGAGAAAATAAGGCTCTGGGGGACCTTGTGGCTCTGCACAGCTCCCTGACAAGAGGATGGAGCCAGTGGGGTCGGGCTCTGCTCCCAGGGAACAGGGACAGGATAAGAGGAAACAGCTTCATCTTGTGCCAGGGGAGGGTCAGGTTGTATATCAGGAAAATTTCTTCACTGAAAGAGTGATCAGGCCAAGCAAATGTATGTCCAGGGCACTGGTGGAGTCTTCACCCCTGGAAGTGTTCAAAAAACATGTAGTTGTGGTGCTTAGGGGTAATGGGTTAGTGGTGGGCTTGGCAGTACTGTGGGAACAGCTGAAGTTGATGATCTTAGAGGTGTTTTGCAACATTAATGATTCTGTGATTCCAAGAGAACAGGCTTTAGTTGCCTCAATGATGCAGGATGGAAGGATGGGGGTCTGTTACAGACATGCCAGGGCTTGCTGAGTTCTCTGTGGTGCCTCCATGCTGTGCCTGGAGGGGCTGTCAGCCTTCAGCAGACTCGGTTTCAATACTCCTAGAGCTGAAAGCTTTGTGCCTGAGCTGGTGCATGTATTGGCAGTCCTGGCTCTGACTGGCCCCTGTTCCACTCTTTTCAGTCCTACACTCCACCTGCAAACGAGTTCAAGATCAGTATGAAGCTGGAGGCCCAGGACCCCCGGAACACCACGTCCACGTGCATCGCCACCGTGGTGGGGCTGACGGGCGCCCGCCTGCGCCTGCGCCTCGACGGCAGCGACAACAAGAACGACTTCTGGAGGCTGGTGGACTCTGCTGAGATCCAGCCCATTGGGAACTGTGAGAAGAATGGAGGGATGCTGCAGCCTCCACTGGGTGAGCTGGAGTTCAGCTGTCTAGCAAGGGTCAAATTGATGGTGGGGAAAGCTTGGGGGTTTTTAAAGATCTGCGCTTGGGACAGAGGCTCACGACCCACCCCTGCCTACTCTGGGATACACACAAGGTCTGTAAACCACACCTGGTCTGTATTTCCACATAGCACATGGACAGGGAGATCCTTTAGAGTGTAGATGAAAGAGGTCTCTGCACCAAGGTGAGCTGCTTGCCCTGGTTGCAGCTCAAGCTCTGGATTGTTGCCCAGAGAAGCTGTGGCTGCCCCATCCCTGTAAGTGTCCAAGGCCAGGTTGGATGGGGCTTGGAATAACCTGGGATAGTGGAAGGTGTCCTGGCCCATGGCAGAGGGATTAAACTGGTTGATCTTTAGGGTCCCTTCCAAGCCAACCTACCATGTGATTCTAGGATTCAATACCAGGTTACCTGGACAGGAAACATAATATCTGAAAAGGTTCACAGACAATAAAGTCCTGTCTCATGTGAAGGGACACTTGCAATTGTTCATACTTAGATTTATTTAATTTTGCTTGGATACAACATTATAAATAGTCTGGACAGTCGAACACTTCTTCCAGTCTTCTGTTAAATACACAACACTTTCCTTTTTCTGTGACACTAGCCCAGTGACAAGCTGATTTGCTGATTCTTTCCTGCAAAATTAACCTGCTTTTGCATTCTGCTGCCCAACAGTTTTAGTGTCTTCATAAATCTCTCTCTCAATTAGCATATCCCCAAATAATATTTTCAAGGCCAGGATGGCCAGGACTTGGAACAACCTGGTCTAGTGGAAGATGTCCCTGCCCATGGCAGGGGGTGGGATGAAATGAGCTTTAAGGTCTCTTCCAACCCAAGCCATTCAGTGATTCTGCTGCCCATCTCTTCCAAAGCCCTGTCCCGGCCGCGGTGCCGGTGCCGGTGCCGGTGCCGGTGGGTCGCTCCCTCCCGTGCCGTGGCCGGGTGTGGCCGGCAGAGGGCACGAAGCGCAGGTAGAACAGCCCTGGCTGTGCTCAGGAACAGGGCGGGGAGTGCTGCCCCGTGTGCCCGGCTCTGCTCTGTGTCACCCACATAACCTTGTGCCAGAGGAGAGGGCACGGTGAGGTGGGATAGCAGGAAAAAATTCTTCCCTGTGAGCGTGGTGAGGCCCTGGCATTGTGGGATCAGGGAAGGTGTCCCTGCCCATAGCCAGGGAGTGGAACTGGATGATTTTGCATCCAGCATGAAGACAGGTAACTGAACTAGTGCTGCAGTTGTCCTTCCTGCCTGCAGAGTTCAAGGGCCTGGAAAACCCAGTAAGGGTTTTCTCTTTCCTGCAGTATTTTCCATGTGCACACTGCTGCTGCTGCTCTTTCTTTACATAGATAATTCCAGTGACAGCAGCCAGGGGATGGCTGGAGCTGGGCCAGGGCAGGTCAGGCTGGAGCTCAGGGCAAGGTTCTTCCCCCAGAGGGTGCTGGGCACTGCCCAGGCTCCCCAGGGAATGGGCACGGCCCCGAGGCTGCCAGAGCTCCAGGGATGCCCAGGGTGGGGTTGGTGGGGGGTCTGGGCAGGGCCTGGGGCTGGACTAGCTGATCCTTGTGGGTCCCCTCCAGCACAAGATAGTCTGTGATTCACATAAAATGTTTTCTTTGCCACTGTGGGACCTGAGCTCTCCCATCCCCTGTGGCTGTGGCTATTTAAGGTTGGTTTCCAAGCTGATCTGACAAAGCTCAGGGCTGGCAGTGTGACCTGTGCTGAGCGCTGCAATCTTGGCAAAGTTTTGCCATGTTCTTGGTCCAGGTCTGGTGCCAGGATTACCTTCAAAACCCCTCAAACCACAGACCAAACACAGCTGAGCAGCAGAAATTGCCTGTGAAGGAAGATGCACGTTTAGCAAAGATATTCTGTGATATCCAGAGCCTTCTGTTGGTTGTATAGTCATAGTCAGTGCCACATACTTCAGAGCATGTGAAATTGCTTTTTTCTTCCCATAAGCCCCCTCTTGTTATTTCTCCACTTTTTTCACAGCAGGTGTTGAGCCAAAACCTGACATCCTTCCCTATAATGTTTTCTAGCCAAGTCACAGCCCTATTTCTTCAGATTAGCTTGCCTGCAGCTCACACTAGAGGTGGAGGAGGCCACCCAGATGCTGTGATTCCCTGTTGAGGAAGAAATTCCATAGCCTGAATGTGCACTTGCTGATTCATGTCTCCCCTGCAGCAGGATCACTGCAGCTGGCAGCACTGATGCTGCACAAAGTGCTCTGTCTGGATGGTCAATGGGATTGTTGTGATAAGTGAATATTGCAGTCAGACAGCTGTTTCCAGATGTTTCTTTTCAATAACACAAATGCTTTGCATTCAGAATATCTGGATAAAGTCCCACCTGACTCCAGCATGGGAGGAGGGTGGTATGGGATCACAGTTGTGAGAGTTCCCATCAGAGCAGGCATGTGCTGCCAGATCCATCAACCCCCACGTTCTAAAAGTCTCCATCTCCACTTCCCTCCCCTCAGGCTTCCGGCTGAATGCCTCCTCCTGGCCCATGTTCCTTCTGAAGACTCTGAATGGAGCAGAGATGGCTCCTGTCCGGATTTTTCACAAGGTATTTCACTGTTTGTGCAGATCCTTCTGGCAATGGCCCCTTGGCTGCAGAGCAGCAGACTCAGAGCTGGTGTCTCGTGAGAGATGTGCTGGTCCCGTAGGAGGTGACATTGCACAGCTCTGCCTCGGGGCTGCTCTAGGACAGACCTGTGTCCTCTCCAGCTGTGCCATAGCAATGTCAGGATGTAGCCAGAGGTCTGCCAAGGAAGTGCCTTGGGCTTCAGGGCTCAGGCTTGAGGCAGGAGCTGGTTTTTCACTGGAGCTGCAGGTGCTGCTCAAAGTGGGGAATGCAAGGTGGGAACATCAGCACCTCTCTGGAATGTCCCACTCCCTGGGTTCAGTCCAGCAGCGAGTAGTGAACTTTGCTGCCTCTTGCTTAAAGAGCAGTGGCTGTGTAGCCCAGCCAGTGTGTGCACACCTATTATTGGGGTTCAAATCCAGCCCACTAACTCCCTTCAACTGCTTGTGAAGGTGAGTTTGCTGGTGAGGGCGCAGCCCTGGTGTGGGGAGGCACTGCCATATCCCCTTTGAGCATATATTCCACTTCTTCTTGTAGGAACCACCATCTCCTTCCCAAAACTTCTTCAAGACAGGTATGAAGCTGGAGGCAGTGGACAGGAAGAACCCTCACTTCATCTGCCCGGCCACCATTGGGGAGGTGAGAGGTTCTGAGGTCCTCATAACATTTGATGGCTGGAGAGGTGCCTTCGATTACTGGTGCCGATATGATTCCCGGGACATCTTTCCCGTAGGCTGGTGTTCGCTGACTGGAGATAATCTGCAGCCCCCTGGTACAAAAGGTAAGGCCCACGTTGTTTTTTAGCTGTCTTGCTCCTCCACTCAGCTCTCGAAGAGCAGCCAAGCAGGCAGAGACTGGCAGCAAGGACACCTGGGTGCCCTGTCTGGTTTTTGTGCTGCTTCATGCGTGGTAAAGGTACAGGTGATCAGACATATAGCACTGAAACAGCCTGGCACCAACGTGCTGAGGAGTGGCTATCCATAAAGATGGGCAGGATGATGGCTCTGGGGAAGGATGGTGCTGTACAACGTTGCTGAGGTTTGCTCATCTCCAGGAATTTCCTTGAAGTTTTTCCTGCGCCTTTGAATCACATTTTCCTGTGCAATTTTTCTCAGGGGGCCTGGAATAATGAGAACTGTGAAGCTGCAGGGCTGCGCCTCTTTGTACTTTGGACAGTTTTCTTGGTCTGCCTTTGCTGTGATCGTGGACAAAGCAGGTGTGGAGCAGGTTGTACCTGCCTTGTTCCTAGGGCTGTGATTGTTGGGTAGGAGCTGTGCTGGGGAACTTGCTGCCTTGCAAAGGCCTGAACAGTGGCTGGTTTGATTCTCAAGACATGTCTCAAGCTTTCTCAGATCACAGTTGTGTTTGGGCCCAGGGGGGCTGTCACTGTCCCCAGGCACATCCCTCTGGCATTTGCTGGCTGGCAAGTCCTGCACACGGCTTGTCAATGAAATGAGGGGCAGGAGAACAACCTCTCTGCCAGAGCTGAAGGATTGCTTAGGAAATGCATTTCTCTGACAAGGCTGTTCCTCTTGGAAGTCCTGGGTCAGCTCATGCTGCCCTGGCAGGCTGGTGCTGCCCTGTGTCCCTGGCATGGGCCAGGTCTGTGCTCAGGGCTGCAGGGCTGGTCTCGGTGGATTGCCTGAGGTGATCTCACATGAGCTGTGTGCAAGCCAAGCTGTGAGCTCACCTTGGCTGAAGATTGCTCTTTATCTTGGATTTCTGCATTTTGCCTTGATGTTCCCAGCCTCTCCCTCTCTTCTTGCTGGTTGTTTGTGTCCCTCCTGCTGCTGCCCTGCAGGCTGTGCAGAGCACTGGGGCCCTCTCAGGCAGTGGCTGATTCCTCCAGTGGCGCCCTGGAGTCAGGGGCTCTCACCAGGCACCTCCAGGGTGCCTCTCAGGTACTGCATGAGTGGCTCAAGACATGTTTGTGTTTGGTGGGAGCTTTCCTGGCAGTAACCTGGGGGTGGAAGGTTTCAGGAGCATGGTGGAAGCTGCCTTCTCAGGAGAAGTGGGAGCCCGTCTGACCCTCAGCCCCAGCACAGGCAGCTGTGTTCCTCCCCAGCCTCCTCTTGCCAGGGGCTGAAGCTGGGAGTGGGCAGAGCCCAGTGAGTTATCCAGAAACAAGATCCCATTGTGCCATCCTGGGAAGCTTGTGCTTCTCCCTTGGCAGGTGGCTCTGATGGCTTCTCCCTTTCCCATGAGCTCCACGTGCAGTCACTCTGCACTTCCTGCTCGTGTACAAAAATAGTGACCCCTGAAAAGTTACATCTCCCCACTCACAGGCAGAGGCAGCCCTGCTCTCTGGCAGATTTCTGCTTTCTTTGTCCTTTTTTTTCAACTCCTGGGACAAGAGCAGGGGTTGGCAGGGGTTGCATGAGCCATGCAAAAATGCCAGGGAGTTGAGATCAGCCTTGTCTTTGTGCTTTTACTTCTCCCTCTGTGACTGTCTGCTCCCTCTCCTGACCAAGAATTCCTGACTTGCACTTTGTGGGATTAAACTAAAAGAACAGAGTAATGGGAACTTTCTCTAATGAAATTCCTTCCATGTTTCCTCAGCCCTGCTGTGGTGGAGGGTTGAGCACAGGCCTCTCAGACCTGAGAGTGCTGCTCTTGGCAGGGTGGGAGGATGCATCACCACAGAGGAATTGCCCCTTCCTTGAGCTGCAATAAACCTTCTCCATGTGCCAGCCTGCAGCCTGCAGGACCATGTGGTGGAGTCAGGCAGTCTCCCTTTCCTGGTGGGAATTCCTCTTAAAGAGAACTGGAGAGACATGCAGGCAGTCAAGTGCTGCTGTGGTAAACTGGTCTGTGCTCATGTACTGGACAGACTGTGTGAGGCCCTTGTGGAAGTTGGGGAATCCTGTGAAGAGTTAACTCCATGGAGAATGAGTAACCCTGTGGCTTCCTGGGGCTGAGCAAAAAGAGGCCTAGTGGAATGAGCTCATGTTCAAGGGAAGCAGAACTTCAAAGAGGGCAGCATGTTTATTTAATGCTGGTAACTCCAGTCAGCTCTAATCTGTCTCTGCTGCTGGCTGCCAGCAGAGGTGGAGGAGTGCCTTGCTTCTCCCAGGCATGGTCCTTCTCCATCTCCAGGGCCTCCCACTCCCAGCAGTGTTTGCTTAGCTGGAGTGGCTGGGCAGGGAGCTGGTGGAGCAGCCAGCCACTCCATGGAGCTTTCATTAGGCCACGTGTGTGTTAAAGAAGGAAAGGAAGGTCAAACAGCAAGGAGGAGCAGCCTGCGTGCCCCCTTGGCAATTCCACTGCTGCCTGCTGGCTGTGCAGCAGCCTGCTGGGAGACCTCTGTGGCCAGTAGCCAGATGGCTGTGGGCTCCTGGGCATCTCCTGGTGCTCCTGTCTGCATGCTGCACACCTTGGAGCTGGGGGATCCAAACCAACACACCACGTCGGGGACATGTAGCTCTGGGAGTGCCTGTGGTGGGTCCTGGTCCTCTCTCCACGCTGGCCACAGGCCGGGGATGGATGTTGGCTCTGCTGGGCTACAGAGCAAGGTAGAATGTGGAAAAGTTCATCCTGTGCACCCACAGCTTCTCCACCTCAGCCTGGCAGCTGCTGGGGGAGGCAGGTCCCCAGTGGCTGTCCCAAAGGAGGGGGAGCTCAGTGTGTGTGCAGCAAACTTCCCTCAGCATCCCACCACACCAGTGGGGTGCTCCCAGGAATGTCCATTGGCCAGGAATCCCAACTCCACTCCTCATACGTGGTGTACAGCACCTTACATGTCTTTTCATGCCTCTTATACATGGACTTTTTTACCCTTAAATACATATCTGGGCTTTTAGGAATATAAGGTGAAGTGGACTTTCTGTTCAACTGAGTGCTGGCTGGGAGCCTGGAGCTCTGCTCAGAGGGTGTAGAGTCAGAGAACATCCTGGGCTGGAAGGGATCCACAAGGATCATCAATTCCAACTCCTGGCCCAGCACAGGACAACCACAATCAAAGCAGCCTGTGACAGGACTTTGTGACAGGACTTTGCCCACACACACATACAGACACCAGTGTCCCTTAAGTCTGCTCCCATGTTTTCTGTGTTACTGCTGGAGGGCAGGGAAATGCTGTCACCTTGAACACAGGGAAGCAGGGACACACCTGCCCAGGGACACAGGTAAAGCCCTCAGTGTCTGGATCTCAGAAGTTGGCTGTGCTATTCCTCCATTTGGGCTGTGCCCTGGCTGATGCCGGGTTGCTCTGAAGTTCCTGATGGGTTTGCAACCCCATATTGCACCCTTCTGGATGCTCTGTGACAGAGAGAGGGGTGACTGTGCTGTGGGAGAGGGGCAGTGGTGAAAGCGTTAAGGTTGGGCAGGCAGAGCTGGAAGCTGCTCCAGCTCTGGAATCTGGAGGACTGGAATTGCTGCTTTGGCAGCAGCCCAGCTGGCAGAGAGCCCCAAGCCCAGCCAGGCAGGGCAGAGCTAACACAGAGCTCATCCTCTGCCACCGTGCCAGGGCTGGTGGGAGCTGGGCGAGGGCACTGGGGACACTGGTCAGTGCCTGCACAGGTCTGTGTGTGCTCCCAGACCCTGCTCCCTCTGCCTGGCCTTGGCTGCTGCTTGCTCTGCTTGCAGAGCGAGCAAATGTGAATAGTTTTAGGTAGTTACCATGGGGATAGGCTGAAGGGGAGCTCCATCCACCCTGGGCTCACAGCTCTGCGTTACCCTGGGACCAGAGCTGCCTGCCTTGGCTGCTGCACTGACTCCAAGATGCTGACCCTGGACAGAAAGTTCATGAAGTTCTTCATTTCTCATTACCATTGCTGCCATGTGATTTGTTGTTTAACTGCTTTGTCTCCTCAAAGGAAGATGAGGATCAGCTGCTAGGTTTCCTGCCCAGGGGCAAAGGTAATGTGTCTTTATTATTTTATTTTGGATATTGCCTGGTTTCTCTTCCTTCTTCAGGGTGAGAACATAGTGGTGGGAATAGGAGCCTGATCAGGAGTAGTTGGCAGGGTAACAGCTCAGGTGAGTTCCTGTGCATTCCTGCTTGGAGGAGATGGGAAAATATTAATTACTGTCTCTTCAGGACTGAGCTGGGCTTTGGGGCTCACACATTAAGCTGGGTGATATTGCTTTGCACTGGCATGGCTGGTTTGGGGACCACACAGGTAGAGCTTACACACCAACAGCAGGAGGAAGGAGGGTATACAGAGGAGTTCAGGTTTTTATCCACGAGTATAACACACAAGCAGTCCTGGAACCTGGGTGGTGCTGCCTCTGAGGCTGCTGTTGGAAGATCCCAAGAAAAATCTCTTGAGCTATTTGGATCACACATCCAAGGCTCTTAGCAGTGACCCTGGCTCGGCTTGGATGTGTGTCCTGGAATACACCTGGGGTTTGGGGACTTGGAAAGGAAGTCCAGCACTGCAAGAGGCTGTGGGGTGCTGACAGTGCCTGTGGCTCAGTAAATACCAAGTCTGTGGCTCAGTGGGAACCATGGCATGTCAGAGACGTGAGGTTACTGAGTGATGTCTTGAGGCTGGCAGGAGCCTCTGAGAAGAGGAACTGACCTGGGAAAAGCAGTTTCCTCTGGTCTCCAGCCTGTCCTTACTCTCAGTGTCTAGACCTTCCCCTCAACTTGAATTTTACTCATGTTTTATTTTGAAATATTTCATATCCCAGAGAATCTGGATTTTGTTTAGGGTGTTTCTTTCCCTTTTCCACCGTGCTTCCTGGCCCAAAACAGAGTTTCAGTATCTCAGGGTGTTACTGAGTCTTGGCAGGAGGTTTCAGCAGGACCCTGCTGTTGGAACCTCCCTCTCTTTGGCTGAACAGCACTCGGGCCATCAATTCATTTCTGTAGGATCTCTGACCAGTAACAACACTCCTATTCACTGGGACATGGTGCAGGGGTGTGCCTGTGCAGGCTGGAAGTGCTTTCAGGGTGGAACTGAACAACCTCAAGGAAGAAGAGTGTTCCAGGTTATTTATAGGGGTCTAAAATTCCTGACTGAGCTACTGATTGCAGGCAGGGCTGGTGGCTCTGCCCAACCATCCTCTGCTGTGAGGTTTGGAAGCAGAGTGAAGTCAGCCTAAAGTGTGCCCAGGGTGACAGTTTGTGTAGGACAACCACAGGGAGAGCAGAATTTCCCATCAGGATGAAAGGGTCCAAACACAGTTTTACAAAACACTTCAAGGATTTCACACTCCACACCTTGTTTCTGCTTGTCACTATATTCCAGCCTTGGTGACAGGAGCTTGTTCACCCTTTAAATTCCAGGATTTGGAGTCTTGTTCTTAACCCCTGTCTTTGCAAGGAGCCTATGTCTCCCACCCGTGCTCCAGCCCTTTGTCCTGTGTTGTGTCTGCCATGTCTACTGAGAGCTCAGGACAGTCCAAGTCTGGAGCCTTCCCAGGACCTGTATTTCTGTCCCAGTCATGCTCATGGTGGCCAGTGATGATGGTCTCTGGTTTGGGAAGAATCACTGGGCTTTGAAGCTCTCACATTTTACTCTGGGACAGGCAATGAGCTCTGGTTCCTGTCCAGCTCCAGCCTTCAAGATGTCTAGGATCGAAGTGCCTCACGCAGGGAAGGATTCAGCCGGATCTCAACAAGATTTCTGCTCTCTGGCAGATTTGCTTATCTTAAATGGGTCTGTTTAACCCACCTCTTTGAGTGCTGCTTCTGCCTGGGAAGTGCTGAAGATGGACGAGGGGCAGAGAGCACCAAAGGACACTGGAGGGGTGGCCTGCAGGACGTCTGTCAGAAGGGCTTTGGAGTGGGCATGAGTGGTGTGCTCAGAAATCTCCCCCTGCACTTCAGGACACTGCAGGGGCCATTGCAGAGATCTCCAGGCAGAAGCACATGAACTACAGCTGCATCTGAGAGTACAGAGCCCTTGGCACAGAAAATGGGAATTTGGGATTTGTGCTCCTGCAGCTCTTGGTAAATGAACCTTGTAAATATGAGAGAAAGGCAGGAAACCTTTCTGCAACTTCAGACTTTTATGTTCCATACTTTTCTACATGTTTTGACTTTGTAATTCTTGTCCCAAGGACATAATTTTGTCTTCTTCAAGCTGTGACAAGTATCAGATAAGCTGATGGGTGACAAATGTTGCTTCCTAGCATTGACTAACCCTCAGAGTGTGGATGGCAACTGAGCAGAGTCTCCTGTAAGCAAGAGTTTGAGTCACAGTGTGGTGGGCAGCTGCAGGTGCCCTGTATCAGCTGACAGGATATTTTGGCATTAGGAAGTAGAGCCTGAAATCAGGAATTCTCTGTCAAGTCTCTTTGTTTCTGCAGAAAGCTCAAACCTCTTGTTTAAACTAATCCTTCATTGATGAATAACATCATCAGTGGTGCCCAACTTCTCTTTGGCTCGGAGTTCAGCCATGTTTGAGCTGCATCTTCAGGGTGATGTTTCTCACTGTGCCAAATGGATCCAATCCCAGCCAGCCCAGCAAGGACCCAGCCTCCTCCTCCTCCTCCATGTCTGCCATTGTCCTGGATGCCTGTGTGACCCAAAACAAGACAGTTCAGCCAGCAGAAAATTTCCTATTATTAGTTTTCTGTCTCCTTAATGAGCTGAAATAACCATGAGTTCAGATTCAGGTCAGAAGGGATCTCAGGGTTGCATGGCTCAACTCCTCCAAAGCAAGGCCAGCTTTGGATGGTTAGATTGCTCAGAGCTCAGGTGAGCAACAAAGCTGTGGCACAGACATGCTGCTTTACTCGGAAAGAGTTGATTGTTTAAGTAAGAGAGGCCCCACTTGATTTTCTGAAAATGTGGCTCCTCTTAGTGGCTTGTACAAGGAAGAAGGTGAGGATGTCTCTGGCAGCTGCTGTCTCTGTCACCAGCTGAATCATAGAATCACAGAATATCCTGAGTTGGAAGAGACCCACAGGGATCATCCAGTCCAGCCCTGTCCCTGCCCAGACCCCCCACCAACCCCACCCTGGGCATCCCTGGAGCTCTGGCAGCCTCGGGGCTGTGCCCATTCCCTGGGGAGCCTGGGCAGTGCCCAGCACCCTCTGGGGGAAGAACCTTGCCCTGAGCTCCAGCCTGACCTGCCCTGGCCCAGCTCCAGCTGTTCCCTGGCTGCTGTCCCTGTCCCAGAGCAGAGATGGGAGCTGCCCCTCGGGAGGAGCTGCAGATCCCTGAGCTCAGCCCTCAGTGTGCCCTGCTCCAGCTGCACACACCAAGAGCCCTCAGCTGCTCCTTGTGTGCTCCTGGCCCTTCAGCATCTTTGTGGCCCCTCTTTGGACACTCTTTGATAGCTTTAGATCCTTAATAATTAAGATGTAATAATAGTAAGAATAAGATGCAGTAAATTGAAGCTTTTGGCAGTTAAAGAGACTTGTGCAGTGCTTGAAGCTGTGAGATAATCCTGCTTGCTGGGCACAGCTGTTTCCACCTCTGGAGCTCTGTGGGTGCTTGGGTGGGTGCAGGCAGGGCTGAGTGCTGAACACTGATCCCTGCATAGCAATCCTGTGTTTCTGGACCACTTCTGCATGACAGCAGGGGCTGAAATCCTGCAGGAAAATAACAGACACCTGAAAAGAAACTACAGGCTCCTTTAGGAAGCATCCGGTCACTGGAAGTGGTGCCTTGGAGATGAGGCAGAGTGTGGCCAGCTGTAACCCTGTGTTTTGGAGGCTGCACCATTGATGTGCAGGTACAGCTGGTGGGAGGACTCTGCTCTGGAGCTCTTGGTGTCTCCTCCTCACAGAGCTCAGTGCATCTGGTAGGGCAAGAGAAATGTATTAGCACAGGCTGGTGTTTGCTCAGATTCTGGTTCAAATCCAACAAAAAGCCAGGCAAGTCTGCTGGATCGTGGGAGGATAAGACCTCATTTCATTAAATCACTGCGGGTCAGAAAAATGTCTGTGCATTGCATCAGTCTGATGGAATCAGCCCCAGGGAAAACATCAGTGCCTGTCCAGGGCTGTGCTCAGGGCTGTGCTCAGGGCTGTGCTCAGCAGCACTGCTGGGCACAAAGCACCAATCTAGGTCACAGCCTGTGTCTCTCTGGCCTGAGCTGGCTGCACATTTAGATGTAATTTAGCCTGTTTCAGTGAACAGCCCCCCTTGCTGTGGCAGCTCCTCCATCCCTGCAGGAGCCATGGCTGTAGCAGGGACCAGGGATGTGCTGCCAGGGGCACAGGCACAGTGGGAACTCCTCTGGGTGGCTGAATGACATGATGTGTCCCATCACGGGATCTGCATGCACCTAGTTATGGGATTTTACTGCCCAAATCCCAAAACCAGTTCTTCAAGCCTGGCAAATTACTATTACATGTACTGTCTTTAGAGCTGAAGTGGGCAACAGATTTTTCTTGCATTTATTTCACCAAAAGATGAAATCACTTATAAGATTATACAGTGCACCAGGACTTCATCTGACAGCAGTCTCCTTTTTCCTGACAATGAGTTCCCAGTGATGTGGTCCCAGCCTGAGAGCGAAGGGTTGCAGTCCAGCTGCTCTGCCTACTGCATGCCAACTTCCCAAATGCACCGTTTCTCTGGGTTTGTTACTAGTAAAACTGAGAACATGGGTTTGCCTCACAGCTTGTTTGTAGAATTCTCAATTTTTCCTCCACCTTAGAGAAACTTCATTGTGGTGCAGCTTGGTTTAGACACTTGAGTGTTGTGCAGATCTCAGATTAAATGCTCCCTGCCCTAGCTTCCACATCCCTTTGATATTTAACAGTTTCTTTGAAGTATGGAGAGTTTTAGAATCATGGAATCATGGATTGGTGTAGGCTGGAAGGGACCATAAAGCCCATCCCATCCCACCCCTGCCATGGCAGGGACACTTCCCATTGTCCCAGGCTGCTCCAAGCCCCATCCAACCTGGCCTTGGGCACTGCCAGGGATCCAGGGGTAGCCACAGCTGCTCTGGGCAACCTGTTCCATTTGATCTGTGTTTTTCCTTGTTCTGTCAACCTGAGGGATTCTAATAAATAGTTTGATACAAACATTCCTCTGCTGAGATCAGTCATTGCACACCTGAAGCCAGAGGCCCCACGATTCCATGATCAGCACCTGCCTTACCTGTGCCATTCCTCCCTGCTGCTCAGTGCCAGATGTCACCTGGAGCAGGTGACACTTCTGGAGTACCATCAGCTGTAAGAAGCACCTGAGCTATCACATTCATTCTCCTAACAGCAAAATAGTCTTGCTTTTAACACTAACAGCTCAGACAAAAAGTAGTAAAACCCTGCTTCTGCCACATTGCCTGTGTCTGCCTGACACAAAAAAGTCTTTATTCAGGAAGTCAGATAGATCCTGATGACTGTGAGCTTCTTCCCAGCTTCTGATACCGATTGCTAATGCACAAAAGCAAGGAAATAAAATTAAAACTAAACATGCCCACATGGCAAGCAGAATGGAGCTGGATCCTGGATGCACTGTGTGATTTGGGTTGGAAGGGACCTTAAAACTCATCTCATTCCAACCTCCTGCCATGGCAGGGACACCTTCCACTATCCCAGGTTGCTCCAAGCCCCATCCAGCCTGGTCTTGGACACTTCCAGAGATCCAGAGGCAGCCACAACTTAATTGTGCTAGCAGAATAAATCCTTGCTCACAGTAACTGCTCCTAAAAGCTCATTACAGAAACCTTAAAAATCTCTGTATATGCCTACAGTTGTGCCATCCTGGTATCAATCTTTCATTGTCTCTGTTTCCCTGGCTAAGATTTTTTTTCCTTAACTACAAAGCCCCTGATTTCAAAAGTGTTTGCCTGTGTTTTTCCCTAATTCCTTGCCCCTATGTTGAGGTTTCCAGATGTGAAAAACAAGACATCGTAAAGATCAGTCTGCAGTTTTCAAAATGCAGCAGCATTTTGTTTTGTTTCTTCTTAGCAGAAATTTAAAACAGAAGGAAATCCTGGTCTGCTAGGCTGGGCCAGCATATCTCTGGCCTTTAGCAGGCTTGGGGAAGATGACTGAACAAATTTAGGGGATGTGTGGGCAAGTATACCAGAAACCTGTTTTTGTGATGGAAAGGGTAAGAAGATAAGAAGGAACACACCTGCCTCTGGTAGTATGTGGAGGAGCAGGGCAGCTGTTCCAGCAGAGATGAGCTGTTGCTCAGGACCAGGAGCAGTAATCCTTGCAGGCAACGAGGATGGAGCTGGTCCCTTCCACTGCAGTTTGCTGGAAATTTAGGGACAGAAGAGATTTGATGTCAGCCTTGAGAGAGGGGATTTCCAGTGTTTGCAGCACTGGCTCTGTGACTGTCAGACAGGTCTTGGCTGATCCTTCCCTAGGAATGCTCTCAGAGCCTTTTCTGTGGCCATTGGCAGGTCACCACTCACAGAAGGAAGAGCTGTAGGTGCCAGTTATTTTCAGGAAGGTATGGCTGCAAGCATGATCCTTCTGGAGTTCAGCCTATCCAAGTTAAGCCCCAGTGTCCCCTAGCTCAAGTTCTGAGCTGGGGATCCATGTGTTTGGTTTTTACTCTGGCATGGAGAGCAGTCCCCCACCCGGGGGTCTGGGAGTTCTCCAGGATTTTCCATGTGACACTGTATAAAGATGGAGGCTGCTCTTGTTTTGATTCTCACCTGATTTAATTACATTTGCTTTTTCTCTTTTTATTTCAGTTGTGATTCCAAAGAGCCCTTTACCTGCCTCCGAAGTAAACTCGGAGAAACCTAGCATGCACAGTAGCACAAAGACTGTTTTGGGGCATCAACAAGGGCAAAGGCGTCGCAAAACAGGGAAGAAGCGTGGTCGAACGACCAAAGCGCTAATCCACCACCCCATGCCTACACCCTCCAAGTCAGTGGAGCCTTTGAAATTCCCCAGAAAGAGAGGCCCCAAGCCTGGCAGTAAGGTAAAAGCTGATGCTGATGCAGGCGGGTGAACAGCAGGTGCTGCAGGTCCTGCCATGGGTTGGTGCATGCGTGTGTTTGTGCACGTTTGTCTCAGCCTCTGGCTGTGTGACTGCAGCAAGTAGGAGACCAGAGGGGCATGTGGGCTGGGAGTACCCTCAGAGCCCAGCCCCGGAGCTGTAGAGAATGTCTGTGTCCTAAAGATCATTTCCATCAAGAATCCGTGTCTTTGGAAGTGCATTGGCTGTGGAGTAGCATGGCAGATGCTGGGAGCATGACAGGATGGCCAAAGGGTAGAATAAGCTCTCCTGTACTTTGTGTGTGGCTAGTCTGAGTCAAACAGAGGTGGCAGATCCCAGGCTTGTTATTCTTCAGGGTTGTGGTTTGTAAAATACACACGTTTTGATTGCTAGGTTCTTGAGACACCCCGTCATCACCATCAGAAATGTGTCATGTTCCACGGTGCCTTGTCTGTTGGATGCAGAGGAGAGAGTGTAGTGATCATGAGTGGTAAAGGAGAGCAGGGGTAAAAGGAGAAATATCTCCTCTTTTTCTGCAGAGGAAACCTAGGACATTGCTGAACCCAGCACCCACCTCTCCAACAACCAGTACCCCAGAGCCAGACACAAGCACTGTGCCCCAGGACGCTGCTACAATCCCCAGCTCTGCCATGCAGGCTCCCACAGGTAAGGAGGGTCTTGGACCACATTCTTGACAGGATTGCACAGTTAGGAACTGCACCAGGCAGGCAGCAACACCCTGAGAGAGTCCCATTTCTTCCTAAGTCTGCAAGCCAGCAATCCTTACCACTCCAGAAAGGCTGGCCTGAGAGAGGCACGTGAGTCCAGAGCAGCTGGTCATTTATCTTTTTGTTGGAAATAATGAAGGAGGAAGATTGCAAGCACACCTGTTGAGTGCAAGGACCCCTTTCCCCTGCATGCTGGTGACTCCACAGCTCTCCAGATACATTTGTGGTCCATTGTGCCCCAGGGCAGTCAGGTGTGCAGCACCTCTTGTGAGCCCCACCATCTCTCCCACACCATGCAAGGCACAGCTGCTGGAACTGCACAGGGGGCAGAAGAGGTGCTGAAGGACTGTGATCTGCCCAGCTGCAGCCAGGATATCGAGGCACACAGGGACAGGAGGGAATAGGGGAGGAGGAGGAGCAGTAGTGAAGAGTGTATGCACTGCTACAGCTGAGGATGAATCTGGCCAGGAAAGTCTAATGCAAGGCTGCTTTTGACATGTTGAGTCAAGCACTGGATATGGGCTGAGCCCTCTGTTTCCCTAGAATGTAATTGGCCAATTTTCAGAGGAACCTAAAGAAGCCAGTTTCCCTAAAAAGGAAACACTGTGGGAACCCCTAGAAAGTGGGGGCTGCATTCCTTCTTCCCCTCTGAACATCACAGTCACCTTACCTGGCTGGCATGGAAACCACTTTACAGGCTGACTGCAGGGGAGAGCATGGGAGAAACAGCAGCAGTTTGGAAGGTGAGCATGAGGCAGGAAGATTTTGGAGGTGATTCCCCTCTAGAAGCGGCTCCACTGTGAGGATGCAGTCAGGCAGTCGTGGTGGATTCCACTTTGTGAGTGATTGGACAGTCTTAAAATCTCAGCATCTCTCAGGTTGGATTTTAGGCATCTGTTTCTTGCTTTCTTGAGTGGGTTAACGGCAAACACATTTCTCATCTTGGCAGTTTGCATTTACTTGAACAAGAACGGCAGCACTGGGCCCCACCTAGACAAGAAGAAAGTTCAGCAGCTGCCAGACCATTTTGGACCAGCTCGAGCTTCTGTTGTCCTGCAGCAAGCAGTACAGGCCTGCATTGATTGTGCTTATCATCAGAAAACAGTCTTCTCCTTCTTAAAACAAGGCCACGGGGGAGAGGTCATCTCAGGTGAGAACGGGCCCGCAGCACTTTGCCTCCAGAGAGGTTGTTGCAAGAATTCTCTCATTGGAAGATGTCTGTCCTGAAGCTCACTGCAGCCACAGGCCAGGGGCAGACAGAAGAGTTCTGTCTTCTCTTTCTTGCCACACATCTGTGTCAGTGAAGCAGCAGCTGGCAGCTGACTCAGAGCGGAGCAGTTCCCATGGCCCGCGGGCACAGCTGCTGGAGCAGGCAGTGCTCAGTCCTGGCATCAGCCTGGGCAGCAATCCTGCCCCACCGACCGGCCCCCCGCACTGCCCCAGCCCTGGGAAGAGCCACAACAGGGGGGATTCCACAGCTCCTCACGGAAAGACAAGAAATACCCCGGGTTTTATTTCTCCTTTAAGCCCGTGCGTAGCTGGATCTGCGAGCGCAGGCCCCTCCTGGAATCTTTTCCGTGCCCTCGGACGCGGCTCCCCGGCGCTGCCGCCCCGGCCCCGTGCTGGGTGCAGCAGGCTGGTCCTGGCCTGCCCCGGCAGCGGAAGGCAGTGGCTTTGTTGGCTCTCAACAGCCCAGCGATGCTGAGATCCAGGAGCTGGCTGTGCGGCCCTGGGCGTAGCCTCCCGCCTTGGCGGGGGGTTCACGTGTTGGGCTCTGTTTGTTTCTGTCTCCAGCTGTGTTTGATCGGGAACAGCACACTCTGAACCTGCCAGCAGTAAACAGTATCACCTACGTCCTCCGCTTCCTGGAGAAGCTGTGCCACAATCTGCGCAGTGACAACCTCTTTGGGAACCAGCCTTTCACTCAGAACAGCCACATGCAGCGCTCACACGAGTACGACCACGACAGGTATCTACCAGGTAGGAGCTGGGGCGGGGGCGGCACTGTAGGGACCCAGGTGCTCCGTGTCTTAACCCAGATTTTATCTCTATCTCTGAAGGCAGGCTCCTGTTCCAGAGCCCTCTCACAGGGTTCATTGCATCACACCCAGTGTCGTGCACATGCCCACAGGGCTCTTGTTGTGTAGGATTCCAGGTGCATTTTCTGCCTGTCAGTTTGGTTTCCATCTCCGCTGTAGGTTTCTGCTCATCCGTGCTATCACCTTGTCTTCCCTCGTCCCCCAGTCCTTCCCGCTTACTGTGATCTGATTATGGTGACTTCATACAGCTAGGAATTCAGGTGAAAGACTGCTTAGGAAGGGAGAGTGATAACATGCAGCAGATAAACTGTAATTAGACATGAATTAAAGCAGAGTGGTTTCCACGCTGGCCGTGGATCTGCTGGCAGCAGCCAGGGCATCCAGCCCTGGCTAACAGCGTGGCCTGTTCAGGGGTGATGCTCATGCAGCAATCCAAGGCAGAGGTGATTTTGTTTTCCTTGGCATGGCATTGAAGCAGCTCACCCCAGCAAGACAGCTCATGCCACAGTGCAGATTATTAGGCTGCAAAACTGCTCTGAAGTAGAAGAAGTGGAAAACGAGCCCCGTAGCTCCCCCACAGTGCTGGGCAGTGACAGCAGGCCTGGAGTCCCCTCAGGCTGTCTGGGGCTTCTGGGGGAGCTCCTGCTCGAGGAATGTCAGTTGTGGAGAGGATCAAAGCTGTCTGCACCCTCTTAGGTGGTTGACAAGTGCTGATCTCCTCTCCTGTCTTGCTTTCTTCCCCCTCTAGTCAGCAAATAGCTGTGGTGTTGTTTGAGGTCTTTCCAAAGTTAATCCTTTGCATAATTATGGTTCTGGCAAGAAAAGCAAAAGTTGTATGAATGTAAAAGGATGGGCACTTCGGAAGAACTGTTTAAGGAGAAGTTGCTAAGCACGAAGTGTAGGAGCAACAGCCAAATGCCACAGTGCTTCTATTCATTGCACCTCACAAAGCACCTTAGGCAGAGTCTAGAGAGCAAGAGGATCTTCCCATCCTCTGCCTCCTCCTGGCTGGAGCCAGCAGGGCCAGGAGCAGAGGAGCTGTAGGATATGCAAGGACAGGAGCAGCATGACTAGTTACTGGGACTGGAGGCTTTCCCCTGAGGAACCCTCAAATAGAAGAAATCCTCATGTTTCAGTACCCTGTCATCATGACAGAGAGCAAAACCTGAGTGGGAGGGAAAGCACCCAGCTCTGGGCATGGATGAGCTCACACACAGAGTTTCCAGCCTCCATGAGAGGTCAATGGTGGTTGTGCCAAGAGTTGGGCTGCTGGGCAGAGTGGAAAAGTATAAATCAGAATTCAGGGAAGCTCAGGCAGAGCACCAGATCTGACACAATGCTGAGACCTGCCCATCCTGAACTCTGATTCAGAGTGTTTGCAGCACTTAAAGAAAAATTAACCACAGTCAGAGGTGTGACAGCACCTAGTCCTGCAGTTCATCCTGATGTCTGAGCTTGTTGGGCATCTGCTCATGTAACACCTTTCTCAGGCACCTGAAAGAAGGTGGTAATCTGTACATTACAGTGGCTTCTGGTGAGGGCAGGGAAACAGTGCTGGTGATTTTGGGAAGTTTGAGCTGGTCATGGAGGAATGAGGGTGGAGTTGTACATCCTTAAATCACACCGGATGTCAAGGCTGCTGTGGTCTCACCTTCAGCTCTGCGTGTCCTGCCTTGTTTCCTCTGCAGTACAGGAATGTATTGTATGGGGCTGGTTCTTCCAGTAAACGGCCACTGGTTAGGACTGGGAGCTGGTCTGAGTTCCCAGAACGAACTGGCTTTGCAGGAGCACCCCTGTGGGTGCCAGGGAGATTTGGGGGGTGTGCTTGGGGCAGAGGGAAGGTCTGCAGCAGCCCTTAGGTCAGCAGTGTCCTGCCATTCTGCCTTACTAGATGTAAGTAAATGGAGTAAATGGAAATAAGGAGAAACAGACTGAGCTGTGCATCAGGAACAGCCCTTTGCAGGGAACTGGGCAGCTGGTTGCTGTTCATAGCAGCATGAACATGATATGATCTGGAGCCATCAGAAAACATGGGACTGGAGGGACCCTCTGGGCCACAGAGCCCTGGCTCCTGCTGCTACAGCACCGCAGCACATGGAGTTTCTTGGATTAGCTCTGGAGTTGTGGATTTTGCTTTTCCACTGGAGACTGCTCCAGGGTTTTATGCTGAGACTTTAGAAACTCTGTTGTAATTTCCAGCCCTAATTTATTCTTGGGCAACTTGGTGTCTGTGTCTCCTGGTCTTAATATTGTCTTTTAGCTTAATTTGGTTCTCTTTCTTCTGGAAGTAGTTGCAGAGTAGTTGTAGCCCTCAGAGGAGTTCATCTTTTGACTGCTTTTCACTCTCCTCAGACAGTGTTGGTTTGACTTAAACTTCATGGGGTGGCCAGAGTGCCACCCAGCACTTTGGGGAGGAGCTCATGGGGACCTGGTGCCACAGCACTGGCACCACCATGGTCACTGCAGTCTCTGCAGTCACTTTGAGTCACTGTGTCCTTGTAACAGTTCCTTTAATCAGCCTGTCCTGGTCACATACGCCGTTCTTGTCATCCACTGTTGTCACCTGCAGGTCACCAGCTCATGGGACAGTGCTTCAAGTGCACATCTGGATTTAGCTGCTGGATTTTCCTCCTTGCTGGTTCTTGGTTATATATATATATACATATATATATATCCTTCCTGCCTGATTTTAAATGCTACTTTGTCTGACCTGACATGGGAAGGCGTCAGCAGATTTCATTGGTAAATCTCTAAAATTTCTGCCAAAGTTATTACAGTGATTAAATGACCCTGGGCTCAAGGATGATCCTCAGGCAGATTCACTGGCAGTTGCTCCCAGTCTCATGTTCCTTCTCAGTGTACTGCCAACAGCTTTACCTCTCAAATCAGTTTTCTGTGCATAGAACAAGGCTCCTGGTAATTCATGTTCTGTCTCAGCTGGCTCTCTGTGTGGAACATCTTGCTGAATTCCAGGTATATGAGGTTGGTGTCTCTTCCCTCATGTGATCGATCGGGATTTCCCATCGCAGGGAGGCTGTTGGGTTGGCCTCCTCTGGGAGGCTGTTGGGTTGGCCTCCTCTGATGAACACCTGCCATAGAATGTGCCATGTGTATTTCCTGCCCTTTCCTTCAGAGCCTGCCACAAGCCTTGTGGTGCTGCTGAGGACAGGCATAGGCATTTTGTTGTAAAAATTATTTTTTCCACCTTTTTTTTTTCAAATATTGGCACCACATTTCAAGTGACTCTAAGGAATGCAGTGCTGAGTTCTGTTAGAATTTACTGCAGCAGACCCAGAGTTTCAGGTGCACTGTCATTCTTGGCTTCCTCTGCACCCTTAAGTCTCCAGTTTGAGGACATTCAGTTGTCTGACTTAGACAGTGGTGGATATTTTGGTTCCTGTCCTGTTTCTTTTATCCTTAGAGCCTTGCCCCCAGTGCCCAGCATGGCTGCAGCTGGAAGTGAATCCCAGAATGGTTTGGGTTGGAAGAGACCTTTAAGCTCATCTTGTTCCACCCCCTGCCATGGGCAGGGACACCTTCCACTATCCCAGGTGGCTTCAAGCCCCATCCAGCCTGACCTTGGACAGTTCCAGGGATCCCAGGGCAGCCACAGCTTCTCTGGGCAACCTTCCCAACCTCAGGGAAGACTTTTCTTCCACAAATCCAGTCTAAATCTACCATGTCTCAGCATACAAGTGCACTGAGTGCAGGTGGATGTCAGAGATGCATCAACACCTGAGCCAGGTGTGCAGGTGTGCTCTGCAGCCAGGGGGGAGGTGCCAGTGCAGTCAGTGCAAAGCGCATTGTCCTAAAAATGAGGTGAGTGACTGTCACTGCTCGTAAAGGTGTCCATGCTGATGGCTTTGGGATGGCCCACAGCACCATCCAGGCACAGCAGGTGAGCTGCACTTCCCCCAAGCAGCCTCCCAAGGCAGGGGAGGTGAAATATCCCTCCCAGCTGTCCTGTCATTTGGAGGCAAGGACAACCTTCTTTCCTTTGCTCCCAATCCTCACCTTTCTGCACTGGGTCCCCTCACTCTGTTCCTTCTGTAGCTGAAACACAAGCCCATCTTTGCCTTTGCACTGTCTCAAAACACAGAATGAGTTAAAAACCTCCCTTCATCCCTGCACTCCCCACCCTGAGGTGCACAGCTCCATCCTGAGCAGGGCCTTGGATAAACAAGTAAATGATCTGCTTGTTTTCAGCATCCTTCTCAAAGTGAGCATTTATCCACTGAGACTGGGGGTCCTTCTCTCTCAGATTATTTCCTCTTTGGTGAGATACATTCATGAGGTTTATGTCATTTTTGAACTGGAGACGTTTTCCTTTTATTCCTGATAATCTGAGTACAGCTCTGTCTGTTACTCCATTTCTTTATTTTCTTAAAACTTGTCCTTTAAAAACAGAATTCTGTTTTTGGTTTATCCTCTCATTAATTTACACCAACCTCACTTTTGATTCCTAGAATTAACTTTTATTACCTGACTCACTGTTTTTTTAACATCTGTGTTTTTAACTAAAAATAAAAAAAGCCTAAACCAAAACCTGATGACACCTTTGTAAAGCATCACCTTGTGTTGTTCTGTGGCTGTTGGGTGAAGAAGGCCATGCAGTTTGACACAGGGCTATCCAGACACATTACCAAGAGCATGTGTTCCCCCTCTGGGCAGTGAGCGTTTCTTACAGGGATTTGTCTTGAGGATGGAACTTGTTTCTCTGGCAATGTCACAGTGAATTTTGGTGATACTCCTATGGAGTCCCAGGGTCTCAGTGCAAGCAGCTCTTTCATTTCCCTGAAGGCTACTGGTTGAACAGGTACCTTCTCTACCTTTGTGTTTCTCCTTAATCAACTCAATTGTGCCCATCTGGTGCTCCCCTCCACCTGTACCTCCGTTTGTTGGGCATTCTGCATCTCCCTTGGTGTCAGTCCCGTCGCTCCCCGCCGTACCTGTTGCCCCTCCTGCACTTGTTCCTGCCCTGTACCAGCTGTCAGGGCTGCTCCTGGGCTGCTCCTGTGCCAGCTGTCAGGGCTGCTCCGGGCTGGTGGTGGCTCCTGGCATTTGTGCAGGAGCATTCCACCCCTGGGTGCCCACCCCAGGAACGCTGAGAGCTCTCAAGTGTCAGCCGTGCTCAGGGTGGCTGCAAGGGCCCAGCTGGCATCTGCTGGCCTGGGTGGGCAGGGGGCAGCAGGAGGGTCACCTCAGCTGGGACAGGGTCTGCCACCCCTGTGTCACTTGCCTGGCTGCTGTCCCCATCAGTGTCAGTGCTTCCATTCCTTGTCCATCCACCCAGTGACGCCGTGTGTGCAGAGACGTCTCAGCCCATCCCGATGTCCCGTCTGCTGCACAGGGTGTGGAGAGTCCCATCCTTGGGATGAGCTTGGAGAGGAGCAGCAGTGACAGCGCCTGGGGGCTCCACAGAGGGAATTGAAAACTGGAGTAGAGTTTAATCCAGCACTGGGTATGGCACAGAGGGGTTGCAAATCATCAGAGGCTTGTTTGCCAGTTGTCCAAGGGTTACGTGCATCTGAAAGGTGACTGTGGGATGAGCAGGAATTGTGTGGGATGAGCCATGAGGAGAAATGGAATTAAGTCAATTAGAGGTACTATTTGGGTGAAATACGGCAAAACATGGCTAAGATTCTTTGTTAGTTTTCTCACCAACCCTTTTTCTCTGATAAAACCTGCAAACTCTGCTCAGCTGAGCCCTGCAGATGTGCTGGATTGCAGCTTGAGCAGGTGGTGGGTGCCCAGGCTGGCGGTGCACGCAAGGCTCAGGGGACTCTGTCAAGACTGCATTTCCCAGGACGTCTCCACTCCTAAAGAGGGCTTGTTCTCTTTTCCTAGACAGAAGCAGTTCGTTAGACGGCTCTCTGCAGGGACCAGGCCGGGGTACAAAGCGCTTTTCCCAAGATCCCCCTCCATACAGTGCTCCTCTCTCCCCCAAGTTACCAAAGAATGACCATCACCCTTTGGAAGGTGAGCACAGCGTGTCTCTTCCCAAAGCTGGCTGTTCCCAGCGCCCTGTCCCAGATCTGCCGTGCCGAACCGAGCCGTGGCTTCAGGGAGCTGCTTTGCTTGTCCCTGGCATGGGTTGTGCTTGGTATTCCAGAGGGGAGTGGATGAGCTGCTCTGTGGTGAGACAGGTTCCCCACACAGATGTGTCAGGCATGTGGAATGCAGCGGGAATTCCTCCTAACCCTGGCAGTCATCATCTCACACTGTATAATCTGGTTTAGCTTCCCTCTGGTTTAGCTGTGCATGGGATTAACATTACTCAAACTGCCCAGCTGCCTCAGTCAATCTGCCCCTGGATTTTTGGATTTTTCCCTGAGGGTTTGCTGCAGCCTGTTGTGCAGATGCTGATGTGCAGCTGTACAGCCAGGAACTTGCTGCCCTTTCCCAGGATCTCATCTTGTTCCTCACAGGCCTCCCTAAAACAGCTGGGGGGTGTCACTGGCTCCACCAGCTCAGCCACACCATTCCCATCCCACACTGCTGCTCCATCCCAGAGTCCCTCGGGATACCACTGGTGCAGAAGCAGGAATTACTACTTTTATTCCTTACTAAGCACAGGGACATGTAAAACCCTTCACAGCTGGGATGCAAGTCAGCAGCAGAATTCATCTTCCCAGGAAAAGGCAAAGTTTGCCCAGTTCACTTTATCATGAACTCAGTTATTTTAGCTGTGGGATCCATAGGTGACCCTTGCATGCACAGGTGGGAGATTTCCTGAAGATCCAGGTAGCTGGAGGACTCCCTGAACTGAGTAATCCTCAATAAATACACCCCCACTTTTGTTCTGAACTGCAAACCCTTTGTAATGAAGAGTGAAGATTTAATCTTACTGAGGCTTTTAATTAATGGATGGTGAAATCTGCCAGCGTGTTAGTCACAATTCCCTGAAAAATTGCTGGAGGCTCCTGGGCAGGCTCACAGTTCAGTGGCTTCATGCTCTGTTTCTGTCCCTTTAGAATCCCCATTTCCCTGGTTTTGCTGGGGTTGCTGTTCCCAGGTGTGAGTGCCCAGCCTGGCACCACTGTGGGTGATTTTGGCCTGTGCCCATCACTGACCCTGTGCTCTGCAGAATCACTGACCCTGTCTCTAAGCACAGCTGCTCTGAACTTGCCCAGAGCAGCTGTGCCTCCCCCATCTCTGGAAGTTTCCAAGGCCAGGTGGACAGGGCTTTGGAGCAACCTGGGATAGTGGAAGGTGTGGCATGGAGTGGAACTGGATGGGCTTTGAGGTCCTTCCCAACCCAAACCATTCCATGATTCTCTGGTGGCCTCGTTATCTGCAGTGATTAAAACTGTACATTTGTCACAGAGCTGAAGACAGAGCTGGTGTGTGGCAGTGCCTCATCTATTCCAGCATAGTGACAAGTCAGAAACTGTTCCCACAGGCCCCTTCTGTTTCTCACCTCCAAATGGGTGCTGGTCTCCTTGATTCCCCTCTGATGCATCAGCCACTGCATTTGGGTAACTGTTGGCACAGCCCAGCCCCTCCTCCTTCCCCAGCAGGTGGGACATGCAGTGTTCAGCCTGTTCTTGAAGAACTGGATTGCTGCAAAGGTTCAGATGCCTTGGTTGGGTGGTGAATATTGCCCGCTCTGTATTGTCAGTGAAGAGAGAAGGCTTTCATAATGGGTAATTCCAAGGAGGAGCCTTCATTAGGTTTCTACAAGAATGATTCTTAGTCTGCTTCAAAGTCTATTCAGTTATCCCTTGGCCTTGGAATGGGTTGTGCCATCTGGATGCCAGAATTCTCCAGCCTCTTCCAGAAAAACACAGACAAGTGGGCAGGAAGTGTGTCTGCATGTGAGGGGTGATCCTTCCTGCAGCAGCTTGGTCTGGTTCTGTTCTTCGTCCAAGCAGGGAGAAATGAGGTGCAGTTTCAAATTCCATTTAGAAATTCATTCTTATCCCACAGCTAACAGCTTCAGCTGTAATGAATACATCCTCCTCCACCATGAAATTGAGGTTCAGGCAGGAATATTTGCATTTCAGAGGATATATTTTAAGAATATGCACCTGAAATACCCAGATATTGAGTATTCCTTGAGCAAGGTACATCTTCTCATGGGAGTGAACTCTCTCTTCAGATAGCAGCTCCTGAACACATCCCAGTTTGCCATATGGAAGGCTGTGAGCAGGAGTGGGACATCTCTGTTCACTCTGCATTTGGCAAGAAGCAGAGACATGAGGAAGGGATCTCACATACTACATTGTTTTTCCTCTTGCATCCAGTGGTGTTTGTGTGGCTTTTTGCTGAAACACTGCAGTCCCAGCACAGTGGGGACCTGCCTTCACAGCCCATCACTTGCTGGAAGCAGTGGGTGTTCAGGAGTAGTGCAAATCACATTTGTGCTTGTGGCCAAACTCCTGTGTTTTAGCAGTAAAATGACACTGTTGAGTCTATAGCACTATTTGTTTAATTAAACTTTAATTATCTGCTCCCTGCCTCTCCACCACTAATTGTGGCATGTTTCCCTACAAAGTGCCAACTGCCAGCCTTTAGTTAAATCTAACAGTTTGTGTAAGGAATTCTGCCTAAGGATCAGCCACCTCCTCTTCCCATTCTGGTTATCAAGGGTGAAGGATCCTGGATCTTGCCTGAGTGCAGTTGTGCCCTGCCACTTGCAGAGTATCTCATCTACAGATGATTCCCAGGGGCAGCAGTCATTCCCCTCTTGTTTCATGTCCTTCTCCCTTCCCTGAGGGATGAATACCCTGAGGTATTCATCAATGATGCCCTGAGGTATCATTCGTGGAGCAGCTCCCTGTGTATTTGTATTTTTAGGAAAACCCTCACTGCCTCTTGCACTGACCCTGCCACAAAGCCCCGAGCTCTGCTGCAGTGTTACAGCCCAACCAGGCACTCACCTGTGCAGGGATAGGGAACCTGGGGATCACTGTGTACCTTCAGTTTTACCTCCTGGGCAAAAACACATCGTGCCCCCAGGGCTTCACCCTTGGCCATGTGAGAACAGGATCACGTATTTGCAGAATGCATCACAGCATATTCCTGTCATGACACTGTGTTAATTGTTGATTGAAGTCATTTCTGAGGGTGAGTTTTGGATGCTGAGCCTTGCATCGACAGGAACCTGTGCACGTGCTCTCCCAGCCTCCCAGATTCCTTCTGCTGACACCAGTCCCTGCTGTGAGAGCTCTGGGGTTTTTGGGAGCACTCAGACACGTGTTTGTGTGACCCAGCACATCTGGGCGAGTGTCCTGGGACTTCCTGGCAAGCTGAAGCTCCCTGTCACTTCAGAAGGTGCTGGGATTCCTTGGAGGGCTGAAATGCACAGCTTGGACCTGTTCCCATGCCCACAGCCACTGTCCTGTGACAGCTCTGAGGGCTGTGCCCACTGACCCCTCTCCTGCCTTTGTCCTTCCCTGGCAGTCAGCACCCTTCCCCAGATGTTTAATGGGAAGTGTTTTGGGATTTAAACAGAACTGTCCTGTTGAACAGGAGACCAAATGTTGTTGCTTGGAAGCAGCTACAGTGGAAACCCACTGGTGTAAGTGACACCCACCAGTGGGTCTGGCTGGGCAGGGGATCTCCACCCAGGCCAGGGCAGGGCAGCCAGCTCTGCTTTGCATCCAGTCTGGGGCTGAAATGCAATGGTGGGAGTGCAGGAGGGGTTTGAAGTTATCCAGGAATAGCCATGAGTTATTCAGGAATAGCTGTGAGGGGTTTGAAGTTATCCAGGAATAGCCATGAGTTATTCAGGAATAGCTATGAGGGGTTTGAAGTTATCCAGGAATAGCCATGAGTCAGCAAACCATTTTCTATGCATCCAGAGCAGGTGAGAACACACCTGTCCATGCAGGAAGCCAGTGGCAAGTGGGCCAGCACAGCACAGATCACCAGGGGTAACAATCTTCACACCAGCAGTTTGTACATGAGATTTTAAGGCTGTGCTACTGTTTCTGAGCACATCCCAGAGACCTAAAAGCAAACAAAGGCAGCAGTGCCTCAAGTGCAGAGTGGCAAAGCCCTGGGTGGGAATTAACCAGTGATAACCCCACATGGGGCTGGCCAGCAGCCAGACAAGGGTGTTCCCATTTCATATCCTTTCAGTGTCAAGCCCTGGAAGGTCAGGGCTGGACCAGCTGAACTGGCCTCTGGATCTCTGCTCAAACACAGGCAAGCAGGACACGAGACCGGAAGATCTCACAATAGTGCCACAGTTCATAGAAACCAGAGCAAATAAGGTGTAGCCAGCCAGGAGAGGCTGCCCCAGTCGATGGTACCCAACGTCTGCAGCACTTGGGAACCACTTCAGGCTCTGGCATCAGCTCAGCAGGGAATTTGGGAAAATTTCAGCAGCTTCTGTGTCTCACAGGCTGCAGATCCTGCACCCTCACCATGATCCCAGCTCAGCACAGCAGTGCTGTGCTGGCTTTTACCTGCTGCTCCTGGAGTCTGGGAAGTGCCAGGGAAGAAACCCAGGGCCAGTGCTCAGGCTTCTTCAGCCTTGTGAGCTGCCGTGGTGTTGGAGTGACAGCAGCTCAGGGCTGAGAGCTGCCCTCAGGGCCCCTCAGATGCTGGTGGAGGAGCTGCAGCTCCCAGCCATGTGTGCAGCTCCCAGCTGGCAGTGCACAGGCAACGCCCCTCGCTGTGGGGCTGATTCCCTCCTTGGCAGGTGTTTCATCAGAAAGAACACAGGTATTTGAGGGTGACTCATGAGGCACAAGGACCACCTGGGCTGAGACTCAGTTGTGCAATAGTAAAACCTGCAAAGGTGGCCCTGCAATGGAGCTGTCACAGTGTAACAGCAGAGGCAGATCTTGCTGCCTCAGCCAATGCAACCTGTCACCCTGGACAGTCTCCTCAGCCCCTCCATCCCAGTAGTGCCAAGGAGAGCTGCAAATTCAGGGCATTTCTGAAGAAGGTGAGGAAGCCACCATTGCTCTGATACCCTGCCTGGGGAGGCTATTAGAGGCCCAGGCCCTCCTGTGCATGTTCCACACGGGGAGTTGGACTCTGTTGTGGTTATGCTGGAAGAGAGCCCAGCAGGAGGCCAGGAGGGATGAGCAGCTCCTCACCAGCATGTTGCTTTTGGGGCCAGAGGACCAGCACGGTGTGGGAGCATTGCCTGGCCCCGATGGCACAGCTCCCTCCTGCTCGGCATGTGTCTGCCACCCCAGTGCAGACAGCAGGGCCGTTCCCTTGCACGCTGATGCTGAGGATGTGCAGTGTGTGACCCCTCGGGGAGCATCTCCTCCCCTCCCTGTTCAGGCCTGTCTGTGAGTCCTGTGTCCATTGGCATCCAGAGGGGACAGCCCTGCCCTACCCCACGGTGCCCCTTGGCCACAGAGGGGCCCAGGGCAGTCAGGCCTCAGGGCTGGTGGTGGCTTGAACAGAGCAGCTGAAAAAAGGAGCTGCTGCTCCAGTCTGGCACCATTGTCACTACACTGCTTGGACTGGCACTGGCAGATGGTGACACCATTTGCAGATTGGCAGCTGGGGAATCCCAGGGCTCTGGGAGTGCCTGGTTTGATCCCTGTGCTGGGGAGAGACCAGCCAGGGGTCAGACCCAGCGAGCGCTGCTGCTGCTGCGGCTCTGCCCCGCACGGGAGCGTGGGGCCGTGGCGTTCGGGTGCACTAACTGCAGCTTGGTGCATTCCAGGTGAAACCTTTGTCCTGGGAGATGGCCTCCCAGGGCCCTTAGAGCCTCGCCTGGACCCCATGGACTCTGCCTTGAACTCTGTCAATTCATCCAGCCACAGCAGGAGCTCCAGAGACTTTCGCCTGCCAGGATACAGGCACCTGCACCAGCCCTCTAGCCTCAGCCAGGGCAGCACCTCTGCCCTGCGCAGGCCTAGCTCTGGGGGTAAGAGCTCAGAACAGCCCTGCAGCTGTAAATTGGGCAATAAAGGGCTATTCTAACTCCAGTTACACCTTTCTAACTTCAGCAAGTACCAGAGGCTGGGCTCTGCACAGCCAACCAAGTCTGTTAGGTGTGATAACACCTGGCAGGTGGCATGTGGACAGGTGACATTTCTCCTTTGGCTGGTGACTGGGTGGACCTGGAAGTCAGTGGAGAGACAGGAACAGGCAGGAGCTGAACTGTGTCCAAGTGATAAATGGGTGTCTGAGTCCTCAAGGATGGGTTGGGAATGGCTGGGAAGTCGAACGTTGCCTGGTGGGGCTGGGAGGATGGTCAGATGCATGAGTGGCACTTGTCTGTATGGGGAGAGAAGGACAGGAGAGCTGAACTGCTCATTGCAGCACGTGGGGTTGCAAATAGTGTCGTTTTAGGTGCATGGCATCAGTAAAAGCCTGTGAAAAGCTCAGGCTGCTGGTGCCTCCCCCGACGTTTTCAGGCAGAGCTGAGACAAGGGCCTGTGCACGCTGGGAGCAGGACTTGTGCCAGCTCAGGCTGTGCTTTTGGACAGTGGGAGGTCACCTGTGGGTTCAGTCCATCAGAAGATGCAGCCAGTGAAAACATAAACCAGCTTTGCCGTGTTAAATGTGCTAAAGTGTTGGAGGGGAGGAGGAACCGTGCATGGGGAGAGACGTGGGAATGGCAGGGGGTGTTCTGCTGAGGTGGGAAGTGTCTGCCCATGGACAGGGAGGAGTGGGAGCTGGGGCCAAACAAGGGGAGTGGGGCTTGAGAGAGGTGACAAGGGCTCGGTATAGAAGGCTGCCTGAAAAGTCAGGCCTAAGGAGAGGGAATAAGGCTGGGGTGCCAGACCCGCGCCACAGAAGTCTGGGGCATGCGTGGGCCGTGCCCCTTGCTGTGTCTCTGCCCTGCTGTGGGAGAGGAGCTGAGTGGTGGACTGAGGGGGAGTGACCGTGGGGCGGTGCCAGGGACCCCCAGTAACGGAGCTGTCTGGCATCCCCAGGGTCGGACAGGTACCCCTGCTCCCGGGACGCCTCCCGGCTCAGCAGCCGTGACCCCTCGTCCTGGACGGTGGAGGAGGTGATGCAGTTCATCCGTGAGTCAGACCCACAGCTGGGCCCCCACGCTGACCTCTTCCGAAAACACGTGAGTGCCACGGTTCCTGTACAGGGTGTGTGTGTTTGGGGGGGTGTTACATCTGGGAGGGGGCAAATCACACAGACAAAATCCACTAGAGTCGGAACACAGCAGCACTTCAGACCAGATGGAGTTCTGTGCTTAATGAAAAGATCCTGATAAATCCTGCTCGTGTCCTGTCCAGGCTTGGATCCTCATTAGAACCCCTTGGGGGCAGCCTGGGTGCATGCAGAGCCTCTGCAGTGAGTCCCAGTGCTGAAAACACAAACTCTGCTCCTCCTGGAGTCTAATACTCAGCTCGTGGCAAATTTCTTCTGGCAAGAAACACATGCCAAGTGGGATTCGCAGAGTGCATTGCTGCTCAGCTCCTGTAAGTGGGAGTCTCATAAGGCTGTGGTCCCTGTGCACATCTGTAAGTGTAAAACAGCTGCAGACACAGCGTGGAGTTTGTATCATTCCAGCTACAAGAGAGGTTTGGCAGCTGCATGTCCTGAGCCCTGCAAGAGCTGTGTTCCCTCTGCCTTATCATAAAGTCCATGTTCTGGAGGTGCTCATGAAGAGCAGTGGGAGCAAACACCCAGCACTGTCCTGCTCTGGCCTGGCCTGACCCAACATTTCTTTTTTTAATTTGTTCTATTTTAGAAATACCAGTAATTGAGAAATGTTTGTTTTAATTATGAAAAGCTGCCAAGGGACAGAAGTGCCCTGGGTTGTCAGTCCTGAGGAGAACCTTGCTTTTATCTGTGGAAGGGGAAAACAGATCAAACCTGGTACTGGAGATCCCTGAAGATCTCACCAACCTGAAAGTAACTGAGCATTGACATAGGACAGGATTTTCTGTTGTTCGAGGTTGTGACTTTTATTTTTCACTTAGAAGCCAGTTAACATTTTCTTCTTGGAAAACTGTCCAGCGCAAAGCTCTGGACTGGGTCATGGACAGGAGTGCTGCAAGGGACTGGGAGACTTCCACAAATGGCAAGAACAAAGCTGTTTTCTGGTTATTCTAAGCTTCACAATCCATCCCCTCCTTAGTCTCAGGAGGGACACATCTGGCTCTGCTGTAAAGCATCAGATGCTTTGAAAGCTGCTGTGTTGGAATCGGCCCCAGTGGGGATGAGGAGCTCCACCACTCTCTGCCAGTGGCTGGCAATGTGCTGTGAAGCTCCAGAAACAGAACCACAGAATCATTCAGGTTGGAAAAGCCCTCTGAGGTCATACAGTCCAACATTCCCTCAGCCCTGCCAAGGCCACCACTAAACCATTTTCCCAAGTGCCACATCTACATGTTTTTTTGAACACTTCAGGGATGGTGATTTCAGCTCATGCCTGTGCCAGTGCCTAACCACCCTTCCAGGGAAGAAATTTCCCTAATATCCAGTCACAGAGCACAGGCTCTTTGGGTTTCAGGATCTGTTCCCTCACCTCCATCTTCAGCTGTGACTTCAGGGCTGTGTGTGTCACAGCAGGGCTGTCACCATCAACACATCCTCTGCCAGATTTCTCCTGCGCTGGGATGACAATGTCCTGGAGTGAGCCATTGCTCCCCTGCATTGCCACTGCCTTTGTCATTCCTCTGTCAGGGAAACCTCCCTTTCCCTTCCTCCCCACCTCCCTTCGGGATGTGCTGGCTCTCTGGAAATGGCTCCTGGATGCTGATCACCCAGCAAAATTGCCGTCACACACGTGGGTCCAGGGCTGCAGCAGGGTGGATGTGGGGCTCCCTGTGCTGTCCATATTGTGGTCTCCATGCTGGGATGTCCCTACTGGGGTCTCCATACTGGGATGTCCCTACTGGGATGTCCATACTGGGGTGTCCATATTGTGGTCTCCATGCTGGGATGTCCCTGCTGGGGTCTCCATACTGGGGTGTCCATATTGTGGTCTCCATACTGTGATGTCCCTACTGGGATATCTCTACCCGGATGTCCCTACTGGGATGTCCCTGCTGAGATGTCCATACTGGGGTGTCCATATTGGGTCTCCATACTGGGACCTTATGCTGGGATGTCCATATTGAGGTCTCCATGCTGGGATGTCCATACTGGTGTGTCCATACTGGGGTGTCCATATTGGGTCTCCATACTGGGGCCTCATGCTGGGATGTCCATATTGAGGTCTCCCTACTGGGATGTCCCTGCTGGGATGCTGCTCTCTCACCCAGAGAGAGCCCAGCTGAGCAGGGCTCTCTCTCAGCCAGCCCTGCTGTTGCATTCTGGGCCCAGCCTGGCTCAGCCAGGGCTGGGGCTCCCAGGTGCCATCACAAGCACTGTCGTTGATCCTTGCAGGAGATCGACGGGAAAGCCCTGCTCTTGCTGCGGAGCGACATGATGATGAAGTACATGGGGCTGAAGCTGGGGCCAGCCTTGAAGCTCACTTACCACATTGACAAGCTAAAGCAAGGCAAGTTCTGAGAGGACTCCTGGCAGGATGGATCCTGGAAGCTCCGCTCCCGGCCGCCCCACCCGCGCTCACCTGCCGACAGGTTCGCATGCACACACCCCCTTCCGCCGCAGCAGACGGACACTCCCGACGCCCGGCCGGGCCCTCGGGGCCCCGCCTGCCCCGGCCAGGCCCCGACAGTGCTCAGGAGGAGCCCGGCACAGCTGGGCTTTGCACCAGACTCGAGCTGTGGGCGTTGGAAGCGGAGGGTTTCTTCCCTGCTGCCCAGCCAGCACTTCTCTGTGAGCTCACGGTCCTGCTTCCCTGGGATGGAGCAGCTCCAGGCTGTTTGCCTCAGCTCCTCCTGCTCTCACTGTGGCTCAGCGCTCCTGGTGGGGCAGCCCCTGGGCACTGAGGCTGCCCAGCCTCAAGGGGCTCAGTGCCCCCAGCCTGCCCTCAGCCCTGCGGCACCACAGCGAGCTCAGAGCCTTGTCCTGTCTCCAAACTGGGGGAGTCCATCCACCCAGCTCTGCCTGCCCCCAGCTCCTGACCTGGCTCCAGCTGGGCACACCGGGCCGAGGGTGGAAGCCTTCATATTTATTCCAGACTGGGGAGACCATATGGGAGCATGGAGAGAGCTGGGAGAGCTGAGGAGCGGGGCTGGGCCTGGCATGCCCCTGGCACAGATGGGTCTGGGCTGGTGTTGGAGGCTGCCTGGATGCTGCAGGACTCAGCTGATCCTTCTCGCTTTTTTTTTTTTTAATTTGGATTTTTTTTTTTACTAAGGAGTCGTCTGTTTCAAACGAAGAGATGATTTTTCTACCTGTGTTGAACTCGCAACTCTTGGTGATTTTTAGCCAGAGCTGCTAAGGTTTGTCTTCCCAGGGGCACTCCTGCTCCTCTAGAGTTTCGGTCTGTCCCAGCTCAGCGTGTGTGAGGGTTTTGGGTCTGGCCAGAGCATCTCAGAGTGGTGACCTGTCCCGGCATCGCTCTTCCTGTGAGGGCTTTGCCCTTCCCGAGGCACCTGTTGGTCTCAGGCAGTTTAATGTATTTATTTTTGATGGCACTTGAGTGCTTCCCGTGGTCCCAGATACGTTTCTGCAGCTGCACGAGGAGTGTCGGAGTGGAGGCACCAGCTGTGTCACCGCAGTGTCCCCTGGACAGCAGCTGCCAGCTCGGGGCTGCCCAGACTCTGGAGCATCACTGGCACCAGCCTGGCCTGAGCTGGGACAGGGCTGACGGTCCCCAGTGTGTGCCCACACACGCAGCTCAGCACATTTCCTCTGCAGTGACCAAAGGGCTGGGACGGAATCTCCACTCTAAGCACTTCCTTCTCCTGTCCTCAGCTCACCCTCTGCATCCGGAGCCACAGCTCACACCCTCCCTGCAGCCTCGAGGGCCTGGCCAGCAGCAGGACGGCCCCTGTGGTGACCAACCCTCCAGGCTCTTGCACTGAGTCAGGTTTACCCCTAAGGGGCAAAGTTGCAAAAAAAAAAAAAAAAAAAAAAAAACCCAAACCCCACAGTAATAAAAAGGCAAAATGGCTTTTTGTCCTGTAGTGCAGCCTGCGCTGCCGGCCCGGGGCTGGGGGCTCCGGCTGCTCACGGCCCGGGCAGGGTCAGCCAGTGCTTTCCTCTGCACTTATTTTACGTTGATTTGTTTATAAATAAAAGGATGCCAAGTTCCTCCCCGCGGTTTGTGCACTGATGGCAGCGCCGGGCTGAGCTCCGGCCGCAGGGTGAGCACAGGGAGGGCAGTGGGTGCTGCCCCGGGACTGACCCCCCGGTGGGGAGGGAGAGCAGGGCCAGGATGGGGCTGGAGGTTGATTCGTGAGGCCAGCAAGGCACATCGTGTCCTCCCTGAGGCACCCCCAGGAAGCACAGGGGGCCCTTGAGTGAATGTGCTCCCAGGACTTGCCCCAGGGGGGCTGTTCCTGAACCCAGAGCCAGGGCTGAGGCTGCTCTGGGGAGAGCAGTGGTGGCACTGACAGCCCCACATCACCCCAGGGCCCAGGGACACAGCTCTGACCATGGGGCTGGTCCTGCATGTCCTGCACTGGGCAAGAAACACTCCCAGCTGTGGAGCAGCGGGATGGGACAAACCCTCCCGGGGCAGCTCAAAGCCACTGGAAACCCTTTTCTGCCCTGCAAAGCCTGCAGGCTCAGCCCAGGCTCCCCAGGTTTCTCCAGGGCTGGAAGGAAGCTCAGTAACTTCAGACTTTGGAGCTCCATGTCTAAACCCACTGTGAATACAGCTCACAAGTTTTTGCTAGCTCAGAGGGGATTAATTCAAGATTGGGCATTTTTGTGCTTCAGTCCTTCCCTTCCATCCCTCCGAGCAGGCAGGAACAGAACAGGCTCAGGGCTCCTTACTCAGTTTGTTACAAATGAGCATTTAATGACCGAGTCAGTTGCACGGTTTTGGCCAAAACAAACATTTCAGGAGAAAAAAAAATACAGTTGTGCTGCGGCTGAGGGAGGATCTCACCCTGCCCCAGTACAGCCAGGCCAGGGCAGGACTGGGCAGCAGCAGAGCACTGCAACTCGAGAATTCCTGCACAACAGCTGGAACTGGCACATGAGGAATGCTCGAAGCTCTCCGGGCTCACAGCATTTTTACAGGGAATATTTAAAACAACTGAGGACTACAGCAAGGGGGGCTGGGGAGGAGATCGCTGGGGAGGGAACAGGGTTTGGTTTTGTGGTTCAGCCAGGTCTGACCGTGCAGCTCTCCCGAACTCCACGGAGCTGCTGAAGTCTGAGTGTACAACATCAGACAAGGGAGAATGCTTTCCTTCCTTTCTTCCTTCCCCCTCAAAGGCCACACAGGGTGTTCCATGGCAGCAGCAGGCAGGGAACCGAGGCAGTTCAGCCCCCTCAGCACCACGCAGCTGGACAGCAACAGCCACCACCCGAGGCAGGTGACACCCAGGGGAGGTGAGCCCCTCCCTCAGCAACAGCCCTTGGAGGAGGAAGGGCTCCCATTGCAGGAGCCCAGGACACGGCTCCAGCGTGGACAAAAAGGCAACAAAAGGCTCTGCTTCAAATCCATGAAAAAGCACCAGGAGCTGCTGTGTCCCAGGCCAGGGACACAGTTCAAGGCAGCAGTGGAAGTGGTTCACTGTTCTCACCTCCCCCTTGATGCAAGGGGTCGGAGTTTCCCAGCCCCTGGAGCAGCTCCAGGAGCACAGGGAGGGCTCACATGGACCCCTGGGGTCAGGGCTTCCCTGGCAGCTTTGTTCTGCTGCCACCCCACCTGATCCCAGTTAATCACATCCCTGCAGTGACACGTCAGCCAGAGCTGAGCATGTCTCAGAGTAACACTATTCCAGGAAGATCTTCCTGGTTACAAATTCAGTGACAGCGAACGCACCAAGAGCGCCAGTGCCAAAGGTTTGCAAATGCTACTGGAAAAAAATAGAAACAAACCAAAAATCATCCCCTTCCCCTGGAAAAAAAAAAAAAAAAAAAAAAAATCAAACCAAACCAAAAAGGCTGCATGAAGCTGCCCAGAGCCCTCTCTGCAGCACAGCCCAGCTCAGACACTAAGCCAGCCCCCAAAATCTTGTGCCATCCATAATTTCAGTAAGTGCCATCCATAATTTCAGTAAGTAAAGACTGAGGAGGGAGTAGAAAGACTGGAGAAAGCAACTCCACTGTCAGTGTTCAAGGCACCCTGATGCCAAGCACTCCCTGCACTGGGAAGGACATGTGCCATGGATTCCCCTCAACACAGCAAATCCCACACCCCAGTTTGCTTTGACCTCCAACTGAAGGAAGTCTGGAGGGGCCTCTGTGAACTCTCCTCCACAAATAACCTAGATCTATAGAGAAAATAAAGGAAGGACAGAAGAGCTGAGGAAATAAGGGACAGGATCTCAGAATGAAAATTATAAACCCATAAGTTAGGAAAGCCCAAAGCTGAGGGTGTTGAAGCTACTGCTGTAAGAACACCTGGAAGCCTAATGGAGACTCCTCTCTGCAGCACGGACACACCTGGAGAGGGAGAAAAGGAGCAGGAATTACTGACAGGGAAGAGCCACAGGCTGGAACTGCACAGCACTGGAGGCAGAGTCTGACATGTGGGCCCTGGCCAGAGCCCTGTGCCCGGCTCAGGGGTGTCTGCCAGCTTCACAGGGCACTGTGGCACCTCCAAAGGCACTGAACTGCTCCCCTGGACACGGGCTCCTTCCACACAGCACAGGGAGTGAGCACAGCTCAGCCAGGATTGAACCCCTGCCCATGGCCAGCGCCAAAGCAACATTTTCACTGTGCTGCAGCCCTAAGAGAGCTGTGCTGAGACAAGTCCCAGGGACACTGCCACCCTCCCCCCAGCTTCCTCGTGTGGGGACAGCCTCCAAGCCACCAGACCTGCCACATTAGGGAACACAGGGAATACTGTCAGGGAGACCAAGGTTCAGAGTATCTTTAGGATCAAAATTTACAGGGAGAATTCCTCAGCTCTCGGTGTTGTGGAACAGCCCAACACCCAGCAATCACATCTGGCCCCAGTCCTGTGCCCAGGGATGGGGAGCACTCCTGTGACAGACTGGGGCTGAGCCTGCCTCCCCTCTGCAGGCCACTCTGGAAGTGTCAGTAACACAAAGGGAAGGGGCAGGAGGGAAGGGCTGGACCTCTTCAGTGCCCTGGCACTCAGCAGTGCAGCCCTGCTGTCACCCCACAGATGTGTGCAGATGCTGCCCAACTCCTGCAAAACCCCCACACAAACCAGCCACGTCTCACATCCATGATCACCCCCTGCACAGAGGAAGAATGCAAATTTAAAATCTGCCTGCTTTGCTGGTGCAGTCTGAGTGCCAGGTTTTAGTGTCTTCTCCTTCCCATGACTGTGTACATCCAGTTTTCACATCCCTGTAACACCTGCAGCCCTTACAGAGCAGAGCTTGAGCCCTAGGTCTGACAGGATCTGCCGTGCCAGGAGATGGACACAGTGGATACTTCCAAGATATTCTTTTACTATGGCGAGGGACTGCAAAATACTGAATTTACTAAACCCAGGAACCCCTTGTGCAGCTCTGCCCTCATTGTCAGGTGTGCTCCACGAGTGCTTGTATCCAAATCTAACCCCAAATTCCTCTGTTTGTATTTTATTGTGTGCCACTTTACTGCGGGGACACCCATCCCCAGCTGCTGCACAGGCAGAGGCAGCACCCAGCCCTCAGCACAGCTGGAACACGTGTGAGCACCAGCACATCTCATGGTGTCTTTCTACCAAATAACTCTTTGCTCAGTTGCCAGGAGCAAAGACTGGCCAAGAATTTTTTTTCCAAAAGGAAGAGGCTGAGATCATTAAACATTACCAGGAATCAGTCGTGATTTGCTGAAGGGAACTTCAGCTCTGTTATCTCTAGGTCAGGAGAGCTGCTGCCACTCCGGTCGCTGTAGGTGTCCCTGCAGGAGTAAAAGATTTGGGGTTAAGGGAGCACAAGTGCTTTAAGGACAGAAAATTAATGTGGGATGCTGCAGCACAGGGAAAACTTCAGCTCCTCTGCTGCGAGGAGCCATTTCAGACTCAAATGTGCAAAAGCAGAGAATTAAAATATCCCTCCACCCTTGGAGGCACTGAAATGAGAGTGCCTCACACATGAAACCCTTCTGGACCACACCTGACCACTCTGATGTTGGCACCAACACAGGAATCTCATGGTGCAGCTGCACTGCAGCTCAGCCCACAAAGCAACACTTTCCTTTTGGCACTGCATTTGCCTGGGTTTGACACAGGCACTGCTAATTCTCCTCTGCACTTGGTCTGGGTTTTGTTTAGTGCCTGTCAGCACTCAGCATCCCCTCGATGCCCTCTGTGAGGAGGAGAACAGGTCAGTAGCAAGTGTGTGTTGCACAGTCCTGAGTGCCAAAGGGAATTGCAGGCACTGGGGAACAGCAGCACCAAGTACCTGCACCATTAAATCCACCCAAAACACCACTTGCTTTCCAAACTGCAACAAAGAATGCTGAAGTCAGAAAAAAAAAAAAAAAAAAAAGAAAAAAAAGAGGCTGCAACCACCAGGGCCTGTTCTTCTGTTCTTTAAACCAGCAACAGGAACAAGTTTCTTATGGACCAGCCTGTACGTGGGACTTGTCTGAGGAATGTAGGGAAAAGCCCATGAGGTCTTCAGTCATGTAAAAGAGCAGGCCCAACCTCAGTTCCCCCAAAGACCCTGACTCTGACACAGCACAAGGCTGCAGATCTCCCCTCCCTGAAGCCAAGGCCTCTCTGCAGGACAGCTCTGTGGCCCCACAATCAGCCTCAACACACCAGATGTAAGCTTTCAAAAGAAGAGTGGAAAGAAGGGGGGGTGCAATACCAAGTTATCCCCAGGAGCTGTGTGCTAAGAGGATGCTCTGGGTTATCCTGCAGGAAGCAGCACTGTTCTGTGACAGCTCTGACTGGGACAGTCTTAAACCCACCTGGGGGAGAGCCTGCAGCCCTTCTGCAGGTAGTGTGTGAGTCTCCCTGCAGATGCCAGGAGGAGCCCAAAGTATGGGGGTGATGGCTTGATGGGCCTGGAGAGGAACTCGGGGTGATACTGAACACCAACGAAGAAAGGATGGTCTGCGAGGAACAAACAAAACATTCATGTCAAGTCTCTCAAGCTTGTGGCTGAGCTGCAGGTGAAATCCTGATTATGCTGAAGCCTTGAGGATGGGGAAGTATCGTTTCCATTTTTGTCCATAAATGGAGAGCAACATGGGATTTTATTTTTAGCATCATTTTATGGATGGAATTGAGACATTCTGAATGGGTCCCCCATGAAAACCTGCTCCATTACCCTCCAACACTTTCCCTTGTCCATTCCACACCCACAAACCAACTGCTTAAAGACTAACCTTCCAGCTCAACCACTTCCATCCGCTCTCCTTCCTCATCCTGCCCCACAAACTTCAGACCTTGCTCTTCAAAACACTTTTTCAGTTCTGGATTGACCTAGAAAACCAGAAGCAAGACAAGCCATGATCTCTGGTGTCTGGATTACACAGGAAAGCTCAATACCTACATGAACATTTTTACCTCAAATCTGTGTCTGTGTCTCTCTTCCAAGAAATCGTGATCTCCATAGAGCTTCCCTGCAGCAGAAGGAAGATGTTCCTTAGAGCAGTATCACAACTTTTAGCACATTCATTTGATCAGCATCCTTCAGAATGTGCCACTTCTGGAGGAGATCAAATTCCCTGATCCCCATTCCCCACCAGAACAGTCTGTGAACACCTGCCATTCAAGGATGCTTCAGCATCCCCAGGTCTCACTTCCCCATCCCACACACATGCAAGAGCCATTCCCAGGAAACATTTCCAGAAGAGGCAAGAAGTGCCTTACTCATGATTGAATTCTTGGTTTGGAAAAGTGTCCTCCTCTTGCCAAGCCTCATTGTCCCACCCATTTGCCCAGGATTATGTTCTGGCATGTCTATGACCTGTGGAAAGAATTCAGAGGGAGGTGAGAATCAGGGAGGAATAACAGGCAGACTCTGACACATAAAAGGAAAAAAAAAAATCCCACCAACATTCATGCAAAAAACCAAGGAAACCAGCCCAAGGAACACTGTCCTGACAAGGCAGACCAAGAGAACTAGGTTAGCTGGCTGAGTTGTTCAGTACAGGCTGCACAGTACCTATGGGAGGTTTGTGGATATTCAGGGAACTTTCACAGAGGAAATGGCCTCAGAGTTTACACAGATTGCACACACCAATACTGTGCTGTTTACTGAACTGCATGTTAAACAAACAAGTAAATTTACGGAAAAACCCAAATCAGAATTGCTCACTCTTTGATAAATAACATCATAAGCTGTTTTCTGATAACTTCCTCACTTTGAGTAGCATTTTAAATTACAGCAGAAGCCAATCATGATGGCAGACCCTGGACCAGAAACACAGAGCCTTTTACAAATGCTCCCAGGAATTCAGGTCTGTCTGGAGCTATCATACAACAGTTCGAGTGGGAAGGGACCTTAAAACTCATCCAGTGCCACCCCTGCCATGCAGGGACACACCTTCCACTGTCCCAGGCTGCTCCAAGTCCTGTCCAACCTGGCCTTGGGCATTCTGAGGGATCCAGGGGCAGCCACAGCTTCCCCTGGCAATCATGCCCAGGGATGTGCAGGGAAGTCAAGTAAGGATATCACAAGTAAATCACCATAAACTCACCACTGGATGAGAAGTTTTGGGGTCAAACTCTGTTGAGTTCGCATCTGCAATGTTAACGTTCAGCAGTCAGGAACACGGAGTGGCTCACACCATGGCATCACCTCAGCACCTGCCCCAGGGACAGCTGCTCCTCATCCCCAGCTGTGCTGAGCCCCCCTTCAGGCACACAACACCCCAGGCAGCAGGAACAGGGCTGTCAGCACTGTTCAGTGTCAATTAAAAGGCTGCAGTTGTAGGATAACCCACCCTCATTCAGGGAAAACACACGTTCAACAGCTTCAAATACAGAAATAAAGGCAGGGAGGGGGAAAGGAGCAGAATGGTCTGAGAAACACCTTTTTCCCCACCCTCATTACGGGAGAAAGTCAAAGAGTCATGCTGAGAACTCAATTTATCACTCTCTGAAGGGAGTTCTGTTAACAGGAACCTGCTCAATCCAAGCAGTGGGGCTCAGAAGGTAACGCCACTCACTGAAGGAGCTGCAACTGCTGGCTGACTGAATTGCTTTTTGGGTTTATTCCCACTGGCTGCAGTGGGAATTTAGCTGCCAAGGTGTTTCATTCACGAGCTAACAACCTCATGTTGAGCAATAGGAAGCTTTCTGTCATTTATAAGCATGGCTTACTCCATTAATTTTTATTTAAATAGTGTAAGGAAATTACTCTTTTTACTTTGAATCAGTAAAAGAGATAGGGATTTTTACAGGTCTAGGTAAAAAATTAAACCTACCTATGAAAAATTTAAAATCACAGGTATCTAGAAAATCACAGGTATTAATTACTCAAGCAACCCAAGAAATGACCAGAGGCAGGAAGGGTTTTGTGCCATTACCTTGCCAACCAAGGACACTGCGAGCAAACTCCACCACTGCCAACTGCATTCCCAGACAGACGCCTGTGGAGGAAAGGCAGGACATGGATCAGGTCAGGACAAGGACCTCTGAGCCCATGTTGCAAAGCACACACACCCTCACAGAGTATCCTGAGTCAGAGGAAAACCTGCATGAGGGAGATCTTTGACTGGGACTTAGGGGTCTGCAGTCCTGACAAGCTTTACCTCCCTCACCCTCTGCTCATACATCAGCTGAGTCTCTCACCACAGACGCTTCACTGAAATGCAGTCTCGTATTTCTTGTGCCAAGATCACCACAGCCTGATCTGAAACATCCCCAGACTGCTGACCTCTCATTACAGACTCCTCCTCAGCACATCCCAGCCAACTCTGACCACTTCAGAGCTAACCAGGGCTGAGGCTGCATTCCCATTCCCTGCTCAGCTGACACAGATCACTGCCTTCCTCACACAACTGCCTGCAAAACTGCTCATCCCAGACACCAGTGATAATCAGGGGAGCTCCTGCTGCACACCACCAGTTAGGCTGTTGTTCAACTTCCTTTCCTATATTCCTTCTTATGGATGAAACATGTTTCTCACCTAAAAAGGGTTTTTTCTGTTTCCTTGCCCAGGAAATAGCTTGAATTTTGCCTTCCGTCCCTCGAACACCAAATCCACCAGGAACCAGAACTCCACTGCACGAGGATGAAAAGATTCCATTCAGCATGGCTGCCCCAAACCACACACCCACAATTCACCTCCCTCCCATAAAATCTTGGCCTTGCAAGAGCTCTCCCCTGAAAAGGGCTCTGAAGTAGCCACGTGGCAAGGCCTGGCTGCAGCACTTTCCACATGACTTCACATGAGCTGTCACATAAAGAGGGGGAAATATTTCATAAACACCAGTTTTACCTTCCCACAGAGAGATCCCAAATCTATCACAGGTTACCATGCTGAAATGGTTCATGCTGTGAGACTCACACCAAACTTGTTTGCAAACACATCACCCAGCCAGGCCCATGCTGAGGAAACCCCTGGCTAAATGTCAGGTTGTCCTAACACCAAACTCTGCAGGAGGTTCTTTCTCCCGCTCTCACTCAAATCCTGCTGCCCTGAGGGGTAACAGGCCCCACTTGTTCTTGCTTTTGTGCTAATTCTTGGCACTCCTCTGCATACTAATGCTCTTTCCCCCTCTCACACTTTATTTCTGAAGAACTTGTTACCCCATTTACACCTTCCATTCTCACTCTGGCTTTAACAGCCTTCACCAGTGCCTTTCCTTTCTCCTGATTTCCTCTCACTGTTTCCACCTGATCACGCAGGTGTGCATATCCTCACCACCATGATCATTTCCCCCACCTCCCTCACTTATTTAACAATTCTCCATTTAATACCTTATCCTAAATGCCTCTGAGAGGCATTTGGGGCCTTGTCAGAGTGTGCTGATAACAGGTTTATCAGACATTCTCCAAGGAAGGGGCCACAGCAGAACTTACTCAGCACCACAGAGCTTCTGCCACGCCTTGTGGTACCTGACAGGCTCCTCCTGCAGAGTGTCTGGCTCCAAGTCAGCAGAGTCAATGTACTGGGAAGAAATCCAAAAAAAGGATGATGGGATATTGCCACAAGAGTGTACAGGACCTCCTGAATCCTCATTAAATTAAGACACCATCATTCCTCCTGGACAGCTCTGGATTTGTTTCCTAATGGATAGTTTTTTCTGGGCTGATTTCCCATCTGTTAGCCAACAAAACTCCTTTCCTCACCACCCTGCTCTTGGTGCACAAACAGAAGCCATGATTTCTCTGTCCTCCCCTCTCTGCAGCTCACACCAAGTCCCTGAGCCCCAGCCTGTAATGTTCAACACGAGGTGTTAATGCAAGGTGGGAACATGGGGCTGTGCAGACACAAACCACCACAGAGAGAGGGGAAAAAACTATCCCTCTCTCATCAAATAAACATCTCATTCAAGAGGCATTGAAGAAATAGGCTATGGTGAAACACAGGCTGCTGTAATTAAAGGGTGTTATGACAATGGGAAAAAACCCTGCAATTTTTCCATTTTCTCATCTCCAGCATTCCAGTACCTCTGAACTTCTGGATGTTCTGGCAGGCTGCTAACCCTTTTAAAGAACCATTTTGTCCTTTTTTGGTTTGTTTTTTGGAAATTGCAAAACTACCCATCAGTTCTCTAACTAACTACAGCTACTCAGTTCTTCAGCACGAGATCTCCCTGCACAGGGCTCACAGAGCTCACTTCACTTCTGAGCCACTCAGACACAGCTGTGCCAGGGAATACCCACAGATGCATGTGCAGGGTCTGCACTTTACCTCGCTTGTTTTGCTTACTTTCACCTCTACTGATTTTGGAAGTTGAAAGGAAACCCTGACCTAGATCAGTACTGTTAAAAAGCAACCACCTATTTCCATGACTCACTGACATCATGGGACTGCTGGACACTTAGAAGTCTATTGAAATGAAAATAAAATTTCTAGCAACAGGTACATATTTCCCCTCTTCAGAGCATTCAGCTACGGCCAAGACCCCTGAAAGCATCTGTGCATCCAAACCAGCATGAGAACCTTAATAAAGCCTGAGGCAGGAGCATCATAAAACCTGAGTACCACAAGGTTAACAGCAGCAACCCCCAAAAAGAATCACTTGCAACAAGTGTCAGAGAAATGAAAGCAGAGAGTGCCCCCCTCCAATCCATCCACCACTGTCACAGCTCAGCACACAACACTGAGCACCAAGGAGTTTCCATCCACTCCGGCTCACAGGAGGAGAGGCTGGTTTGCTCTGAAGCTGGTTCAGGCCTGATAACAGCTCTTTTAATGCTGTTATAGTCAAAAGAGCTGTTTTGATGCAAGGATGATTTGGATGCTCATTGACTGAATCGCTTCTCCCTTTCTGTCTATGAGTTTGTGAAAATCTGAATTAGGATGGGCAGCACTGCAGGTGAAGTGGTATGGGTGGAGATTTTTCCCCACACACAGACCCATCCCTACCTTAATGTCAAGTTTGTGGTTGATGGCCAGGGCAGAGTGCTCCAGGGCTTTGATGACAGATGCATAGGAGTCAGAAAACTTGGTGTATTTGCCCACCAGTGCAATGGAACATGTTTCCAGCAGACGGTCGTACCTGCAGAACACCAGAACACACAGGTTATTCCAGCAGAAACAGGAGAGGGATGGGAGTCACTTCCATTCTGTTCAGCTTTCCAAGGAACAAACAGCTGTGTTCTCCTAAGTGTGTCCAACAGAGCTGACGTCTTTGGAAGAGTGACCTTTTATAACAATTATGATTTAGGAACATCAAAGCAAGATCAAAACCAGAACAATGACTGAGGAAAACAGTTGCAGAAAGCCACACATAAATTAACTCATCTCTCCTGATGATGAAAAGCCATTCTGAGCAGATCCAAACTGCCTTTTCAGGAAGCTGTATTAGATTCAAAGGCTGCAGTGAACTCCTAGGAGAGGATCAAAGCACAGCTTGGTGTATGGTTGTACTGCACAGCATCTTCCCACACTGCTGCTGAGCTCCTATCAGCAGCTACAAACACAGAAAGCATTCCTGCAGTCCTAAGGCTGTGCTGCCTCTACTTTCAATCCCCAGCAACTGGCAGCACAAGACTCACACAGCATTCCTGGCCACAGCCAAGAGTTTGTTTAAAGTTTTTCTCAGAACTGCTAAATACCTTCAGCCCAGCTGGTGACAAGGGCATTCCCCATCAAAAGGAAATGTTATTGACAGGGCTGGCTTACATTAGGCACAGAAATCAAGGAAAGCATCTAGATCTTGAAAATTATTTTCTTATAAGAACAAACATATTTAAAGCTTCAGCTGACATTCAAGCCCTTTCTGAAAAGACTCTATTTCCCCATGAAGAGTGAGTCTATTCCCCACAAGACAAAACCCCATTGTCCAAGGAGTCTCAGAATAGATACCTAACACTTGTCTCACTTGCCTGAAAGCACACTCAAAGATATCCTTCGACACTCCTGACATCTCCACATAGCTACAAAAGGATTTCAACACTTTGTAATGTTACTGAGAGGTTTTGTAATAAAAAGGGAGGGCAGAATTGTTCAGCTTTTAATTACTTGAAGCTGAGTTTGTCTCGGACAGTACACTTCCAAGATAAGATAAGGATCTCACTAAGCTTATCTCAAAGGATTTTATGGAGAAAGGCTGAGGGAACTGGGGTGGCTCAGCCTGAAGAAGAAAAAGTTCCAGGGAGACTTTATGGCAGCCTTCCAGTAAGAGGATTTATGTGAAACATGAGGACAGACTTTTTAGGAGGGTCTGTTGTGCCCAGACAAGTGGTGATGGTTTTAATCTAAAATAGGGGGGATTTAGGCTAGATAGAAGGATGAAATTTTGTACAGTGAGAGTGGTGAGGCACTAGCACAAATCATCTACAGCAGCTGTGGATTCCCCCCTTGGAAACATTCAAAGTTTGGATGGGGCTCTGAAAAAGGAAAAAACCTATGTGAACATGTAAGAACACTTGAGGAATAGGAAATAACACTCATCATCTCAAACAACCAACAACCCAAGAACAGAAATCCTGAAGTGTGCTCACCTGTCAGCCATCTCCTTCCACTTCATGAGCATCCTCCTGGGCTGCCTCTCGATGGGAAGGTCCAGCCTGTGCCTGAAGTAATCCACAACTCCCTGCTCCTCTAACAGCAGAGGAACCCGGTAGATAGAGGAGACATCATGAACACAAATGACCTGTTCATAAAATAGGGGTGTCATTAAAACACAGCCATCCAGTGCCTGTACAACCATTTTTACTCAGATATTCAGAGTTCCTGTCTCTAGCAGAAAACCATATGACCACCTAGACTTCCAGGCAATAACGTGTTGAATAACGTATCAGTAGCTTAATACTGGTTTCCTTATGCTTAAAAAAGCCATTCTTCAGCACTTCCAAGGCATTACTGCTCCCTGGAGCCCCTTGGGAAGGGCTATAACACAGTAACCCAGCAGCAGGACAGTCAGCTGCCCAGCACATTATGTGAGCAGCACTCAGCAAAGTTCAAAGAACACTCCAGAGAGACTCCTGTGATACAGAATCCCAAGTGAAGCTACAGTCAAACTGCCACAGGCACAGCTTCCCCCTTCCCACCACTGTCCTTCCTAACCAGGGCTTCCAGTCTGAGTGAAACCCAGGGAAATCTGTGACCCCCATACAGCAATACACTTTACAGGGTGCCCCTCATCCAATTTGGGATTACATAATTAGGAGCAAAGAATTCTTAGGTCAATGAGGAAAATCTACATCAACAGCTCTAGTTCACTGAAATGGGAAAAGATGGCTCAGGACAACTGTCACCTGTCCATTAATAATGAGCCTGTACTTTAAGGATCCAAAACACACTGGCAAAACTTTTTGAAATCCTCATTTCTACTGACTCAAATGAAAGCAGAGTTCAGTACTGCACCAGTCAAACCTCCTTGGCTGCACATCTTCCTCTTTTACCCTCAGTGCTGTTCACTTCTCAATCCAAGTGCAACAGCAGTCAGAGCAACAACTACATAGAACTGCATTAAACTTCCTGGAAAGGGACAAGAGCCAACTTATTTTGAATTCCTAGGCAACAAGAGGTAGATATTTTACTAATGACACATCAACATTATTGCCAGCAGTGCAGTGCCTGAAATTGCAGGACTCAAGTTTGGTCTTGCTGTAGAACAGATTAATAAAAATTACTTGACAGAACCTGGGATTGCAAAGTTATATTCAGTCTTTCACAAGAAGACAACATTTTTCCAGCTCCAGCTGGATTGGAAAGTGCTAAAACTCAGTCTACATACTTTTGACTGTTTTCCAAGGTCCACCTTGGAATGTGTTACAAGTCTCAGTATAGAAAGGATCATGCAAAAGTGGAATTTGTGCATATCACAACCTTCAAGTGAAGCAATGCTTCTCCCAAACACCATTTCAACCTCCCTGTGAAATCTCTCCTCAAGAATTCTTGAGCAGAAGAATAATATTGTGAAAAGAGCAGTGTATGAAGTACAGTCATATATCCTTTACAACTAATTTAAGGTAATGTTTTCACCTCTAAATATTGGAAAATTTCATTCTTCTATGTTCACAGAAGTAATGTGGAACTGTAATTAAGGTCAAAACAGTGATTCAGAAATCACCTTGGATACCACAGAATCCTCTAAGCTTACACCAGTCACCTTACAAGAAAACCTGTGTGCTGGCACAAAAAGAATTGGTCCATGTGGCAGGAAGGGAGGCAAGACAAAGCAGCAAATGAATTATGCAGCTACCAAAACACAGAGCTAGAACTGCTGCACTAGACAAAACTCCCCTCAGCATCTGACAAACAGCTCCAGTATTTACTGCAAGGAAGCACAGACAGCAATCCTTACCTGTTCTGGTTCAACATGACAGAACATGGAAATCTTTTCTTTTACTGAGGTATCCAGTGGAGTGGAGCACCTGCAAACAATCTAACAGAGCAGCAACATCAGGGCTGTGATGCCAAACAGAAACACTTAGGCATTCATAAAGCAAACCTCTAAAAGAGCTGTCTTTGTGCAGTCTCTGTGATTTGAGAATAAACCCCCACAACTCTGTTTCTTTTCCTTATTTATCACCGCTATACAAGAGCTTGCAAATCAAGCATTACTTAGACAAGACTGCTGTTGCAACATGCCAGATTTTTACATTCAAAGCCACACAAACCTTACCAGATCTGGAGAGAGCCCAAGACCTCTGAGCTCACGAACACTGTTCTGGGTGGGTTTGGTCTTCTGCTCCCCTGTCGAGCTTGGCTGGTCAGAGAAGAGCAGTTGATGCATCAGATTGTGATAAAAAGCAGCAATGATTCAGCAGGTTAATCAGGACTCTCAGCCATCTCATAAAAACTTTGACTCAGTTCTTGGACAATTCACATGAACCTCACGTAGCCCATTTTAATCCCCAGAACTGAAAGCAACAGCAGGAACCCAAGTTCCAGTCTGCCCACTGGAGTGCAGGAAGGAAAGGAACAGAGAGCCTAAGGTTTATCCACTGCTCCCTCCAAATACATAATGTTCTGTATTTCTGATTTTTCTCTATAAATCACCTGGCCTGGACAGAATGCAAAAAAGGGAAAAGAGAACAAAGACTGATCTGCACTCCATAATTATCAATTTGCTCTGTGAAATCCAGTTCAGTCTGACACAAGGGATGCTCATGCTGCATTTCTGCAACTCTGTCGCCCTGATTTCTTAGGATTTTCTAAAGCCTTCTGAATTTACATTCTTGAAGAGAACTTTCTCACGCAACTTTCTGTAAACAACCTATTGTTTTGCATTCTTTCATAGAGGCGGAGAAATTTGATAGACTGGTGGTTTGTCCAGTATAGCTGGAGAGGTGGCACGTTCACCCTCCAATCCACTGGCACCTTTTGAGAACTATAAATGATTGGAGTCAGAGGAAATAAATTAGTCTCTTCATAGTGACCAAAGCTGTGGTGCGTCGTTTTTCCTTGTGTCCTCTGGTGACACAACTCCCAAGCCTTTATTACATGTTTACACCCTTTGAAGAGTTCCTGTTCAATTCCTGTAAAACTTTTTAAATACATAAGCATATAATCTCTGCATTTCTGCCAGAAGTTTACAAATACAAAAAATTACAAAGTAACAGCACTTAGAGATACAGCATTTCAGAAACACCTATTTAGGAAATTTTGGACTGAGGAAGCCTCTGACCACCAATATGTTTCAGGTCCTTACCTGGGGAACCAGACTGACGTGAATGTTACAGAAATTCTCTCTTTTGGCTTTGAACTGGAACTGGCGGAAGGCCTCGATGAAAGGCATGCTCTCGATGTCACCCACGGTGCCCCCGAGCTGGCAACACACAGACACTGGCAATTAGTTACTGCCAAAACAGCACCTGCGGTGTACACTAGAGACATGAAAATATACCTAACAACCTACTCCAGGTACTATTCTACCTTCACAATTTCCCTAAAAATCAAAAAGCCACAAGAAAAACAGCTTACCCTATGGGCAGCACCTCTCCAGAGACATCAGCTTGACTTCTATTTTCTCTTCAGAGAGAAGAGTTAGATGTGAAAATTATGATTTATGAACATTAGGTGGCACTGAGAAGCAAAGTTTTAGGAACTACATAGAGTGGACACATGCAGGAACAGATGCAAGACTATACTTGGAGCCTCCCAGGCCCTGTCAGACGGTGCCTCCTTGGTACTTGAGATCAGGGCTTGCAGCCTGGCACAGAAACTGGCACTCAAGCTGCAGGCAGAGTCCAAGTCACCATGACCCGGGCTCTGTGACAAGCTCCCTCTCCTGTGTTAGCATATCCCAGCAGCCAGCTGAGCAGTGTCAGAGCCTTCACCCTGCTGCATCTCCTTTTGGCAGCAGAATGTTCCATAAACACGCTGAGAACTGCCACCACTAACTTGTGCCATTCCCTGTGGCGTGTCTGTGCTTCAACTGGCCACTTGGAGGAGGAAAGACAACTGTTTCCAGAGGGGGATTTACCTCCCCTCCCTCCACACACCAAGGAAGAAGAGGGCACAGCACAATTAACTCAGACTGGAATATGGAGTTACAAGAGCTAAAAAATTCATTCTGTAGGTTGATTCATAGAATATCCTGAGCTGGAAGAGATCCACCAAGTCCAGCCCCTGGCCCTGCTCAGACCCCCCAACAACCCCACCCTGGGCATCCCTGGAGCTCTGGCAGCCTCGGGGCCGTGCCCATTCCCTGGGGAGCCTGGGCAGTGCCAGCACCCTCTGGGGGAAGAACCTTGCCCTGAGCTCCCCTGACACAGCCCCAGCAGTTCCCTGGGGTCCTGTGGGGCTGCCCCTCATAAGGCAGCTGCAGGCTGCAATTCAAAAATTATGGAGTAAGTGAAGTTAACCAGGGAAATTTTTAACCCATTCAATAACACACAAAGTTGAACATTTCTGTAAAGAAAAATGCAAAATATGCATACAGATCAGTTTACTGCATAAAAGAAACAAGACTAAGTACTTTTTAAAAGTTACAAACCTCAATCACACAAACTTGGGGTTCAATGCCATCTTCATCCACAGGAATCTGTGCCTGCCTCATTACCCATTCCTGTATGGCATCTGTGATGTGGGGAACAACTGGAAAAGAAACCCAGGCAAGGGTTAAAGCCCCCACACATGTTTCTCCCTCTTAACTCTAATATTAGAGAGCAAATTAATGACAATCACTAGCCAGTGCTTCCCATAGGGCTGGAGCAGGAATTTTAGTCTTTTAAAGAACTATGCATTTTTGAAGCAATCATTCTTGGCTGTAATTTTCAAGTGCCTTGGCAGGAAATTGAACCCTGCCTTAATTTAAACACACGTAAGCAACATTTCCTTTAAGCTGAAAGATTCGAGCACAAACTGTTCTTTGCTCTAAGCAGAGAAAGTTACTCTGTTTTCAACTGTCTGTAAAAGTCCTAATGTCAACCAGCTGTGGAGAGTAGTTGAAAAGGGAAAGGACTGATCTGATACTCACAAATCCTTTGGGTTTTCTAATGACATGAGTTAACAAAAGCATTTACCACTTTAACCAGCTAACAAACAACCCCAAAGTGTATTAGTCTGAAGTCTGTTCGCATTTATCACTGGGTACATTAGACAGCTGGACCCAAGCCCAGCACAGTCCAAACACAAGCACGATGGTGCAGAACCTCAAGCAAAGATGAAAGGCAAAAGCATCCAGCCAGGACTGAAATACAGAATGCACATCTGAGCACCAGGAAAGAAGTTTTGCGTCACCTTGGACCGTTTTGCCAAGATAATCTCCCTTCCTCTCCTTGTTAATGACATACTGATAGATCTTCCCCGTGGTCAGGTTGTTGTCTTTGGTGAGTCGGATATCGAGGAAGCGCTCGTAGTTCCCGAGGTCCAGGTCCACTTCCCCTCCATCATCCAGCACAAACACCTCTCCTGCAGGCACAGAAACACACACAAGCACACGTGTCAGGCACGTGGAAGAATTCAACCTAAGGAAACTCCTTCCCTGATGTTTAGGAGCGGCGAACAGAACCAAAAGCCTCCCATAACCGAGAGGACCAGCGCACAGGGGGGGACTGAACCCCCTAAGGCAGCGGCGAGGACAGGCCAGAGCACATCTGTGCTGTGGGCAAAGCAGCCGCACCAGGCAGCCCGCAGTGCTGGCAGGCTCAGCACCAGCCACAGAGGCTCGTACAAAGGAGATGATTCACGGCAAGCCGAGACAGCCCCGGCGCCCCCCGGCAGTCCCGGACACCGAGCACGCGGGGCACTCACCGTGCTCGTACGGGGAGAAGGTGCCGGCGTCGATGTTGATGTAGGGGTCGATCTTGATGGAGGTGACACGCAGCCCGCAGGACTTGAGGATGGTGCCGATGCTGCTGGCGATGATCCCCTTGCCGATGCCCGAGATCACCCCGCCCGTGACCAGGATGTACTTCATCTGCCCCGCGCCTGGACGCGACAGACACCGGCACCGCCTCAGCGCGGGCTCCGCGAGCGGGACGCGCCCCGGGCGCTGCCATTGCTGACAGCGACCCGCAGGCCGCTCCCCGCCCGCCGCTGAGGGCCGGCGCCCGGCCCGCTCCTCCCGCCGCAAATTCCCGCCACCGCCGGGGCCGCGGGGCCCGCGTGCTCCCGCTCCCGCTCCCCCCGCGGGGCCGCGCGGATCGTCCCGGTCCCGGTCCCGCTCCCCCCGCGGGGCCGCGCGGATGGTCCCGGTCCCGCTCCCGCTCCCCCCGCGGGGCCGCGCGGATGGTCCCGGTCCCGGTCCCGCTCCCCCCGCGGGGCCGCGCGGATGGTCCCGGTCCCGGTCCCGCTCCCCCCGCGGGGCCGCGCGGATGGTCCCGGTCCCGGTCCCGCTCCCGGTCCCGCTCCCGCTCCCGGTCCCGCCGCCCTCACCCGGGGCCGCCGGGCGCGCGGACCGCGCGGGGGCGGCGGGCGGGAGGCGCGGAGCGCGCGCGGCGCCGCTCCCGGCCGGCTCGGCTGGGAACCGCATGAGGCCCAGCGGCGCCTCTGCGCCTGCGCGGGGCGGGCCGGGCCCGGGGGGCGGGCCCAGCGCCTGAGGGCGGGGGCGTGGCCGGAGCCGGGATAGCCCCGCCCTCTGCCCCGCCCCGGCCCTCAGCGCCTGACGGGCAGCGGGAGCGCTGCCGGGGTGGCGGGGTGACCTCGGGTGACAGCGGCCTTAGAGATCCTCCAGTCCAAACTATGAGCTAACACCTCCTCACCATGTCCCCACGTGCCGCATCCACACCTTTCTTGAACGCTTCCAGGGATGGGGGCTCCACCGCTGCCCTGAGCCGTCTAGGCCAGGGCAGTCTTTCAGTGTAGAAATTCCCAATGTCCACCCTGAGCCTGCCCTGGCCCAGCCTGAGGCTGTTCCCTCTTGTTATAAACGCCAATCACTTGGTTTTTAAAATTTTAAGAGTTTAATAATAATAAAATGGTTATAAAAATAGCAATACAATTAGAGTAATGAAAATTTAGAGTTAGGACAATTACAAGACAATAAAAAGCAAAGAATTACGGACGTCCAGATGCTCTCGGGCACTTAAGCCCAATAAGCATGCCTTGTGAACAAAGGAATAATCTTTAAAAGCAGTAGCCCGTTGCATATTCATACATCTCATACATGATGCATAAATTCCTTGCAAATTAAGAACTTTTCTGGTTTTTGTCAACTTCTTCCCCTTAATCCTGGTGGTTCCATACAGACGGAGAGAAGGTGGAAGAATGTTTGTCTTTTCCGATAAGGAGGCCGTAATTCTTTATGGGCCCCCTTCATTGTCATCTCTGTGTGAAGAGTTTCTTCATTATCTCATCTCTTGCTTGAGTTAGTAAAAAAAACCCCCACATACATAGGCTCTATTTTAACTACAAAACTACATATACCATACTATTAAAATGTTAATACAGCACTTCTAATTAATATAACATAATACATATAGTATTCAATTTAATATTTGCGAAAAGCCAATCATAAAATATGCATTTTTCACACTCTCCTCCTGTCCCTGTTCCCTGGAGCAGAGCCCGACCCCTCCGGCTGTCCCCTCCTGTCAGGAGTTGTGCAGAGCCACAAGGTCCCCCCTGAGCCTCCTTTTCTCCAGGCTGAGCCCCTTCCCAGCTCCCTCAGCTGCGCCGAGGTGGGTTCTCTCAGCGCTGGTCTCATTTTCTGCTGTCCGTGTGTCCTGCCAGCACATTTTCCCCTGGCCATGGCCCCTGGGTGTTGACAGCTCTGTGGGCAGAGATGTCTCTTTGCCCTCCTGGGCTGGGCTGTCCCCTCGCTGCTGGCACAGGGTGACCCTGCGCAGGAGTGCCCAGGAGTGCCGTGCCTGCTGCCCTCTCGGAGGAAGCACCTGCTTGCAGGATTGCCTGGACATGCTGATGTGTTCCTCCACGAAGGACTGTGGCAAGCACATTTCTCTCTCTCTCAGGATTTTTATAAAGGTGCACAGAGAGAAGTGAAAGCACCTGCTTGCAGGATTGCCTGGACATGCTGATGTGTTCCTCCACAAAGGACTGTGGCAAGCACATTTCTCTCTCTCTCTCAGGATTTTTATAAAGGTGCACAGAGAGAAGTGAAAGAGAAAACACTTTCTATTTCTGCTCCTTGTTTTTCTCATGTGGAATGTGTTTGGAGAATTGTTTACCTGGAGCGAATACCTGGTTGGATCACGGTGGATTGTTTGGGCCTGATGGCCAGTGGGATCCACCTGTGTCGGGACTCTGGCGAACAGGGTCACGAGTTGTAGGTGAGTTAGATATGACAGCTAGAGAGAGTAGCATGTAGTTTTTAGTATCCTCTTTTATATAGTATATTAATGTATCATAGCATAATTATAATAAAGAAATCATTCAGCCTTCTGAAATAAGTCAGACATCATCATTCTTCCCATTGGGTTCGCCGACATCTACAACAAAGGACTCTTCTTCTTTTCTGCTGTCCTATGAGTAGCTCCTAAGTGGGAAATTAAAAAAAAAACATTCCCAGCACCTTTTCTGCAGAATGGTGGCCACGGGTCTGGTGGCAGTGAGATGGGTGACAGCAGGCAAGGGCTGTGTGTGCTCGGGCTGTCACTGTCACTGCCTGGTGGCACATCCCGGTAAGGCACAGGGAGGCTGAGCATTCCCTGGACTGCCTTTAGACATCCCAGCTTTTCCCGTTTCATGAGTGGGGCACAAGACACGTGTCTTGTAGCCGAAGGGAAGTCCATTCTTTTGGAGATGTGTGTAACCTCGATGTGAGCATTAACTTCAGCACACACAAATCCTTTTCTCAGTGCCTCATTAAAGGCCTCAGGGGCTGGACATCCCGTGGTGCTCAGGAGAGAACTGCACTCAGTGGGAGCTATTGTGAACATTAAATGGTGTGGAATAACAGTGACCCAGAAAAGTCAGATCACAGATATCTCAAGTTATGCAAAATTACACCTGCTTTTTGCAGAAGTGGGCGAAGGTGTGTGTGGGTACGTGTGTTTCACCCTTAATTTTGCCATCAGTAAGTTTTGCCCTTGCAGTGCCTTTTCCTCAGCTCTCAGTAAAATACAGACTAAATATTCCCCTTTCAGAAATGTGAAATGAGATGAAATGGATCTGCTCTGTTTATTTAACAGGACTTGATTCACAACAAAACAATTTAACTGGAAAACATTGCTGGGAGGACTGGCATACCTCTGGGGAATGTTAATGTGTTTACTGGGATTATGCAAGGAATGAATAGACTGGAATCCTCAAACACTCACTTGAACTTCCTTGCAGTTTAGGGGTCCATTTGTACAGGGAAAGGCTTATTGTGATGTTACACGTATATGATGTTAATGACAGTGATAATAAATTATATCATATGCATTTTATATATATATATATGCAGTCATTCCAGTCAGGACATTCACAGCCTCCTCTTACATGGTCCCTCCTGAAGGTGACAGGATGACCTGTTGCAACAAGATTTTGAGACTGAGATACCGTTTCCAGGCAGTGACTCTTTTCTCTGTGACCGGTGAAAGAAAGAAGTGGCTAAAGATGGCCCTGCACTGGAGTGTTCCTGACAGAACATCCAGGAGCTTGCAGACCCCGTGGGGCCTGCAGTGTGGGCTGGCTGCCACCCCACCACTGGGCAGCACTGCAGAGAAAACACTTTATTGTCTTTATTGTTACCAGCACTGCTTATCACCACAGGTGTCTGATATGTACACTTTGCACCTGTCTCACTCACGTCATGTTGGGTGGCTGTCAGCTCATGCTCTTCTGACTGATGCCTACTCCAAATGCCCTGCACATGCCCCAGGTGGCAGCAGGGTGGGTGAGGACATCCCTGTCACCATCCCCATCCACCCTGACCCCATCCCTTGTTAGCAGCAGAAGGCTTTGCAGGAGAGGTCTGGTATCACCAGGGACAGACAGGACACTTGGAATCACAGAATCCCAGAATGGTTTGGGTGGGAAGGAACCTTAAAGATCCTCTTGTTCCACCCCCTGCCATGGGCAGGGACACCTTCCACTATCCCATGTCAGTCCAAGCTCTGTCCAATCTCGTCTTGAACGCCTCCCGGTAGAGCATCTCATGTGCTGCTGAAGTGCACTGTCTCTGAGTGAAAAGCTGCAAAATATTGGCTGATTTTTAAGTACAGAATATTGCAGACAGCTAAAAATCAAGGCATGAGGGTGATTGTCAGCTGCCCTACTCTAGATTCACCCTCAGTTCTTACTCTGTGACTGCTGAAGTGGTGATGAAATAGTTCATTCTATGATCCAAATGTCTTCTGAAATTCTTCTTCAGTGGTTTGGGGTGGAAGTTCTTCCTTAGTAATGCAGTTGTGTACTATCTGAGGTAGGATACTGGACTTCCTTCTATAGAGGTGACTGTAAAAATCCCCATTTTTAGGTTCTCCTAACCAATTCCCATCAGCACGTGGTTCAAAGCCAGGATCCAGTGCCAGTCAGGCCTTGGAAAACACTGGGAAAGCTGTTGTGTGTTTGGTTTCCCCTGTGTGCTGATCGCTGATCACCTCGTGATTAATATAAACTTCACAGGGGTGATGTGAAGTCACTGGCAAGTGTCAAGCACTGTCCAGTCCCACTTCCACACAGCAGGATGCTCCCTGTGAGCCTCTGTATGGCTCCTTGCGGTCTCCATTTGCAGGATTAATCAGGATTTGTGTAAAATGTTCAAATCCTTTTACTAGTCTACACTTGTGCTCTGAACTTGATCAAGTTTTCATCTAAGTGCAAAGTAAACACATCTGTTACCCTGAGCAACCAAAGGATCTGGGCAGATCTTGAATAAGATACAAAATTATGTAGGAACAAGAGCTGTTACTACATGTACAGTGCTCTGGAGCACAAATCTGATGAGGAGCAGCTGAGGGGATGAGTGACAGAACAAAGGGAAATGGCCTCAAGTTGTGCCAGAGGAGGTTCAGGTTGGATATTGGGGAAAATTTCTTACTGAAAGAGTGGGCAGGCATTGGCACAGGATACCCCGGGCAGCAGTGGAGACACTGGCCCTTGGAAGTGTTCAAAAAATGAGTAACCATGCCACTTCATGATACATTTTGTGAACAGGGTGGGATTCAGGCAGAGGTTGCACTTGATGATCTTGGAGGTCGTTTCCATTTTTAGTTATCCTATGGTTTTGTGTCCTGTGGCAGCTCCTGCCCTCTCACCTCTCTGCACTCTGTCCTCTCAGAGATCTCCACTAGATGGTGGAATGGACCAGTGAAAGATTTTGTGCAGTGACAAAGGCACATGATCAGGCTGTGGTGACACCCGTGGGGATCTCGGAGCTGCTCTCAGGACCAGGTCCTGGAGCACCACACGTGCCCTGTGTGTTAGGGGGCATCTGGCAGCACCCCTCTGCATCAATCTCTGCAGTGCCATCCCAAACCCGCTGGGACTGAAGAATTGCAATCCTTCCACAGGTCTTGATTCTTTCAGGCAGGGGGGTTTCACCCTCAGGCCTTTTCCTCTCTACTTCCTTTTCTCCATGGAGAAGAGCTGCCTTTTTCCTAGGGGGCAAGTAGTGAACCCACTGATGTGCTGCAGAGCTCATCCATGCTAGGAAGGGAATGTTTTGGCTGGAGGACTGTGAATGAGAATGGGACAGCATGTCACCAAAGTGACAAAAAAAGTTCTGCAGGTGCAGATGTGTGTGATGGGGATTAAAGCTCTCAAGCCTGTCTGATAGAGCCAGTGCTGGCCTTGGACAGAGTGCTGAACTGAGACCAGCTCTCAGTCCTCAGCCCTGAGAGATCATGTCACAGTTCTGTGCCTCAGTTTCTCTGTTTAAGATGGAGTCAAGGAGTCTGACCTTTTGGGGACAGTCTTTTGTTATCTACAACGAACTGGGCATCAGAGTTCTCTGTTTTCATTACTGACTCTGCTGGTGACTTGTGGGATTGTGCCCTCTGTACCTGGAGTCACAGGGCGTAGAGGCTTTAGCTCCACTCATGACACTGTCCAGAGCAGGGGGCTGAGCCTGCACTGTCCTGGTTCCCTCATTTCAGTCAGAGCTGCAAGTCCTGCACACAGCAAAGGGAGATCTGCCAGAGCCAGCTGCTGCTGAAGGGGTGACGGGTGCTGCTTGAGCTGCTGTCACTGTTTGCCCAGCCTGGTGAAGGTGTAGGCTGCAGGCCTTCATGTCTGCAGAAAGACTCATGCAGATTTGATGAGTGGAGAAGCTGTAAAAACAGAACGAGATGTTTTCCTTTAACAAGTGAAGTTTCCTTCCCTAAGGGGACTGTGCTGGTGGTGGTTTTGTCACGAGATAACCTGGTCTAGGGGGAAGTGTCCCTGCCTAGAAGGCTTGGAATGAGATGTCCTTTAAAGTTCCTTCCAACCCAAACCATCCTGTGATTCTGTGACAAGATTCTGTGAAAAGATTCTCTTTTTTTCTGAGGACAGAAACCACACAGAGCATCTGAAGCCTAAGGAGTGTCCTCAGCTCCCCCAGTGCTCTGCAGGAGCGCATTTCCAGCTCGTGCATTCTGGAGAGGCCAAGCCAGCTGCCACGGAATGTGTTACAAAGACATGCAAGGACAAGAGGCAGGATTATCAAGAGCTGCTTCTCTCTATCTGCATGACTGAGCAAAATTTAATTACCTCTGCTCTCAGGAGAGCTGCCTGGCCCTTGTACATGAACCATGAGATTTAGGTTTCTAACGATTTGCAGTGCTGCGACAGGTCTGTGAGCCCTGCAGCCTGTAAGGTGCCTCTAGCAGAGACCAGGGAAAGCTGGGACAAGGACACTGTAGTGAGTCATCCAATAAAAAGATTGGTGTAGGGAAAGGAGACCTGCTACCCACAGGAAGCATGCTGGTTGGCTTTTCCATTCAATCATCTGCCTTTCTTGTTTTTAGCCTGTCATATTTCCATAGGTCCATTTTCACCTGCCTCTTTGATGCTGTGAGCTTGACTGTCTGTGGGTTTTCTCTGGTGCCCAAATCTTCATTCACTGACTGTTGTGTTTGTATTTTCAAGCATTTTCAAGTCTTGTGTTTGTATTTTCAAGTCTTAAATTTTATCTGCTGTCAAGTAACACCTTCTGTTCTTATTGGCCAAGGAGACTAATTGTTCCCTTTCTGTCTAGCAGCAACAAGGAGCCACCATAAAATTATCTCACAGAGCTGCTCTTCAGTCATGGTTGTGGTAATGAACCAAGTGTTTAAGAAAAGGCTTAGTCCAGAGAGCTGAAAGGACCAGGTGGTAGATCTGCAGGAACATTTGTTGAGATTACTTCACCCTGGGATGTCAGGGTGTGCCTGTAGGTTCTACAAACAAACCCAAGCCATCCCTGCTACTTGTGACCGTGTCAGTCATACATGTTTTGCTGTTGTGATAAAGTGCAGGACAGGTTGCCTGTCTGAGCATTTGATAAATGGGCAAAATTGCTGTGGTGGGACCTGCATGGGGGCAGGAATGTCACTGCCAGGCACAGAACAGGGTCTCAGTGCTTAGAAAAATAACGCCGTCACCCAGGGAGAGTCAGGTTCAGCAAACCTGAAGAGCTCTGCAGGGCAGGAACACTCAGCAAAGCACTGAGGTGCCAAGAGGCAAAACAGGTTTTGGCCTATTTGCCACGTACCATACATAAACAGAGTGTGGTCAAGGTTTACATTAATGCCAGCCAGGTGTGCCAGGCCCAGGACAGGAGGTGAGGCACTGCACAGACACACAGTGGGGAGGGGTCTCATCTCTCCTAGAGTTCATATTCTCAACAGAAAAGTCAGGGAAAAGAATAAATGTGATTCTCTGTAGCATTTTTCCTTGAATTAAAATACACACCAGGGTCAGTGTTCCCCCAGCACCTTTTTGGCTTTCAGCACATCTTAACCTTGATCCATGAGGGACATTTTGAGGTATCATATGACAAACTCCAGGACAGAGCTGAGCCCTCTCCAAACACAGGGACTGTGAACCACCTGGTCAAGTCCAGGTTATCACACACAGAGGCCACCATGGCTAGAAAATCAGGTGGGACCATCCATAGGAGACCAGCAAACCACTATGAGAGAGCACCAGAATCCCAGAGGAGCTCTGGGGATGTGAAATTATACCTGTCCCTAATCCAGGATGCTTTTGTGGATGTGTCAAAGACTGGAATTTTTTTAAATACTGTTTCTCTGCCACTACTGTGAGTGTCCCATCAGCTCACTAACCACACAAAACAGCCCAGCTGGAGTTCATTTAAAGCTCTGCTCAAATGCTTCATTTTTCTGTCTTTAAACCTATACTGACAATATTTGCATTGTAATGATTGAACTCTGCTTTCACCTCAACATTTGCCTGGTAGCAAAGATGAATTCTGCATAACCAGAGAACATCTGAGTCTTCCCATTCTTCTGGGAGTAGTCTCACCTCAGTGTGGGACTCAGCTCTATTCAAGGCATAAGTGAGCTGCTTTTTCCCAATACTACACAGGAAGTTTTGGAGCTGCAAACAGGTACCAGGGTGCAAGAAGTAGATTTTAGGGACTAGGATCAGCCAGGAAGCTCTCAGAAAATGTTAGGTTCTCCCAAAAGTTTGTAGATGCCTCTGCAAAAAGAGAGAGGAAGATTTTTTTATACAGGCATATAGTGACAGGGAATGGGGAAATGGTTTTAAATTGATAGAGGGAAGGGTTAGATGAGATATCAGGAATAAATTGTTCCCTGTGAGGGTGGTGAGGCACTGGCACATGGTACCCAGAGAAGCTGTGGCTGCTCCATCCCTGGAAGTGTCCAAGGCCAGGTTTGATGAGACTTGGAGCAACCTGGGACAGTGGAAGGTGTCCCTGCCATGGCAGAGGGTGGAGCAAGATGAGCTTTCAGGTCCCTTTCTATCCAAACTATTCCATGGCTCTGTAATTCTGTGATCTAGGGATGAAGGCACTCAGTGTTTTGCTGGGGATCCCATAGGATTTCTGGCAGAGTTAAGGGGTGAGAACAGATCTCCATGTTTCACTCTGCAACACAAATCTGACAAGATCACTCTCGTGCGCAGAACAGCTGACAGACTCACAACCAATGTCCATTTCCCTCATTTTTGGGGATTTTTTTGTCTGTAAAAAAAGGTGGAATCCTTCCATTTTAGGAGCAGAGCATATGTGATCACCATCAGGAGAGAGTGTGCCACCAGCACAGCACAGGGATGTGTGGGAGCCGTGGGACCTGGCCTTGGCCTGAGAGCAGCAAAGCACAGCTCAGCACAGGCAGAAGGAGCTCCACTGCCAAAGTGTTAAGCAAACAGAGGAACTGGTGTAAGGAAAGCAGCATGAGCAGAGGGTTGGGTTGGAGAAGTATGGAGCAAATATGCAGGCAGAAAAGTTTCCAGGGCAGCATTGCTGGCTGAGAAAGATGAGGTCCCACAGTGTCACTCCTGTGAGTCTCTTCCTGGAAAGCTCGGTGAAAGAAGGAAAGACACAAAGGCGCCAGAGAGAGGATGAAGAAAATGCAGTTTGACACAAAGCCCTGGGAGAGGAGGAATGCCCTGGGGGCTTCCTGGATGGACTCCTACAGAGGTGAAGCTAAACTGGCAAGGAAACCTCACAGGGCAGCTGAGCTCATGCTCTGCCCCAGCCACGTGCAGGTCTGCTGTGCCACAGGGGAGATGGCAGTTCCCCGGGCACACCACGGGGCCAGCATCCAGTGGGGAGTTTTGGTCAGTGGCCACAGTCAAAAAAATCCAACAAAAAGCTTTGCCTCTAACAGGCAGCCTCTGGCTGCAGCAGGTAACAGGAACAGGGTATCAGCAGAACCCAGGTGGTTGTTTCAGGAGCTGGATGGGCTTTGAGCCACCAGATCAAACACATAAAACCCTGAGTAGAACATTTGGGTGTGTGCACTGCAGGTGTAGCACAGCACATGGTATGACTGAGCAGCACAGCCCCTGAGAACAGCCTGTCACCACCGGTGACATCCCTGAACCCACCCGAAGGGACACAGCAGCTCCACAGTGCAGGGACGTGCACTGGGATTCACAACAGTCCAAAAGGTCTTTTACTCCCTTCTACTGATTTTCTTGTACTCCTACACTTTGAACCTGATTCTGCAGGTGGCCTCTTCCTCCTGCTGTGTCGTTTAGTTTCTAATTTTGAAGGGGGAAAAACTTGAGGGATTTCAACCCTTTTTTGAGTGCATACATGCTTTGTTGGTTGGTAGTGAGTGTCACACAACCGGTGTGAGATGTCTCAAAAGGCACTTCATGAAAAAGGACAAATCACTCATTGTCCATGCAGCCTTAAGGACACAAACCCCTGCTCTAAGTAGTCTTTAAAATCTTTACGAAATGTGTGAGAAATACAGTGACATTCAGTTAATTCAATTGCAGGATAATTTCAACTTCGATTTAATTAAAACAAAACTCCTGAAACAAAACCATTTGTATTCTTGACACAAACCCATTTGCACTCTAGTTCTACTGGGCTGATGGAGATGTGATGAGTTTTTCACTTAGAGACCACTTCACAGCTAATTTTTATACTGTTTTTGCTTAACTGACAATAAAGAAATACTCACACACTTGTGCTACAAATTCCTGCCTTATTTATAACATTTCCTTGCACAAAGTGAGTCATTACAGAATAAACGCTCAAGTACAGAAGAAACCCTCAAGTCAAAGGTGTTGAGTGCTCTCTCCTGCTGTGCTGCAGCCAAACTAAAGCTTCCAGCTCCTTTTGTTGAACATTCCTGTGCTGCAGACGGGACCTTGTGAGGTGTGAGCAGGTTGTAAACCCAAATCCTTGCCGAGAAGAGGCCAACATAGTGAAAGGCACAGAAGCATGAAGAGCTCGAAGGGGGTGAAGGTGTGAAGAGAGAGGCAGTCCCTGCGTGCTGGGCTCCCACACCGGGCAGGGGCAGTGCAAGTTGCACAACCCTGACAGAGCTGAGTTTGGGCGGGGGTAAGGATTTATTTTTTTTAGTCAGGAGTGGGAGGAGCTGGGTCAGGAAGAGAGGGAAGCTCTGCACAAGCACACCTGGGTTGTTTGCAGGTATAAACAGGTTCCATCCATTGCCTGTGTTTGAGAGAAGGAGTAGTGAAGTCAGCAATACCCACCCCACGGGGAAGCACTTGCCATTTTTATTTGTTCTCTCCCTCTTGATCTCTCTAGCATAAGGCCGAGCATGTCCTCAAGAGTCCAGCAGCAGGAGGGGATGTGCCATGAGGGCAGATCAGGGAAGCTTTTGTCCCGGCCATCACCCTGGGGCTGTGGTCCTGCTGTGCTTGCACAGGGGCAACTCGATGGGCCAGAGGAATTTTAATCCTAAATGATTTCCACATTCCTTCCAGCCTGGCAAAGGATTCTGCTGAGGCATCAACTGCCTTGTCCAGCTCAGCCTGTCCTGTATCTGATAAGTTAATTGAGGATTTAATTGAGGAATTAATTGAGGCATTCTGCTGGTTACCACAACATTATCAGTCAGCTTCCCAGAGATGGAGCTTTCTAGTTCGTTTGGATTCAGCCCTGTAAATAACTCAATACCATTAACCTCTTCCAAAATCCCTGGAGTGGTGGCTGCTGGAAATTTGAGGGATCAGTACCCTTTTTGCCAGCCTTTCTTTGAGTGCTGTTTTGCTCAGCTCAAGGAAGAAAGTTCACTTTGGAAGCAGAAGTGCTGAAAAGTATTTTTTCCTTCATGTCCTGGTTCTGCAGCTGCAGCTGGTTGTGCTGTTCATTAGCTCTGATTCTGGCATTTGTCTTGGTGGTCTAGGAAGATGTTCAGCTTTTGTTCTCAAAATCATACAATACCAGAGAGATTTCCACCTCTGTTCAGCGCATTTGTGCACATTGGAGAGGTAAAATGTAATGCATCTGGAAGGTAATAACAGCACTTCTGTTAAATTTGAGTTCCTGAACTATAACATTTTAAAACAAAAACTTGACATGATTATCTCTAACCCTTTGGGACCCATTCTGGTGTTATTCAAATTGGTGTGAATGGGAATAAGCCAATGGGACAGTCATGGGATGAGGAGGCAGAGGCAGCTGTGTGTTTTCTTAGAATAACAGAGCAGCTTGGGTTGAATGGGACCTTAAAGCTTATCTCATTCCGTGGACACCTTCCACTGTCCCAGGCTGCTCTGAGCCCCATCCAGCCTGGTCTTGGACACTTCCAGGGATGGAGCAGCCACAGCTTCTCTGGGCAGCCTGTGCCAGGGCCTCACAACCCTCACAGGGAACAATTCCTTCCCAATATCCCATCTAACCCTGCCCTCTGGCAGTGGGAAGCCACATCTCTGTGTCCTGTTCTTCCAGGCCCTTGTCCAAAGTCTCTCCAGCTTTTTTGTAAGCCCCAATTTGCCCTTGGCAAACCCATTTTGTGGGTCACTTCTCCATCCTGCACACATTTGGATAAGGACTCCAAGAGGATGTGCTCCATGACCTATCTTTGCATAGACAGGTGACTGGCCCAGAGTTCCCAGTCCTCTTCTTGCCCCAGCTGATGCAAATTCATCAGGAATGTAAAACACTGCCCAACGTTATTCCTAGGCATTTTTACTGGCTTCAAATCATAAAGGCATGCCACTGTGATGAACACAGGCAGAGTATGGCCACAGAGCTCTTCTGGGTCAGAGGTGCTTTTCACTCCTGTTGTTCTTCTGCCTCTTCAGCTGAGCAGCTGCTGCAACTGTGCTTGTTCCAAATTGCAGCATGATGTTAATTTTCTCAGATCTGTCTATCAAGGAGGATTTCATTTCAGTTGGCAGAAGACAATGCACTGAAACAGCTACAGCCAAGACAAAGACAGAAATTAACATTTGTAAAGAAAGAAAGGGACAAAAGAAATGTTGGTGACAAGGAAGAAAGTGAAACAAAAATGAAATCATTGTCATTGTCTGACTACAAAGGAAAAGGGGTCCAGAGATGAAGATTCCTGTCATGCCAGCCTGCTGCCTGGGACTCATTCTGGAGGGGGAAACAGTTGTCCGTGAAGAGGACATGGCTGTGAGCCCATCACCCACCATCAGTCCAGGAGAAGGGATTCAGTGATCCATGGTACTCACTGTCAAAGCTGTGCATACCCCTCTGGTAGGCAGGTTGTTTTAAAATGTCCCCCCAGGAGGAGGGAAGATGTCCCAAATGACTGCCAGGTTGCATTGCAAGCTTCTGACTGATCCTTAACCTCGCCCCGCTGCTGGTGATTAGTCAGGAGCAGTCCTAACCCCTCAGCTGGGAAAGGTCACTCCTACCCTGCACTGCTGTCCTGGACTGGATCAAGGGATGGATGGGTTGAGCCCTAGAGACCAGGAGCTGCAGTGTTCAGGGACCTGCCCACACCCACAGGGGTCTCCAAGAGTTCAGTCTGGGGCCCGTGGAGGAGGCTGTGCCTGTCCTGCTGTGGATAAGTCACACAAATCCTGGCGAGGCTTCTCCCACTCAGAGCACGGTGACCGGTCCAGAAGAAGCCAGTTCTTAGTGGCCTGCCCATCCCAGCCCGTTCTGCTGCCCTGGGTGACAGGAACTCACCATATGCACTGGAGCAGGTGCTTCATCTGTTCCAGAAGAAACAGAAATTTTGTTGCAATCTGCAATAAAACCCATGTCGCTGTTGAGCAGGATGAGAACAGACAGACTCCAAGTTAGAAGGCGAAGAAATGAACTCTTCTTCTGGTTTATTTCAAATGCACCGCTCTATATATACAGAACATCGTGCAGATTAATTTCATTGGTCTTAGAGTAAAAACATCTCACACCACTGGTGTGCAGTGAATGACGCACGGTGGCAGAACCTATCTATAAACAATGTGAACAATAAGATAGATTAGAGAGTTATTTACATTCTTTTCCAACTGTCTCCCAGGCTCTCGCCTGGTTAGAAAACCTTCTCTTTTTCTCTCTGACTGAACTGAGAATATCCACAAACCCATTTTTCTGGTCTGGGTTGGTTATCGTCTGTCCATCTCAGGTGACAACAATCACTGCTCTAGTTCATCTAAAGGTGATGCTTAAATTCCTCTTCCCAGAGACAGGATTGGGTTGTGCCTGGGCACTGGTGCTGTTTTGGTTAGGGGGAACAGTTGTGGCCAGGATCCACCCTGGACACGAGTGGACTGATACGGGGTCACGGTGAGGTGCAATTGCACTGTTTATTTCTTATTCCCATCTCCTGTCTGGAGCTGACTCGAGGCTCTGCCCTGGAGCTGTTGCCCAGCAGGGAGCTCACTTCACAGCCCCGAAGTCAACAGAAACTTTGGGACCTCCAAAAAAAAAAAAAAAAAAAAAGTCTTTTTTTTTTTTTTTAAGAAGATGAAACTATTCTTCAAATGGCAGCTAGTACCTGTAACGCGGCGACAGTCAGTTTCCCCGGCAGCAGGCACAGGCGTGAACAGGGAAAGCTCAGCCAAAGGACAGATCTGAGGGGGTTGTGAGGCTGGGAATCAGCTTTGTGGGAACCGCAGGGACTCATTTACAAGTAATGAATCATGAAACAGCAGGAAGCGAACGAGCCAAGAGAAAGTGTGAGCTCTGCAATTAACTCCGGAGTGCTGAGGTGAATAACAAAGCGACGCGACACCAGGGCAGAAAGCAGGTCTCCAAGCTGGGAGTGTTGCAAGACTAATTTCTGTAAGCCACAGTTTTTCCAAGCAACTTTTAGTCAAAGAAATTGCTACTTTCTCTTGAACTAAAGCAAATCCCATGTGCATGTATTTATCAGGCAAAACAGCTGACAGCTTTTAACACGAATTTAAATTTATGAGTGGCCCAGATCAGTAAAAACCAGGAAACCATCTCCTTGAGTAGTCCTGCTGGCAGGGACTGTGCAGAGCCAAGGTGAGCAGCAGGTATCAGATAAGCCCTTGGGGCAGGTGAAGGATGGGTTTCCACTGTAAGAGACACTGGTGGGTTATCAGTTTACAATGAAGATGAAGGAAAATATGTGTTATTAATTATCCCCTGGATATGAGGAGGGGTTGGAAGTTCAAGTGAGGAGGCAAAGGACCCAGGGCAGTAGAACGTGTGTGTGGCAGAGCCACCACGAGCAGGGCCTGGGGCACAGGACAGTGTGTGCTCCCAGCCCTGTTATGGGCACATGTGTTACACACTGCCTGGGAAGGGAGAGTTCTCTTTGTATGGAGCCTGGAGATAGACAAAACTCTTCCAGGACAACTATCTTTTATTAACATCCCCCAGGTCCCAGTAATCCATCCTCTTTGTCTGAGGCATCGTGCCAGGAGCAGCTGTGTCACAGCAGCTGGCTCCCCCTGCAGTTCCTGGTACGGTCGTGTGGAAGTGAGGAAACTTCTCCAGCAAACATGAATTTCAGCTGATAAGCCCATGTTTTGTGTTCCTTTCTCCCATTTTATGTAACCACTGAAATCCAGATGAGCATAAACCACACCGTCACCTCTCCTGGGTAAGTTAAAGTTCAGTGTTACCAAACTGTCTCTGGGTGAGGCACCAAGCACCATCACCCTCCGGACAAAGGCTGCAGTCCAGCAGGGACACCACAGCCTCACTGGATCCAACAAAGAGCCAATGGATCCTGGAGAGCCCTGAAAGCCCTGCCATCAGACATGGCCCAGGGCTTTACCTGCTGTCCCTTTCCTCCTGGTCTGTATTCACAGAGTTTGGGTCACCCTGGCCCTTCACGTGCCCATTCACCCTTCCACTGGCAAACATCAGAGGAAATGCTCTCCTTCCTCCTGTGCCTCTCATCTGGAATATCTGGAGCAGGCACAGGAGGAGCAGAGACTGTTTCTTTTTGTGTCCCTGGTGCAGCATCCCCTCTGAGAGCTGTCAGTTCACATGTGCAGCTCTGGTTTTTGCCTGGGCTCTGTGAATAACCACAAATGCCACTTGGCTGGAATAATTGCTTCCAAGCATGCAAAGGATGGAAGGCACAGCCAGAGGCATGGCTGGAAACTTGTTGGAATAAGTGTTCAAGAGACCTGAGCAGAAACCCTGAGTGGAGTCAGCATTTGTGGCCTCAGCCATGCAGGGATGGCAGGATTGTCACAGAGAGTCCTTCACAACAGCTCGTGCTGCTTTTGCACTGTCTCTCTGCCCCAGTGACCCCACCATGCTCACCCCGATCTAGTGACTAGAGCTGCTGCAGGACAGCCACTGAGGGTGGGAAATGCCCAAAGCAGTGGTGTCCCACACCTGGCATCTAGAGACCTTCATTCTTTTGTGTGTGTTTTTTCTCTCTGCTTCTTCTCTGACCTCTTTTTGTTTTCTTTGCACCCCTTACTGGTTTCCCAGACCCATGAAGAGAGCAGATCAAACAGAGGGGTGCTCTGGGCTTGTCTCCCAAGCGTTGGGAGAGCTGAGTTAGGCAGAGCAGGGAAGGTGGTGCCTGTCAGTGTGAGGCACCAAACCTCTGTGCAGATGCTGTCACTGAGCAGCAAAGCAGCGCTCACTCCCTGTAGCTTAATCCCCTGACCCCAGACCTGCATCACTGCAGCCACAGGAGTAATTCTTGGTGTTTACATGGGTCAGCAGCCAGACAAGGACTTGGCTGGGATTTTCCCAGCAGGTCACACGGCTATTTGCTAATCAGCAGTAGCATAAACACTGCCAGGCTCCTCATGGGTCACTTGCTAGGGACAGGCTAAACAAACCATCACCAGAAGAAAAGCTGCATGGCTGAGTGGATGGGATTTGAAACAACTGTATTGGAGTCCCGAGTCTGTGCCCTGGAGGGGTTTCAGGGCTTGTGAAATGGAGAGGTGGTTGGCTGGGAGGCTTGGAGCTCAGCCTGAGTCCTGGAGGGGGCAGGAGGGTGTACATGAGATGGGCCCCATGCGAGCACATGAGCTTGAACCCACCAGGGATGGGAAAGAGTCTCCCCCTCCCTCAGGCTCACTGTGCCAGGCAGTGCTCCAGGGAGCTTGGTGATAACTTCATTTCAACAACTCCTGTGTGTGTCTGTTTACCTGGAGATACAAACTATGCCTGGAAATCCCACCTCAGCTGCCCTGGCAGAGGGCAACAGTTGTGGAGGCGTTCTGTTCCACTCCCCTGCCATGGACAGGGACAACTTCCACTGGACCAAGTTTCTCCAAGCCCCATCCAACCTGGCCTTGGACACTTCCAGGGATGGGGCATCAGCAGCTTCTCTGGGCAATAATAACCCCTGTAAGAAAGAACTTCCTCTTTTCTTCCCTCTGCAGCTGCTTCCTACCTTCATACCCAAGGATTTAGGGTTTATATTTGTATATTGCTGTCAAATAAAATCATGAAACACGTTCAGGATATGTAGCATCTTGATTTTATCTTTTTCTTTCTGCAGAAATCCTGGGATCAGTGTGGTGAGAGGTGATGGATCTTTTTGCTCTCTCTTCCATGCTGATCCTTTCTGGCCTGTCCTGGTTTTGCTGCATTCCTTGAGCCACTGTTGTACTGTGCAGCTCGGCATTCCACCACTAAGAGCAAACACAGAAGCAAAATGCTCCCCAAATTCAGGTTTCTGGAGATGATCCCTAAGAACTTTCCCAGAATGTCTGTGGTGTGAAGGAGCAGGTGAACGAGGCTGTGGCTAAAGCAGGCTGTGAACTCCCTCAGGGCTGGCAGCAAGGTGGGAACAGCAGCATTAGGTACCCTTGTGAATGGCAATGTGGATTTGAAACCAGATCTGGTTTACCTCTCAGTAAATCTTCCTGTGTGGGGCTGGGGAAGCAGGAATGTTATTGGGGATGGAAAGCATCTGAAATCAAGCAAGTACAAAGGGGCCGAGAGTCCCGTACACACCCAGAACCAGCTGTCCCCATCCTGCGTCCCTTGCCGCCCGCCAGGACCTGCAGTCTGCAGTGCAGGCAGACCTCGGGTTTCCAGGCTGAATCTACAAGGGCAACATTGACCTAATTAGTCTCTGAAACAAACGGGAGAGAAAGACTTGCTGCCGTATGGTGCAGAATGAAATCCTCTCCCTCTCCTTTTGCTCTCCTGGCCCCGGGGATCCATCCCAGGCAGGTGCATCTTTGATTGCAGCAGGTTTTGAATCCTCTTCCCTCTCCTCGCGGGGATGCCACATGCTGTCTTCTGACCTCGTTAGCTTCTCCTCCTGTTCCACTTCCCGGCTCTGCACTCCCAGCCCCACCGATGTGCTAATTACCACAAAGCAATCTGCAGGAACGCACTCCCAGCGAGCGGGGAGAGGAGGGAGACGCTCCCAGAGACTCGTGGGGGAGGGAGCAACTGGGGGAGAGGAGCTTGGCTTAGCAAGGCTGATGTCTGAGCCTGTGCCAGGCTCTTCCCCTTGCACGGGTCAGTGCCAGGTGTGGCCCAAGGTCAGTGCCAAGCGTGGCACTGGGGTGTGCAGGAGACAAAGTGTCCCACCTGGGGGTCCGCAGAGCGGGCTGTGCTGCCTGCCCACAGGGCCAGCTGTGGGCTCCCACATCCCCACAGAGCTTGTGTGGTCAGGGGGCTTGGTGTGCCTCAGCTGCATCCAAGGCATGGATGTGCTGTGCAGGATAACCTGACCCTCTAAGGCTGATTAACCATCTTCCCTCAGCCCCAAATTCCCCTTGGACAGACTCCTGCAGCAGACAAGGCAAGAGCTACACACTGTCCATGGGCCGGCCTCGTGCCTCAAATTCTCCTCTCCCATCTGCCACAGAGGGGAAGGGAAAAGAGGGGAGAGAACAGGGCTGGTGATGTCTCAGCTGCATTAACTCAGACCCAAAACTCAGCTCTTCAGAGGCAAAACACATCTGGCTAACGTGGATCACATTGCACAGAGAAGTCAAAGTCCAAAACGTGAAATTCCTCCATGAAAATTTGTATCTGCAGGAGGCAAGTATCCACCAGTGTTCCTCCACTAAAGGATCAAACAGACATTCATTAACACTTTAAATTACTGAAACAACAATTAGTTGACCATTTTCTACTGTTTTCTAGTAGGAAAATTCATCCAGAAGTTAAAAATGGCTATTGTTCATGGGAACAATTTGTGAGGAGCTGTTGTGTAGTGGATACCTCTCAGTACTAAGAAGAGATGAGAAAAGAGTTAGAAGGTTAAAAAATGACAGCAGATTCTTGTGAAGTTAGGAAATACTACAAGGTATCATTGATCTTCCACCCAAACCCAAAAGAGAATAGGAAAGGATGTCTTTTATGGAAGTTCTTCATGTAGGAATAGTTGTTCTTAGGGTACCCAGGGGTGGGGAGCAGAATAAATCCCCCATAACCCAAGAGGAAGTGGTCAGTGTGCTGCTACTCCACATGGACACACACAAGTCTCTGGGGCCAGAGGGGATGCAGCCAAGACCACTGAGGGCTCACTGAGGGCAGAGGTGCTCACTGAACCACTTTCCATCATGTACCAGCACTCCTGACTCATTGGGGAGGTCCCAGCTGACTTCAGATTTTCAAATGTGGCACCCATCTACAGAGAGAGATGGAAGGAGGAACCTTCTCTCTCCCTACAACTCCCTGAGAAGAGGTTCCACCCAGGTAGGGGTTGGTCTCTTCTCAGACGAAAAAGAATAAGAAGAAATGACCCAAAGTTGCACCAGGGGATGTTTAGACTGTACATTAAGGAAAATTTCTCCATGAAAAAGGCGGTCAAGCCCTGGCACAGGCTGCCACAGGTGGAGGCACCATCCCTGGAGGGGTTGAAAAGGTGTGTGGATGTGTAACAGTCTTAAGTTCAGGGTTGAACTTGGTGATCTTAACAGTCTTTTCCAACCTAAATGATTCAATGAAGCCCACTGGGTCTGGAGAGGTTTCATGTGAAGTGGGTCAGGAAACTGTTTAAGCCAAGCCAGGGCAAAAATCTCATTTCCAGGGCAGACGGGGCCATTTGGCTGGGATCAGCATGGTGCAGTGCATTTCAGCTATGCCAACAGGCCTGAACAAGAAAAAGAATTCTTTCTTCAGAAGAGGTTTCTAGCTGCACCGTCTGGACCAAATTCTGGCTAAAGTGTGCTATGATCTTTCCCTGGCATGTCCCTGTTAGCCCTTTGCAGTTGCACAATCATTTAAGCAGATATAAACTCACATAATCATAATTTACCCTGTAAATTATGGTGGTTTTATCAATACCAAATTCAGTAATTGTTGAATGCTAACAACAAAAGTGTTGTCATATTGAAGAAGTGAATTTCAGGGAAGCTGGACAAAAATGTTTTTTCAGCTTATGTGTTTTCTCAAGAAAATACATATTCATAGTAGTTTGAGATACCAGCTCACATGGGCAAGCATATTTGCATAAATACTCAAATGAGAATATTTGCACGAGTAATTAGGACGTGTTTGTTTTTCACGAGTGCTTATTTAGAAGGAAGTGTTTTCCTACCAAATACTCCTATATAAAAGAGGTCATGAATGCAAACAAAATGATTCATGGGGATTAGTCTGAAGGAGGATTTTCCTGTGTGTCTGTAATATTTCCACTCACCTCTTGCTATGTAGTAGCCAGTCATCTGCAAAACCTGATGAGCTCTGACAAGGCCTCTCCAAGCCTGCAGGATCATCTGGAGCACGGATGGAGGCATTACTGCAGGTTCCCCAAAGCACCGAGCTTCTGCCAGTAATTAACAATATAAGAAATAAGAATATTAATTATAATAAAATAATCCTCCCTCAACATGAGACCCTGAGTCTGGGCTGACACCTGTTCATTATCCCCAGGATGCCATTCCCAGTTAATGCTGCCTGAGCCCATTAAGTTGGATCCAAAGGACAGGGTGCTGTTGTGTGTCCTGCAAACCCAGGAGACTGACAGCAAAGATTCTGCTCAAGGCAGACCCACTGAGTGGGAGCTGCAGCAAGGCAAAGTCAACCTGGAAATAATTGTTAAAGCCACCAAGCCCTGGCAGGTTCATCACGCCTGAGCTCGACCTCAGGACACGGCTCTCAAATCTGTTTTGATGTCCCTTGCCCAAATAATCTGGTTGGATGCAAAGGGAGCAGGATCCAACCTGGCTCTTCACTGCTCCTGCTATGCAGCTGCTCAGATGGGCCTGGAAAAACTTTGCTGATGCAGGCAAAAGCATCCCTATGGGAATGTAACTCCCAGAGTCTGGCCTTTGTTGTGCAAAGAAAAGTGAGTGAATGCTAATGATGCCTAAGATTCTGCATTAGTTTGTAACTCTGAACTTCATATAAAGTGTTAGCAAGTTCTCTTCACAGTTCAATCAGATAAACCAATCCTTTTCCAGCCTGAGAACCAAGGACAACGCTGCAGCTTCGGGCCCAAAATGTGTAAATAACAAGGAATTGAGGAGAGCAAACTGGGAGGATGGGACTTCATAACCTGAAGCTGTAATTGGACAATTAGCCCCAATATGTAAATGGAACAAAACTTCTAACAGTGTGAAAACTCGTGACTTGGAGTCCATCTTGGGTGTAGCCATGGCTAGACTCTTGCACTGCCCAAGCTGCATCCTTTGTAGGCTTTTTAATAAATACTTTATTCCTTTAACACTGTCGAGCCTCTGTTCTAGGTAACCTCATCACTAACAGAGATGTTAGTGCCCAGGTGCAGCACATTCTCCTGGTGCAGAAATATTCCCAAAGCATCACAGTCTTGGTGCACCTGAGCAGCTCCTGGGTGGCTGAGGTGTCACTGTCCCCTCCTGGTCCCCCATGCCATTCAAGGGTCAGTGGGTGCTGCAGCTCCCCTCCCTCTGTGCCAGCTCCACTGCTCTCCTGAGCCACCTGGAGCAGCTCCCCACGGCAGAAATCACAGGCAATCCACTCCAGTGGCCCCCCCAAATGCGAGCAGAGCCCGGCCAACACGACACGCCTGCAGGCCACGGGAGATGGAGGCAGCCTGGCATGACCTGTCCCTGCTGTCACCCCTGCTGCCCCTTCCCGAGGAGCTGTGCTGCTGTGCCAAGACCTCTGCCAGAGAGGCAAAGTCCTTGTGCTGTTCCTGCAGCCCATGGTCATGGATTAATGGGAGTTACTGAAGTTTACCTGACTCGATTCCCTTTCCAAGGCAAACCTCCTTTGCACAACAGGAAGTTGTAGGTTTGGGGCCATCAATGGTTTTAGGAATTGCCAATATCCTCTGCTAATGCCACCAGCACCTCACAGCTCCTGGGAGAGCAGCTCCAGGAGAACGAACGGCCTGAGCTCAGCAGGGTGAATGGGTGATCTGTGCCCTACTTAGCTGGGGTATATATTTGTCAGTAAGTGGGGCACTCAGTAACCTCAGATCTGACAGCCTTCAGATCCTGTATGGAGAGATGTCAATCATTCTGGCTTACATTAAACATCTTCCCAGGCATCTGGACTATATTATAATATCCTATCAGTGCCAAATTATAAACATGAACCACACATGCTAATCTCTTGGATTCTGGCTTATTTCCCTTTCAGACAGTCCATGGAAGAAGGAAAAAAATGTCTTTTGTCAGCATAATAAAATTATAAACCATGTGTGAGGGAGGGTGGAACCATCACCTGGTGTCTCTCCCGAGCCAACTATGGATTTTTGCAATAAATTTAATAGGTTTGGCCATTTTGACTCTCTGCTCTTGTAATAATCATAGTGAAGACACCCAAGAACCAGTAAATTAAATCACAACAGAGGAAACCCTTTGATGTTTTGTGTGTGCTTCTTAGTTTGCTCTATGACATGGTCCCACCTGATGTCCAAGAGGGACAGGGCAGTGACCACAGACAGGGCACTGACCACCACCTTGTCCTGCTCTGGGGCAGTGGTGGGAGCTCTTCAGGAGAATGTGCAAATCACTTGGAAGCTCTGATCAACTAACAGGTGACTTTTGCATTTTAAAGTAGCTTCTGGTTTGTTTATTTATTATTGACTTGTTGAGGGTCAGTTTGTGAAGGTAAAGAACATTTTCCTGGAAATCCTGGGGGTGGGATTCTTTGCATGCAAAACATGTTGGATAACTCATCCCTTTTCTCCATCCAGCTCTGCTCCAAGGCCAGGAGCCCAGGTCAGCACAGGGGTGTGAATGTCCTTGGAGGCACCCACAGCTCCATCTCTTCTCAGGTGAGGACAGAAAACAAGAGGAATCTTCTTGCACACCCTAAGGACACAGAGATGGAAGAGCTTAGCAGCACTTTCTGAGAGATGCTCAGCATCCCCAGGAGCTCAGGCAAACCCAACTATCTCTTTGGGAATCTTCTCCAAGGAGCTGCTCCTGTCCCATGGAGCACCAGAAACTGCCCACTGTAGATCACAGTCCAAGTGGGATCCAACAGGAGGAGCTGGACAGGCCCTTCCCAAGGAGAATGTTAGAAAACCATAGGTTTGAGCCCTGCCATATCAATTTTGCCACAGTGACCTTCAGATGACCTTGCTTCCCCGTGTGAGAGGAGCAGCAGAAGTGGTTTCAGTCCACTGCAACTGGAATGGACTGGGCAGTTTGCCAAGTGAGTATCTGCTGGGTTAATCACTGTGCAAATCTAATCAGGAACTGGAATGTGCCAGGCTCATTACCGAAATTAAATTCACCTCAAATTAAAGAGAGAGCTACAAGCTTCCATCGTGCAGAGGTGCCCCCAGGCTGCCGCTCCCAAAACCAACATCAAATCCAGTCCTGCTGAACTGCAGGTTTACTGAGCTCTGGAGGTATTTCCAGGTGTGAGAAAGTGAACTGCTGCTTGTGATTTCCCCCAAGGCTCTCTAAGGAGTTTACTGATGCCTTTAATAAGTCACCTTGCAAGTCAGGAGTCACTTCAACGATAGCATTTCCAAGGAGCACTCGCCAAGAGGAATCTGGGGACGCAGTAACTGGAACACCTCCCATGGTAGGATTGTTCTTGAGAGCACCTTTACAAATTCTCACCTTCACATGCTGAATCTTTCCATGGGACCTACGCACCTTATGTCTACACTGTGGAGTCCAAATTAGGAAATTAAGTTTGTGCTGAGAACAACAAGGCTGCAGACTCAAGCAGGCAAAGTGTAGAGATGCTGACTGAAAAGTTGTTCAAGCTTCATTTGCCCCTTTGGCTTCTACATTACGCTTGCACAGCCTAATCTCATCATCACTGCGCATCACATCATCTCTGCCTCCATCTGTGATTTAGCTGGGCATTATCTGTTTGCAGGGAAAAACTTTTAACATCTCAGGTCTAAATATGTGCCTATAACTGAAATCCAGCTCTGAAGACTTGGCAGGACTGCAGATGTAATTCCTGACCGTCTTCTTTTCTCCTCCAGTACTGGAAGAAAAAACAATCCACTAGGATTTGGGACTGGCTTTCACCTGGAGATGGCCAACACGGGTGCAAAACTTGAAGGTTTCCTGCACACATGTCCTTGGTCCACTCACACCTTCCACTGCCTACTCTAAAAACCACAAGTACATCCAAAAGTATTGCTGGGGTCTGAAGTCCTTCATCCTCGTGCCCAGAAACCAGCAGTAGATAACAGCATGAAGAACCACAGACTGGTTCAGGTTGGAAGGGACCACAGAGGGTCATCTGGTCCTACCTCCCTTGCTCAAGCAGAGTCCTCTCAGAGCACATGGCACACACTGGGATCTTCCTGGCTGGTTATTGCTTGGTTACCTGTTGGAGCCTCTCCAGGTTTCAGTCCTAAACCCAAGCTCCACACAGCCACTGTCCAGGTCAGACCTCGTAGGGTCGGGTGCTCCTCTGCTTCACGAGTTTGTGCCTCAGTTGTGCCGTGGAGCTCTCAAGGAGCCACTGGTGGGACAGCTGGAGTGAGGGGCAGGGCTGTTCCTGCTCCCTGCCTTACCCTGAAGTTCTGCTCCCGCTGCCCTGCATTAACAATTTCACATGCAATTTCCACAGTCGCTGGAGCTGCTCAGGAGCTGGAAGCACAAGGAGCAGCAAGGCAGGCTTGGATGAACTCCTTCCACGTGTCAGCAAATAGCTACTCCAAGAGCCAAGCTGCACCACTCGCCAGCCCCTCCCCAGGGCTGCCGGGGGAATCCGGAATGCAGGTTTGAGGTAGAGCCCGACCAGATGCGAGGGATGCAAAGCCCTTGTTAGGGAGCAGAGAGCTCAGCGCTGCCCCAAGGGTTAATTAGCCTTTGGAGGTGCTCATCTAAGCACTTCCTCGTGGAGGGACAGCCGTCTGTGTTGCCTGGATACTGCCTTGCCGCGGCTTTGAGGAAGATACCTGGAGCTTCATTAGAAGAGAATGTTAGTGGGATTTTCAGGTTTAGCTGCTCTATGTAAATGATTACCCGGGGCAGCCCCGAGGCAAAGTGGCTGCCGGTTACTATCAGCCACACATCACATCCGTGCTCTGACAAGACAAATAAGGGTAATTGTCTCTCTCCCCTTAATCAGGGGGATGTGATTAGCTGGAGGAGGCCTTGGCCAGGTGCTCACCAGCATTACCCAGCTCAGCAACCTGAGCATCCCTGCCGAGTGAGGACCAGCCAGGTCCAGCACCCGTCAGCTGTAGGACGTGAACACCAAACAAGCAGCCATCTCTCATGGCTTGGAGGAAGGTTGCAGAAAGTATAATAATTAGAAAATAACACCTGATGAAATGGTGACTTGTTCCTGGTTTTTTCTGTTACGTGGGCTGTACCTTTGCTGCAGTTCACCTCTCCAGTCTGAGCTGTATTAGATGTTGCTGAGGCAAAGCAAAGGATCCCAAAGGGACTGGGAAGGATTTGCACCCAGTCTGGGAAACTGAGCTCAGGAACTGATATGAGGAAACAGATTTTCTGAGGTGGGAGCCGTGTGTCTTCAGTGGCTTTGTCTCACATTATCTCTTCATCATGCTTCTGTACCCATGATGAGTGAGATGCCCTGGGAGATTTCCCCTAAGTTATGGAGCAGGAGGATATCCTCCTCCTCCTTCTATTTTAAGGATAAAATTCCAGTTAAACTGGGCCTGAATTCCTTGGATCCTCCCACACTCTCCAGTCACCATTTCTGTTCACCACATGACCTTAAGTCAGACCAAAGGACATTAGGCAGAGCCATCAGCAAAGTAAATAACCAGCCACCCTTTTCCTTGCCAGCAGGACACAGCAGCCTGTCGGGGTCTGACCCTGTCGGGGTCTGAGCAGGGGGAAGGGCAGGAAATGAGGAGGATGGAGCAACAGCCTTTTAACTGGCAGTGCAGATAATTGGGATGGTTCATGTTTTCCTTAGAACAGAGGATGTTGTACAGTGCCTGTGCCAGAGCATTTGGAAGCTTCTCCTGGTCTGGGAGTGAGGAATCAGTTGTCCTGGCTTTGCTGAACCCTTTCTTGTGTGTCCTGAGGTGGGGAGTCCCTGCCTAGTGCAGGATTGCCTGGAAGTCAGCCCTGATGGCCGAGTGTCACACTGGGGGTAGATGCTGGTGGAAGGGTTTGCTGTGGCCTGCAAAGGACCTGACTTCAGAACTCTGTCCCCCCCTGCTTGAGGGAGCAAATCTGTGCATCCGCCCCTACCACAGCAAAAGCATCTGCCAAGGTGACCTTCACTCAAGTGCCTTCCAAAGGTGCAAAAATTTTCTGAGTGTATAGAGAAAGTGAAAACCCCTCTACCGAGAACCTGAGATTTCTTCCCATGCTGCTTTCTTCCCTGCTGCCCCCTGAGGCACAGCCACAAGGGTTGTTCTATGCAGCAGAGATGGCCCAGCTGGAATGGTTCCCACTGTGAAAGCCTGGGAGATTATGGGACTTGGGAGTGCCAATTTAACAAGAAATATGTCAATCACTGGAAAGTTACTTGATTTAGAGATGGAGAGTCTTGGCACCAGATTTAACATTTTGAAATGCATTTCCTTTCTCTTGTTGCAATGTAATCATAGAATAGAATCACAGAATCATCAAGGTTGGAAAGGACCTCCAAGATCATCAAGTCCAACGTGTGACCAATCCCTACCTTGTGAGCCAGACCAGAGCACTGAGTGCCATGTCCAGACATTCCTCGAACACCTCCAGGCATGGGGACTCCACCACCTCCCTGGGCAGCCATTCCAGTGCTTAAACACCCTTTCAGTGAAGAAATTCCTACTTATGTCCAACCTGAACCTCCCCTGGCAAAACCTGAGGTCGTTTCCCCTCATCCTGTCAATGGATGTGTGGAATGGCTCTCATTAATTATGTAGCACAAGCTCCCCAAACTCCTGCACACTTATGTCCATGCACGTCTCTGGCTTCATCAGAATATTTTGATGCAACTAGAAACATTTCTACTCCTTTTCCCTGGAATACGAAATACTTGTTCCAGATTGATCCCTGGCAAACTGGCTAGGCAGCTGGTGGTGGTTACAGGGGACACTGATGCTGCAAGTTGTCTTTCAGATGTGGTTGATGGTGCCATTTCCAGCTTCCACCCACTGCTTTCCTCCACCAATTGATGGTGGTTTCATCTCCTGCTTGCGCAAGAGTTTTGTGATTTGTTGTTGTGAATTAAGGTGCGCAGCTGCAGCTGTGTGTCCTCCATGCTGTGGGCAGTTTTTCAGTTTTTTGGAGTGAGGATGTGTTCTGTAGGGTGACTTGTCCCAACACCTTCCTCCTGCTTAGAGAAACCATTTTGTAGTAGGGTTCTGAACCTCTGGACCAGAGGTGTCAGACTCATGAACCAGCCAGGCCAGCTGACAGCAGGATTGATGACAAAGTTACTGCTCTCTGAGTGTCCTCTCTTCTGCTACACATCTGTCAGTGTATTTCACTTTGTTGTAACTGTACAACACACAGAATGTACAAGGCAGTGACTCATTACCAGCCCAACCATCCATCTGCTGGGAGTTCAGTGAAGCAGAGACCTTGTCCTTCCCACCATGAGAGCCAGAGCAGCTCTGACCTGGAGCCTGGGTCTCCTTCACCAGAGGAACTGGGTGACACACACTTAAGCAGATTCTTTCCAACTCTTCTCTAAACTCCACCTTGCATTCTGTGAGGCCAGCCTGGGTGACTCCCTGATTCTAGGAGAGATTTCAGAATGCGTAAGGATAAATCATAGAATCACAGAATCTCATTTTGAAGGGACCCACAAGGATCATCCAGTCTAGCCCCTGGCCCTGCCCAGACCCCCCAACAACCCCACCCTGGGCATCCCTGGAGCTCTGGCAGCCTCAGGGCTGTGCCCATTCCCTGGGGAGCCTGGGCAGTGCCCAGCACCCTCTGGGGCAAGAACCTTGCCCTGAGCTCCAGCCTGACCTGCCCTGGCCCAGCTCCAGCCGTTCCCTGGCTGCTGTCCCTGTCCCAGAGCAGAGATGGGAGCTGCCCCTCGGGAGGAGCTGCAGATCCCTGAGCTCTGCCCTCAGTATGCCCTGCTCCAGCTGCACACACCAAGAGCCCTCAGCTGCTCCTCCTGTGGCCCCTCCTGACCCTTCAGAATATTCCTGGCCCTCCTCTGGACACTCTTTGATAGCTTTAGATCCTTTTTACACTGTGATGCCCAAAACTGCACCCAGGACTTGAGGTGAGGCTCCAATGCAGGGAATGATCCCCAGAAATCAAAGGAGTGAGTCTGAATGTCCCCTTCAGCTGCAGATCCTTGAGGAAATGCAGGAACTATTAAGTAACAACAGATACCCCATGAAGGCAATGCCAACACACCTGAGTGGTGTTACACTGAGAGCAGCAATGCTCAAGAGTGCACTCGGGAGGAGATCACAGAACAAGACAAGAAAAACTGGCAGCAGTTTGGCAAAAAAACTCAAGCCAGACCTGCACTATATTAACTGTGGAGCTGAATTCCCTGAAATGAGTCCTGCAAACAGGGAATTCTGCAACAACTGCCACAGAAAGGAGCATTAAGCAAAGATATGCAAAGTTATCAAGGCTGTGTAATCACAGTAACAATGCAGAGAGCAGGGAAGGTCTTCACTGTAAAGATGTCCTAAAGAAAGGAAAGAAAATAGTGGAGGAATTAAAAAGCAACATGTACACACTCAAATCAAACTCAACCAAGGCCCTCAGGTGAAGTGTGGACAGAGTCAGGAAACCCAGGAGTGTGAGAATGTGAGCCAGAGCATAAAACAAAACACTGAAATACCAAATCATGGGGAAAACAGAGAAGTTCCCAGTGCCAGGGACATGGTTTGCCAAATGTGTGTGTATGTGGGGTGGGCTCACTTGGCTGTAGGATCACTTTGGGGATTGGGAAGATTTAAGGCCAGGAAACTCTCAGACATTTGTTTAGTCAATGAGGCAGCTGGTTGTGCTCTGCCCTTTGCACTGAAGAGATCAGGTTTTGCAGGAACTAAAATGCAGAGGGGATGGCATTGTTCCATGGCTGCTTTATGGTGGCTGGATGCGTGCAGGGATGGCATTGGGAAAAGGTTGTGGCCCTCGAGAATAACCTTGTGCAGGTATAAAAAGGTGCTCACTCTGGAAACACTAAGGCTGGGAAGAGCTGCAGAACAGCAGCTCAGTGCTCCAGATGTCCAGAAAATATTCTTTTCTTATCCAAGTACCAGTTACAGAATCACAGAATAACGAGGTTGGAAGAGACCTCTAGGATCATCAAGTCCAACCTGTGCCCTAACACCTCAACTAGACTATAGCACCAAGTGCCATGTCCAGTCTTTTTCTAAACACATCCAGAGATGGGGATTCCACCACCTCCCTGGGAAGACAATTCCAGTACTTTATTATTCTTTTGGTGAAGAATTTTTTCCTAATATCCAACCTGTACCTTCCCTGACGTAGCTTGAGACTGTGTCCTCTTGTTCTGTCAGTGCTGCCCGGTGGAAGAGACCGACCCCAGCTGTCCACAACCTCCCTTCAGGGAGTTGTGGAGAGCAATGAGGTCACCTCTGAGCCTCCTCTTCTCCAGGCTGAACAACCCCAGTTCCTTCAAACGTTCCTCACAGGGTTTGTGTTCCAAGTTACTCTATATTTGATGGGTCTCACATCCTGAAATGGCCCCTAGAGTGTCCAGTTCACCTGTGCTTCAAAACCAGCAGCTGAGGGCTCTTTGAAATTACTTTTTTGGAAAAAATGGAAAAGTCATGGAAAGCAGTAGCACAGTTACATAACCAGTCATCAGCCCAGGTTTGGGGTCAGCACGAATGACTTCACACACACAATTCTAGAGGTTTCATCAGTGAGGACCAAGAAACTTCCATCAGGAGTAATAATGGACCCTCCTTTAAAAGCAGATTTATGGACAGAGTGTTCACATTTTTGAGTCAAAATGGTCTGAATCGAGCAGGGAATTTCTCCAGGGGTCAGCCCTACCACTTCCAGTTGAAGCACACCCCAGACTGGGACCAGGGCAGTTGTTCTCACAAATTGGTCATTGAAATAGGCCAGTTATGGAGAAGGAATTCTACAAACCCTTCATCTGGAGGTGGGATGACATGATCTGACATTCTCAGCACCAGGCAGAGCGTCAGCCTTGGCAATCAGTTACCCTGGCCTGTAAACAAGTGTGTAATCACAGCCCTCACTGCAGCATTCATGGCAGCACACCTGGGAAGGTGTGCTCTTGAAGAGAAATCCACCAAAGAGCTTTCAGCCTGGCAGATTTTGATTGCACCTCCACAGATGTAATTATGGGATGCCTTGGCTTCATTAACCACCACAAGGTTTCATTAACATCTTGAAGGCTTCCTTCCCCATTTGTCCCAGGTAGTGGATGGCACAGAGCCTGTGCAGGGACAGGTCCCTCTGACCCACCTGGCAGCTCGTGACTCAGAAACACTTCAGTGCCACGAAGCAATGCAAACATGTAGCCCTTTATTATCTCTTTTCACCCAGATGAATGAACCCTGAATCAGATGTCAATAAGTGCTTGGCATTCCTGGAGATCTCAGCATGCTGGTGAGTTTATCTTCCTACAATTTCCTTTTTGAGAAAACAACAAATGGCCTCAGCACCCGCTGCTCTTTGCAATAGGAAGCTGTGGTAGAGGTTGAGCAACCCAAGGAATGCTTGAAACACCCACTTGAGTTTTGGCTCTGGATCCCTGTGCTTTGCATTTCTCCATGTTCTTTTGGGTAGATGCATCAGTTTCTCAATTCCTGCCGCTTGGCCTCAGTGTTAGCAGAGGATCCTCCTCTGCTTGCCAGAAGCCATTGTTGTGTTTATGGAGCAGAGTGCACAGGGTAGAAGCAGAGGAACGAGCACAGGAGTGGCACATGAACACATCACAGCTCTTACTAGGGCAGGAGAAAGGCTGGGCGGGGACTGGCCATGGCATGGAGTTATCAGGACAAACCCAACATCCTCCTCATGACACAGTGTTGGGTTCACGCCTTTTACCTGCACAGCTCACTTTTGGTTCCTGCTGAGCCCTGGGAAGCTCCTGCTCAGCTGTCCCATTGCTGCACCTTGCTCAGGAGCAGCTCACCCAGAGCTCTGGTGCTGCACGTGGTGACAGTGCGGGTGGCAGGTTGTGACACTCACATTCTCTGGACAGAGAGACATAACTCTGTCTCTCAGGAGAAGCACAGAGAGAAGAAGAGAAAACAATCTTTATCTCTGCTCCTTTGTTTTGCCCATGTGGAGTGTGGTGTGGAGATTGTTCACCTGGGGTGACTGCTGGGTTGGATCCTGGTGAAGGTTGTTTGGGGTCAGTGACCAATGGGACCCAGCTGTGTTGGGCTCTCAGCAGAGTCACGAGTTTGAGTTAGTTAGACAGGTAAGTAAGAAGTATGTAGAATAGTACAGTATCCCTTTAAATAGTATATTAATGTAATATAGTATAGTTTTAATAAAGCTATCCTTCAGCCTCCTGATCTGGAGCCACACATCATCATTTCTTCCCGCCTCCGGGGTCGCCTGATTTGCTATAGCAGGTGCCTCACTGAACCCATCACCTCTGCAGCAATGGGAAGTTTAGCTCCCTGCCCAGCCTGCCAGGGCTGTGCATGGCTCTGGGTGCTCTGGTACCTCAGCCCAGAAACCCCCACAAGCACGGGCCACCCCTGCAGGTGGATTTGGGGAGTCAGTGTCACCCTGTCATTGTCACCCTGGTGGGCTGCTGAGCCACCCCTGAGGTTGTTACCGCCACCCACCTTTCCACAGGACACAGACAGGGGACAAGGTACAGCTTGTGACATCCCCCAGCAGTTACACTTTGAATTCCCCATGTCAGAGCACACCTGGAACTTCAGGAGTCTCCATCCCCTGTGTGTTTGTGCTTTTCTAACCCACAGCCTCAGCTCCAGACCACAGGTGGTGGTCTGGATATTCTCTGGGCTGCACTGGGTTTGTCACAATCCTGTCCTTGGTGCTGTGAAGAGAGACTTTTTCCTCTTGGAGATACAGGAGAGGAACTGACTGATGTTACAATTCCACCTGGGAAGTTTATGAAGTCCTTCCTACCAGTGTCTGGTGGGAGCTGAGTTATTGCTGTAAGTCCTGTACATCCTCCCTCTCCTGCTGCTTTCCCAAATGAGCACCTTTGACTGCCAGAGGGAATGAGAGATCCCAGACTTGTGTATGGACATGTGCTAAGAGCTCCAGGATCAATTCCCTGCTCCCCAAGAGGAGAATATCTCCTAGCTCCTTGTCTGGATGACATGGAAGAGCTTTCTACCCGTTTCTTACCTGCCTGTGACCTAAAGGAGCCATGGTTGGGGCTGTATTCCCAATCTGACCAGCCTGGAGGACATCCAGCCCTGGGTTGTCAGCACCCCTGGGAGCTGGCTGAGCTGCTGAGCGTTGCACTGACACACACCACAGGCAGAAAACCCCTCAGAAGAGCAGTTTGCTGCACAAACTACTCTTTTCCTTCTCTCACAGAGCTCTGCAGGGGCTATCTCCAGCGTGCTGAGTTCCTGCAGCCTCTGCACATTTCCTGTTTTCATTCCAGTATCTGCAGTGCTAACATACCGTGTGCCTCAAATTCCAGCCCTGACGCACCAGGAAAAAGGGACAGGGGCAGAGTCGTGGGGTTCTCAGAGTCTCTCGTGCCTTTTCTGCAGCCAGCCTGGGGATACTGATGACTCCCTGACTCCTTCCTTCTTCCTTTTTTTTTTTCTTTCTTTCTCTCTTCTAATTCCCAGACATGCTGCTGTCCCTCAGCACTTTGATGCTGCAGTATTCTGACAGGGAAGGGCATGGATTTGGCCTCTTTTCCTAAAAGCAGCAGCTGGGAAGAGCTGAATCAGAGCTGCTGGTCTGGTGAGAAAGTGTGCACAAAAGACTGCTCTGAGGCCTAAGACCTTCTGCCAAAATGTAAAACCATAAAAACCATATTCTGCCACTATAAAACCATCTCCCCACACACCAGTAACTTTCTAATTCCTCCTCCTAATGGCATAAATCAGGCGTAAACCCCTTAAGCCACTGGAAGGATTGTCTTGGCAAATATTTGATAACTTTGCTTGGAGTTCAGAGTCAGCCAGATCCATCCCTCCTGTGCCTTCCCTCAGCTCCCAGACAGCACTGAAAGCAGGACCCAGGACACACTGAACTTGGCCAAAAACTTGGGACAAATTCTGTTCTTTTTAATCCCATAGTTAGTTGAAGCCTGATGCTGACAGCAGAAACAGAAAGCTGAGGCTGGTCTGAGACCCAAGCTCTGATCACCAGCACAGGAAGGTATTTCCAGCCCCAAGAATGGCAGCTGCTGTTGGCAGGTGATGCCATGGGGGATCATGGATCAGTCCATGGATGGGCCAGACATGAACCTTCAACTGCACGAACTCCGAGAACAAGAATTTAGGAAGACTCATAAAAGGAAGTGAAACTTTTTCTGCACACGAGGAATACCCTGTTGTGATAATAGACAGCAAAGAGAAACGCAGCAGGGATGTTCAGGGCTTGAGCCAACCTCGTTTAAGCTGATCCTGAGAGACTGGGCTGTGCTTGGCATAGAGGGAGGTGTCCTGGCATAGAGGGAGGTGTCCTGGCACAGAGGGAGGTGTCCTGGCACAGAGGGAGGTGTCCTGGCATAGATGGAGGTGTTCTGCACCTGCTGCTGCGAGGCTCTGGCACTTTCTGGCCACTGTCACCTGGAGCAGCCAGGCCACACGTGTGGCACTTGCTCTGAGGAGCTCCAGTGTTCTCACAGCCCTCAGGGGAAGGCATGGGGACAGCAGGAGTCCATTTCCTGGACAGACTGGTGCTTGTGGAGCAGGACCATGGGGCTGTTCTCAGCTCAGGGGGTCCATGGGCAAAAAGCAGATGCAGGGCTGAGTCCCCAGGTGGGTGCAGGACACACTCACCTGCTGAGCACACACTCCCCCCACACAGCCCTGGGTGGGAAGGGGGTGAGCAGCACCTTTTGAAAGCTTTTTTATTTCATCACACACTGAGGCTTTCCCAGTGTTTTAAGCAGGGCAGGCACGGTGCAGTGTGAGCCACTGCTGCCCTTAATCCCACAAAGCTCCCTCCACCCCAGCCTTGGTCTCACACAGTCCTGCCCTCCCACTGCTGCCTGTCCTGCAGGCCAGAATCTGTGTTCTGGGGAGGAAGGTGGGCAGCACTGAGGTTTGTGAGCAAGAGAAACCAGGAGGCTGGAGCTCCTGAGCCATCTGTCTCACCCTGACCGCTGTGCCCAGCCTTCCTGTCAGCCCCTCTGCTGCTGGCAGCACTCCCAGAACCCTCCACTTGTGACCAGCCAACATGCCCTTCACTTTTCCCTCTCAACCTTAATTTAATGGGTTTGGGAGTCCAATCTGAGCACTGCTTCCAGATAAAACATCTGCTCCAGATAAAAGCATCAGCTGGAGGCATCAATGGGATTTGTAAGTACATGAGGAACAGAAGGTGCCCTGAGAATGGACCCAACCTTCACAGGCAGAAGCCAACAGGACCATCACAGGGTACGGTGTGGGCAAGGCTGGGGGACCTTGATGGAGGAAGAGGAGGCACAGAGGCCCTTCTCTTGTGTCCAGCTGGGCCCAGCAGGCTCTGAGAGGGTTTGGTGAGGAGCAGGTCACTGGGGCAGTGTGGGGTGAGAGGAGTCACACAGCAAGGAGAGGGAGGAGGTGGAGGGGCAGAGGCAGGGAAAGGCCAGTGGGAGCTGTGTCAGGGTTAGTGATGGTGTGGGAGCAGAGGAAGGCTTCTGCTGACTTCCCTCTCACTGGCACCGTGGATGTGTCCAGCCCTGGTGCCTCCAGTGGGAAGGAAGAGTTCCAGCCCTGGGGTGCCCTTGAGAAGGAAGCACTGCTTTGTCCCTGCCTCAGAATCCCATCCTATAAACCAGTGCCTGCACTGACTCCTCCCCAGCACAGCATTCCCCGTGAGCTCCAGGGCTGGAAGAGGCACCAGGGTGACCCCCCAGCCCAAGGGTGTCCAGCCAGAGCTTCTCTTCAGCCCTGTCCAGGGGCAGCTGCAGCCCAGCCCAGCCCTCAGAGCTGCCTGGGGACACTTAAGGACACAATGATGCTGCAGGATGTGATGCCTTACATTTTAGCTTTTATATTTTTCAGATCCTGTACTGCATTAGTGCATAACTCCAAATTCCATATAAAGTGTTCGTTACTGCCTTCACATGTTGGTCAGACAGAACAATCCCTCCAGGCCTGAGAACCAGGGACACCCTACAGCCTCGGGCCCTGAAAAATATAAACAAAAGTGAATTGGGGAGGGGGGGAGCAAACTGGGGGTAAATGACTTCATTACCTGAAGCTGTAATTGGAGAATTAACCCCTGATATGCAAATAGACCCTGAGAAACTCGTGACCATTGTCCATTCCGGGTGCAGCCTCTGGGAGGCTTTGGCTGCCCAAGGTGTATCCATTGAAGGCCTTTAATAAAAACCCACTTTATTCTCTTAACTCTGTCCAGCCCCTGTTCTAGGGAGCCACTCCAGGCATCAGGTGGAAGATCCCTCCTTACTGGAAGAAGGTGAGGTCTGGGTTTGTCACTGAGATCTGGGAATGTCCCAGTTCCCTGGGACCTGCTGGCTCACCGTGGGGACCTGTGAGACCAAGCCCTGCCTCTTGCTTGTAGCAGCACCAGGGCCCTGCAGCAGAGCAGTAGATCTCCTTTTTTTTTTCTTTTTCTTTATGTCTTTCAAATGAATCCTACCCCTCTGCTTCTCTCCCAGCACAGGCAACGTCACTTCGGGGTGTCAAAAGTGTCAAAAGCAAAATCCAGATTCCCTCTCCTGGGACACAGCTTCTGTAAAAGTCCTGGAAACTGGAAGAAAACAGCAGGGAAAAGAGCAAGGAAATGCCACTGTAGGTGAGTGACTGTGAATAATCCCCATGCTCACATTTTCTTCTGTGTTATTATCCTTTTTAAAAATTAAAGATGGTAATAGGTTACTGTAGTGGAAAGTGAGATAATGGGGAGATTTTAGGGAGATAAAGTTATAATGGTATCCAGGGAGGGAGGGCAATAGGGACAGAAAATTGAAAGAGATTCATTATGAACTTATCCTCCCTTATAAATATTCCCCCAGGTTAGGACTATGGTGTTAATAATTAACCAGAATCTTATGAAGGCTAAAATAACTGCAGCATGCACAAAGCTCCTCACTTCAGCACTCACCATGTGCACAAGCCTGGCCTGCCACTCATCCAAGTTACTGTGGTAACTGTACATCTGCTTCCCACAATATCCTTCATTAATCATTTACACACGGGGGGAAGAATAAAGTCTTGCAGGAATGATGCCATGGGAGCTATTTCTGCTCACCTGCACTGGTGAGTGAGACCAGCTCTGAACCTCTCCAGCCCTCACAGGCCCCAGTCCCAGGTGCTGGCTAAAGGAAGGGAATGCACATCAGTCCCATCTATCAGGTGGGAGGAGATATCTGTGTGCTGAATGTGCCCAGTCCTTGTCCAGCATGGATTTCAGACTGCTCTGGTTCTTTGGTGTCTATTGTATATGCAGGTGAACCCGGTGGGAAAAGTCCTGATGTCTGACTCCAGTTCAGAAGGCGGAATGAATTCTTTATTATAACTATGCTATAATACATTAATATACTATATAAAGGAAGATACTAAAACTACAAACCTACTTGTTCTAACTACCATATCTAACTAACCCACAACTCGTGACCTTCTCTGAGAGTGCAGCCACAGGTGGATTGGATTGGCCACCAGGCTCAAACAATCCTCACCAGAATCCAACCAAGCAATCACCCCAGGTTAACAATTCTCCAAGCACATTCCACATGGGAAAAACAAGGAGCAGAAATAGAAATTGTTTTCTCTTTCCTCTCTCTGTGCTCCTCTATGAAAAAATCCTGAGAGAGAGAAGAATGTGCCTGCCACAGGTGTCTTTCTGTAAAGCACTAGAAAATGAGCTTGAGCACTATGGCCCTTCTCACCGGTGCTTCTTTCCTTCTGCTTCATGGCTCTCATGGCTCCTGTGCTGTTGGGAAGGGACCTCTAGAAGCCTCCAGTCCTCCTCCCACTCAGAGCAGGACCATCTCCAGCAGTGATCAGTCACCCTGGCTGTGTTTCTGTCCACTGAAGATGCATGTCCCACACTCTCTGACCCAAAAAGTCCAAGGAGTCAGTGGGAGGAGGGCTTGGAGGAGTAAGAAAATTCCTCTGGCTGTTGCAGTGCAATGGCTCTTTGGGATGTCCATGCCATAAAAGCAGAGGAGCACGTGCCATTGACCAGGAGGTGAAGTGCCATGTGCACACAGAGGTGACAGTCAGAAAAATCCTTCAGAAAAGCCTGCTGAGACCTGCAGAGGAGCCTCTCGTGACAGCAGAGCCCATGACTGAAGGAAAGGCTGATGGTGTGGAACAAAGGGACAGCAAATGTTCCTCAAAGGGTTAATCTTCAACCACACTGTGGCACAGGTCAGGCTGCAGGAGGTGAATCACAGAATCGTAGAAACATGGAATAACAGAATCACAGAATTATTTGGGCCGGAAGGGACCTTAAAGTCCATCTCATTCCATCCCCTGCCATGGACAGGGACACCTTCCACTGTCCCAGGGTGCTCCAAGCCCTGTCCAGCCTGGCCTTGGACACTTCCAGGGATGGGGCAGCCACACCTGTGCCAGAGCCTCTCCACCCTCTCAGGGAACAATTCCTTCTGTGTATGTCACCTAAACTTCCCCCCTTTCAGTTTGAAGCCTTCCCCCTTTGTCCTGCCAGGGTTGTGGACTGTGGGGCTGTGGGTGTCCCTGTCCCACAGGCCTCACCTCCATCTCCCGAGGGCACAGCAAGGACCACATCCAGCACCAGCACAGCCTCACTGGAAGCCCAGTGTTCCCAGCAGCAGAAAAGGCAGGACCCCTCTTCCCCATGAACTCCTGTGCTCTGTGCCCTGGATAAAGGGAATCTGACCAAAGCATCCTAAAGAACAGGACAGGACCAGGACGTGTGTCGGAACCCAGAATGTCCCTTGGACACTCTTGGATGTTCCGGGGCCAGGTCAGAAGCATTTGAGACCCTGGAATGCAGCCGCAGACCCCTGTGGCTTTGAACCTGATCCATGGAACAATTTACCAACCTTGCAGGAAGAACAAGAAATCACAAAAGTTTAGATGTTATAGTAGAAGTAGTCACAAAGTGAAAGGAAGAATCTTTGAGTGCTGTACAGCAGGGTTTTAGGCCTTGTACAGAGGAGTCTGAGTTTTGTACATGGGGGTCAGAAGTTCTAAGATGGAGGGACTTGGGTGTGCCCTGTCCTCTTTCCTTCTTCTCCCTAACCTCCATGTTCTTGGTGATGTTGGCACTCACAGATTGGTTTAGAGTAGAAAGTCACTGTTCAATATAGGTGATGGGCGTTGGGGAAAAACCATAAACATTTAATACATAATGTATGATATAAAAGATGGCACCAGCCCCCTGGGAGTCAGTGTGTGCCTTTGCCTAACTGCTGGATAGACCGCAGCAGTTCAGGGAGAAATCTTTTAGATAACACACAATAAACTACCTTGAGACTGGATGACTGAAGCCTACTGAGTCTTTCTTTGGAGGCACGGGTTGGAGGAGAGACTTTTCCACCTTTCTGGGCCACCCCAAGCAGGGAGTGAGCCCGGACAGACGTGTCCCTGGGTTTCTCAGCTCTGGGAAGAAGAGTGAGCCTGCCCCTGCAGCCGGGTGCAGAAGGTGTCAGTACTGAGTCACTGTTTTACAACCTCAGTGCCAGGAGGAGGCGAGGTGAGGAGGGGCTGCTGCAGAGGACTCAGCATGAGGGAGTTACTTGCTCCTTGCAGGAGCTGGGCTGCAGTGCCCCTTCCAGCTCAGGATATTCTCTGATCCCCATTTGCAGCTGCAGGAGTGTGCCTGGAGAGGGGAGATGTCGGGAGCTGGGAGTTCAGCTCTGGGAACTCACAACCCCAGTGCTCCTCCAGGTCGCACAGGGCTGCAGCACACACTCCAGGAAAGCCTTGACTTCCCAGGAATATTCCAGAACATACTCGAACCATGGGTACCCAGTCCTGGCAGGGAGTTTTGGCATCAGTGGGGAACTCATGCTGGAGTGATTCCAAGTCTCTCTGCAGCACGGGCAGAGCCGGCCCTTCGTTGTCCTTTGGGTGACAGCTCAGTGACAGAGCAGCTGAATGGGAAAGGGGGTTTGGGGCTGCCTGTCCTGCATCCCACAGGGCTGTGTACTGCTTGCCTCAGGCTAACAGTCTCCCTGAAGTTTTGGAAGTGATCCAAGAGCAGCACAGAGGAACCCCTTCCCTTCCACAGGCGAAGGGAGGAGATGATGTGATTCACCTCCTCAGGCACAGGAGGTGCTGACCCTGAGCAGGACCAGCCCTGGGCTGGCAAGGAAAGAACCCTCAGAGCAGCCCCGGCAGCACAGCAGCCTCTGCCCAGCACCACGCAGCCCTTGGTAATGAGGACAGCAAATTAGAGTTCTTTAAATAACCAAGACCTCTTCGGGAAAGGGAGTAAGGTCCTCAGACGGCCTGATCTTCACTTAATCCCTGCAAACAGACACCTCTGATTAGGAGGATTGGTTTCTTCTGGAGGGGAGCAGATTGAGGGCTTTGCCTGGCAAGAGCGAAATAACATCTGGCGCTGTATTTCCTAAAAGCAGGGAGCCCCCGACTCCTGTCCCCAATTTAATGCTCAGCATCCTCATTCCTCCTCATCCCAGCACCAAACCCCCTTCACTGGCATCTGACCGAGAGCAGGAGCAGCCCGTGGCTCAGCAGAGCCCTGGCACACGTCGTGCCAGGGTCAGAGAGGGGCCCTGAGCCCCTGGAAGGGCTGGCAGGACGGGCAGTGGTGGCAGGAGCTGCCCTCGAGGACTCGGTGCCAGCTCTGTGGCACGGGCTGGGCAGCAGCTCTGCTCCTCACCCCCTGTGCCACTCAGTGACGCAGAGGTCTCCGTTAATGAGCAGGGACGCTAATGAATCTGTGTGTTATCTCCGTGTATCCTCTGCCTCCAGCACAGCCCCAGGGCGCCTCAAGCAAACAAACGAAGGAAACACGAAGGAAACATGTCTATTAGGGCTTGCCAGCACCTGGGCTCTGCACCCCTTCCCCCGGAGCATTCAGGGCAATGTACATTCACAGCAGCAATTTCTACAGAGCCACAGCAAATATTTTTGCTGATGGGTTTCTGCTAGATTTGCCAGGCTTTTTTTTTTTTTTTTTTTTTTCAAAACCAAAAGTGAGATTTCTTTTTTCCTTCTTTTTTTAATGCTAATTTGCATAATGAGAATCTGAAAAGTCGCCCCTCCCCCAAGATATACACAGTTTTCTGTGTTGATGAAGATCAGATTTGGCTGAAAATAATTTTGATGGAAAATGTTCAGCTGCCTCTGCAGCAGGATAAAGCCCTGACAGAGCCCTGCCACGCAGAACTGCTGGCATGACCAAATGACTTTGCTTTAAGAGGCAGCAAGAGAACAGCCCCTGGCAAGGAGGGAAGAGCCCTTTCCATCCCATTCTTGGAGAAGCCTTAGAGATGTAGGAGACCCACTGAAGTGTTTCAAAGCACCCTGGTGAGGAACATGTCTTTTTCTGGCTGTTTTCTTTCCATGCTGACCTGAACACACCTTCCAGAGGAATGCTGGCCAGGGGGAGGATGCTGAGGAGATGCAGGGTACCAAGAGGTTTGGCACCTGGACAAGGACACGGCCAAGGAGAAGGAAGGGACACCAGCTCTATATTTTCCTATCCCAAGTCATTTTTGCAATGGTCCACTCCCAAGAGGTTTTTTGGGTAGCAGTAGCCCCAAAGTTGGGTGCCAGCAGGGAATTCCAGCACTGACAGGGAGTGTGGGTGGAATGCTGGATCATGTGGGATGGCTCTGCAGAAGAGGTGAGGTGTGTGCTGGAGCTGCCACAACTCCCTGCAGGAAGAGACCTCTCCAGGTGCCAGGGAGGTCTCAAAACTCCGAACTCTTTTGGTCCAGAGGGAATTCTGCCTGCTGGGAGTGAGAGAGCATGCTACAGAGCAGCACATCTACAGGAACCCAACAGGAAGGGCAGTGGAGCAACAACAAGGCAGTTTTGTAGGAAACACTGGGCTGAACTCACTGGAGCCCTGAGTGTCAGCTGCCAACAGGCAGAACATCTCAGGTATCAGTGCTACCGCAGGCCTACACCTGAGCAGTACATCAAAGAGCTCTGGAAATATGTTCAGGCACTGGGACCAAGCACTGTGAGCAGCCCACGCTGTCTCATGAAACTCCCTGGTCCCTGCAGCAGCATGGATCCATCCAAAGTTGTAATTAGATGATCTTTAGGGTCTGCAGGTTGGGCTCTGCTTTTGGTGAGGGTGCTGTGCAAGACAGGCTCACTCTCCAGGATGCTGGAACCAGGCTTGTGCTGGATTTTCACCCAGGGTCCCATGGCCCAAGCTGGGGCAGGGGCTGGGGACAAGTGGGGGTGGCAGAGGTCTCCTGCTGGCTGGCTGGACCTCACACACCTGGCAGGGCTGGCTCTGGAGTGCTGCTCTGCCTCATCTCACTGCACCCAGCCATGGTGAGCAGGAGGGAGGAGGGAACTGTCTCTTTGTATATTTTGCACTGCAACCTTTTGGGGTGGAAAATAGCTCTAAGCACCAAAGAAGAGAAGGAAAGTGCATTTTAATGATATGTGTCTTACATCTGAATGAGCATCTCAGATTACAGTGTCATTCGGCTCCATGTGAGGAAATCCAGCCAGTGAAAAACCTCCCATCATCTCCTTCTACATTAATACACATATTTATGTTTTACAGCTTAATTTCAACAGTTACATTTTTTCAAAAGTAATTAAACTAGTTTTCAAATGGAGAAATAACCTAATGTACTCCCTGCTCACCAACTACACATGAATACTAAAGAAAGTGGTCAGGAACGGATCTATTTGTGAAAAAATATATAAATTAATTAGATGCAGTTTTTCTTCCCTGCAGCTTCATTCAACCTTTATATCAAAAATGACATGAAATGCATCTGGGTTCATTTGTTTAAAAATTTCCTTTGAACACATCTCCATCTCCATTTAAATTAAAAAATGACTTAGCACAAGGAATAACAAAAAGCCTTCTGTGCAGGAATACAATGAGTAATGAACTTCAAATCATATCTGCATGAAAAATTGTCAAGTTGGATATTGTTTTTCCATGTGACCTGTTTTTTTCTAATTATTATATTTTTCCTGGCTCTGATTTTATAAACAGTGGCACCTCTCCCCTTAGCTGGCTCTAAAAGAGGTTTGTTTAATCTTTGACATTTCCTATTTCACAGGCTGCTTTGCAAGTGTCACACAATAGAGCTTTGTTGGTCTCAGTTTAATTAAACACCATTTCTTTGCTTTAAGTAGCAAAGACAGTGACACTTTAAAAAGTTCCTTTTCTGCTTGAAAAATAATACAGTGTCAGTGAGTAATTAAAATATACAAATCATCAGAATTGATTAACATCCTGACCACTTTTAAGTGCTTAAGTGTCTTTATTTCTGGACATTTCATTTGAAAGGGTTTTTGGAGATTGATAGAATTAGCAAGTATCATTTTGGTGATGCTCTCCAGGGTCATGGACAGGGACTCTCCCATTTCCCAGCAGCTAGATGAGGGACTCGAGGTCACTGGATATGGAGTCCTGGTCTCTGTCTCCTCTGAATATGCAAAGCCCCTGCTCCAGCACAACTCCCCATGCCAGGGTGTTGCAGCACTTGGAAAAATGAGGTCTGGAGGAGCCAACAAGATTCCAGTGCACTTAAGACCTTTTCTGATTTTCTGGTTTCTTCAAGAAAAAAACAGCTGTGCCTAATTTCCAAAGAGTGCTGTACCAGCTGTAGCTGGGAAGGCCCAGAGAGGGTTCTCTCATCACCTCACCCACTCTGCATGGACTGGAGACTCCCAACCCCACTCCCACCCTGTCTGCAGAGCACCTTGGGCTCCCAGACCCTGATTCCCGAGCAGTTCACATGTGCCTGCCCAGTGACCCACCAAAACTCAGCGTAGCCATTCCCATACACCAGCCCATCAATATTTATTGGGGTAATTTTTACCCATCTGAATAATAGAAATTGCAGATGAAAAAGCCAGGCAGTGGCAGTGGCAGGAAGGAAATTGGGTGTTGCAGCTCTCAGTCGAGTGCCTGGAAGTGGCTGCTCTGGTCTTGAAATGAAGCTTTGAGCCTTTCATTCCATTGCACCTACTTGCTCCAAACCGGTTCTTCTTCCTCTTTCATGAGTGCACTTTTCAAATGATAATGGGCTGGTGTCACGACCTTGCTGAAGCAGAGACTGCAGTGCTAAAAATATTAACGCTTTTCATCTTCGCTTCTGAGTCCCAGACGGGTCTGCTGGTTTTCTCTGAACGTTTTAAACACATTGATGTCACTATAGGAATGAACTTGCCCCTTTGTGCCTATAATATGATAATCCACCAGCAATCCATGTGAATTTTGATTTCATAACCATCGGGGCTGTGCCCATCAGACTGGTGGAGCATCAGACTGGGATGCTCCACCAGTATCCCAGACTGGGATGTCTCCACCAGCTCCAGGTAATTCCTACTGTGTGTACCTGAAACTGCCCCCACTCCACAGAGTCCTGTCCTGAAGAAACAGGCTCATGCACAGATTTTGAAGGCAAGAGAAGAAAAACGATCAGCGTTGGGAGAAAAATGAAACAGAACCCAAAGATCCACCAGATTGCTGGAGCATCAGACTGGGATGCTCCACAGCAACCTTGGGCAGCACACACACCACCAAGGGCAGAGACTTCATCTTTTTCTACTTCATCTTTTTCTACATGTCCACCCTCCACTCTGTTTTTCCTCTGCCATCCCTGGCACAGGAACAGGAAATCCCTCCACCTTTGACACCAATGATTGACTTTATTACCTTGAATTGGGCAGGCTCCTGAGAACCCACAAACCTGTGTCAGAGCACATCCCAACCTACAAAAGCTCGGCAAATCTGCCCCCCAGACACACCCAGCTCTGACCTCTGAACAGGTTTTCCAGAAAGACTTCATCCCCTGGGAGGGGTGGTCTCGCCATCAGTAATCACAGCAGGAGTCCTTTTCTTGTGGTACTTGGTGGAAATCTCAGCTTCTCAGATAGGAAAAGTGGACATTAACACCTCAGGGTAAAACTGGTGATACAGAACCAACAATAAAGTTCTTGTCTTCCATAGTCTGCAGCAAAAAGCTCTGAAAAGGAGGCAATGTTTTCCTTAGATAACTGATAATAGTCTGGGTATAATGTGCAGCCAATTTAATACTTAACCACTTTCTGCCTATAGCAGGTGTTTGTTTAAGAGAGATTTCACGGTACAGAGAGAGGTAAATAGCAGATTTCTTCCTTTAATGGGCCTCAGGCTCATTAAACAACATTTCACTTTCCCCTGCACAAGGTTTTTATTCATTAAAGGGATTCACTCTATTTCCAAGGGTGTTTTTTTCTCCTTTATTGACAATTCACCTAATGTGCTGAAAGTTGTGTATCTGAGTGGGGGACAGACAGCCACAGTGCCTCTGCTCGCAGCCTGAGCGCACTTCTACCTCCACAAGTGGCTCCTCTCACTCTAAAAACAAAACTTGACAAATTTCATGTTTCCTGGATTAATTCTTTTCTGAAAAACAAATTGTATCTTCAAAAGGCTGTATTTTGCAACCTCAGAACAGTCATGTCAGCAGCCCCAGAAAGGCATCGAGTTTACTTTTGAGATGGACCAACTCAAATTCAAACTGAAAAATCTCCACCAAATCTTTGAGTTCTGTTTCATTTTTCTCCCAACACTGATTGTTTTTCTTCTCTTGCCTCCAAAAACTATGCATGAGCCTGTTTCTTCAGGAAAGGACTCTGTGGAACGGGGGCAATTTCAGGTACACACAGTAGGAATTACCTGGGCAAGAAAGAGCTGTGAAGTAAGGAAACCATCAAACACTGAAGGAGGCTATAAATGGTCTCAGGTGTGTCATCTGGGTGTTTTATCTCTTCAACTGACAGTTCTTCCTCAGGAGACTGCCCTTGCCCTCACCTGGCCAACCTGAGCCGGTCTGTGAGCCCCCATGGGCATCACACGTTTATTTTCACACACACAGATGTCCAGGCCAAGAGGACAGTGGTGAAACTTTATTGGAAAATCACAGAATCACAGAATCTATCAGGTTGGAAAATGCTTTTAAAATTATTGAGGACAAGCATCAGGTAGCACCACCACCATGTTCACCACTAAACCATGCCCTCAAGGGCCACATCCACTCACTTTTTGAGCACTTCCAGGGATGGTGATTCCACCACTGCCCTGGGCAGCCTGTGACAGGGCTGGACAACCTTTCTGTGGGAAAAAAAAAAAAATCCTAATATCTAATGTAAACAACCCTGGTGCAATATGTAATATTTTGCTGGTTATCAAAATTTATTTTACTGCCAAAGAATTCAGCCCAGAAGCCTTATTCCCCTGAAACCTGTTTCATGTCTTCTCAACTGACTCATGATGCAATAATAGCTCAAAATAAAACCCCCAAATCTCATGTGTGAGCACTGCATGAGCTGAGGACAATTTGCACCCACCTGGGTTCAAAGGTGCAGCTCCTGAGCCACCACGGGACTGTGGAAGCAGAGCTCCTGCTCAGGAGATGTGCTCCTGTGAAGTCCTTGGCTTCACACTGGAAAGAATAAAAGGTCAGATGCAGCAGCTCACCCACACCATCCACAACTCCATCCACTGGGATAAAAGGTGTTTCTTCTGAGGAAAAGAAAAGCAGTGAACCAGAAAAAGAGCTTTGAATTAATGGCTATATAATTTGGCAGTGGGATTTGAAAGTTCCCAATCAAAGAGAGATTAATGGTCCGGATAAAATATAAATACCAAAAGAAACAGATGCTCCATGTTTGCACACCTGGCAGAGCAGTGGAACAAGGCAGGAACAGCCGCATCAGCCCAAGGCCTTGATGGGGCTGGTCTACCACGACCTCCACCACCAGCAACTCAACTCAGCAGTCTAATCAAAAGCTCAAGCAGCATTTCTCTTGTGTCCTTTATGGAAGAGTTTAGGATTAGTTTGCTGTCTAAAGTTCTTCACAACATCAGGCCTGTGGAAGTAAACAAATAGTGGAGGAGACAAATTGTGATGGCACCATCACTGCTGGTGGGATGCTTGGCTCTTTCCCACCAGGTGCCAGCCTTTCCCAGGATCAGATTTCCTGCACTGAACAGTCTTGCAGGTCCTTTGTGATAGCAAAAAAATAACAAAAGTTTGCCCCATTCTTTTTCCTGAGGAAGGAAGGCCTGGAAAAAGCCTTGTGAGAATGAAAAGGTGAGACTGAAGAGGATGCTGACTTAGCTCTTCCAGCTAAAGCACTTTCTCATTTGAGCACATTTGAGCTTGCTTTTTCCTTCAAAGCTAAAAAAAATAAAATTAATGATTTTTTGAGGGTCAACTAAACCATTTATTTCCATTCACCCCTGAAACTCTCAGGTTTGTGTCAAGCAGTTGACAGTGATGGCAAATCGAGAAATATTTCATAGAATCATAGAATATGTTCAGTTGGAAGGAACCCAAAGGATCAAGTCCAACTCCTGAAATAGCATATTGGTGTTTTTTTAGCACAGATAAGTCAGCACAAACTCTGGGCTGGTCCCTCCCTCACTCCCTTCTGTGACTTTTGCTGAAGGAGGCAGTGCTCACACCTGGTTTGTGTCCCTGCCTGACCCCTCAGTGTTCCCCCAGCTGAGCTCCACCTGCCTCTCTGAGCACCATCTCAAGGGCTCCAAGGAGTTGTGAACTACAGGCTTTCAGCTGCTGGAAAAGATGGAGCACACCAAGCATAAGCCTGCACATGTCTGTGGATTCATCAGTCTGTTTAAGTTGAGAAATCACATGAAAACTCAAGAGAATACAAGGATTTGTTGGGTTAAAGTTAAATTCTTCTTTTGTTTTATTTTTGGCTTTTTGGTCATGTATTCAGTCAAATCAAAATTATTTTTTCATGTTTTAAACCTCAGCCAAGACAATGAATTCCTAAAACTCTGATTATTTTCACCTCACCAAAATGCTTTGATAGAGAGCTGAGGCCTCAAGATGAGGGATGCTCGGGGAATCAGGGATCTGCCCCTCCCCAGGCAGCTCCTGTGAAATCCCCCTTTTTCACTATGACCCCCTCATGTGACAAAGGACCTTCTCATCAGTGGAAAACACATTTCTTACCCTGGGAAGCACAGGTGTCTTTATTGAGGAAATCTAGAGGGGCAAGAGCCTCCACTCTGGAGATGCAGAGCCAGCTGTGATCCCAACTGCCCCCATCAGGATTCATGCCTGGAGCAGGTCATGGGGTCTTCACGTGGCCATCGCAGCTTCACAGGCTCCAAATTAGAAATCCAGTGGCAAAACCATGGAATGCATTGTAAATTCCCCCTGTGTTTTCCCACGCCTGTCCCTGCTGCCGTCTGTGGGTACGGAAAGCACTGCAAGGCTTTGGCTGCATCGAGGAAAAGCCCACACCCACGGCATGGTGACACAGCCAGGGTGGCAATGTCACCATGGAGAGGATATTGCTTCACTTGGAAGGGCCTCCCCACTGGCAGGGTGTTACTTCAGAGTTTCTTAGGAAGTTGGGCTCTGATTTTAAGAGATAAAATACTTGAAAAAGTGAAAAAAAATCAGGAACCAGAACTTTAAATAGACACAGAATGTCTGAAGTGATGAAATCACAGGCTGAGACACAAAATCATCAACTCTGACCAGTGCCCTTGCACCCTCAGTGTGAGTCAGGGGAGCAAAATGATTTCATATGTCACCCAGTGCCCACAGCAGCAGCCACAGTGTGACAGTGTCTGCACTGCTGTGAGTCACTGCGGGGGGCACAGGAAAGGCTGTGCCATGGCTGGGGACACAGGAAAGGCTGTGCCATGGCTGGGGACACAGGGAAAGGCTCTGCCATGGCTGGGGACACAGGAAAGGCTGTGCCATGGCTGGGGACACAGGAAAGGCTGTGCCATGGCTGGAGATACAGGGAAAGTCTGTGCCATGGCTGGGGACACAGGAAAGGCTGTGCCATGGCTGGGGACACAGGGAAAGGCTGTGCCATGGCTGGGGGCACAGGGAAATGCTGTGCCATGGCTGGGGACACAGGGAAAGGCTGTGCCATGGCTGGGGACACAGGGAAAGGCTGTGCCATGGCTGGGGACACAGGGAAAGGCTCTGCCATGGCTGGGGACACAGGGAAATGCTCTGCCATGGCTGGGGACACAGGGAAAGGCTGTGCCATGGCTGGGGACACAGGGAAATGCTGTGCCATGGCTGGGGACACGGGGAAGGCTGTGCCATGGCTGGGGGCACAGGGAAAGGCTGTGCCATGGCTGGGGACACAGGGAAAGGCTGTGCCATGGCTGGGGGCACAGGGAAAGGCTGTGCCATGGCTGGGGGCACAGGGAAAGGCTGTGCCATGGCTGGGGACACATGGAAATGCTGTGCCATGGCTGGGGACACAGGGAAAGGCTGTGCCATGGCTGGGGACACATGGAAATGCTGTGCCATGGCTGGGGACACAGGGAAAGGCTGTGCCATGGCTGGAGATACAGGGAAAGGCTGTGCCATGGCTGGGGACACAGGAAAGGCTGTGCCATGGCTGGGGGCACAGGGAAAGGCTGTGCCATGGCTGGGGACACAGGGAAGGCTGTGCCATGGCTGGGGGCACAGGGAAAGGCTGTGCCATGGCTGGGGACACAGGGAAATGCTGTGCCATGGCTGGGGACACAGGGAAAGGCTGTGCCATGGCTGGGGGCACAGGGAAAGGCTGTGCCATGGCTGGGGGCACAGGGAAAGGCTGTGCCATGGCTGGGGGCACAGGGAAAGGCTGTGCCATGGCTGGGGACACAGGAAAGGCTGTGCCATGGCTGGGGACACAGGGAAAGGCTGTGCCATGGCTGGGGGCACAGGGAAAGGCTCTGCCATGGCTGGGGACACAGGAAAGGCTGTGCCATGGCTGGGGACACAGGGAAGGCTGTGCCATGGCTGGGGGCACAGGGAAAGGCTCTGCCATGGCTGGGGGCACAGGGAAATGCTGTGCCATGGCTGGGGAAACAGGGAAAGGCTGTGCCATGGCTGGGGGCACAGGGAAGGCTGTGCCATGGCTGGGGGCACAGGGAAATGCTGTGCCATTGCCTGGGACATCTCCCTTTATACTTGATGTCACTGGAGATGCTTGCAGGACAAGCATGGCTTTCTCTTATCTTCATGTAGTCATGGATTACAAGGCCAGAAGAGACTGGCTTGGCCAGCCAGCCTGACCTCCCACTGGCCCAAGCTCAGAGCTCTGGGTTCAGATTTGATAATCTGGAGAAGTGTCCACATTTGGTTTACAGCTGAGGATCCAAGGGGCAGTGCCAGGCTCCTCTGAGGCACAATTTGAAGTATAAATGGATGTGAAGGAGAATTGGAGTCTTCCCTGAAGGGAAGCTTTGGGTAGGTTTGAAACATTTCCTTTAGTCAATCAGGAGTAAATTGGTCTTAATTTCAACAATCAAAGGTTGGCATGATCACAGATTATTTTAAAATCCAGGTTTTATGTCCTTTTGGTGGCTAAGAAGGGCTTGAAAGCCTGAAAAATTAATCACAGACTCAAGTGTGAAATAAAAGTTGTTGGATCCCTGCCTTAACAGGAACAATCTCAGCTGACTCCTGGCTTTCAGCCTGGGTACTGGTAACACCTTATGGGTTGGGAAGGATAGTGTGGACTGAAAATAAAATCCATTATGAGAATGCATTCAAGAAACTACAAAATAAATGGAGATGGAACAGGCACGAGGATAAGGACAAAGACCTGGAATTGTTGAAATACATCAGAAGGAAATGTACGGGCTGAAGATGCCACAGGCCCTTCACTGGATTGAAAGGATCAGGGATTAACACAGCTCCGAGGAATTCACTCACTCTTTTGTTAATATCTAGAAAGATAGTGGGAGAGCTTTTCCAGCAAGCTGAGATAACACACAAGTGTCTGCTGGACCCCCAGGAGAAGGAGGGTGTTAAATTGCAACCAGAAAAAACAAAGTTTAACTGACTGCTAAGAAACTTCAAAGGTAAACACCTCCAATAACCTGAAACCAAGGGTCTGGAAGGGGGGTCCTCTCATGGCACGATGATATTTTTAATAAATCTAGGAATGCCATGAAATATTTACAAGACTGGGAAAAAACAAACGCTGTGGCATCCTCCACATAAGAGCAGAAGGGAGGCTATTCCTTTTCCCTGTGGAACCAAGATCAGCACGCCAGGTTCCTGATGTCACTTTGCAGGCCGTGCTTGGGACTGCCAGGGCAGCACACGTTCGAGGTGGGGGCACGTTGGGTCTGGGACACATCCTGCGGCATCCGGAATTTCAGGAGGCAACCACACACTCAGGGCCACAGGCCCCTGAACATGAACACTGGCCCTTTTCCCTGTGAAACAAAACTCACCAGCCCACGTTCCTGATGTCAGTTTGCAGGGCGTGCCTGGGACTGTCATGGCAGCACAAGTTCCAGGTGGTGGCACGTTGGGTCTGGGACACATCCTGCGCCGTTTGGAATTCATGGAGGCAACCGCCCATTCCAGGCCACAGGCCCCTTGAACGCGAACGCCGGCCCTTTTCCCTGTGAAACCAAGCTCACCACCCCAGGTTCCCGACGTCAGTTTGCAGGGTGCGCTTGGGATTGTCAGGGCAGCCCGAGTTCAAAGTGGTGGCACGTTGGGTCTGGGACACATCCTGCGTCGTTCGGATTTTTTGGAGGTAAAAGCCCATTGTGGGCCACAGGCCCCATGAACACAAACACTGGCCCTTTTCCCTGTGAAACATAACTTGCCAGCCAAGGTCCCTGATGTCAGTTTGTAGGGTTCCCTTGGGACTGTCAGGGCAGCACAAGTTCCAGGTGGTGGCAGGTTTGGTTTGGGAAACATCCTTCGCCGTTCGGATTTTTTGGAGGTGACCGGCCACTCAGGGCCACAGGCCCCTGGAGACAAAGACCGGCCCTTTTCCCTGGGAAACAAAACTCACCAGCCCAGGTTCCTGATGTCAGTTTGCAGGATTCCCTTGGGACTGCCAGGGCAGCACAAGTTCCAGGTGGTGGCACGTTGGGTCTGGGACACATTCCGCACCATCCAGAATTTCAGGTGGTGGCCACATACTCAGGTCCACAGGCCCCTGAGCACGAACGCCAACCCTTTTCCGTGTGAAACACAACTTGCCAGCCCAGGTTCCTGATGTCAGTTTGCAGGGTGCGCTTGGGACTGCCAGGGCAGCAGAAGTTTGAGGTCGTGGCAGGTTGGGTCCAGGACACATCCTTCGCCATTCGGAATTTCGGGAGGCGGCCGCCCATTGTGGGCCACTGGCCAGGAGGTTAGTAGGTGGCTACTGCCCTGCTGTAAACACCTCTGTAAGCTGAAGGAATGGCTGTCACATACTCACCGGCTGTGGAGGTGTTCACACCCCAGTGTTAAAACAGCCCAGTGTTAAAAACAGCTGCGAAATGGGGCTTTCAAAAGAATGCAGGAAGGTCTAGGAAATCTTCCTAGTGGTGAATAAGGTGAGGTGGTCAATGTGTTAATTTATCTCTGAAGAGTTGCTGGGAAATGACAGAAATCGAGATCTGCCTGTGAGTGGATGCTGGAAAAACTCAAAGTGGAAATAAGTTGAAAGCAAGGAACCTTTGCTTAAGCAGGAGCACTTGATTTTGGCATGGGATGCATTTTCCAGCAGGTAATATCTGTATACAAGGATTGCATTTCTGATGCATTTGGCTCAAGGAAAGAAGTGGAGGAATCCATGAGCTGATATCCAGGCAGACACACAAGGAACTGCAGTAATCTCTGCTGGTCTTACTGTCTGTGAAGGTCTTCCAGAAATGTCCTCCACTAGAGATTCAGCAGCTCTTCAGTAGATCCACAGCAGATTCATGGCAATACTTGGGAAGTGAGTATTTGTCCTCCATATCTTCATAAAACACTAGCTATAAAAATAAAGGTAACTCAGTCTTTCTCAAATAATTATTTTGTCTCTCAAAACATTACAGAATGCAGAGAAAATAAACTGCCTGAAATTAGCTGCTTACACAACATATTTCACAGAAAAAATAAATAATTTAAGCTGACAAGAAACTGGAGAAATTTCCTAAATCAGGCAAAAAGCACTAACTACATAAGTAAAAATGAATCCTGCTGAAATTGTAATTTTTTTGGAGCATGTTTAGTCAGTTTGGCTGTGGTGTCCATGGTGGCACGAGGGGGCCACTGCCTCTGTGTGTGGGAAGGGGAGAGGCTTGGTCTTGGCTCCGGGTTGTTTTAAGGCCTCTTAGCCCATGAAACTGCTGATTGCTCTGGGAAACGCTGATCCACAAAGCCCCACATTTCTTGTTGGAAATGTCTTCATTTGAGGACGATTTTGTAGCTCACACCTGAACTGGGGCTTCCAGAGCAGCAGGCACAGTGAGAACAGCAGCTGGCCCCATTGCAGGCACCTGGGTCACCTCTGGCTGGGGACACTGGGACTGGAAACAGCTGGAAACAGCTGGAAACAGCTGTTGTTCTCGGCAGTGATGCTGATTGACAGCTGTCTATCTTGGAAACATCTAGAACATTCCCTGTCCGAAGAAAACGTTGACAGTTTCAGCTCATTTCAAACTGAAACCAAATTTCAACTACCCCAAGTATTCATTTTCTTGGAAATCACACTTTCCAACCAAGTTTCAATTCCTTTTCTTAGGAGATGTCTAAAACTTTTGTCTCATGGGGATCAGCAAACAGGATTCTCCCTGTGGCTGGATCCAACCACAGATGGACCTGGCTGTGCTGGATCCCTGAGCAGGTGGAATTTAGAGCTATGCCCAGGCTCCTACAAACAAGAAACAAAATATTTGCATAAGATCCATTTCCCCTCCACCTCTGTTATTGCTTCCCTGCATGATGAAACACTGGCCTATTTCCATAACAATCAAAATGCCTGAAGAAATGGCCCAGAAGTGCTCAGGACTTGTGACAGCACTGATAGGATCGGGAGTGCAGAGAAACCCCGAGGCTCTGAGAAGAAATGGAGCTTTTCTATGTATATTTATTTCTGTTACTCCTAATACCTTTGCTGCATTTCGCCACCATGAGGACAAAGCTATTCATAGTATTAAATCTTAAAAATTTAATCTTAAAATCTTAAAAAATAACTCTTGAATGTTACTCGTTATGTGCTCCTATGCAAAAAAAAAAAAAAAATTGCAAAATCAGGGGGCATTTGAACTGCATGGACTGATGTTATTAAAGCTCCAGGCTAAAATTATTTTCAAGATCACATGAGAAATACATAACAAGAGAAGATGGGCTCAGGTTAAATTCATTTTTGCTGGGGATACACTGCACAGTAACTGCAGAGTAGCTGCTGCAATCCATGGTTTTTCGAACAGTTACTTTATTTTCTATGGTGTCATTTGTTTAGCTATCCTATCAGATGTGCAGGCACACTCAGTTGTGAGCCCCAGGAGCAGGCTCCAGCACTGCCTTTGCTGCCTCTGCCTGCCCTGGTGTGTTTGCCAGCAGTACAGCAGTCTGCCAGCTGGTTCCCAAATGGCTTCGAAATTTTCTCTTCTTCTTTCTTGTGTCCCTTCCCCAAGCCTGCAGCTGGACGCTCTCGGGTGCTACGTCAGGGAAAGTAGTGCCAAATTAGCATTTTCAGAAGTGCAGAATAATGTCACTGAGAGGATCATTGCGTTCAAGGGAAAAAACTGAACCACAGGAGCAGCAAGACATGACAGAACATGGTTTCAATTCAGCTGTCTGAGCAACGTGAACTTCCACTTTACAAGAAGCAGGAAAATATTGCCTCTCTACAAAGGCATTACGTTGATGTTTCACCTCCTGAAGACCCTGTTTCCCTTCTTCTGACGTGTCCCTGTTTCAAAACTGAAATTATGTACAAAAGGATCCATAGGAAAGAAAGCAAAACCTTGCTGTAGCACAGATGTGCCTGGCCAGCCTCGTAGATGCCTACAAAATATGAATTCAATAAATTTACTGCCATTCCTGCAGCTGAGAGGAGGAGCTGGACCAGCTCTGCAGACATGCAGCAAGGCAGGTGAGGGGGCAGTGTGCTCCCTGGGGCAGGGGACATCCAGCTAGTGAGCAGGGAAAGGACAAGATATTCCCAAATGTCAGGGCTGAAGGATGTCTGGTGCTGAGTCTGAGCCTACTGAGCAGAGTCTTCCATCCCTTCCTATGATGGAGGGGTTGGAACCAGGTGATCTTTAAGAGCCATTCTGTGATTCTACGGTTTTCCTGTTCTTACATCGTGTTCTGACTGTGCATATTGAAGCTGTGCTTGGGCCTGAGCTAACAGGTCAGGTGTGAGCTAGAGGAGAATTTTACCAGCATATCCAAGCCTCAAACACTGTCAGTGAAAAGTCGGTTTATGTCACAATTCTATGATTCTGTGTCCCACTGCCAGCATCAAACTTTCTCTGCTCACCCTGGTCCTTTGGTTTTACGGGGGAGTGGAAGAGACACTACCTAGTTCAGTGCCTTGTAAATTGGCTGGAATAAAAAATAAATAGAGAGCAAAAAACAACTGCTTTTGGATGGACAATCTCATGGGCACAGCTTCAGCTCATAGCTCCAATCGCTGGAGAGAGACCACAGTTCTGCAAAGTGGGAATGCCACGGCGGGGAAGGATCATGGGATGCATAGATTTCCTTAGGAGAAAGTCACTGAAGTAGATAAGGAGGCACCCTCAGCCTGTTCCCTGCAACCCAGGTAGGACACGTTGATCTGCATTTTCCTGCGGGAAAACAAATGCATTTGGCAAAACTTGGGTGTATTTTGCATATGGCAATGTGGGTTTATGCAACCAAGCCCCACTCCAGAGCTCTTCAGTAGAAGTTTTCTGAATAAATACATGGGGACTAATGTTTATTTATCAGAGTTAATCCTTCTGTGAGATAGGCACATCCCATCTAATGCTGGCCCTTCCTGGGACCCTCCTCCGGTCCTTGTAGCTCCAGGCACAAGGCAGGGCTGTCACACAGCCCTGACTGTGTGGGTATCCTCAAAACAGCTCAACCTCCCTTGCCCCATCCCTTTCCTTCCTTCTAACTAATCAATTTAGGAAATTTAAGGTATTTACAGCTTGGGATCTCTTGTTTGTGGCAATGCAAATGAAGCGCTGTCGGAGCTTGTTGGGCCTGGAATCCACAAAGCCTTTGTGATATGCTGATTGCTCACACCAGGCTCACCCTCCTGCCAGGCAGCTGATTGAGTTGCCACCTTCCCAACTACCCTTTTCCCAGGCAGCTGGAGGGTGTGGTGCTACCAACATTTTTGTAGTGGCAAAGCCAGTTTGAGAAATTCCTGCCCCCACCCCTCCAGTTGTGTCAATACAGCTGGCTGGGGAGCTGTGTGGCAATTGGGATGGCTCACACGGGCACACAGAGGGAATAATTGGCAGGAAGTGTTTGTATACACCTGGCTGATGTCAGCAGTGTGGTCAGAAGGAGCCCTGTGCAGCAGATTAAACAGTTATTGGGACTGATACCAAAACTGATCTCTGGTTTTTGTTGGCAAAGCTTAGGTACATCCTGATGGACAAGGGGCTCGAAATCAAAGAGTTCAGTGTCACATGCATGTGTCAAAAGGAGAAGCAGCTGGGATCTGCACAGAGCAATGGGTTAAAAAGCTAATTGGTTTCTCCAGGGACCAAGAAAATTGTGCCAGGAGTTTTGAAATTAGCGGTGAAGATAAAAAGAGAAAGATGAGTGAATGAGAGAATCCTGCAAGCAGGAAATGAGCCTCTTCAAATGGGTTTTCACACAGAAACAGTGAAAAAGTGAGTGCAACAAACAGGTTTGTAAACGAGCTTTGGGTTCAGCTGCCCACTGGCTGGTTAATGCTTGGCAAAAACGAGCACTTGGGCAGCAATAAATCCAGTTTGATTTGAGAGGAAGGCTGTGATTCATGTTCCTTGCACTTTGTTTCTGTTGAATATTGCCAGTCTGGATTGTAGACGGAGACAAAAAGGAGGATGTGTAGGGATGTGCTTCCAGGGGACAGCCCCAGAGCAGGGACCAGCCGCTGTTTCTTGTTGGCTACAGCTCAAAAAGCCAAAACTCTGCCAAGCTAGCCCCGGTTCAGCTCTGAAGATGCCCCCCATTCATAAGGAATGCTGGTTTATCACAAACTCGACCCACATGAAGCCATAAAAAATTTGAGCTCTGAGATGGATCTGAGCAAGTTGCTCTCAGTTTTGCACCAGACCCAGGGCAAGGACTTCCTAAGTGAGCACTCAGGTCATTGGCATGTGCCCTGCTGTCTGTGGGGCACAACTTACATTTCTGATTGTTCCAGCATGTGCTGATAGCTTTGTACCTATCCTCACACACCATCACACATGGTTTTGCACCTGAAAATTAATTTGAATACACTTTTTGTTTGAAGCGAATGTTTTGCAGCTCAGGTCTTTGAGGCAGAAAGATAATTGGATTGTATTTTTAGTTGAAATTAAAAGTATTTTAGTTCCTTGTCATCCAGAATTTCCTGCCAGTGACCACATCTGATCCACATACACTTATAGAAGCCAAGTTAGGCTGCAAAACACAGACTGGCAATCACTGGGCCCAACAGAAACATCTCCCAAACAGCTCCCTCTGAACAGTGACATTTGCTACTAGATTTATTTCCCATTAGCTGGCTCTGCTGATGGGCTATCATCTCCATTGATTTTTTTTTTTTCCATTAAAACCACAAGTGCACAATCCTGCCTGTAGGAAGCATAAGCAGCCTGGCTATTCCCAAGCCCTGGTTGCTCAGGGCATGGTCCTTGCTGTGATGCCTTGGAGTGGCTACCTAAAACAGAGAATAGCCAAAATTAGAAGAATAAAAACAGGTATTTATTGAAGGCCTTCAATAGATGCACCTTGGGCAGCCAAAGCCTCTGAGGGACTGCACCCAAGATGGACAATGGTCACGAGTTTTTCAGACAATTTTAGGTTTGGTCCATTTACATATCAGGGGTTAATCCTCCAATTACAGTTTTAGGTAATGAAGTAATTTACTCCAAGTTTGCCTCCCCAATTCACTGTTGTTTACATCTCTCAGAGCTTGAGACAGTGAGGTGTCCTTGAGTTTCAGGCCTAGAGAGGAATTGTTTTGTCTGAATAAAATGGGAGAACAGTAGCTGACAGTTTTAGAGTTATACACTAAAGCAGTACAGGATCTGAAAAATATAAAAGCTAAATCATAAGGCATCAGCTGCACCCCTCCTCGCCGGGTTGGACAGGCCAGGCCTCCATCCTGCATCGCCTCCAGATCCTCCTCCCCTCCTGGCTGCTGTGATGGGGGCTCTGGAGATCCTCACAGTGGGAGATGAAGAGAGGGATCCAAAAGCGTGGCTGGAGGTCCTGCTGCCCTCCCCACACTGCCCTGCCTGCCAAAGAGCCTGCAAGTGCTCCCAGGCCTGTGCAGGTGACACCAGCAAGGGGCTGGCCCCCAGGAGCTCCTGTGCAATGCAGACAGCCACCTCAAAGAGCTGCCTGGTGTTCCCACAGCTCTTCTACACCTTCAGCCTTCTTCTTCAAGCCTCCCCAGCGTGTGCTGGGCAGCACAGGTTGGTTTAACCCGTTTAACAAAACCACCCAGCACGTCAGTGCAGGAACAGGCAGATGCATCAGGCTGAGAGCTCCAGCCATTCCCACCAGCCCACAGCAGGTCCCAGCCAGGCTCTGGAATCTGGCACGGGCAGTGCTGCAGCTCTGCAGGCCTGGGCACACTGAGAGAGCTCATGGGAGATCAGTTTTCTTAGTGGTGACTTTCTTAAAAGCACATATGGGGTTTGACTGGCATCCTGGAACTAGCCAAAGCCATCAGTGTAATGTTGCACTGGCTGCTGAAGAAATCAAAACTCTGGAGGAATTGTTTTGGACTGTGTTAGCACGTCTCACAAGATTTGAATGTGAGCAACCCTAGGAATGTGTTTTTCCATCCATCAGATGTGCTTTGCTACCCTGCTCTTGATGTTGGTATCTCTTGGAGCCAGGCTGAGCAGACGTGCCTGCACTTGTTTCACCAGGATTCTTCTGGGCCTTTGGCTGAGCTGAGCTCTCACAAGGCAGGGATCCCTGCCAGGTTTTCGCCTGAGAAGATACCTTTTCCACCTTCAGTAGAGCTGAACAGAGCACTGGGGCTGGCAGCGTGGAAGAGCTGCCAAGGATGAGTTCTGTCTCCTGCCCTCGAGGGAGCGGGAAGAGATGAGGCAGGGAAGAGCTATCCAAACAAGTTTGTACACACATGAATTTGTAATGTGCTGCCTGGAAGAGACTTTGGAGCTATGGTGTAGAAGAGCCTGGAGAGTTTGGTGAGGATCACAGCCCTGCCCTCTGAGGAGGATGAGGCAGGCAAGCACAATGCTCTGCACTGGCATTTGGCTACCCCAACCCAGCCCCTGCAGATGGGTTTGGGAGCAGCAGAGCCACGCAGTGCTGTGAGGACACACAACCGCTTCAACTCGGTGAGTTGGTGCCTCCTGTATTTAGCTGGCTCTGCAGGAAGTTCCTAATGAAGTGCCAATAAAGCTGCCAGATGTCAGTGACTGCTCATGGAGGCTGTTTTGGATGCATTGAGCAAGGCAGGGGGTGATTTCAGATTGCAAACATTTTATGGTTCCATATCTGAAGAGCAAACCACACTCTTTTGCCAAGAGAGACACAGCAGGTTTTACCAGCACCGAGAATAAAGAAAATGTCAGTAATGACCGTGGTTAGGCCCCAGGGAAGTGCTGCTTTCAGATATGCTGCTGGCTTCTGGATCATTCTGGGAAAACTTACGGGAATGCTAGATACCTCACCAGAAATCAGAGTCCATCTCAGGGCTTGACTTCTCTGAAGCATCTCCCCCTCCCTGACCAAGCCTCACTACTTGAACTACAGCTGTGAGCAGAGAGACCACCTCTAAAGGTACACTGGGGAATAATCAGGTACCAGAGAAAATCCTACCATTGAAAAATCTCCCTGGAGGAGGGAGACACAGAGGATCATTAACAGTGTTCACCTTCCACAGCAGTTAAATTCACATTTGCCATGACCCTGAGGACCAGAGAGTGGACAATCAGCCTTGCTGGGCACCAGCACCTGACACCACCTCCTTTCACCACCCTCACTCAGAGGCAGTTTTGTTTGTACCCTGACAGGGAATCACCTGTGCATGGCACTCCAAGGACAAGCTTGCTTCTCACCTCCAGTGGGACCCCAAACAAAACAAGTTTATTTGTTGTCATGAGTTGTGTCTCCATTACCTGCTCTGCCCCAGAATTGTCCACACCCTCCCTCAGGACCTTTGGTCTTTCCAGCTGAGTTGCTGGCTGATGGGAATCTCACCAGCTCCCAGCCTTATGCCTGCCATAAACTGCTCTTGCAGCCTGTTGCTGACGTTTAAAATGGGACACAGATGCATGCAAGCTAAGTGATGAGTTTACTGTGAAATCAGAAACGACTGATGAAAGAAAACATAGGCTTTGAAGGTCCCAACCACAAGATCAGCTCTTGTCTCCTAGATGCCACCCTCTGCCAAAGCTGTCCAGGGCAGTAATGCAGGGGTTGCCCATGATGCTGACCATGATGCTCCCTCCACTGGGAACTGAGTCTTGCTCTGCCTGGAAACAAATCTGAAAAAACCCCTTGACGACTGGACCAGTCCCTGGCCTGATCCCAGAGGAGCCAGGGCACCTGCACACACCCAGCCAGTGGCCAGGGAAACATGGGCACCCTGATGTGCCATAGCCTCAGCCACAACTTCTCCCTGCCTTTTCTTCAAGTTAGGATCTGCTTTGTGCCATGCAATTTCTGAGCTCTCTTCCCAATCCCTTTCCCCTACAGCAACCAATAGCCTTCTCCTTTTCTGCCTGGCAGTCTGGGACACCTCAGTTTCCTCTCCCTTGTTTTGAGAGCACCATGTGACAGTTCCAAATACAAGCATTTCCAGTACATCTCCCTGCTTTGTTTCCCATCTAGACACTGCCTTGTGGATTTTCCAAGCTTTATCAGCACTTTCTATATCACACAATTTGAGAAATGGTGACTGTTCACACACTGTGTGTTTTCATGTGCTGGTAGCTCAGTTCAGACTTGGAGAAGAAAACTGTTATCAGGGATCACAGAATCATAGAACATCCTGAGTTGGACGAGACCCCAAGAAACAGAATTTCTAGCCCTGCACAGGATGACCCCACCCTGGGCATCCCTGGAGCTCTGGCAGCCTCAGGGCCGTGCCCATTCCCTTGGGAGCCTGGGCAGTGCCCAGCACCCTCTGGGGGAAGAACTTTTTGCTAATATTCAGTCTAAACCCCTCACAACGAGGCAGGTAAGCATCCTGTGCCCTCCTGTTCCCAGAAGAGTGGTAGAACCCAGTGCCATCCTGGGTTTCCCTGCCAGCACCTGTGCCTGGTCCCATCCCACAGCTGGAGCTGTGTGGACCCCTTTGCTGTAGTCTCCAGGGCAGGAACAGCTGCTGCTCCTGTGAGCACAGTGTCTGAGCACAGCAGGGCCTGGTGCTGCCCCGGGACTTGGCTAATGGCAGTGACAGGAGGGAAGGAGGACCTGAAGACACCCCAATAAAGAGGAAATGGCTGCAGCCATCCCTTTAGCTGACCCAGCTCCATTTGCAGCCCAACAAGACTGCAGCCCAGGAGGAATGAGCATGATTGGAAACTCAGCACTGCTCCTGTGGGACTGGCTTCAGCACAAATGGCTGCTGCCAGATGAATTTTGCTCGGAAGTGTGATCTGCTTGAGCTGCCCTGTCCAGGGCATTTGTTCTGCTGACACATCACCCTGGCAGGAGGATGTTCACAAGCAGCTTCTGGCACAAAGGAATGCTCCCACTCTTCCCACAGTGGTGCAGAGCAGAGTAAATCCTCTTTGATCAATGCAAAATCCAGTGTAAAACAGGAGTATCCAGCCCCGGCCATTTAATTCTCCAAGATATAAGCAGGCTGGTAATCTTCATCAGCGTTGCTTCCTGCTTGAAATGCTTTTCATTAGCTGCTCATTCAGTGAACACAACCACTTCTGCTGCCTCAGCAAAACACATGCCACACTTCTTGTTCAGCAGCAGAAGGCAAACATTTTATTGCATTTTAATCACTGGCAGTTTCAGCAGTTGCTTCCTGCTCTCTGTGTTTCTTCCACCCATCCTACTGAGAAGCCTCTATAAACTTTGATTGCTTGGCCAAAGCAATACCGGACCTCCTCAGCCTCCAGGTCCTGGGGGAGCTGAAGGTTGAAAGCTTGGTAATCTCAGTGGCCTTTTGATCCTGTTGTGGAAGAAGTGGGACAGGCTGAGCACAGTTGATCAGCTGCAGAGCTTGGCTGCCCTGCCAAGACCTTTGCTATATCACCAGTCTTGCTGGAAAATTCCATGTAAAATTTTTATTCTGAAAGTAATGATTTCATGGAGATGAAATATTTCAGGGGAATATTTCAATGAACAAGAGAAAAAAGAAAAAAAAAAAAAAAATGGTTTGAATTGCAAAATGAGAAAACCCACTGATGGTGTGCCTTCTCCCAACCCAGCCATTGAGGAAGCAGAAATGCTCCATGGCAGCAGTGCAGCCCATGGTCAGGAGAGCCTTAGGGCCCACAGCCCACTGTCAGGACATGGTTCAGGCTTACTCTGACCCTGCAGTTTCAAGCCAAGAACTGTTGAGTGACCAGAGAAAGGTTGATGGACCCTGGCTGACTGGGACCAGCCCAGTGACTGGCATCTGTCAGCTGCCCAGTGTCCCTGACAGCTCTGCGGGTGATGCCCAGGGCCAGGCTCTCTGAAGTGTTCACTCCTTTCCCCCGGGCAGACCCTGCCCTGCAGCCTGTGACCCGCTGCTCCTCTCCCAGGATCAGCCTTCCTGTGCCTCTGAGTCACAATGAGTGTTTCAAAGAAAATTTTGGTGCCTCATTTCTTCATTTTCCTGTGTCTGGGGATTTTCCAGCCTCTGATCCACACCCTTTTTGCTGTTGCAGTGCAACTCATTCTCCTCACTCGTTCTCCTTGCTTGGGCCTGATCCTTAATGTGCCTGTAATTTGCTCACAGTGCCCACATTAAGGTCAAAGCCCCTTGGTTCGTTCTGCTGCTGCAGCAATGGCAAGGTGGGCAGGAGATGGGGCAGGGAGTGTCAGAGCCTGATGAGCACCAAACAGGCTGGGTAGGGGCAGATAGAGCCTATCACTGCCCAAGGATGGGACCCAGGACTGCCTGGGGCAAGGGCAGTGGGGCCATCAGCACCCCACCAGCAGCATCAGCCTTTTTCCTGTTTGGGCACCCCACTTAGTTTCAGCAAAAAAACACATTGACCCCCATTTACTCCGTGAAAATGAATGACAGGATCAGGTCCAGGCTGTGGCTACCAGCTCTGCCTTGCCCTGTGCAATTGCCTAAAGAAGAGCGTGAGTTGACAGAAATTCACAGAAATCCCGGCGGAGGAAGAGCAAAGGCGGCTCCCTTCCCCTCCCTCGGCGTTATCGGGGTCCATCACCCCGAGTAACTCGATCCTGCCGTGCGCCCCCGGCCCGCACAGCCGAGCTCCAGCGAGTCTGGGTAACAATGAGTTAATTTCTCTGGAGTCTCCCAGGACTCCCCAAGCGGCCCTTTCAGGAGGGGATTTTGCTGACTCTGCCAAATAGCCCAGCATGGGATGGGGGTGGGGGGCACTCATGGACCCCCAGACCCCCAGGCTTTCTCCTCCAGCCCTGACTCTCCTGACCCGTGAGGCTCAGGTTGCCCCGGGACAGTCACTTGCTGAAACTGTGCAAATGCAGTATTTTTTCCTCCTGCACAAATTTTGCCACATCTTCCTCCTCCCCCACCCTCAAGGTCATACCAGGAGCGATCTGATGAAAGGGAACAGGGAGGGAGAAAAGCCCAGCAAGAGGAAAACTGATCCCTCCTCTTGCTCCTGCTCCAGTTCCCCTGGCCGCGCTTGGCTCCCTTCCCGCTGCCCCAGGATCTTCACACTTTGCACCCTGGACACACTTTTGAGGTGGTTATGAAAGGAATTGGACATTCAGGTATTCTAAGAGCTGGCTGAGTCTTTTGTCCTGAGCGTGGATGGGAAAGCTCCTTAAGCGAAGGATTGTGTAACCCTGGCATGCTGCAGTGCTCCTGCTGGATAGTGATGGGAAACTGAGCAGAAAACAGCCTTTGAAATGCCCAGCTGGACACAGAAGGGCCTCACTGAAGCCCTGGATCCCCCTCACCCCACTCATAACCTGATGGCTGCTTCTCCACCCAGGAGGAGATACCCGGGGATTTACCAGCAGCCAGAGTCCTGCATTTGTTGCAGCAATATAAATGTGACTGGCACTGCTCCTGGCCCTGAGGCCACTGACACTGAACACTCTTAAATTTTCTTACCCCCAAGCTGGGATGGATGCAATCATATCAAGATGCCCTTAAACGTTTTTCAGGAGTTGTTTCTAAAACCCCAAATCACATGCCTGTGACCTGCAGTCACAGTGAGACCTGGTGATGTTCTTGATGACCATGGAGACCTTCCAGCCCAGGTCCCTGTGGCCCAACCCTCTGTCATCCCCACACTGGGGAGGGCTGGAGCAGGAGAGGAGCAGCAGGCAACAGTGATTTGCACATCCTCACCCAAATGGCAGCTGCAGCTGGATGCAGTTTGTGCCAGTTTGCCCAGTCCTGGAGCTCCCATTGTCCTGAGCTGATGGGTGCTGGTGTGAGGAATGCTGCTCACTTACAAAAATTTAAAAGGTTTATTAAAACCTTACTAAAAACACAACAGAAGACTGAATAGAGAAAATATTATGGTGGGGGAGCAGAGGATTTATCCCACCATGTGCTCATCCACACAATGGAGATTTCACCTTTTAACCCTTTAGCCCCTTGCAAAGTTCTGTCCATCAACTCCTTCTTTGCTGTTCAGTGGTGGAGATCATATCCTTAAATCCTGATTGGGGGTCAGCTGTTGCCATGGTAACAAGCCGACCCTCCCAAATGTCCCAAACCCAGGCCCACCCCCTGATAGCAACACAAGGGGGGTAAAACACAACTACAAATCTATAAAACTTCTCCTAACATGATATTTGATATTTGTGAGATATATATATATATAGATAGATATAGATATATAGATATAGATGATATAGATATAGATATAGATGATATAGATATAGATATAGATGATATAGATATAGATATAGATATAGATATAGATAGATATAGATTAGATATAGATATAGATATATACACACACATGATATTTGTCTTTTAATTGTGAGAGTCAACCATCACATTACTCATTTGTCACACTGGGTATTGCCAGCCCACCCCAGAGAGCTGCAGCTTTCACTGCACAGCCCTTAGCTGCAGCTCCTGGCTGCCACCCCAGCCTCCTCAGGGACACACGGCTGCTCTCCCACACCCATCTGCAGTCCAGACCTGGCTTTGGTGCACCCCTGCCTGGCTATGTGCACCAGTGCTAGTGAGAGGGCCATGACAGTGTGATGGGAATGAACACACAAGAGAAAACCCTGATTTTGCTGAAATTCTGTGGTGAGCAAGCTGAAGACAGCTTGCACTGGGACAGGTGCTAAAGAGGAGCTGAGAGCATGGGCTGTCCCCTAAACCAGGGTTTGGTCAGCAAACTGCTTCCCATCACTGCTCCTCACCCCTGTGTTAAAAATGGGACCACACTCCCGGTACTAAAAGTGATTTCAGCATTTATTATAATAAAAAGAAAGGCCTAAAGCAAGGGGGCTCATCCGGGATGAGCAGGAGCGTTCCCATCACGGATGCTGCAGCGCCAGTGCTGGGTCTGCTGAGCAGCGATGTCCCTGATGTTCCAGGTGGAGCAGCACGGGTTCAGTGGGTCAGAAGCTGTTTTTTGTCCCTTTGGATTGGTTTCTTTTTGGATCCTTCATTTGCGTGAAGGTTTAAGGCGCTTGATTGGCTCATGACAGTTCTGCCCAGGCTGGCTCGTTTCACTGAGGGGTGGTGCACTTTACTCAGGTGTAATACGGTACGTAGAGTACCGTATTTCTGACAACTGCCCCTTTAAACTCCTTTTACCATAACCAAACTACAGTACACAGTTATCAACTATTTTACAAACGTTTCTAACCCATTTTTAACACCAGGCCAGCATGGGCAGGGGCAGACAGGTCCCTCGGCTCTTGGGAGGCAGGAGCAGCATAGGGGAAGGGATAGTGTGAGGACACCTTCAGTGTGAAAGTCACTGGCAAGGCTGCACACACCCCTGAAAATCCTTGCTGTTGTTTGAAGCTCTCCTCAGCGTTAGTGGGATTTTCCTGCCTTGTTTCCTAAAATCCCCGCCATGGTTTTCAGTGCTAACAAGGTGGAAAGGCAGTTTCTGTGGTAAATACAGGACGGTGGGACTTAGGAAGCTCCAGGAGTTCCAGTTTCACTGTTCTTCCTCCTGCTAATGGCAATGGCTTTATGGTCTCCAGCAAGGTCCCTTGAAGGTTATTTCCTGTCCCACTGTAAACCTGAGGAGCTCTTGGCCTGCCAGTGACTGCACTGCACAAAGGGATTGGTGTGCCCAACTCCCAACCCTGCATGAAACAGCCCCAGAGAGAGCTCTGCCCCTCCAGACATGCTGCTGCTAAGGCAAAGCATCTGAGAGGAGAGTCTTCAAAGACTGAACTCTCTCTTCCCACAGAAAACTTTCCCTGATGCCCTGTGTCCATGCAGGATGGCTGAGCTCCCCAGAGGCAAACCAGGGCTGTTTGGAAGTTCAGAGCAGGTCCCTTAGCTCACCTGCCACCTCTCTCTGGAAGCCTAGGTAAGGGTTAAGCCACACTTATCTCTTTATCAGCCTGGGCAGGAGCATCCATAACCTGAGTTTCTCCAGCAGGTCTCCAGGCTCCCCTTTTCTCCGGAGTGCACTGAGTAGCTCTCTCCTTCTCCCTTGTTTTTACCATTTGCATCCATGTTTTCCAGTGTACCAAACACAAGTGTTCTGCACTGGGGCTGCATTCCTGGGCCTGACTGCTCAGATGAGCCACCCAACACGCTGGGAGGGTGCCAAAGTGCTTTCTGCAGAACTGCTGGACTGTTTTTCAGCAGATGTCCTGTCAGTAGCTGGATTGTTTGAATATCCAGGGAAATCAAGTGCAAACTTCAGGTTGGCCAGGTGAGTTCCCAAGAAACAATTTTATCAAAACTTCTGGCAGAGCAAGTGCCTGGTTTGACAGAGCCTTTTCAGGGGTGGGCATGAAGAGCAGGGATTCAAGCAGCACCTTTGTTTGAGCAGAGTCAGAAGCTTGGCTTCGCTCCTCACTTCCAGTGTGTGCCCCAGGCACAGGCTGCAGGAACAGCCATCATCATGAGGAGTGTGTAATTAGATTTTCACTGGGCCAGGAGAAGCCTGCTGTGCATGGTGCAGAAGATACCCATTCAGATACCTGAGCTGCATCTTTCCAGGGTAACATATGAACCACAGGTCTGTCTTCAGTGATGTGCTCCCAAATCTCATCTTCTCAAGCATGATTTGAGTTGCTGCAGGTTTCATGCTGCTCATAAACCAAATACTGGGGGAAGCTTTTTTCCCTTTTCACAAAACAAGCTTCCATTTCCCATAAGCAGGGAGCACAGGTTTAAGCCTCCTAAGAATATCTTTGCATTTCTGGTTTGGTTTTTCAGTGAGACATCATCAAACACCAGGTGGAACAACACACTCCAGAGTGGCCATCACACTCCACCCTAAGAGAGAGACCTCTAGTTCAAGCAGCAGGACCACTCCAAAAATCATATCAGGCACATGATTTGATTTTTGGGGTGTCCTGTGCAGGGCTGGGAGTTTGACTTCAACGCTCCTTGTGGGTCCCTCCCAACCCAGGGTGTTCTGTGGTTCTGAGTTGGCAGTGTGGGACATCACAACACCTGGCATTGGAAAAATCAGGCTGCTCCCTGGCTGTTTGATATGCTATTGTTAGCAGCAGTAATCCTGTGCTACAGGAGCTGTGAGGATTAGGAAGGAAGGGCATTCTCCCTGTGTTGTGGGGATTGCACAGTAAATTTCCACAGGCTGGTGTGCACTGAGGTGAGGGTTCCTCAGCTACAGCTCTCCTGGAATTGCTGCTACAGTTGTAGGCTCTTTAAACAACACAGGAGTCAAGAAAAAAGTTGCACCACTATCACAGAAGTATAAAACACCCAAAATGGTTGTTTTTTTCCCAGAACAGTGGTAGGGCTAAAATCTGCTTTTATAATAATTTTGTCTCTGTTGCTTGGATTTCAGGCAAGGATTGCTTTCCTAGGAGCACAGGGTGGCTGGATTCTTTAACAATGAGTTTCAGCATTGCCAGTCATTGTCAAACCTCAAAAGTATGAAATCAGATTAAGAGATATTTAAGAATTGAAAACACATTGGTTGCTATTTTGCCTACTCCATTCTGCCCTCACTTGTGTTCTTAAGCATTTGTCTCCTTCATCTAACCTGGCAATAAAGAGGCTCAGATTAGCCTCCACCATGGATTTGTGGTGGAAAATGTGCCTGAACTGGTAGGTCCTTCTCTGTCCAACTGCACCGTGATCTGCTCATCGTCCAGCCCCCTGCCCTCAGACATCCTCTTCCCGCTGGAAAGCCATAGCCAGCCAAAGCCATGGCCCCAGACAGCCTTGGGCAACCAGCCCTGCTGTGGTAGGCATACTTTTCTTTCTCGGGATTTTTCATAGAGGAGCACAGAGAGAAGAAAGAGAAAACAATTTCTATTTCTGCTCCTTGTTTTTCCCATGTGGAATGTGTTTGGAGAATTGTTTACCTGGGGTGATTGCTTGGTTGGATTCTGGTGAGGATTGTTTGAGCCTGATGGCCAATCCAATCCACCTGTGTCTGGACTCTTGAGAAGAGGGTCATGAGTTGTGCGTTAGATATGGTAGTTAGAGAAAGTAGGCATGTAGCTTTAGTATCTCCCTTAAATAAGTATATTAATGTATTATAGTATAGTTATAATAAAGAATTCATTCAGCCTTCTGAACTGGAGTCAGCATTTCTTCCCACCGAGTTCATCTGCATTTACAATACTCTGCCATGCTGGTACCTGCAGGGACAAGAATGACACCTCGCTGTGTGCCTGGCTCCTGTGGATTTGGGTTTATTGGAAAGCCAGGCTGTGCCAAACAGCAGCAATTTGGCCTCTCACCAAAGTCCAGCCAAGGCTGAGTGTGCAGTGTCTTCATTTGGAAGCACAACTCAGCAGCAAGGATGGGTGTTTTTAAGGTTTTGTTACATAAAAGTAATTTAAACATTTCTGCCTGTGGAAGTAGCCAGGATTGATCTGTCTCCATGGCGGCACAAAGGAGGGTGCAGACTCAAGGAGATACAGCCTCCTTCATGCCATGAATCTTCTTCCCTATTCACAACCACAGCCTTGTCCAGGTTTCCCCTTGGCAGTGTGACTGGAGCCGTTGTCTGCAGTCCATATCACTCTTATTTTCCACAGGGCTAGAACAGGAGGTGGAGCAGTGACATGTGACAGACTGATTTAGGCCCTGCTGAGAGGATGTTTACAGAACTGGGACACTGGTGACGTATTAAAGAGAAGCAGGATGTCTTTGCTACTCTAACTCTGTGGCTCAGCAGAGCTTAACCTGTTTGCTCCTTCCATAAATGTCCCAAAGAGAGCCTTGAGCATCTCCAGGCCTTTCCCACCAAGGTTCAGTCAGTGTTGTTGCTGTCAGGGGTTACAGGAATGCCCTGTCCTGGGCCAGTGCCATGCCTGGCATGAACATAATGGCAAAGAACCATATCCAGAGACTGGGGCAGGTGTAGCACAACTTGATTTCCCATTTCTTTTGGGAATTTCAGCAACAGCTGTAGGAATGCATCTCTTCAGAGCTAGAGACTGCTTGCAGCTGTCCCTTTCCTGGGCAGAAGTACAGCCCTTCTAGTAAGAAATACACCTGGTCATCCTCATGTTGCATCCCAAGAGTCAGAAACTTTCCTCATGAGCATGTGTGTGAGTGCTCCAGCCAGTGCTGATGGAAGCAGAGAGGATGAGGCAGACAGTGAACTCAGAATAACTCTAGAAGTGATTGGACTTTGCACTGAAAATTACGTGGTGCCTGATTGCTCTGACCAGAGCCCAAATGAAGGCTGCGGGGTGGTCCCTGGACCATCAGGGTGTGGCCCCTGCCCCGTGCCATACCTAGGCTGGGCTGCAGAGGTAGCAGCTCTCAGCCCCAGTAAAGCACCAGGCAAGGGTTTGGAAGTTCACATAGCTGATGCTGTGGTTGGGTCACTTGGCCAAGTCCTAAGCCAGGGACTTTGTCCCTGCAGTGAGCAGGAAGGCTCTGAGGTCAAGACATGCCACAGCACTGGCAGGCAGCTGCTGTCTGTGCAGCAAAGATCACATCCATACCCTGCCAGCTCCCTGTGTCCCCAGCTCCACCCTCCCAGCACAGGACCTGGCAGGATGTTCCCATGACTTCCACATCTTACAAATATTAACTCCAGATCATCTAGATTGTACAGCTCCCCCCAGCCCTCCAGTCTATCTGCTGCCTGTGAGCAGCACAAGGTGGGAAGGAAGCAGCTGGTTCCCCTCTCAGTCTTTAAGGCTGTGACTTTCTCCATTCAGACACAGGCCACACCTGCCCTCTCTTAGACCTTGTTTCTTCCCAAGGGAATTTGCTGATGTGAATGCATAAAAGGCAGGAAATGTAAAAATTCAAGACCTGCTAGTGAGAGGAACTCCCTTAACCTTGCTTATCCCAGCATCTCAGGAATCCAGCCAGGAGTTGAGTCCAAGCCATCCGCGTGGCCCAGGGCTCGGTGCTGCAGTCAGGAATGACAAACACTCCCCAGGGCATGTGGCTTCCCAGCCAGCTGGGGCCTGAGTGCCAGGGGCCACTGCATACAAAGAAACTGTTCTCTAAAACACCTGTGGTCCCTCATATCTGGTTTTCACCACTGTTTGGTCTGTTTTGAAGCAGCACAAGGCACTGCAGGTTCAGTTTTGACTCCATATATGCTGGTACAGGCTCTTGCACATTTGCTGATGCTCAGCACCTGCCAGAAGCCTCTTCTCAGTCCCTACCCCTACACTCAACCAGCACTGTTCAGCAAGAGAACACAAAATTTAACAGCTGTCCAAAATTTCCCTTCTTGTTATTTACTGAGATTGTGGATGTCCCTGTCATTCTAGAAATATCTGGTCAGATTTCAAAGCTCCCTGAAGTGCCAGCTGACCTCATGAATGCCACAGGTGAATGCCACACTCAGTTCCTGCTTTGAGCTGCACTGGTGACATCTTTTTTTCTCGGAGATGTGCCACAGTAACTCTCAGAGGAGCTCATTAAATTGTGTGGAGGAGGGAGAAGACCAGGCTGTATTAGATACCAAGTGACTACAAGCTGCTTACACAGAAGGCCCATAAAAAGGTGAAAGGATGATAAAACAGGTCTGGGAGACACAGCAAGGTGTCAGCTAATCCCCTTCCCACACAGTGGTGCTTCTGGCACTTACGACAGTGTCTGACCTGGATTTAAAATCCTCTCATGCTGGAGTCACAAGATTTTCCCCAGCATTTGCCCTTCCTGATGCTCAAAAGGTTTCCACTTGTGTTGAACCAAAACATTCTATTTATTGTTTCTTTTCACTACTTCTTTTTGCCCATGAACACTTGTTGCCTTCAGCCTTGTGCAGACTTTCCTCTTGAAATATGTCTCAGCAGCTGCAGAAGCTATGCCTGCCATTGTAAAACATCAAATTTTCCGGAGGCTTGTAAATGGTTTCCCTAAGGCTCCACCTTTCATGAGCACACACACACCCCCACATGCTAGCATTTTCCTCTGATTATTTTGGGAAGTCCTCTTGTTCCACCATGGAAAGAGAATTGGAGATCTGCCCGCCCCAGGCAACATGACCAGCTTTCCCCAAAGTGAAGTGGAAATAAGACGCCAGAGTCCAAAAGTGAAGCAGAGTGCAGTTCACCTCCTGTGTGAAATGGCTGAAAGGCAGGGAAGCCGATGTGAGGAAGTCATGCCCAGCCCCATTTACAAGCACTGGAGGCAAAAAAAAAAAAAAAAAGTACAAGTGATTCATTTGGTTCTGATCCACTTGTCAGGCAGGTGAGTCGTGCCCCAAAAGGGCTTCATGCCCTGTATGGAGCCTGAAGCTGGTCTAGACAGCTCGCCCAGAGGGAGACAGTGACAGCACCTCCCACGTCTGAACAGGGGGGAAGAGGAGTGTGAAGCCAAGCTGAGAAGCACCAAAGCCTGGCCTGGCAATATTGCCTAAGCCTGGGCAATAGAAGGATCAGAGTTTTTCCATCTTGCAACTTGGAAAACATCCCTTATTTTTGCTCCATGTTTTCTATTTCAATAACCTCTTTATGTGGAGTCCAATCACTGGGTCCACGCAATTTTCAGTTGTCCTTAAACTGCAGAAAACTGTGATAGAATAGAATGGAATGGAATGGAATGGAATGGAATGGAATGGTATAGAATAGAATACAATGGAATACAATAGAATAGAATAGAATAGAATAGAATAGAATAGAATAGAATAGAATAGAATAGAATAGAATGGAATATTTCATTTGGAAGGGACTTAGAATGATCAGCCAGTGCAACAGCCCAACCATTTCAGGGCTGACCAAATCTGAAGTGTGTTATTAAGGGCACTGTCCTAATGCCTCCTAAACCCTGCCAGGCTTGGGGCACCCACCAGCACCCAAGGAAGCCTGTTCAGTGTCTGACCACCCTCTCAATAAAGAAATGTTTCCTTAGGTCCAAACTTCTCGTGCATCCTGAAACCAGGAGCAATACTGGCTCTTGGCTGGGTGTGCTGTGAGGAGGGCAGAAGAAAACCTCACTTCCCAGCCTGCAGGAGGATAACTGGTGTTCCCAGACGTGCCTCATGGGAGGAGAGTGGGTGAGGGGTGCGTGTGTGAGAGGGGCATTGGCACTGTGGAAGCAGGATGGCTCCATGGCTGGCAAGCCCTTGCCCTCACTAATGTGCCAGCCAAGCTCCTGGGCAATGAAACTGGTGCCAGCATAAATCCAGACTGACTACTCTTTAAGAAGGCAAATATCCCTGATGGGGAGTTTTTATGATAGCCCTTGAGGGAAGTTAAACACACATTTGTTCTTAAAGCTAGAAGAGAAATTTAATGAACACTTATTGGGCAGAGTCCTTCTGCAATATGTGGAGTCTGAAAAGATGCATCACAAGCAGATTCCTTATATACCCTTGCTCCAGCACCAATCCCTTGCAAGGAGCCATTTAGTCTCTGGCACTCCTGCTTCCAGAGAGTTTAACCCCTCCTTGCATTTGGCTCTATGCCCTCTGTGCCAAATCATTCCTTGGTCACAAATTTTCCCTGCTGAGCAGTTACAATCAGTATTTCCTTCACCCAGACCAGACCCTGGAACCAAGAATTCAGCCCACATGTGTGTGAAAGAGAGCAGGCTGCAGTGATGTTCTCATCTCCTGTGACTGCACTGCTGACCCAAGTGCAGCTCCTGCAGCAGTGAGACAGCTCTGCAGGAATCTGCCTCGTGGGGAATCATCTCCAGGTCCAGGCTGACACCATGATCCAGCTGGAAAATTTCTTGTGTTTTGTGCCTCACCTCCTTGGCCACCCATGGTCTAGGGTTTATTCAACAGCCCCTGGGGCTGGATGCTTTCATCAGAACAGAGGATTAAGCCAGGAGTGCAGGGCAGGTGCACACATGGGTGATGAGCACCAGAGCTGCTCTCAGGCCAGGCCCCAACAAGAGTGGCAAAGCCATGCTCTGAGCTAGTGAGATTTGCCCCATTTCATTAACTAATAACGTGGCTTAACCCCATCCCAATTGGCAAGAAAAGCTTAAAAATAGGGATTAAGTGAAGTGTCTGTGGAAGCACATCCTGGACTGCAGCCAGGCAGAGCTGTACCTTTGAGGAAGGGAGACCCCAGTGTAATGTCACCAAGGCTTCTTTCAGGGGGTTCTCTCACTGCCCAAAATCCAGCAGAATGTACTGGCCAGTCATGTTTCCCAGAGAAGCTGTGGCTGCCCCTGAATCCCTGCAAGTGTCCAAGGCCAGGCTGGACAGCAGCCTGGGACAGTGGGAGGTGTCCCTGCCCATGGCAGGGGTGGAACAAATGAGCCTTGAGGTCCCTTTCAATACAAATCACTCCATGATTCCATGATTTTATGATTCTATGACCTGGTGGTTCCTTCCCTCACACAAGGCACTTGAGGCACCTGTTGAGGTGGAGAAGGTGTTTGCCCTGCATGCTCCAGGTCAAGGCTGCAGGTGCAGGTTGAGGAGCTCTGTGCAGGCCGTGGCCAACCAAGCTCCTGGTCATGCAGGAGTTATTTTCTGTAAGGAACTGAAGGCTCTGCAGGGCAGAGAGTTGGGTGCAGATGTGCAGCCAGTGTTTGGGCTGACAGATAGGTGGGAATCAGACCTGGGGAGTGAGCTGCAAACCATAGGAAGGGAATGGAGAGGACCAGCCAAGAAGGTGAGTGAGACCTCTGGACTGCCAGCATTGCTGCTGAGCCTTGCAGAGCAGCACCCCAGAACGAGCATTTAAAGAACAGATTTTGCAAATAGCCAGAGAGTCCAAATTACAGATCAACAAACGCAGCCAGATGGACACTGCTGCCTTCTGGACATCTGCATAATTTATTGATGCTATCAGGACTCAGCCATGCTGCCAAAACTGGAGGCACAGGCCCTTTGCCAAGGCTATGCCCAGCACAGCCTGCTCTGCCACAAGGACAGAACAAACTAACCAGGGCTCACATTGTGAGCAGGAACCTCTCAATTGTGAACTGGCCCGGCTGTCCAGCCTTCCAGTGAAAACCTGCCCTGAAAGACAGGCTTTAGGAAAACTCTGTCCTGCCAGTTGAACCATCTGTCTTGTTCCAACTTAATAATGAGCCACATTCTTACCCTTGCTTGTGTAGTTCTTCAGCTCTGCTAGCTGAAAAAGCAGCTTTGCTTTAGCTGTGTAGTGACAGCAGCATTACCCTGGAAATCTGTCAGTGCAAATGATAGCCACATCCACAATCTTTCCAGGTCTGAGTGAGTGAATTAAACATTTCCCAAACTGACAGGAGATCAAGCTGCCCAGACCTGCCCGCAACCTTGCTATCAAACTCCAGAAGAAGGTGGTGGATGCAGCCTGGTGGATGCAGCCTCCAGAACAAGGTGGTGGGGCTGGTGTCACTGCACAGGGAGCCCTGAACATGCCCAGGAGCCATTTGGAAGAGCATCACTTGGCCCTGGTGCCCACAGTGGCATGGGCTGTCTCTTGGCATCATTGACTCAACCACTGTGATGGGGCAGAAGAGAGTCTGGATTATTGACAGTGGCTCATCATTCACTCTGATTTTACTCCACTTTAAGGCTGTTTTATTAGCCAGGAATACTGGAGCCTGCTGCCTTCAGAACCCTTCTGGAGTGGTTGCTGGAGGCACAAGGATCTCCAGTGCTTACACATCATTAGTGATCTCATACAGCTCAATATGAAAAGCAAAAAAAAAAAAAAAAACCAACAAAACCAAACCAAACAATTTAAGCCTGTAGCTCAAGGAAGAAAGCTGCCTCGATGCAAATACAGCCAAAAAAATCCCCATATTCCTGGAGGCACTGCAAAAGGTGGCTGAACATAAAAGCCGTGGTTCTCTTCTTCCCCCTTCTCAGTGGTTAGTTTTGTGTGGTTGGGATTAGCACAGCATTGAACACGTCAGTTAGGTACAAAATTGTTGTCAGCACTAGAAAAATCACTTGCCCTGTGGAAAAGCTTACTGCACAATGAGCTGCTGTGGCGAGGGCACAGATTCAGCATGTCCAAACACAGGGAGTAGGCACAAGAGCTCCTTGCTGGGTGAACTGCAACCAGCACACTCCTGGCTGAAGTGCCCCAGAAAGCTTTGTTTCACTGCAAGTGGAGATCTGATCTACACTGATAAAAACGTGGCACTGAGTGTGCACAGAGCCCTGGGTCAATGTCAATTTGTCTTTCCCAGTCCACACTCAGCACCATCACATTAGTGCTGCTCACGAAGATGTGGTAACCTGATTGAGAGGGGAAAAGGGCAGCAGTGAAGAGATGCCATCTGCCAGGGATCTGAACCTGAGCCACTCTGCCCTGGAATAGGGACTCCGGTGTCTGAGCAAAGCTCTGCTTGCAGGGATGAAACAGAGCAATTGACCTTTGGGTGACAGTTTGCAGGATGTCAGCTCGAATGACACTGTAGGGAGGGGGGTGGGTGTTATTAAAGTATAGGATACCACCCACAAGCAGGAAGATAACAAAATTCCCCTAGGAAAAAAAAAAAAAAAAGCCTGTGATTTGCCCCTCCCCATGTTAGACTTCTTGGCTCACTGCTTCACAGACCCTCTATGGGAGACAAGAGCTTATCACCAGGATACCTGCATTTCTCATAAGAGGTAAATTGCCTTTTAACTCCTCTCCATTGCTTTATAAGCATCCTACTTAAACCTAATGATGTGCAGAAGTTTAGAAAGCATTTTCCATGACCTGCAATGCTTGGCAGCTTGTGAGCAGAGCAAATAGCTTAGCTGGGATAATAGAGAGGAAATCCACTGAAGAGCTCAAGTCATTAAGATGTTTGCTTTTGATGAGACAACCACTACCAAGGGCCAGAGCAAAAGAAATGAGCCAGTGGTGATAATTCGAGGTGTTTGGAGGCCTTTCTGCATCCATTACCCCCCTTCCCAGCACCACCAGAGCTGCTGGCTCAAGTCTTTTCCCAGTGCACCAGCTTGATTGCTTTCTGTCCAAAATCTTGACATTCGAGCAATTCTACACAAGGAAATAAACAACAAATTAAATCCCACAGTGACAACAACTGCATCACTCCCAAACCTTTGAGGAGAAGGGCTGAGGCAGCATGTACTCACTGGAGCTCTCTTTGGGAAACATCATCAACCTGAAGTTATAAGGTGGAGTTAAATACCTCTTTGTTCCCAATATCCATTGCTGTCGCTTTCATTTCTATTTTAAAACTTTAGGGAAACTGGGTTTGTTTTTGGTGGGGTTTTTTTTTTTGTTTGTTAGTTTTTTGGTGTTTTTGGTGGTTTTTTTTTGTTTTGTTTTTTGAGGGTGTTTTTTTTGTTTTGTTTTGTTTTTTGGGTTTGTTTGTTTGTTTGTTTGTTTGCTTTATTGATGAGTTAAATGTGTCTTTTTTTTCCCCAGGATTAACTGGGAGCTGCCTGGAGAATGGGGAGGACAATTGCAGGAGGACAGTGCTGGCACTATGAACTCTGAGGGGTCAGGAGGAGGCAGACACAGGAGCCCTTTGGACTCTTTTTGGGTATGTCCATTCATGCCACACACCTTGGATAGGGAAGCTGAGGCAATAGCAAACACCTTATGAGCATCAGATGGAAAGGAGGATTTTATCTTTGTCACACAGCCTCAGGGACACATTCAAATGGAGGCAGAAGGGATTCGAGGGAAGCAAGCAAAAAAAGCTGTTTCACACTGATAGCTTCTGTGAGGAGGCCAGGAGTCAGAGCCTTCAGGCAATGTGGTGCACAGGACCTGGTCCCTGCCCAATTCTCAGCTCCACTCTGAGAGACCCTGTCATGCCATCAAGACTTCTGCCCACTTGGTCCAAGACACTTGACCTTCCTCCTCCCCTGTCTCCTACTAGGTTGTTTTCTCACTGAAGATTCCAGTTCCAGGAGCACAAACAACCAGGGAGTTGCCAGTGCCCATGTGGGAGATGACACACTGGGGCAAAAAAATTTGTGTTTTACCCAAACAGTCAGAACATCACTTGAGGACTGACACTGGTGGTTATATCTGAACTAATCCAGATAAACTCCTTGCTTTTTCTCTGCAACTGACTGTGGCAACTCAGCGTGTCCTGGTGCTATCTGGAAGGACAATGATCCCCCCTTGCAGAGGGATGTTAAAGTCATCCCTAATTTGGCTTATTATCTGCTGAGTCCCTGGGTGTCATTTCAACAGCTCATGAGAAACAAATTACTTCAGAGCATTGTACATTGCACATAGTTGCATGGAATTCTTTCCCAACCCTTTTTCCTTTATAGGAATCACAAAAAATGCTGGATTTTTAATGACTAAATGAACACTGTGACAGCAGCAATTGTCTGCCATAAATAAATGCCAGGACTAATTAGATTAGACACAGGTACAGCAATGAAGTCTTCAAAATCCACTTTTCCATGGGGTGTCCTCTTGGAATGTCACTCTTTCAGACGTGACCCTCTGCTGACACAGCGCAGGTGCTGTCCCAGGGTTATGGAGTTCCTCTCCTTGCACCAAAACATGAAGTTTTCAGACAGGAAATTGCAGGGATTCACATAAAACTGTGTTAGTAACAGTTTCACGGGTGCTTAGCGGATGCTGGATTTGCACATATCCCCCGCCTCACCATTCATAAATATATGCACAAGCGTTATTTTATTCACACAGATTTTGGCAAGAGGCCCATTGAATTCAGCAGAGAGAAGTCCATTGACTTTGGTAGACTTTGCACATTGCGGGTGAGAACAGATGGAGGCTCCATTCACCAGTTGCCACTCGTTAGTTAAAGCTTATTATTGCTGAAGAGTTTTGTTAATGCATTTCCAAATGGAGCATGATCCGAGTGATGTAACCTCTGCTGAGTGCTGGAGAGCAGCAGATGTGCTCTCCCAACACGGGTGGAGGGAACAATGGACACCCCTGGATACACAGGGCTTACAAACTGGACTTTACTGGCACACTCTTCTCTCAGCCTTCGGAAGGCAGCAGGCCTGCAGCCAGGCTCACAGGAAAAGGCACTTTCCAGCAGTCCCAGTGTGGCACAAGGCAAGCAGAAAGAAGGCACATGTGAGCACAAGCCTTCTCTGCTGCCTGAGGAAGGTCCCATGGGTTTGGGCAGGAGCTGCACCGAGCCCTTCCACAAGCTACAGCCATGCAGAGTGGAAACTCTCCTTGCTTCATGAGGGAACAAGAAATCACATTTCCTGAGCACAGTCAGGGGAAGGGATGTCTTCTGGAGAAAAAAATCTCCCTACACGCCTCCTGCAGATTTGGCCAAGATCTTTCCTCCAGGGACCCCATGCCATTGTGTTTCTCAAAGCTGGATCTTGTTTCCATGGAGCTCCACAACTCCATGTGGCAAAGAAGGTATGGTGGGGGCTGCCCAGTGGCTCATGGGCAGGCACTGCTCAGCAATCAGCTTTTGCAAAAGGCAGGAGAGTTTACATTGCCCATGGAGCCATAACAGCCTTAGAATCATGTAATGCCAGGATGGCTTGGGTTGGAAGGGACCTTAAAATTCATCTCGTTCCACCCTCTGCCATGGGCAGGGACACCTTCCACTAGACCAAGTTGTTCCAAACCCCATCCAACACTTCCATTTGGACATTTCCAGGGATCCAGGGGCAGCCACAGCTTCTCTGGACACCCTGTGCCAGGACCTCACCACCCTCACAGGGAAATGTGCCAGTAGTCTGGCTGGGACAATGCAGAGCTGGTCATAAAGCTCTCATTAAGAGCTGACTCCCCAGAAAGCTCCTCATGAGGCATGGATGAGCCAGTAAGAACTTGTTCCAGTGGTCAAGCACTGGCATAGGAGCCCAGAGGGACCATAGAGGGTCTGCCCTTTGAGATTTGCCCAACTTGCCTCGACAAACACTGAGCAACCTCTGCCAGCAGGGCAGTGAGATCTGTCTGATCTGTGCTATGATTTTACACTCTCTGTTCCAGGGGTGCTGGAGCACATCAGAACCGAAATCCTTGCATGGAGCAATGCCAGAGTCACGTAAGATAAACAAAACCTGCTCTTTCTACACTTAAAATGGTTCAGGGAAGAAAGTGAACATATATGAGTTATAGAGGAACTGAACCTCCCATCCCTGCTTTCTCTTTCTGCTTCAAGGCTTTTTGTCAAGGCTACAGGAACAGCATCTCTTGGGGCAGAAAATGGCTTGAAGGGCTTATGTTGGGTTATTTTTTTCCATCTCAGGCTGGACTTGGTGTTGTATGGCTTCAGCCATGGTTAATGAGCACACTTCCATGGAGCTGACGTGTGTGAATGCCTTTTGTCCAATAATTGAAACGTGGATCTCACAGGCAGACTGTAACTAAGCTCATCCTACAACAAAACTTTTGTATCTCGGGCAAGTTACCTTCACCTCAAGTCTCCTCGGCAGTGAGCTCTTTTTACAACATCTCTTCTTTAACCAATTGGCTTGACCTGCTGCCTTCCCCCTGTGCTAACCCACACATCCTGCAGCCCACAGATGCATCTACACACATCGTGCTTCCCCATATGAGCCACCCTGGTGAGTTATGGAGTCTCTGTCTTGCTTTTTTCGACATCTGTGGGCAGGTTCGAAAGCGTTACTGAGAAAGCCATGAATTTCTACCCAGGATTGATTCATATGCTCAAAGAAAGGCCCCTCCTTTGGTCTCTAAGGCCACGTCTGGCCCAGGACACTCTCCATCACATGTCCCTGTGCTCTTCTGCACCCAGTGCAGCTACTTAAAACACACATTGGTCTCCTTCCAATCATCTCCTGAAATAAAGGCAGAGGGGAAAGTGTTTCTTCTACATTTCAATGCCAATTCTTCAAAAACAAAGCATACAAAAATCCTCGATCCCAGTCCCACCAGTGAAACCAGTTCAGGCAGGAGAGGGCCACAAGATGCTTTTCTCCCAGAAGGCATCATTGCGCCAAGCTCAAATCCAAGTAGTTCTCCAGTTGTCAGGTTTGGGTGGTTGGACTTAGCAAACAAAACTCAAAACTTTCTGCTACAAACAATTACCATAAAAAAACGGGTAAAATCGAACTCCTGCATTTTTGGGAGAAAATGATGCAAGCCAAAGATGGCAGCTAATGCCTGTGCAGAACTGGTCCTTCTCACCCATGTGCCCTTGTGCTCCAGCAAAGGGGGCAACGTGGGCAGGAATGACCCCCTGGCACAGTGGGTATGGACTGGCACAGGTCCTGGGCTGGGCAGGAGGGTCACATCTCCATCCCCTCCTCCACACCCATCTGTGAAGCCAAACCAGACCCAAGGAGCACCACTGAGCCAGGAGTGAGGCTTTGCAGCTGTAACTGGCTGTGGAAGAGCAGCCTGGCTCTGTAGCTGGTATCAGTTAGTGTGTGCAGAGCCTAAAAATAGAGACCCTCTCCTCTCACAATGACTCAGAGATGCAGAAGGGAAATCCACAAGCTCAGTGCTTGGCTGTCCCCAAGCTGATTGAAAGTCTGCATCTAAAACTTTGTTTTGACCCAAAACGGCTTTTGAAAAATAAACTAACAAAAAAAAAAAAAAAAAAAAAAGGAAAGAAAAAAAAAAAAAAACCTAGAAAAACCAAACCTCTTCTGTCACCACCAGAGCTGCTGGGAATTCTTCTCATTTGGTCTAAGTTTGGAAGAGGTCCTGGCCAGTAAAACATGACATTTTGTAGTTTTTAAATGCTAGCTGGCAAACCCCCTGCAAGTATTTACTTGCTAAGCTCTTTCTTGGCAACCTTTGAGACCAGATGAAATGGTGCAAGGTGTGCCAGTCCTCTGGAACTTTCATGGGCATACAACTCCTTTTCCAGACAGCTCCGATTCCAGCCCAGGAGGAACACATCCACCAGCTGCCTTGCTGAATCCCATGAGGAGGGGATCCTTTAACTCCCTGTTCATCCCATGCATAGGGGGCTCCAGCCAGTGCCACCCAGGTTTTGGCCATGCCGTGGGTGATGGTAGCCTGGAGGGGAAGCAGAAGGGAACCAGGGTCCAAGGGGAGGTCCATCACTGCTCCTATCCTGCCCATGATAAGAACAGGTCCTTCCTCCCCTGTGTCTGTTTATCTGCCCCATGGTCACAGGTCATTTTGGGCCTGGATGAGCAGCTGCCTGTAATTATGGAGACGTAATCCGCAGAGATTTTCAAAATTGCTGGACAAGGCTAGGAGCATCCTGCCCCATCTTTTACATGGCAGGTTGGATTAGTGACCTCCAGGGATCCTTCCGGGCTTGGTGTTTCCATAGTGTCTCCTCTCAGGCTCTCACACCTGCTGGAGTTGAGAGAGCAGAGGAGCAGAGCAGGCCAGGGCACCAGCACAGCCTCTAAGCCTCCTCTGCTTCCACCAGAGCCACAGCTGGGCTCATTTGGTCCTTCTCATCTGGAGGTGAGGGAGGAGAGGCAGCACTGAGACAGTCCACGCTGGAGTCAGGCCCCAGGACAAAACCCACTCGCTCACAGAGGTGAGCCCTGTGTCTGCTCTGGCAGCTCCACCGCTGCAGAGGGCCCAGCCACCAGCCAGGATCTCCATCTCCTTCCGCAGTCCTGGAGGGCCAGGTGGGCTCTGTGGTGGAGCTGTGCTGGGCTGTGGCTCTTTGAGAAGTTCATCCATCCCCATGGCACACATGGGGCTGCAGAGGTACAACCCAGCTCCCTGCCATGGCCAGAGAGTGGGGACAGAGACCTGAGCACACGGAACTGCTCCGAATTTCAGTCTGTGGGAGATGTCAAGCACTCACTGGGTAAGAGCAAGTCAGGGGTGTCCATCCTGCCCTTCACCCACCCTGGCAGCATCCTCGCTGCCTTCGTTGCACCTTCAGTTTGAGCTCCAGCACAGACAGCCCAGCCCCAGGCAGGAGCCCACGAGCTCACACACCTGCAGGAGGTCTCAAAATGCTCCATTGAATCCCTGCACTGCCAAGGACCTCAGGGAAGGACTGAGGGGGACCACAACAGGGGTCTGGCTCAACCTCTGTCTCGTCCCTGTGGGGGGCAGCCCAGATGTGGCACCAGAGCCAGTCTGGGCAGCCCTGGTCCCCCAGAATGGGGCTGTCCCAGCAGGACACAAGGTGGACCCACCACTGGAACACCCTCCCAGCTCCCTTGGGAACACCAGCACATCGCCCTGCCTCGGGCGCCTGTGGCAAGGGCAAGGGGAGACAGTGAAAAGGAAATAAACCCACAGTGATGAGCTGCCAGTAATTCCCACAGACAGCTTGGAGGAGAAAGACCTCAGGAAGCCTCCCCCCTTCCCTGCCAGGATCAGCCCTACCTAAACTAATGGACCATCTGCCTGCTGGCCTGGCCTGTGACCCCAGCAGGGCAGAGCCAGCCGGCTGCTAGGGATGGGGGCGAAATAATTCCTGCAGCTCAATCCAGAGCTCCCATGTTCAGCCCCAGGAGCTGAGATCTCTCCACTGCTGGCTCCTGCTGGGCCATTCCCTTTCCAGAAACCCGTTCCTGCTTTACCCACCCCTGGCTCATGTCCCAGGGAAGGTGATGGAGGCAGCGTGTTGCCCCTTGTCACCACACACAGTTAGAAGTTTCACCTTGATGCCTCAGGTTTAGCTGTTCTATTTTTCACATTCTTTGCTTCTTTGGTGTGTGGATCTGGGCTTCATATTATGGGATGGTGAGCTCTCTTCACAGAGCAGGGAGACAAAACAATTCCTGCTCCAGCTGGGGACCAAGGACAAATGATTCAAATCTCAGGCCCAAGAGCACAAACAACGTGGGCTGGAGAGAGAAAAACAAGCAGGATGGGACTGCATGGGCTAAAGCTGGAATGGGACAATGAACTCCAATGTGCCAATGGAGCAGAGCTGATCACAGTGAGAGCCCCTGTGACCAGGTGTCCATTTTGTGACCATTTTGGTTCATCTTGGGTGTAGCCCTGGCTGGGCTCTTGTGCTGCCCAAGGTGGATCTACTGAAGCCTCCTAATAAATCCCTGCTTTATTCTTTAACTCCATCCAGCCTCTGTTCTAGGTCAGCCTTCCCAAGGCATCACCCTTCGTGGCAGTGGTCACTGCTCCCATGACCTTGGCGTGGGCTTCTCCATGTCCTGCTGAGCTCCACCTGGAGCTTCAGCAAGTCTGCCAGGAATGAAGTGGCCTGTCCTGAGCTCACCTGGGAGCTGACACTGCCACATGCACCTGCCACTGAAGGAACAGCATGTGGTGACCCCAGCTCTTGCTGGGGAGCAGCTGCAGGACCCGTGGCCACCCTTCAGCTCACTTGCCAGTGCCTCACAGCCAGGACAGGGTCCGGCCCATGCTACCATTGGTTTGTGACTCTATCAATTAAATAATTGAACCAGAAAATTGTTTCATTATCAATTCAGATCTAGTCATTTTTATATTCCATTTTTCTCACCAGCAAAGTGCTGTGTTCGAGATTAGTCAGGAACATTTTGTTCCAGCTGAAACAAAATTTCTGTGTTCATTATGGCCTCTGTACCAAAGTGAGGCCCTTGGCCCTTGGAGGGTTGGAGCACTTCTAAGTGAGACCCCAGGGCTCAGGCTGCTGTAGGACATTGGCCATTTGGGCTGGGTTCTGTCCCATGTGTGGCTCTCTCCTACATGGCAGGTTTGGAGATCCCTCTGGGCCCCTCACACCTCTCTCCTGGAGAGCCACTATGGACTGACTCTCACAAGCAGGAACAAGATCCCTGCCCCTACAGGAAGGGCCATAACCCCCAGGACAGCAAGATGTTCTCACTCTCCATGGCCCACTAAATAATTCATTATTCTTCACAGAGCAGAGAAGACGGGCCGTTTTCCACCCCCTGGCTCTGCACACCCACAGCAGGACAAAGGCACTTCACAGCCCAACAGCTGTGGGAGTCCAGCCCCAAGCATCTTATTCAGACCAAAAGGTCTTGTCCAGTTTCCTGCGACTATCACTGGCATTTCCACGAATGCCACACTCACTGACAGAAAAGTCACTTTCTGTTAATAACGATACTTGAGTTGGTGGAAAACACTGGGAATTTCTCCCTCGTGAGATGAAATGGTATTTTGTTTTGATCTGAATCAAGATCTTCTTTTAATTTTAGTCTGAAAATTTTGGAATTGATGGCTCTGTTACATTCTCAACTTCTTGTCTGTTCTTTCTCTGAGCTGCCAACCCCCCAAGGTATCCTGGTTAAGCTTTGGAAATTTGTCAGTACAGGGCAGGATTAAATGCACTTAAATGCAACATTTTTACAAATAACCAGAATAGATGTGTGAGGATCTGCTCTGAAATAGGGCACTGGGACAAAGAGAAAAGCACAGTGTGCCCAAAGTGTTCATGATGAATAACAGTGCAGAAATGTCACAGCTCCTACACAGCAGCCCATCATTAAATACTTCCACTTTAGTGAAATGGCAAAAAACCAGTTGATGCTTTCAGCACAGAACAAACCAAACTCTATCCACATCTGCCTTACAGTGTCAGATTTGTGCAGGAAGCAGAAGTGTTCCTGTGAGATTATCATCTCTGACTAGAACATGCTTGTGAAAGGTGAGAACACAATGCCAGCACAGTGCTATTGCTGTGCATTTTAATAGTGATATCATTGTTAAAATGAGATATAATGATCTTTAGTTCACTTAAAAGAAAAAAAAAAAAACAACCTGACTCAAAGGAGTTTCTGGGCACTTGCTCAGAAATTTATTCTTCCTGGACCTTAAAATAACCCTTCCAACTCAGTCCTTCCAGACCACAGTAGAGCATTGCTGTGTGATGGTTAATGCCCGTTTGGTAGCACTCAAGGGGTTTTATTCTGCCACCACATTTTATCTAAATTCCCATAAAGAAATGGTGAATTCCAGCTCTGAACAGTGCACAGTGTGAAAGCTCAAAGAATTGAAAAGTCTGCTTATTTTTAGGAGGAACTGATCCAAATTTCCCAACTGCAGGAAAAGGAATCTAGGAAGAGCAGCATCAAGGAGAGAAGTCCTTCTCTCACACTGAGAGACCCAAGGGGCTGTTCTGCCCCTCCCACCTTCTCCTCTGGCTGAGGGCAGGAGCTGGCCTTCATGAGGCCACTGATGTCCTTTGTGAAGGGCTTAAGTCAGGCTCTCACCTTTCTACCATGGCATGAGGATAACTCTCCTCCATCTAAACTAGGTGGTTGAGAGGTCACAGTGGGACACGCAGAATTTGGGATGATGCAGAAACACTCATTTCCAAAGAGCTGCTCCAGGCTTCTGGCCAGGTGGATGCCCTGAGTGTCTCAGAGCTCAGATCTCCCTCACTGTGGTGCTTGTGGCAATACCACAGCCACGAGCACCTTGGGTGGGTTTGGCTCCACCTGCAGTGGCCTGGAAGGTGTGCTCAGAATCAGAGAAGTTGCTGTCCCATGTTAGCAATCAACAGGAGCACCTTGGGGCTGACTCCATGTCTTGCATTCCCAGGGAATACCTTCAGATATCCTCTACCTACCTGGCCTGTCTGTCAAACCCAAACCAGTTTCAGTCTTTGCAGATCCCCAGCACTTGGCATCAGGAGAGACCTTGGATTCATCCTCACACATGAGTATAGATCCAGTGCAGGAAAAGCCAGGGGTGCCCTCCTGAGCTGTCATCACCTCAAACCATCGTTTGTCTCCTTCCTAGACTGCCTCATGGGAGATAGGAGAGAAAAACACCTATAGAAGATATCCTGGGATTAGTTTAGGAGCCACGGATATTTTATCTAGAGCAACCAAGCGGGTTAGGGAGGTATTTTGGTTTTGTAGGCAGCATTCACGGACTGTGCTGCCAGTTATGGTGCCCGTGTTTCACAACAAACGTGGACAAATTAGAACTTGCCTGGGATTGTTGGATTTCTTTGAAAACTTGCAGCAAAAGTATTTTTTAAAAATCCTGCATTCTTTATCCAGAAGAAAGAACAACTTGAGGTGGCACTCTGACGCCTGCTGAGTGGTAAATGACCTGACTTCTTCTTGTGGCTTTTCCCCAGATCTCTTGGTGACTCAGTTGTCCCACACATGCCAGAAAGGATGGCCAGCCCTGAATTCCCTTCTGTGCTTGGCTGCCCCGCTAAGCCCACTGAGCTGGAAAAGGATTCACTGGGAAGCTCCTGAGTGCTGCTCATCCAGCACCGAGCAGTCGTGCTGGTCCCTCTGCTCTGCTCTTTCCATCTCAGTGCCACAGCCCGGGAGGAAATGGGGTTGCATCAGCCCAGAGGAGCTGAGATGATGCAGCTTGTGGCCACACCAGCCTGGCTGAGCAGGGAAAGTAACAGTGGCATTAGGCCACATCCAATGGTCACAGTCTGCCACAGAGTCTTGTTGGCTCTGCCATTTCCAAGACCTTCACTTCCATCCATAGGCAGCTCCTATATTTAGTAATTCTGTTGGTGGCAAAGTCCCAGCCTCCAGGATGTTGATTCAGACACCCAGACACTCAGCCACTTCCTGTTTGGATGCACTAAAATTATTTGCATCATTTAAAAAGTGATGTTAGTTAAGGGAAACAAAGTGTTATTGTCAGAGGAGGCTGAGCTGGGTTAAGTGCCCATGCACAATGGAAAAAAAAGCAGAACAAAACGCCCCCATCTCCCAACAGCAGCACACTCAGACAGCGTGTCCTGGGAGCCACTTTCACCCCTCCTCTGGCCCACTGGCACTGCTATTGCCACAACAGGGCAGTAAAGCACTGGGATCCCCTGCCCAGCCTCCTCCCAGGGTGGCCCAACACCATCTGTACCTAAATCCAGGAGCAGAGACATATCCAGGAGCTGTGGTGTGTGCTGGAGCAGGCAGTAGAAAGCACCTGCTTGCTCTGCCACCCATGCACTCACAGCTGCAGACAAGCTTTCCCACTGCCACACCTGGACAACCCTGGGCGTAAATGTGGCACCCAAGATCTTCACAGACTTCTGGTGACTTGAGGACCACCCTGAGGGTGGTGGCTGTGTCTAAAGCTGGACTCAGCTCTGTCACCCTTGTGCTTCGTGTCTTGCCAGGGTAGCTGCTGAGTGAAAAGGCTGGCACACACAATGCCCCCAGACATTTACATGAAGGGAGTTGTCCTGGATGCTTCACATCCCATCTCCAAAATACGATCAATTTAGCCTTTCTCCTGTTTTTTTAAAGCCTTACTAAGCTATTCCCAATGTCTAGGAAGGCTGATGACTCAATAGGTTTTTCCACACAGAGTCTGGACAAGCAATCTCTTGGCAAGGGTTGTTTATGACTTAGCTGCAGATGGATTTACCTATCCTGCCTTCTTTTTAGCAGAGATGTAATTAGTCATGTGCTCCAGGAACTTTAAAAGTGAGTGGATATCTTAGTGTCTTGACTTTCACCCCCACATTAAAAACACCCAGCTGGGCACCTAAAAGAGAAAGTAACCCTGTTCCACTGTCCTTTCTAAAATCCTTTGTCAAAGTGCATCTTCCAAGCCCAAACCAGGTGAGTGCACTGTTTAAGCGAAGGAATAAAAGGCAAATTACAAATAACAAATCTCAAGCAGTAGGTTCTGAGTCACCCTCAGCCTGTGACAGCAGCTCTGCAATCAGCATTTAGGTCATAACTGCATTGCTATTGTATGTCCAGGAATATCTTCTGGCACCCACAGCCGTAGCTGTGTTGAGTCAGCAAGGCAAACAAGAGTCAAATATAGTTAAAATCTTATTTTTGTTACTGGATTTAGCAACTGTTTCTGACTATCTGTCACAGCAGAGCAAACCTGCAAAGTCACATCCCTGGATTTCTCAGAAGAAAGCTGCAGTTTGATTGTTGCAAAGTGTTTTAAACCTCAGGTCAAAAGTTCCCAGTTTGTGGCATCCCAGAGTTCTTCAGGTTTGAATACAATTTTGGTTTTAGAATCTGATAGCAAAATGTCAGGTAAGCACTGATCATAACAGAAACTACCAGTGTGAGAAGTCAAGGATGTTTCTCCAACACGAGACCTGGAGCAGGGCTTGTGCTTCCCCTGCAGCATCAGCTGGCAGCAAACACGGTGTTTGGCAATCCTAAGCAAGCCTGGTACAAGTCAGGGGTGGTGGCACGTTGTAGTCGAGATGGTCACAATACAAAGCAACACACTCCATTTTCAGAAGGCTTCAAAGCTGTTTTTATTATAGCGTGCATGCTTTTTATTAAGTCTTACATGATGCCTCAGGTTTAGCTTTTCTGTTTTTCAGATTCTTTGCTGCTTTGGTGTGTGGGTCTGGGCTTCATATTATGGGATAGTGAGCTCTCTTCACAGAGACAAAACAATTCCTGCTCCAGCTGGGGACCCAAGGACAAATGATCCAAATCTCAGGCCCAAGAGCACAAAGAACATGGGCTGAAGAGAGAAAAGCAATCAGGATGGAGCTGCATGGGCTAAAGCTGGAATGGGACAATGAACTCCAATGTGCAAATGGAGCAGAGCTGATCACAGTGAGAGCCCCCATGACCAGTCGTGCATTTTGTGCCATTTTGGGTTGTGCTGCCCAGGGTGGATCTCTTTGAGGCCTTTTAATAAATCCCTACTTCATTCTTTAGCTCCATCTAGTCTCTGTTCTAGGTCAGCTTTCACAAGGCATCATACAAAACTCCTAAGTTTACACTTTACTCATTGGTCATAAGAGACAAACAAAATACTTACTGGAATTGGCAGTTGCAGGTTTCTCTTATTTATCCTTCTTTCTTTCTTGGTTTCTATGTCAATGACCTTGGTGGGAAATTCTTTCAGGGGTAAACATGGATCCTCTTATCAAACTTCCCTCTGGCTCCCAGAAGTGGCTGTAAAACCTCTCCCACAATGGCAGAAGGAAGGATCGTGAGCCCTCTGCACACAGAGGGGCCCCTGCTGCCCCCTCCCTGAGACAAGGTGAGCACTGCCTGCCCTTCCCAGCCCCAGCCAGGAGCAGATTTCCCCACATCCCAGCACTCAGGAGGTCTGGCCCTGACAGCTCAGAGAGGTGCAATGCCCAATCTCAGATTGGCAGATGCACCCCAGACTGCAGGCCCTGAGAGCTGCCTGCACGTTCCCCTCTGCAGTGATCCTCTCCTTGTGGGATGGGAGACCTTGTGTTTTCAGCTCCATCTGCTTTGCCTTCTCCTGGCACACTCTGGAGCTGAGAGCATGCAAGCTGACCACGCTGCTGTACAAAGATAAGCCTTTGATTACAGAGTGGAGAATAAAGTTAAAAACATGAGAAAATATAAATACAAGGACACGAGGCCAAGATCACTGCTGGTCACTGCCCAGACTGCTTTCTGGGGGATATCCCAGGCTGCCAGGCACCTGGAGGCTGTCTGCAAGAGCAGGATCCTAGAACATCACCCTGCTTTTCCTAGAACATCACCCTGCTTTTCCCATCACATCTCTTTTATTAATTTCCTTTCTATTTGGCTCATTTGATGCAAGTGCACAAAGGACTCCTTTTTCTCCACTCAAGTCTCCCTGCCCTTGCAGGCCTCCTGATTTCTCTGCTGAGTGCACTCCTTCAGGCTGAAAACGCTTTCTTGTTGCCTGCAGGATGGTCACACTATTTAGTGACTCTCAGGGAGCCTGCAGCACTCTCAACATCACTCCAGTTTCCTCCAGAGTTCTTATCTGTGCCCACACAGCTGCATCAAGGGCAGCTACACCAGCCAAGAGCCTTTTGTCAAACAGCTTCCCCCTCCTTCTGCCACTCTGGGGGCTGCACTCTCACCCTGCTCACACATTCACTCCCCAGCAGGTTCAGGATGGAGGGGCTGGGGATATTCCTGTGTGTTTTGAGCAATTAATCCAGGCACTGGCTTTGCAGGACTCCCGGGCTCAAGCAGCCCAGCAATAACAGCACAGAGAGGCCAACCAGGCTTCCCAAGCTCCCACCAGGCAGTCCAGCAGCTCAGGCTGAGAAGAGCTGGGGAGGAGCTGGGGTTGGACAGGGCCTGGGGAGGTGTTGGCTGTGGGTGCCACAGGCACTGGTGGAGTTGTTTGTTGAAAGAATTTGCAACGACTGTAATTGATTAAGAAATGGAGTAATTGTGCAATCTGCTGATTACAGAGAAAGGGTTTATTAATCCTCCTGACAGGCCTGCTAAAGGCCCTGTCAAAATATTAGGGAAGATGCTGTGAGGAAGAAAAAGGGCATGTTGTGCTAGTCACACCACACCTGACTGCCAGCTCTGCTGCACGAAGGATTAAACTGATTCAGCATCTGATTGCATCCAGACGTCCCCTGAGAGCACTGGTTTGAGATTCATCCCCCTGAGGGAGAACCACACCACCCGAGGGTCCTGTTGCAAACCACGGTGGAGTCAACTCACCCCTTGAGCCTGTTAAGAGCGGGGTTAAATCTGATATTTAGACACTGATGTGCCTCCATCAGTCAACGGAGTTTAGGGGAAACTGGAGATGCCAACTTCAGGGTGAAGTGACCTTCTCTTATAGCTCTGCTGGCTCTGAATTAATCAGAACCTCCTGGCTGATGGGAGACACTCACCCTGACCCCTAGATGTAGGTGTGATCACAACTTGAGTCTGATCCCAGATGTTATGGGAGAGGAAAGCACCTTCCCAGCCCGTGCCTCTCCTGCCCTTTTGACTTTCCCAGACCCTAAGATACGTTGTCAGCAAAGCTCCTGTTCTCAGCAGCAGGCACAAGCTCAGGGCAGAGGTGCAGGCTGACTGCTGCCTTCCCCTGAGCCTTCTGTGGCTGCTTGACACTCTTCCTTTGGCCAGTCTCTCCAGACAGGAGCAGGGATGCTCAGCTAGAGCCCCACAAGCCCCAGGCTCCCTGGGTGCAGGCAGGGCATCCCCCATCACCCCCTCTGCCAGAAGGACTTTATCCTCAAGGCTCACACAGCACTGGCTGCTCAGAGGGACCAGGTGGCACCTGAAGACAAAAGGAGAACCCAGACCCACCCTGGGGACATCCTGAGTGGCTGAGGCATCTCCAAGTCCTGGCTTTAACAAGGACTGGGGCATTATCCTCCCCTGAGCAGAGCCTTGCAGAGCAGGGGCAGATAAACTGGCCACAGGCTGCCCGGTTAATCTGTGCTCAGTTCCTTTATCCTGTCTGCCTGTATTTAACCTCCCTGCCAGCCACCTGCAGCCACGGGCGGGGGGAACACATGCCACGGCTGTGGGAGGGCAGGGGGACGTGCAGGGAGCACCTCAGTGGCAGCTCAGCTGCTGCCCCAGGCCGGGCACGGCTGGGAGGTGAGGAGGTGTGAGCAGTGCCACGTGCCTGGACACACCTGGTCACACCTGCTCACTCCTGGTCACTCCTGGTCACACCTGCTCACTCCTGGTCACACCTGCTCACTCCTGGTCACTCCTGGTCACATCTGGTCACACCTGGTCATACCTGGTCCCACCTGGTCACACCTGGTCACACCTGGTCACACCTGCTCACTCCTGGTCACACCTGGTCACACCTGGTCACACCTGCTCACTCCTGGTCACACCTGGTCACACAGGTCACACCTGGTCACACTTGGTCACACCTGCTCACTCCTGGTCACTCCTGCTCACTCCTGGTCACTCCTGGTCACACCTGGCCACACCTGGTCACACCTGCTCACTCCTGGTCACATCTGGTCACACCTGCTCACTCCTGGTCACTCCTGGTCACACCTGGCCACACCTGGTCACACCTGCTCACTCCTGGTCACACCTGGTCACACAGGTCACACCTGCTCACACCTGGTCACACCTGCTCACTCCTGGTCACTCCTGGTCACACCTGGTCACACCTGCTCACTCCTGGTCACTCCTGGTCACACCTGGTCACACCTGCTCACTCCTGGTCACACCTGGTCACACAGGTCACACCTGGTCACACTTGGTCACACCTGCTCACTCCTGGTCACTCCTGCTCACTCCTGGTCACACCTGGTCATACCTGGTCCCACCTGGTCACACAGGTCCCACCTGGTCACACCTGGTCACACCTGATCACACCTGGTCACACAGGTCCCACCTGGTCCCACCTGGTCACACCTGGTCACACCTGGTCACACAGGTCCCACCTGGTCCCACCTGGTCACACCTGCTCACACAGGTCCCACCTGGTCACACCTGGTCCCACCTGGTCCCACCTGCTCACTCCTGGTCCCACTTGGTCACACCTGGTCATACCTGGTCCCACCTGGTCATACCTGGTCCCACCTGGTCCCACCTGGTCCCACCTGGTCATACCTGGTCCCACCTGGTCCCACCTGGTCCCACCTGGTCATACCTGGTCCCACCTGGTCACACAGGTCCCACCTGGTCCCACCTGGTCCCACCTGGTCATACCTGGTCCCACCTGGTCATACCTGGTCCCACCTGGTCACACAGGTCCCACCTGGTCACACAGGTCCCACCTGGTCCCACCTGGTCCCACCTGGTCATACCTGGTCCCACCTGGTCACACCTGCTCACACCTGATCACACAGGGGGGCCATGGTCTCCTCTCCTCCCCAGGCTGGTTTGAGTGGCATTGTTGGATCTGGGATGCAGCCATGGACAAGGTGGATCTGGCATTTGGGACAGTGTCGGTGTCAGAGCAGGATGGAGGTGGAATGAGAGATGCAGAGCACAGGGGAGTGGGGGCACTTGTAGGGGTAAAAAAATCCATGCAAACAGGAGATTTGTCTTCCCACAGAAAAGCTGGGAGTGACAGTTTGGATAGAAATAGATGTTGTGATGACATGTCAGGGAAAATTGATGGGATCTGCCCCATTATGGCACTGCTGGGCAGGACAGAGGGACACAGGGGCCAGGCTGGGCAGAGTGCATGGCTGAGGTGAGATAGAGGGGGGAGGCACAGGCAGGGATGGGTCTCCAGGCTGGTGCAGAGGAGGAATTGGGGTCCCACAGCAGGATGTGAGCTTTCCTCACCTTTGCAGGCACAGTGTCCAGTGCAGACCAGTTTGGATCCTTGCCACCTGCCCACCTCCCACCTCCAGTCCCCACCAGAGGCTTCATGGCACACACGGCCACTGTGGGCCTGGTGGTGTGGGGTGCTGAGCCTGCTGAGAAGCAGCTGGAAGAAAGCCTCTGCTCACAGGGTGCTTGCTGTTGGAGGAAAGAGAAGAGAAATGCCAGCTCTCCCTGCTGTCAAGATGGAATTTTAGGAAATTCCCTTTCATCCTCACAGACATGTTTTCTATTTAAATATTGATCCTCCTACTTTGAACGTGCTCTGTAATCACTTAGCCTGCTCCTCTGATAGAGTTGAGACAAAATGCTCAAGGCTCATCTCTTAATATGCTTAAAAAAAACCCAAAACCATGGTGACCCTTCCCCTGGGTCCATCAAGGGAAGGGAAGGTGAGGCAGGGGAAAGGCACCCCACTGGTATCTGAGAGCTCTTGTCACAGCCTCACTACAGACCATGCTGGCAGCAGGGCAAGCCCCACCAAATCCTCTTTTCTTGCACCAGGATTCATGCAGGGTTTGTGCTGCTGGTTTAAATGAATTTCTAAAATCCAGGCAGCACCAGGGGGGCTTGGTGTGCCCATTCTGACAGCCCTATTTAAAGTAAAGGAGATCTAAACTGCAAATTACCCTCACAAGATAAGATAGTGATTGCTCAAAAGACATAAACCCCACCAAAACTAAAAAGAAACAACAACAAAAAAATATCAAAAAGCCATACCAAAACAAAAAACCCAAACAAAAAAAATGTATTCAGATTCTTTGGAGGTCAAAAAGTAAAACTTTCTCTATAAGAATCACTTCCTGGATTACCCTTCTGGTGCAAGCAGGCATCTTCCCTTAAACAACAATAAATTCATGGGTATTATATTCAAAGCAAAATAGCCCATTAAACTGAAGAAAATAAATCAAAATTATATAACCAAACACATTGCTGCATCTCCAAAACTTTTTTCATCATTCATTGCTTATTCTACTAACTACAGAAGTGTAAGACTTGCAAAAATCCTGTTCACTCAAATCTACATTTTTGTCTTTGCTTAAATCAAATATTTGACAAGTGGAAACAACACAGGTTTATAAGTGGTCAGTGAATATTGTGCTTCTTGCAGTAATTTATTTTAAAGCCATTTCACATGAGGCATTTGACATCTTCTCCACCCTCAGGTAAAATTTACATTCGCCCTTCCTCAGTTCTGCAAAGCCAAGACCCTCCAGCCTGGTGGGATGCAGGTGCTCTTTGTATTAAGGTAAACTGGAACAAAATCCTATTTAGCTTATGCTCAGGGACACTCAGAGCTTCTGGTGGCAAGGGCTTATTCCAGGGGGATTTGTGGAGTTTGACACAGATAGGAGTTCAGCTGGAGGGGCAGGAACGTGGCACCAGGGCCAGGCGAACAGGATGGATGTCCTGATTGTGCCCTTGTGCATCTGCTGGGGGATGAACCAGAGAGTGCACAGGCACACAGCCCCTGCTCCTCAGGGGGCTCACACGTCCCAGGCTCCTCCTCTGGAGTCAGGAAAGACCTAGAAGAGGGATGGAGGGGTGAGGACAGCTGAGTCTACCCCACAGAGAAACTAGTGAAGGGGATGGGGGAAAAGCAGGAGGACAGGAATACCCAGGGCTTCTGCAAGGGCTGCAAGCCCTTCTGCCAAAGGGCTTTCCTTGTCAGCTGCAGCAGCAGCTGAGCCTTGCACAGCAAGCACTGAGCCCAGGAACACTGGGAGTAACAAGGAAAGCAGTGCAGTGCTGCCCCAGCAGTGCTGGGTGTGCTTTGCTGGTGGGTCTGGTCTCAGGAAAGCGTGGCAGGGAGCAAAGCCGTGGGTACAGACTCTGCCCCAAGTCTGAGGGCTCCCAAACCAGCTTGGCAGCTGCTGGGCCTCTCCAAATGCTCCCAACCAGTGCCACAGCCTGGTCAAAAAGGACTGGACCATCACCTAGTCCAGAAGAGGAAGACCTGTCCTGGTCATCACATCCCAAGGTGGAATGTTCGATCTGGTAATTCCTGGCATGGCTGTAGATTTTTGATGAACTACTGATGATCTTGCAGAGAAACACCTCTAATCACCAGTAGGATGGAGTGGAGGTGAAGGTGGGTCAGTGGTGGTTCACCACAACTCAGATACCTCACAGAAACCACAGGGCAAGTGAGGAAGCCAAGCTCTGCAGTTAGCTAACCTGGGGTCTCCTCTGCAGCAATGAGCACTGTGCTCCCCAGGCTGGTGCCACAAGAGATCCCTGTGCCAGGAGCTGAGCCAGGCTGCCCCTGCTCTGGACATGGAGCATGGAGTGCATTCATGGGCTCACAACACACCACTGCCTCTGGCTGGGCCGGGTCTGCTTTTGTGGGCAGCAGAGTTTCTGTGCACAGCATTCCCTTCGCAGGGTGAGATGGTCCAGGATCAGCCAGGGAGAGAGACACTGCACTGAGGGTGCAGGGCGGATCAGGGTTACAGCATCATGTCCCTGCAGGATGGGCAGCAGGGTTTTTATCACAGCCACATTCCAGGGAGACATCCCAGGACCATCTGCTGCCTGTGCAGCCAGCAAGGACAAACCACACCCGGACAAACCACACCTGGACAAACCACTCCAGGACAAACCACTCCAGGACAAACCACACCAGGAGAAACCACACCTGGACAAACCACACCTGGATAAACCACACCTGGACAATCCACACCTGGACAAACCACTCCAGGACAAACCACACCTGGACAATCCACACCTGGACAAACCACTCCAGGACAAACCACAGCAGGAGAAAGCACACCAGGAGAAACCACACCTGGACAAACCACACCTGGACAAACCACTCCAGGACAAACCACACCTGGACAAACCACACCTGGACAAACCACACCTGGACAAACCACAGCAATGGTCAGCATTGCTGTGAACACACTGTGCTGTGCAGACAGAGGGAGGCAAATCATTCCATACAAGTGCTCTGAAAGTTGCTGTGCCCCATCAGGAAGAGGGACAGGACAGCTCCAATTAACTGCATCGGTCCAGCCTCCCCACCCCCCACATGCTGCATCAGGCCATGTCCCTGTGGCATTCACATCATCCTACCCTCCCCTCTTTAGGACATTCTGGGGAAGGGGAAGGTTAGTTATCTCTGATAGCCCAGTCCTTTTTCTTGCCTTTCAAGGAACACACCACCACCAATTGCCTCCACAGATGCAACCAGGCAGAGCTGGCCATGGGTCTGTGTGACATAAATGGCTTTGCTGACCTTAATGCTTCAGAGCTTACAGCTCCTGATCCACACAGTCCCAGGACAGCCATTCTGCTCAGCTCACTGATGGCAAAATTGTTAGACAGGCACCTTGGGAGCTGACACAAAAATGACTTCGTGGTCCTGTCCTCCTGCCACGACCAGAGGAGCTCAGGTGAGCGTGTGTCCCAACCCTCTCCTGAAAGCACAGGTTCTGCCCCCTGCCTTGGTGCTCAGGAAGCAGGAAAGTCAGGCTGACCCATGAGCAAGTGCTCTGAGAGGGTTAAGCAAGAGGTGCTGATGGCATCTGTCCAGAAGCCAGCAGGTAAGTCAAGAATTTCCCCAGTACATGCCTCAACCTTGGAGCAGAGCGAGCCGAAGTGTTGTAACACCTCCTGCAAGCTCAGGAGACACATTAAAGGAGTTCACAGGATGGAAGCACTTCTAGGCCTGTTGCATAATCCAGATAAGTAGATAAGTCTGTAATATTTGCACAACATCGTGTCCCTTCCTTGGCCTTGTTACTGGTCTCGTTTTGCAGGACTTAATTCAGGGGATCTGATGGATTGAGGACACCTTTCAGGTCATCGATTCCTTGGGAGGTGGCTGTGACTCAGCTCTAGCATTGTGACACTGTGAGCATTAAAGGGACAGGGACACCTTGCTGGCACCTGGACTTTGAGCTTTGCAAAGGCATTTTGGAATTGCACTGTGACACCCATTGGGAAGCTTTTTGTGGAAAGACACTGGTAGTGCAAAACCATCATGGAAAAAGAAAGGTGTCCTGCCAAAGATGAAATAACCTTTTCATAAACACACGAATACACCCAACCTGGGCATATTCACAATCTATTTGCTTGACCCAAAGGGTGCAGGATGTAGGAGTTGAATAGTGTCAGGACTCAGGTGCCAGGGAAACACTGTTGAGTGCATTGACTGAGTACAGACATGGTCCAGAGCCTGCTGGGATCTGTCTTGCTTCAGTACCTCCCCTCTCTGGGATTTACCAGGCAGCCCGAGGCGCGGGCACGGTAGCATCTCCCCAGCTAATGAATGGCATCACCTTGCACTTATCTTTGGACTGTGGGTGCAGGGAGGATGCAGCCAGCAGGCTCCAGGGACATGCCCTGAGCACAAAGGCACAGAACTGAGCAATCAGCACTCTTATCTGGGCACTGGCGCAGTCCAACAGCAAGACAGCAAGCAAGGAACAATGTTGTGCCAAATGTCAGGGCCAGCCTTCCCTCCAGGAGCTTTCTGCACACCTCACACTGGGAGGGACTGGGAGGTCGGAGCAGGAGGTACACACTGTGCATGAGCCTGAGCTAACAGGCTGAGGAGCAGACAGAGCTGCACGTGCAAACTTTCTGAGCCAAGGACCCCAGCCTGGTTTCAGGTCACACCAAATGGATTTTCACCTGCCAAGTGAAAATCTTCCCCATTTCTCTGTTCAGAGCCTGGGATGCTTTGTTCTTGAGTGCAGATGATCTTCAGGGACCTGCAGCATTCCTAAATTGCTGCAGGATCCCAGGAGGGACCACATTGCTCCTCCCATTCTTTTAAGACAGATTCCCTGTGCCTGTGGTTATCCAAAGGCCATCAGCCCCAGCCCACTCTCACACCGTGGGGAAGGTCCCAGACCCTGCTGTGCCCCCACTCCTCTGGTCAGCTCATGCTGGTTTAGCAGTGGAGTTCTCCTCTCCCTCAGGGGATTCTTTGACTCGTTCTCAGGCCACAGCCCTCTGTCAAAGTCCATTCAGAAATTCTCCCCGGAGTGCTCATGGCCACAGTGCAGGGCTTGCAGGGAAAGCAGGCAGTACACTCAGGATCCCAGGGTGGGGAGTGGCAGGACAGGGGAGCAGGGCCAGCAGGGCCAGCAGGGCCATCACCCCTGAGCTCCTGGCCCTGGCTGGGGCGAGTCACCCCACACACTGACACCAGTGCCAAGGGGAGGGCAGGGACACCTGGCCCAGGGGAAGGGTTTTCCATGCTGTGCTCCCTGCCTGTAAACCACTGCTCCTGCCCTTCCTTCCATATCCTAAACATGAAGCACAGCTTCTCCTTGCCCTGTTCCCCACCTCAGCCTGATCCACCTGCCATGGGCACAGCCTGCTCCTGGAGAGAAGTTCTTCCCTCTTCAGCTGCAGGAGCATGCACAGATGGAGAAAGGAAGCAATAGGGCTGCCTCATGGTGTGGGTGCAGACAGCTCCCTATCTTGCCCAAAATCTCTTCCTGGGGCAGTGCCAAGCAAAGACCAGACAGGAAGAAGACTAGAAAGGAAGGAGTTGGCATAAGTGATGGTAAAAGACTTTCCACTTGTTGCTTTTCCTTCTTAGTAGGGATTGTAGTGCAATTACAAGATTGCAAAATCTATGCTTGGGATTTTTTTTTAAATGCTAATTCAGGATATCCAATCTTGAGCTGGGCAGGGGGCCACACTGAAATAATAAAAACCCATTTGTTTCCCTGAGGGGGAAACTAGAGGCTTGTTTGTTTTCTTTTCACATCAGAAAGTCAGAACTTGTGTGTCTAACTTTCTGAATTATTGGGTGAAAAAAGGCAGGTGGTTTTGTAGCACCAGATGCACCAAGAAAACATAGTCCTATTGCTTGAGTTGTGACAAAATGGTTAAACATGTCAGTCGTTGTTTGCTTCACTCGATAACTAAACAAACACTGGGAGAAAAGGTTACTCCTCTTAAGTTTCAGTGCTCATCAGTGAAGGTCAGATGAAGCTCATTTTCTGCATGTGGGGCCTCTAACAAGCTCTACAGGAAACCCAAAAAATGTCAGATGTGACCTTCCTGGCAAATCAAATGTGAAAAACAAGGAAGCCATCCTAGGCAGGCTCTTTAAGGAAGTAGAAATTGGGCACAGCCCATTTATTTTTCCTCAGCAGATCTCTCTGAGGTCATTATACTCCTGTAAACTACATCTCAGTTTGGCTGATAAGAGAATTGAATACTCTGTGGCATTTGTTGTGTGCGGGTCTAAGTTCATCCAGAGAAGAGCAGAGCCTGGAGAAAGAGCCATGAACCTGGGTTTGGCTGTGGGCAGCTGTGGTGGGGAACTGAGCATTAATCACAACCTCCTGGTCCTAGCTTCATCCAAACCCAAAAGACAGAGTGTCTGGGACTGGACCCAGATTTAAAAAAAATACCTCTGTGTTCAAAAGAGACAGAGGTCTTTTATGGCTCCCCATTGTGAGGATCCAGCTTCCAAGCAACATGGCAGAGGGGTGCAAAACTGGGTGTCCTGGTTAAGTGCCCACACTGTCTCCCCTTTTGGCCATGTTCCTTTTCAAAGCCTCCAATGTGTCAAGATATTTTGTGCTAATTAAAGTTGTGGCAGTCCCATCCCAGATGGAAAAAAAAAAAAAAAAACAGAGGGACTCTCTGAGTCACCCCTGAACCACAAAACAGCCAAGACAAGATGGGCACAGAGGTCGTGGAGTAAGAGCAAGAATCTCCACGGCTGCTGCCTGTATCTCAAGGGTTATTTGAACTCCCGTGGTCACAGAGAGTGTGGGGCGCTGCTGACCAGACCAGAAAGAGGTGCCCAGCGAGGGAGAGATGGACTGTGTCCCACACCGCCTGTGTGGGGAGGCTCCCAGAATCTCCAGGAGAGCCCCACTTTGCCAAATGAATCTCACGTCCTGCATGATGTGCAGTCAGCTTTCACTGCCAGGACACAGCGTGGCTGCACTCTGCCTTTGCCACCTTTCCTCTGCCCTCTGACTCCTACAGCTGTTGGCCTCATTTTCTCCTGCTGGGATTTAGCAAGAACAGTTGTGAGGACCAAATGCAGGATTCCTGCAGCCCGAGAGGCTGTTGGGATAGACGAGCAGCGGGAAAACTCCCTCACCACTGTGAGCTCAGCCCCAGGGGAACAGAGAGCTGCAACAGGAGCAGCACAGTCACTGCCTGCCACAAAGGAAGGGTTTGCATCCCCACAGAAACTGTGTCTGCCTGGCATGACCAGCTAGAACCAACAAATGACCAAAGAGGAGGGAAAGATGCAATACAAGGATGAGGCAGGAAGGATGGTGCTCTGATGTCCAGCAGCCAACACCAAGGCCTGTTCTCAGGCCCACAGAGAAAATTACATCTCTTCCATTTGGGACCACGGCCACATAAGCCAAGCCAAGCCTGGAGGCTGGTACAGGCATAGCTGTACCACAGGAGGCACTGGGAGGCACTGGGAGGCACTGGGAGCTGCCTGCAGAAACCCAGCACCATCCTCCCTCCTGCCACGCTGCCAAGGGAGGAGTTAAAGTGTCCCTCTCAGCAAGAGCAGCTCACAGTGTGCCCATCTGCTCTCACCCCCACCTGCAGGGCACCGCTCCCTTGCCCATTTATTCCCATTTATTCCCATTTATTCCCATTTATTCCCATTTATCTGGGTTTTTTTTTTTTTTTGACCAAACCAGAGCTGCTGAGATCCTGTAGCATGCAGAAGGGTGCTTGGGGCATTCCCAGTGTGCCAGGGAGCTGGGCAGGCTGGGAGCTCAGCTCAGGGGAAGCAGCCACAGGAGGGTCCTTCCCTGAGCAGGCAGGATGGGGCCGTGTCCTCAGCCCTGGCCATTACCCAGAGCTGTCCCCCCGTGCCACTGGGTGCCCGGGCAAGCGGGAATATTTACACACAGGGAGCAACCTCTGTTTGGAGAGGCTCTCCAGCAAAGCTTCCCTCTCCTCCAAACCAGCAGCAGCACCCTGTGCTGTAACAGTCTCACCATAAACAGCAGTAACCCCAGAGTCACCCCAAGAGTCGGCACTGAACCTGGCCAGCTGAAATGTGTTGTTTTAAACAGGCATGAACAGAAATTGCAATTGCTGCAGGGCAACAACCCAAGCCTCACTCAAAATATTCTTTTTTTTAAATGGTCCATTGTCCTAAAAAACTGAAGGAATTAATAGTCAAAACAAATGACTTTTCACGTAGAGCTTTCTGGCAATTTATACTTTAAAAGGTTTCTTTAAAAGGCTGGATTTTTTAAAATATATATATATATATATATATATTAAATATTTATTTACTTGTTTATATTTTATATATAAAATGCATTAATATATTTATATACAAATATATAATAATATAACATATGATATTATATGTGATATGATATGGTATGATATGATATGATGATATGATATGATATTATATGATATGATATAAATTGGTTTTATATCAATATATTAATATATAGATAAAATATTTCTAAATTATTCAAATGAAATGTATATGTTAATTCTGGGCAAACCAAATCTTTCTTTAAATGGCCTCTTCAATGAAATTTTCAACGATTTGCCCTAATTCGAGTAGAAAATGGTTTCAGATACTCATGAACTATGGGATGGGAAGTGAGAGCTAGTGAAAACCAGCTGATAATTGCTCATCTAAATCACTTGGCAAGGCCTTGTGAAGAAAGAAGTCAGCAAAAGAATGAAGATGGGCAAGGTAAGGCACAGCACTGGTTTCAAAAGGCACTCGGATGGATTCTGGTCTGCAGAGGCTTGGGTGACTCATGGGATTTCCTTGTCTCCTCTTTTTGGCTCATGCCAATACAGTTTGTGGTCTTTCCCCTGCCCAGGGTTTGTTCTCTGGAAGTGCTGGCTCTGCAAACAGCAGGGCCGGTTCCTGCTCGTGCTCTCAGAGCTGGATGCAGCCCAGAGCAGCTCAGAGCTGAGCTGGTTGCAATGGGGACAAGCAAAGTTTAGAAAGCTGAGGCACGAAGAGGAAGCAATGGTGGCAGGGAACACTCCTGCTGCTGTTTTCCTCCCGTGTCTCATGAAAGGAATGAAGGATTTGTCTTTACACACCACAGGTTTGCTGACAAATAAAACTGGATACTGAGAGATCAAAGAAACCATGGGAAGAACCATAAATTCCATAGGAATTCCACTGATTGGCACAAGGAAAATAAAAAGGGGGGTATACATTTGAAGGGGGTCTGTATTAGGTGATTTGGGAAGTCCGTACCTCTCAAGTACCTCAGGCAGTGGGGAAAGAGAGAGGGAAATGTGGCTGGGAAATTGGGATAAAAAGGAGGCTGTTAACAATCTGGGAAATGCCCCATGGCCTCTCCCTTTATTCAAATAAAGTTACAGGGCTCCCCTGTCTCCTCTGTGGATATAAACCTCTGGTGTTTGTGGATTAATTTTCCTGACACTCGCTGGGCAGTGCACGGTGCTGGTGGGGCAGAGGGAGCACTGATGGTGCCAGGAGACCCCTCACTGAAGGGCCACCTTGGAGGCATCCCCCACTGCCCCCATTCCCTGCTCCTCCTGCTGGCCCTTCATCCTCCTTGGATCCCCCTTGGTGACCCCTTCCCGTTGCTTTTTCCATTTGCAGCCTACAATCATTTCTGCATTCACTTCACAGGTCGGGGGTGAATTTCTTCTAAGGAAAAACAAGCCAAGAGATCCCAGAAACCCAGTTAACCTCCCTGCCTCCACTGCAGAGGTACTTGAGAACTCCCCCTGGCGAGGTGACCCGCTAGTCTGAGACACCGTGGCTGTTGCCTTGGTTTTGATATCCCTTGCAGGGTAACTCTCCCTGCTGGCTGCTGGGACCCCCTCAGCTCTGTGCTGACTGTTTTGCAACCCAGATACTGCAGCAGGAGAGCTGTCCCTGGGAGCAGAGTCTGTGCCAGGCAGGGGAGCCCTGCACTAGGTGCCCTTGCCTGACTTAATTCAAAACAAAGCAGGGAGGGAGCTGCAACGGGTGGCAGGTGTTCAGCTACAGCCTGCCAGCTCCCACACAGAGGTTTCATTCCCCACATCCACCCTGGAGTTCCACAGGGAGATTTTAAACAGCCTCAGGTATTGACCCAGGGCATTGATCCGCTGGAGGTGGACAGACAAATTCTGTGCCATGATGCTGAGCAGTCACAGATCTGACACTGAGACCCTCATCCTTCAAATCCTGTCCTTCCAAGTGAAATAAACCACAGCAAGAGTTTAAAAGGCACATGACAGCACCTCCAGGTTAAAAAGCTAGACCATAGCTGGGATAGTGGCTGAGAGCAATGAATTTTGGTTAATGGTTGGATTCAGTTATCTTAAAGTGGTTCTGTATTCTGTGATTCTAAGATGTGCAGAGCCCAGAGGAGTTTGTTCCTGTGCACCTCCTGGTTCCAGTATTTTTCAGTTAATTCTGTCTACAGGGGGTATGAAACTGCAGAGACATCTGAGCACTGCATTCTGTGTAAAAATGAAACTAATAAACCACATGTTTTTAATCAGACGGTAATAACAGCAGGTGAAAACAAAACAGTTTGCATCTCCTTTGAGACTAAAGAACAGAGCTTGCAGCACTGACACCTGAGAGGCCCAGAGATGCAGGCTGGCATCCAGGGATCCCCATTTCAGGGGATGCAGACATGGACAAGCTCCTCAGGCCACAGCACAGCATGCAGCACCAGGTGATCCTGGATCATTCCCAGCTGGTTGGGGCTCACAAAGTCCTCTGGTTTCACAAGGAGAGGCAGTGGACTGTGCCTTACCCACCACCATCATCTCCCATTGCCTGCTCTGGTGACCTGCTACTGCCTGGGGACACCAGTGACCCTCTGGACCACTTCTGGTGGAGATGTAGAACTTCAATCACTGAGAGCCTAAGGTCAAAAGTGTAAAATACCTGTATTTTGCATCATCCTCACTGGGATAAACTATCCCTGCTGATCATAGTGCCCCTCACTGCTCTGCTGATGGGATGGGATGGGGGGCTTCCTTTCTCTCACTGGAGAGGGAATATTTGTCTTGCTCAGCAAAGAAAACGATCAGCTCTCCGATGTAAGTAAATCTCAGAACTGCACAGTGAAAAGGAAAGGGGAAAACCAAGCCAGGAAGTGGCAAATTATTTTCCTGTGTCTCTGCAAGTCATCAACAGACAGAGGGGAACATCACGGGCCAGTGGCCAGCACAAGTGGAGCTGCTCAGCCCACCAGCTGGAGAACATCCACATATTGCAGAGAGGCAGGAGTCAAACCAGGCTGCCCAGAGCAGAGCACAAGAGCTGTTCAGCATCTGACAGCCCAGACAAGGTCAAGCCCTGTGCTTGGACACAGGGGCAGGAGCCTCAGAACACGCCAGTGCTCTCAGCACTTGTGACTGTCAGTGGAGCACCCGTGGCACAAAGGAAAAGTTAGTGCACCAGCCCTTGGTGCACAAACACCCCGGGAGCTGCTGGCCTGGGCACTGTTGGGGTGAATGCAGGGGTGGGTGGAAGGCAGAGACTCCCTCATGTCTGAGGGGATCTGGAACTGTGTGACAGCAGCACTGGAGGAGTATCTGGGGAGAAGGAGGCTGTGAGGTCCCACTGAGGTGAGAGGGCTGAGCTGCCTCTGAGCCGAGCTGCTGCCTGTATGGCCCAGCTGACTAGAAAAGATACAGCTGTACTGGTCAGAATACCCATGGCAAGGGAGCCTCAGGGAGAAGCCAGGGCCCAGCACTTTGGGATGTTGTCCGTGGGATGGAGAAGATTCCAGCAGTCACAGGAGGACATTGATGCCATTGTCCATACCACACTTTCAAAAAGAAGCTGGATTTCAAAGGCTCCAAGCACTTGTCAGCATTCATCTCCCTGCACTGGCAGAGAGGGACTGCCTGGCTCAGTGCAATACCACTGCTGGTGCTGCTATTGCCCTTTCCTCTACTTCTAGGGCTGCACAGAACACAAAATTTTAAATAAATACATAATAAAGGGAACGTTTTCATCACAGGAAGAGGACAGTGAGGGCACATCTGGTACCAAATATTTTTCTGTGCTTGCTGTGTCACTACAAGTTGGGGCAGGTGGCTTTAGAAAAACAGAACCCGTATTTGTGCACTCTTTAAACTGTCATTGAGCTGTGTTTAGGACCCAGCAGGAAACTGAAACTCCTTTTTGTGATGTGGAGGCTACAAGTGTGTAAGTAAACCACATATTATCTGGTTAATAACATCAGAGCCAGGGACTCCAGGCAAGTCTGGGTTAAACAGTCCAAACAGCAATATCCATATTATTACAATAACATTTGTTGATGTCAAGATAGCAAAGATGCAGGGAGGTTGCACGTGGGTGAGGGCTGTCTCAGAGTAAAGAGAACACCGAGGTGCCTTGGACTGCAGGGAGATGCACCAGTTACCCCAGCAGAGACACCAAAGGGGTGTAGCAGGAAAGTTCCCTGCAAATCCCCAGCCTGCTGCACCCTGGCAGTGAGAGCAGAGTGATGCTGCCTGGTGGGACATCCCCAAAGCCCACCCCAGCCCACAGATGAGACCCCAGCCGCAGCATGTGCTGGCAGAAGGGGCAGGCACACATTCTGGTTTATCCATGCAAATACACCGTTTTATTACAGGAAACCCTGGCCAGCTGAAACTGGCCACAAACCATTCAATCTCTGTGCCCGCAGGGTATCAGTTAATACCTCTGACCGGAGCACCCATGGGAAAACACCTTCCCTGCACAAGTCCCTTGCAAGCTGCCCCGTTTCCTGAGGTGCTGGAGGATGTGGCTGGGATTGTGGCTGCCCAGAGCCAGCCCAGCACTGCAGAGCTGACCCTGGGGGGCTCAGGCTGTCCTGCGAAAGCATTGCAAAGCCTTTGGGTTTTGCTGTACCACCACTAATCCCTGGTGCACCCTACCTGCACCTGGGGTTATTGTCCAAACCAAGTCAGACTCCAGCAGCATCCACAGGGCCAGAGCTGTCACTTGTCTCCTGTAGAAACACAAATGCAAACAACCACAATGAGAAACGGCCCTGGAAGTCACTGCAGAATGCACAAATTGCAGTTGCAGCAGGAAACTCAATCCGGGATCATCTCAAGAGGGGAATGTGGTTTTTATTTTTGACAAAGGTGATTTGGCTCACTCGGTCTCTCCCAGGGTTTCGCTCGCTGTTCCTTCATGCTCACTTACAAGGGATGTGTGTCCAGGCAGCCTGGCCAGGCCCACTGGAGGTGACCCAGGAAATGAGGGACACCAGCTCCCAGTTCCTCACCCACCATGGTGGATTCTCCTCAGGTGGGTGGCTGTGCCCTGGTTCTCAGGCATGCCGCTTGTACCCTGTGGGAGCAGACCTGATTGTGATCTTTTCCCTCTTCCCTCAGTCCTGCCTGTGAGTCATGAGGAGCAGCTGATTTACTCAGCTGGTTGGGCTCCTCTGGGGTGTGATCTCTCCTTTGTTTCAGGCTGTCCTTTGTTTTAGTGCTCCCCTTGTCCTGAGAATCTCAGGCCAATTGCTCGGCTCTCAGGACCTGCTGATCAGGCAGATCAGCACATGCCATTCCTTTAACCCTTCCTCTCCTGCTGTTTCTCCTGCTGCTTTCACACCCGGACATCTCCAGTCAGGGCAATCTCAAGTTTTTGTTACAAATCTCCACAGCCTGAGCTGGATTCCAGATTGCTGACACAACATTGCAGAGACTCCTAAAAGCACAGCAGGTTTGGGTCTCTCATTGTGTTGTTTCACGCATGGACAACTACCACACACCTCCCTCTTGCCAGCCCCTTGGAAAGCCTCATCATCAGCATTAAAAGCTGAATTTAGCCATTCATTCTCTCTACAGAAGGATGGGGGGCACTGAGTGTATCACAAAACTGTCTTGTTTGCCAGGACATTTCCTTTGAAATCACTCCTTGCACCAGTTCAGTAGATTCCTGGAGTAGTCCCACGTTCTCTTTGCTGTATTTTCTTGGAGCCCTGCAGCTTTGAAACTGGATCTCCTTCATGTTCAGTTGGTTACATGGAGGGACAGAGAAGATCTGGTTTGTTTAAAAAGGATGAGATCTGACACAAATCTTACATCCAGGAAAGGCTCTGAAAGCTCCTATACAGCCTGTTGATTAGATAAGGCTTTTTCTGTGTGACACCTCCTCTCCTGTCTGATATCACAGAATCATAGAAAACCAGGTTAGAAGGACCTGAAGGATCATCTGGTCCAACCTTCCTTGGAAAAAACAAGGTGTAGACAAGATGGCCCAACACCCTGTCCAGTTGAATCTTGAAAGTCTCCAGCACTGGGGAATTCACCACTTTCCTGCGGAGATTATTTTCATTGTGAAAAGTTCTCCTCATATGTCCAGTCAGATCTTTAAGGTCCCTCCAATCCAAACCAGTCTGTGATTCCAACAGGTGATAAGAGGAGGGGCTGGACTATCAGCAGAGGGTGTTCAGTGGAGGAGAGGCAGGGGCAAGCTGTAGGAAAGGAGCTGTCTCACAGGATGCACAAAGAGATTGAGGCTCATGGAAGGACATCCTCCCCTCCAGCTTTTTAAGGGCAGAAGAGCAGCAGTCATCAGTGGGCCAACTCAAGCCCCATCAGAAGAGCAGAGAGCAGCTCAGAGCTGCAGACACAGCACCCTCCATCCCCTGTGCCCTCAGGGCTGGCACAGAGGTCAGGGGGTCTTTGATCTTCCTTTCTGAGTGGAGACACAGAACTGCCAAGCCCAGGGCAAGGTGGTGGATCTCCAGGGCTGGTGTCCCCAAACTAACAAAGGGGATCCTTAAGTCAAGTTCTCCCTTGAACCTGACCTGGCCCAGTGCTCTTGTAGCACAGCCAAGGCATCTCTGCTGGCCTGAGCAGCACAGGCCCTGCCTGGGCCACCACAGGGACCGTGTCTGTGCCATCAGCAGCTGCTGCTCACGGGGCCACCGAGGGCCTGAGCAGCTCCCACACCTCCAGACTGAGCCAGAGCTGCCAGAGCTGGTCCAGCAAGCCAGCCTGGGTTGCAAATCCACAGCTGACAGGACAAGCCCAGAGCAGACAGGACGGCATTCCTGGGCTGCAAGCAGAGCCTCTGGCACCCTCCACGAGCTGTTCTCCAAGAGATTATGCTTGCAAATGAGCTCAGCAGGCTGGGACTCCCAAAACAGCTCCTATGCAGCCAAGGGAGCATCCCCTGCTCCACTCCCAGCATTTGGAGACTTCAAAGAGGGCTGTCACAACCAGGATGATCCCACCCTGGCCCCTGCTCCCCTGGCCACAGTCATGTGATGGGTCTCACCAGGACAGCTCTCCTTCCCCGCCAAAGAGCTTTGCCCTTTGCCTCATGTCAGGTGCTCACACAGCTCTTTGCAAGTGCAATCATCTTGATTTTTTTTTTTTTTTTCATTCAAGATTTTCCTATTTCATTTAGAAGTTCTCCGGCTCCCATAGAACTTAGAGAAATGGGTCTCCTTATCTGCAGGCATGAGCTGATAGCACATGAACTCTGGCAGCTCTTCCAGGAGGGTGTGTGCAAGGTGATTTCAGCCATAAACCCATTGAGGGTGGGGTGGGATTATTTATTTTTACCCTTCTCATTCTCCAGTCAGAAAGTTGCACTGATTTACAGACTCTCAGTGCCCCCATGGGTTTGTATGTGCCGAGGGACATTTGACTGTGGAAGCACATGCTCAGAAGGGCTGTCCTCTGCAGGGTGCATCCAGTGACTTCAGCTCCAGACAGGCAGCCCAGCACGATACTGCAATTTTCCTCACCAGGCATTGAGCCTGACGCTGTGGTGTGATGGGGGGACAGGGATGGGGAACCCACCATCCCAGGGCTGTGGAGATGGAGATCATGAAGACCATGGAGATCATGAAGACCATGGAGATCCATGCTGGAGGGGCTGTGCTGCTCTGGGTGCTGTCAGCAAGCAGAACAGGACAATGCAAGGGGAGGACAGGAAGGCACCAAACAGCCCTTCTGGGGAGTGAGGGGTGAGAGGATGGGCTCTGCAGGGCAGCAGGAGGGGTCAGGGCTGCTTCCTGCAGAGTGGGAGCTCCAGCAGGGCCACGGCCACCCAGACACCCCCTCTCCCCCGAAGGAGGATGGCTTTGTGCACAGTTTATGCATAATAGATCTTCCGAGGAAAGAGATACTGTCTCCTTGCTCCAAATACAATTTCAATTAGATGAATAGCAGCGTAATCCCATAGAGGCACTCAGCTGGGAACTGACCATGTGAGAGGCAGCCAGCCCTCCCCCAGCCGAGTGGTGAAAGGGGATCCCCCCCTCAACCTGCTGGCAAAGAGGCCCCGAACCCTCCAACAGGGACCATCTGCTCCCGCAGCAGCCCCTCCTCCCGCAGCCCCTGCGAAGAAAGAGCCAGGGCTGCCAGTGCCTTCTGAAACAAAGGCAGGCTGAGGGAGCGCTGCCTTCAGCCCCCCGGGACCGAGGAACAGGAGGGAGTGAGAGCCCCAGTGGCTCCCGAGGAGACCCCCTTGCTGCGGCCCTTTGGGCAGGCAGAATTGGAGGGAATGCTCCAGGAGAAGATGGGGCACTGAAATGGGGAGAAATTATTGTCGCCCTGCAGCAGATGATGCCAACACAGGGGAAGAGGAGAAGGGAAGGAGGACAGATCACACGGACAGTCCAAACTCTCCTCCTTTTCCTCCTGCTCTGCCCCTGGCACATCCCAGGGCAGGAACTTGCTTCCCCTGCCAGCCTGGCCAAAGGGCAGAGCTGCTGCACCATCTGCCAGCGATGAGACAGCAGCAGTGCAAGCACAGAGCTGAGCACTCTCTTCCCTCTGAATATCTCTGGGCTCTTGGAGAGAATTTCCTCTTGCATCGAAATTTTCAGAGCTGTCCCTTAGTGCCAGAGAGGTAATTTGGGGAAAGTCTTGAGAAACCTTTCCCAGTTGTGCAACTGGGAGTTTAAAGAGATTTTCAACCCACAAGGCAACTGACACCACTTTTGTCAGCAACTCTTACCAAAGCCCTCTGTTACAGCAACCCCTTCCCAAGCAGGAATGCACTTCACTCGCTACTCCACAGCAGATGTGCTCGCTGGTATCAAACCACCAGACCCTTGGCTTTGTGGAGTCCTACTCCACACATCCCAACACCCTCCACAGCAAATCTCCCCGTCAGGGACGCCCTCCATCTCCCTGCCTCAGGACAGATGGGAAAGCTGTTCTGCAGCACATGAAGGAGCATCACTCAGCAGAAGGGGCAGCCTGGCAAGCACTGCAGGGCAGCAGCAAGTCATCTTCTTGCTAAAGTCAACAGCTCAGAGCCTGAATACACACAGCTGGGCACAAAGTGGCTGGAGATCACATCTGCTGAATAAGAAGTGGCCATTGTTATGCTTTGTCACCCGTTTCAGAGCAGATAGCACTTTAAAGCCATTTGGTGCTGCACTCTGAATAGTTAAAAAGGTCAGGCTCTGAGCATGGGCAGTGGGGTGTTTTCCCAGCGCTGGAGCGTGATGAGAATATTCCCAGGTGCGAATATTTGTCTGAACATCCGCTGCCTTCCCAGTGCCTCCGCTCGGGAGGGGAGAGCTTTGATCTCTTCCCCAGCTGAGACCTGGAGCACGTTGTGCTTCCTCTGTCCCCACTCACCCTCTCTGCAACCTGTTGCTGCGGAGCAGGACTAAAGGCAGGACTAAAGGCAGGACTAAAGGCAGGACTAAAGGCAGGACTAAAGGCAGTGACACTGAACACAGCTCTGCAGGAGACGGGCGCGGGCGGAGCCGGGGTCCAGCGGCGGGTTTAGCTCAGCCTGACCCTGCAGTCAATGCCTTAAGGGGCTCTTGATGTGAGATACAGCAGAACGTGCTCACAAAAGGCAGGTTCTCGGTTGCCCAGTGAAAGGGGTGCTGCTTTGTCCTGCTTTTTGTGTGCCGGGATGCTGCTGGAAGCACAGCAGGCACCCACGGCCGGCCAGGAGTGCGCCCCACCACGCTGCTCCCACAGTGCAATCACAAACCCAGACATAAATCGTGGTTAACCTTTGCTCTCTTCTCCTATGTTTGTCCAGAGGCTACAGAAATATTGCACAAGACACGTGATAGCCAGAGAAATAAAAATAACATTTATTAAACTGTCCCAGAGTGGGAGGGGTGGGGAAGTTTTTGGTAAGCCAGTGCTTCTCACAGTAAGGGAATGCATTTGGGAAAATAATGCAGACCAGGTAGTCCTTCATCAGCAAGTAAAGGTATGTGTTGGGATCTCAAAAGGGACAGACACATCCCCTCATGACTCACCTGCTTTTTACTCTGACTCTGACTTTGACATCTTTGCTAAAGCAAAACAACTTCTTTCCCATCAGCTCAGCTCCTTCCAGCTACCCTGACTTTAAAAACTCCTGCTAATTCCTTTTTTCCTCCCTTCTGTCACCGCTGCAAAACAAAGTTGAACACGTCTTAATGCCTTGTTATTACTGAATGACGCAGGATTAACCAGAAGAAGAGATCCTGATTTTGCAAAACCGACTGAGATTTCAACTGCCAGAAAAATAAACACCTTGCTGTGCCCAGTACGGAGCTGACTGCGAGATGTTTGTCTACCTGCAGAGAGAGATATCACCCAGCTGTGCGTGTATTTGTGATGCTAAAACTGGCGTCATAAAGGCTGATAATCACGGGAAAGAACATTCCTGTGGGCTGAAACCCATGAAAGCACCAGAAAAGGTGGTAGAAAAGCCCAGTGAATACCCAGGCTGGGTTTATAGAGAGGAATCATCTGTGCTAGAGCATGCAAATACAGCCTCATGCAGCTTTTGTATTCACTTGCCACAAACCTGCGACTGAATGAGTTTTACCAGCACAAATGTTGGAGGAAAGTGAAGTTCAAAGCTGCACGCATGAGTAACCATGGAAACAGAATTTAAAATTTGCACATGCCAGTATTTGTATCCAAAGTACTTTGTAGGGCTCGGCCAATGCGGGAAGAGGGACACCCCCATGTCACAACCGGCCAATCGCGACTCGGAAACACGGCTTGAATTTCAAATATCACCTACTTACAGCAAACCTCCGTTCCGAGTGGAGAAAAAAGGAATGTGAAAAAACCTGCCTGGAATTGCCATCTGCTCGTGAATATTCCACAATTAGCAGGGACGGGATTCATTGGATACATTATTCATTGTGGATTATTCGCCCAGATCTAACAGCAACAGTGCAACGGGCATTTAAATATTGTGATGAGGAGCCATTGCAGACATAGAAGGTGTATGTGACTGTCCCCATGTATGAATATGGATGTGCCCCTCTCCTCCAGGAACCTCTGGGAACAATAAATGTGTGGTCAATACCTTGTCTTCTGCACCAAAAGAAAATCTAGAACTCTGTGATAAACTGTATTTTTTGGTTTTGATCCCTTTTCCTGCTCATTTGTCCTCTGCCTCAACCACTCCTCCCTCAGCTGGGCTACTCATGACCCAAAATCCACTGCCATTTCAGCAATAAAGGCACTTGCTGTTTCCCTTGCTGTGGCTCAGGCCGTGGAAGAGGTTTTGGTTGGACAACGTTTTTCCCATTTGCTCCCCAGCCTTCCAGTGGGGCCCGTGTTAGGTTGTGAAAATCATAAAAACAGAACAAAACAAAAACCTCCAAGTGCAACACTATATTTGCACTCGTGGCTTTCCCAGGAAATCTCCATGAGCTGCCTTGCAGTTTGCACTGGCCACAGCACAGATGGGTTTTGGGACCCTTTGCATGTTCAGCTTTCACAGCACAGAGCCAAATAATCCATGACCATCAGACTGAGACCTGCAGACCTGTGTGCCAAATCATGGCAAAACAGAGACACCCCAAAAAACTCCTCAGCTGAAAGTGATGACCAGCAGGCACAGAAAGAAACAGCCTTGGGAGGGGGGCAGGTTTGGAGGGCTGTGTGTGAGGCTGGAGTAGCACGGAGCTGACACACCCGGGCTGTGCCAGGTTTGCTTAAGTAGAAACAGCACAGAGAAAAAGAAAGAGAAAAAATGATAAGAAAAAGGAAAAAAAACCACAAAACATACAAATCCAATGAAAGAGTCCAAAGTAGCAAGGGATGGGGTTATGCAATTTCCATTTGTCCAGCGCTGCTCACAGACAAACACTCCCTGCAGCAGCAGGGACTTGTGCAAGCGAGGGTTGTGAAATCCCCGTGCCCTGCCAGCTGTTGCCCAACGCTGCTGGGTAGCAGGGCAGCACTCCAGGATAATCCAGGATCCTACAAACACCACAGCAAGGCCCTGGCACTGTGCAGCACTGCAGTCCTCTGCCTCTGGTAGGGTCTCTTGGCAATGGTGCAACCGTCCCGCAGGAAGAGGTGGTCAAGAACAGATGGGACAACCTTTCTGCTGTTTTCAGTGGCCACTCCCAGGCTGCTCCTGATGAAGTCTCTGATGGGCCAGGGTTCCCCATGCAGGATGTCTACAGATATCATACACAGGCATGAGGTGACTCCCCAGGTGATTATTGCCTTCCCCATTACCAAAATTTGTCTCCTGTGAAATCTAGACTGTGAGAAACTCCCATCCAAAAGTTCTGTAACATCCAGAACTGTATGCTCAAAGCTGGCAAGGGACCCAATCTTCCCTGAGGTGCACAGGTACATCAAGGCTGGTTTTTTGGTCCCAAAGGTTTGAGGTAGAGGGTTAATCTTGGATCAGTGCACAGACATCCAGATTTAAGACCTTGAACAGGATCTACTGAACCCACACAGGCCAGATAAGGATCTGGAGATGCTCCTGTGAAGGCGAGCATGTAAAAATCTTCACAGAGGGCTCCAGGAGCTGAAACACTGCCTTGGAGTTCCCATGGGAGGGCTGCTGGGTCTGGGGCTTAGTTAAACCTTCGTACTTAGAGTCTCATGACTGTTGACTGGAAGGGTAATTCCCAAAGGGATCAAAGCAGCAGCTCCACACCTTGCCTGGTCCTGCTCCTTTTCCTCGCCAGTGGTGAGGTCTTCCCAGGTGCTGGTGGCACTCTTTTGCCTCTCTTTGCTTGCCAGCCAGATAAAAGTCCAGATGATCTACAAACAGCTGGTAACATGCCCACAGCCTAGGAGAACCTCTCCAACACAAGGGCAAAAGCCACCGAACCCATCACCCCTCACCACCATCCTGCTCTGCATAAGCTGCAGCTCCAGAGCTGAAGTTCATTTGAAACTGGGGAGATAATTACTCCATCCCTCCTGGGATTTGTCCCTCTTGGACAAAATCTTTGACCACACCCATGAAGGTAAAGGGTTTGGGAAAAAAACAGGAAGAATGATGAGAAAAGTAACACATTCCAGAGAACTTAAAGGAAAAAGAGGAAAGGGTGTGAGGGTGGGAGTGATGGGTTCACTAAGTGCCACCTGAACTGCAACCACTTTCAAAGCTAGTTTAGGCCATGCCAGAGGGTGGTTAGCAGTGAGTTCCTGTCTGAGACCTGTTCATCTCAATAAGTTTCCACTAGAAATACAGTTGGTCCAAAATAGAAATTCATTGTTGGAATGTGTCAATTTGGATCACATTTTCTTTGGGAAAAAAGTCAAAATGAATCAGTACATTTTTTTTCTTCTCACTTCAGTGAGGTAGAAAGTTTAATTTGACTCTGATTTATTTAATTTAAACCTTTAAAGCTAAATTACCTCTTGCACAAGAATAACATACATGAATCAGCATTAGATATCCACCATGTAAATCTTGCTGCAATGAGCCACCAGTACCATATTACTGAGTTCTTCATTCCCCTCACTTTGCAACTACTCTTTTCCTTGGGGAAAGCTCCCAATTTGTGCACTGATGTGAACCCGTGTATTTTCTTATGGCTGAAGCAACCTTGTCTAATAGGATCTATCCCAAAACCCCATCAAAGTGCACTTGGGATTGGATCACTTGATGAGCCTCCAGAGTGAGCATGTGCAGGAGTTACCTGTGATTCAATCACTCCCCAAAGGCAACAAGACCCAGCACATAAAAAGGTTTACCCTCATGAATCCATCCTGTTTCGGTGCAGACTGAACCAGACTGGTACACAAATCACAGTTAATATCCTCAGAACTCTCATGGTATGCAAAAAGAATCTATTTAAATCTGGAACTGCGATTTGACTTTGTGGACAAAGACTTTCCAAGCCTTGGGAAGAAAAGGGTTATTGCTCTCTTGCAGGAGACCCTTTCCTTTGCTCTTCGATCCAGCTCCTCACCCATCCATGCTGCATCCAGCATTTCTGGGCCAGCTCCTCTCGGGGCTCTTCCCTACAGGGAGTGCAGAGGAGTCTGCCCCAGGTTTGGTTCCTTTTGCGTTCCCAGACCTCCACTGTCTCAGGCACAGCCTGACTTGTCCTCCCCCACCCTCAGGAATTGCTGTGACTGTCCTGTCCCAAGCACATGCCCTTTGGGACTAAAGCTGTCTACAGTACCTAGCACAATGACCTGGTAATTATAACAGGAGCTAAATTACTGCTAAAATTAGGTGCTTATTAACATTATCGCCTCTGGGCACCACCACAACACTTAATAATGCTGCAAGTGTAAGAGGAACCCAGGACCCATCATAATCCTCATGAAAAACTGTCCTTAGGGACAGTATTTCTGTACCAGGTCTCAGTTTTCCATTAGGTCACATTTTACTCATGGAAAAAAATATCTGTTCAACTGCCTGAGGATTTCAGTTCAATGATTTCAACTGCAAGATGAAGGCATGCATATGTTGCCACCTCTAAACTTTACTTTTGGTTGTAAGCTTTGAGTTACAGGCTTGAGAACAGTTTGGGGTTAAGGGACTTGGGACTCTGGCAGGTCCCACACGCCACCCCACGCACACAGAACTGCAGAATCAGCAGCACAGAGCCAAAACCAAGCTGTGTTTTCTCCTCTCTAGTTCCTACAGCCTCTTTCCTATGACCAGGATTCCCGGTGGGGTCAGGCCCAACCCCAGGGTGAATTTAGGACCATGGCTGGAATGGAGCACGGCCAAACTTCACTTTGCTGCTGAATTTCAACCCGGTTAGCTGAACTGTTGAAGATGAAACGTGGTCCACAGCGAGTCCCCCAGGAAAGGCTGAGGTGAGGGCAAAGCCAGCTTGTTCAGGTGCCGCGTGCTGAGGCAATGGCCAGGGCGAGCTCAGCATGCCCCGGGGTTGCAGGACAAGGAGGAAGTTTTGGGGCACTTCTCGGGTGGCAGAGCTGTCACCTGCCCTACACAGCCCCCTGGAGAGGACACAGACATCCCAGCAGGGACCATCTCCCTCTCGGAGATGCAGAGACAGGACTGGAGCAGAGACTGGCACAGACCTGAGCACCTCCTCTGGAGACAGCCCCACCACCAGCCCGGTCAGCTCTGTGTGTCCCGGGTGGAGGAGCGACGGGCACAGCCCCAGGCGAGGGGAACAGCCCCGCTATCGCTGTCGCTATCGCTATCGCTATCGCTATGGATATCGCTATCGCTGTCGCTATCGCTATCAATATCGCTATCGCTATCGCTGTCGCTGTCGCTATCACCCCACACCTCCCCTGCGCTGATCAATGAGCCTGGTGAGGAGGCACCGGGAGCCTCCTCCCGGCTCTGTCCCTCTCGAACACCCCCACAACCACTCATATTATCTGTATCAAGCACATTTTTATGTAAATGGCCCAAGCATCCCTTTCAGAGGTACAAAGGCTCCCAGACTAAGCCCCTGAATGGCTCCGGCACATTTCCCGTGCCTCAGCTGCTCGCCCAGACAAACAGAAGTGTGGCTCTCCACAAAGGGCTATGGTAATGCCGAGCTGAGGAGGGCTGAGGGGAGGGGGCAGGCAGGGGCCAAAGCTATTTCAATGACAGAAGAAAAGCCCAGCTCCGGTATCTGGATGAGTCAAGGAAGGGACAGGCTCCACAGATGGATAAATGGAGCTGCACCAGGCAGACGGCTCAGCCTCCCAACAATGCCTCGGCTCTGGGCCCCGGAGTGTTGCTGTGAAGGCAGGGGCTGCACTTGCAGCCTGGGATCTCTCCATGGAAACAGCCTACAGGGCAGGGAAGGAGGGTGTGGAGCATCAGGAGACACTGAAGGCCATCACACGATGTCCCCAGCCTCTGCACATGCTGTAGGGGACAGTCCAAGGGACAAGAGAAGGGGCAATATCCCACACTTCACCCTCATCCCACCATCCCTGGGACCCTCCTTCGTTCCTGCTGTGGTGTGTTCTGCTTCCCCTCATGAGCTGGTGGTCAGTGCTTGGTGGCACATCCAGCAGCTCTGCCTGCTCGAGGTGTGCAAGAGCCCTCAGTCAGGAAACAACCGGTTCCTCTGCCAGGAATCAATCAGCAAGAAACTCATGTTCAATGAGAAAGCTTTGAGAGCATCCATGGACACCCCATGCTGGAGGCTGGTGTGCCCAAGAGTTTCTGGACACACTTTTTCCACCGTTAGACTTTGTAGCTGTAGCTGGTTCTAAGTTCTCTGTTCTTTCTGTTTTTAAGGTTTGTTTTTTCTAGCTTTCTGAAAACCTTCTTACCTTTGCTATTTCCCACATTGATTCCCCAACACCCACCCAACCAGAGGGACTTTCTAGCTTTTCTCTGCAGTGGTTTTGCAACAAACCAGGTGTTATAATACTACAACCTCATAGGTTGTACTTTCCCAGCCATAGATTAGGAACAACTGCATCAGAATCCTGATCAAAGGGGGTACCAGAGATGTGGCTTGCCTTGGCCCTCCCGTGTGATCCATCCTGTGCACAGTAAAGCCTCTATGGGGACAAGCCAGGATCAGCAGGGGGATCCTGATGTGCATGGGACCCTCTCTCTGTTGGAGGGCCCAGAGGAAGCTGAAGCTGCTGCAGAAATGCTGCAGTTATGAGACACAGCAAACAAAACTCCATGGGGAATTGCATGTTTGTCTGTGGGTGAGGTGAGTGCGGGGAGGGTCAGCAGGGAGCTGAGGACAGGTGAATGGACACCTGGATTTGGCATTTCACCACCTCACACACTGGCTGGGGCAGAGCCCTGAAGATGGGAATATGAGAGCAATGTCTGTGCACAAATGGGACACTTTGGGGCAGCCCAGGTGTCTCACACCAGTGTCACCTGGCTCTCACAGGGTCAGCTCCACAACACCAGCTGCGCTCTGCTGATGGAGGGCAGCGACACCAGACCTCACCTGGCAAAATCTTCTCCCTCTGCTGTCCTCTGCTGTCACACATCCCAGTCACTCCCATCAACTGTCCCAAGACAAACTGGGCAGGCTTTGGCAGGGATGAGGGGCCAACGCAGCATGGCCTTCCCAGCATCACTACAAGCCAGGGCACTGAGAAAGCTTGACAAGAAGGTCAGGATCCACGTGGAAAGCCCTGGGCAGTGTTTCCAGCTGCTTCTCATGTACAGAAACACAGGCAGCACATGGCCTTAGTTTTGCTGCCAGCCAGGCTGTGCAGTCAGTGCATTAGTCTCCCTCTGCAAAACCAGGCCAAGGGCACACAGATATCCTTTCCATTGATTGTTCCACTCTGCCCTGGCAACTCACCAATAAACTGGAAGGAAGTTTGCAGTGAGAGGCAGGGAGAGCCGTGGGACATCCGCTGGCCCCGTGTGACAGGAGGGGCTGGTGCAGCTGCAGACAGGACCAAGGGAAGGGCAGGCAGTGCCACATCCCCGGGCTGCAGTGCCCGTGGGCACCGTGGGCACCACTCGTGCCACTCCCAAGCAGCTTCCTCCTGCTCCACCAGCTGGGTGAGCTGGAACAGCCTCGCCCGCCTCCAGCTCCTCCAACATTTTTCATTCCAGCCAACTTTGCAGCATCCACGGCCCCACCAGTGGGACAGAGCAGGAGCGACGGGGCAGGCCTGGGTGTGGGAAGGAGACCCCAGGGATGAATCTGGAGAGGGGCTGATGGAGAGGATCAGGCTGTGGCAGCCTGGGTCTTTGGGTCCTGCTGGTGCTAAACGAGGACTAAAACAAGCTTTGTGATTGTAACTTCCCCCTCACTCCCTCCAAACATGGAGCTTCCTGGCGTTCCCCAAGTCCAGGGCTTCATCCCACCAGGCTGGGAGCTGCAAACCCAAGCAAAGAGCAGCTGAGGTTTGGGTCAGCTCAGCAGCTCTGCCCTGGAATGTAGGCTTTGCAACAAACAATTATGGTAATTGCCAGTGACAAAAACAGGCAGAAAACGTTTGTGTCATGGCAACACAGGAAATAAACCCCGAGCAGAGCCTGTGTCCATCAGCCACTGCTGCCAGTGCAGCTCATGCTCCAGGGTTGATGCCCTGTGTTTTCTGACGGGCTCTGTCCCCACTGTGCACCCCCCCAGGAGCCAGACCGGGGTGGGTTACACCATCCCAGAGCTGTCCTGACCTGCAGACAGCAGACACAGGGTGGGGTGGGGCAGTTTCCACTCACGCAGGGATCCCTGCAGTGCTCAGCCCCACAGAAGTACCCCAAGAAGAGGTAATCCTCCAAAATGGGGTGCACCAGGTAACCTCACAGGGAAGAGCTACTGTGCACTTGGGGGTTATTCACCTCCTGATGAACACTGACCTCTCCCTCCTTCCCTCCAGCTCTTGGCACATCTCCCAGCCTGGGTGCTGGAGGTGCCTTGTGTCCCCTCCAGCTCAGGCCTTGCAAAGACCATGATGTCCAGAAGAGAAGCCCCCTCCCTGCCAGGTCTTTTGCTACGGGAGGGTGGAAGGCCCAGGAGTGCAGGACCTGGCATGTAACTCCCTGTGGGCCTGCCATTCCCAACCTGCTCTGCTCCCCTTTCTCCTCACCCCTGCTCATCTTTTTGCATAATTCAGTCATGACTGATGAGAATTCCCTCCAATTTCCCATTCAAAAAAAAAAAAAAAAAAAAAAAGATAATATCTGGAGTGAGGCCAGGGAAATAAAATTTCAGCTCTACAGGACAGTGATTCAGCAGAGTATAGCCAGGGCTGTAATTGAAGCTGCACTTACTCATCTGGTTTGTGTGCTGGCACCTGCTCATGAACACCAAACCATGTGTGTCAAATTACAAACCAGGGAGAGGGCAAACCTGGCTGCTCCTGTGGCAAAAACCTTCACCCCTCGTGTCCTCAGAGGCCAGCCATGCCCTGTGATGTGGCTCTGCAGGGCTCACCCATCCAGAGAACGGACCTGGGAAAGCTTCCTCCTCCTTGTAGACCAGCAGCATCCTCACCATGCTCCAGGTGCAATCAGGCCTGTGTGGTTTACCAAGCTGGATTCTTGTCACCAAGGATGGACAAGGATGTTGTTTAAAAGGAGATGGGTGGCACTGATGTGACCTGCAGCATTTTTACTGCCACAATGAGGCGAGGGAAGCTGACAGCACAGGTTGTTTCTAAGATCCCAAGCTGTCAGGTAGAAAAGATGGTGTCCCCTGCCTTGTTTGAGATCCAGTCACAGAGACCAAATATTTTCATTTTACTCTATTTTCTGTGGAATTTGTGAGAAGCTGGATAAGTAGCTCTGCAGCTGGCTGCTGTTCCCTGACCCCCACGGCCCTGGGGAGTTCCTAAATTGCAGGTGAAGGTAACAGGGGCCACATGTGGGAGGAATAGTGGCTCAAGGCTCAAGGCACACTTGCTCATCGGTCTGGCTTTGATGCCAAGTGAAGGAGCAATAGGTGCACCACTCTGCTAGCAATGAATTAAAATAGAACAATATAATTAGCACCAATTACATGGTTATACAGAAACGGATTTTGTCAGATTAGCATGGTGCTTCTTGAGGAGATTAAAAGATTGGGTGATCATGGAAAAGAGCTTTTAGGTGAATTTCTGACAGAGGTGTCTGGGTTGGTGCCACGGAAACGCTCTCAGGGACCAAGTGCAGAAGCCTCTTTGTGCACCATGATGCCAGATCTGGGGGTAACCACTTTGCTGCTTTCCAACCCAAGTCTCAGCTTTTCACTTCATTTGTTACCTGTTTCCTGAAAAAAAATCAACCTGCAGAAGTATTGCCAGTGACAGGGGACCTCACTCATGGCTCTGTTGAACAAAAATTTTGGGAGGCTCTGAAAATCTGCTGCAGCAAGAGTCTCTGGAGATGTCTCTGGGCAGCAGTGGGGCAGAGCTGGGCTGTATCAGGAGCTGTGCAGTCACTGTGGACACTGGAGAGCCTATGGACTGCTCCTGGATGAAGTACAGGTGTCTCTGGACAGGGGAGGAGCCTGTGGAAACCAGGGCACAGTGCTCAGCCTCAGCCATGTCCAAGGTTTTCCCTGGCAGCAGGACAAAGCAGTGGAAGGTTTGGCAGAGGTGACAGGATTGCTGTCCTGGTGTTTGCCTCCCACCATGGAGAACAGAAGCCCAAACCATGAGAGGCAAGTGGGGGAAACCAGACAGCACTCTGACTGGGAGTGGTCTCTGGTGGGCAGGTGCAAGGGACTCGGTCCATGGAAGGACTTGAAGGTGAAGGAAAGCAACTTTTAGCTGTCAGAGCAGGTGTGAAGGTGCGGAGAAGAACGTGAGAGAGGGATTAGGCTGGGAAGCAGCAGGAGAGCAGGGTCCTTCACACACTGATCTGGGCAAAACAGGCAGGACAGATGTCTGAGGCTACCCGAGTGCCCAAGATGGTGGAGAATAAGAGGAAGTGATCTTTGCCTTGAGCTGGCAGCTGATTGTCCCAAGTCCCTGGTCAAGGCCTTTGGGACAGATCCAGCTTCCTCCCAGTGAGAGGAGGAAACCAGCACCCTGCATCCCCATGAGCTGCTTACAGCTCGTGGGCCCTATGAGAGCACAAGGTCCAGCTGCTCAGAGATCCCTCTTCCACCCACATCAAGGGAACAGGAGGGAAGAGAAGAGGAGCAAGAGGAACCTGGGGCCAGCTGCTGTCCATCAACCTCTTGCCCAGGCAGCAGGGAACGCTGCAAGGAAAGCCCCATCCCAGGGGGTGCAGCTTGAGCCCACCTGCCCCAGAGCTGGGCAGTGCCCTGTGCAGGTGCCAGCCACACCAGCAGAGTGTCACCTGCTGCATCCCCACTGCCCTTCCAGGCAGCTGCTGCCCTGGTCTGAGCTCTCTGACACAGCCCTCAGCTCTCAGACACAGCCCTGGGGCCAGGTGTGGCAGCAGAGGTGCTGCTGAGGTCTGGCTCTGCAGGCAAGGGGGTCTGTGCACACACCTGTGCAGCCCAAGGGTGCTGGTTCCTGACAGTGGCAGAAGGGATGTTCTGAGGTACAGGCTGATTTCACAGCAGGGCCCAGCACATCCATCCCAAAAAAAGTGGAGACAACACCAGGACGGAAGGCAGCTGGGCAGGGCTGAAGAAACACTGACTTCAGCCCAAAGTTTTTTCACTGTAACATCAACTGAGCAGGAAGCGTGACAAAAACTCCAGGGAATCCCAAACACCTTTGGGATTTTCCCTTGCCAGGAGTCAGAAGTGATCCCCAGGGCAGAAGCAGTGTTGCAAAGGCTGGCAGCCCAGATGCTGAGTGGGGCTTTCACCTCCAGGTCTTGCTCTGTGCCACAGCCTTCAGAAATCCAAGCCCTGCACAGCAGGCACTTCTTCCCACCCAGCAGCAAAGGCAGGAGGGCACAGATCAGGCTGGGGATTTTCTCTTCTTACACCACCTTACACTGACAAAGGGAAAGGGATGTTACTCTCCATGGGACTTTCAGCAGGGCTAAGCAGCCACGTGTTGTTGCTCACAAAATGTGATTTTACCCCTTGATGAATGTCTATAGCCCCGGCCCTGCCCTGATGCAGAGGCTGAAACCGTTAAATCAAATCCTGAGGGGAACAGGAAATATCAAATTCAAACTGAAAAGGTAAGTTTATTTTCAACACTACCAAAAAGCTTAGATATTAAGTGGATATTAATTTTAAAAGAAAACACAATAGAGTAAGTGTAATTTATTGCACTATTTTTTTCAAAAATACATTTAATTGTCAGTACTTACATAAATACATTTTGTGGAGAAGTGCCAGATGAATTAATTCCCTTTAAGATCTTTATGTTTCTCTAGCCTACTGATTTGCTGTCATAGACTGACCCTGTATCACTTGTTTTTGTAATTAAAGAGGATTTCATCCCACTATTTTTGGGTTTGACTCCTGTGCCTTTGTCCACTCAGGCAGCTCCTGCAGACACTCACCCACTGTGCAATTCACACCTGCATGGGAAGGCACTTGCACGGCACTCCCATGCACTCACACATCTTCATGGCAAGCCACAGGGTAGGGGACATCCTTGGCCTGAGGAGAATGTTTTAGGAAGGCTGCTAGTGTTCTTTTAGCCTTCCTGATGACTATGTCAGTCTGGAAAGCCCCAGAGTCACCCAGCTGATCGGCTCAGAAATTAACCCAGGGATTTGAGAGCATCCGGGAGCTGGCAGAAAGGGTATCTGGAGGTCTTTGTCCAGCTTGCTGTCACCAACCCTACAGCTTTTCCTCATCAAGCCCTGTAAAAGCCCAGAACGCAGCCTGAACCTCACCCTGCAGCCTAGCTCACACCTCCTTCCCCACACTGTCCCCACCCTGGGGACTGCACAGCCAGGACCTGCCTCTGCCCTGCTGCAGGTGGGCTGTGGGGAAAGGGCAGGACACGGCTCCGATGGGCTCGTGGGGCAGGAAGGTTCAAGGGTTCATGCTCCGCTGGCAGGAAGCACTGCCCAAAGTTCTGCTGTGCTCCTGCCGTGTTCCCCCAGTTCAGGGGATGCTCACCCCAGCCCTTGGAGCTCACCCCAGCCCTCAGAGCTCACCCCAGCCCTCAGAGCTCACCCCATCCTGCAGAGCTCACCCCATCCTGCAGAGCTCACCCATCTCTCAGAGCTCACCCCATCCCTCGGAGCTCACCCCATCCTGCAGAGCTCACCCATCTCTCAGAGCTCACCCCATCCCTCGGAGCTCACCCCATCCTGCAGAGCTCACCCCATCCCTCAGAGCTCACCCCATCCTGCAGAGCTCACCCATCTCTCAGAGCTCACCCCATCCCTCGGAGCTCACCCCATCCTGCAGAGCTCACCCCATCCCTCGGAGCTCACCCCATCCTGCAGAGCTCACCCCATCCCTCGGAGCTCACCCCATCCTGCAGAGCTCACCCCAGCCCTCAGAGCTCACCCCATCCCTCGGAGCTCACCCCATCCTGCAGAGCTCACCCCATCCCTCGGAGCTCACCCCATCCTGCAGAGCTCACCCCAGCCCTCAGAGCTCACCCCATCCCTCGGAGCTCACCCCATCCTGCAGAGCTCACCCATCTCTCAGAGCTCACCCCATCTCTCAGAGCTCACCCCATCCTTTGGAGCTCACCCATCTCTCAGAGCTCACCCATCTCTCAGAGCTCACCCCATCTCTCAGAGCTCACCCCATCCTTTGGAGCTCACCCATCTCTCAGAGCTCACCCATCTCTCAGAGCTCACCCCATCTCTCAGAGCTCACCCCATCCTTTGGAGCTCACCCATCTCTCAGAGCTCACCCCAACCCTTGGAGCTCAACCCATCCTGCAGAGCTCACCCCATCCTGCAGAGCTCACCCATCTCTCAGAGCTCACCCCATCTCTCAGAGCTCACCCATCTCTCAGAGCTCACCCCATCTCTCAGAGCTCACCCCATCCTGCAGAGCTCACCCCATCCTGCAGAGCTCACCCATCTCTCAGAGCTCACCCCATCTCTCAGAGCTCACCCCATCCTGCAGAGCTCACCCCGTCCCTTGGAGCTCACCCCATCCCTTGTATTTCCCCCAGAGAATCAGGAGCCAACCAGGCTACAGCCAACAAGTGTGTTTTCGCTTGGGCAAGCTGGAAACCCACTCCTACCACCCCCTTGCACCCTCTTCCTCAGCCACAGCAGCCCCACTCGTGGCTGAGCCCTGCAGGGACTGTGGCACTGGCCAGGCAGCAGAAGCCCAAGCCACATGAGATGACCTCTGCCAGCATCAGATAGCAGTTCAAAAGGCAAGCAGCCTTTCTCCTCACTGTCAGGCTCCCTCTCAGTTTCTTTTAAGCACAAAAACAGCATCCCCCCCCCCACCCAAAAAAAAAAAAAAAAAAAAAAAAAAAAAAAAAAAAAAGGGAGGGGAGGAAAGAAAAGAAAGGGGCGATTTCCAGCCAGGCAGTAAAATGCCATCTGTCTCCAGACGGCTCATGTGACATTGACAGACGTCCACTGCCAGCCAGAGCCAAAGGCTCGGCAGCCCACGGTCCCTGGGCCCTTTCCCCAGACCCCAAACACAGCAAGGGCTCTTGAGGAGGGACAGAAAATGAACCAGGCTGATCCTTGGTGCCCTTCCCACAGGATGACTTGCCCAGGGTGGTGGTGGAGGAGGCAGTGTTGGACTTTGGAGCAGGGGTGTCTGTGCCTGGTGACTTCTCTCCAGGCTGAGATCCCCTTGCATCCACCTGTTTTCCTCTCTAAAGCGGCTCCCAGAAAACAAAGGGGAGGAACAGCAGGCACCCCACCACCCCCACACCACACAACTGCTTAATTGCCTCTAGGAAAAGAGCCTGGCTGACCCTGGGACCCTCCTGGGCCGGGAGGGCAGAGAGCAGAAGGGCTGTACAGGACTGCCCTGCTGCCCGTGACCGGCCGCAGGCTATGCCTGCCCACACTGCCACAAAGAGGGAAGCTGCAGCTCTCCTTTCCTGGGAGCACAGATGTCTCTGGATGACACAGCCACATCCCACAAAGAGATATGCACCTCAGGGGAGATGGCAGGGAAGTCCCTGTGCAGTGGGTAGAACAGGAATAGCCCCAAATGTTCCTGGTTTCCCTGTATTTCCCAACAGTGATGGTTTCAGGAGAGCAGGAAGGAGGTGGGTGTTGGAAGGTGGAACCTTCTTGCCCTACATCCCAGGCATCTGTGGCTTTGCAGAGCAGCACAGCCCCTGGGAAGCTCAGCACCCCTGGGTCCTGTGATGGCACCAGCTAAGCAGCCCTGGGCAGGCTGGGCACGAGCCACACACCTGCCTGTGGCAGCCACCCTCATGCCAGCCAGGCCAGCAGGGCTGGCACAGCAGCGAGGTGCTCACCTTGCCCTTCACTGGAGCACCAAGGAGCACCAGGAGGCAGCAGTGCAGGCCAGCACACACCTCCTTCTGCAGGAACCTCCTGTCCCCACCCTGGGTGGCTGCACAGCCAGGACCTGCTGCTCCCCTGCTCCAGGTGGGCTGTGGGGAAGGGGCAGGACAGGGCTCTGCAGGGCTTGTGACCAGCACCTGACAGGGCCCCCAGCCATGCCCACCACTGATGGGTGGTTCTGGGGAAGTGTTGAAGGCTGTTGTAGAACCTTGTGACATCATCCTGCTGGCCCTTGGCAGGCAGGGGAAGCCACCCCACCTCACCCCCCCAGCTCCGTGTGTGGCTACTCCAGCAGCTCTGCTCCCAGCAGGCAGGTTTAGGATATGAGCAGCTCAGCCCTGAGATGGACAAGGTCTCCTTGGACAAGGTCCTGCCATGTATTGGGTGGTGGGCAGTGGTCTGGATGGCGAGGCTGGGCATGAGAAGGGGTTTCTCATTGATCCCTGTGTTCCCTCCCATGAGCAGGACTCAACATCCTGGCAGTGGCTGCCAGCACTGTAGTCCTGTCGGGTGAAGCCACCAGAGAAATGACACCACATTTCCCACTGTGTCCTCCCTGCTGCCTACAGAAACAGCCTTGATCCTTGGCATTACCACAGGGGTGAGAAGGGCTGGACACGTGGCTGTCTCTTAAGGGTGGGCAAAGAAACAGCAAGATCACCCCAGGGCAATGCCAGGCCTTGGGACACAGTGCCAGGGCAGCAGCTCTGTCCCTCACTGGCTGCAGCAGGTCAGTGCTGCCATCAGGAGAAACCCCATGAGGAGCTGCTGCATTGACACCCCCAGAGCACATCCTGAACTTGGGCTGTGAAGCCTGGACAAGCCTGGTATATCACACAAGATGTACCAAGGAGACCCCCAGCATCACTCCCCAGCTCCTGGGCACAGGTGTGCATTGTTTCACTTGTTCCTACACCATTCCACCCCAGAGATGTTCTGTTTGACCTCTGCAGCCACCCCTGACCCCACAGGTGACTCCTATCCACACCCTGCTCCCCTCCTCTGGGTTCTGCAGTTTTTCAGGAGGGTGGTGCACAAAGGGGACCAGGACTCTGGGCTCTCTGGGGGATGGAGAGAGCATCAGTATCTGAACAGCTTTGAGCCAAGACAGCAATGGTCACAGGGTGCAAAAAGGCCCTACAGAGTTTACTGTTGTAGAAGCTCTGACTGTGCTGTTAAATGGTGGTGTGGGATGGAAACAGGCATCACTGCAGGTGGGGCGGGCAGATGTGGGGCTGGGAAGTGTGGGGCTGCCTCCAGCTCAGCCCCACAGGAGCCACTGTCCAGTGCTGGGTGCAGAGAAACGCTCTGAAGCATCCTGGCCCTGCTGTGTTTAACCTGGCTAATGAGTAGCCAGGCAGGATGTGGCCATTCAAGGACACTGGATGACAACAGCCCTTCTGCCTCTGTTTACACAGCACACACAACTGGGCCATTCCCACATCCCAGGATCCTGCCTGAAGCCTGCACATGGCTGCTGGGATGAAGAACTGGTCTTGGACCAGGGAGTGACCCCATCTCTGCAGTGAGAGAGCATCAAAACCTCTGAGAGAGCAAAGTGTGGCTGAACAGATCCCTGCCTACCTGAGAAACAGCCCTGCTAAAACCCCACCTAAAGTCACCTCTGACCAAAAGCTGAAGGCAGCAGGTTCTGTGCTTCTCCCAAGCCAGCAAAAACATCAGGACCAAGAGGCAGGAGGGATGGAGAGAGTGCCTTGCCTGAATGCACACATGCTGCACGTGGGATCACAGGGCCAGGGAACATGGGTGTGAGCAAGCACAGGAGACCAGGCCTGGCTGCCCCGGGCTCCTGCTCTGCTTCACACGGACGTGTCCAAGAGACTCACCTTAGGAGCCATTGCACAGAATTCACAGAATTCACAGAATGACTAGGTTGGAAGAGACCTTAAAGATCATCGAGTCCAACCCATTTAGAAGGAGCAGTTCAGGATTTGTCTGTGGTGCTGAAGAAGGAGGGAAAGTCTCCCAGTATTGGAGACTAAACATAGGATATGTCCTCTGGCAGGTACTCATGTCTCCTAACATGAATTGTTTGACACTGGGACACACACACAGGGATGGTGTGGACTCTTCATCTTCAGAGAATTTCAGAATTTTAATGGATTTGGCCTGAGAAACTCATTGCAGATTTTAAGCCAGTTATGCACAGAGCAGGAGGTTTGACCAGCAACCTCCAGAGGTTCCTCCTAAACTAATCTTTACTGTAATTCTTTCAGCTCCCTGAACTTCTGATCTTTGCAGACCAGCCAAAAGATTTGGCCTATCCTAGCAAACCCTAAGGCAAGTTTGGGTGAACTCAAGAACTGGATTTTCTTGGGGGTAAGTTGAGTTGGGTTATTCATGGTGTTTGCTTTGCATGGCTCTGGGAAAGCTAAGGCTTGACATGTCTCTCACACATGCCTCCCACTCCAATTAATATTATTCTTCTTGTGAAGAGGAAACCACTTAAGGCTCTCACAAGTGCTTCTCATCAGCTTAAGTGAACAGAAAAGTGAATATGAACTGATCTTAGGTAAATGAAGTCCACTTCAATTGTCAGTTAAGGGTTCAAAGCCATTTCATTAATACATTTCAGCTCCACCTCCCTGTACACAGACCCAAAGAGACACCTCACACCCACTTTCAGTGCTGTTCAGCAACTAACACCCCTACTCAATCCACAGGTACTTGAAAACCTTGGTGAACCTTACCTAGGTCCAGATCCAAAATCCCCCTCTGATTCAGCACACCCAGGACAATTTCCACCATTTTCTAGCCCTGCATTTTTCCTTTCCTTTCCTTTCCTTTCCTTTCCTTTCCTTTCCTTTCCTTTCCTTTCCTTTCCTTTCCTTTCCTTTCCTTTCCTTTCCTTTCCTTTCCTTTCCTTTCCTTTCCTTTCCTTTCCTTTCCTTTCCTTTCCTTTCCTTTCCTTTCCTTTCCTTTCCTTTCCTTTCCTTTCCTTTCCTTTCCTTTCCTTTCTTTTTTTTCTTCTTCTTTTTCTTTTCTTTCTCTTTCATTTCCTAATTTCCTTCTTACTTTCTTCCCTTCTTTCCTTTTTTCTTCCTTTTCCTCTGTACCATTTGAATGACAAAGGTTTCTGATTACAGTCCTCCAGGGGAATCAAACGCCAAGGCTGCTGCTCATTTACTGACTGGCAGATTAAGATGGATAAAAGGAGAGATTTGTATATTGACTCTGTGTTTATGTAACTCATGCGCCAGGCCTGGCCAGAAGCAAAGGGGGATCTGACCCACATAAATAATAACGAGCAGCATTTTTAAACTAAATCATCTGGAAAATTCACAGACGATTCCATCGGTCCTTCTATTGTGTCACCAGAGGGTCATAAATAATTCAGCCTTGCTCAAATATTTATGGAAATCAATTTAGCCCTCAGTCCAATGCCACCTCCCTGAGAAAACAGTTTTCTTTCCTATCACAAGTGCAAACTGACTGCCCTCTGTCCCACGAGCCTTCCCAGGGCCAAGGGCACCTGTAACCTCCCACAGCACATCCAGGTGCCAGCTCCGTCCACAGGACCACAGGGAAGATGAAGCTGCACATGGTCTTCCAGGGGAGGAGCAGGTCCAGCACCAGTCTAGCTGTGACCACCCTAAACTCCACCGTGGGCATCTGCCCTGGCCCAGGGTGGCTGTCAGCTCCAGAGCTGAGGAACAGCCTTTGGCAAAGCTGTGGGCACATGGAGAGCAGCTCCTGTGCAGGTGACAACTGATGCTCAAGTCAACAACTGCTGCACAGGAGAGAGACACCTTGATGAGATCAAAGGTCACAAAACAAGCTCCCACAGGAGCCAGCAGCCCAGGGGAGCTCCCTGTGCCCGCTCCCAGGGCAAGGTCCATGGCTGTGCCATACCCACCGAGGAGCAGCTGCTACGCAACCTGAGCTGTGACCTGGCACTCGCTGCTCGCTTCCGTCCTTCCTCTCGGGCTGGCACATGGAAGGACTCTCTTGCCAAAAGCAGAGTGACCATGTGGGCTGCCCATCATGACCACCATCCCATGGTGAACCCACCATGCTCCTGAGCACCTTACTGATCCTTCTGGAAGCTCAGCATTTCATGGGCTATTCCTGTTTCTTGACTGAAAACCCCATTTCCTGGGAACTGTGAATCTCTTCCAGCACCTTTATTGCACACAAACAGGGCAAATTCCTGGGGTCCAATACATGCACACTCTGTGGGTGCAACACATTCAGCAAGTAACTAGACCACCACACAGATTACGATCAAACCTCCTCCCAGCTCAGCCACCAGCACAGGAACTGGGAGCAGCCACTCACAGCCCATGACCGTACGGAGAAGCCACATTCCTCCAGCCTCTGTGTTGCCTGAAATTCCTGATCACCTCGTAGTAGGTCACTTATCTGGCCTCTCCCCAAGTTTCTGAGCCCATTTCTCTCCCCAGGTGCACTTTGCCTGGAACAACATGCAGAACTGTGCAAAGGCACAACCCAGACGGGTTCCCATGGATCCGTGGCGGACGCTGGGACACGTCCTCCTGTGGGGTGCCATGTCTGTCCCAGGCAGCGGTGCAGTGAGCTGGGCACACACCAGCTGTGAATGCCATGGAGATCTGAGGAGACATGGACATGCTGCAGTGACCAGGAGCCCAGTGAGGGAGTGTTCTGGTGGTTTGGGAGAGATTTTCCTCCCGTTTCCACCACAGGGGTATCTGTGCACCAAAAGTGCCAGTGTACAAACTTTGGCTGTGAGCACCCGGGGCAGGAGACAAGCCTGGTGGTGAGCTCAGGGCAGGTGTCCTAGTGTGTAACCTGGGTCACTGACAGCCAAAGAGGTGAAACAGGAGTGTTCCTTCCAGCCATTCACACTGTTAGGGGCTCTTCAGGGTAAGGAATGCTCTGTGCTGCAGGATGAGGCAGAGGGAGGGAGTGACTGGCAGCCCGAGGGGCTGCAGGAGCTGGTGGCACTGTGGGTTAAACTCTGCACCATCCTGGCTGAAGGAACAGCAGAGGCACACTCCAGTGTGTGAGGAGGGTTTGTGAGCTTCTCCAGTGTCACATGTCTCAGCACAGGAGACTTCCAGCCAGCTCCCTTCTGCTGTCCAGACTCTCTTATTTCACCCTTATTTGTCACCATCCCTGGAGGATTTAAAGAGCTGTGTAGATGTGGCATTTGGGGACATGGTTTAGTAGTGGCCTTGACAGTATGGGGGAATGGTTGGACTTAATGATCTTAAAGGTATTTTCCAACCCAAACAATTCCATAATTCTATAAATCTCCTTGACACAACTGCTGAGGCACCACCAAGGCCCACATATATCCCACAGCTGCACATCTGTAGATGTCACTGGATGAGAGCACAGCTGTTGCTCCCACATAGAAAAGCACCAGTGGTCCACACAGGGGACACTTGCATGGGTTTGCATGTGCAAAATCTTTACTGCAGGTGACTCTCCCAAAATCACCACCCACCCTCTCTTCTCTGCCTGCACACCAAGGAGCAGCAGGATGCAGTTGGCTTGCAGCTCCCACCCAAGGGGACTGCAAGCACCAATGCTTCCCCAGCACCCCTGGGCACGGGAGACAAAGGATCATGGATACTAGTAACATGGAAGAGCTTCACAAAGGGAAATAATTTGCCCTTGTTAGGAGAAAATCCTGGGAAAAAGTTAAGTAGGATCCTTTTCTGGTTTGTTTTTTTCTTTTTTTTTCTCCTTGCCTGGCAAATCCCTCTCTTGTCCAGCATTAGTGATTTAGGAGCTTGGAAAGTGTGCTTTTCCTTGTCAGACAGGTGATTCATCACAGACTGGAACAAATGGATGTTCCTGGGCTGCAGGGCCCTGAACTGCCCAACATCTGGGATGCCATCTAACCATTACCCTTAATTCACAGTCTGTTGTACGAGTGTCTGCCTCTGCAGTCAGGGCAAGGACATCACCTAGTCTCTCTGCAGAGCTGTTTCCTGACAGCATGTGCATTAGCTGTGTTTTATTCAAAAAGGGGTTAATTTGTGCCCTCTTATCCCCCAAGCACAGGAACACAATCAATCTCAAAAGAGCTGCTTGGCTTTTTCCTCCCTTCTCCAGCCTCACTTCTTGGCTCTTAATAAATTATTCAGCTTTCCTAAATATGCATAGGGATCTCATTAACAACTAATTTTGCTTATTTAAACCAACTGCATAATCAAACCACTATAGTGTTTCCCCTTTTCTTATAGCCATGAATTATTCATGTGCTGGGAATCTGCATACAAATTTATTGATTCTTAAAAGGTGCCTTTTTCACAGCCTGGAGAAAAGAAACCCTGGTTATTCCGGTGTGCAACATTTTGGCCCAAACTCCCATGTGACAAATCATACGGTGTTTTCCTGGGAGCAGACAGCAGACAAACCCACAGCATCACCAAATGCACCTGGAATTCCTGAGTGCAAGGAAAGGGAATGTTTCCAAGACTGCAATTAATCGTTTGCAGAATCTCAAATTGCAGAGTGTGAAGGGTTTATTGTTGCAGCATCCATTTCACTCTGACTTCCTGGTGCCTTGGAGTTCTCCCACACAAGGCAGAAAAACACCCAGATAAGAAATGCACATCTTGCAAAGGCCTGCAAAGCCACCAGCACCCCCAGACACAAGCTGGGCTTACCCCACAAAGGAAGCACTGCAGATGAAAGCATGCAGAGGATCAAGAGGGAACATGGAGCAGTGTGTGCTCCCAGCCTGCTCAGCCCTGTCATGGAGGGGAGCAGGGTTTTAGGGACCCACACATGGCCCTGCTCATGCACACCCCTGGATTCTATACTGGCCTGTTCCATTTTGTCTCATCGTGAAGCTCTTCTGAAGAGCTGTTTTTGGAGATCCACCCCCAGACCCCACATCCTTCTGGCACAGATCCCTGAGGAGGTGGTCCCATTCTGCTCTTAGGTTTACAGAATTACAGAGGAATTCAGGTCAGAAGGAGCCTCTGGAGGTTTCTAGTCCAACCTCCAGCTCAAAGCATGCTCAGCTGTGAGATCAGTCCTGGTTGTCACACCTTTACCCAGTGATGTCTTGAGAATTTCCAAGGGTGGAGACTGCAAAACCTCTGAGCAACCTATTCTACCACTTGACTGTCCTCATGAGATGTTTTTCCTCCTATCCATTCTGAAACTCCAGTTTTCAATTTGTGTCCATTGTCTCTTGTTCTTCTGCAATTGATTGACTCATCTTTCCCAAATGCTTCTGGTTATCATTACACTCCAGCCTTCAAGGCCTGTCTAAATCTCAGGCTGAGATCTGAAGGAGCAGTGTCCATAATGACAACCACAGCACAAAAAAGCTTCTACAAACATCTCCTCCTCAAGAAGAGCATTTTCAGAGAAGGCTTTTACAACCTCATCCCCTGAAAAGTGAATGTCAGAAATGGAGCCATGAAGCATTGACTTTCAACTCATTGCAGACAAAGAAGGATTTAGAAACATCTGCGCATCTTCTTGTAGACACCCCCAGGTTCTCAGTCCCTGCTGGTGGTTGGGGACCAAAGGGGAGGTGAGGAGTGTCTCTGTGTTCCCCAGCTGGAGTTCTTGGTATGAGCCCCAGCACAGACAGCTCCTTCCTGAGGTCTGCTAGGAGCCCAGCAGCAGGTCCAGAAATGCCAGGCACAATCCCAGGGACTGCACACTGCTTCTGCTTGCGGGGCATTAGCTGTGCTCCCTCCACTGGCAGGAGCTGCAGGTGGGTCCACCTGAGCAGGGGAACTTGGAGCTGCAAGAGCTCTGATCCTGCCTGTCTGGGGGCACTCCAAGCTCTGGACAGTGCTCACACCTGCAAAGCCAGTGCAGCTGCCAAGAGCCCGAGTGGCTGCAGCAGTGTTCACAGGGAGCCTGGTTCACCACAGGATGGAGTCTTACAGCCTGGGGTTCCCGGGGTCCATCCGACCCTGGCTGCTGCAGGTGTCCTGGATAGCACTGGGCTGATAAGCACAGCCTGTCCAGGTCCCTCAGGCAAGCTCCCAGCTGCAGGCAAGCTTAGAGAGCAGCTCAGCTCTTCAGTGAGATCAGCTCTTTGGTGAATTCAGCTCTTCAGTGATTTCAGCTCTTTGCTTGCTAAGTGCCCTGGGCAGACACGGAGAGAGAGAGGAGAAGGCTGTGTGAGGTTCCACAGCGGTGTCTTTATTGGCAGCTCCTGCCAAGGGTCTCAGTGACAGCCCTTCTGCCAAATTGGGCAGAAATGGGGGTTTATATTGGGTACAGAGGTGTTGGAAATTGTCCAATAGCCAGGCTCGAGGCAAATATGACCTATGGTCTTACAGAGAGATAACGAGGGTCCGAAGGCGGAAGAGGGGATGCTTTGGTCCAGTCATCATGGCTAGGCATTTCTTATCTTAGGTGAGTGACCACCAGGGAGGCCTTGCAAGGCCTCTGGCTGCTACAATGGAGACTTCATCTGCTCCAACACTGTCACCAACATCAGGGCAGCAGCACACACAGCCCAGGGACATTTGCAGTGCTGCCATCCAGAGAAGCCTCCCTGGCAGGGCCAGCTCTAGGACCTGTCCCTGGCAGCCTCTGGTTTGGTGCATTGGTCAGATTTGTCCTGCACGGGGCAAAGGTGCCCCTCTGTAGCCACATCTCTCTCCAAGCCTCTGCTGACAAAGCCATGGCTCGTCTGCCCCACAGGCCATCAATGTTTCTGCACTGAATGAACATCAGATGGTTCATTCTATTTGTCTTTTGAGAACTGGTGAGGCTCTTTGTTTGCTTGCTTTGTAAAGGAGCAGGTTGTTGTGTTTTAGTTTGTCTTCTTGCTCCTTCATGATAAAAAATAACCCTAGCTGTGGGAGGAACATGAATCTGTAAATGTTCTTTCATAACGCAGCAGAATCCTGACACAGAATCTCCAGTTTTTTCCTTTCCCTGAGCCTGCATTGGTGGCTGGCTGGCTCTCTACTTACTCATCTGCTCAGCTGCAGCTTCTCAGAGTGTCATTCAAAAGCAGTCCCAAGTGGAACAGCTTGAGGAGTTGATCCCAATCACAGCCTGCAATGGTCTGGATTCAGCCAGCACTTGTTCAGGGAGGACCTGGTGGTGAATCACAGAACCATTTAATTTGGAAAAGCCCTCTAAAGTCATCAACTCCAACCACTAACCCAGCTCAGCCAAGCACAGTATCCAGGGATGCAGGATGGCTGCTGAGTACCCCCACTTCCCACATTCAGCTCGAGGCAGTGGGGTGCTGACCCACCCGTGAGCGAGGGAATGGATCTGCTCCGTGCCAGCCCTGTGGAGGTGCCAGCACGGCTGTCACAGCAAGGTCACCTCAGAGCTGGCAGGACAGCACACACTGCTGTGAGTCACCCGTGGCTCTGCCAGAGCTCCTCACATGGCACGTGGAGAAGGCAGTGGCACTCAGGGTGACCTCTGGAGACTAAGGCACTGAGGAAATGGCAGGTGCTTTCAGGCTGTTGTGGGTGTCTTCTCAATGGCCCACAGTGCTGTGCACCCAAAAGCCACCTCTTCTCCTCACAGCTTGTGACACCCCCGATCACAACCCCACTGCTCTTCCTCAGCCCTGTGGTCCCAGAGCTGGGCTGTGCTGGACTGAACACGACACAGAGAGCAGGGGGGAGCCTGGGTGAGTGATGCAGGAAGGGCAGAGAATACTGAAAGCAGAGATGGAAAGGCACTGTGAGGAAAGGGTAGGAGAGGACTGGTGAGATGCTCCTCACAACCACCAAGCTGAAGTGGCTGAACTGGTTGTTTGTAAAACCAGATCCTTCAAATCTTTGGAAAAGCCTTCAGTAGTTGACTGAGAGAAAACCTGCACAAGACAGAGCAGCTATCACCCCTATTCTGATCAAGCAGCTGAATGATCCCAGGAGGAAATTCATTTAATCAGAACAGCAGGAACTTGACAAAAATCCCAGTTGGGCACCAAGGAACACATCAACCCAGCCACTGCAAAGCCCTGCAACCCTGCAGCAGCTGCATGGACACCAGTGAGGCTGCTTGAGGCACAGATGAATACATGTTCTCAACAGCTAATTTTGTGCACACAGCAGGCCTGAAATAGCAGCTTCTGAGAAACGTGGCCAACAGGCAGGGAAACGAGACCGTTCCAAGGGTGCTGAAGGAGTTCTTGGCAGTGTGGCAAGGAAGGTTTGGTTACTGTTGAACCAGCAAGTTTGTGCTCTTGTCTTTTGCTCAGAGTTCTGAACCAGCTAAAGGGCATCCACATGGCTCCAGCTGGGAGAGTGCTTGGGTGGGGATTGCAGGATGAGCCACTTGGCAGAGAACAATCCATGAGCCACATAGATCCTCTCCTGCTCCAGGAGTCCCACTCCTCTGTGCAAAGAGCTTCTGGGTCAAAGAAGTCACACTCACTACCTTGAGACTGAAATCTGCCTTCCATGGCCCCTTTTCACCCTAAGAGGAGAGGGAAAAGGCACCAGCATGCTGGGTTCACAGAGCACACTGCTGCTGGGCACCCACAGCGAGCACAGGAAACAGGGAGCTTCATGCAGAAGTTAACATGCCTCCAAAAATCAACCTACATACATTTTATCAGGGACAGCTGGTCTCAGTGTAACTTCAGGCACATTCCTAGAAAAACTCAGAGCTTTTTTTCTTCTTTAAGATCGGGCTTCTTCTTGTCTGTGTCTCTTCAGTTAGTCTCTGTTCCTTTGTTCACCTGCACATTATAAGAGCTAAATTCATCCTGTGATCGGGCTGGTACCAGGACGCCTGGGTCCTGTGGAGGGTGGAGAAGACAGAAGACACTGTCCTTGACTTCTTTGTGAGCATGAACCAGTCACCTCCCTCTTGCAGACCTCATTTTCCCAGCTGGAGATGGTTCTATTTACCCACACTTGTCAATACAGTTTTACATCCTGGGTTAATATTGATTTCCAAGGGAATGCATTAAACTCATATCCAATCCTCAGCACCCGTTTAGAGCTTCCCTCTTTCCCAGCACCTCACAGGTCAGCTGCAAAGCAACACAGACACATTGAGAAGCTTCCACCAAAGCACAGCTCTTTGCTGCAGCTGCTCCTCAGAATGATCCCTGGGACAGACCCCTCACACAGCACCCATGAAGGAGATAACTTGGCTTCTCCCATCACAACTGTACCTCCTGGTAGTTATTCCAGTTCTGCTCTTCAGAAACAGGTGGCTGACCTGCTCTTGACACGTGTGTCCAAGCAGAGCCCAGCACACATCCCCCTTTCCCCCTACCCATGGTTCAGCAGCAGCAGATAAAATCCGAAATGTTGTGAGAACAAATATACAAACAGCTTATGTTTTGTTTACATCTTTGCACATGTCTGAGCATCTCTGCTAGGCTCTGTGGGTGTGTGCATGGTGCTGTCCCTTCCCAGCCCATCTCCTCTCTTGCCCACAGCCATCGCTGCCCTCTCTGCCTGCCCCGTGGAAACAGGGAGTGGCACAGAGTGTCTGGATTCCATAAGAAGCTGAGATCCTCACATAGGCAGCATTAATTGCAACTTTTAACCTTTAATTATAGGTTCCCTTGGTTTCCATTGTGTATTTTCAGCTGATTGGCTCTGTGTTTCCATAGCTCAGACGTGAACTCACACTCTAGCAATGGCAGAACCACTCTAAGTGACCCAGGCCAGTTTGTGACCTTAATGATCTGCCATCCATTTATGGGCACCTGGAGAGAGCCCAGGTGAGGATCCCAGTGTTCCCCACTGACTTCATCCCCTGTTCAAGCAACATGTCCCAAAATCGGCCTCAAGTGGTGTAGGAGAACAAGAGTCACCTTCACGTCAGCAGAGCTGGGGAGCTGAGCCTTTGGGGCCAGCAATCCACAGGGAAATTGGGACCTTCAGTCACACAAGATACTGGTCCAGTGGAGCTCCTTCTGAACGGACCGCCAGAAAGATTTGATCATATGCAAAAATATGCAGATGGAGCTGATTTCTCTGAGTCACACCCTGAGTGCTTCTCCCAGTGCCCACAGTTTCACAGGAATGCGTGCAGCAGGGACAGCACAGGGACTTACCTGTGAGAACTGAGTCATATCATGGCATGTCCCATCCACATCCCTTCCTTGCAGCTCCCTGCTCCCTTCCCAGCCCCTGCTGTATGGAGCTGCCCTTGTTTGGGGGTGATATAAGCTCCCAGTGGAGCAGCATGGCTCCAGGCCTGGAGGGGAGAAATGGCAGGGCACGGCAAGGAGGGAGCATCTTTGTTTCTGCACTGATCCCAGCACTCTTCCAGGAAGCTGGACCTGCAGATCTGGGCCTTAATTAGGGCTTCAAACACCCCTCTAAGCACTGGATGTCCATTATCTTTTCTGTGAGGGAGGCAGCTGCTTCCTTCAGCTGAATGATGGGTTGTGTGACCCAGGAACAAGAGCCCGTGGCTTATTTTACAAGATCATTTTCCCCTGAAGATCCTCCCTCAGAGCTTGCCAAAGGGACAGGTCCGACTGGACAGGAGGCACCTGGCCATTCCCAGACCCAGGCGTGATCTGTGTGAATGTGCCCTGTCCTGCCCTCCCAAACACAGCCTCGTGCAGAGCCACTCCCTGCCTTCCCTGGAAGTGAGTGAGCTGCCACGGCAAGGACGTGCCGGTGGGTGAGTGCACAGGAGCTGCACGCTGCCATGGCGAGGAGCGGTGAGCTGGATCCACCCTTAGAAGGCAGGAAGCAGCACTCAGCCTTGCCCCGCTCCCCAGGACAGCCTGGCCAGGCCTTAGCCTCTGTATGCACTGGGCATCACAAAATCACCTCCAGATGCTTCCTCCCTCATGGGTTATGCCTACCCCCACCACGGAGGGCTTGGAAACCTCCTTCCATCTTATCTCATGCACAAGCACCAACTGGCTCGAGGAAAACAGCAGCAAAACAGCCCAGCTGCCCATGCTCCTGACATGTTCCCAGCTTGGCAACCTGCTTCCCACAGCAAGACCCCACAGCAGCCCTGTGACTCCCATTCCTCCCAGAGCTGCTGCATTTGTTAGGGCAACTTGGAAAGAGAAAGGACATGGGGAGCTCATCTCATGGGGCTGAGTGCTCTGTGGTTCTGGGCCCCCTGAAGCCTGCACATCCCAGTCCCAGGAGTTATAAACATGGCTTCGTTTCTTTGAGGGAAGGAGGAGGATACACCCAGCACAGTAGAAATGTGACCGCTCCCTCCTGCACTCTGCCCTACTTGGAGGCAGACAAGATAAATCCTACTGACTCCCAGCTCCTTCTCCTCCTGCTCTGCGTTTGCCCAGGCTGGCACACCAACACACAGCAGTTCTGCACTGCCTGCTCACCGCCAGCTGCAGCTGCACAAGGCTGGCCTCAGAGGAGCTACGAGATCCCTGCAGCTTTTATCTCAACTACCTTACAAACCACGCAAGGACCCAGCCCTCCCCAGATGGCAGAGGACGAGCCCCACCAGTGGGGATGCAACAGGCTCAGTCATGGGAGTTGCCAGAGTTGTATGCTGGTTTCCAGGAAATGCCCTCAACAGTCAGGAGTCCCTGAACCCCTTCAGAGGGGTCTTCTGGCAAAGACAGAAGCAGAGGCTTGAGAGGTGTCAGACACCTCCCACCCAGGACAGGACAGGACAGGTCAGGCTGCCCATGACTGAGGGATTGAAAATGATGGCTGAGGTGGGGCCTGTCCCTACCCTGGTCAGTGCTGTGCATTCCCGAAAACTCAAGGACAGTGAAAAAACCCCATTTCCCTGCACCTCACTGGTGCCTCTGCTTGCCGAGAGGTGCATGTCTGTTCCTAGCCTCACATGATGAACAGCTGCCCCTTCCCACTCTGCTTCTCAGCAGCACAAGGACAGCAGATGATTTGTAATAAAGGAATTAAGGACAAGATTTTTAAGTGAGCCAGAGGGAATTCGCAATCCACAATCCACTGCAGCTCAAACCTGTTGCTTTCAAGCAGAAAAGTCCTTTCTGCAGCACCAGCACAGTGTCTGACTTCACTCCCCAGTGACGAGAAGAAGCCCTTTGCTTTCCCCATGGGGGTCAGTCCCACCACAGCTACACCCCAGCTGTGCAAATGGGGTTCAACCCGTGCCCGACTTCTGCCAAGTGTATTCAGAACCCACATGATAAAAGGTTTAGATGTCATGCTCTGCTGCATTACGTCACATTAAGTCATTTGCTGTCACCCCACACTGTGTCAGCTCAGAAAGCAGCTGTGTCCTGGTGACTCAGTCGTTTAGGCTGAAATACAGTCCCCTCTCCCTGCTTCCTCTCATGTCTGGGTGCCATCTGAAGAACACATTCTGTAATTCTCTGAGAAACTGTTTTCTAGGTGCAAAAATGAAATTTCTGAAAATTTACAAGAAAATTATTTATTAGCACATGAGATAACATTAATGCAGAGAATACCCATGATAAAAGTGGTGTCAGGGAGCGTGTCCACCACTGATCCCATCAGTGAAACAGCACACACTCTCAGCCTCTGATACAGATGAAATTCTCTAAAATCTCAGGGAGACATCACATTTCAAGAATACTTTCTCAGAAATAACAGGCCTTTCTGCCTCTAGCACTCTGAAATTTCCTTCTGCAGCAGCTCTCGCGCCTCCTGACATTCACAGCTGTGTCACTCCTTCTTATTCTCAATTGGCATGAAGCCATGGCACTGTTATTAGGGAAACTCATCTCTCAGAAGGGTCACTGCAATTTAAACCTAACTTTAGCCCTGACTTTCCCATTTGCTACAAATGAGTATAAATAACTTCTGAAAATGTTTTGTCATCAATTTTTGAATCTGGGCACCCCATCTAAGCAGACTTTCCTGGCTGCTCCCCACCCAGAGGTCTTTACACCCCTGCTGTTTGCTCTGGCCTGTGCATTGCTGCCTTCACAGGTGGGATTGCTCTGTGGGTAGATGAGAGTTGCTCATTTTTCACGTGCTGCAGCAGAGCTGCCTGAGCACAGCCAAGGACCACTGGCACTGCTGATGAGCTGGAAAAGAGTCACAAAGCTGATTATAGTCTATCAACTTCCCTAACCACTTCCAGCAATTAGATTTAAGGACTTTCTTACTAAATTTGCAGAAATTGCTTCCTTTCCTCCAGTTCCTCTGAGCAAAATGAGCAGAGCCTGATCCCAGACCTGCCTACTTGCATTGTCAGGACAAACAGTCCCACTGCACCCTGGTCAAACCACACCTCCAGACTGCTCAGGCAGACCCAGCACCCACTCCCCCAAGACCCTGACCTTTACAATAACCCAAGAAGAGAGACCAAGGATATTTACCTTCAAGCCAGGTGCAGGTCATTCAGCAGCTGAAGGCAGTGGGTGCTGGACTCGGGTCAGGGACTGCTTGGATTGATGCCAGCCAACTCCAGGGATTTGTGGACTCATTTCTTCTTCCCCTTTATCCTCAACCCCATGCAGTCAGACCTCCTGCAATTTAAACCCCTCTAATTCTGCCAAGGCAGGACCTGCCTTCCCAGCCCCAGTGAAACAGCCCTTTCCCTGGCACCAGGCACTGCTCTGGCCATGCAAACAGCCATCACACGGGGCTGATTTGGCCCAACACAAAGCACATTTGCAAGGTTGTTTTTCCCTGAATTAGCTCAGCCAGCACTGGCACAGGGGCAAGCAGGAAGATGCCACCAAGGGCAGGAGCCCTGGCAGGGTCATGGAAGCCTCCACTCAAATTAGCTCCAGCCACGGAGTGAAATGGATGCATGAAAGAGAAGATCTGTGTAGGGGACAGTTCATCCCGTCCCTGCCACACTCAGTGTTCCTTCCCTTCCCTCTGTCCTTGACATAACACAAGCTGTACCTTTCCACAGCAGAACACATTTTTTTTTTCCTCTTGCAAAGAACCAGGCAGCCCTGTGACACCAGGCAGGAGGCAGAAGCTGTACCAGAGTCCTTGTTTTCCAGAGGGTCCATCCCCAGCAGACAGACCAGCTGGCACCCTGCAGGAGAGGGCAATCTGTGGTGTGTCCTTTGTATGTCACACACAGAGAATGAAGGAACAGAGCTTCTAGAAACATTCCCAAATCACAGGGATGGCAGAAATCTACCCAGGAGCTCTGGGGACCTTATGGGCTGGAAAGAGTGGGTAGAAACCTAAAGGTCTTTCCTCCTGCTCAGCTTTCTCCCAGAGAAAACTTCAGGCCTAACAAAGCTGTCTCTCGGCTCATCCTGTTTCTTGAAAGGCAAGTGAGAAGCCAGGAGTGATTTCTCATGCACTATTTTGCCATTAGCTACTCTGCAAAGAAGAGGCAAAGGATGACTGAGAAATGTGGCTGTATGTGCAGGGCAGAGCAAGTGCTGCACCCACATCCCAAAAGAGAACTCGAGCTGCAGCAGCTCTCATTATTTGCTTTTTAGCTGTTTAACTTAGCACACATGTCCATCTGGCAGGAAAGCTCTCCTGTTATCACAGGGCAACTTCCCTCAGTGATAGGCTCAGAAAACCTCCCATCCTCTGATCCAAGCACAAGAAAAGACTCAGATTGCCCTTCTGTCTCTTCAGCTTTCCCTCCAAGGGAACTTGGTCAGTGGAAGAGTTCTGCATGGTTTCCTCACACCTCCCTGGCTCCTGTCCCCATCCTACACATTTTTCCCTCTTCATGGGGGAGCACAATCAGGCTGGGGATAGCCAAGAGTGAAGCCCCAGCACAGGAGCCTTCTCCTCATGAGGGCTATGCTGTGGAGCAGCTTTTCTCTCTCCTTGCCACTTCCTCACATTCCCTTGTCTTAGGAAATGCAGTACTTACAATTTAGAAACATTCTGTCAACACATATCAATTTTGGCAGTTTTTCAATTTAAAAATCTGTCACCTCCCCCCCCCCATCACCTCACCTGATCCCTGCTCCCATGTCAAGTCTGCTTTTTAGCTGTAAATACAATGCTGCCACTTCCAGTCAAACAAAAATATTCTTCATATCCTCAAATTGGCTTAGAGATCCTTTAGAGCATAATTTTTAAAAATTGTGGGAAAATTAGCTTGGTGTACTTTGCCATCTATTCTTGAACCTGAAAAGGTTCATTTCTGTCCAAGTGTCTCCACCCAAGAGGCTTTTTCCAAGGTGACAGCGAAGGCTCAGCTTGGCATCTGCTCTGAATGGAGCTTCCTTGGGGACCAGAGCTTTCGTGAGTACAGACTTTGGTTTCAAGTTGAGCCCTGGGGCTTCCCAAATGCAAAACCTCAGGCAAGTTCCTCTCGCCATGGCATGCAACATCAGCTGGGTGCTTCCTTCTGACTTGGGCTCTGCCTGATGCAGGAGAACCCAGAGCACACCCATGCAAATGTGGCAAACCTTGAGCTGGAGAGCAGCAGACGAGATGTGCCTGGCAGGCTGAGGAAAGGGATTGTCTGCCCTGGGTGGGGCTACACCTGGGATATGGGGAGCAGTGGCCCCCAGTTCAGAGGGACATGAGCAAACTGGGGAGGGCCAGGTCCCAGGAGCCAGGGCTTGAGGAAGAGACTGGCCAGCATGGCAAAGAGAAGGCTGAGGGCAACCTATTAGCCCACATGGAAAGGGAGATCTTCATCCCTTCCTCATCTCAGAATTTTTCAAAACTGAGACACAGCCAGCTTGATCCAGTGCTGGGAACAGTCCAGCTGTGGACAGTCCTGCTCCAAGTGTGAGGCTGGGCTGAAGACGTTCAGACATCTGACACCAGCACTTGAGTGATTCTGCAAGCCTCCTTGTCCCTGCTCTGAACCACTCAGTGCCACTGAAAAATGTTAGAGAGGAACCCAAACAGCTGTGTCCCTCAAAATGCTGTCAGGATTGTACCAGTCTCCCAGGCTGCAACACTGCTCAATGGGTACAAAATATTGTGGAGAAATACTGGAGAGGCATGAAGAGTACCAAACCATTTTTTGTGGTGTCCACAAATGGACGAGGCACATCTCCCCAGCTTCTGGGGGATGAAGGGCAGGGGAGAAGAATTGAGGAGACTTGAGGAGGTGCTGTCCACAGGAGAATTGAGGAGGTGCTGCCCACAATCCCAGCACGTGCTCACCTGGGCAGTGCAGCCTGAAATACCCCCAGCAGCAGCACCACGGGGACGGGGCTCTGGCCAGTCCTTCTACCCACCCCATTTCCCTAGAGAGAGATCCCGTTTGGACATCCCCGAACATGGGTGGCACAGCGGGTCCAGTGCCTGCCCTGGACTGTGCCCACCTTTCCCAGCCTGCCCAGCAGCAGGAGGGCTCCTCCACAGAGCCCAGGGGCAGCAGCAAGAGTTTCTCCTGAGACCCCAGGTCGGCTGCTCTGGCAGCCAGGACATCACTGCAGAAACAGCTGTGCAAAGCCAAAGAGCTGGCAGCACTGGAAGCAGACAGAGGAGATGGCAGAGACTGTCCAGAGCCTGGCTGGAGCCTTCATAGCCCCAGAGAACATCCAACAACCCTGCGGTCTGCCGAGGGCAGCCCAGGGTGGCCTGTGGATGTCTCACCAGGTGCTTCCATCACCAGTTCGTAGGCTGGGAACAACCACTCCTGCCACATTGCCTGTTCCTGGCTGGGTGCAATGCTTCCTTGAGGGCTCTCAGAGATATCGGCAAGCCAAACCCTCTGCAGCCACCCTAAAAGCCTCTCTGGAGTGCCACCTCCTGCATCATTCAAAGCATCTTCTCACCCAACACCCCTCAGTCAGACAAGGGCTGGGAGAACCTTGCTGTCAGTTCCTGAATGCTCACCCTCCTCCCCCTGCCTCGACTCCCAGAAAGCCCCCAAGGTTTTCCCACATGCTGCTTTCTAGAAATGCTGAAATATGGCCAGTCCAACATGGAGCAACCAGCCTGGCTCTGCCACCTGGGCTGGATGGAAGCAGCCAGTCCTGCCTGGGGAAGAGGGGGGCTATGGCACAGTGTGCCCCCAGCCCCTGCCCCCCAACCCACACACTGCCTGCACCCTGAGGCTGCTGCTGCCTCCTCCCCAGCGGGGAAACAGCTTCCTCCTCACAGAGGCCACAGGAAGCACCGTGGTATTTATAGAGCCCTGAGAGCGTCGTGCACAAACTCGGGGAAAAACCTACACTCAGTCAAAAACAACCTCCTGCACCCAGAGCTGCACTGGGAGCCGGTGCCTCAGGACGTGTTCCCAGGCCCACAGGTCCTGGAAGGAGGTTGTAGGACCTTCTTCACCATCGAGATGGGATGTGGAGCCTTTCCAGGACTATTTCTGGCCTTCTCCACTGTCTCCTCCTCATGTGTCTCCTTCCATCTTCCACCTTTTTAGTCATGTTCCTCCCTCTTCCATCTTTCTCTTCCTTTCTCCTCATGGTCTGTGTGATCAAAGCTGCTCCCACCTGGCCACGTGCACTGAGCAAGGAAAGCAACCACCAAAACACAGAGAACACTGCTGCACAGGACAGGAGAACAAACCTGCTGCCCTGCATGGGGTGAAGAAAAGCAGAAGAGCCAGAGCTGCTCATTGACATGTGCTCATCTCTCTGAGACATCTCTCTGTAAGTGGCACAGAGTGCAAGGATCCCTTCCACCAGGAATTTCAAGATGTCAGAGTCTGACTTTCATATCAGTTTTTTGGAAACAAAATTTTGCATCTCCGTCTCAATTTTTGGTAACGAAATTTTACATTCATTATTTTAGAGAATTCCAAGTTTCTGTTTCTGTTCTGAATTTGAGATCATTTTCTGCTATCACAAACAGCAGGAAAACATTGAGATTTCAAAATATCCACTTCAAAAGGAAACCTGGAAGTGTTTCATTCTAAAAGAGCTCTGAAACAGATTCAATTACAGCCCTGAGCTTTTCTTTCCTGAATGAATTCTGATTCATCTGGCCCAGTTCCATGACTTCTTAGTAAGTTTGTAAAAGCTGAGGCAACAGCAGTTCCAGGAAATTTTCCCAGCCACTTTTGGCCCTAACATGAAGTCCACCTCCAAGCCCAGTAATGTTCATTTCCACCTGAGCTGGAGGGACCCTTGCCCTCAGCCGTGTCCTGCAGTCAGCCCTCTGAGCAGCCTGCAAGACACAGTGGGTGATGATCTTCCTAGATCTCACTGCAAATGACCCCACCAGTGCTTTTGCTCCCCTTCTCTCAGTCCTACAGCTAGCCAAGCATGCCCAGCAAAGCTCTCCTGTGGCTGGGAGAGGCACACAGCCAAGATTATCCACCTTCCACTCCTGAGGGATGCAGGGGCACGCAGAGCCCAGGCTGGATGTGCTCAGAGCAGCAGGGCCCTTGCAGGAGTTAAACTGCTGGACCTTTGCAAGGCTGTCCCTCACCGAGGAAGCTGTGAGCCAGAGGTGACCCACTGGTAGCTGGCTGGGCTGAATCTGAGTCTGGAAGTGCTGCTGTTACCTAAAAATCATGTCAGGGAGCCAGTGCTGCCTCAGGCACAGGAAAGTAGAGCCTTTGCTACATTGCTCAGCTGAGTGCAAAGAAGTGGTTTTATTCCTTATTCCACTTATTCCTTGTTCCTCCACCGTGAATGTGGAATTGGCTCTCCCAGCTGAACTGGAAATGGCCAGCAGGGGCTGGGTCCACTGGAGCCGTGGGCCTTCCTGAGCTGTCCACTGCAATCAGACCCATTTTTAGGGACAGGCACGTTCTCATGTTTAACAAACCTGCTGTGGCTGAAAATTCAGTCCACCAGAAAAGTGCTCTTTGCTTAACTCTCCTGTGTCCCTGCTGCAGCAGCACAGGGAGAGCAGGAAGCCCTGAGGCTTGTGCTGCTTCAGAGAAAGGAGGTGGCAGATGACACAGTCCATCTGCACTCTCTCCACTCATCCCATCCCATCCCATCCCATCCCATCCCAGGTGCACAAATAAGGAAACCTAGAAGAACTACACTAAATAGCATTTTACTTTACAGGCACAATGCATGAAATATATATGAAATCTGTGCTACAGCTCCATATTCAGGACTTTTTTTTTGGATTAGCAGAGCCCATTGTCACAGCTGCAAGGGGTTGTCAGTTCCAAAATACCAGTAGGGAACATGGAAAAGATTTTTGATGTGACAGAACTCAAACTGGCATGGATTTTGCCATTTTGCTAGTACCATTCCTCAAAGCTGAGCCCAGGGGGACTGGCAACAAACACACCATACACCCTCCTTCAGCCTGGTGCCTTTCTCTCTGTGTGTATGTGCAAATGTGTTGCCTGAAAACTCCTGCTTGAGTCTGGGAGCTGCAGAAGATGAAGCACTGGAGAGCAGGAGCAGCTTCCCATGACCCCAGGTTGTGCTGGCAGAGTGCTGAGATGATCCACCTTTGCCTGTAAACCATTCTCTCTCCACCCCCTCTGGGAGGCCCAAGCTGTGGCAGCATCTTGGAGATAACTTCTAACACAGGAATATTTGCACATCTCTCTCTCCTGGAGCCAGGCCAAGCTGCCTGTGGTTTGTGGCCAGCAATTACAAACGTTACAGCAGAAGACAGTATTTGTTTAACTGCTTGTTCTGTCAATACTGCAGCTTGCAAAGCCCAATTGCACAGCCAGAGCCAGCAACGTGCTGGAAATCGTCTGTTCTTGCACCAAGAGTAGGGGCTGATTTCCTGCAAGGTGGGACTCTGCCAGGCTTCACTGCTCTGGAGACCAGGAGGGGTGGGATGGGATGGGATGGGATGGGATGGGATGGGATGGGATGGGATGGGATGGGATGGGATGGGGGTGTTCCTGCTTTTCTTAGTCATGATGCACACCACGATCATGGTAGAAAGATCCATCCTCCACCTTCTCTGTGGATTTGAAGATTTCTCCTGCTTTCCTCTGCTATCTGTTCTCCAGAGTAAACTTCAGCACCTCCAGCTGTCAGGGCTGTGGCGATGACGGCACGTCTCAAAACACTCTCCAGTCCATAAGATCCATATCTTCCTGAAGTGCTGGAGCTTCAGGAATTCCCTTCCTGAGGGCTTCCTCATTCACAGCCATCCCGTCAGATCTGCTCCTCTGTGCCAGGACAACACTGAGCCAAAAATCCCCACACATGTTTGGGGGGTTTCAGCACTGCAGCACAGTTTGGCCCAGGTTCATACCCAGAGCAGGGAAGGGGCAGCACCCAGAAGCTCCAGTACAGGGCTGACCCTCTGGCCTGAGGCACAGGGTGAACTCTGAGAAAACCTTCAGCAGACATCCCTGCACTCATTTCAGCTCCTGCTATCTTGCTGCTGGTTTCCTCAGCATCTGGCTGAGGTACAACACAGATCCAGATGGAATGTTATCCACTGGTGTTAGTACAAAGCCTAGAGCCCTGGAATGGCACAGGGTGCAGAAGCAGAGGGAATCAGAAGCTGTGTGTTTTCTGGTGCAGCAGGTGTGGCAGGTAGCTGTGTCTGTGGGCTCTTGCCAGGATGAAGGTAGGTTTTCTGGTGGAGCTTGGGAGTTCAAGAAGCATTTGGACAACACTCTCAGGCAAAGGGTGGGATTCTTAGGCCTGTCCTCTGCAGGGCCAGGAGGTGGACTCAATGATTCTTGTGGGTTCCTTCCAGCTCAGGAGAATCTATGATTCTAGAAGAGTTAAGCACAGTGAGAGAGGCAGGCAGCCCCTGGCAGCCAAGACCCTGACTCTGTACAGCACCTCCATGGCCTGCTTTGCAGCCCAGTTCTACTTTTCTCCTTGTGAAAGGCTTCAGGTTTCCTTCTGTGGTGGCTCAAGTTCGTTGTGAACCAGAATTGAAGTGTTTAGCTGGTCGAGCTGCTGGTTTCATTGCTCCTCAAAATAGCAGGTCTATTTCCTAAGCCTTACTTATAAACTGCTGCTGTTTGGGGGTTTTATGACAAAGATAGTGAGCTCAGGAAATCAGCAGTGGTTTCTGTTATCTGGAGCACAGCCACACGAAAGAGGGAAGAGCGTGTCATACTCCAGGAGCCTATTCATGGAAACTAGTATCTCACTGCTTTGCCCCTGGAGAGCCAGATATTTATAATCCCTCTCACTTCCTCTTCCTGCTCCTTGCTGTCACCAGCTCCAAAACCTGCTCATACTTTTCACCCCACAAAAGGACTAGTGGGGGAAGGCCACCTCTCTTCACTGCCTTCACTTCCATGTGTAATTCGTTGCTCACACATTGCACGGAACGACACAGAACAGTTGCAGCACCTTGAGTTGTCTCCAGTGGACCTTCCCACCTACTGGTGTGCTTTGCCCTGGCCTTGGGAGTCCCCCCATCGACCCAGGCACACCTCATGTCCCTGCCCAGGCACAGCTCAGGTCCACAAAAACCCTGACATGCCCCAGACTTCTCGGGCAGCTCAGAGCCCAGAGCAGGAGGGTGCAGTGAGGAGCAGTGGGTGGATGGACAGCCCATGGGGTACCCGGCTGCCCCAGGGTGGGCAGACCCCGGGGTCATGGTGGCTGCAGCATAAGGACATGGGCACCCACGGGGGCTCCAGCTCCCTAATACAGATTGCAAAGATAACAGGGAGACATGGGCAGCACAACCCTCCAAGGCATTCCCAAAGGTGCTTGGAAGCCCAAGGAGATCTCAAGATAACTGAGGAGCAGTGTCCAGAAACTGCTGCACAAACTGCAATAGAGAAAAGACGTGCAGTTACTGGAGCAGACAGGGCCAAAAATGAAGGGGTTGGAGCATCTTCTGTATGAGGAGAGGCTGAGAGAGATGGGACCCTTCAGGTCCAAGAGGTGCCCGTTCCCTGTGGCACAGAGCTGATGAGGACAGATGATCTTCTGGCCCAAGAGAGGAGCACACGGAGGCAAAGGACAAGGCAGGGATGCCACAGCAAGGTTTGTCAAGCTGGAAGACTTGAGAGCTCACAGCGGGCTGCCTCTGCCTGTGAGACCTGTGCTCCCAGTCCTGCCATCACAGCGAGTGTGGGCAGCCCCAGTGAGCAGGGCAGACCTTTGCAGTGATTCAGACCTTGATCTGCAGGTTTGGAGCAGCTTTGTTGTAACACAATGCTCCAGCCAGACCACTCCAGGGTGCAGCCACAGACTTTACCACATCCCAGGTACAATATCTTAAGACAGCTGCTCTGGGGACAACACCTGAGTGGGTGCCCTGAGAGAGCACCAAGTGCTTTCAGTTACCAGAAAAGCCACCTGTGCACAGACCCCCTCACCTGCCTTGTCCTCCCTTTTCCCCAACATCACCTGGTCCAGCACACACCCAAAGCTCAGGGACCCAAATGCTGCACAGTCCAAAACATGGGCAACACCTGCCACATTCCTGAGCAGTGACACTGGGCCACCAGTCACCAGCTGAAAAGCATTCCACTGTGGCCATGGAGCAGAGGCTGTGAAACACATGCCCAAAATTTAGGTGAGCCCATGGAACACATACATCTCCACGTTGTCCCCAGTGAATTGTGATCATTCCAGGAGCGCCTGCAACGTCTGTGTGCTGTGTCACCTGCTCCCACACCTTGAGAAGGAAACTGCATTGTTCATATGCCTTTGGGAAAGGGGATCTTCGCTGGGAATGCTGCAGAAACCTGTGCAGCTTGGGTCAGCTACTCATGTGGGGAAAGCAGCAGCAGCTCTCTGCCCTCTTGGGCTAATTTGCAGGGCCCACATCCATGCTGGACCTTGCCAGTCCTCTTGAGTCCAAGCCCAGTCCAAATCCTCCTACCTGACAACATCCAGCTGAAAATGCCCAGAGCAGATCCCAGACACTGGTGGGGCTGCACTGCCCTGGACAGTTTCTTCTCCTGGTTGCTCCAGCCCAGTGCTCCTCTTTGCTCAGCTCTGGGGGAGCTCAGCTCCTGAGGCACAAGGCCCTTTGAACCTTCTCTCTCCTGGAGACTCTCTGACACTGGCAGGGGACTGCAGTGCCACCAAGGTGGAAGCTTAAAGCTGTTCCACGTTGCTCTCCAAGGCTGAGGGCGCATCACATGAGATAAAGTGGATCAGATTAATGCCACATATCCATAGCAAGAAGGAGACCTTGCTTCCCAGCCCAGAGCCCTTCTTCCCTACTTATCAAGAGCTCCAGCACTAGATGAGCTCCTGTGTGAGATGCTGGAAATCCCTAAATCATCAGAAAACTACACCAGTGAGAAGGCAACTCAGCCTGCAAAAATGCAGCCATGGAGCACAGTTCTATGTGTTGTTTCCTCAGGACAACAGTAACACAGCCACCTCACCCCAAGACAAAGGAATGCTTTCACAGTGCTGCTGAGAAGTGTAGCACAACCAAGCCACAGCCTGGAACACAGAAAGAGTTGTGGTGGCCCAAATCTCACCCAAAACCTCCAACTCTGTCCCAAATAAGAGGCCTGTAACTCCATGCAGAGCTGTCCCCCAGCCTTACACTACTGTCTCCCAGGGACTGCAGTTTTTTTAATGTGGATTTTTCCCATTTCAGATGCTCAACTTTTCCCTAAACTCATTTCATGCTCTCAACTGCAGAGCCCAACTCAGACCTTGCCAAGGCCAGAACTGGCAGCACTTGAGGTCACTGGCGTCAGGAAATGAGATATTTAAAGGATGCCAACCTATGACTGGAACCAACTCGTGTCTCTGCTGGGTGCATCAGGGAGATCTTAGAGACAGGAGAATTTCAGAGTCTGGCCTTGGCCACTTCCTCACTGAGATACACAGGAGAACCCTTCAAGACAACCCCGCCATGTACAACCCATAGATTCATAGATTCAGCAGCAGGGAGAGATGGATGGGGCAGGTGGAGGAGGGTGAGGGAGGAGGGAGGGAGAGGACGGTGGGAGAGGAAGGAGGGATGCTGTTCCCACCCCTCCTGCACCCTCCTTATCCACAGCGCCAACTCTCCCAATACCACTGTCCCTGAAGCCTGGGCAGGAGGAACACCATGCAGAGTGTGGAACTACCAACACCTTTCACAAGCCCACAGCATGGCCGTGGCAGCAGGAGGAGGGTTTCTCTCCCCACCTGGCAGTCATCTACTTTCACCAGCTTGTTCCTTACACAACAGATGCCTTCAGCAGTCAGTGTTCCCAAAAAGGGCAATTGAGTTTTAATCCTGACAATGGCAGCAGCAACACGAGCTGTTTTTCTAACATCACATATGCCAATAACTCCCATGGATTTCAGTGGATACTGGCCAGCAACGTGCATTTTTGGATAGCACACATTTTCAGTTTACTCCCAATAAATGAATAATTCACTTAAGCATCCAGACAATTTTCTTCAGGCAAAAAGAAAACCTGTCCACATGAGAACTGGCCTTCCTTTGGCCACAAACCCCTTTGCTTTGGCTGATGTCCACATGCACTGCAGCAGGCCAGCAGTGCTGCTTGAGCCTCTGACACACTGCCCTGGTGGCATGACAAGATCACTAAAGCTCAGGCAGGCAGCAGCAGCAGGGCTGCTCAGTGAGATAGGCACAGCTCTGCTTCTCTCACCACAAACACCAACAGATGTTTTCTTCTGTATTTCTAAGATCATAAGCAGCTCCTGCTCCCTGTCAGCTTTTACCGCGATAAAAAGGAGAATGGATGACGCAAGAAGAAAAAAATTGTTTCTTTATTTCTTCAACATAAATATTTTCATGGTTTGCTATTAAGAAAAAAGTTACCTACCAGTGAAATCCCTGGTTTAGCTGGCAGGTTTTTCTGCTGAAGTTTGGCATAAGAAGAAATGTCCTGCTCCAGAAAGATGTTGTTGCAAATGAAGGAAACAGTGTCTGGCCACCAGAACCTTCTCCCCAGAACTGTCTGTGGCCTCCCGAGGTTGTTCAGGCTCTGTCAAGGGCCCTTGCACCAGCCTGTCGCCAGCTCTTTCTCCTCTCTATATAACCAGCTGTTTCTCACACAGCAGTGACTCTGGCCTGCCCTACCCCAGCCCAGTGGCGACTCAGGGACCATCATCAGCCTGAGACAGGGGCCAGCAGAGCTCACCTCTGCTGCAGCAGGGGGCCAGCTGGAGAGCAAAACCCAGGGGTTTTTGTCCCAAAGGCCAGTGAAGGGTCTAGAGGAGAAGCAAAATGAGGAGCAGCTGAGGTCACTTGACTTGTTCAGCTGGACCAGAGGAAACTGAAGGCAGAGCACACTGAGAGCTACTCATGGGGCAGTGGAGGGGCAGTAGAGGGGCAGCTCCCATCTCTGCTCTGGGACAGGGACAGCAGCCAGGGAACGGCTGGAGCTGGGCCAGGGCAGGTCAGGCTGGAGCTCAGGGCAAGGTTCTTCCCCCAGAGGGTGCTGGGCACTGCCCAGGCTCCCCAGGGAATGGGCACGGCCCCGAGGCTGCCAGAGCTCCGGGGATGCCCAGGGTGGGGTTGCTGGGGGGTCTGGGCAGGGCCAGGGTTGGATCCATGATCTCTGTGGAAGATCTAGAGTTCTAGAGTTCTATGAAGTCCCTGCTGCAGGCTCAGCCCGCAGCCACCACACACAAAACCCAGGCACACATGACAGAGTCTGAAGGTCTCCTCTGACAGCAGAGGCTGTGGTGCTTTGCCCTGGCTCTGGAGGAGCTGGAGGGGGGCAGGTCCCCAGGCAGCAGCAGGGCTGTTCCAGGGGCACAGCCCAGGAGGAGCAGCTCTGGCTGCAGGCAGCCACAGGACTGGCACAGCTGCACATGGCCACAGCAGAGCTGAGATCCAGCCACCCAAACAGGCTCTCCATGCCGGACACTCTCCACCTCTGACGCCTGTGATGCCAATCAGGTGACAACAACACAATTTGTTTTTAGGAATACTGAGCTAGTGAATAACAAATAAAGGAACCTGACAAACAGGTCCCAGCGACCTGGATCCCAGGCAGCTTCTCCCAGGACAAAACTTTCAGTTGCCCTGAGTCACCTGCCCTGATCCTCCCCCGGCCACGAGAACCAGAGCTGCCAGCACCCAGCCCATTCACAAGCTTGCATCTTCCCAGGGCTTTGCTGCAGTCCTTGCTCATTTATGGAGTGGAAAAGTACTTGGGGACCCTAATGCAGTCAGAGAAGGGCAGGTATGACATTGGACGTTACAGCCACGAGGGTCTGGAAATACCAGCAAGTTTTGTTGCTACATCAACCCTGGAAAAACAACTACTGCCATCTCAAAAGGAGGTTGCATAACACGAAGGGAAGAGAAGGCAGATAAACAGCAACAGATACTCCTGATGATAATGAAAGAAACACCATTCTACAGCCCCCCCAAAGACTCACCACCACAGCCCTGACTACCCCAAACTCCAAATGCAAGTCAGTTGCATGAGGCAACAGCCGACCAGAGAAACCGCCAGAGCTAATCTGCCCCAGCACAGCAGCCGAGCAGGTGCCTGGAGATAACAAGAAATAACCCTAAGCCTCTCTGGCTCCCTGCCCCAGAGAACAATGGGTCTCACAGGAGCAGCACTGGAGTGAGAAAGCCCCACTGCTGTCCATCTCCACTGACCCCACCGCCACACCAGGCCCTGGGAGGAATGGGCAGAGGGACAGGGGGACCCAAGAAGAGGCAGTCTTGACCTGTGATGAGACAGGACACAGTACGCTTTTTGCCAGAGAAGCCACAGCCCTGCTCTGTCCACCTGTGCCTCAAATCCAGCCTGAGGGGAATCGTGGTGACCAGCACATCCAGAAAGGCCGTGCAGTGATGACCACAAGCCTGGGCAGCGATGTGAGCCAGGCCTTGGGCAAAGCCTTCTTACCCCAAAGCAGACCTACGGGTCACTCACACGAGAAGGGTTGACTCCTTGGCTTGTCTTTAGAAGGGAAAGAACATGCTGGGGGGCCTGGACAGGACAGCCACAGGACTGATGGCACCATGCAAGAGCAGAGCCCCATGACTTGGCGAGTGGGCCGTCCCTTGGATGTCACTATAGGACACAAGAAAGCACGACGCCAGCCACTGCTATTGTCAAGGTAAAAAGGCTAGCTTATTTTTTCTGACTCCAGCATTTATAGTTTTCCAAAGGTGCCAGTGGATTGGAAGGTGAACGTGCCACTTCTCCAACGACGCTGGACAAACTACCAGTCTATCAAATTTCTCCACCTCTGTGAAGGAATGCAAAAACAATAAGTTATTTACATAAAGTGTGTGAGAAAGTTTGCTACAAGAATGTAAACTCAGAAGGCTTTAGAAAATCTTAAAAATCAAGGTGACACTTGGACACCAGAGCCAGCTCGTTCATAGTCTGTGGACCACAGACTCCATACAGAAACCTGGAAAACTCCTGGCTGGAAAGGAGGAATAGAAGTGGGAAACACCAAGAGAGCACAAGCAAGGCCTGTGCAGGCTGGTGGCTCAGCTGTGGCCAGCAGCAGGACAGGGTCAGTGCCTCAGTTTCCCTGGCTGCAGCAAGCCACAGAACTGTGCTGGGGAGGGATGACAGCACGGGGAAGAGGTGAGTGGTGACACGTGCACCACTCCTGCTGAGGCACGAGCTGGTGACACTCACGGCCCTGTAGCATGTCAGAGGCTGTGCTGGCAGACTGGTCTGGCAGGCTGCCTGTTCCTGCCACGCTCGGAGCAGCACCTGGAGCCCTTTGGGCCAGGCTCAGGCTGCACATCCATGGCTGAGCCGTGCTTGGGCTGCCAGCCCTCTCCAAAGCAGGACAGATTTTCTGTTGTCAGACCCTACAGGGAGGTCCTTGAGGGTTTGAGGGGCAATAAGTGGAATCTCTGGGCAGGGTTGGGACAGGCAGCCGGGTGGGCTGGGGCTCAGGTACCACACCACCTGTGCTGGGTTTGGCTCTGCCACAGGACAAGAACCCCTCTGGGCCTTTGAGGCTGAAGTGCAGCCCACCCCAGCCATGGTACAGGCCTAAACCTAAAGCAGCTGCCCTGGAAAAAGTCAGGATGCAGAGCAGGAGCTCACCAAGTGCCGGCCCCACTCTGCAGGGCATCAGTGAGGAGAGCCCAGACCCCACTGCCCCTTCTGCTCCTGAAGCATCCTAGTCCCAGCCCACAGGGACATCCAGGGAAGCACAAGGTATCGCAGGAAATTTAGGACTCCTGAACAACTGACTGATATGATTAAGTAGAAGTTGTTGGTTGTTTACATCACACACATATTTATAGATTTTACAAACTACTAAGTACACAGTTCTTGATTGGTGCCTTTTTCTTGTTCACTCGTTTTCTGTCTGCATTTCTCGGAGTACATGATTGGTTACACTTTAGGTGTTTCAGAGTTTTCTGTTATTTAGTTCTTGTGGTCTTGGTATTTGGTTTCTCAGCCTCTTCTTTCTTATTTTAATACAATTTATGTTCTAATAGCTTTGACAAATTTTTGAGGCTTTGATAATAAACTTAGAAGCAGGCTGGCTGGTGCACAGTATGGCCTAACCCTTGCAAATACATTGCAACAACAAGGTGGTGCTGAGTTTGCTCTGGTCACTGTCCATGAGACCAGGAACCAGAAGCAGTGAGCAGAGCAGGAAGCAGGACCAGAGGAAAGCAAACAAGAGAAAGCAATTGAGGAAGCTCGTGTCCCATTCATGTGTGGCTCAGCCAAAGTCCAAAGCAGGAGGCTCTTGCAAAGGACACTGGAAAAATTCCAGTGATGTTATCTGCCTCCACAGAGCAAGATTAGCCCAGAGGGAAAAAAAAAAAAGAAAAAAAAAAAAAAAAAAGTTGTTTACAACCTGGGCAAGCCAGCTTGTGGTTGGAGCACACGGGGCACTGGGATCAGCTGTGTCTGCCACTCCTCAGGCAGCACCAACCCCTCCTGCCTGGCTCTGGCCTCAGCCACCTTTGCACCCTTTAGTGGCTCTGGCAGGTGAGATGCTGCTGAGAGGCAAGTGGGCCCCCATCAGTGCACACAGGAAGCACGTGCAAGGAGATTGCACACCCACCACCGGCACATTTGGCAGGCTCCCACAGAGCTGGGAGGAAGCACAACCTTCCCATCCGTAGCATCCCAGCAGGGCTCATGGCTCCCCAGAGCTGGCCACTGGCTGCACACCAGTCCCTGCACCCTGTGGGGCTGTGGGGGCTCAACCCACCCTTTGCCCCCTCCCATGGGCTGTTTGCACCCCTTGGCTCTGCCTAGCACCTCCTGCTTTTTATGAAGTGTTTCCATCGAAATGCAGATGAGAATTACAGGCTAATGTAGCACCTGGATTCTGCTCTCCTGGAAGACCCTTTCACCAGGCAGAAATCAGGGAGAGGAGATTTGGGGCTGCTGCAGGGAGTGGCTGCTGTTACTGTGCAGTTACTTGTGCCCAGAGAGGAGCCACATCTGAGCTCTTTGCTTTTCTTCCTTAATATTCTGCATGTTTTTTCAATCTTAATGAAAAGTCTTTCCTGCTGCACACCCACAGCTGCTCGCAGAGAAATGAGAAAACCCACACTCATCCCATCTCTCTCACCTAAGAGGCATTTGCTCAAGGAAGCTCCATGCTGGCACCAGCCTGTTCCTGCCCCACATGTACTGAGGGATGGCACAACACCATGACTGTGCTGGGCAAAGTCCTTCCCTGTAAATCACCTGTGCGGTGCCAGCTCCACAGACCCATCACCAGGCAGGCAGTCTCTGGGGCACCTTCCCAGGAGAAGTTGCTCTGCCCTGCTCACAGCCCCCAGGGAGCTCAGATCCACCACACCTCCTTGCTGGGCCATGCTGGCGCCCATGGCCCTGATGGAACCACAGATTCCCCACATCCTGCCCAGTGAATGGCAGTTGTCACCTTAATTGTCCATGTCAGACCCATCTGAGGACAAGAGATAGGCTTGGGGTAACAGGGTGTCTCAAAGAATTTGTTGTGGGCCAGTTCTCTTTGTCAGAGACATCTGTAAGTGTAACTCGGTGTAAAGAAAATTAATATTTCATTAAACTTCTAAATCTTGGCTTGTTGACATACCTATTTAAAGCCAAACTGAAGAAATTCCATCAGAATTTGCTCCTGGTTCAGTATTTATAGCACCATAGTCTCTGCTGGACTTCTCACCTTCAGAGTTGAGGTTTGCAAACTGTGATGGTCCTTAAACAAATGAAAAATGACAGTGCATTGCACCTCCTTCTCATCTCCTGGTTGTCAATAAACAAATCTGCTGGGAAAGCATTAAATGTGCAGCAAAGAGTCCCTAGGATCCTTCCAGATCTGGTACAGAGAGCTTCAGCAGCTGACAGTGAACATTTGATCAAAGTGTATGTCCCAAGACACTCAAACATTAGGTAGAAAAACTTTCAACCCCAGGCAGGACTTGAAGGAATCAGATGCACCAGAAAGGGAAAAGCAGGCCCTGTGGGGTGGGCAGGGTGGGCCCTGGGACCCTCCAAGTCCAACAGTTCTGTTTAGCCTCCCTCTGCCTGGTTGTGGTCCCTCCTTCTGCCCAGGAGCCCGAGCCTCCAGCAAGGAGCTGCTATGGGCTGGTGAACCTTGCAAGCTGCAAGTTTTTGCCTCTGCTTACAGAAAACACACACCCGTGCTACCTCTCATCCCTGGGGAGCTTGGGGCAGGAGTTTAGCACTGGAATTCCACGCGAGCTGCACAGTCAATGCATGATGATCAGGCATCAAGCATGTGGAGGGAGCACCTCACCTAAACAAAACCATAGGTGACACAGAGCTGTGAATCAGGCTGCCTCCTAAGAGGGAAAAGAAAAGATCTGCAATGTGCTGGTGGTCACATCCCTGAACTTCTGCCCACCCACATGGATGCCTTGACCTGGGACAAAGACACATGGGCAGTGCTGCCACATCCCCAGTCACACCGAGGCAAACTGGTGCCACTGGGGCAACAATCTGACATCCCCACCCTTCATAACACAGGGCTGATGATACCAGTACAGCCAGTACAGCAGAGACCCGGGTGTCTTGGTTTGGAGACAAATTTAGGAGAAAACACTCTGAAATGAGTGTTTCCTCTAAAGAGAAGGGCTCCAGTTATCCCTTTTTCCAATGAGAAATGAATACCAGTGGGTGAAAGTGAAAAAACAAAACCCAACAAAACTGTTTATTAACCAAAAAAAAAAAAAAAAAAAAAACAAAAAAAAAAAAAAAAAAAAAAACAAAACCAACAAAAAAAAAAAAAAAAAAAAAAAAAAAAAAAAAAACAAAAAAAAACCACCAAAAAACAAAGGGGTGACTGCAAGGCACAGAAAAGGATTGAACAAATGCTAAATATTGAAATTTCAAAACCTTAACCCCCCCACCCCTCCCCAGACCGTGTGGATGGCAGCTGCCCCCCTGTCTCAGGGAAGGGAGGGAACAGGAGCTCACACAGCGTTTGGGCAGAATAGATGGGAACCTTTCTGCCGTGGGTCTCCTCACAGCAGGCAAAGCTGGTGGGTTCTAATGTCCTTTCTCATGTTGGTTCAGCTTCTCCAAGGTCTCAGGTTCAGGGTGGCCTCCTGCCAGCTCCCCAAACAGATAAAGAAAAAAATCAAAACAGTTCAAGGAAAAAAAAAAAAATAAAAAGCTGCCAAGAGGATTCCCAGTATTCCCAGTACAGCCTTCAGGCTAGGGGAAGGGGGAAAATACTTCTTGCTTCAAGCTAGCAAAAAATCTAATCCAACAAAAGGAACAATGTAGTGTTCTGCTCCACACCACAGCCTGAGCACACTGGAGAGAGAGGATTTGAACCAAACCACGCAGGAGCCCAAGGCTCCCTACCCCAATTCCATCATAAAGCTACAGCAGCCATTTCTGGGCATAAAACAAATGATTAGAGAATAAAGTATCACCGTAAAATCACCCCAGGACATTGGGGAAGTGCCATGTCAGGAAGCCATGAATGACACACTGATGGAGGTGGCTGATGTGGTGACTTCAATCAGGGCTCACTGACCAAGAGCCCAAGAGCTGGATCTGGCAGTTTATCTGCTTTCCCAGAAAGGCCAGTCTGTCCTTGGGCTGATGACAGATGGCAGGGCAGAGATGGGGTTAGATGGGTCACGCACAGAGTTTGTAAATATGGCTGCAGCGGTTTGGGTCCTTGATCCTCAAGACCTGAGCACAACAAGATCCCACTGGTTGTTCTGGGCCAAGAAGAGCAGAGAGAGATGCTACCAGAACTGGTCAGCCCTTTCCCAGCTCTGCTCCCCAGCCACCAGCTGGGCAGTGTGAATTGCAGCAGGCTTGTCTAAGCTGGTCCCTGTAAAATAAAATATTACTGATTCAAGAACAGGGAGCCCTCAGGACACAGAGCACAGGAAATTGGCACACACATGGCAAACATGGAAGCTGTGGATCTCTGGACACCTCTGCCCACTTCAATGCCTCCCATCGCCCCATCCCCTGTGCCCTTCCCCTTCTGCAGGCACCGGTTCTTCTCAAACACCCCAGGTCACGCTGGGGCAATTTTTAGGGACCATGGCACAAAGCTGGCACACAGCTTTATCTCTGGTCAAATTCTTCTCAGACTGGATGAGTAGCTGATTGGTCTTACCCTTGCAGGAGAAGGGGCATGAGTGAGGACAGAGATAGAGGGGACCTCCCCATTTGTGTTCAGCAAGAGTGTTCTGTCATCTGCTGTTTTGTTTCCAAAATGAAGGGCAATTTACCACCTTTCGGGTCTTCAGTAATGCAAAGGCTGTGGAGAGCCCTTTCTCACCTGTTACTCCTGTCCAAGAATTCCTGCCCCTGCCCAGGTCTTATAGGACACACCACGCCTCTCCTCCAAGTGAGAGATGTTTTCGTGGCTGGATGCCTCTGAAAAGAGCAGGGCAGACACTCCCGTAGCATTTATTCCTCACCTGGGTGTGCATCTCCATGTGAACTTGTAGGCAGGCAGGTATATGTATGTGAGCGTGTGTTTATTAGTACTAAAAATGCATTTGTCAAAATCTCTAGAGTTAAAAAACAATCATTACATAATTATAATGAACAATTAACCAACTGATTCATCAGCTAGAGGCTCACCAACAACACCTGAAACATATCCCAGCCACCTAACAAGGCAGAAGGTGGCACAAACAAATGCAACTCCCAGAATGTCCTAGAGATTTATGGCCTTGTGCTCTGTCCAGGTAAGAGAAGACACTTTCCATTCCTGGCTGCTGGCATCTTGGAGCTGAAGGTTCCCAGGTGTTCCCTGCTCTGAGCTGCTGGTTTAGAGTGTTTTGAGACAGAATTTTCCTTAAAAGTAACCCTTTGGGTGAGTACCATGGCTCAGAACTCCCCTAAGGTGCACATGCTGCCTGACTTAGACCTTTCCTCTGCTCACAAGGGTCTGCGAGTACCATGAATATGCAGAACACTTAAAACTCCACAAATAACCTGCTCCAAGCCAGCAGAAAAGTCATGTCTGTCACTACCAGTGCCATGGTCTGCAATGCTGTGGTTAAGAGTTGTCTGGGAGAGGACAGAGACAAAGAATGAAGTTGGGGAAGCAAGTTGAACTGTGTCATACCGTGCCTTCCAAGCAGGTAAATATGCAACACTAGTATCTTTTTAAAAGAAGTCTCTAGGTTCCTCCAAAACACAAAGCAGACAAGGAAGATCACCGCTGCTCTTCCATACACTACTGGAATGCACCATGTCCTGAAGAGAGCACCAGAGCTGCTGCAGTCTATGCCCATGGTGATATAATTTGGCTACCAAAGCTCAGCAGGTGGGCACAGGAGACAGAGCTCACCTCAGAGGTGACCAAGACACTGCTGCAGTTACACCAGCAAACCCCTGCGTGTACAATATCCTCAGTACCGTCTGTGTTTGGAAGGCATGGAATGACACATCCTTGCTAGGAAGATACTTCCGACCGAGTAACCAACACAGCTGATGCCACCAACTATTCTTGACCACTAACCTCGGCCCTGGGAGCACCTGACAAAGGTGCACCCTGCAGCATAAACAGGGAGCTCAGCACAGCCCCGCAGCGGGGCCTGAGGCGCAGTGTGTCAGCGGGTACAAAGACGGGCAGTGGCACTGTGAGGAGAAAGGGACGGGAGAGGTGACTGCAGAGAGCTGACGGGGCGCCGCTTGCGGCGTCAGAGGGATGCAGGGACCGGAGTGCCGAGCCGGGAGCGAGCCCGCCGCGCCTCCCTGCCGCCCGCGGGGCCGGGCCGCCCGCCCGCGCTCCAATGGGCGCCGGGGCCGCCCCCGCCCGCCCCGCCCGCAGCGCTATAAGTGCGGGAGCGCGGCCGGGCGTCCCGGCCAGCCCAGCCCAGCCCAGCCGCGCGGAGCTGAGCCCGGCTCGGCAGAGGGAGAGGGGAGCCGCTGCCCGCCCAGCCCGGACCGGTGCGTACCGCGCCTGCACAGCCCCGCTCCCGCCGGGGCCCGGCCGAGGCTCCCCGCGCTCCGCGCAGCTTCCCCCGCCAGCGGACCCTGCGGAGGGAACGGAGCCGTGCCTTCCCCCCCGGGCGGAGGTGGGGGCTCGCCGGGATCTTCTGTCGGAGCCGGCTCGGCGGGAGCGGGACGCGGGGCCGTCCCCGGGAGCCGTGGCCGAGCCGCTGTCATCTCGCAGGGATCTGGAGCCATGGCCGAGCATATGATGATGCCGATGAGCCACGGTGGCGCCGGGCTGCAGAGCTACCGCATGGGGGTGAGCGGGCTGCAGGGACCCCCGCAGCACGGGCAGCATGTGCTGAGGACGCTGCCCGCCGCCGCTCAGATGATGCCCTACGGAGGGGCTGGCATGGACGGTGCCATGAGGCCAAGACCCGGCCTCAGCGGACAGATGGGCCACCACCAGATGCAGAGCGCAATGATGTTCAATGGCCCGGGTCAGCAGCAGCAGTACATGGGGCCGGTGGGCACCCAGCAGCTCATGGCCAGCATGCACCTACAGAAACTCAACACCCAGTACCAGGGCCACCCGCTGGGCATGAGCAACGGGCCCATGGGAGCTGGTGCCCAGCAGTACAGAGTGGGGCCGGGCCAGCACCCGGGCATGCAGCACATGCCCTCACCAGCGCTGACATTGAATGTTATGGACACTGATCTTATAGATGAGGAGGTCTTGACATCCCTTGTCCTGGAATTGGGATTGGACCGGATTCAGGAGCTGCCAGAGTTATTCTTGGGACAGAACGAGTTCGACTTCATTTCAGACTTTGTTAGCAAACAGCAACCCAGTGCCATCAGCTGCTGAGGGGCTTTGAGCTCCTCCTTGTGTCTTGGTGGTTTTGAGTTTGTTTCTAACTTTTCCCCACCTGCCATCCTCCTCCCTTCCCCTGCCTTGTCCTGTCCTGGATTCCTGCCCTCCCCAAAGGGACAATCATCGGACACTGGCTTGCAATGGATTGCTTTTCTCTTCTGTGTGTTTTTCCTGTGTGGGAGTTTCTGGAGAGGGGGTTGGTGCGCCCCAAACAGAGAGCAGATCAAGAGCTCCTGCTGTAGAACTGCCTCTAAATGACATTAACAGGATTTCTGGCTTAAGTAGAAATAATGGACTTATGACTTTCCTCAACTAGGCTTGGAGCACAAGAAGCGATAGGCAGCTGGCAGCCCTGCTGGTAGCTGGATTTGTTCGTGGATTCTGTGGTGCCAGTGGAGTTGAAGGATCCTGAGAGAGAATTGTCTCCCTGGTGCATGGTTTGAACCAGTTTTCCCTTGCAGCCATGGGTGGGGTTAGTTATTTGTTGGGATGTTTTACTGTGACAGTAAATAGGTCTTCAGTCATGTCGGTTCAGCTCGGGAAGGGGCACTTCCCCATTGCAGGCTTTTTTCTAACTCGCAAAAATAAAGTATGCCTTGGGGAAGGGTGTGCGTTTGTGCCTAAATGTTAATCTCCGTGGAACTTCAGATCTCGGACCTGTACTGCTAATCAGCTGTAAAATTTACCAAGTGTTTGAGGTTGATTCAGGCATGAGGCTTAAAGCTGCAGTCTGGCTCCACTTTTTTTCCACCTCTGAAACCAAATAAAGACCATGTAACTGTATATTTCAGTTCTAATCTTATTTATTTTCCTGTGATTATTTATTTGCAAGGGCTTCTTTTGTTATTTGGCTTTGGGACTGCCGGGAAAGATGCCTGGAGAGTACTGCAGCTTTAAGATGCTGGCTTTGGGAAAAGCAAGCCTGGGATAGTTTTCAAGCTGCTCTGCAGAATAGTCACTTCAACTCGAGATCGTTATGCTGAACGCGCAGGACTCTAAATCTAACACCTTTCTGAATGTGATAAAGATGACTCGATTTCCAATTCCCTTGCTCAGAGAAGGTGAGATGTAAGAGCCGGCGGGGTTTGGTTTCCTGCGCTGGCTCCTGTTTCCAGGGGAAGCTCCGGTGACTCCTGGTTGCTGCTGCCCCCTGGTGCTGCCGGCCCCTGGCAGCTGCCACTCGGCGAGTCGGAATGTACGGATGGATTTGCGAATAAAAGCTGAAATATCTCCCGTGTGCGTTTGTTCAGTGCCCGTCTCCGGACTGGTGCAGTGTGGAGCACTGGGAGAAGCGTTGCCTTTGCTCCTGCTGGTGGGCTCTAGGCCCGGTCACTTGTGTGCCCCACCTGATACTCGAGCTGGAAGGATTGGGTTTCCAGTTTAATGCTTGGAACTAAGTCCTTGAAGTGTGGCTGGGAGGATGAGATGCTCCTTTTCTGTACTGAGGAGAAATTACAGCTGTGGATGGTGCTGCTCTGTTGCAGAATGGCTGCTTTTGCTGGCTGAGCCAGGTGATAGAATCATAAAGTTATTTGGGTTGGAAATGAATTAAAGATCATCTAGAGTTGCTTGGATGAATGGGTGGTGACTCCTTCCAGGCTCAGTGCACCTCTGACAGGTAGGCTACAGCTCTGCTGCAGTCTTCTATACCACAAAGGCTCTAAAAATCAGGACAGCTGTTGCTCCCCTACTCTTACAGGGCTTGGCTTTTCCCTTTTAAAGGATTTCCAGCCAGATTCTTTGCAGAGTAGGGATACACCTAAGTGTTCTTTTCCTGCCCTGTAGTAATGGGGCTGTGGATGCTAGTATTGCAATGGTTGAACCACTTTGAACTGTCTGCCAGTGTCCCCTGGTCTTGTTCCTTGCACAACTCAAGACCAGTTGTTGTGGTTATTCCTGTACAGTCTGGAGACCTGGTCAACAAATAACTGCTGGGGCTTTTGTTGAAGGTGGGAGAGCCCTGCTTAGGCTGTCAGCTTTGTGCCAAAGGGCTATTGGAGACCTGGAAGGACTGTGTTGTCTCTGTGTAGCTGCAGGTTGTAGGTAAGCAGTGAAAAGTTGGCAATCTCAGAATAAAAGTAATTCAACAACAAGAAAAGTATGTTCTAGGCTGTTAGTTCTTGTTGGGGTGGGGGGGGGTGGTGTAGGCTCTGTGGTACACACCACTGTGACCTACAGTGTCCCAGTTACAAGTGGGGAGCTGTGTCCATCCCACAGATGAGGATTATCAACTCAGCAATTTCTGCAGCGCTTCACCGGGACCAGGTTTCTGTGTGATAAGCACTTTGCACTTGATGGCCAGAGGAACCTGTCTGTACATCCTCTCCAAGGGCTGTGCACTGCACTGGGGAAGGTGCTGGTGATTTAAGTCAGAGTACAGGAACTGATAATACCAGAGATGTGGAGTGACTGGGGGTTCACTGTCAGGATTTTCTTGGGAGTCTGTCCCAGCAGGCTCAACTGAGATTATTTCAATGTTTCTTGAGTATGTCACCCCCATTCTACAAAAGACCCTGTTAAGCGTGGTCAGTCTGTGATTTTCTAGAAAATCCAGGTCAAAACCACTTATCATTTCTGCTAGGAGCCTGTTTTTTCTGTCTGGGCTGGACTGGCCAAATGCTGTGATCATTTCCTGTGTAAGGCTTTCTTAGTTCAGGTGCAGTTTGCCCCCCACACCTTTGTGCTGCAGGCACAAAGTATCAGGCACACCGGACCTGTGCAGCAGCACAAGCTGCAGCTTGGACTGCTCAGGTCTCCCTCTCCACTCAGCTGTGTGGTGCACTCTGCCTGCCCAGGCCCCCTGGCAGGGTGACTGTGAACAGAGGTGCCAGGTGGCACAGTGGGACAACTCAGCTACCTGGGTCTGCAGGTGAGGTCCTCAAAAGTCACCAGAAATATAACAGGGCTAAGTTCTGCTTTTCCCATGCAGCTGACACTGAGCTCTCCATCCCACAGCAGGCAGGAGGGCAGCAGGGTGACCCCCAAAGCTCTGGTAGGGACTGACAGGCTCTGCAGAGCACTGCACACTGCTGCTGAATGACAGTGCCTGTCAATTTGGGAGCTTTGAGGGCAAATAAGTGAACTCCTCACATGGAGAGCTTATTTACAGTCAAGCACCTCTCCTCTGAGGTACCAGGAGATTACTTTCTGTATTGTGGAAAAAGGGAGTTTCTCAAACCCCACCCCGTCCCCTCACCTAGGCTGGATCCTTTGTAACTCTGCAAATAGGTTTTGTAACTATTTTTGTAATGTCCAGGGCTCGAGGCAGCCTCTGGAAGCATGTGAGTGTGAAAGACAGGGCCTTTTTCCACATACCTGTCTCTGACCACGTGCTCTTGGGGTGATGAAGTTTGTTGCTAGCTCAGGGTGATGTAGAGTTGCAAAGGTGAAAGTCTGGTGCAGAGCTGGTGGAGGATCTGCTAACAGTGAGTGGCCAGGCAATAACATGAGCAATGCCTGGTAAATACAAAATGATGGCTAGAGGGTTAATCCTCCTTGACTTCATGCAGTGCTGGGCTCTAAACCAGCTACAGCCACTCAGCAAAGATCTTACTGTGACAGTTAAGGTTTCGATGAAAAAATCTCAGCTTGCTGTTCAGGAGGAGCCAGACAAGCAAAAGGAAGGCTAGAAAATCATTAGAAGATGAATGAAAAGTAAAATCAAACAGTGGATGCCCTACAGAACCAACTGACAATTCAGACCCATGATGGTGAATTGTCAAAAATTCTGGTCTGTTTATAGAAAAATGATAATGTAAAACTAGAGAAATGGTAGAGAAAGAAGAATTAACTGAGGTGGAGTAATGTTTTTCAAAAGCAGCCTCAGAATAGCTTGGGACTCCTCAGTCAGGAAGAAGCTGGGCAACAGAAGTTTATAATGTAAGTGAAAGGAGAAGGTGACAAGGAATTATTTTTCCCAAGTGTGATGGGAGAGATCTGCTGATCTCTGCAAATTTAGCAGAGGCCAGGGTCAAACCCGAGTGAACGGAGGTGTTTCTGCAGGCAATGTGCAGCTCATTGAAGCTCTTTCTGACAGTACAGGAGGTACATGGACACTTGGGGATACCTGAACATTTCTGTATGGCCAAAACCACTGATCTGTGGCTCAAAAGATCTCCTGAATCAAAGGTTCCTGACTCAGAAGCAAGGGGATGTTTGTTTTGTTTTGGGGGTTTTTTGAGTGGGTTTTTTGTTTGTTTGTTTGTTTTTTGGGTATTTTTTTGAGTTTTTTGTTTGGTTGGGTTTGTTTGTTTATTTTTAATTCACAGATACATTTTCCTTCAGTGATGTCTTGTGCCAATGAAATCCACAGGGGAGAAATCAAGGTCTTTGTAAGAAGCTTAAGCTCTCTAAGCTCCTCTTTATTTAAACCTGCCACCCCCTCACTTTGTTCAGTGTCCCCTATGTCCCAATCATTTCTTGTTCATCTTCTCCACATTAGTAATGATTTTGGAGCTCCTGAGATGTTCCCTCTTGAGTGTCTCCCTGTCCAAGAACCACTGTGTGTTGTAGATTGTGATCACCTTTTTCTGCCCTGTTTCTAGCTTTATGGGATGGGGGAGGGAACAGCACTGGTTTAAGCTGTAGATGGATGTGTCATGGATTTCGCCAATGCTATAATTAGGTCTGGTTGTTCTATATTTCAAACATCCATCACAGAACCACAGAAATATTTAGACTGGAAGGGACCTTTTGAGGTCACTCAGTCCGATCCCCTGCTCCAAGCAGGACTGCATTCAAAGGCAGGGCAGGCTGCCTAGGGCTTTGTCCAGGCAGATTTTGAAAACTTGATGGGATGGGATTTGTTTGGAACCTTGTTTTAGCTTTAGGGCTCTGTTCCTTCATTTTTTAAAACCCTGTATTGCTGGGTTTGCATTTGTCTCAAAAATTTGGAGTGAGGAGTCCCAATCTGCTCCTCTTCCTCACGCTGCCATCTTGAGACCTCATAGTTTCTGCACCACTGTCTCCTCAAGCCTTTAGAGAAAAGCCTGTCTGAGTTTCCCTGAGCAGGGGTACGCTTTGCTCTGTTTCTCTGCAGCACACTTCTGGGGATGGTTTGTTCCTACTCAAAACAGCCAGAGTAAGAATACAGTTTGTTCTTGTGACATCTTGATTTTGCCCATGAATCCTCTGGACTACCACAGGGGTGAGGAAGAAAGGGGATTTTACAATTTACCTCACCCTAAAATTCCAAAGCACAGTTACTAAGAAATATTCGAATAGTTTTCACATTCTTGGCTACAACAGAACTGTTTCAGACGTGGTTTTCTCCTCTAGTAAACTGGAGATGCTCCTGGTCAAATACTGACAACTTAGAAAAATAAAACTATGGCTGTGCCTGATGTCATTCTGTGCAGCTCCCAAACAAGTCACAGCACCTGCCTCAAATACAAGCTGGCTGCTAAGGATACCCATCCCACAAACACTGGCACCCGCAGCAGAGTCCAGGGAATGCTCCACACATCAGCTCCAGCCCTGTCTTACAGGTAAGTCCCTCCCTGTGTCCCAGCACTGCTCCCGGGGTATATGGCAAGAGGCAGAGGCAGGTGTCAGCTCCCAAGGAAAGCATGACTCCACCACCTTCAGTTCCATCACACTCTGTATTTCAACAGCACCGAGCCCCTTGATTATTGCCTGTTAGCATGGGCTCCCTGACAATCACATTGCCTCACTGCATTGCCAAGGAAAAGGAGCAAATTGGAGTCAAGAAGCCAATGGCAAAGACAAGACAAAGAGTCTCACAGCTGCCACAATGAGGCAGAATACCTTCAGATGAGGGGACCAGGCAGGGCATCCCACATACCAGGTCCTTTTGTTGATCACAACAGAAACCAGAGTTAAGTCTGGCTGTGTCAATGCCAGAAACATCTGTGTTGTTCCCTCTTCCAGATCCTCAAGTCACAAGCACATGTTGATGAGGATATCTTTGATATCCTACATGTGATTTGTTACAGCTGGACTCTCTGCTCGAGTGCCTCTGCAGCCATAACTGAGGATCCCACTGTGGAGTATTCCCAGGGAGTATTCCCACTTTGTTGAACCCAAGTCCCTAGTGCAGCAGGGATTCCCAGGAGCCTCCACATGTCTCTGCATGAATAGGGATTAGGGAAAGCAGCCAAATCCAAGTGATATTCCAGAGACAAAGGACTAAGCCCATAGTAAAAGCTGTGCAAGTGACTGCTTTCGCAAGCATCTGATCCCAGCCCAATTCCCAGATCAGCCTTTGCCCTGAAGAAGAGGGAAAACGGGGATGTGCACCTCAAGTCTTTGATACCATGCTGTTGTTTAGAAAGCCAGTGGTTACACTGTGGTCCATCTCAGCAGTATTTCCACGCTGAGGGGCTCTTCTGGGGCATGTCATCGTTGAGCACGTTACAACACTCCCGATTTTCAGATGCTGGTTACAGTCTGCCGTTAGGTTGCTTCATAGTTGCTACACCAAGGTATGGACCAAGTCCTGCTTTTCCTGTTTCAACTGTAAATACAAAATTCAGTTGATTGCAAGGCACTGTAGTGAGTTGAGGAAAGTTTTGACAAGTCAGCCAAGTCCCATGTCCGTTGTATGTGTGCAGCTCAGAGGCAGTGGGACCTTTCCATGTGCAGGGACTGTGCTGCATCCTGCAGCCTCCGGATGGATTATTATTTCCTTTCCAAATTTGCCAAAAATATCCCTGAGTTCACATTTCCAGGGAATTTTGCAAGTTCAGCCTGCTACAAACATTCATGACCTGCTCATGACCACTGAAATACCAGGGGGGTGAAGAGACCTCAATGCAACAGTTTTCTGATCTCCCACGCTGCTGGCTCTGATCCATTGTCCATCCTCACTGCTTCAGCTGCAAAAAGAAAGCAGATTTCCCCATGGAAATCTGTCTCTCCCTTCATGGCTGAAGAGTTGTGTCTGCCCCATCCTCTCCCCATCCCTCTGCCTTTCTTCAACAGCACAAAACAAACTCTAGAAGGGGACAGAGAGTTTTATTTAATTCTTTAATTCTCAACCAAGCCCCTGTGCCAGGTGTTTTGCCAGGCACACTTCTGTGCCAGAGCCACAACCAAAAGCCATCACATCCCTACAGGTGAGAGAAAACAGGTAATGCTGCAGTACTGTGAGCAATGCCAAGAGCAAACCTGGTTTGTCAAGAGGGCACGGCTAGGTAAGGAAAGGAATAGTAATTTTAATAACTAAACATAGCTGTAGCTTCCTCAGAATTTCTGGTAGGGTTCAAAAGAGGATCTCAGTGTCCCTGCAGGAAGAGGAGCTCAGCACTGCCCACCGAGCCACTGGCCTGCTGGGGCAAAATACAGGGAGGGAGGGAGAGTGTTGGCCAGCATCCCAACACAAACTGGTTAAAATCCAAAGGAAGGGGTTTCATGTAGATGAGATTTGAAGGTGCCTATTTCTCTCCTTTCACAGGTGTTGGGAGGAATGGGTTAAAAGAAGACGACTGGTGAGGAGGATTGCAAACGCTCAATTGACCTTGCAGCTGGGAATAACCCTTGATAAAGCAGTGTAAGTAGCAGACCCGTGTTCCTCCAGCATGGACCAAGTTTGTGTACCTCTGCCTGGGTGTTGCTTTGGGGATCCCTGGGACAGCTCGGTAATGGGAATAAATTTGCTCTTTGTGCTTTAGCCACGGGTTTGTGGCTGTCCTGACTGCCTGCCTGTGCTGACTCACACAACAAAGAAGCAAAGCTAGCCAAGGCTCCAAGGCTGTGTTTTAGACCTCTTGGAGCAGCCAAATCCCACCTCTGGTGTGTGTGGATGCAGTGAACACTGCACTGTTCAGCATCTTGGAAAGACAGAGCTACAAGTGCTCCTGATTTCTGCCCTTGCACCACAAATGGGGGAGGATCTGCCCCACTGCCACAAATGGCCAATTTCTCCTGCAAAGCCTTTGTAAGAATTCAGGGCTGTGAACAGCACCAACTGCACAGCCAAGGGATTTAGGGCTGAATTAGGTACTCACTGGAGTTTGACATTTCCAAAGAGTTACTACAAGCTGTCGGTACTGGAGCATGCCTCCAGCAGATGGGCAGCAAGACCTGCTCTATTCACTCCTGTGTGAAGGATCTCTGGGTGAGCTCAAGGCAGCAAAAGAAAAGCTGCAAGAGTCCCTGCCCCCCTGCAAGGGAAGGCTCTGCACCACAGGCTGTTTATAAATAGCCAGTTTCAGGAAAAGGCCCTTTCCGTTCTGGTGTCAGTATGCTGTAAAGAATAAACAGCTTTCAGGGCTGAAAAAAAACCTCCTTATCTTCCCGTGCAAAACCTGCCTCCTTGTGCTCAGCAAGCTCCAGCCTTTAGGGCACAGCTGGGGTCCCCTCAGCCATCGGGGAGGCAGGCAGGAGACCCCGAGTCACATCCTCCACAGAAATGTTTGTGGCAGTTTTGACATGGCCACCAGGCAGAAGGCAGGCTTGTTAACACAGGACGTGCCATCAGGGCCCTCACTTCTGGACTGCTGACCTGGGTTATGCTCAAGAGGGGCTGAGCATACCGGAATAGTGCCCAGGGTGTGAGGGCACCGCCTCTCATTAAAGATCATTACCACACTTCCACAAATCACCTGAGCTGGACTACGGGTTAAATACATGGTATCCCAGAGGAAAAACAGGTGAATGCCAGTGTGAGACTGGCAACTAGAGAGCTAGGAGCAACGGGAGGGAGCCTGCAGCTTCTGCTCTGAGCACTGGGCAGCTCAGCCCAGCAGAGCCCCATGGGAGCTTCTTTATAGACTCGTCTAACTCAAAATAGCTCTCAGACCTCTCTGGTGAAGACACGCTTTCTGGAATCTTGGCTCTTTCTGGAAAGCATGCCCTGACTTTTCCTTTTGTCTTCATCCCTGGGAACCCAGGACTACTCTGATGCCCAGTGCAAAGGGATTGGAAGGGACAGGAGAGGATTGCCATTGGTAGGGGTGGAGGGGAAGAAAAGCCCTGTCTATAGCTGGGTCCATTGCCACGGCAGCATTTTGAAGTCAGCTCTTTGGAGTAGCCAGTGTAAAGCAGAAAAGAGTACAGATGGAGTGCGATTAGCCTGTCCTCCCCATCCCAGCATGGCTGTCCCCAAATAAGGAGGGACACTCAGGTGCTGCGGAGTGATTGCTTAGGGGCCATCAGTGCTGACCTCGCCCTGGTACGGGCACCGCTAGTCAGCCGTGGTGCTGATAGAGCCAGTGTGGGCAGGAAGGGTCCCCCGCACCCAGGGCCACCAAGGGACACTCAGAGCCACCCAGGGCCACCAAAGGACACCCAGGGCCACCAAAGGGACACCCAGTGCCACCCAGTGCCACCAAGGGACACCCAGAGCCATCCAGGGCCACCCAGGGCCACCAAAGGACACCCAGTACCACCCAGTGCCACCAAGGGACACCCAGAGAGCCATCCAGGGCCACCAAGGGACACCCAGAGCCACCCAGGGCCACCCAGGGCCACCAAAGGACACCCAGTGCCACCAAAGGGACACCCAGTGCCACCCAGTGCCACCAAGGGACACCCAGAGCCATCCAGGGCCACCCAGGGCCACCAAGGGACACCCAGAGCCACCCAGTGCCACCAAAGGACACCCAGTACCACCCAGTGCCACCAAGGGACACCCAGAGAGCCATCCAGGGCCACCAAGGGACACCCAGAGCCACCCAGGGCCACCCAGGGCCACCAAAGGACACCCAGTGCCACCAAAGGGACACCCAGTGCCACCCAGTGCCACCAAGGGACACCCAGAGCCATCCAGGGCCACCCAGGGCCACCAAGGGACACCCAGAGCCACCCAGGGCCACCAAAGGACACCCAGTGCCACCAAGGGACACCCAGAGCCAGCCAGGGCCACCCAGGGCCACCAAGGGACACCCAGGGCCACCTGGGAATTCCCGCGGGGCGCTGCTGCCCCCTCGCGGCACTGGGCGAGAACAACAGCCCTGTCCGGCCCTGTGCTGCGGGAGAGGAGTGAGGGGAGAGGAGTGCGGGAGAGGAGTGCAGGGAACGGAGAGGAGTGCGGGGAACGGGGAGAGGAGTGCGGGGAACGGAGAGGAGTGCAGGGAACGGAGAGGAGTGCGGGGAGAGGAGTGCGGGGAACGGAGAGGAGTGCGGGGAGCGGAGTGCGGGGAACGGGGAGAGGAGTGCGGGGAGAGGAGTGCAGGGAACGGAGAGGAGTGCGGGGAGAGGAGTGCAGGGAACGGAGAGGAGTGCGGGGAGAGGAGTGCAGGGAACGGAGAGGAGTGCGGGGAGAGGAGTGCAGGGAACGGAGAGGAGTGCGGGGAACGGAGAGGAGTGCGGGGAGAGGAGTGCAGGGAACGGGGAGAGGAGTGCGGGGAGAGGAGTGCAGGGAACGGGGAGAGGAGTGCGGGGAGGGGAGTGCAGGGAACGGAGAGGAGTGCGGGGAGAGGAGTGCGGGGAACGGGGAGAGGAGTGCGGGGAACGGGGAGAGGAGTGCGGGGAGAGGAGTGCGGGGAGCGGGGAGAGGAGTGCGGGGAGGGGAGTGCAGGGAACGGAGAGGAGTGCGGGGAGAGGAGTGCAGGGAACGGAGAGGAGTGCGGGGAGAGGAGTGCAGGGAACGGAGAGGAGTGCGGGGAACGGGGAGAGGAGTGCGGGGAGAGGAGTGCGGGGAGCGGAGTGCGGGGAACGGGGAGAGGAGTGCGGGGACAGGAGTGCAGGGAACGGAGAGGAGCGCGGGGAGCGGGGAGAGGAGCGCGGGGAGCGGAGTGCAGGGAACGGAGAGGAGCGCGGGGAGCGGGGAGAGGAGTGCAGGGAACGGAGTGCGGGGGGCAGAGTGCGGGGAGCGGGGAGAGGAGTGCAGGGAACGGAGAGGAGTGCGGGGAGCGGGGAGCGGAGTGCGGGGAGTGGAGTGCGGGCAGCGGAGTGCAGGGAGCGGGGAGAGGAGTGCGAGGAGCCCGGGTGAAGGTGTGCCAGGTTCTAGGTACTGAGTGCTGGGTGAGGAATGCTAAGTGCGGGGTGTCAAGTGCGGGATGTAGGTTGTGGGGTTTGGGGTTTGAGGTTTCCGGGTGCTGGGTGCGGGGTGCCGAGTGCGGGACGCGGGTTGTGGGGAGCGGGGTTTGGGGTGCCGGGTGCTGGGTAGGGAGTTCGTGGGCAGAGCGCTAAGACCTAGGTGATGAGTGCTGAGGGTCCTGCGGTTCACACCACCAGGGTCCCTCCTCAGAAGCAGGTGCTGGCCCCATCCTTCCCACAGCCACGCCGTTTCCTCCAGAAATGCATGGATGTGTGGGCTATGTGTAACGGTGGTGACATCTTCACACTGTGCACCCGCAGAACACAGAGCAAGGAGCCAGAGCCCTGGGAATCCTCCTTGCTGAAGCAGAACACACTGTAAGCACAGCAGCACCATGGGGATTCCCTCAACAGCTACTGCTGTCACTTTAACTCCTCCTGCAAAACTCCTTTCCTGCCCCATAAGCTCCCCTGTCCCGTCTTCCCACTTCCATTTATGTCTCAGGTTGGTATGAGTGTGACTCCCAGAGTGGCATCTGGGTGGGAAGATGGGAAAGTTTCCTTTCCAGGGCCTCACCACCTTCACAGGGAAGAATTTCTTCCTAATATCCCATCTACCCCTGCCCTCTGGCAGTGGGAAGCCATTCCCCTTTGTCCTGTCCCTTCATCCCCTGTCCAAAATCCCTCTCCAACTTTCCTGGAGCCCATTCAGGCACTGGAAGGCCACAATAAGATCACCCTGGAGCCTTCTCTTACTTTATTACACAAGTTTCATCCACGGCCCTGCTCCCTATTTACTATCATTTTGACCTGGTGTGGATGCTTCTGAAATTAGGGATTTTTTGTTGTACCAAGCATTTATTAAAGACATTTTTACACACATATACACTGACTTCTTAAGATCATACAGGGCATGACCCCAGGTTTTTTATTCAAAGACTGGATGTACTTTCCTTAAAATACTACAACTCCTGCAGCAGGGAGCAGAAAGGGATCTTCCCTTAAATTCCTTTACTCTTGATTTGCAAGCATTTGCATTATTGCTGGTGGGATTGCTCAGTACTGGAAGCATGGCTCTTCCTCACCCCAGACCAGGCTGTCACAGCAGCCCTCACCCTGGCAGGGCTCCTCTTTCCTGGATCAAGAACCCAGCAGGGCCAGGGAAGTGCCTCTGCTGGGCTGCCACCTCCTAAAATTCCGAACGGCGCAGGATGTGTCCCAGACCCAACCTGCCACCGCCTCCAGCTCGGGCTGTCCTGGCAGTGCCAAGCGTCTCCTGCAAACTGACATCAGGAACCTGGGGTGGTGAGCTTGGTTTCCCATGGAAAACGGTCAGCGTTCATGTCCAGGGGCTGTGCCCTGAGTGTGCTGCCACCTCCTAAAATTCCAAATGGCACAGGATGTCTCCCAGAGCAAAGCTGCCACCGCCAGTAACTCAGGCTGCCCTGGCAGTGTTAAACGCCTCCTCCGAACGGACATCGACACACTGTGGGGTGAGTTTATTTTTACAGGGAAGGGAGCAGCATTCGTGTCCAGGGGTCTGTGGCCTTGAGTGGACTGCCACCTCCTAAAATTCCGAACGGTGTAGGATTTCTCCTAAAATTCCGAACGGTGTAGGATTTCTCCTAAAATTCCGAACGGTGTAGGATTTCTCCTAAAATTCCTAACGGTGTAGGATTTCTCCCAGACCCAGCCTGCCTACAACTCGGGCTGTCCTGGCAGGGGCCAGGCCAGGCGCCTGCACTCAGCCTCGGTGAGGCCACACTGCGAGCACTGCGTTCAGTTCTGGGCCCCTCACTCCAAAAAGGACATGTAGGTGCTGGAGAGTGTCCCGAGAAGGGCAACAAGGCTTGTGAAGGTTCTAGAAAAACATCTCTTACGAAGAAGTGGGTTTGCTTCGTCTCAAGGAGGCTCAGGGGGCATCACAAGGGGACTCTACAAGTCCCCAAGAAGAGATTGTACTAGGTGTGTACTGGTCTCTTCTCTTCTCTCTCTCTTGTGCCTGCAGTGAGAGGACAGGAGGAAATTGCCTTGAGCAGAGACAGTGGAGATTCACACGAGATATTAGCAAAACCGTTCTTCCAATGAAGGGGCTGCCCAGGGAGATGGTGGATCACCACTCCTGGAGGTGTTCAGGAGGCGGCGGGATGTGGCGCTGGCTGATGTTTTAGCGGCTGAGGGGTTACCGTGGCAGCGCTGGGGCTGGACGCCGCTCCGGGGCCGCCCGCAGCCTCCGCCGCCCCTCCCGCCGCTGCCGTCTCCCCTCCCGCCGCCGCCCTCTCCCCTCCCGCCGCCGCCCTCTCCCCTCACGCCGCCGCCCTCTCCCCTCCCGCCGCTGCCGTCTCCCCTCACGCCGCTGCCCTCTCCCCTCACGCCGCCGCCCTCTCCCCTCACGCCGGCCGGCCGCCCCCAGCGCGCAGGCGCGGCGGCCGCGCAGGCGCGGGGCGGGCGGGCGCTGTCAGCGGGGCCCGCGCTCGCTCCGGCCCGGCCATGTCGTACGGGCCGCTGGACCCGCGCGGCCCCGGGGCGCCGCCGCCGCCCCGGGACTTCGGCGGCATCATCCAGACATGCAGCGGCAACGTGCAGCGCATTGCGCAGTACAGTGAGTGCGCGGCCGGGGAGGGACGGGGCGGCCCGGCCCGGCTGCGCCCCGGGGCCGGGAGCGCGAGGGTGCGGTGGGAGCCGGGCTGGGCAGAGCCTCCCCGCAGCGGTGCCGGGCCGGGCAGAGCCTCCCCGCAGCGGTGCCGGGCCGGGCAGAGCCTCCCCGCAGCGGTGCCGGGCCGGGCAGAGCCTCCCCGCAGCGGTGCCGGGCCGGGCAGAGCCTCCCCGCAGCGGTGCCGGGCCGGGCAGAGCCTCCCCGCAGCGGTGCCGGGCCGGGCAGAGCCTCCCCGCAGCGGTGCCGGGCCGGGCAGAGCCTCCCCGCAGCGGTGCCGGGCCGGGCAGAGCCTCCCCGCAGCGGTGCCGGGCCGGGCAGAGCCTCCCCGCAGCGGTGCCGGGCCGGGCAGAGCCTCCCCGCAGCGGTGCCGGGCCGGGCAGAGCCTCCCCGCAGCGGTGCCGGGCCGGGCAGAGCCTCCCCGCAGCGGTGCCAGGCTGGGCAGAGCCTCCCCGCAGCGGTGCCGGGCCGGGCTCACCTCGGGCTCACCCCGGGCGCGGTGATGCCCAGCCCGGCCGCAGGGCGCGGTGAGCACTGCGGGCGCTCTCGGTGGGTGCCTGTCCCTGTCACACCGAGCCCCCGTTCCCCCAAGGCACCGGCACCTCGGGCAGTCCGGCCGCTCGCTGTCCCCGTCACCCTCAGTGTCAGCGGGCTCGGGAGCAGCTGCTGTCCCAGGGATCTCCAATGGGCGTGGGAACGTGCTTTGCCCCCCTCGCTGTGCTGGCAGTGTCCTGCTGCCCGGCAGCATGTCCCTGAGGACACAGTGTTGCGCTTTCCTTGTCCTTGGAGAAAGTTACCGGTGTTGTATGATAATCGTAGAAATCTCAGTACTGATCGCTGAATTGCTGCTCCTCAAAGCAGTCACATCCAGGAGAGTCTTTGGTATAATCCTTCCTAAGGGTACAGGCTTTGCTAAAAAAGACATGAATTGTTCAAGTGCCCATGCTAGATCAGTTGAACATGTTGGTTCCTCAGAAAGTTCGTGACTTCTCTGATGATACAAACATATTTATGTTACTGAAAATGCTTTGCTCAGTCATGTTCATTTCTCCTTGGTGTAGACATTGCTGAATTGCTTGCCAAACAGCATGGCTTGTTGAGGTTTTTTCCCTTTTTTCCCTTTTTATTTTTTCCTTTACACTCCTTCCTTCTTCCTTCCACAGGATTTCTTTGAGCCTCCTGTTCTAAGCAGCTCAGCTTCTCTTTCTCATGGGACAGGCTTCTGCTGTCTCATGACCTGCAGCCATCCTATCTCCATGCACTGCTATCTCAAGTTAAACAAATAGCCGTACAGTTTTATTGATGTGGCTGGGAACACTCAGAACCTCTGACTTAATGTTACAGTAGTTAACTTTATTACACACTATATAAAAGCCTTCCATTCAAGCTAGGAGAAGATGATATATTGAAGCCTTAAGGCTGTCCTCATTTCTTCTTCTCCTGTAAGGGAAAGAGCAGGCAAACAGTATGCACAGCTGAGTATTATTTACTTCTTTGGGCAGTCTCTGGAGTGAGCATTTCGCACAAAACGTACAGAAAACTGATGGCCTGAGCTGCCAAAACTGTTGTTTGCTCAGGTAATGTAGCAGACTTTCAGCTAGAGGAGAGATTGAAGTGTTTCAAGAAATTTTAGCTGTCAGATAGTGAGTATGTGGAAGGCTCTACAGCCTGAAATTAAAAGGGCTTGGAGATGGAAAGCTGTTGACTGAGGGGCTCTGTGTGTTGGTGCATACCCACTATCCAAAGAATAAAGAGCTCCAGCCTCTTCCTTCCATTTCCTCGACACTTTATTCTCATTTTGTGTAGACTGTGCATGTTGCTGTTGGCTGAGATAAACTAAGCAAAGCCAACTGCTGAACCTGGCTCAGGGCAGGACAGACATTGCCTGGCCTGGAAATGGGGCTGTGCAAGAATCTCCCCATGCAGAGAGAAATAAGTCACAGAATGTCTGGACGTTATGGCACAAATGCTGTTTGCCAAGTCCTCAGCATCCGCACACAGAGTGCAGTCCTTGTGCCGTTTGTCACCAGCTTGACTGTGAATTTTTCTGACCTTCCTGTGTCTGACAGAGCTGTGAAATATGTGCAGACTTGCTTGCTGGAAGCCAAGCTCAGTATATGAGGAGTTGCCAACCAACTCCTCACTGTATAAACTAATAGAAGTCCGAAATTCTAGGTGAAAATACACTTGGAGGATGTAAAAGCTAATTACTGGCTAATTGCTGATTAACTCGTATTGCAGTCGTAGCTGAGCTGCCCTTGTTGTAAGCCATTGGACATCCCTTTAAAAGAAGTGGCCATTGTAGGGATGTGATGCTTCTCCAGCAACACGTTTAATCAGCTGCAGAGACTCCAGGCTGAAAGCAGAAGCTACACAGGAGGGTGTCTCTGAATTGGAAGAAACTCTTGTTAAACTCATGACATAATTCAGTTTAATTCAGTTGCCTGTGGAACTGTGTTAAGGTGATTCTCCTTGGTCTTGCCTCTCGCTGCACGATGAGATAGCTTAGATTTCATGATTGATTTGGGACAATCAATCTTTGTACTGCTGTTGTAAGTGCTGAGCCCAGCACTTCAGTACTGATAAAATCTGTGCTGCTGCAGTATATAGTGGATCAGCTTCTTGATCTGTCAGAAAAGAATTCTAAGGTAGAGGGATTGGGGAGAGAAAATGTACTTGCTTTTCAGGTAGGTTAATGGTTTCATGTGATTCATTGTGTGGTTTCATGATCATGAGTGCCTACACAAAGAAAATAGTGGGAAAACATCAGAGATAAGGGAGAAGGAGGTCAAAAATAACTCTCTGTGCTACAACATGATTTCAGATTGCCAAAGGCAAACTGTGAGGTGCACATTGCTATCTGTTGTTCTTGAAAGATTGTTTGTGCCAGTATTGTGAAAGGTTTGGACTATCATGAGTAGAAAAATTCAGATCTGGGGCGGGGGGTTTGAAACTAATAGCACCACTTGGCATTTTCTTTTTATTTTGTTTTAAGAGAGCACTAATAATTGAAGTAACTTTAAAATAATGTAAAAGTGGCAACATAATTAAGTTTTCTGCAGCAGTGATAGCCTAAAATACTGAAATAGCAAGGCTGGTAGAAACAGCTCTGTTAGTTGGTCTAAAAAGGCTGAGGAAAAGGAGTGCACAAGCTCTCAGCTCCACTGACTCCTCTTGAGGGTGTCTATGCCTCACTGTCACTTTCTTGTCTGAAAGTTAGTTTGTTAGGCTGGGTCATGTAGAGGTGGGGATTTTGCATTTCACAGAACCCCAGAACTGTTGGGTTTGGAAGGGACCCCTGGAGATCACCTGGCCCAGCCCCTGCTAAAGCAGGTTCCCCTGAGCAGATTGTGCAGGAGTGCATCCAGGCAGTGTTTGAATATCTCCAGGGAAGGAGAATCCACAGCTTCTGTGGGCATTCTGTTCCAGGGCACTGTCACCCTCTCAACAAATGAATTTTTCATCATATTTAGATGGAACTTCCCATGTTTCAGCTGTGACTGTTGTCCTGTGTCCTGTCTCTGGACACCAGTGAGAGGAGTCTGACCCCATCCTCTTGGCATCCACCCATAAGATACTTGTATATATTTTAAGCAAAGAATGTGTTGCCTTACTAGGTTAAGTCTGATACTGAGATAAAGTTAGCTTTTAGCTTTCTTTTGGGGAAAGCTAAAAGAATACATCCAAGAAGGAATAAAATGTTTGAACTTGTCTTACTAACTCATCTTGTGATCTCTTTATCTTCAGCTGCTCAAATAAAGAATTTGATGAGCCAACTGGGAACCAAGCAGGATTCCAGCAAGCTTCAGGAAAATTTGTGAGTATTAAATGAGCAAACATTGGTATAGATGTTCTTTCTGTGTTCTTAGGGATAGTGGGTTGCTTGCTTTGGGGAGATGCTTTATTAGATAAATTTAATACAGTCCTGCAAACCCAGAATTACTGGCTGCATTAAGTAGTTTACTGGACAAATTAAAGTGTTGCTGCAGGACTCTGGAGAAGCCATTCAAAACTGCTGGATAGGAACAGTTCTTCCTATATTGTTCTTTTATATATAATTTTTTAATATTTTCTTTTAAAATCAGTAGTACCTCAGCCATGCATTAGCATTAGCTGTCCTCTGAGGTGCACTCATACTAGCTTCACACATGGTTCAGAAGAAATGAATACCATACCAGGTATTTGGTGCTCCCATGACACCAAAACAGTCAGGGAGCCCCATAACTGGATAAGAAGTAGCTTGTAGTACAGTTGGATTTAGTCAGTAGAAAGATTAGCAATCGTATATGGCAGACAAAATGTCATATGGATGACATTTGTATACAATATGTCAGATGTAATTTCAGAAGAAGAATGTGTCAGTGGGGGACAATGTAGAAGACATTTAAACAGCTGTAACTCAAACTGACCCCTGGAGAGACTCTACAGGGGCTCTCCGTGTCTGTGCATCTTTTACAAATTTGTAGAACATAAATAGAACATTATGGAAGGAATAATTTCTGAGGTCATCAAAGAAAACTTAAAAGTACATTCTTCCACTCTCTCTTCATGTGACAGTACCTTGAATCTCTGAATGCACAATTATCCTGGTTTTTATAATAGTGATTTTTTGATAAGTTCATGGCTTGTGGTGGAAGATACACATACCGCATTTGAAGGATGAGATCAGAGTCCAACTGGGAGAGAAAGGGATTTGTTTCCTTGAGCTGCTCAGTTGACTCAATCTCTGTTTAATCGGTAGATTAAAGAATTAATCACTAGTGACCAAACAAATGCCTTCCCATTTAACGTCAGTGCATAATCTCTCCTCTTTGGGGTGAGAGTGGCTGCACCCCACAAATTGTCAAACCAACTTGCCAAAATGCATGGATGCTTTGTTTAGTTTACATATGCAGCTTGTACAATAATGGAGCCTGAATGCCTTGATTGTGTGTCCATTGGGCCAAGTAAGTGACTTCCACTTAAGCATCCTGTACCTGTTGAATGCAAAAGAAATTGCTTCTGGTTTTAGTATTTTTTCATCCTAGTTTACAGTATAGGATTTATATAATAGTATTAGATTTTTCACAACAATAGCTTCATATTGCAATGTTGTTGGAAAACATAAAGGCTTAAGGGAAAGCCTTGCAATTCCTGAAGCTGGATTGTTCTTCTTTCTGATCACTGTTTTTCACAAAAATGAAGAATTTGATATCAGAGTCCCTGTACTTTTATTAAATGTACATTTAACCAATGGAGTTGGTGGTTGTCAAGAGTTAGTTACTAATTGGTACCATAAGGAATTCACCGTAAAAGTGGGATTATGTTCACTCAATAAAGTTGTTTCTCTCTTATGCCATTGGAGACAAAGATATTTTTTAAGCTACTGAATTATACTAGTTAGCAGGGAGCAAACAAATTATTTAAATCTTTTTTTTAAAAATGTAGTCCAGAGTCAAGTTGATTTTAAAAAATCAAAGTACATCTCTGATCCTTTAGGTTGAAAAAAACCTACTGTAAAGCTGTGTGATCCCAGACCCCCTATTTAGTCATTACTCTGGATGCTAAAATGCTCAGTGGCTGCTTTTTAGGTAGATCTTGTGTAACTGCTTTTGAACTTCTGTTTCAGACAACAGCTGCAGCACTCTGCAAACCGCCTTGCCAAAGAGACCAATGAATATCTAAAGGAGTTGGGATCTCTGCCACTTCCCCTGTCTGCTTCTGAACAGGTAGGCAGGCAGAACTTTCTGGACATATTTCTAGATCACTCATTTCATGAAACTAGGGTAGGCCACAATGTCACAAAGCCTGAACTGGCACAGCTGAAGAGACAGCAGCCTTTTGCAATGAAGGATGATGATGATGATGAAGTAGAGAAACTCAGTAAGCTGGCTGCATCCTGGCTGCTTATATGACACCGGGAAAACCATGTTTCCCAGGAGCAAATAGGTATAAAACTTTCCCACATGAGAATAAGGGGCCCTAAATGTCTGGGGAGAACTCAGTATGCAATACTGGTTTTCTGAGTAAATTTCTGAAACATAATCTTGTTTACAAAGTGCCTGGTGGTGCAAAGTAGTGTTTTAGGATAAGAATTCAGAGGAAACTGCCCATCAGTATGAAATGTGAGCATGCCAGAAAGCTTTCCCTTGCATGTGATTCAGTAGTGGTGGAGGGGGGGGAAGCTGACTCACTTTGCTTATATTTGAGTAAAGCAAAACATGATGTGGCAAAGATGATGATTTTCTCTTACCAAATAGTAATTCCTGCTCCCCGTGGGAAAGGGAAGGGACAGTCCTCTGCTGCTAGTGTCCCTTCGCCACTGCCTGCTTTTGGGGTGCTGTTGTAGGATGATCTGGGGATGTGGGTCAGCAGATGTTGTCTTGGCCTAATTCTGTATTGAAGGTTTATATTGAAGGACAATTGGAAGCATGGCCATGCTTTGCTGGTTTGTTCAGCAAATATTTTTCTGTTAATCTTCTGTGATGAACAAAATCCTGTCATGTGCATCTCACTGAATGTAGCCCAGGGAAAATTCAGTCAAAATCTGCAGAAGCTGGAATCAGCATGCTGAGGATCTGCTTTGGAAGAAGGGTTGTTGCTTCCAGAGGGTTCAGATGGAAGCTTCAGTGTATTACGAGGCTGCTGTAGTGGCTTGCTATAGAAAAAAATATAATAGAAAATGTTTTTTTTTTCCCTTGAAATTATTGTTGAATTGGTACAAGCTCATTGCAGGATTGCAGTCTTGGAAATCCCACAATTTGAGCCAGCTGTTGCAAATCTCTCAATCAGAAAACATAAAAACTGACCTAATGTTGTCCTTGGGACCAGCTTTTTCACAATTTCTTATTTCCCATTGCTGGAATGTCACAGCACTCCTCAGATGTCCTGTGGAGGCTAAATAAATTGACATTGTAAAATGAGGATGAAAAGGATTATTGCAACTAATGTATTTGAAGAAAAGATAAACTGAAATGGTTATCAGGACTAAGGATGTTATCTGATCTAAAAACAACAGGCTTGTAGTGTGGCATGATTGGGAGAGACAGCTTAGGAGACTGGGACAGTGGGTGTTATCATTAGTTCTGGAAGTGTGGGGCTTCCTGTTTTTGTGATTTAAGTGTGAATTTGTGTGTGTTTTGTTAAGTACTGTGAGGTTAGCTAAATGAAGGAATGGAGGGAAAAGGCACTGTATTTAACTGAAAGGTATGTAGTTAAATGTGGTGAATTACTGGAATGTAATTAGAATAAAAGTAATGGTGTGCCTCGGACTTTAGAACTAGATTGAAATTGGAGGGCCTTGTTGCACAAAGCTGCAGTTGGCAAGGCATGGAGCATTGGTGTAAGGAACTAAAATGTGGTGGGCTTTTTGTTCTGTCCAGTGCCCCAGACCACTGGCACCAAAAGATCACCGAATGCAGTTCATTGTTGTTGTTATGATGGTTTTTAAGAGTCTCACAGTCACTTTCTATTGAATGGGAATGTCTAAACTCTTGTTTGTGTTTCGATTCCTCAGCGTCAACAGAGGCTTCAGAAAGAACGATTAATGAATGACTTCTCCACAGCCTTAAACAATTTCCAGGCAGTACAGAGGCGAGTGTCAGAGAAGGAAAAAGAGACTGTAGCAAGGGCAAGAGCTGGCTCCCGTATTTCTGTAAGTATTTATGGGATTTTTGGAGTGATACAGTGAACTGTGAGTCTTCTGAGAGATCTTGCACTTGCCTTCCAACCTCATACCTGTTTACTGACACCTTACTGAGGGAAGCTGAGGCCTTGGTGCAGTAGTTTTCCATTCCAGATGTTGGAAGTAAGCTCTCATTTCAGTGTACTCCAGTGCAGAGGAGAGAAGGAATCCTGGTAGTTGCAAATGTTGCAGAAGGTGAGATGGGGAGTCAAAGCACAGTGAATAGCAAAGTATTGCAGGCTGCTCTTCATTTCATGTCAGTGAAATTACACTTTAAATTACATCTCAAATCTCACACTGTGTTGCTTTATATTATTATAATTTCTGTCCTCCTAATATCTCCAGTGTATGTTCACTGTTATGTTTTGACAAACCCCTGTGGCCACTAAGAACTCATAATAAAATGGCCAGTGAAAATACTTCTCTCCTCTTGCCTCAGGACTTTCTGCTAGGTATGCATTCTTAATTTCTGCAAGGGAACACATTTATCCATTGAATTATGCTCTTAAATTTTCGCTTCATGTTGGGAAAGGAGGTTACAAACATTGACAGCTGATCCAAGAACATGGACTGGTTGCTTTTGATCATTCAGTTGCCTCTGATTTGCAGAGACAATCTGAATCTAAAAATTAAATCTAGAGATGAAGCTAAAACTAATCTTACATAACCTGAGCTAAATCTGAGGGCTGCACTGACAGTGGCATCTCCAAGAACTCTCTGGACAGTATGTGCCTTGGTCTTCAAGATACTGCTGGTGATTTTGTGCATGGTCCTGGTAGTCTGTGAGAGTAGTGACTCGTTTATCTCTTCCAGGGTGATGAGCGGTTCAGAGAAGAACAGCTTGTTTCATTTGATAGGTAATAACTTCTTATACTCCTGAGGTTTTTACTACATATAGTTTAAGTTTTTATGGTGTGATATATTACTGTAACTTGGGCCAGGTTCTGCTGGCTGAATGCAAAGGAAAAGAGTTGAAAAGCAACTATTACAGCACATTAATCTACTATGTAAAATCTGCATAAGACAGTATTTTATCCTCCTTAAGTACAGATTGTGTGATTACTACCCTGAGGGGAATAGTAGTGCCCTTAGGATGTGGCAGCTGGAGCTCCCGGTGTTCTGGCTTGTAAACAGAAGATTACCAGACAGGATTTCACTCACTGTGACTCTTTCCACAGAGAGCTGCATATCTATATCATGGGTTTGGATGTTCTCTAGCAGCCCAGTTGGAGATACAGCAGAATAGCAGAGGAGGCTGCCTAAAATTCAGAAGTCCTGGACATTGTGCACTGGCAAACTAATCCTGGAATGTGCACAAGACAGCATTACTGTCACCTGTCAGACAGTTGTACTGTTTCTGCAGTAACAGTGTGCCTGTGTGGTAGATGGCTTTGTAAAATGTTACATCAACTCTGCAGTGTGGTAAAGAGAGCCTGAGCCCCTCCAGAAGTGTCTGGGATTAATGTGTCAACTGGGCTGAAATCTGTTGACCCTGTCTGTATAAATCCTTTCACTTTCTGAATTAAGAGACCTTGCTTACCTGTCTCATCCTCCCTCTGCAAACTGCCTTTCATCTGCTCAGCTGCTTGGTAGTGTCCCTTCGTTATTCCTGGGCTTTCACTCTGAGCCAGGGGTGAAGCCCCAGCTGTTCAGTTATGCAGGTGCTGGGATGGGTTTGAAGGCTTGCACACTAATGCAGTGGGACCCAGAGATAAGAGATGATGGCACACAGCAGCTATTCCACAGTCAAAGCTGTTCTTGTGTGCCACATGTCAGAAACTTCTGCTTTTGAGATTTGCAAACCCTATGGTCATCTCAGAGCTGAATTACTGGTATGGTCAACTGTGTCTGACCTATTCACATAGTTTATTTTCATTTCTTTAGGCACTTTTAAGACTTTAAAACTTACTACTTGGTGTTGTACCAAACACTGCACTGATACAATGCTTTCTGGCACACTTCTCTATTGGAAAGATGGAGATGTTGCCCTTGAAGAACATTCTAAGCTGAGCATAGAGTTGGCTTTGTATTAGAGATGCTGGCTCCCCTCTAATTGATGTAACTTCTGCAGCAGTTGTGAAGAACCAGCTCATCAGGAGAGAGGTAGACTGGGATGCAGAGTTACTTGAGTTTTAATATCTCTTCTGGTGTGTAATTTAATTCAAAGTTCCTACTAGACTAATGAAGTAAAATACTAAAACACTTCAGTCTTATCTCCAAATGCCAGATAGGTAAGAGTCCTTGAGTCCAGATGCTTTTCAGGTGTTCTTCTGTTCTGTTAATGTGCTTGCAGGCTGCTCTCTATCAGAACTTCCACCCTGATTTCTCCCTTTTGGAGAGATGGTAAGAAGCAGGGAAGGTACAATTATTTTTTTTTTTAAAGCAGAACTGAAATAGGCAGTTTCTTCTAAAATGCTGTAGATAACTGTTATATTCTAGAACAGGTGTGCTATGCATGTAACTGCTTTCTAGTGTCTTCACATTGCCTGATCTGTCCCTTTTTTCAATTGTTCCAGTTTGTGACTCTTGTCACAAATTGGTCCTCTCCTTGTACACAGTGACTGGGCCAAGAACCAGGGGGTTGTTCTGTAGAGAAGCCTTCAACTTTAACTCATTTTGTCATAAAATGCAGCATGGAAGTACCTATGCTCAGAGAGACACTGACTTTACCTCTCTTTCCAGTGGTGAAGATTGGAATCAGATGCAATCTCAGGAAGAAGATGTGGCAATAACTGAACAGGACCTTGAACTCATTAAAGAAAGAGAAACTGCAATCAGGCAATTAGAGGTGACCAGACAATCCTGCACAGTTAATAGCACTGGGAGATAAATCAAAGGATGCAGTGTTAATTAATGGGATGGGCTGAGGAGAGCTGATGGTGGAGGAATAGAGTTCTTCATAGAGAGGAGTGATGCCAAGATAATCTCCATGCTCCTGTTGAAGGAGGTACATTTTCCCTCAGTGTTGACTGGTGATCCTTCAGATATGGCAGGAGCAAATCATGTTACAGTGTTCATACTGTGCTAATTGCTGGTGTGATGAAACAAATATTCAGTAGCTGGAGCATTGTAGGCTCCCATGTTAATCCCAAGTTGCACAGGAGGTAACATCAGGCCACCTCAGTCAGTGAATGCTGGTGCCTGTTCTGACCCTTTGAGTGATGGTCAGAAGAGGTACTAAGAGTGAGGATTAGAAAATATTGTACCCAGTGTTCATTGTAACTTGTTAAACTGTTGTCTTCAGGCAGACATTCTGGATGTCAATCAGATATTTAAGGATTTAGCCATGATGATTCATGACCAAGGAGATATGATTGGTAAGTGCATTTGGATAATAAGTTTTTTCTTGGTTCGGTTACCTGTTTTGCCAGGTATGGATTAAATTTTTCAGTAGTTTGCATTAAAAGTATTGCATTTTTTGGCTATAATTTTAAAACACTGAAGCCCTGAAACATTTTGCAATGAGTTCTCCTGTTTTTTCCATAGATAGCATAGAGGCAAATGTGGAAAGTGCAGAAGTCCATGTGGAAAGAGCCAGTGAGCAGTTACAGAGAGCTGCCTATTATCAGGTAAATTCTGTGTGCTTGCTTGAATGTCAGTGTATGGTTGAGCACTAATGAAACAGAGCAACACACTGAGGACTGCAGCACACCAGACTGCTTATTAAAACCATCTCATGCAAGCAGCTCATGAGCAAGCAGCTCATTCAAAATTGCCTGCAAGGAGTATATAAAGCATTCGAGTTAAAAACATGGTATTGAAATTCACCTTCTACTTTAGAGTAAAAGAGTAGAAATGGAGTCTGGCCCTTCACACTCTGCAAGCCTAAGTGTTTACCTGTCTTTGTTGTTGTTAGGAGTTAGTAGAAGAAACAAGAACAAATTCTGACATTGTATCCAACTTGTGAACATACAGCCAAGACAGTGACATGCAAAAATCTATGCCCAGACTCGGGTCTGGTCCCTCTGGTGACCAGGATTTGCAGCACTCCTGTCCAGCTGCTGAGTTTCTGTCCCATCGTTTGTGCTCCATCAAATCTCTTGCAGTGGCTCTCACTGCTGTATGGTAGCCAGTGTTTCCTGTAGGTTCCTTTCACCATCCTTGTCCCTCTAGGTCCAACTTCTGTGAAGGGGTAAGGGTTCTGCTTTAGTCAGTCCCATTACTGCTGGGACTTACACAAGAAAATACTGGACTCTTCCAAGCTGTTAAGTGGGAGGTACTGGAGGGCAATAAAACTCCAGTGCTGTTGAGTGCAAGGGTGGGAATGTTGCTTTTACCATCTGGCAGCATGTAGTAGTAGTAGTCTCTCTCTCCATGGCTTCCTTGCCAAAGTTCTGAGGTATTTATAGATCTAAATTTCGAAGCTGTTGGACATGTTTTGCATGGGTTTTTTTTTCTGGATGGAGAAAGAAGTGGTTATATATAGCTACCCTCAAATCCTTAGATGCCAAGTTCAAAATATTTGGTGTATATGGATGGACTGTAGTTTCCTGTGATGAATAAAGTGAGCAAAGCTGTAAAATCCAAGTTCATTAACTGTACATGAAATCATTTAAATTGTAGAAATGCAACACCAAGCCCAGGTGGCCAAGGGGAGATTGTATGTGAAAACTGCTTAGGAGTTTGATTAGGAAAAAATCTAAATAGCTAGAAAGGTTTGGCCTTCTCTGAGGCTTGTATTTTCCTTAAGAGAAGCAAAACCTGTCACATTTGGACTTAACTGCATCTCTTAGACCACTGCACTCCTAAAATTAAAAACATTCATCTGTAGAATCATGGAGTTTAAGGAACACGTAAAAGTGTTCAGGCTACATTGGTTACTTCTCTCTAATAACTGTGGGGGTACCAAGTGCTCTTGTTCACCCAAGTTAGTAACATGAATGGTAGCCTTGCTTTTTCCTCAAGTGCTCCTGGTGTCAGTGGCTTCTTTTTTCTTCTCTTATTAGAAGAAATCCCGTAAGAAGATCTGTATCCTGATTCTTGGCCTTGCTGTGGTCTGTATAATCATAGGACTCATTATCTGGAAGGTAAAATGAAATCTTCCCATGGAACCGAGTCTCACAGCTGAGATTTTTTTCTGTCAGAGCAAACAGGCTGACTAGTCTCGGAGATGAATTGACCACCCTGAGAGAGCACAAGTTGGAACTACTTCTAATAATAGATATTAGCAACTAATGTGCAGATAACTAGTATTTGGAATTAGTGAACCATGGAGACAGTATTTATCAGTTTATATACAAATTATATTGTTTTATGTAACTAAAATCTTGTGGTTTTGCTTTCTGTAATGTGTTCTTCCCTGTCCCAGCTGTATGCTGAAATGTGATCAATAATTGGAGATGTCTTGTTTTTGACAAGTCGCACAACTTCAACATTTTGTACGTGTAGGTAACTTTGTTGGACTGGAATGAGAATGACATTCAAAGACAGCCCACCACCAAGTCACATTATGTAAATCCAGCAGTTTCTAAAGCCTCCAGTATCTGCCCCATGGTTTTATTGTCTCCAAGTGGCTGTGGTTCTAGATTCTCTTGAAGGAAAGGATGTCGTCACAGATTTGAGAGGCCAGGAGGGTATGTGTGGATGATGATTTGAACCTCTACACGCTGGTCAGTTTAACCTTGAGACTCATAACTGTGTTTAACTTCTTTGGGTGTGGTTGGGGTTGTTTTTTTCCACAAAATGCATCACTTGAGGACAGAATGTTCTTTGACTTAGAATCTAACAGTGCAATCTCCTTAGACAAACTAGCTGGTCGCTTGCTAGTGGACAAATAAATCTCTTCCAATGCTGACTCAAGCACTAAATATAAAAAGTTTAGCTGCTCACTCCCAACTGTTTTTAGAAGCTTCCAGGGGGAAAAACACTTAAAAATGAGGAAGTGGGCACCTAAGTTTACAAGCTAGTAACATTAGTGAAGAGTGTTAGCAGAAATCTTGATTCTGACGAAGTGCTCTTGAAGCTCACTTGTAGTGTTCTAGTAAATATTATGTGTGGCTTGTGAACATTTGGTATTTTCAAATCTTTATGAAACAGAAAGTGCAGAAACTGGCTGAGTGAAGTGCTAGGATTTTCAGACTGGGGATGTGTGTGCAAATGAGAAGGATTGCTGGTTCCAGCTCATAGGGTTGGGCAGAACGAGCAGCCACTCCCCACTTCGATGTTGCTCTGAACTGACATGCACTGAGGGAACAGTAATCTGTCCAAAGCCCAGTGGGGGTGGTAAATGCAGCATACTGACCCATTTTGTATTTAATCCTTACTCCATGTCTCGTCTATAATAAAGTAAACGTGAAAGCTGGGAAGGGAGTGTTCTCCCAGTTGCACAGTGGTTTGCACTATTGCGCCGTCATTCCATCCAATAATCATCAATAAACACTTTTAAAAGCCTCTGTCAGAGCTCATTTCTCTTGCAGTTTACACATTGGCACAGGTGTGTTTGCAGAGTAGAGGACTTTACAGCAGCACAGTAGTGTTTCCTGCAGATTTAGTTCTGTGGTCCCTGATTTTTCAAAATAAAACTCCCTGAAATCTCAAAATTCATTTTACAAGGACATATACAATCCTTCTGTGCAGAGTCCTGTACAATAGCTGATCCCAGAAAAATGAATCTCATACCTCAGAGCAGCACTGGGTCAGCTCTGTTTGCCTTTTGCTAGAACTTGGAGATAAAATCTGACTTGAAAGGAAGGGACCTTTGTGTTGTTCTGCTCATTTTTTAAAGTTTTCCTTGAAAATGGTAGGAGCTATTGATTTGTGCATGCCTGCTGCCAGGCAGAGCCCTTCGGGTGTCACACTGCCATAGAAGAACAAAAGCACTTAGCTTTTGTTTGTTTGTTTAGGTCACCAGACCTAAACGGGAGCATTATTTGTAGGCTCCATCCTTCTGCTAGCCTGTTTTAGTCCTCTGGAAACTGGAGTTGAGGGTACAGGGTGCTGAGCTCAGGGTTTCTGTAACTGCTTGACTCCTTTCTCCTCTCTACACAGAGAAGGGAGATTGTGAGAGCTGGAGTTGTGTGGTCCAGCCCTGCCTGTCCCTGCAGGGCCCAGGCTGGCCCTGCTCACGCAGCTGTGTTGTACCTCTCAGTTGTTCCTGGCAGTAGAACTGGTGTTTTTATCACTCCTGTCTGATGTTCCCGAGCTTGAAAAACCACCGTCTTGAAACCTGGAAGCTCCCGTGGCTGTTGCTGCAGTGTCTGGCTCTCGGGTGTGCGTTGGATCCCTCCGGGAGTTTGGGGAAGCGTTCCGGGGAGCCAGGCTGGCCGTGAGAGCCGGGGAGCGAGCGTGGCTGCGCCTGCGGGCCCGAGCACCGCCCTGGGGCCGCTGCGGGACGGAGGCGGCTTGTCAGCGGTGCGCTCGTACCGGGCCGTGCCGTGCCTTCTGCTCGGACAGAGGCGCTGTCCCCGTCCAGGGTCGGTACCGGCGCTGTCATCCCGTCCAGGGTCGGTACCGGGGCTGTTCCCCCATCCCAGGGTCGGTACCGGGGCTGTCCCCCCGTCCAGGGTCGGTACCGGGGCTGTTCCCCCGTCCCAGGGTCGGTACCGGCGCTGTCCCCCGTCCCAGGGTCGGAACCGGGGCTGTCCCCGAAGCGGTACCGGGGCTGTCCCCCCGTCCAGGGTCGGTACCGGCGCTGTCCCAGGGTCGGTACCGGGGCTGTCCCTCCGTCCAGGGTCGGTACCGGCGCTGTCATCCCGTCCAGGGTCGGTACCGGGGCTGTCCCAGGGTCGGTACCGGGGCTGTCCCCCCGTCCAGGGTCGGTACCGGGGCTGTCCCCGAAGCGGTACCGGGGCTGTTCCCCCGTCCCAGGGTCGGTACCGGCGCTATCCCAGGGTCGGTACCGGGGCTGTTCCCCCGTCCCAGGGTCGGTACCGGCGCTATCCCAGGGTCGGTACCGGGGCTGTTACTCTGTCCCAGGGTCGGTACCGGGGTTATTCCCCCGTCCCAGGGTCGGTACCGGGGCTGTTACTCTGTCCATGGGACGGTACCGGGGCTGTTCCCCCGTCCAGGGTCGGTACCGGCGCTGTCTCAGGGTCGGTACCGGGGTTGTTACTCTGTCCCAGGGTCGGTACCGGGGTTATTCCCCCGTCCAGGGTCGGTACCGGCGCTGTCTCAGGGTCGGTACCGGGGTTGTTACTCTGTCCCAGGGTCGGTACCGGGGTTATTCCCCCGTCCCAGGGTCGGTACCGGCGCTGTCTCAGGGTCGGTACCGGGGCTGTTCCCCCGTCCCAGGGTCGGTACCGGCGCTGTCTCAGGGTCGGTACCGGCGCTGCCCGCAGCTCCCGTGCCGGGGCCGGGCGGGGGCGGGGTCAGTCCTCAGGGGGCGGGGCGCCGCTAGGCCCCGCCCCGCCGGCGCCGCGCGGGGCACGCCGGGATCGCGGCGCGCCGGCCCGCGCCTCCCATGGTGCCCCGCGCCGGCTGAATGGGGCAGAGCCAAGATGGCGGCGAGCGCGGCCCCGGCGGGCGGCGGGTCCCTGTTCGAGTGCCCGAGCTGGTGAGCGGCGGCGGGGCCGAGGGGCGTGAGGGGCGCGGGGCTGCGCTCCCCGCGGCCGCGCAGTGCTGGCCGGGCCGGCGGGGTCGGGCCGCGGCCCTCGGGTGCCGCCATCGACAGCGCCGCGGGGGGCCCGGGCCCTCCCTGGGGTGCTGAGGCATTTCCCAGGAGCTCAGACAGAATCCGTGGTGTGATAGGAATTAAATATCCTGCTCAGGGGATGTGTCCGGTACGGGAGATCTGTCAGCTTGAAACCAGGCTGGGGTTTTTATTAGCGTGAGTTCAGAAGTCAGGTCTGAGCGGAGTGCTGGAGAAGAAGCATCGCGACCGTGCCTTGGGCTGGGTTAGAGATGGGAGAGCCTCGTTGGAAGGGAAATGAAAATGTCCTGCCTCACCCTCCTGCCGGCAGCAGAGCTTGGCATCAGGGTCCCCTTGTTCGTTTGTTCTGTGTTTTGATCATCGCTGAAGAAACCTTGGCTCTCCTGCCTTCTTTGGGTACCGGGGCACTGGGATGGTACCGGGGCACTGGGATGGGTACGGGAGCACTGGGATGGGTACGGGAGCACTGGGATGGGTACGGGAGCACTGGGGTGGGTACGGGGCACTGGGATGGTACCGGGGCACTGGGATGGGTACGGGAGCACTGGGGTGGTACCGGGGCACCGGGATGGGTACGGGAGCACTGGGATGGGTACGGGAGCACTGGGATGGGTACGGGGCACTGGGATGGTACCGGGGCACTGGGATGGTACCGGGGCACTGGGGTGGGTACGGGAGCACTGGGATGGGTACGGGGCACTGGGATGGTACCGGGGCACTGGGATGGGTACGGGAGCACTGGGATGGGTGCTGCAGCACTGGGATGGGTACGGGAGCACTGGGATGGGTACGGGAGCACTGGGATGGTACCGGGGCACTGGGATGGGTACGGGAGCACTGGGATGGGTACGGGAGCACTGGGATGGGTACCGGGGCACTGGGGTGGGTACGGGAGCACTGGGGTGGGTACGGGAGCACTGGGATGGTACCGGGGCACTGGGGTGGGTACGGGAGCACTGGGATGGGTACGGGAGCACTGGGATGGTACCGGGGCACTGGGATGGGTGCCCCAGCACTGGGACGGTACTGGAGCACTGGGATGGGTGCTGCAGCACTGGGATGGTACTGGAGCACTGGGATGGCACCAGAGCACTGGGATGGGTACCCCAGCACTGGGATGGTACCGGGGCACTGGGATGGGTGCCCCAGCACTGGGACGGTACTGGAGCACTGGCACGGGTGCCATAATATTTTAAATTGCACAAGCACCCCACCACACCTGAGAGCTGGAGTTGTGTGGTCCAGCCCTGCCTCTCCCTGCTCACCCAGCTGTGTTGCACCTCTCAGTGCTTTGTGGCACTGCTCAGTGCATGAATGTGTTGTCATTTAGACCTGGTTTTTAAGTGCCTGCTTTAGTTGGTAAAGCTATTTACCAACTAAAAAGAAATTTTTATACCAACTAAAGAGAATTCCTCATGTATTTTAGGGTCTTATTTGTGCTGAACATACACAATAATAAACATCTACACAAGATAGGATGGTGTTCCGTAAGATGATGACACAATAAACCAGATTACTCTGGATATTCAGCTTGAAATTTGAAGTATCATCCTTTTTTTTTCCTAGTGTTTTTATACAACAGTGATCACAATATGCATTATATTCCATATAAATTGGAATGCCTTGTGCTTTTGAAAGCTGTAGATGGAGGAGCTGGGAAAACAGAGCTTGTAAAATGCTCAGTCTCAGGGGCTTGCATGCTCTTGTAGAAGAATCCTTAAACAAATCCCATCTGGAGGAGAGAACTGTAACACCTGTAACTGTGAGGGCCTCTTCAGGTATCTGTTTTGTGTCTGTAGCTGCAGCAGGGCAGGGTCTGACAGAGAGTTTCCCTCTTTTCCTGCCCTGGTTTGGTTCTGTTGTGCTGGATGAGAAATGAGGTGAGATCTGGGAGATGATCCAAACCCAGGGGTCAGGGGGGCATGTTTGGGTGCCAGGTCCTCTTCTCACATTTTTAAGATTTTTTTTAATAATTCACTTACTGCAATCTGAATGTCCTTTTACAATAATATTCCAAAATAGTTTTTGGGTACAGCAAAGTTCCTGTCTGGACTCTGTCCTTATAGGTTGTAAGGAAACTTTTTATTTTCTCTTGGACTCTGTTGTATGTTTGCACATTGTAGCGGTTTTAGGGAGCCAGCTGGGCAATTTGTGTGTTTGTAGCTGTGAAGTCAAGGAGTGCTTGAGACAATTTCATCTTGTCCAGTTGGCACGTGCAGACATGGCAGCTAACACCAGTGAAAGCTTTGTGTTTTTCCTTAATGCTGCTTTTGAAACCCATAAGCTGTTTCATAAGAGGAAAAATAAAAAAGTGAGCTAGCAGGAAGCAGCCTGGAGAGCTTCCAGTCACAGTATTTGTGTTCTGAGCAGTGAACCCAGAATGGGGAGTCTTGGGTGATGCTGACTGGTGATAACCATGGCCTCATCGCTTGGTGGAAGTGGGGAGCTCTCCTGCCAGGTGGATTTTTTTATTTCTGGTTATTTTTCTGTTCTGCAAAACAAGTAGAGTATATTTCATACTAAATCTCTGGATGCCTTCTGCTGGTATTTGCTGAGCTGCAGCTTCCAGCTCATGGTTTTTAAGTATTTGCTCCTTTCAGAGCCAACCAAAGAGTGCACAGATAGGATGGGGAATCACTCTGGGCCTTTCCCAGGTAGGATTCTCCAGGCTGGAGGTGGTTTTCAGGAGCAGGCTTGGACCAATAGTGGTGTTATTCAAAGCTCTGATTTAAGAGGCTATAAAGGTACCCTGCAGGAAGCCTGGTCTTACACAAGCACCAAAAAGTCTCCTGTACAGGCAGCATTGTAGGGCTTCATTCCAAGAGCTTTGGGTGACCAAAAGTATGGCGTTGCAGAGAGTCTTGACAGTCAGAAGCAGATTCTTCTGTAGTGAATTATCTTCAGTCTCCTCAACCTCTCTTAAAATCAAAATCACAGTCTTTACCTAAATGTTTCTTTTCCTGCTTCTAAGGAAAGCTGGCTGGGGCCTGTGAACAACAATCATATGAGAAATACACCTTAGATATGATCAAAAGGAGTAGTTTTTTTCCTTGCCTTTAAGTTGTTGCCCATGCTTTTGAGGTTTGCCTCTATCATTTTACCTCTTCTCCCATAATTTGGATAGTATCTGAGTACCCCATTTCCAGAAAAGACTTCTGCACCGAAATTCCCAGTTTTCATCCAATTTGTGGCTTTGATTTACTTTTTGTGCTGTTATAGGTTACTTCTTCATAATCATACAATATTTATTCTTTCTTTCCTTGTGTTTCCAGCAGCTAAACTTAAGACAGATGAAAAACAGTGGTTGCCACCTGAATAGTATTTGCTGATGCCAGAACATGTTTATGCATGTACTGTAACTCCTCTGGACATGTTAGCCAAAATTTGGGCTGTGCATTTACAGTTGGCATAAAGAGGGTGCCAATACTTCCTGTAGATTAAAATTTAGCCATTCCATGAGATCAGAAAATGTCTTTAGATAACAATTAGACATCTTAGTTTGATTAAGACTTTGGCAAACCTTATGAGCTGGCTTTAGGCAGTAAAAGTGATTTCTCTGAGGTACAGGTTATCTGGTGCATAATTTGAAGTGACCATCAGATGTTTAGTGGATACTGCCTGCCTGTCCTTTTGTCCTAGTGTAACCTGTATTTGGAATTGTGACTCTTTCTTTACTCTCTTTGACACATCAGTAGTGGGGATGTCAGGTTTGTCCTGGAAATACATTAGAAATAGTTTGTTTGAAAGCAGCAATTGTTTCTCTTTAGTTTCTTTGGACAAGAAATGGCTATTCCTGGTGATGCTTTTACAGAGATTTCTGGAGAGTATGAGCTCCAGAGTTCTGCAAATTCCACCCTGTCCTTGAAGTTGGACATGAAGGTGTGTACATGAGTCACAGAGGCCAGGATTTGTAGGAAGTGGCTAAATTTAGCTTCCGAGTCCACGTTTAGAAACCCAAATAATTGACCTAATTTTAAACTAACACAATAGAATTATGGCTGTCCTATGTCCTTAATAGCAATAATTCCACATTTCTTGTAGTGACTCACATCAGTCAGGCTGCTGAGTTTCAGCTGGATATAGATATTATAACCCTGCTGGCATGTCAGCATTGAATCTGCACTGTGGAAGAGATCCTGATTTGAAAAACTTCAGTTTTCTTACTTGGCACATTCCAAAGTGTTATTGGCCTTGTCCTTCTTTTCCAAAATTCTTTATCTTTGTTAAAGAGACATAGCCTGGCCTGTGGAGCATGAGGTGGAGAAAGCAAGGAAACACAATTTTCTGTTTCTAGTACAGAAGAAAGATGTCTTTGCTTGTAGGTATTTAAATCTTTTAAAAACCTCTGCTGGAACCTGGTTTTGTTCAGTGGTATCCCTTGTAAATATTTAACTGCTGATCATTGTAAGCAGCTGATGCCTTCTGTAAGGCCAGCAAATCCATGTGTGCAGCTGCTGTGGGAAATGCCAAGCTGGGAATGCTCCTGTTCTCCTTGCCAGTCAGCTCCGTTAATTCTCTGGAAGCTTTCACATCCCCCCAGGAGATTCAGGATTCAGGAGGCAGTCAGAGCATCCTGGGTCTCAGTCAAACTCACTCAACTAGTGACACCACAGTCAGTGCATTTGCAGGTGTTATTTTCAGGTCACTTGCAGGATGCTGCCCTGGGGAGGCACTGGGGACACAATGCACCATCTGGAAGGTACAGAAGAAGCTGCTTCTCATTTTCAAACACAAGCACTTGTGCTGGAGCCAAGGTGTGACGGGAGAGCGTTGGCCTTGGGGCAGTGCTAGGGGCTCTTGGTGTTCTGTAGAGAGGACAATCTCCTGACCTCACATAATTCTTCATCCTTCAGAACAGTGCAGGAAAATTCATTTATTGCATACCTAAGCACACAGTGGAGTTAGTTTAGTGGAAAAGGACTTTTTTAACATTGCACATGAAATGGGAAAATACTGCTCTCCTGTAACAGCATAAGGCCAGTTTTCTAACAAACTTTCTTCTAGGAGATTTTTGCAAGAGATTTCCTTTAATATTTTATTCCTTGATCCATGAGGTGAGAGTTCTGATGGGGCAGGGCATGTGAAGAGTGACTGATACTTCCAAATCCAGGCATTGCTTCTGATCTTTGGTGACTCTGGAGCTAATTGGTTTTGAATATAATACTGAAAAATCTTTCTACTTTTTTCATTAAAAGGCTTTTCAGGTATCTAACTTGGGCAGCCTGAACTGTAACATTGGCTTAAAATGTTCCAAAGGACTTTTCTATCAGAAATTATTTCTGTGAATTTGTTTCCATGGTATCATAATCAGTATTTACAACCTTCCTGTGTTCAGTGTTTTGCAGGAATGGGTAGATGTAGAAATACTGCCTACAAAGGGTTCTCTGCAGTCCAAAAGAAGCCAGAGAATAGGTAGATTTTTCTAGCACTTTAATTCGTAGCTGAAGGCACTGCCTTGTAATACTGCTGGGCTTGGTTTTTCTGTTGGAAATAAAGTTGAGGGTAGAGGCAGAGTAAAAATAAGAGCAAGGGTGAAACTAAAAGTAGAGGGGGCAGTGAAAAAGCAGAGCTGGTATATAGCAAAGGAAGAAGACCATCAGACAGGATTCAACTGTGCTGGAGCTCTTGGGGGCTCTCCTGTGACCTGACAGGTAGAGGGAGGAAGTTGCTAAAATGTGTTAGGACAGGCTGACCATTGAGTATCCAGGAAGAGATCACTGAAAGGAAAAGCAGAGGCCAGACTGAGTAAGAAATAGACTTGTAGAATGAATCTGTTGAAAGGTTGAACTCTTTGGAAAGAGAAAAAAAAAATTGGGGAAGTAGCTGTTGTTGGATCAGAGTAAGGCTGGTGTGTGAAAATTACCAAAAGTTGGGTTGCAGAGTAACCAGAACTTGGCAATTTCACAGGAAGGGGGGAAAACAAGTTTTCCAGTGCTCAGGGGCAGAAAGAGGGAATACTGAATAGTGGACAGGAATCCATGAAAGGAATCTGTGTTTCAGTGAAAACTGAGCGCTGAGATCTGCAGGGAGCACAGGAGGAGACAGTGCTCAGGTGTAGCCTGGCTGTAAGCTGCTCCAGCAGTACCTAGGAGGAGCAGCTTCCCTGGCTGTGCTGGAGGGACTTCAGCTCATCACACAGACTGTGTCCCACCTGTGGGAGCATTTCTGCTTGGTGGGCTGTCCCCCACATCACCATAATCCCATTTCAGAGGTAAAGTCACCACTTCAGCAGATTGTGCTGGAGTTTAGCATCCTCTGCTTTTGCTGCTGCTGTTTTTTCATCCAGAACAATAGAAAACAATAGGAGTCAGTATTAACCATATACTTGTTAGGGTGGTACTTCCACAGTCTTTTAGAAGGGCCTGACAAGAAAACTTGTGAAAGTCCCAAGTGGTCAATTGAGAAAGGGCCAGAGAGATGTGGGCAGCATGGTGTAATGGATTGGAAACAAGAAAGGAAAGTGCTTGGGAAAGAAATTAAGTAGAAATAACAGGAGACTGTGTTCTTACATGAGATTATTGAGGGGAGCTGACCTTGCAACACAGAAGAAACCAGTAAATGTAAGGCACACCCCAGAAACATGAACATCTATATTTAACCCCTTCAAACAACTTTAGCTACCAGTGGCCTTTCTTTCTTCTGCAGCCACCCTGAGAGCATCACTGCCCATTTCATTGTTCCCTGGACTGGCTCCGTGCACTGAGCAGGATGGGAGCGTGATCTCTGCAGAGTTCCTCAGCAGGGCAGTAGTGCAGCCAAGAACTAGGTCACTGCTGCTGCCTGGAAAGCTGGTCCAGCCTTAGAGACAAGCAGCAGAGATGTTACCTGTGAGGAAGTACTAGAAATGCAGATTCTGAGATATCTGAGCAGAAAAAGATCTTTGTGCCAAGAGCTGAGGGATGCTGTGTGGTGCAGGTGGCACAGCAGGGTCCTGGCTTTGAGCACTGTAGGTGCCCAGTATGTTCCTGCTACCCCTGTGAGTTCACCCCTGTGCTGGCCTTGTCTTGCTGCGATGTGCTGAGTCCCTCTGTGCTCCCTCTGCCCGGGTGGCAGAAAGGCTGCTGGCAGGTGAATCTGCTCCACAGGAGGGGAGCGGGAGCAGTGGGGCTGGGGGAGCTGGGCTGCTCTTTGTGTGGAACGTGGAGGGGAGGACTGTGCTGCCAGAGGGCAGGGGTCCCTCTAGGACTGGGTTGCTGTGTTGTGATCACAGGTGAGTGTAGAGGAACACTGGATATTGGCCAGCACTTCTGTGCTACTACAGGTGTGTGCAGAGCCCCTTGAGGTTTTTGCCATCACCATCCTAGAGGGGAAAGGTGGTAGAAGCTTATGTTCCTCTTAGCAGCCAAGGGTAGAGATATGCTATTTTGTGGGTGACATGAGAAAACAGCTCTTCAGCAAACAGTCCCAGCCTGTCCCCATCTCTAGTTGTTGGTCTCTTCCTGCCTCATACTATGTGCTCTCAGGACTTGCTCTGTTTGTTGTGTAAATCAGATGGTTTTCACCTGGAGAGGTAAAGCTTGAGATGCTTCATAACTTGGTACCTTCACTCTTACCATAAAAAAAATCTTGGATTATGTGTTGTCAGAAGGAATCTGCAGGGAGGAAAAGAAAATCATGGGATTTTCATTTTTTTCCCAAAATACTTCTGCTTACATTGGTGTAGGTTTGGTCTATAGCTCAAGCAGCTCTATTACTAATAAATTTTTTATTAAGTGTTTTGATACCATATTTTTCCTTTATTTTCCAGGGCAGGGAAACCACCACCTGGCTTACATCTGGATGTAGTCAAAGGAGACAAACTCATTGAGGTATGGAATTAGAGTTTGATGGATTTGGTGTATCATGTACATAGGCACCAGCAACAGAACATTCCCCATCGTTTTTCACACTTATTCATAAGTATTTCCTTTCTCTCATGTATTCATTGTCTTCAAATCAGGTTTTTTTTTTCCTCTGAAACAAAGAATGAAGTGACTTTTCCCTTGCCTGTGCAAGGCAGCCTTGTGCCATGCAGGGTTTCCATCAGTTAAACCTCTTCCCTTTGTACTGCTTGTTTGAGAAACCTGTCTGGTCAGTTAATTTTTTTATTTTGCATTACAGTCACATTAACCAGGCATCCTGTATTTTGCAAGAGTGCTGCTCTGTCCTACGGTATGAAATACAGTTTGACTTGATTTTTCCTCCCACATTCAGGATCTGTGAACAGTGTTGTGATCAGCACAGATACAGCAAGTTATTTTTATTACAGCACCACCTCATTCTCTATTTCATATTTTATCTTATATCACACTGAAAGTAATAAATAAAGAAAAGTCTCTTTACCACTGTTGACAGAGAGAACCCAAACCAGTGAATGTATTTCAGTTGTGGAGAGACTCCTAACTTGAAGGTGACTGAAACAGAAATGTTTCTGGGTGTAGTGGTTTGACACTGGCCAAATGCCAGGCACCCACAAGTCATTCACTTATCCTCTCCTGCTACAGTTGGGCAGGGGAGAGGGAAAAAAATTAATGAAGGGCTCATGAGTTGAAATAAGGATTGGGAGAAAAAAAACGCTCTAAGGGCAAAACAGGTTCAAATTTAAAGGTATAAAGTAAATGTATTATTAAGAGAGTCAGAGGAGGCTAACAAGAAGTAAAATAAGCTTTTTTCTCCCCAGCCTCTCCCTCTTTCCCACCGACAGTGCAGGGAGATTTGGTGGGGGTGGGGTTTTGGTCAGTTCATCACTTGACATTTTCTGTTTGCTCAGGGAGAGGAGTCTTTTCTCTGCTGTGCCATAGGGTCCCTCCCACGAGCAAACAGTCTTCCCAAAACTGCTGTGGCATGGGTCACTCATCCATGGGCTGCAGCCTTTTAAGGCTGGGCTGCTCTAGTTTGGAAGAAAAAGGCCCTCTCTCCATTCAGGTCTCCACTGCATCCCCCGTGGATCCCCACGGGCTGTGGGTGGATCTCTCCCTCCCCCATGGATCCCCACGGGCTGTGGGTGGATCTCTGATTCCCTGTGGATCCCCACGGGCTGTGGGTGGATCTCTGATTCCCCCGTGGATCCCCACGGGCTGTGGGTGGATCTCTGATTCCCCATGGATCCCCACAGGCTGTGGATGGATCTCTGCCTCCCCGTGGATCCCCACGGGCTGTGGGTGGATCTCTCCCTCCCCCATGGATCCCCATGGGCTGTGGGTGGATCTCTGCATCCCCCGTGGATCCCCACGGGCTGTGGGTGGATCTCTGATTCCCCTGTGGATCCCCACGGGCTGTGGGTGGATCTCTGCATCCCCTGTGGATCCGCACAGGCTGTGGGTGGATCTCTGCATCCCCCGTGGATCCCCACGGGCTGTGGGTGGATCTCTGCATCCCCCGTGGATCCCCACGGGCTGTGGGTGGATCTCTGCCTCCCCTGTGGATCCCCACGGGCTGTGGGTGGATCTCTGATTCCCCTGTGGATCCCCACGGGCTGTGGGTGGATTTTTGCCTCCCCCATGGATCCCCACGGGCTGTGGGTGGATCTCTGATTCCCCATGGATCCCCACAGGCTGTGGGTGGATCTCTGATTCCCCCGTGGATCCCCACGGGCTGTGGGTGGATCTCTGCCTCCCCCGTGGATCCCCATGGGCTGTGGGTGGATCTCTGCCGCCCCCGTGGATCCCCACGGGCTGTGGGTGGATCTCTGCCTCCAGGAATTCCTGGATTACAGGGACACAGCTGTTTCACCATAGTCCTCCCCCAGCCTGCAGAGGAATCTCAGCTCTGGCACCTGGAGCGCCTCCTGCCCCTCCTTCTCCGCTGCCCTTGGTGCCATCATGTTGTTTTCCCTCGCATGTTTTGCTCAGCTCCTCCTCTTCTCTGTCTAGAAGGGAAATCTGCTGCTTGTAGGTACCGCTGCCAACAAGTTCCACTCATTTAAAGATTCTTGCAAGGTCCCGTAGCGCCGAGGCAAACAGCACTTGGATGTGATCCTTGTGTTTCCCTGTTCAATACAGGTGGCAGAGAGTTTTCAGTTTTGTCTTTTCTGGTAGCCAGCAGTAAGCGAGGAAGACCATTGTAGAATCCTGTGGGTTATTGAGCACTTGATACTAACCGAGCCATCGGTGTCCCAGCCTCGTGCAGAGGCCGGAGGGTCACCCTGTGATCGCTGGGTCTGCAAAGTGCAACAGCAAAACAAGCCATGCAGTGTTTAAGCTCAGTGTGTGAAGGAAGACACTGGGTTATAGCTCAGAGGCACAGAACATTTCGGAAACATTGTCTTGAATTAAATGCAGTAAAATTGTCTTCTCTGTTGATGATTTGTTGCAGTAACTTCCATGAATTTGTGTCTTTGCAAAATCTCTTGGAAGTGCTGCCCAGTCAGGGCAGTGTTGTTTGTGTGTAACAGGTGCAAATGAAAACTTACAGGATGCTTTTGGTGTCAGCTGTGGGCAAGAGTGAGAAATGGGTTGATCAGTTTTTATGGTAACTGAAATTGTGAGGTAACTGCTTGCAGAGCTGATCAGTGTTTGTGGAGGAATAAGTCAGCTTCCACTTGGTATCAGAGCTGTGTTTATATAAGACTTACTTTCAAATTTGCAATAAAAGGAAGAGTTAATACTCATCTTTTTTTACAGTGTGGAATCATAGAATTCACTAGTGCAAAGGTGTTGAGGATGGGAAGAGTCAGAGTGCTAAACCAAATGAGTAAGGAACTGCAAAATATGGGATAAAAATCTAATGCTGGGAAATTAAATCCCCAGAAAACCTAACCAGGGTTCCTCAAAAGATGTGATGTAACAAACAGTTATGGTGTTCTTGGATCAGTATCTGGATGAAACAACTCTAATCTTAAGGGAAAATATCAATAAGACTCATGAAATTATGGTCAAGAAATGCAAGGGAAAGCCTCACAAAGGCACACTGACATGTAGAGCATTTAGGGAGGGAGTGGAGGGGTCTATTTACAGGTGGAATTACAAAATGAAATAAAATTCAACCAGAAAGGATTGAGGAGACTACTGTGGCTTATACTTTCTGGTTAACTCTGGAGGTCTTGTGAAAACCAGCGTTTGTGAAGAGACAGAAAGTGATGATAAAGTGGCCAGGTGAGAGCAGAACCCAATAAACTCAGTATAGTGATTTCTCATGGTTTTAATCTGAATATTCCGAGGCTTTGCGATGCATTGCTCTGCACCAGACAAACCAATTCCCAGGAGACACCTGCATGTTTCACATCTCTCAGCTGGAGGAAAATCACTTGCATTTTGCATTTGCACCTCATCTGTCAATAGACCACGTACTTACACGTGAATTGCCAATTGAGCTGTCATTGCTGCCGTAATAAATGAGATGTAGACTCACAGAGATTTTTTTGGGGGGTTGAAATCTAAGTATTGGTGCTCTTTAGGATTTTCTGCCAGCCTGTGTATCACTGAGGGGATTGATGGAGTTATCATTCTATCTAGCTGTTTGTTTCTACAGAATTGCTAGAAATTTAATAATCTTGTAGTGCTGGTTGAAACTGGCCAGAGGTTTAGAAGTTTTTTGGTTTAATAGTGGGTGTTAGAGCTGATAAATATGCACACCTTGATCACCTAAATGCTATTTTTTTTTAAGATGGCAGGCCAAAATATGTTAGTCAGTAGATTTCACAAAGCAGTTGCTGTCATGAGTTGATGCTTTAATTGTATACCTTGGGTTGGGGGGGAATAAGACATTTAACAGAGTATTATCTAAGGGACCAATCAGTCATAAAATTGTCATGATGCACACAAGTGTGGAGTCGGGTTGTTCAATTAATTCTTTTAAACATGCAGAAATAAATGCTTTTTACTGAATACCAGATGATGAGAACTTGCAGCATGGGGGCTGACAGATATTCAGTAGAATGCTGGAAAATCCAGCCTGAAAAATATACAGCATGTGTATGGGGGAAAAAATCAGGAAAAAAAAAAAAAAACAGCAGGGAAGTGTGACTGTAGCAGTGGTAAAACCATAGCTGGTAGGTAGGTGAATAGATGTGATTGGCAAGGTGATCTGCAGTAGAAGCTGAGGTCCATGATGGGATTTTTGTCCTCACAGATAAGGCAGGGAGTATAAATACTGTATCTTGTTCCAGTCTGTCTCCTTATTTTCTGTATGACTTGGTGGTGCCCCAGAGCGAGTGACTGTGTGGGTGCTCCTGGTGTCATCTGAGAGCTCAGGAAACCCCCAGCCCAGCCCCCTGGGCCTGGCCACACGCTGGCTGGTTGGAGCTGAGCTGGAGCTGGTGTACCTGGCCAAGGGAGGAGCAGACACCTGCTTGGCTGGAATGCTGCTGCAGAGAGGGAGATCCTTGGCACCACCCACCCCATGCCTGGAATCCGCTGCTCCCGTGGAGCTGCTGGGACGTGCAAAGGCAGACTGATCCAGCCCACCCAAATGCAGGAAGGTGGACACAGGGAAAAAGGCTTGGCAAGCCAAAACCTTTGCTCAGACACGTGGCAGTGGGATCAAGGAGAGGACTGAATAGCTGGGAATGCAGGGAGGCAGGGGGAAGAAATCCAGGTGCTCAAGCAGGTAAAATGTTAGTTCATCTCAGACCACCTCTTGAAAGCAGTGCTCTCCTGAACCAAGATGTGGGGTTTTTTCAATGGAAGATGTATCAGCATTCCCTGGATGATGTGATTAAACATGTGGGCTTTGGAAAATGTTTCAGAAAGCAGGAGAAGCTTGTTAACAGATATGTAATGTGCGGCCAGCCTTTGCCTTGTGCAACTGGAGGAGGAAAGTACAGATTAGATGAAGTTCTTGGGATGCAGTGAGAAGGTTCTGCACATGCTGCTCAGTATTCCAGCATTCGGGTGCAAGGAGTTCCTGTAACAACAGTCTGGTCACTTAAATAGTGTAGGACTTTGTCATCATGTCCCTCACTTTATAAAGATGTTTATGTAACTGATATTAAGAGTTGTAAGATATTTTTTTAAAAAGATATTAGAACTAGAATCAATAAAGAAGAAATACCTGAAATTAATGGTTTACTTGAATGGATTGATATGGATTCAGATCACACCACATACTCAGTATAGTTTTGTCCCTTTATACCAGAGGTCTGAAATCTCCTGTAGGTCCATTTCTGTACAGAAGTATAATTTTGATGTCCTGTATCAGACTGGAGATCACCAAGCACGGGTTCCTGTCTTAGACAAAGCCTGAAGTCATGCATCAAGGAATGTGTTAAAATCTCTGGGAGCAGATGTCAGAGAAAATCTCCTCTATGAGGTAGTCGAATGCTTTGAAGAGTGACTGTCCTTCCCAGAATGTCCACTGTTGGCTGGTAAAGAAGGGAATAACTGGTGTTCTCCCATTTCAGCTGTTCTGATTTTATAAAGAGCAGACTTGAGTTTATGTATTTAACAGTGCTGGACTAAACTGAAATATTGATGAGCTGTTGATGCTTTGTCTTGAATTTGCTCTATTTATTCACGTTCTTGAATTTTTTTCAGGAAGATCCAAAAGATTCTAGGTGTCTAATATGCTTCTCTGTTTGATATTCTACCTCAGAAACTCATCATTGATGAGAAGAAATACTATCTCTTCGGGAGAAACCCTGATCTGTGTGATTTTACCATTGACCACCAGTCTTGTTCTCGGGTCCATGCTGCCTTGGTCTATCACAAACATCTCAAGAGGGTTTTCCTCATAGATCTGAACAGCAGTAAGTAGTGTGGCATTTAACCAGGCAGAAGAGCTATACTTCAGTGCTTAAACATTCTGAATCTGAGACACTTTTTTTCCTTTTCCATTGTTGTCTGAACTGTGGGCAAATGGATATAATTTGAATTTGCATTGTAAGGAAAGACAAGGGTTAGGGCAAAGGAGTGTTTGCTCCAGGCAGCCTACAGCTGCCTCACTGGGTGTTTCAAACATTTCTAACTTGTAAAAGGCCAGAAGAGAGGAGGAAGGTGACTTGACCTTCCCGTCACAATTTTAGTGAAGCCTTGTCTTCTGAGGGTGACTTCCCAAGGTCCAAAACCTGTCAGGTGTTTTATTGCACTGTCCAGACAGTACATTGGGACCTACAAGAATACAGAAAGTAAAAGGTGTTTTGTAGTTTTTTTCCAGTGATTTTTTGAGGACTTCTGGTGTGTGTTATCTCAGTTTGTGAGATGGTAGGTCTACACAGCTGATGCTTTCAGCAGTACCTCAGTGCCTTGTACCTTGGAACAATTGTTAGAATTTCTGAGATTCTCAAACTTGAACTGGAATACCATGATCCCAAGCTCAACAGACTATTTTGCATTTTGATGTCCTCAGCACATGGCACGTTCTTGGGCCATATCCGTTTGGAAGCTCACAAACCCCAGCAGATCCCCATTGACTCCACGGTTTCCTTCGGAGCCTCCACCCGTGCGTACACTCTGCGAGAGAAGCCGCAGACGCTGCCCTCAGCAGTGAAAGGGGACGAGAAGATGGGTGGTGAGGATGAGGAGCTGAAGGGTTTGCTGGGGCTGCCAGAGGAGGAGACAGAACTGGATGTGAGTATGATGGCACACTGCCTTGATGGCATTTCCAGCAAGGACAGCATTCCCTGCTCGTTTGCTTAGTCATGGAATCATTTAGGTTGGAAAAGACCTTTAAGATCATCAGGTCCATAAATCCAACAGGGAGGCTGAAACTAAACAATGTCCTGTGGTCTTCTGATGTGCACAGTCATGTGATTAAATCAGACTTCATACACTAGTTGTTTAAACTCTTTCATTTCTAAATTTGCTGTTAGAATCTGACAGAGTTTAATACAGCCCACAACAAAAGGATCTCCACACTGACCATTGAGGAAGGAAACTTGGACATCCAGAGGCCAAAGCGAAAACGGAAGAACTCCAGAGTGACATTCAGTGATGATGATGAGATCATCAATCCGGGTAAGGAGTTTGCTTTAATCTTCAGCTGATGCCCTTCAGGACCTCCTTCCAGTGCACTCATAGGGATTCCTCGTGGGTGCATATGGATAAGGAGAGGATAAATTTGGCAGTCAATATTTGGGATCTGCTGTTTCACAGAAGCTGCCAGCATGTCTCACTGAAGTCTGGGACCTCTTTCTGTTTCTTCTGTTCTACCTGTAAAGTAACTGCAAACACTGTAAAGTAACTGCAAGCTCTGAGCTGGATGGGGATATCAAACTCAGCTTCATTGTTCAGTACTCTGTCAGATACTGGAGAAATGTCAGGGGTCCAAAAGGAGGAAGGTGGTTCACATTTTTTTCCCTCTTTAGAATCTCAGTGGGAACAGAACTTGTTTGCTTTTCACCTATCCTTTAACGTTTTCTTTACCTGTTGCCTCTGGGATGTCTCGAGCTCAGAGGGTTTTTGCTACTTTTCTGCACATCTGAACCAAGGCATCCCTAATGCTCATTCAAACTGATGTATTTGAAGATGTATCCAATTTCAAATTAGTCTTTTTTTTCTCCCTTAGCTGTTCTGTATTAATAGCATTCTTACCAATCATACTTTATTTGGATAATATTCCTGTTTATAAGAGCAGCTAATTAATGAGCAGGTATTTTGAAATACAGTGTGGAGGTGGTTCCTTTGGCACCCAGAGTGACCATTTTGGTTTATAATGTGATGCAGTTCGGTGCTCAGAACATCCTAACGCAAACACCAATCATTCTCATCACAAAAAAAAGATAATTTTTCTGGACTTTCAGAGACTGACTGCTTCTGACTCCTTCTTCAAGGCCCCCCAAGGACTTTGGGGACCAGCTGCTGTGCCTTCAGCACATGCAGAGCCTTGTCAGCAGTAGCTTTCAGCTCAAACTCCAGCCTGTCTGATCCCAAACCACTCATCCAGCTGCTCCTATTCTCCATTTGAGGGAAAGCCAGGATGCTTAATGAGCCACCTGGAAACAAAGCCACTGGATTTTCCTCCTTTTATTTGGTCACACTTCAGCTTACTGGGAGCTGCTGGAGTGCTGGCTTTGGGAGGAGAAAGTCTATTCCAGTTTTTCATATAGATTCCTTTACCCCACAGAGGTTGTTTTTTCCATGTGCTCTCTGAAAGCATCCCTGGTTGTGCTCTCTGAAAGCATCCCTGGTTGTGCTCTCTGAAGGCATCCCTGGTTGTGCTCTCTGAAAGCATCCCTGGTTGTGCTCTCTGAAAGCATCCCTGGTTGTGCTCTCTGAAAGCATCCCTGGTTGTGCTCTCTGAAAGCATCCCTGGTTGTGCTCTCTGGTGGCATCCCTGGTTGTGCTCTCTGAAAGCATCCCTGGTTGTGCTCTCTGAAAGCATCCCTGGTTGTGCTCTCTGGTGGCATCCCTGGTTGTGCTCTCTGAAAGCATCCCTGGTTGTGCTCTCTGAAAGCATCCCTGGTTGTGCTCTCTGAAAGCATCCCTGGTTGTGCTCTCTGGTGGCATCCCTGGTTGTGCTCTCTGAAAGCATCCCTGGTTGTGCTCTCTGAAAGCATCCCTGGTTGTGCTCTCTGGTGGCATCCCTGGTTGTGCTCTCTGAAGGCATCACTGTTCTTGCTTTGCAGAGGACGTGGACCCGTCTGTGGGGCGGTTCCGGAACATGGTACAGACAGCAGTGGTCCCTGTTAAGGTACGGGGTGACTCCTAACTTTCTCATTAGCACATTACATTGATGAACTCAATTTATGATTTATGAATTGCACCTTAGAAGCAGAGTGCTCCCACATGGGAGGTGTTTCATTGTTAAGCAGAAGTCATGTCTGTGTTTCACAGTTGTCTTTTTGAGCGAATTTGACCGTTTCCCTTTGAATCCAGCTTTAGCTTTTTTCTTTAATAACACGTGGGATCAATGGTGATTTTTTTTCCTCCCAAAAATAAACGCTTTCTAGAAATCTAGTGCATTAGTATCCAGTTCAGATAAAACTGTGGGAAATGTGGAAAATAGAAGGGAAAAAATGAGAGTTTGTTTCTTTAAATACTGTGTTTGATGTTTCATACATTTGTGTATTAGAACAAGCAGGTTTAGGCTTTGCTCCAAGATGAGTGTGCTGCCAGTGTTGCATTTAATTAGAATATGCAAGGAAAAAGAAAGATCTGCACAACTTCAGAGCAGCTAAGCCATTGCGTAACAGCAATTTCACTTGTTGGTGTTATAGACTAAATGACATCATGTGGAGAAGGATAATATTCCATAAGCCCAGACTGCAGGAGAAGATTCCAGTGATCAGGAGCAAAATTACCCAAGTGGTCTAGAAGTTGCAGTTTCTTTCTGTGGGGGAGGGAAGGTTTGTGTTACAATAATCTCAGGCACGGGGTGGGATTTGGGGTATTGTGTACAGGGCCAGGAGTTAAACTCAAGGAGCCTTGTGGGTCTGTTCCAACCCAGGACATTCTGTGACCTCCTTGGTCTTTGTTCAGGATGAGGACTGGCAGGAGTGTAAAGGAGGTGAAGAGGTGCTCAGACTTCATCTAAGTTACATCTGAGTGTCAGCTTTTGTCTCCCTTCCTGCATTGTGCACCTCTAAGAGTTATTGTTGTGGTTTTCAAGGGAACCCAGAGGAAACCTTGTAGGACAAAGACTGGGACATGGTCTGTTGGCACTTTGCATGTGGCAGATTTAGGTGCTTCTTGGGGGAAGTGGTCCTGGCACCCATTTTAAACAGCTTGATGGTTTCATGCGTTGTGACTAATTCTTTAACTCCTTCTGTGTGCAGAAGAAGCGCCTGGAGAACGCGGGCTCGCTGACCACAGACGAGTCAGCGTCGCGGCGCATGCAGAGCTTCCCCTACAGCGGAGGATTGTACGGGGGGCTGCCCCCCACCCACAACGAGGCGGGGTCGCAGTCCCACAGCGTCCACGGCACCGCGCTCATCGGGGGGCTGCCCATGCCCTACCCCAACCTCGCCCCCGATGTGGACTTGACTCCAGTTGTGCCCTCCACAGTGAACATGAACCCCGCTCCAAACCCTGCTGTCTTCAACCCTGAAGCTGTGAATGAGCCCAAGAAGAAGAAATACGCCAAGGAGGCCTGGCCGGGCAAGAAGCCGACCCCGTCCCTGCTGATCTGAGCTGGGCTGAGGGAGGGTAGGAGTTACCGACTCCAGAAACTTTTCATGTGCGGTATCGTCTTTTTAAAATTTCAGTGTCCTAACAGATGTAATACCAAGATTGGAGGAGTGAAATACCCCTTAAAGATCTGTCTTCAAATGTTTTTATATGTCTGTTATAAAAAAAAAAAAATACAGCTCCCGTCTCCTTTTGAACCAAAACCCTTACAGCCTTTTCTTAGCCACCACTGTCCCAGAGGTCTCTGTGCTGAGTTTGGATCCACAAGGCAAAGGGGCAATCACACAGTTTCATTGTCACTTACGGCATGACCCTGCAGGTCCGTGTTATTTCAGTGCTGGGCTCACTATGGTGACACTGTTCCTGCTGGACCTTCTCACAGCAGGGCAGCTCTGTCAAGAGGAAATGTTTGTGGGGCCAAGCCTTGCAGAATCCCATTGGAAGGAGTTGTAAAACTTGCAGAATATAGGTCAGCTTTTATTTTTTATATTTTAAAACCCCGCCAATGTGGGGCATTGTCTTTTTTTATTATTATTAGTTCAGCTACAGCTCATTTTGATTTCCACATAAAACACTAGACCATCCCATGAGTTGAGATGGATAAGCAGGGAAGCAGGTGGGTTTCTTACCTTTGTTCCAGTGCTGCAGAATGGGGTCTGTGGGATGGATACAGGGTGCAAACAGTCGGGTGTCCAACAGGATCAGGCACTGTCTGCACTGTGCCATGGTGACTCCACTGGATAACTCAGGGTGAAGTTAACACAGTGGAGTTCCTTTTAGACTTGATGGCCCCTGTTACTTAAATAGTTTCGTTTTTATTTGCAAATGGAACTTTAGAGTATATGAGATTCATCAAGACAAAAAGCTGGGAGGACTGGTGTGTTCCCCACACACACTAATACTTTGGCTGCTGGGAACTGCAGGTGAGAATTGAGTGCTACTGAGAGCCAGAATAGGAATTCTCAGTGGACTTGGGTTGTTGCTCAAGCCCTTTAGTTCCTTGGGCTTAGATTTGAAAATGATTCACATACTCAGATATTTTGTGGCTGTGCTTTATGCAAGGTAAGGCCAGAGCTTTATTATTCTTAAGTTTACTCTGGATTTTTGTACACACTCTAATGCAGTTCAGCTACAAGTCACATTCCTTTGCTGTTTGGGGAATCCCAGAAATGTGCACCAAAATGAGAGCATGTACCTGGCTGTTCACTGTGTGCAGGACTGCAGCTACTTGGGGAGGTAGTGCCAGGTTGTTGGGGCAGGGCTGTGTTCAGTGAGCTGGGATGCTGGATCAGGGCTGTGTTCAGTGAGATGGGATGATGGATGGTGCTGGATCAGGGCTGTGTTCAGTGAGATGGGATGCTGGATCAGTGCTGTGTTCAGTGAGCTGGGATGCTGGATCAGTGCTGTGTTCAGTGAGCTGGGATGCTGGATCAGTGCTGTGTTCAGTGAGATGGGATGCTGGATCAGGGCTGTGTTCAGTGAGATGGGATGCTGGATCAGGGCTGTGTTCAGTGAGATGGGATGCTGGATCAGGGCTGTGTTCAGTGAGCTGGGATGCTGGATCAGGGCTGTGTTCAGTGAGCTGGGATGCTGGATCAGTGCTGTGTTCAGTGAGCTGGGATGCTGGATGGGGCTGTGTTCAGTGAGCTGGGATGCTGGATGGTGCTGGATCAGGGCTGTGTTCAGTGAGATGGGATGCTGGATGGTGCTGGATCAGTGCTGTGTTCAGTGAGATGGGATGCTGGATGGTGCTGGATCAGGGCTGTGTTCAGTGAGCTGGGATGCTGGATCAGTGCTGTGTTCAGTGAGCTGGGATCCTGGATCAGTGCTGTGTTCAGTGAGCTGGGATGCTGGATCAGTGCTGTGTTCAGTGAGCTGGGATGCTGGATCAGGGCTGTGTTCAGTGAGCTGGGATGCTGGATGGTGCTGGATCAGGGCTGTGTTCAGTGAGCTGGGATGCTGGATGGTGCTGGATCAGTGCTGTGTTCACTGAGCTGGGATGCTGGATCAGTGCTGTGTTCAGTGAGATGGGATGCTGGATGCACCAGACCCTTTTCAGACAGATGCCCCAAAATCTGCGAGTTCTGCTCCGCAGTGATTGCTTCTGTCATGTCCCTGAGGTGCCAGCAGGCAGCTGCCCAGCGCACAAGAGCCATGGCTTTAGAGACTGCTCTGTTCCCTCCCCACACCATCACATCCAGCTCAGACTATTCCTTGTGTGGATTCAGCACCTGCTCCATGATCCAGCTGTGCTGCTCTGTGTTTTAAGTTGCCATTGATGATTCAGCTGTCGGGCATTTGTTCTGCTTCCCAGTGCTCCCACAATGACTCAAAATCTTCCTCTCTTTAGTCTGGCCTGTACAATTTTCATTTCCCAGCCAGTTGCTTTCTGAAGGCAACTCTTTAGAGTAAGACTAGTCAGGACAAACAAAAGTTGAGCAGGTTTCCTTATTTTTCTTTTTTTTTTTTTTTATTTTGGGAGGAAGAGGGTTGGGGGGTTTTGGGATTTTTTTTTTTTTTTTTTTTGCAAGTGGCTCTTTGCAAGATTTTTCTTGACAAGGGAAACTTCACTGCTCATTTTTTAAAGCTCTTCTCCTCTCAGACTCTGAACCGGCTCTTATTATTTCAGAGCTTAGAGGCCACAGCTGGCCACGAGGGGACAGGAACATCGAGGAGCTTTGTACAGACATTTGTACACTTGTGTAATATGTAATAGGCCTTTTCACACTTCTGTTGAGCTTTTTACCTGTAACCTTTACTATGTTGTAAATTAAATGCAGATTTTGCCAGGTTGGAGAGTGTAGTGTGTTCGTTCCAGTCTGCCCTGCTACAGCTGAGCCTGCCTGTCGTGCTGTGGCTCATGGGAGGATCCTGCCATGGCAAAGTGTCCTTCTCCCTGCAGGGTTGTCCTTGGGCCACCTCAGGCTGCAGCTCCTAAAGCTGCCCCAGCTGTGACCTGCTCTGCTGCCTCATGCTGCACTTTGGTACACAAGTGACACCTAACAGTGGATTTTGAACAGCGGTTGCTTTTGTTTTCCGTGTCGAGTTTTATCTGGTTCTGGCACAATGCTCTTTGTAAGCTGTACTCCAGAGCCCAGCTCTGCTGCTCCCATTGCTCAGCCTGCTCCTTCAACAGAGCGAGGCCTCGGGCAGGCTGAGGCACCATCCCCTGTCACTGGATCTGCAGCCTGGCCTGGCCTCTGTGGGCTGTCACCCCACCCCACCTTGCTTTGCTCATCAGCCACGGGCTGCTGTGGAACAAAGCCACCACAGCAAGACTTCTGAGTCACCAGCTGTGCAGACTTGCACAAGTGTGTGCTAAAATAAGGAATGCTGGCAGCAGCCTCTGGAACATGTGGCAGCTCCCTACCCTCACGCCTTGCCAGTTCATGTCCACAGGGAGGCCTGGTCTTCATCTGATTTGTGAGGCTGTCCCAGCAGAAGGGAGACCCTCCTTGCTGCAGTCACTGTGGCACAATAAGACTTTCAAAAACACTGCTCTTCACACATCAAGCTTCTCTAGAAAATTTCAAATCACAGGGCTTTTAGTAAACATTGACAATTTTGTCCTGTTTTTCAAGCAAGTTCTCAATGCCAAAATCACCAATTCACATGCAGTGTAGTGTGATCTCGTGCCCTCCTCCTTTTCTCTTGCTCTTGGCCATCACAGCACTCGCTGAGGACTGAGAAATCCTAAGAACGTGCAGAAAACCAAAAGCCAAACACTGCTGGCAGCAGAGGCAGAGCTGTTGGTTTTCACACACTCGTCATACTCTATAAAATCGACTTCCCTGATGGCACACAGGTGATCCACACGGCATTCCTGCTGGCACGGCTCCAGGTCATACCTGGCAGAGTTAAACTCATAGTACAGCTGCAAGTAGTGGGGGTCCCTGGAGATCCTCTGCAGCACCGTCTGCATGGAGCGTGCAGAGCCATCAGGGACCTGGAAGGCTTCTGTCAGCCTGTACTCTTCTTCCCACTCTGGGAACTCCTCCTGCCGTGGTGAGGCCATCTTGTTGGCACGAGTAAGGTTCAAGTAGTAAGTCACCATATCCTGAGGGAGAGAAAAACAGAACTGGGGAGACATCAGGACAGGATTGGCCCTGGAGTGAGACACTAGGTCAGGCTTGGCCCCCACTCCAAGGGCCCAGCTGCCCTTGCCAGGGCTTCCTACCGAGATGGGCACCTGGGGACACCTCAGGTGAGACCCTCCAGAACCCACCCCAAATGGAGCCTGTTTCCTAAGGGGTGAAGGCGTGGCTTTGCTCTGCTTGACTTTGACCTCCAAACATCAGAAGCTTTGAGCCTGGCCTGCCTCAGACATCAGTCAGTTACTATCAACACTGCCCAGCAGGAGAAGCAAGGGCTACACAAGTGTTACTGAGCAAAGTTACCTTCCCAACTGTGAACAAACCGAAGAATCGAGTTTTTCACAGCTTCTGGTTCTCAGTCTCTTGCCCTTTTTCTCTCTGCTTCACTGACTCCCCAGCCTTGCACAGAGTATTTTAGCATTCACTTCTATGCTATAAACATGTAAACAAAGCAACTATATAGAGTTTCATCCACTACGAAGGAGGGCATAAACACCCGTCCTCCACCTCTTGGCAAACCAGAGATGCTGCCCCTACAATTCACCTTAATTCAGATTCACTCCAAGTGCATTATTTTAGCAAGTAGAGGGACACAAATAATTCTTCAGATGGTTTAAAGGTTTTGAAGGGTATCTGACAAGTTTGTTATTACTCTAAGAGTAGTTCTGTGATCCATATTATCTGGGGAGCAAAGCAAGTGTCAAATAAAACTCACTGAGGACATGAAGAACACCACAAAAACTGTCTGACCCTGCCCGGGGGAACTCATCCCAGCAGGATGCACTGGCTGCCAGGGCCATGCTTTGACTCACTGATACCCTGACTGAATCTTTGAGCCAGACACGAGGCTGAAATATCCTGGGTCAGTGTCCTCTCCCACATAGCCACTCAGCTTCTGTGGACTGAGGAATCCTGAAAAGCCTCTTCTGAGTACAGGGGGAATTAAAGGTGTTCCAGAGCTGCAGTGTGGTGAACACAGGGATCCCCTACCAAGACCTGCAGGGTGTCCTGGTCATAGTCGACCACCCGAATCGCAGGGTTGTTGGCTCCATTGCTCACTCCAGGTAATGTTGTTTTCCAGGGAGTCACTCCAGGGGCCAAGAACATGACATTGATTGGTGTACCTTCACAGAAATGCAAAACAAACTGTGACTGGAGACCACGGCTTGTCCCACACCCTGTCCCCATCACAGTGAGCACCTGGAGCAGATTGCACTGCCGACAGCACCTTTGCCACCAGCTCCCAGTACCACCACACACACAAAGATTAACACGTGGAACAATACTGGGGACTGAGCACAGGGCTGCTGCAGCCAGGAATGGGCTCTCCAATGCTGGCAAGGGCTCTTGCAGTGAGGGTGGCCAGGGAACCACGCTCAGCAAAGATGTTTAACCAGAGCATCCCACACACACACAGATTCGGCACTGCTCCCTCAGCAATGCCCAAACCCCTCAAGAGGGAGCAGGCAAGAAGCTGCCAGGCATTGAGGCGAAACAGCAATATTTGAGGGTGAATAGGAAGGAGGGCAGGAGCTACGGACTGGGGGCAGAGATGAGAACCACTGTTGCCTCTTGTTGCCCAAAGCATGTCAGATGCTTTTGCTGGCTTCTTAGCTGCTTTCAGCCAACAGCCACTAAAAACTCTCATGGACAGTGACTCTGAGAGCTGTCAGAGCTGTCACACAGGTGTTGGGTGACCAGAACAGGTACCTGTGGGGCTGTAGAACATGCGAAAGCTGTCCGTGTGATGGTGCCCAAAGAACTGGGCAGCGATCACGCTGTGGTGCTTCTGCACGATTCCCAGGTACCGCTCGTTAAAGCCCCTCCGGAACCAGGGCTTGCCCCGTTTCTTCTCGAAGAAGCCAGGAGGGACGTGCCCCACGATGTAGACCTACAGAAGCAAGAGCTGTCCTGAGCAGAGAGCCCACACCACCCATGGAGCACCAGCCAGCTGCACCCAGAGGGAGCAGAGCAGGAAGAGCTTCCAGGCTGGGGAGAAGCCCAGGTTGTTGATTCAGTCTTTTTAATACCATTTCATCTGCTCTAGAGGCGTTGGTCAGTGTTTCTTCCAGCCACTGGAACTGCCCCCCAGGATCCTCCTCACCAGCTGTCTCATCATTCTGGTCATAGTACAGGTTGGTGTTGAGGACAACTATCCGACCCCTCATCCCTGGGCCAGGCAGCTTCTCACTGTAGAAAGCTCCTTAAAAATGCAACCAACAGAGGAAGAGCTGGAGATCTGCTCACATTGGTGGCTGTGATCCCAGATCCCATTGGTTCCACCTCTCTGTTCTCCTTAGCAACAGCCACAGCAGGGTCAGTGCCTGGGACAGTGCCCTGACCACTCCAGGATGTGGATTTGGAGTGACTCTTCCCTGTGTGTCTCTTGTCATTCTCGTGCCTCTCCCAGTGAAGGGAGACCTGAATGGGTACAATGGGCAGCATCAGGAGCTGGGCAGCTCTGGAGAGCCCTAGCACTGCCTGCCCCAGCTGCCACCTTTAAAGATGTATTCCTCCCTCTGCAGGTCACCACTCTGCATTCTTTCCAGTAACTTGATAATGGCAGAAGAGACTAAAGTATAAAACAATTTCTCTTCTTGGAAGCAGAGCTCCAAGACAGAAATCAGCATTAAATTGGACCCCACCTCTGCAAATTTTCTATGAATATTGCTGCTCTGAGCATAGAAGCAAGGAAAACTGTTCATGGTATTCTCCTACCCCTCCTCATATCCCCAGCATGCTTTAAACACGAGCCAGTGGTGCCAGACCTGCTCTGAAGAGAGGAAGGGAGGCATCACTCAGCCAGGGCTGCCACAGCTCTGCTGTTTGGTTGTAGATCCTGTGCTCCTTCCCAGGAAACTGATTCTTGGGGTGGAAGTCATGATTGCCCATCGCTGCGTAGACCTTGGTGCCTGGAGACAGAGCCGAGGAGGCGCAGGGGAGGTCAGTGCTGCAGAGCTCCTCCGAGCTCCCCGAGGCACTCCCAGCCTTGGGAGCAGAGCTTTGCCAAGGCCAGCCACCCTCTGCCCCGGGGTGACACTGCCCAGGGCACCACACGGCTCCGACCCGCCTTTGGGACAAGCCACCCACAGCCAAGTGACTGAGCTGTCACCAGCAGTAACGCTCCTTGCCCCCTGCTGACACAGGTTATGTCTGAGGGTTTCCTGCAGCCTTTCCTGCCTTCAGTACTAACGACAGAAACCTTTCCTTTCCTCTCTCCTCAGTGAGCTAACCTGAAACATGAGTGCATCAATGCTGTATGGCACGGCAGAATTGAGGCCACCAAACCAAGTCCCACTGCCCACAGCCCTTCTGTGCCTTTCCCTGTCCCAGTTCTGTCATTTCTCCATCCTGGTTAACCCTTCCCATGAGTCTCTATGCCCCTCTCCCCTTCTCATCCCCTCAAATCCTACCTGGAAATGTCTCTTTTATCAGAGAAGTCAGGTTTGCTATTATGTGCAGAACCTTTTCTTCTCCGAGCTGCTCATTGGGGACATGGGGAGTGTCATCTCTAGAAAAAGAGAAGCAGCACAGTCACTGTCTGGGACCAACAGGGCCTGTGCTTAAAGCAATGAGCAAGGCAGAGAACTCCTCAACTCCTCTCTCTGCCTCCTAGAAGAGAAAGTTTAAGCTTTTAGGTGCAGAAGTCAGTGCTATGTTGACTGGCCAAGACACTGAGGGAGTCTCAAGAAATTGCTCACAGGGAAAATGAGCTCCACTCCAAACTTGCCAGAGTCGAGGAGTGTTCAGACAACACTCTCAGGGATGCACCGGGTGGCATTGCTGGGGTGTCTGTGCAGGGCCAGGAGTTGGAATCCATGATTCCTGTGGGTCCCTTCCAGCTCCGGCTATTCTGTGATTCCAGGATTCACTTCACCTGAAACTCCTGTGCACAAGGGCATGAAGGGGAGGCTCTCTCTGCCTAGGCAGCACTAAAGTTGCCTGGAAACATCGCAAGAGTCAGCACTTTGCAATCTGAGGGCATTTGATCTGCAATAATGAGGCAGAGCCGTTTGCACAGCTGTGATCACCATGAAACAAGGAAATGCCTCTAGTAAGGCAGCAGTCTAGGGCTGCTCCATGTCTGTGTTTGCATTAACATGCTTACGGTATTTGTAAATGATGCTGGGCTGTCCACAAGCCCACTGGAGAGAGAGAACATTCAAAATCATGTCAGAGGACTGGGGAAAATTACTTGAGGGAAAAAGAATACTTAACATAAGGTCACAAGAACCAATAACTACATCTAAGTAGGAACAGATTATCTGCAGGGACAGAAAATGAAAACATGGGACAGGTAACAGCCCTGCAAACTGGAACTGGAGGTTACAGCAAGTTGAGGCTGCACTATCAGAAGAAGGACATATACACCATCACCATGCAAAATGAAGCTTTTACCATCTGTAAGTGCTATTGAGGCTTCCCATAGGACAGGGGACCCACCCCTAGAAACCATCCTCCACTGGGGAGGTTCCTCTGACTCCTAAAGCAGAACTGCCCCTTCTTGAGACAGGTCTCCCAGGCGCCTCATCGCAGCCAGAAGAAATGCTGCAAGCTGGTTTGCAGTGCTCTCCTCCCACTGCTGGGCCCGGCAGCGCCGGATGCACGGACACACAGCCCGCCGCTCCTTCCGCTGCGCATCCCAGGAACTCGGACTCAGTGTGGGAGCAGACACGGCCGGACAGGACGCACAGAGGACGGACAGCGAGCTGGGATCCTTCTGTCACCTCGCTGCCACGAGCGTCTTGCCAGTGTCGAGCGCGCTCGCTGGCGTTGTGCTTTCCCCCAAGCCCTTGTTTTGCATGACGAGGCACGCTCTCCCCTCTCCTTTTCAAAGCGGGGCCCACGGAAAGAGCCCCGACACACCGCGAGCTCCGTGCGGGCTGCACTGCCCGTCTCCCGCCCAGCCCTGGGGTCCCTCGGGTGTCCCTGGTGGCTCTCACCCGGTCCAGAGCACGAAGTCCGGCTTGGCCAGGCGGCCCCGCATGGCCCGGGCGGCCGAGCGGAGCAGGCTCCAGGGCGCGTCGCACAGGTAGCTGCCCCACGGCCCGGCGGGCCCGGCCCGAGCGCCGCCCGAGGGGCACGGCCGTCCCGCCGCCGCCGCCGCCTCGTACCCGGGGTCCCAGTGCAGGTCCGTGAGGTGCCAGAACCTCCCGGAGCCGCCGCACGCACCGGGCAGAGCCACGGCCAGTAGGCAGAGCAGGAGCAGCACCAGGAGCTGGCCCCTGGGCTGCATGGCAGACACCGCCGGCCTCACCTGGGCCCCGCCCTCACCTGTGCTCGGCCCTCACCTGTACTCGGCCCTCACCTGTGATCGGCCCTCACCTGTGATCGGCCCCGCCCTCACCTGTGCTCGGCCCTCACCTGTGCTCGGCCCTCACCTGGGCCCCGCCCTCACCTGGGCCCCGCCCTCACCTGTGCTCGGCCCTCACCTGGGTCCCGCCCTCACCTGTGCTCGGCCCTCACCTGGGTCCCGCCCTCACCTGTGCTCAGCCCTCACCTGTGCTCGGCCCTCACCTGTGCTCGGCCCCGCCTTCACCTGTACTCGGCCCTCATCTGTGCTCGGCCCTCACCTGTGCTCGGCCCCGCCCTCACCTGTGCTCGGCCCTCACCTGGGCCCCGCCCTCACCTGGGCCCCGCCCTCACCTGTGCTCGGCCCCGCCCCTCGGCCCCGCCCCCTCATCCGTGCCAGGCCGGGCAGCGCCCGCTCTCAAAATGGCGGCGGCGGCGGCGGCGGCTTCCCCGCGGTCTCCTCCTATTGGACGGAGCCGGAAGGCGGAGGGACGCGATTGGCTGCCGGCCGGCAGAGCGGCGCTCCCGGGTTGGGCGGCAGGCGGCGGCGCGCGGCGGGCGGCGGCGGCAGTCCCGGAGCGGCGCCATGTGGAGCGGGCACGGTGCGCGGGGCCGCTCCGGGGGAACCCCCACCCTCCGCGGGGGCTCGCTTCCCGTGATGGCGGCAGCGCTGGGGAAGGGGGTTGTGTCCCCGCCACCGCGTCACGGTGCCTCTCTCTCCCCCCTTAGGGAACTTCGACGGCGGGTACGGCAGCATGGGCGGCGCGGGGCTCCCGGGCGGCTACACGCAGTCCCCGGGCGGGTTCGGGTCGCCCGGCGGCGGCCAGGCGGAGAAGAAGCAGGTAGGCCGGGCGGGGGCCGCGGGGCGGGGCCCGGGCCCGGGCCCGGCTCTGACGGCCCCTCCGCCCCTCGCAGCGGAGCCGCACGCAGAACATCGTGCCCTGCACCGTGTCGCAGCTGCTGGCGGCCGAGCAGGTCGACGACACCTTCCGGATCTGCGACGTGGAGATCTCGCAGGTGCGCGCCGGGGCGGTCGCGGCCGGGGCGCAGCCGCGGCCGGCCCGAGTGACCCGTCCTCCTCCGCCGCAGGTCACCGTCGTGGGCATCGTCCGGCACGCCGAGAAGGCGCCCACCAACATCCTCTACAAAGTGGACGACATGACGGCAGCCCCCATGGACGTCCGGCAGTGGGTTGATACGGATGTAAGCATTGTATTTGCTATGAACAGGCTTCTTTAGCAGCTTTGGGGAGCAGAGGGTGGAGAAAAGCTGTAGAATTATACAGTGGCTCGGGTCATTGATGAACACCAGCTCCCTGCTTCTCACAGAGCTTTTTGAATCCAGAAGGTGTGGCTTTTCTGGAAAGTATTTTAGGGATAACATGTCCCTGAAATCAAAGGGAGATCCTGCTGTAGCAGAGATCACTGGTGGTGTATATGACTGTCTGCCTGTTGGGTATAGCTGAGTTCACTTGAACAGTTTTGGGAGGGTAATCATGCAGAAGTTTAGCTTGACATAGGAATGCACATGGTTTGTGCTTCCTTGAGATGAGCCTTCTTTGCTTTCTTGTGGCATTTGAGAAATGGAAACATGAAACAGCAAACCTCTGGTTTTTCCCTGTCTGTTAGGAGGCAGGAGGTGAGAATGTTGTGGTACCTCCAGGAACTTATGTTAAAGTGGCTGGTCACCTTCGGTCCTTCCAGGTAAGGTCATGTTACCTGTGTGTGAGTCTTGTCGGACTTGTAGCACTTCATGTACCACATGTAGTTTAAATATTCAAATAATGGTATATGTGCATTAAGGCAAGGTGCAGTTAATTCCCAGCTGGTTAGAAAGAGGAGTGACTTTGTCTCCATTGTCTTTCAAAATCACATCTCTCCCCCACTGCTTGCTTGCTTGCTTCCAGTGGCATGGGGGGGATCAGAAGGGTCAAAGTGAGAAAACCCATGAGTTCAGGTAAAAGCAGTTTAATAAGTAAAGCAAAACAAGGAATTCATTCCACACCTTGCATGGGCAGGCAGGTGTGCCTCTTCCTCCTTCTTTCACCAGTTTTATAACTGAGCATGACACTGGCTGGTCTGGGTTCTCCTGTGGGGCAGTGGGGGTCCCAGCTGTTTCCCCTCACAGCTCCTTGTCCCCTCCCAGCCTTACACTGGTGGAGCTGTGTGAGAAGCAGGAAAGCCCTTGGCTCTGTGCAAGGGTTGGTGAGCAATGACTAAAACATCCCTGCGTTACCAACGCTGTTTCCAGCACAAGTCCAAAACCAGCCCATGCTGCTGTACCCCAGCCAAAACCAACACAAGATGTAGGTCAGAACGTTTTGAATGAGCTGCATGCAGAGAAGCTCTCTCCCCACTGCTGTCCCACACTCCTGGAGGAAATGGCTGGGTTGGCTGTTAGGCATCTTCGTGCTGCTGTGCTGTAAATTGTTTTCTTTGTTTTGTGTTTGGGTTTGTTTGTTTTTTTCCCTCTGAAAGAATAAGAAGAGCTTGGTAGCATTTAAGATCATGCCTCTGGAAAATATGAATGAGTTCACCACACACATACTGGAAATTGTCAATGCACATATGATCCTCAGAAAAAATCTTATGGTACGTACGAAGACCCTGATTTTATTGTGACCCTTCCTGGGTGACTGGTGATCTCACAAAGAGGGACCTTTCACTGGGAAAATTCCCTCATTTTGGGGCTGGAAAGCTTAAAGCGGGGCAACACTGAAGGTGTAACAGGAGTCCTGGCTTCCTTGCAGAGAGATTGCAATCCACTTCCATAAGAAGCTATTTTTACTTACTGGCTTAGAAATAACAGTGAGTCTTGAACTCTGCGGGCTTGGGCAGCCTGGGTAACCACAGCACTTTTATTCTCCTAATTCCAGTCAGCATCAAGAGTGCCACAGTCATTTTCCTCCAGTGGGATAAGTGACATGGGGGGCTACGGAGGAGGTGGCAGCCTGCCAGTGAACGGGCTCACGGCGCACCAGAGCCAGGTGGGTGCCAGCAGCTCTTCTGGGAGCACAGCAGTGGCAGCAGAGGCTCCTCCAATGTGATCTAGTGTGGTTCTTGCTCATCCAGGTGCTGAATTTGATCAAAAGCTGCCATGTCCCAGAGGGGATGAGTCTACAAGACTTGAAGCTCCAGCTCCACAGTATGAGTATGTCAACGATCAAGTAAGTGTGTAGAAATGAAGGATGCTATGGAAATCCAGGCAGTCCTTCCAGAGGCAGAGAGAACAGTGGACAAACCCACTCACCTGTGAATCAGGGTGGGTAATTCAGGTGGTCCCAGCAGCATAGGAGCCAGAGCTTTTGAAAGGTTCACTACCCTGAATGAGCTGTTGCCAGTTGATTTGCTCCTTCTTTTCAAAACAACCCGTTTATCAGTTCAGTGGCAATGTACTGCAGTGCCTCAGTAGCATTTCTCCTGTTCAGAGACTGCCTTGCTCTCTGCACACTGATAAAAATCTAGGAATAGTCTCTTCTATTCTACTTCACTGTCTCTTACAACATCTTGAGGTGTGAAAAAGGAGTCATTAGCTTCCATGACGTTTGTATGTGTGGATGCCAGCCTGGTCAGGGAGACAGAAATGGCAGTCATTTCTCACAGTGGCTTGTGAGAATTTTTAGGGAGCTGTAGGAAGGTAATAACTTGTTAGTCTAAACAATATGCAGGTGGTGTTTTTCCACCTTGCTTTTCTGTTCCTCTCAAGGACAGTGTGTGACAAAGATGCTTTTATTAATTAACCAGTCAAATAGAATGTGTCATGTCGGTCTGTTTAAACCAAAGTTTCCCTTTCATTAAGGCCTTCTTTTACTCCTTCTCACGCGGTGTCCTTGTCTGTTCTTGTGTCATTCTTGGGCCAAGGGTGACATGTACGTTCTGTCCCCTCTGGAGCAGAGTGGTGGGTACTACCTATGAAGTGCAGAGCGGTGACTCAAGCAGAGTCTGAGCTTCAGGGGGAGCACACTGCCATAGCTTTGGAGAAACTTCTTGTGTCACTTACACTGCCCACGGGACAAGAGCTTCCCTTGGCAGCTGCCCAGAGGGAACTGTGGGGATGGGGTCTGTAAATGGGAATCCCCTGGCAGAAAGGTGGTGACTTGCCTCCCTTTGCTAACTAATTGCTAAGTAGTTACCAGCTGTGGGGTTTTTCTTCAAGGCAAGCTGTGGAATTCCTCAGCAGCGAGGGACACATCTACTCCACGGTGGATGATGATCACTATAAGTCAACAGATGCCGAGTAAAGTTCCTTCCATCTGATTTTAGTTCCAAGCAAATGTTTGTCCGTGTTTCAAGATAGCTTGCTGAGCTCTGCTACATGGAGGGTGACGTTTGCTCTTTGTGGGAAGTGCTGGTTAATGCCAACTCCTTGGAATTCAAGGATGAGCAGAACGTGTGTGATTCTGGTAAATGGACCTGAGTCTGTGCTGTGACCATGTGACTGAAAGCATGAACAGACATGGGAAAACTGAACTCCTCAAAGCTTGAGAGCTTTCACTTTGTTCTGGCTCCTTAGAGAGTGCCTGTTAGAAAGAAGAGCCTCTATATTATTTGTCCTTTATTTCTAGAGCTGTTTCTCCTAGCTCAGCTTTCATTCCATTTTCCTCACAAAGTGGATAGCTAAGAGTAATCTTCCACTAATGTACAGTAATCATGAGAAGATGTTTTTATTGTTTAGTTTGTGCACTTAAATCTATATTTGTACTAGAGCTGATCTTGTTAACTAGAGCTTTTGAACTTTTCCAATAAAATGTTAACTTGGGGCATCTTGCATCACGTATGACTCTAGAGGTTTCTCTGCCTTGAAGAAGAAAACTGTTTAACAAAACCTGGGGATAAAAGCACAGCTCATACTTTCAGTTTACCTATTCTTATTTTTTTCCTTAGCTTTTTACTTTGAAGGTTCAAACTGAAGTGAATGTCTGGCCAGTAAGAAATTAAATAATTGTACTACTGAAGAACACAACGTGTATCAGTGTTCCAAATAGGGCCAGAACCATTCTGCCACCAAAACAGACTCCCCAGGGAAGGGGTCATGGCCCCAAGGCTGCCAGAGCTCAAGAATTGTTTGGACAACACACTCGAGCTCAGGCTGGGATTGTTGGGCCAGCTGGACTCAAGGATCTCTGTGGGTCTCCTCCAGCTCAAAACATAAGACACACATGCTGTGCTTTTAGCTGAAGCTCAAATGAATTACACCATGTGAAACAAGACTTTAGTCTTTAAACCATTTTTAAAGCGTAACAGAAAAACAGGATATAGGTTGATAGTGGTGGTGGACCGAGATGGAGAGAAAGGCTGGAAAACAGGATATAGGTTGATAGTGGTGGTGGATTGAGATGGAGAGAAAGGCTGGAAAACAGGATATAGGTTGATAGTGGTGGTGGACCGAGATGGAGAGAAAGGCTGGAAAACAGGATATAGGTTGATAGTGGTGGTGGATTGAGATGGAGAGAGAGGCTGGACTGATGCTCCAGCCTGTCCCACCCTGGCCGCCCCTGGAGCACACCCCCGGTGTCCCAGCCCGCCCTGGCCCTCCGCGGCAGGGCCAGAGCGAGCGGAGGTGCCGTGAACAGGGCGGGCAGCAGCCGGAGAAGGGCGGTGTCCGAGCAGCCCTCCCACCGTCCGAGCGCCCGGGCAGCTCGCTCGGGCCAGGCGGGCCAGGGCTGGTGGGCAGGGGCTGTGGAGGGACGCGCGAGTGCGGGGCTGCAGGGCTCGGGGTGCTGTGCCCCGCTGCAGCGGAGCCGCTGCGGGACACGTGCGGGGCTGCGGCCGGGAGGAGCGGCCCGGAGCGGGGCTGCGGGCGCGGGCCCGGAGCGGAGCCGGGGCTGCCGGCCCGGGGCGGGCCCACGGCCCCGGGGCGGGCCCTGGCAGGGAGTGGGGCCGGCTCGTGCCGGCGCCGCCAGCGCCGGTTCCGGGCCCGGCCGTGGGGCCCCGATGTCTCCGCGAACTGCCCCGCCGCGGTTCGGGCCGCTGCAGTTGGCGCTGGCGGCGGCGGGGACGGCGGCGGCCACCCTGGACCTGTGCATGGACGGGTGGGTGGCGGCGGGGTACGCGCGGCGCGGCCACCCCGGCTGGGCCGCGCTGTCGCTGTCGCTGCTCGCCGCCGCCTCAGCCGCCGCCCAGGCCTGCAGCTGGCTGTGGCTGCGCTCCGACCCGCCCGCCCTGCGCCCCGCCGTGCCCGTGGCGCTGCTCGCCGCCCTCCACCTCCTACAGCTCGGCTTCTTCTTTAGGTACGGCAGCCGCGCACCGAGTTCCCCGGGCGTCCCCCGGCCCCCGCTCCGCCCCAGCCTCCCCCGGGTGCCCGAGGGTGGACCCCTGTCCTGCCCTACCCTCCCTGGGTGCCCCCGGCTCCCCGCGGTGCCCGGCCCTCAGCAGCCGGCTCTCGGCCCCCGCCTGCCGCCGGGCGTGGCGGTGAGCGGTGCCGCGGCCGGGAGGGCCGAGGCTCCCGCGCAGAGCGGCCCGGCCCCGGGCTGGAGCCGCATGAAGGCTGTCGGTGGGAGCGAGGGAAGTTTCCCTCGGGCTCTGCTCTGCCTCCCGGTGCTGTTGCCGCTGCCCTCTAAACAAACGGAACAGCGCCCCGAAACCTCGTCACGGCCTCGGTGCTGCCGGCAGTTGAGGGGAGCAGCGCGGCCGAAGCGGGGGAAGGGAATAATCCAGGCAGGTCCGCTGAGGTCGATGGTCAGTTTTCTACGCTTGCACTTCACTCCCATGGCTGGGCATCGTGTGGCTGCTGTGGTGTGTGGTTTGGGCAGGGGGAAGGAGGGGTTTGGACACAAATCAGTGGGGTTTGTTGTCCTGACAGGGGTCATTGAGCTGGCAGGGCAGCGTGGGGATCAGGGTGTGTGCTCTGCATGGCTCCTCACCACAGCTGGTCCCCACACAGGTGCATCTATGCCCTGAAGGTGGGCTGGAGGGTGTGCTGGGCGAAGGCACAGGAGGAGGATGAGCAGAGACACATGGCCTTCCTCTCGCACGACATCAGCATGCTGCGTCTCTTCGAGACCTTCCTGGAGAACACCCCGCAGCTCACCCTGCTCCTCTACATCATCCTGCGGACAAACAAGGCTGAGCTCTCCCAGGGTGAGGGGTCTGGGGCCAAGGGAGGGGGATGCAGGGGTGCAGGCTTGGGGGCAGAGTGGGCTCAGGTGGGGCAGATCAGAGGGGCTGTCCAGGGGCTAGAGGACCCAGCAAGACACTTGCAGTGTCATTCTGCTCCCATGTCACTCCTTCCTTTGACATGTCACGCTATAGGGTGGACCCCTGTCCTGCACTCCCATGCCCCAATGGACTGTGCTGGGCCCGGGGTGGGGGGGTTGAAGCTGTGGGACCATTGTCATTCTCTTATGTACCCCAGGAGAGGCGGAGGGTCAGGTGAGAAGTCAGGCACCTTCTGGGGAGTAGGGAGGTGCTGATCTTGGTATGGGTGGAGCACAGGCTGCTGAGCAGGGGCTGTGGTGCCCTTCCCGGGGTGGGGAGCAGGTGTCACTGCAGAGAAAGGGGGAGCCCAACAACGTGGGAGCCAGCACTCACCTGCCTGTGTGGGCTGAGGGCTTCCATGCCTGGGAGATGGGCTCTGCAGAGCTGTTCAATCCCAGCATTTCTTCCTCATCTTCTGAGCAAGGCCGGGCACCAGCCTCCTTGTCCTCGGGGAGAGCAGAAGGCCAGGGGAGAGATGCAGGTGCTGATGCTCTGACCCTGACAGAGCTGCTTTGTGACCTGGGGGGGAAACTCATTTTAGCAGTGCTGGGCAGAGAGAGGTTTGAGGCAGGCTGGGCCACCCCTTGATCCCCCCTCAGCATTTTCACCTCTGTGTTTGCAGGCCTGGGGATGGGCAGCGCGTTCCTGTGCGTGTCCTGGTCTCTGCTGGACTACCACCAGTCCCTGCGCTCCTTCCTACAGGACAAGTACGAGCTGAGCCTGGCCTCTTCCGTCGTCTACTTCCTGTGGAACCTCTTCCTCATCTGCCCCCGCATCCTGGCGGTCGCCCTCTTCGCCCTGCTCTGGCCCTACGGTGTGGCTGTCCACTTCGCACTGGTGTGGCTGGCCATGTTCCTCTGGGTCAGCCTGCAGGGCACGGACTTCATGGAATCACACGGCCCCGAGCAGCTTTACCGGGCCATGGTGGCTGTGATCCTCTACTTCAGCTGGTTCAATGTGGCGCAGGGCAGGACGCTGTACCGCAGCATCATCTACCACGGCTTCATCCTGGTGGACAGCACGCTGCTGGCCCTGGCCTGGCTCTGGGGCCGGGCTCCCTCTGAGGAGCACTCATACCTCCTCGCCGTGGTCTCCGCAGCCCTGCCCTGCTACCTGCTGGGGCTGGGGCTGAGGCTCACCTACTACAAGTGGCTGCACCCCAACGTGCAGGTGCAGCAGGAGGGCAGATACGACGAGGTGGATGCCAATGGAGGGAGTGATGGGGTGGAGTTTCGCTCGTTTTTGGAACCAGACCTTGTCAACAGGCGGATGCAGTGGCTGGCCCAGACCCACTTCTCCTTGTCCCAGCCGGCACAGCAGCACATCCTGAATGGGGCTGCTGCTGTGGAGTCTGCTGTCTGAGGGCAGCTCCTCTAAAGGGACACGAGGGGGGAGGTAGACTTGTTGGTGTGCCCCTGGTTGTGCCCCCCAGGCTGTTGTTTTGGACAGCTGGAGGGAGCTGGCAGAAACCAGGCGTGATGTGGAAACACCCGATGAGTCCCATGGCACTCAGCATGGCTCCCACAGCTGTACCCTCAAGGAAAGCCACAGTGTTTGTGTTGAGTCCAGCACATCGTGGCAAATGGCTGCACTGCTCTGTCAACTTTTCTTGTTATTTATTACTAGATTTTTCAAAAAAGAAAAACGAAAACAAGAGCACTGGTTTATTTTGTCTGTGCCTGCTGCTGCCATTGCTGTGCTGGGATATGGGTGGTGGGGCAGGGAGAACCTGTTTTCTCCGTGGTTGTGGCTATCTGACCTTTCTGTTTCCAGCCAGGATTTTCCTCCTTGTGTTAGTTTTGGTGTTAAGGTCAAAGCTCACCTGCTATCACTGTATTCCGAGAGGGCTGGGGAAGGAAGCCTGTGCTGGGAGGAGTGGCTGCAGGGTGGCTCAGGGCTTCCAGCTTATTACGGACACCTCCTGCTCCCTTGGCTGCCATTCCCACCAGCACAGCCTGGGCAGCGCTCCCAAGGCCACGACCAGGCTGGAGTTGGCCACAGCATTTCTCAGCCATTGGTGGCTGTTGGTGTGGTCAGCAGCAGGGTCAGTGCTGTGCCAGCTCCTGGGCACAGACACCCACCACTCCCCAGGTGGGGCTGCCTCCACCCAGCTCAGTGGCCAAACCCAGGCAGGCCCCAGAGCAGCCCCTGCCCTTTGGCTGTTGCCCAGCTGGCAGCTGTGGCACATCCTGGCTGCCCGCAGCACTGACCTTTGGCTCCTTCCCCCCATCTCCATCACATCCCTCCCAGCAGCCCATCCCAGGAGGAAACTTCCGTACCCGGGAAGGCATCTGGATGCAGCTGCAGGAGCAGCTGAAATGCTGCTTCGCAGCTGCTCCTGTTAGAAGCTCAGCCCTGCCCAAGGCCAGCAAGCACAGGGTGGGAGAGGGGAGTTGCCTTGTGCAAAAGCGAATGGGAAGGGAACGTTTTGTGCAGGAAGCACCTTGTGCCTCCCCTGGGCACCTCAGGCAGGGCCCAGGAGCAGGTGCCTGCCCCGCTGGCTCCCCAGGACTCCCCAGGAGCATGGGGGTTCTGGTGGCTGCACTGTGACCTGTGGCACCCTGAATGCTCCTGGTGCTGCCAAGCCTGGCTCGGGCTGTCACAGGGGCAAGGACTGACATGGGGGCAGAGAACAGGCTGATGCACTGACTATAGAAAATAAAGACTTTATTTGTTTTCCAGTTCACAGGACAGCTCCCATTACAGACCATGAACAGGCAAAGGCCCCACAGCCAGCAGCACCTGAGATCGCCCCTCGCAGCAGAGCAAAAGAGGTGCTGTGGGCTCCAGGGGTCCTACTGCTTCCCACCAGTGCCAGCACAGACATCTCCCCAAGGGCTCTTGGAGGCAACTAATATTAGTGGATCAGGTGGTTTTTAAAGCCTCTCTGGCTGTGTTGAAGCTGAAGGGGAAGCCAGCAGCACTCAGATCAGCTCAGGTGCTCTGGGCCTGCAGGCTGACTGTCCTTCAGGTGTTCAGGTTTGCTCTCCCATTACCCCTGACCTGACTGTAGCTGAACTGGTGACAGACACAGGAGAAAATCAATGCTTGGATAGAGATGCTGTTCTTGCCTCAGAAGAGACAGGAAAAGGCTTAAATTCAGCCAGTAGAGGAAAAAATAAAATAGCCAGGTCACCCCTTTATTAACAAACACAGAAATGTACCATCAACCTGCTGTTATAAAAGTACTTTACATACATTCAAGGAAACATCATATAAATACCAGTATGAAATGTCAGTGGCTGCGAGTTCCACACTCAGCTAAAATTTTACCAACATCTTAAAATTTCCTTAAAACATTTGAAGTAAACAAACACAAAGCACAGCCAGCTGCCAGGCAGCTCAGGCCTGCAGGTCCAGCACCTGCTGCCAGTGCCTGGGCAAACCCAGCCCCTCTCCAGCACGGCTCTGCTCAGCTGCTTCTGATGGGAGCGAAGCACGTGGGCTGCTCGGCCGTGCCGGTGGTAGGAGGTTAAGGCACAGGTTTTAATCCCAAATTCAGCCAGCTGGAGTACGAGATATGCTTCCAACAGGCTGCTGCACAGGCTTGCACAGCTCCCCAACCTGCTCACAGGAGACCTCTGGATGGGCTGAGGGATGTTCAGCATCAGCACAGACTCTTCTGTGGCTACAACTGAGTCCTGATCCTCTGGTGACATTTCCAACCCTGGGAGCAATGAGGCTGCTCCTCACCACAGCTCTGGCACTTCACAGGGACCCCAGAGGAACTGGACTCTATGGACCCAGCAGAAGGCAGCTGGAGCTGCCTCAGCTGCCTTGGAACAGGTGAACACAGGTGAACACACCTTGGCTCTCCATTTGGTGTAGACGGAGAGCATCCCTGGGTCCTGCTCCCCTTTCCAAATCCACTGCTGAGCACTCCCAGCACAGCCTGTTTGCCCCCCTGGCTCTGCTGGGCCAGCAGCCCCCAGGGCAGCCAAAAACCTTTCCCTCTGCTGATCTTCCCAGTGACACCCACAGAAGACTCCTCAGATTTTCCTCATGGGATAAGCAGCTCCCACACAGACAGCATGTTCCTTCTCCAGAGCTCCCGGGGAAATACACAGACCCAGTATCCACCTGGGATCAGAGCACAAGGCTAACACCTGGCAAGGAGCCGAACAGAAAGCAGATTACTCCTGACTCCAGTGACCACCCTGGAGAAAGAGAATCACCTTTGATTCCAATTTAATTAATGTAAAAAAACAAACAAAACAAAACAAAAACAAACAAAAAAACCACCAACCAAACCCAACGGGAAACTGGAGCTGGTATGTGAAATAGACCTCCCAGGTCCAGTCCCTGACCACCAGGTATCCAAACCCCTGCCTCTAGGCACCTTCTGCCCCACGGTCACTGGAGCTGGTCCAGGAACAGATGCTCCCTGGGCACAGCAGAGCCTGTGCAAAGCTGGCCCAGCAGCTCCCCCTGCACTGATGGAAATTAACCCTCAGTAATTAAAGCCATGAAAGGAATGCAGCAAACACATATGGGCACAGCAAATGGGTCAGTGTCCTCCCTGCAGTGACTTTCAGCCCAGGCTCCCGATGGCTGACGTGGGGCTGATGACCACGATCTGGAGGGGTCTGGGTGCAGCCACAGGTCTGGCTCTGCAGGAGCAGCAGCAGCAGGTTCTGGGACACAGCACACACCTCTCCTCAGGGCACCTGCTGATCTGGTGCCATCAGGGTACATGGGGGAGACCACCAAACACAGCCTGAGTTGGCACAAGACCAGCCCCTGTGCCAGCCCCAGTCCCTAGCTGGCTGTTCCTGGCCAGGGGAGCTGCAGGTCACTGACTCCAGCCTCTGCTCTGAGACAGCTGCAGAAAAATCAGCATCACCATCCCTCCCAAGTGCTCCATGCTGCCAAGTCACAGTGTCTTAGAAAATTAAGTCCCTCTTAATAAGGTATTGGTTTGTCACTATGTAGTTAGGCTAATGCAAGGAATATAAGAAAATTGAATCTGATTCTACTAAAAGGAACTTACAAATAGGGTCAGGAACACAGAGGTGAAGGTTATAACATAGCTAGAGCCTTCTCTGCAACATTCATGAGGATTTAGGAATTTGATTATTCCTAGTCCAGGTGAGGACTCAGTTCACATCTGAGCAGTCTGCACCAGTCTGCTGTACCTGATGTTCACAGGCGATTTCATTTTTCTTTGCAGGGAAAATCTGTGGGATCTACAGTCCAGACCAAAGCTGGAATCCAGTGATCTCCTGCTGGCTAAAAGGGCTTCTGCACACATTGACTAGAAGCCACTGGGATCAACTCAGAACACCAATACTTGCCTCTACAAGGAACCACATATCCCAGAAGCATTCCCTTACCTTTATATTTTCCAGTAATCCCACACTGAGGAAATAACATAAGGACATTGTAATAAATTAACTGTTTTGAACACCCAGGGAAGGAGGACACATTTTACAGCAATAGAGGTATTTTTGACATTTTCATTAACATTTCCTATGAAAAAAACCATAGCTCTTCGGCTTTGCAAAACAAGGGAGGTTTAAGCTCTGCCATCAGCTTTTTCCTATAAAAATAAATTTTTGTGTTTACTTGGGTTCTACAACTAAGCTGAATAGAAAGAAGAAGGCTCTTACACATAAATCTGCTGTTTTATGGCCCCTCCCTCTGGAGGCACCTGCCAGAGGCATTCAGCTGGCTCTGTAAGTCCCTTCTGCAGACAAGCTCTAGCTCTGCTGAGTCTAGGGCTTCTTCACAGGACACCTCTGGACTTGGCAGGGCCCGTGCTCCCGAGGAACGACCTGCTGTCATATTCCATTGTACAGTTTGCATTAGGTATGTTTTCTTCATCAAGCTGAAAGGTGAGTCCCCAAACATGTGAGATTTCTGTCCCCCCAGTAATGGAGAGGGCTGGCGGGAGCTGCAGTCACGTCTTTGCTCCAACTTCTTACAGGAAGTCCAACTCAAGGGCTTGGTGAAGGGACACGAGGTCGGCGTGATTTGTGATCCTCCAGAATGGCATGTTGTGCTGCAAAGAGAGAGGACAGCCAGGTTTATGCAGGGATTGGATTTTCAGCTGAGGTGAAAGCAGGCTGGGTGGAGCTGCAGGGCTGTGCAATGTGGTGGTTCTGGGCACACCACTCTCAGGACAGACCTCAGCCACGTGCACATCTGTATCTGGAGCCCATCTTATGTGCACAGCTGTGTGTGACAGCCACCAGCACTGACTGTCAGCTGCTCATGATGGAAACCTTGGCTGTGAGCTGCTGCTGCACACAGGAATGCCTGTCCCAGGCTGACAGCTCTGGCACATGCCAGAACGTGTGAAGCCTGCAGAGTCAAGGTCCTGACAGTCAGCTTTGCACTTCACTACTAATTAGCACAACTGAACAACCCATCCAGGCCTGTCCAAATCAATCAAACTCTTTGCTCCTTGTTTGTAATCCAGCCTAATGGCAGGTGCTGTATTCATCTGCTGCTGTTCCTGAGCCCTGACTCCTGCACACTCCCGAGAAACTGCAATATCCTGATAGTCACAGACTGTGATCAGCATACAGAACCATAGAATCATCTAGGGTGGAAGGGACTTCCAAGATCACCGAGTCCAATCTTTCAACATGCTACATCCAACATGCTACACTAAAATACTGCTGACAGGGACAGTGTCATATGCAATCATAAATAGTAAAAGAGAAACTTTAAACACCCAGGAGCCAGAAAGCTGCTCATCTTAACATAATAGAAGGTCTCTTGCATCAAAGGCAAACTTTGCTCCTGGCTGCCCTGGCCTGAAGAATTCAGCCTTGGAAGAAGAGTCCTTGTAGGGAGATCCTGGCAGCAACTTCCCTTTGCATTGCCCCTCCTCTGCAGTCAGACCCACCTGCTTGGCTGCGACCTCCTCGTCACGCCCATCTCCAATCACCACGTAGGTGACCTTCTTTCCAAACCGTGACACGATCCTCTCGAAGCAGCTCTCTTTACCTGCCAAAGACAATCCCCCTGTAAGGAGCCTCAGGCAGAGAGAAAGAGAGCCTGAACAGGCCCCTTCCTCCCAGTACAGAAACACTTCTTGTCTTACTGGGCAGAAGTAGCACCCAATTCAGCTCCCGAGGCCAGAAGCATTGACCAGGTGGACCACAGATGGGGCTGCTCAGCTGCAGAAATGGCATTTCCCCATGTAAAGATCCCAGCTAATCCTCAGCAGATGGCACAATGCCAGAGACTTGGCACAATCCCTTACCTATTTTTGTAGCACTATAAATATTTTCAATGGGAAACACCTCGCCCAATCCATACAGAAGAACTTTGGCAAGAGCTGGCATCAGTTGGGTGGTTGTGATCAGGATGTTCTCACAGTTTTTTCTGAAAGAAGAAAAACATTTGCAACAGCACATCTACAGGCAGCGGTGCCAGGACTGCTCCGGGCAGTCTGATCAGCTTCCCCAGGTGACATGTGCTTTGCTATCCTGCTTTCAGGAGGCATTTTAGGACAAGGTTTTGCAATTTTTGCTTGTTTGCCTCTGGCAGAATTCCCCGTCAGAAAAACCATTTGGTGAGCATGGAGACCTTGCTAACTACAGGTGTTGCAGCAGAGAAACAGGTGAAGTTCTTGCCCTCAGTCACTCTGCAGCAGTGTGACTCAGGCACTGCCCAGCACAGCGCTGCACTCCAGGGCCAGAAAGGGCTGAGAAAGCCTCACATGCACTTCCAGGTTCCATACCTGGACTGGATGAGCAGCAGGGATTTTAATGCAGTTTCCAGCCAGGAATCTGTCAGCACTTCAATGTCGGTCCTCAGTCGCTGCAGCGCTTCCCTCCTCTGTGGGCTAAGCAGGCCTGCAAGGTGAGGAACACGTGTTTGCCTGGCAAGTCTGACACGGGGTGGGCTGTCCCCCAGTGCACCAGCTGCCTGCTCTGCAATAAATAACACAGCTGAAGGCCTCTGGAAGCTGGACTGTCTGTCTCAAAGCAATGAAAGAAACCAGCTCCCAGTGACATGAATGAGCCCAGACATCCATCCAGGAGTGTGACTGTGGGGAGCTGGGCAGACACTTATCTGCAATTATTTCAAAGCATTTCTCAGGATACAGGCAAAGTCATTTCTCGTGTACAAAGCACTTGCAGTAGCAGGGGTCCAAGGCCAAAGGGCAGGGGAAGGAACTCCTACAGTCACCGAGTCACCCTCTCTGACTTTCTGCTTTCCAAGGACCCTTTCCACTTTAAGCCTTTTTACATATATATTTTTTTTAACTACCCCCCTTCTTTTATTCCTATGCTTGTAATTGCTTTTAGATATCATTTTTTCAAGCCTCCAGTTTTGAATTAAAAGCAGACAGAAGTGGAGCCCATTTCTGCTCCTGACAGTAAACACAGCAAGAAAGGAGCACATGGATCCTGCACATCTAATTTCCATCCATGACATATGACCCCCCTCTCTCCAGCCTTCTCCAACACCAGTCCTCTGCACTGAGGCCACAGAGGGACCCACGGCAGGCTGCACTGACAGCTGCTCCATCATGTAGCTTTTCACAGGTCCTGAAAAACTCTGTATTCAGGTTTTCCACAAGCAAAATACAAAATCATGGTCTGATCCCCCCTACAAGAAACCAGGCAACTGCAGCACACTGAACTGCAGACCTCTACTGGCAGATTTTTAAGGCTGAAAGCTGTAGCTTTGAATACCTGGTTTTTAGAAAATATGTCCCAAAACATACATTTATCAAGGTTTTTGTGTAGGCAAAGGGTACCCAAGACCACTACCAACCAGGCCAAGTCACCCTTCCAGGTGAGCTACTCCAGCAACGTTCCTTTTCCAGGGATGGCAATGCCAAGACTCAGACTAAACAGAAAATTCATCTCCATTTGCTCACTATGGTTTGCATGATTACGACTGCTTTGGAGCTGAAAGGGAGGCAAAACTAGAAGGCTTTAAGTGACTTTGTGGAGAGACAGCAGAGAAGTCATATCAAACTGTGGCCCTGACAGCCCAGGGGTGACCACTGTATTTCCTGACAATGGCATGACCAAAGGCAGACTTTGTGGAGACATGAACGAGACCTCCTGAGCAGCAGGGCAAATGAGTCATCCAGGCCACTGCTGGGCAGAGTGCCAGGCAGCCTTTCATACCAAATTAGCAAAGGGATTCTATCTGCACCAAAACCTTTGCCTCTAGGACGGAGTGCCCATCCGTATCTCCACGATAAATCACAGCCTGCACTGGCACACTGTTCCGTTTTGGAAGATGTACTCTCTTAGATTCCATGGAAATTTGATCCCAGTTAGCACTAGAAGAATGCTTTACTTCTCATGTCCACACATCAGGAAAGCCAAAGCTCTGAGGAAGGACAGAGTCTGGCCCCACAAGCTCTGTTCAGTGCTCAGCCCTCAGTGCAGGGGACCACTCACCTCCAACGTTAGTTTTGTATTTGTTGTAGATCTCGCGTACCCTGCGGTAGCGGAAGGCCAGTTTCCTCATCCAGTCCACTCCCTGCACGCCCACCGAGGAGCTGTGGTTTGCATTGCCTCCCGAGCCACTGAAGCCATCCGTGGAGAAGTTGTAGTTGCTGTTCCAGGAAAGCAGATGTGTTAGGTGTGCCACAGCAGCAGAACCACTGCAGCACCACTTGTGGTGGGGCTGCCAGGGAGAACACCTCGGAGAGGAGCTGCACAAGCACCCTGGCACCTGGAGAGCAGAGCCTGGCTCCTGTGGGAATGCTGACATCCAACTACAGCTGCTGCTGGCCTGAACTGCTGCACTGACACAACTCCTTTCACACCCTCCACTACAAAACCTTCCTTTACTCTTTGGCTGCTCACTCCTCTCCATACGGAGCATCCTTCCCACTGATCCCTTCCTCATCCTGCAGCAATAAACCCCAGCACATCATCTTCCAAACACAGCATCCATGCCTTTCCACCACAACTGCAGCTCCACAAGCAGATGAGCTGCTTCACCAGTTTATAACTGCAGAAAGCAAGTCCTGCTTCACCACCTTCCCTGTATTTCTTTCTCCCTGACAGATTTTTCTCAGACTTTTTCATGAGCCAGTTCAGCTCAGTAAAAAACCTACCTCCCCCTGTTTGATAGTGAGCACCATTAAGCTCTCAGAGAGATGCAAACCACAGGGGGACTTTCAAAGGTCAAGATCATAGAATCACAGCATGGCTTAGGTTGGATAGGACCTTCAAGATCATCTCATTCTAAACCCCTGCCATAGGCAGGAACTTTTCCCACTAATCTAATTAGAGTAACCATTAGATTAGGTTACTAATCTAATGCTGTCATCATGAGATCTGAAGTGCTGGTTCTCCGTTCCTCACTTGTCATTGAGCACAGAGGCAGCATTCAACAGTGGACAATGTAATTCACAATATAATTTCAAAACTCTTAATGCTTTGTAGGTCTTCTAAGAATTCCCCCCCAGCAAACAAACACTTTGCCAGGTTTTGTCCCCAGCACAATGCTGAGCTCTACCCCTTAACCCCACCTGCATTTGAAGTCTTCACAAAACCTGATTACATCAGCAATACATTTTCTGCATTCATCAGTACAACACCTTAGATCCTGGCCATTGTCATCAGATGCCACATCTTCTATGTGTACCTGGTCACAGTCCTGTTAAAGACAAAAAAAATAAAATCATGTTGTGGTAATCCAGAAACACACTGACATTTGCAGATTAAAGAAACTGTGATAGAAACCAATCCCTTCACACTTCCCAACAGCAACAAGCCATGCCACACTGCCAAGTGCTCACCAGTCCAGAAATGCAAATACAGGATGGATCACACATCACTCTTTTTATTTGTACAGGTTCAAGCAAAACCCCAGCAGAAACTCAGAGAGCTCCTGGCACTAGAAGGCTGCAGAATGCCTGTCTCAGTTAAGAGTGCCCCCCTGATTTGGCTGTGCTTACAACAATCAGCAAGGGGCTCTGAAGCACAGAGCCCTCACAGAGTGAGGTGTAATTCTGACGTGGTAACGTGGAGTTCTGCCTTTCAAACACATTTGCCATGTACCTCCAAGTCATTGAAAAACAAGTGAGTATCAGCAACTTCAAAAATCATCTCCTCCATGGACAGACCTGAGCCAATCACTAGAGTTGGATCCTGGAAAAAGACAAAAAGAAAATGTAAATGCACTGTGAATACAGACAGAAGGGAACTGTCATAAATCTCTCATCAGTTAAATTGCACAGAGTTTTCCACTGTATATCCAACCTGGCATAATTCCAGCTACATTCAATGGTGTGAACTACAATTTCCCTAGTATTTTAAACTCAATTAAAAAAACCAAAAAAACCAAACACTTCAAGGCTCCCCAGGAGAGACTGATTCATTTTCACAGCCAGCATATACAAAACATTCAAAAATCTACAATGTATTTTGAAGGAGAAAAATCACTTCTTTCCCCTATGTGTGAGGACCTCAGTTATTCCCAGTGAGGATGAAACCAGGTTGACAGACCTGCATTGTAAGAAGGGGCATGTTGGTGATGTCCACACCCTAACTCTGTAAAAAGCCAAATTTAGTTCTTTCCCTGCCCCAAACTGCCAACAACTTAAAAGTACCACCATAGAGAGTTAAAAAAAAACCCAAAAAACCAAACTATTCCTTTTCCAAAGACCAACATTTAATTCTGCATGACAGAAATAGGTTTTCCTCCATGGAAAAGTCAGTATTACCTTGCCATATTTTTGAGCATAAGACCCAGTGAGAAGAGAATGGAAGATGATGATGGTCTCATCCAGGTCCCAGAGAAACACCCGCTGCAGAGAGAACAAGAGTAGGTTAGGAATGGAATGAATTTCATGGAATGAAAAAAAGGGAGGAGAATTTTCACCATCACACTATTCTGCAATGCTGCCTGTAGAAAAGAAGATCACTATTTACCTCCAATTCACTGTCCTGTGAGGAGGAGTTATCTGCTTTCCTCTTCCCTCTGTTCTTTCCAGGGATGTTTTTTCTTGCTTGCTCATCTAACTCTTTACTTGCTGTTGCTCTTGGTAGCAAAGGACTTGTGGATGCATCTCCTGGAAGAAAGAAATCACACAGGTTTCATCTCCTTGTGTCTCAAAACAAACACCAATACAGCACTGGCCACAAACCACCTTAGCAAAAGCTAAGATGTAACTTTACTATGTGGATGCAGTAGTAGCTGAACCCTGATTAGATCATAAACCATAATTTCTTTGTCCCATCATTTCAAAACAGCTCTGTCTCCTCAATTTAGACCCCCAGAACTATTGCAAGAGCTACTGCCTGCAGAGCAAAGCCAGAACAGAGACCCTCCATCCTAAGGCCTGGAACCCTGCAGTCATTTCACTACCCTGGAACTACTCTATTACTCAACTATGTCTACTTTATTTAACAGACAGTTGAATATAAAAGTGTAACAGCGATGATGTTGGCCCTGGAGACACAGCCTTGGCCAAGCAGCATGGCCATGACTGACAGGGAGATGTGATGGAGCCTGTTCTGCTACTGCTAAGAACACCCTTCTTAGGGAAGGAGTGCAGCCAGGTGTTCAGAGCACTCCCTCTCTCTGGGGCACACAGAGTGGTGCAAGGTGTCCTGGAACAGCAGCAGTAGAAGGCTTCTGATACCTAAGTTTGGCTGGCCCACCATAATACTCGGCACACCAGTGAGACCAGGAAGGTTCTGACAAGGAAGACAAGTGTCCCATTGGGCCCAGCCTGACAAGATGCTGCAGGTACCCTCTGGAGATGTTTCCCCACACCTGCCCCCTGCACTGTTTAGCAGAGGTGTTTCACAGACCCCGCCTCACCAGAGGAAGGTCTCTGCACCGCCCGTGCTGGCACCAGGGCATTTGGTTTCTCCTCTGGGTACGGGCTCGTGGCTAATGCCAAGCTTTCCGTGCTGCTGTCTGCTGGTGGCACCACTCCGAAGCCTGAGCTTGGGTAGCAGGTCTGGTACTGACTCTGGCCAAGGATGGTGTACGTAGGATATTCCTGTTGGGGGAAAGAGTTAGTGATGGCAGGAAGGACACCTCATCCAGAAAACACTCAGATCAGGATGACTTTTGTATTAGACTATCCTGTCCAAGAAAAATCCCAGCAAGAGCACAGTCTGACTTTTTGCTGTTTCATTCTGCATATGAAGACATTCCCAGAAAGGGCTGAGAGCTCTGGATGCCCAGTGGCCCCTGCACAGGCAGTTTTGCAGAGACCAGTGATCACAGGGCCATTCCTCCGCTTCCAGTGTCTGCAAAAATTAATTCTTAATGAAAGAAGTGACAGTAACAGGAGAGCTGAGTGGATGCCAAGACATCAGTGCACTCTGTGCTCTGGAATTTGTGGTTTGGTCTTGTATTTGACTCCTGCATTTGACAGTGACAGAAAGTGACCTTGGGCCTTGCTGAGGGCACAACTACAGGATAAATGGCCCTTACTCATGTCCTGACTTCATCAAGCAATAATTCTGCATGCTGGAAGGTATCCATTTATGAAAACTACTTATTTCATTTAGGAAATCGCTGAGCACCTGGAGCTGTGCTTGAGGATTTTAACTTCTGCTAGTGACAGTAAAAAAAGCAGTGGCCCCTAATGTCACATCACACTACTCTGGTACACAGTGCTCTCCTGATTTCCTTGAAGATCAGCCTGGGTTTGTGAACTAGGTAACTTGGTCTGAAATACGAAAAGAAAATCTTTTTTTTCCCCTTATGGTTCCAAACAAGCTTATGTTTAAAAAGCAACAGCATAAGCACAGAGGGATTTTTGAGCATCCATTGTGTTTTCCACACTTCCTGTATTCTCTTTCTGAAAAGCTGGACACTGAAGGCTTCCCTTGTATAACCAAGTACTCAGAATGGCAGTTAACCACCCACAGAGGAAAAAGGCAGGGGAAAATGGTCTTTGTTAGCTTGCAGGACTGTCTCACTTTGTTCTAGTCTACCATCAGAATGCACATCCCACTTTATTGGGTTGGGGCTTTGTATGTGTACAACCTCATTTCCTATTCTTGCTGAGGGAGAACAAAGGCATCCCAAAAACATCCAACTCTAATCCTCCCTGCAGGTTTAGTCCTCAAAATAGCTGAATTGTTTCTTCCCCTCCATCTCTCTTGCAGAGATCTCAGTTTTAAGACTCACCTCACAATTTGCAGATGAGGCAAAAGCTTTGAAGAGATGAAGTGAATTTGTTGGAAAGGCCAAAGGGAAAAGCGTCATGGTTAAAGAGACAGCAGGAGTGATTTGGTGACTTTCAGTTACACACTGAGCCCCACAGCTCCAGCACCACTGTGCTCCATTTGAAGTGACATTTCCATGTTAAGTTTTGAGCAACGTGTTAAACAAAGGCAAAGGAGATGGGGCACATAAATTTACCAAGGAAGTTTTACCTGTGAGATGCTGGCTACTGCTGATGTGGAAATATTGACAACAGTTGAGGATGTAGAGACTGGACTGGCATTGGTAGTTGATGCTGTAAAATTGAGAATTACTGCATTAAAAATTCTAGAAAAACATAAGAAATGAGAAGTTGTGAAATAAATACTTACTAGGCAAATGTGCAAGCATTTGTGCTTCCAGCAGCACTCTGCTGCTAACACCCAAAAAAGGACTGGGGTGTATTTTGACAGCAGTCACATTTCAGTTGGGTTTACAGGAAAGGAGAGCTAGTACATCTTTAAAAACAGTCCTTTCAATGGTTCAGAAACCTTTTCCCTCCATGACTGCTAAGCAATTGGTGTAGAATTCAGAAGGTTTTACATCTTAACTACATGTTTTGATAAGACAACAGTCCCATGCTGATGATCAATCAGTAGCAGTTGAAAATGAATCAGAATAAATCAAGAAAAGGGACATGAATGTGTTTAAATCAGTTCTGTTAAAAAAAAAAACTGCATCATTTTTAGTCTAATTAGATTTAAAATTTAAGCAAACATGAAGAATATTTCAAATAGTAGAAAAAGAGTGTTTCCTGCTGGAGAAAGTGGGCATCTCCCCCAGCATCCCTGTGTCTAGAGCTGCTTTTTGGATGTGACTTTCCGAAATAATCTGTCAACGGCTCCTAGGATGAATTCTTAGGGATGTGTAGTTGTTGGTACCATCTTGAAGATGTTTTATAAGCTTTGTGTCACTGCATTCAGTTCTCCCAAAACACAGAAGAGGCTGCTAGAGCAGCACTTGGGAACACCAGTGGTTTAGCAGTTTTGGGGGCATTGCAGACACAGGGCCACTCCATTAAACATTCCTCAACATGGGGTTTTGGGACTCACGAGGATAATAACAAATAATTAAATCAACAGGAACAAAACCAGAATGTACAAAACCAGATGCCACCAAGAACTATTTTCTTTTCTAAACCACCTTCCTCTGCACACAAATAAAACCAAAAAAATCACTTTTAGATGCTTATATAGACTTGCAGAAATTCATAGTATCCCCGCCTTACTATCACTCTGAGAAAACCCCTTGTTTTCTGCAAATACCACCCCACAAAATTCACCCCAAGAACTCAAGCTTCTGAAGGCTTCAGTCCTGCTCCCCCAGGGAAATGGCCCCACCATGAACTCTAAATTAGTGTATGCTGTGCTATGGCAACCACCAATACTACCTGGTGCCTCCTGGAAAGAGGAATGGACCCAAAATACGCCTCAAAAAAGTTAAGAAAAAAAAAGAAACAGATCTTAAAAGATGTGTAGAAATACAGAGGATTTACAGGGGATGAGAAATATGAAGGGTGAGGTCTCTGTGGAAGCAGAAACAAAGGGAAGTAATTAGCCCCAGAAACATTTCGAAAAAGGCAAAAGGGCTGCACTGAACAGCAATAATGGCAGTGAAGACACTCAAGGACCCACAGCAGCTCCACAGCTACTTGAAGACCAGCTGAGTGAGCCAAGGAATCTGTCACAGACACTCCTCATGAGCAACTGCTCAAAAACAGGGGCAGTTTCCCAATAAAGCTCCTTCCAATTACACATCATGGAAACTATCAAGGCTGTTACCACCTTAAGAGAAGGTCCCTTCCTAGGCCCTAGGAAGCCCAGCTCTCCAGAAAAGACCCTTGCTAACTGAACAAACCTGCCATGCAGCTGGGGCAGAGCAACTCTCTGGAAGACAGGCTGTTACACCACTGTTCTCAAGACTGCTAAAGAGAGGAAACAGAAAACGATTCTTATCTGCAATGTTCTGCCGAGGCTGCTTCTCCACTGAGACTGATTACAGAAGTTAAGAAATGAGAAAAAAGGTTTGGCATTCCCTCGCATGAACTTCATTGTTTATCTTAATTCTGGTCTTCCTCCAACAGGTCTTTTTAATAATCCTGTATCTAAACATTGCTACATACCAGATTTTTTCAAACAGTTCCCACCACACAGATGAACCAATTCTTTCTGCACTGTGGGCCACTTCCTTTTACTTGTGAATGGGCCAGAACCATGCAAAAATATTTGGCAAGGATTTGCCAAACATGACCTCACGGGCTGAGGTTTAAAGACCAGCAAACACAAGTACTGCATTAAAGATGCCATGACTCTTTTCCTTTCTTTATCCCCCACTTCTTCATCCTCAGACATTACATCCCTGCCTCCTCTACCTTATTAATCCCAATCTGCTTTGCTTCAATCATTTTCCAAGAGCCAAACCCAGAACCATGCACTGAAATTCCCCTCCAGTGGGTCAGCATCAGTGTACAGCTGTGTCTCACCCTGCTGATTTGAGTGGAGAGAAAAGACAGATATTCCAGGGATTACTATGGAAACAACTCTGTCCATCCTTCCAGATCTGCTCTCCACCACCTCCCTGGCACCAGCCCCTGTACTGACCTGAACCCTTGGTGAGCTGCTTGAGAAGGAAATATCACAAATCTGAAAAAGGAAAAGTTTCCTGCGAGTCTGCAAAAAGTTTTTTTCCAAAAAGCAACAGCATTTGCACAAGTGGAGTGAGTTTTGCACACTTTGGGGTGACTTGTGCACACTTTAAGAGAGCAGCCTGCAGGGAAATTTCTCACATCACACATTCTCCCAGCAGCACAGATTAAAATCCTTCACCTGTGTGAAACTCTGACAAAGCTGGGGTTGAGCAGTTTGCAGAAGAGAAGACTCCGGGGAGACCTTAGAGCCCCTTCCAGCATCCAGAGGGGCTCAGAGGGAGCTGGAGAAGGACTTTGGACAGGGGATGGAGTGACAGGATAAGGGGGAACAGCTTCCCACTGCCAGAGGGTAGGGTTAGATGGGACATTGAGAAGGAACTCTTGGCTGAGAGGATCCCAGAGAAGCTGTGGCTGCCCCATCCCTGGAAGTGTCCAAGGCCAGGCTGGACAGGGCTTGGAGCACCCTGGTCTAATGGAAGATGTCCCTGCTTGTGGCAGAGGGGTTGGAAGTGGATAATCTTTAGGTCCCTTCCAAACCAATCAAGTCTGTGATTTTATAATTCTACAGAGCAAGGCCTGACATGGCTCTGTCACCTCAGCAAGCCCAGGGATCCACCTGCTCCCCATGGGACATCACTGGGAAATCTGGCAGGGGTCACGTTGTGTAGCACCATTCCTGACCCTTGGCAAATAAAGCTGGTGCTGTGAGACACAGTAAGTCATTCTGCTGGTTGGACTGTGGGAAGGAGGGTTATGCTGGAAGAAGGGAGTATTTCCAGTATTGCTTTCCTTGTGTTAGGAATGTGAAAAGTGAACTAAGGATAAATACTACACTGGGCCATTGACTGTCTCAATAATGCAAGCTGAGCAAGTACCATTAAGCAAACATTAGGATGTTTAATTATAATTTAAAAAAAATTTTTAAGAATTATCCTCCTTTTCTTGGCTCTCATGAGACCACATCTGGTTGTGGCATTCAGTTTGGCTCCTCAAGCACAAGAAACATGTTGATAAAATTCAGTGGGTTGCTAAAGACACACCAAACCAGTCAGGGATCTGGAGAACATGCCCTGCAAGGGACATTTCAGGGAAGAAGGACTGTCCTGCTAGGAGAGGAGGTGGCTTTGGGAACTTGATGCAGCCTGCTGGTACCTGCATGGACATTAGTGAGAGGACAGACACAGGCTCTTCTTGCAGGTGTGCAGCAGCAGGAGGAGAGAAATGGTCAGAACATGGAAGAGGGAAAGCTCTGAGTCAACAAAAGAAAAAACATTTCATCATAATGACAGCCAGGTTCTGGAGCTGGCAAAATTTCCATCCTTGGAGGTTTTGGAGATCTAACTAGATAAAGCTCTGAGCAATTTGGTTCTGAATTCTCTAACAACTACTCTTTGAGCAGGATGTTGAACTAAAAATATCCTCAAGTCCCTGAATTATTCTGTGAAAATATTCCACAAGACATAGATTACAAATTCCTGAAATGCTTTATAAAATTTCCAGAGAAAGAGACAAATTTTCACAATTTGTCACCAAAACATAAACGGCAAATTCCAGCCTAAAGAAAAGGTATAAATTTGCACATATGTGCCATAAGCAACAATATTCCATTATTCAGCTATGTGGCACATTCACCCCTAAAAACTGCTGTGGAAGCTGGTGAAATTCAGCACCTGCCTTCTTAAATGTGGCACTTCCAGCAATTATAATATTTGAATGGTATTTCTGTACTGAGAAATTCATTTCCTAGCAGAACCCGGTGTCTGTGATATTCAAGAGCCATCTACCTCCAGAAGGAATTAAAAACAAATGTTTAAAAACCTCACTGCAGTCAGCATATTTCCTGACATCAAGCTAAAGACCACAAACAAAGAGAAATGCAAGAGCATTCCCAATAAAGCATGCAGGAACACAACATGTAGTTTCTTTCCCCTTCCCATTTGCTCTTCACCCTGTTCAGCCCAGCAGCATGGCACCAACGAGCCAGCCTGGTGCACACACAGGTAAGAGGCAAATCCAAACCCAGAAACACACAGGCACAAAGAGAAAAGAGGCAAAGCACAAAGAAGCATGCACAAACCAAGGACAAGCGTGCAAGCCTCTCTAGTTTGGTATCTGGACTCAGTTAGGTGGAGAGAGATGCAGATAAAAACCATGCCAAGTTACCTTCAATGGAATAAGAATAATGTGCTGGGCTGGGCTGGCTTGTGGTTAACCCTGTAGTGCAGGTAAGAACACTGTGCTGACTTGTAGATGGAGTCTGAATTAAACCACTTTCAGGTTTCATACCTGGCCACAGTGCACCTGAATCAGATAAATTGGACCAGTTACAAACAAATATGCTGGGACCAAACAGCATGCTCCTCAGATTAAGATTTTTGCTCATCACAAAAGCAAGTAACAAATGACACATGGAAAATGTTTACTTTTGGCAATAGTAAGTGCTGACTGTCAGGCTGTGCAGGGATTAGAGCTGGTGACAAAATGGCTGAAAAAGAGAAAATTAAAAGCACTGAGAAGACTTGGTGGGGTGAATATTTTATATCCAGCCACAAGTCAGTAATTTTCCTAGACTGACAACAACAAATATAGAGCTAAAAAAAATTTTAAAATCTGAATGTTTCTTCCAGACTTCCTGTTGTTTTGGAATGCTTTTGTAAGAACCCTGGGCACAGCATAGAGAGCAGAGTGACTGTAATTATGTGTACAGGGCACACTCAGCATGTGGCTCAGCTTGGGTGCTGCGTTAACGTCACACTGATGGGTGCCAACAATGTCCAACTGAGGCAGCTCAGCTCAGGCCTTGCTCTTCGGGGCTCTTCAGGCTTTCATTTGAGAGTCTCCAATTCTACAGCCAAAGTCAAAGACAGTTCTCCCTGGCCCTGGTTAGGAAGCAGAAATATTTTGAGAGGATCTACTTACAAACAAGCAGGAGTGTGCAAAGCAGAGGGAAAAAGGACGTTTGGAGCTAGACAGAGTTCAGGGCCATCAGAAAGACCGCCCTCTTTTTAAACACCTCAAAAACAGTACCAAGGCTGTGGAAGCCACCTGCAGCCCTTCACCCTCTCCAGCAGGATTGAGCCATGGGCTATGAGCTCTAGGTTTCTTACCTAAAAGACAGGGGAGACTCCATCAAGCTGGATACGAGCAGCAGCTCCAGGAGGTCGCTCCATGCTGCAGCTCTGTCAGCATTAAATTCTGCAATGGCCCTTTGATTTATTTACATATCTCATCTCAAACTGACACCTATAAGTCAACTTAAATCACTCCCCTCTGCACAGTTACCCTAGGGTTTGACTCTCTGACTCTCAAGTTGTGTCTTCTTTAAGGTTTTGAACCTCCAGAACCTCAATAATTAGCAAAGGAAAAGGAAAGGCTGATTTAAGAAAGACTGTAGTTACACTGCAGAAACTCCAGAACAAAACATATGGGAAAAAGATCTTCCAAGGAGAGTGGGAGTAGCTGTGTTTGTTTAGCCTGGAAAGGGAGTGCCACCATCTCCAAATGGGTGAGCAGTTTTCACAGGGGACAGTAACCAGAAGCTCCTTAGGGCACAAGACAGAGGGACAAGGAGCAGTCAGCAACACCATGAGATGGTAACATGACATGCAGAAGTGCCAAAGAAGCAGAGAGTGAAAACGAACCCACCCTGGATGCCAGGGGATAACGACCACACAGGGAGTGTGGCAGCAGGTCAGACACACGCAGAGGTGTTGGCAGTGCTGGTGGGTGCCAGTGCAGGAGTGATTCACGTCATGTGCTAAGGCATCTTTCAGCCCCTGCCTTCCACCACTGTCCTGCTGTTACAGGCATGTCCTTTATACTTTCTGCAGAGCCAGGCACACTCCTGGACTGGTGGCATATGTCCTTCCCCTCTCATTCTTCAGGCAGCATTATAAGCTAGCACAGCCTCAAGGATGATGGAGGAGAAGCTGTGAGAGGGGGAACAGGACTCTTCCATGTCCAGTGGCAGCACTGTACGTCACAGAATGTCACAGCACACACCTACATACATGGAAAGGCCCCACACAGGACATCCCATCACTTGTAGGTTTTTCTTGAGTTAATGTAAGCCATCACATCCATGGTGCTTTGAAAACCAGCTTACAGCTACACATATGCAGCCTGGATGTCACTACTCTTATTTTAATGCTTCTTTAATAAAATCTCTCCAGACCATCCCGTGCAGAACAATGAACTGAACACCAAGAGAGCTGACAAATCAGAAAGAGCAGAGGTCATCCCTTCTCTAAAAGGAGCATCCTGACTTCAGCTGCCTCCAGACTATGCTTGTGTTCGTCAGCTTGCTTGAATTTCATGCTGGTTTGTTCCAGTTAGATAACCCATGGTGCCTACTTTCTGGCATAGAAACAAATACACAGTAGAAAGACACACCAACCTCTGTAACAAGCCCTCTGCTGCTGGTAAAACCAAGTTGTTGGCCCTCATCTGCTCACTGGAGATTTTGTGAGCAGAAACAATTTCCAGAATTCCCTCTGCAGTGTGCATGTTCAATCCTCTACCTTCTACCTCTCCACCAAACTGGGCAAGGTCCATCTTCTCAGCATGACTCAGTAGGTACCACTCCACTATGATTTCCATTACTGGAAAGAATGACTTTTAACATCTTCCTAACACTTGATTTCACACTAAAAAATCAGGTGTTTAACAAAAGACCTCAAAATCAACACCAGACATTTCAGAAACTGATGACATTTTGGATATTTTACAAATGAAAGCTCCTTTGAAGTCAATAGAAAATGCAGATCTCCCAGATTTTCAGAAGAATTTCTAGTGTTACATTCAGACTGTGATATTGAAGCAGCTGAGCACCCCTGCAACCCAGAACCTTTGGCTTTAAAAAAATGAGCACTCCCCCCAGATACAACCACCACTACTGCAACCAACAAAACACCACACACACAATACACTAACAAAACCCCTACACCTTCCCTCCCTCCTTCCAAAATTATAGAAGTCTAAACCACTGCTTTAAACAACTTCACTGGAACGCTCCACATATTTACAAATGTTTGCCTTTAAAAACACCAACATGTGACACATTAAAACACAGCAGCACACCAAGCAGCCTCAGGGCACCATGCACAAAACACTATCAAGAAACACCAAATAAATGAAGCAAAGGAAACCATCAGCCACTGTTCAGATACAGCAAAAACCAGTGCAACAAGGCACTGAAACCAAAGTGCAGGTACCAAGTGAGGAGGAGTATGTTCCAGCAACCATTAGTAATTACAGTATTAGTAATTTAATTTATGTTTAACAAAGCCAAGTCTGGATTTATTATCTTTCCTACAACATCTTTCAAATATATAATGACAAAGCAATTGTTTTGTAACCTTTACAAAAGCCCATGTTCTGTCAGCAGCTACCAAAAGCCAGAAATGTAGCTGTTTTTATTCAAAGACATCTAATTCTTTCACTAAAGAAAAATTCATCCTTACACCCATCAAGGTACTAAGATTTTAGCATTACAGATAAATCTGCAAGAGGCTCAGTGCATATACTTGTGCAGTTCAACCACAAGCCCCTGAGACATATACTTAGAATCACAGAATGGTAAAAGCTGGAAAAGATCTTTAAGATCATCAAGTCCAACCATTAATCCAGCACCACCATGTCCACCACTAAACCATGTCCTCTGCAAAGGGTGGTGACTCCACCACTTCCACAGGCAGCCAGGGTGCTCCCCCAGGTTCCCTGCACAGTGGTGTGATGCTCTCCCCTCTCATCAGTGTTGCATGCTAAGGGATAAAACAGCCTCTACTCCCTTCCATTTGTTGGGAGCTGCATTTGCAAAGTCTGGAATAGCTATCAAAAGGGCTCAGTTATTAGAGCAAATGAAGCAAATTATTTGCCCAGTAAACTTGGAGATATTTTAGCATGAGCTCTCATTTGGTGAAAGATGAAATAAAAATGTCTTAATCATGGAAAACAACAAGGAAAGGAGAAAGGAAGAAGGAGAAAGGAGGAAAGAGGAAGAAGGAAGGAGGAAGGAGGAAGGAGAAAGGAGGAAGGAGAAAGGAGGAAGGAGAAAGGAGGAAGGAGAAAGGAGGAAGGAGAAAGGAGAAAGGAGGAAGGAGAAAGGAGGAAGGAGGAAGGAGGAAGGAGAAAGGAGAAAGGAGAAAGGAGGAAGGAGGAAGGAGAAAGGAGGAAGGAGGAAGGAGGAAGGAGGAAGGAGGAAGGAGTTGTAGTATGGGGTGTTGTGTCATTTCACTAAGAAGGAAACTGCACAAACACAGCTATACCACAACTATGATCCCAAACCAAGAACCATATGGCAAACCTCATGGGGACATCCAAAGTAACAGCTTTGTAAAAAATCTTATTTTTTAAGCTGAAGCCCCATCAAGAGATCAGTGCCCATCTACAATTTAAGCTATGCATGTGCTCTCCTACAAACTCTTCTCTCCAACACACCTGATTAAGCTTAACACTGGCTTTTCAATGAGACATAAAACAGTGATTGCAGGCAGGGAGAAGTCTTTGAAAAGTCACTTTTTACCGAAAGGAGGTAGTCCGTAGGTCTGGGTGGTCTGGGGGTAGATGGTGTAGGGCTGGGACTGCTGTAGTGCTTGGTACTGAGGCTGACCGGGGTAAGGGCTCATTGTTTCCGACACTGGTACAGAAAGGATATGTGCATATGGCCTTGGTGAAAAGAGAGAACAAAAGTCAGAAAGAACTGTTTACATTATGCATCTTTCAGCCTTATTAACACATTAAATAATTGCTCCAGACAGGAGAAACTACTCAGACTGACATGTCCTCTTAGTGCAATAAGCTCCTTGAGCTTCCCAAGGCAGGCTCTTGAGTTTATAGATGCTGCCAGCTTCCTGTGGTGACAGCAGGGACACTCCCTCCTCCACAGTGCCAGAGCCCCAGTGCTCATCCAGGACTGGCAGGGCAGGGTGAGCTGGGAGGGACACACTCCCCATTCCAACAGGCATGAGTAGTCAGTCTCACTAATCATGCCTTACCACACCAGACCCTGAAGCTACTGTAATCTAGCAGTACCTGTAAGAACCAGTGGGACACACACAGAAACTACACAAAAACAAGCAGCAGGGGTTAAAGCCTATCCTGCTCCAACAGGAAGAACTACAAAGATCCATAAACACAGTGAATGATGAGAAAATCTTCTATTTCCCTTACATTTATTTATGTTCAACTTGTTTATTTGACAAATATTATGTGCATTATTCACCAAGACTATCATGTTAATTACTTGATGGGCTTCATTTATCTTTGTGAACATAGAACAACAGTCACTAAAGCCAAAGGGTGAATTCTTTAAATTCAGTGTCCTCAGCAATGAGTATCTGCTGCCAGTAGTGGGATTTACTGCACTAGAGAAATGCATCAAGATACAAAAAGATTAATTCAGAGAGAAGTAAGAGTTACAGAACTCAGTAACAATTTCTTGACTTACTTTGCAGAATACATTTGTGAGGTATAATCATTTGATGACCTTGGGATATAATCAGTGCATGTCATAACTGAAAAAAAAAATAGTTTGTGTAATTATAGAGGTGCTTTCAAAACCCAACAAATAAAGACAAATATCAATACTAATGGTACATTTTAGTCAACACACAGTATTTACAAAGAGTTTTAGTGCCTGAATATCTGTTTTAAAGCAAATTCTCAAAAACACACTGTTAAACCGGCAGAAAAATGTTTTGCCAGCTCACAGCAGCTAGATCAGTCAGTCACACTATTCATCTCTGTGAAATAGTGCTCTTTCTCTTTATCAGCTGGTACCATAATTTTTTGCAACTGTCATAAAAAAACTTTGATTTCATTCCTCCCCAAAACCCTGCATATTTGCCAAAGGGGCTTCATCTGCACCAAGTGTAACTTTTCTGTGTCCTGGAGCAGGGACCAAATGTCTGTTCTGCCAAGCCTTCCTGTTCCCCTACATACTCTATCCATGCATGGCTCCAGCAAACAGTCTTTCCTGCAAAAAGGAACAGCTCCAGCTCAATGAACTTAATCACACACATCCAGTGAAGCACAGCTGCAGTGCACCAGGCTCAGAGATCCCTCTAAAGTAATCTGGTAGTTACATTTAACCAGATGTTTCCGTTTTTCTGCTTCAATAAATCCACAGCAATCGCACTCTGAAGCTGGTAAGACAGAGTGGCTCAGCTGGCAAGCCAGGGAGGAAATGTTTCAAGTGCTCTCAGTCAGCAGAGCCCATGGCTCTGAACACCCTGTGTGAGAGAGCTCTGTTACAGCACTCCAGACTGGGCTGGAGATGGGGGCTTGGGCTCCTATGGCTTAACCCAAGAGCCATGAAGCACCCCTTGGAGTCACATCAGCTGATGAAATACTCAGCTGCCCATCAGACTGAGAAAGCAACAATGGGCAGGAGCCCAGCACAGAATTTGGCCCATGCAGCCTGTCTGGCACACGCCACCAGCACAGGGCAGCTGGGAGCTACAACTGCTGTGACTGGCTCTGCACAGCACATGGCTTTATCAGCTCAGCTCTGCCAGCACCATAGGCAAACCCACAGCAAACACAGCTGCACTGCTGTGCAGCCACCTGATTCCTCTCTGAAAGCAAAACACACAGGGCTTGCCCAGGAGGTAATCCAGGCTAGCAGTGTATCCCTTGTGCAGGCCATGGGGCCCTGCTCCCCAAAAACTACCACTACAAGAGAGCACATTTTTCCTCTCCCTTTGGAGTGACTCAATTAACAGCCCTCAAAACGGCACAGGGTCATGGATAACAGCATACTCTGCCTTGGGATTTGATCCAAATGCCAATAATGTGCTCCAAAAAGATGGGCTTTCCACACTGGATCTGCATTATTGCTCTTGTATGACCACATAGTAAATACCCCTGAGTTACACTGAGGAAAGCAAGGCAGTGTCACAGGCAACTCTAACCCTAATGTGCATTCTGCCACCTCAATAACCTTCTCTTTGTGTAACCTGAACACAAGCAGCTGAGAAGTACAAACCATCAACCACATGTGCTGAACCTCCCAAATGATCCATGAATCACCATCCTCTGCTCCTCAGTGTTTGCCTTTACTCATAGTGTGCACAAGGATACAACAGGAAACACAAACTGGGAACTTTTGGACCCAAAGGCTTTCCACTAACACTTGTCAGTTCCCACATGTTTAGGATTTGTAGGGGTTTTTTTAAGAATGTCAATATTCATCTGAATAGTTATGCAGTAACGATATTTCTAGAATTCGTATTTATAAAATCACATACAAAGAATTAGGCAATGGTGTATAAAAAAGAAAAAAATCCCACAATAGCGCTACATGCCGTTTCTAGGATTTGTAAATAGTTTATCCAGTTAGGCAGCAGGCTTTGCAGGATGAAATTTCTCATAACTCCTGCAACACCAAAGTACATGGATTAAAATAGCAATGATCAAATCAATTACAATGGAAAGTTACACCTTACACACTTTCAGCTAAGATGAGCTGACTTACACTTTGAAATATGTATTGGCAGTCAAAGGTATTCCACACAGCAATCTGACTTTCCTAATAACTTCTAGCCCTCTTTTTCCAAGAGAAAGGATACACTCCACTTTTCACTTAGTATGCAATCGTTGTATTCCCTGCCTGTTTCCTCTTTGTTTATTTCCTAAGAGCTTTCTGCAGACATTCAATACAACTCAGAGTCTAAGATGAAGCGTATGGCATATTGCTACAAAGGACCCAACCAGATAATGATTTATAAAACATCTTTACTATAGGTATTACAATTGATATTGACTCAACTCTCAAGAAGAATCATGTCTAAGGCAGATAAGACACAGCAATACTCAGAAGCACCCAACAGCCAGGTGAGGGGCAGCAACACAAAAATATTTGTTAGGAACAGGTATTTCCTTACCATCAGGCATTAACACTTTGTAAACACTACAGCAAACGTTCACTTTACAACTGATAGTGAGAGCAGGCTAAGGATTACAAGGAGGAGACAAAGCTGGTGGTTGATGAAGCATGGTACCAGGGAAAGACATGAGGAAAGGCAACGGGAGAACTCCAGAGATACTCACTCTCACTGGACATGGGAAGGTTTGAACCAAGGTTTGAAGATTCACTTTTCTGATCGCTGACTTCTGTGCTGCTCACATGACTGCCAGGACAACAAAGGTTCAGTATTAGCATGATGAACTCTTAAATTAACATCCTTGGGCATCATAACCCCCTTTCTGACCAAGGCAAACTAACTCTTCACAAAACCTAGCCCTGTGCTCTTTGCTATTTCATGAAGAGATTCTGAGAGAGATCTGCAACTGGAATTAGACATCAAACTGTGTGAGGTTTGAGTGGCCAGGGTTTGGCAGAGGGGGGACTGCAGGGGTGGCTTCTGTGAGAAACACCTCTTGGCATCTCCATTCCATCCCCCCAGGCTGCAGCAGCCAAGGAGCTGCTGCCAGCAGCGGTGTGTGACCCTGCTGTCACAGGCTCCCCTGCCCATGGGCATTGCCTCACTGCTGGATTTGTCCCTGAAGACCAGTGTTGAAACAAACTTGAACTGGGGGTCACTTCTGTACCTAAATATTTGCAGGTTACTGGATGATTTTGGATTTGTCTCACATCGTTTCAGTTCCATGTCGATGTTGCTTTGCTCATGTACAGAGTAGGAAGTACAGGTCATTTCTTAAAGAAACTCTTTTTTCCTCAATTACTGCCTTCCAGGCTCTAGTTTTATTATTGCTAGTTCTGCAACACAGCTTTTCATGAGGTTTTGAGCCATCTGTGTGCTGTTCTGACATTCTGAAACTGCAGTTTCTCAAGGTGAAGGAGCCAAAGGAACTGTTTATTGCTGCTGAGGGGGGACTTCTCCCCTTGTAGCTCAGATGTGCACAAAGCATGGTGCTCTCTGCCTCCCTCCACGACCCAACTTCATTCAGCATCCCAACAAAAAACAACTGCACAGTTCTGTGTTGGATGAGCAAATTAAACTCTCAGGAAGAGCCTAAAGGTGCCTGAGCTGAACTACAAAGGGAGCAGGAGGCTGTATGAGAAATAAACCCAAATCTTGCAACACCTTCCCCCACCCATCCCTGCTTCCTGGGCTCAACTAAACTGATTTTTTCTCCCTCCTCCACCTCCTGCAGTGCAAGGGAAAGGGAGAAATAGGTCCAATAAATTCTTTTAAACTAATTCATTGGTCAAACTTAAAATCATGCACAGCTTTATCAAAGCAGAGCTAGAATATTTAAACAGAATATTTAATCAAGTTAGAAATGCAACTTTATCCCTCCCCTCTCTTCTGTTTTTAAATAGTGGATGTCTACAATTTTAAAATATAAGGATGTTTACACTCCAATCTTGAGCTCCCTGTGCCCGCAGGGAAGGCGTGGTTGTGTAGAAGCAGGGTGACACAGAGGGAGAAGGAAGAGCCCCCCAACATGTTCAGACCTGCCCACGCTGCCCTCTCTACCCAAGAGAGGGAAAAAGCCCTCCCTAGGATGTGATTTCTCTGACCTCAGATGGGCCAGAAAGGGAGCTTATGTGATTAGATCAAAATTCAGATTTTGAGAATATACCACGTCCACTCCTGCAGAAATGGTGTTTCCTCCTTGCTCTTATTGGAATGGCAGAGACTCCAAAAAGAAATTTTCCCTCATGGTATTTGCTGCTACTCAGAGAAGCAGAATAAATCCTAATATAGCTATTCTCATTATAAGTAGTAATAATAAGAGTTAATTCCTAAACACAATACCCATCAAAAAGCATCTACTGAGGCTGAAAATATTATCACACAACAGCTTTAAATAGGAGAGGCTACAATTCAATAGTTTCAATTCTCAAAGCAGTTATCCACAGAGTTTCACTAAAAATAGTAGTACAGATATTATTAAAATATCCTGAGTCTCACCAAATTAAATGCATGTTATTTCATCTCATTCTGTGAAAGATGGGTGTGCTGATGCCATTAAGACTCTTTGTGGCCACTTTTACAAAAGCTTTATACCATAGGGCTAGTTAATTATTTTTTATTGGGAACTTAATCAAAATTATATCAAATCCAAATACATCTATATTTTCCATAGCTCTGTAAATATAAATTAAGAGGAAAATTTCAAAAATGAAAGCTTTATAACTGTAAAAGACCATAAAGAATTGTTCCACACTAAAATAAAATTTTAAATCCTGTACCTCAGGCTCTGTTCTCTGGATTCCTGCATCTTGGCTTTTTTCACCTGCAAATACAAAAATGTTCAGAGCTACAACTAACACAAGCTGGAGGGTTCACAGTGGTGGCAAAATACACAGTCTTGTCCTGCACTCCAGAACTCACCATGGGCTCTTCATCTCAAAACCTTATCTCAAGCCTTTTCCTCATTAGAAAACAAGGGCTAACACTGGATCTTGTACAGCAGAATTGTCATGTTAGTTACATTAGGAACAGGTGCTGAGATATACAGCCACAAAAATGGCTGGTAAAGACAATTTTGTGGAAATTAAATAAAACAGTCATAAATTTTAAGAAAATCTTATTCTGCACAGATTCAGCACTACAGCCACAAACTTTGTTCTTTTTCCCCTCTATTTTAATATTGCATAAAGACAGGAACATGAATGCTTTTTTCTATAATAAGTCAGCAGTTTTGACTCCTGACTATAATCATCACAGAACTTTTTCTCATTTTGTAGGTGCCAGCTGGATCCTGTTCCTGTACAGGGTATTACACCACAGACAGCACTGGCTTGAACACAAATTTGGTTTCTGCAGGCTACAAACATTACTGTGAAACTCTCAGAAGGATGCCAAGGTGAGTTTCTCCTGCAAGAACGTGCCATTACTACCTCACTCATTCATGAGGATCCATCTAGTCTCATACTCTGTCGGAGAATGACTGACTGCTATCACGTACTTAAAAGAAATTCCCAAGAAAATCTTTAGCTGAATATTACAGCAGAATCTGCTTAAAGGACACACCACTGAAAATTAGTTGTACCATATCTGTCAAGTTCTAAAGAACAGAGACAGTTTTCCTTATATTAGGATGTATTTAGAGAGATTTCCTTTTTTAGCACAGGCAATTTTTAAACTCCTCAAATAGCTGTAGTACAAACTATATGGTTTTGCTGCTTAGTTTCACATTTTGTGGAGTTTACTCAGGCCCATCATCTGCAGCTTGTGGCAAGCCAGGTTTTGAATAATTTTACATTTCCATTTAATTTGATTTTGTTCCTAAGTCATAAAATTGCATAAATGACATTACAATGTATTTTCTAACTAGTTTAACTGAAGAATAATAAATTCTCACATTAAAAAGGCATCAAAATCTTTTCAATTACAACACACCCAAAGTGCCCTCAAGCACATTATTCTGTTTCTGTGTGCATTTGACAAGGTCTCCAAGACTACGAGGATCACTCCCATTGTAACTTGGCAATTTTTTGTTGAGTTTGTGCCAGGTTTATTTTGGGAAAAGAACGTTAATACAAACATTTCTGCTTAGTTCCTATGCTATTATGTTTTATATACACAATTTAATTAATCTCATACTGTACTGCTAATTCTCTACCAAACACCTCCGTGCTGTGTTAATATCAGTTATTGATAATGCAAACACTATTGCAAATATTTCACATACATGTAGCAACTTTAACCTTCAGACATGCTTCCCTACCCCAAGGTACTGTTACATCAGTCATTTAAAAATGCCTTTTACTTGCGGAAACAATGAATCACAGGATCTTTTCAAGATCTTAAGCATAAGAAGAATTAAAAACTATACACTGTAATATCCAGCATGCTGAATTTGTCCCTAAAATTGTGAATTTTATTTTCTCTGCAGCAGGCTTGAGATAAGTCTGGTTTTCTGAGCATAACAAATAATAATTTTGCATAGAAACATTATAAAGTTCAAGTACATATAACTATTCCTTTATCACTACTGCCTGTACAATTATAGTAAATTAAATGTACAGCACATTTTACAAACAACAAAAAGCTTTTTGTCCTCTGGATAAATACACTAAGTACAAGCTTTCTTTTCCAATATTAGTTAAAATAACTGTACACCAAAATTGTGAGATCACTAATTTGTTTTAGATTTTCATTTTCAGCCTTTTTTACATGTACTTACTGGTTGCTCGGGTAAGTCTTGTGGCTCTTCCATGGGTATTACTATTTTAATGCTTAAATGATTCAAATCGTGTGTTCCTCAGCAGCCTTCAAGCCCTGTTAAGAAAAGGTGTTCATGGCTTTATGTACTTTTTGGGGGCTTATCATGTAGGCTATCAGAGAATATTAATTGTTACATACTCGTCCCATAAAACTCGTGTGGCCATCTCCCAAATAAAATACAAAACTCATATATGGAAAGATTTCATAAACAAGGGATTTAGCTTTAAGCTTTGAAGACACAGATTTTTCATGCACATGGTACATTTCTACATCATTTACTGGGACCACGCTGACTGCAGAAGCTAACACACTAATCAGACACGTGCACCATGATTTTGAAGACACTTTAAATGATCAAGTCTGGTCTACTAGGTCAGTAAACAGCATGATTCAATCTAACCTGTTTTAATTTAGGACATTTATATAACAATCAAAAAAAAAAAAAAAATCAGGACAAGACTGTTCACCTAAATGCATTTACACACAGTGCTGTTCCCCACCAAATTCACAGAGCAAGTTCATTATTTCAACTGCACCTTTCAAAAAGAGAAGCTTGATGAAATTTTATAAAAGAATGTTTATTTTGCAAGCATTTAGCAGAGAGATCTTATATACTACATCAAAAAGCTGCTGCCTTCCAGTGGCTTAAAATCATGAAAAAGAAATTTTGCATTGTATTTCCACAACCTGATTAACTTTTGCAATTTGCCGGGCAAAAGAGAAAGGCCTGTGTCCTCCTGGCTTCCCCCTCTGCCCACTTGATGTGCACGAGCAGTATGATCTGTGTTTTTGTTCTTTCTGCATCTCATTGTGGAGCCACTTTATTAAAACCAACCCCAACCTCTTCGGAGCAGCTTTTCCTGAGCTGCCTCCTCTGCCACACGCCCACACAGCACAACTTCAGGGGATTGCAGAAATTAGAAGAAATGCTGAAAAACACTTAGTGGGTTGGAGAAGTTAAATCCAGCAACTTTCTGTGCTGAGATACAACCTATTCCTGCCTCAACAGCCACAAAAGTCTAACTCCAAGTGTCTGTAGAAATGCGAAAGGGCTATTTTACACACCACTCCTTCCTCTAGGACCTTCTGTTTACCCAGCCTGTCCGGAGTATTCAGGCACCTTCAAACCATGGGATTATCCCCACACAAAGTGACTGAACTAGTTCACAGCAAGAACTTTCTGGCCTCCTGAAAAGCATGGTCCTGTCCCCTGCCTGGCTCCTGCCAGACCTATTTACCCGGGCAGCACGTGCAGCCCGCCCGCAGCCCGCTCCCACGTGCCAGCCACAGGGATGCTACGCAGCCTGGCATAATTTCATATTAACCACGAAAACACAAAAGGTTTTTTCTTCATTTGAGGGCAGGTCTTAAGTGCCCGGGTGTATTGTATGTGCCAGGATAACATTTCATTGAGGGCTTGAGGATTTTGCACCCCTAATCAAAGCTACTTACTGTTATTGCCTGAACTCTAAGTCAACCGAATTCAAAATTAGTCTTTTCCATAATTCAGGTTCTCTGGAAATGACAGTTTTCACAACAAACAAGTCTACAATACAAAGCACTACTGTCACCTTTGCAGTTGTTCCTCCACCAGTTTCAATCAGTTTTATTTTAAATATAAATCTTATTTATTTTTTGTAGAAATAACAGAAAAATTAGGACTGAAGAGAAACTCTGCCACTCAGAGATTATACAAAGGAGTATAAAATACAGTGGCCAAGAGCAAGAAGATTTGAAATTCATACCAAGAGGTCCTGTCCCTTGTCCTTCCCTTGTTATTCAACACTGTTTTGCTGTGTAATTTCGTAGAAGAAACCCAAACTGAACTCTTCAGTATGGAAAAATATTTTACATTCCACTGATCCATACAGCAGTAACTTCCCGTGTCATGCTTCGCTTAAAAGCTGTGAGTACTTCTTTAATTTTGGTTTTCAGTAGGACTTAAATAATCACAAAGACAAAAAGATTCTCAGAATCCCACTGGAATATTTACATGCATGAAGAAAACACTCTTTCCAAATAAGCTGGGCACTTGCAGCACCTGGAAGCAGACAACTGAACCCAAGCAAATGAACAGAAAGTGCCTGCCTTAATGGCAGGCAGAACTTGACCTCAGGTGGTTTCATGCCTTCTCCCAGGGAAGTGAGAATTCCAAGTGAGAACTTGGCCTAGGGTGGCTTCATGTACCTCCAGAAACAGCAGCAGGGGCAGAGGACATCTCACACTCGAGGTGCTGTGGTTCCACAGACCAAGCAGCTGGGTGACATGGAGGCACTGAGCTCCACGTCGGGGAGCAAGGGGTGAGGGCATCCTCCCCCAGCCAAGGCCAGCAGCTTCCAGTGGCATGGGAAAAGGGAGAGCTCCTGCCTCTCCCAACCTCCTGCACCCCACTCCTGCCTGCCTGATGCTCCATCCAGCCTGGCCACCACAGGCTTGTGAGGTTGAACAGCAGTGTGGATGTAGGATGTGCCAAGGGAAAAGAAAGAGAAAGAAAAGAAAAACCAGAGAGACCCAAGCACATTCTTTCTGCTAAGCTGATGTCAGGAAGATCAGCTCTGGCCCTGCACAGCCCTGTTCCAGGGGAGCCAGCAGGATGAGGGTCAGGAAAAACACACAAGCAGAGCAGCAGGATGTCCCTTTTCAGCCACAGCCATGGTAAATGAAACCATAATTTTATCATCTACTTGATGTTCCACTTTGATGAAGCAGAGACATGGCAGTGATAAACATTTTAATAGCCTTTTCACCTGCATCACCCACCCAGTCACCATGTTCTCACGCACTGCAGGCACATGTCTTCTTGTGGTGGGAACAGAAAGTCCTTGGATCATGGCATGGCAGGAACCTCTCCCAGCGTCTCTCCTCCTGCACTGAGAGGCTGAGTGAAGCTGCTGTCAGCTCCAAGGCTGAAGCCACCAGCAGGATCCAGGGAGCAGCTGCTCCTGCCCCACTCATATCCCTACCAGCCCTCTCCAGCCAGCCAGCCCCCGGTGGGTACCTGCCCCAGGGCCCCGAGCCCCTCCAGGTGCTGTTGGACACCTCCTCCCCCAGTATGAGAGGTCTGAATCACCCAGAGCTTGGCCATCCCAAAAATCAAACCCAGCATCTTGCACTTGCTCAGCCTGAGCTGCCTCAGAGGAACACACTGAGCCAGCAGCTCACCAGCAACAAAGATGATGTTTAAAAACTGAAAATACACAACGCTGACCTTTTGTTGGGTTTTTTTGAGGATTTTTTTGGTTTTTGGTTGTTTTGGCTTTTTTTGCACATCAAATCTCAAAATTAGATTTTAACTTGTATAAAACTCAAGTTAACTGCACTTCAGTTAAGCTCTATTATCTTTTTACACATTACTACAGAACAGTTTTAAAGCCTAAGTGACTAAAACAGTAGAGGTATCAAAGATTCAGGAGGTGAGAATGCTTCTGTGGGCCACTGGGTTTGTGAATGAGAAAAACTGTACAAAATGGAAGCAAGTGTGCAAGAAGCCATTAAATGAGCTGCTGCAATGAAAGAAACGTTCAGAAAAAAGAGGACCATTGTTCTGCTCTGGAAACCAGCAAAGTACCACACTTCTTTCCTTTATGGGATGATTTTTGTCAATTACCTGATGAAAACTATTCTGTAATATGTGAATTAAATATCAGGTTTTATTTGATCTAGAACTGTTTTGAATAACCTTCCTGTTTAATTCCAACTTGCACGGAACACCAACAATGCAAAATATTAAGAATTGGGTTTGTGTGTCATTTTATTTTGTTTGCTCAATTTAAGGAGCCACATTATATAAACTTCAAACCAGGGAGCATCAGAGCAGAGGTATGGGCTATGGGCTGCAGAATCACTCTCAGCAGCTGCCTTCTGCTCTGCACATCTTGATGCTAATAATTCACCATTAGAAGTCCTGGCAAGTGATCTCCAGTTTCTTGCACTAAATCCTGTTTTAAAAATCCTAAAATACAAAGCCCAGCTTGGTCAGACTTTCTTAAACTAGATACTCTGGACAGAATTTCTGAAAGCTGTCTGCTATGAGCAGCATCTGGATAGACTGCTGTTTACTTTCAGATTGTGCTTTTCAAGTCCATCTGCCGTGGCTTTGAATATAAAGTTTCATGCAATAAAGAACTCTCCCAAGCTGTAAATAACTGAAGTCAGGATACTGTGATAAAACCAACAAGCAGTAATTATACTGATTAGAAAAAAAAGCTAATTGACTGTGGTTTTGTATTACTTTAAAACAGTCAGTATTTCCTAAGAACAAAGTTTTGACTGTGGTAATGAAATTACATCTATTAAACAGAGTTGGAATAAAATCATAGGATCATTTACTTTGGAAAAGACCTCCAAGATCATTAGGTCCAACCAACAGCCAGCACTGCCAAGGCCACCACTAACCCATGTCCCAAGTGCCTTGTCTTTTAAATTCCTCAAGGGATGGTGACTCCACCTCTGCCCTGGGCAGCCTGTGCCAGGGCTGGACAGCCCTTTCAGGGAAGAAATTTTCCCAAAAATCCAATCTAAACCTTCCCTGGCACAGCTTGAGGCCATTTTCTCTTGTTCTGTCCCTTGTCCTCTGGGAGTAGAGCCTGAGCTCATCTGGCTCCATCCTCCTGTCAGGGAGTTGTGGAGAGCAAGAAGATCCTCCCAAGTCTCCTCCAGGCTGAGCCACACCAGCTTCTCCTCATCAGACTTGCGCTTTAGCCCCTTCCCTAGCTCTGTTCCCTTCCCTGGACATGCTCCAGCCCTTCACTATCTGTATTGTAGTGAGAGGCACAAAACTGAACCCAAGAGGGGGACAATCACTTCCCTATTCCTGCTTGACACACCATTTTTCACACAGGCCAGGATGCCCTTGGCATTTTTGGCCACCTACACACATGCTGGTTCATGTTCAGCAGCTGCCAACCAGCACCCCAGGTCCTTTCCTGATGGGCTCCCTTCCAGCCACTTTCCTCCCAGCCCGGAGTGTTCCATGGAATTCTTGTGCTTAGGATGCACTCCATTCCCTTGCCCAGAACATTCATAAAGATATTAAGCAGGACTGGTCCCAGTCCTGAACCCTGGGGAACTCCACCAGTGCCCAGCCCCACAGGGATGTAGTTCCATTCCCCTTCACTCTCTGGGCCCAGCCATACAGAAGTTTTAAACCCAGCAGAGAGTACACCTGTCCAAGCCCTGAGCAGCCAGTTTCTCCAGGAGAAATGGAGTCAAAGGGTTTACTGAGGTTCAGGTAGACACATCCACAGCCTTTCCCTTATCCACGATGCAAGTCACCTTGTAGAAGGAGATCAGGCTGGCCAGGCAGGATCTGCCTCTCCTAAACACATGCTGGCTGGGACTGACCCCTGATTGTCCTGTATGTGCCACATGATGGCATGGGAGATGGTCTGTTCTGCAGCCTTCCACTCCACTGAGGGCAGGCTGTAGTGCCCAGATCCATATTCTGACCCTCCTAGAGATGGGCATTACATTTGCAAGCATCCAGTCAAGTGGGACCTTCCTGGTTAGCCAGGAAGGCTGGGAAACGATGGAAAGTTGCTCAGTGAGCACATCTGCCAGCTCCTTCAGTGCCCTTGACTGGATCCTATTTGGCCCCAGAGACTTGTCTAAGTGGTGCAGTATGTATTTATAGAAACATTTTTATTGTCTTTTACAGCAATGGCCGTAATGTTTTGTACAAGTTTTTTGTACAAGTCACCTATGCAGTTATTTTCACACCTTAGTTATTCAAGGACCACCACCTTACAATGAACAGCAACAAAAATACATGAATTAGGCAGCAGAATAGTATAGTGTTCCCATATTTTCTGCTGGGGTACCTCATGACAGTGTGCCCCATGCTGCTGCATTACACACACAGCATCAGAGCATGCAGCCAAAACAATCCAAGACATCACTCGAGTGGAGCAGAACTTTTCCTCACAATGTTTTCACTCCATGCCACTCACCACATGACAGCTTCTGACAGAGGAGCAGAACGTGGCACAGTGCAGCATGGCAGATCTACCCCACTTTCTTTTTTCAGATTGAATTAAAACACCCAAATAAAAACAAAAGCAGAAGAGACACATATTGGCATTACTGTGCACTGCACAAGGCAGCAGAGCTCACGTCAAACATGACACTCCACTATTGGCTTTTCTCATCCTCCACACACACCCACATGCCCCTAGGTACAACACACACAGGTATCTGCAAAATACTGTGACACCCAGACAAATAAACCTTTGGGGTGAGCGCTGCTGGATGATTCCCTGCTCTCTCTCCATGCTCTTTCTTCCCTTCTTTATGAGCCAGGAAATTTCAGAGTTAAACATGGTAAAAGTTACAAGGAATGCATTTTGTATGCCCTATTTCTGAATGTACGAATGGTCATGACAAGCCTGCAAATGCTGTCCTGTAGGACCAAAAAATCATGGTTTAATTAAGATTTCATAACCTTAAAATGGAAAAAAAAATTGTGCTGTGAGAAATAAAATAAGAAATAAACACAGTGAGAAAATAACTGAAATCAAACATGGAAATACAAATCTAGTTTTCTCCTAAGCAATGCCTGTTCCACTGACAGGAAGTTCCCCCTGATTTTTAGATCCTTGAAGGGCTAACAGTGTTCTGAGTGTCTGCAGCTCACTCTGCCTGACCCATGACACAAGCTTGTTTTCCCAGTTCTTATGCAATGCTTTTTCAATTTGATTTTGAAACACAGCAAGGAAAATTTTAATGGGGAAAGAACTGTTTTCACAAAAGGAAGATTTGGAAAGAACAACTTCATCCTCAAGAAAAACAACTCCCACTGAGCCCAGAAATCATGTGGCAACTCCTGCTAGACAGAGCCAACATGCATCACTCACTGGGCAGGAGAACACAGAACTGCTGCTACCTTTCAGGGACAAAACCAAAGCAGAGTGATTTACAGAAATATCAGCCAAGTAGAAGAACTGATTCCTTCTTCTCTTCCAGAGGATACAACTTGCAGTGAGACCGAACAGATTTTCCCCTGAAGACCACACAGAGCATGGTACCTGAAATCTCACAGCCCATATACATTTCTGTGTTTCTGGAAATAATTGAACATGGCACAGACTTCCAGAGCTGCAGCACCAAACAGAAAAAAAATCCTGTTTGACTTCCATGGTTTTAAAAACAAACTTCCCAACACCAGGACACGCTGCCTTTAATTCCTAAAAGCCACTTCAGACATATCCTAATAGATTAGGACATTTCCTGAACAAAAGACTGAACATTTTAAACTTCTCTCAGACAGCAAATCTGCATCACATTAACCACAAAAAGGAATTACTGACATTATGCAGTTCTAAATTCCATTTTCAATAAAAAAATTTACTCATACATATCAAAAAGTCACATAGCTAGCACCAGAGGCTAGCTATGTGACTTTTTGATATGTATGCACCTATACTTCTATTAGAGAAACTCTTTCAGTACTCAGCTGTCCTCAGTTCAAGGTCCCAGGAGAAGTGAAGATGACAAGTAACAAAATAAACAGCTTACAGTTTGTTCAGAAGGCTGATCTGATCTGTACAGTGCTATGGAGGGCCTGAAAAGGCAATGTTTGATCATCAAGGACAGCTTCCCCAAGCACAAGAGCCCAGTCCAGCCCAAGAGACAAGAAAATGAACAAATACAGGGGGAGGACAGTTTGGCTGGACAGACAACTTCTGATCAAGCTCAAAAAGGAAGAATCTGAGAGGTCACACAAAGACCAGGTACCTGTGAGGACTTCACCAAAACTGCTGAAAGTGGCTTCTGGGAGGAAATGAACAAGATCATGAAGATATCTTCATTGCTATAAATATATTCTCTTCAGACCTTGGCGCTGAGAATCAATCCCTAACTGGATAACACACAAATCCCAGTAAAACCAGTGCTGTATGTCCTGGAGTGCCTGATGACCACAGAAAATCTCAAGCACAAGATGAATGCAGGCAGATGAAGGACCTGGTCAATGCTTTACTAACAGATCTGTAATTAGTTGACCTGTGGCCAGTGTTAAGATTGTGCACTTTCATGTCAGCTGACAGCAGCTGAGAGGAGTCACAACATGTAAACTCCTGCACTGGTAATCAAAGCATGTTTAACCTGATACTCTGCTGAGTTACAACCAGTTTTATTTGACAGCTGGGACAGGTGAGGAGCAGAGCACAACTCACTTCCACAGCTCTTGGGGCCTGGCAGTTCTGTCTGGCCATGGGCCTGTTCCCAGGGGGCTCTGGAGAGTGAGGAACAGGACTGAAGCGTGGGCAGAACCAGAGGCTGACACACACCTCCGGGCTGAACGACAGCCCAGGGAAGTCGTGTCTTCTTGCTTACCATATGTACCAGGTAACCTTTGTGAAAGAAGAGCCCACAGCACCTTCTGCTGCCTTTTAGCTCTAAAATCTGTCAGTATCAAGACCTTACCCAAAGGGTTGTCTTCTCTGATTTAGGTCTAGTCTGCCAAAAACCAGTCTGTTTTTTACTTCCCTCAATGGAAAAAGCAGCTGCATGACATAACACTGAACTCTGCCAGTAGTTCAGTGAAAACTACACTTTCAGTAAAGACCTGTTATATTTGGGTTTTTTACAACTGCAGCCAGAAAAAAATAATTTCATTCATTAGAGAGAGGTGACAACTTGGTGCTGTTTTTTATTCAACATGAAGTTAAATTCTTTAGGTGCTGGACAGCTATCATACAGACTAATAATTCACAGAATTACTGTAACTACTTTTGCTATCTTGTAAAATGCCACCCACAGTGATACCATTGACTCATGGGGACTTTCTGGCTTTCCCCAGGTCAGTCAAGAATGAGTATTTTGTAACTTCTTTTATTTTTTAAACCAGAATTAATTTTTGCTCATATCCAGAAACATCAACATAGCAGGACACTTGGCATGAGAGCTAACTACTGGATAGAAGGGGGAAAAAAAAGTAGAATAAGAAGAATATTAAATCTCATGCGTCTTTGTAGTTCTCCAGAATACCAGCCAAGCTAATGAAGAATAGAAGTGTCCTTGTAAACTCTGAATCACATCTTCTAGAAAGGCCAGCTCCCCCTTCCATACCCCAAAAGTTCTGGATGGGCAGGAAATGGGGATTTAAAGTACACAGAATAATCAAGGCAACAGCTTCTGAAATTTCAGGAGCTGTTATAAAGGCAGGGAACAAAGCACCACATACATCCTGCAAACAGGACCTGACTTGCGTGTGACATTTCAAAGTCCTGAACCAACAGCGTTGTTTTCTGTGACAGTATTTTCCCCAACAGGCAGATAACAACTACCCCTTTACCAAAAGAGCAGCATGAGGAAATCTGAAGTACAGAAACCCAGAATCACTGTTTTTCTACCCAAAACACCTCCATGTGGTTTTGAAAACAGCTGCTACATTCTTTTCTGTTCTGAATAATTAATAATCACCTTGTCCTGGAATATTCATTTTTCTACCCTGATCATCTTAAGTCCGTAATATTTAAGGAAGAATTTCTTAAAGCTCTCTCAGAAAGAACAAGACAAAAAATGTGTCACAGAAAATACACTAGTATGAGACTGACTTGTAAAATCCCAGAAGTGGAATTACACAAACTAGTGCATTTTGTATAGAAATAGGCACCATCACCCAAGGTTTAAAGCTGCCACACACTTTATATGATGTTCCAGCTGGTGAGTCTCAGGGAAACAGCACTGTCAGTATTCAAACACAACCAACAAGCATTTCAAGACACAGCAGGAAGCTCCGGGGATGCAAGAATAGTGTTCTGGTTAAGTCTTAACCCAGGAGAGACCCATCTGCTACACAACTGAACTGTTCCATCACCTCTGAAATTAGGCTAGACATACCCTTAACCCCAAATAAAAGTCTGTTTAAGAGATGGAAGGAGTCCCCATGACAATATTGTATTATTTTTCTAAATACAAGGTTTGTTTGCTAGTTAGCTTGTTCAGTTATAGGACTGATGGGTGACAACCTGGAAAAGACAGGGCAGTGACTGGTGTGAATCACAGTGACACCATACCCTGAAGAGGCTGCCGTGCCCTGCTGTGTCACAGCACTCTCCTAAACTTCACGTTGGGTATCAGGAGGAGATCCCAGCCCTTGCAACATCACCTTCACTGAGGTTCTGGAGGCAGCTGCAAGAAGAAAGAAAGGATTTGAAGTTACTCCATCAGGTACTGGAGTGTCTTCAGTCATGGCATCTGCACAAACTATCCCAGAATCACTCCTAGAGAGGGGCCACCAGAGAATACTGCTGAAGAGATGCTGGCTTGCAGCCCTCTAACCAAGTAAAGGAAAAAAATTCTAGACAAATCAGGATGAAATAAAGAAAATAAATTAAGGGTACGACAAAGCAAGAAAAAGCTGAAAAATACCATCCTCGATGCATAACCAACCAGTGAGTGATGCTGGTCATGGTATAGGGGCAAAAACCACCCCCAGGTTCCTGTAAGAAGACCCTGTCTGGAGATGGGTGGTCTGTAGACATTGCTTGGTGCAAGAACATACATAAAATACCAGTTGTTAAGTCCTGACACAATTCCATTTCAGGCTCAAAAGTTTCCACACCTCTCCATCCTGGCAGCTCCTCTTCCAATCACAGGGTTTTGCAGACCCAGTAGAAGTTTTATCAAACATCCGTTTTCTAAGAGCAGATTTCAGGGGAAAAGAGAAGAGACTTGCCAAGAGGGGAAAAAAATAACCCTGCTCCTGCTAACGGAGAGTACAGGCATGGAGCTACTCACATCCCAATGACATATTATCTGCTTTATGCCTTGAGTACCTTGTGTACAGCATGGCTTGCACACACTACTTGCCTGAGTTTCAGTTCAATTAAAGTATTTCAGTATATTTTACCTAGTTTTATGTTTAGCCATCTATAACCACCTTTTGGTATACAGAAGATAGGAAATGGTACATTAATCTTCTGTAGAGGGCTCCAACTCATTCATACAGCACATGGAAACCCATTTATAGTGTCTTCTGAACATATTCAACTCAAAATTCATTCAATATCTGGAGATTTCTAGGGAAAAGTTTTGAGAAGTTAAAAATACTTCCAAAGTCACCAATTACTTGGGAATTCCTACAGCTATTGCATACATCCGTGACAGTTTTTCAAACAAATTATTTGAAAAGCAACAATTTTTCAATCAGATGTGCTGCACAACCCAAAAATACACAGTTCCCCAAGTGCTACAACTGCTGCTGAGGGAAGAGCTGAGAGGGAGACAAAAGTTGCAGGCAAACACTGCAGGAATTGCAGTTGGAAGCTTCAGGACCTCAAGCTCAGCATCAATTACAAACAGAGCAGGGAGAATGTACCAGCAGATCACTGCTTGTGTGGCAAAAGCTGGATGGCAGAACTCCACAAGTAAGAGGGATTGCACCGTGAGGTGACAAGGAAAATCCCTCAAACACAGCAGGTTCGGCCCAACAAGCCTGTAGGTTTGCAGGCTGAGAAAACAGCTATGTCCATGCATTTTTAAAAGTAACTTATTATGAAACCACTGACTTGAGGCACGTGAATTGTGATTCTCAACTAAACATACCTTATTCAGCTTCCAGAGTTTAAGATAACCCACAAGAGATAAAACTGAAGGAAACCCAACAAGTGGCAGATAAGACTTTCATGATTATCATTATTTTAATCAATATGTTGACTGTCAGTTACCAGCTGGAGGTTACTGCACTACAGATTAAGTGTATCACAGAAGCAGAGCTTGTTCCATTCTGAAAGCAAACTCCACCATGCCTCTTTGTTCGATGCTCCATCAGAAGGGCTGCAGCTATGTTCCATCAAGGACTAGCTCTAGCCTGGAAACCATTCAGCCACACCACGCAGCACAGCAACCAAATTAACAAGGCATCCTGTGCTGGACCTGGCTGTACATAAAGCTCCAGCAACTCCGCACAGCATTCCCAGAAGCAGGAACATCCAGCAGAGCCGATCTGGATCCAGCCTCGCTTGTGAGGCCCAAGTCCAGCCCATATATCCTATCAGAGTGCACAAGCTCCATCACAAGCAGCTAAACCCACCCAAGAGCGGTGCAGGCGTGCTGAACCGTGCCCCGGGGAAGCGCAGCCTGCGCCCGGTCCCGGGAGCCGCGGTCCCGCCCGCCATCTACCGAGCGCCGGGCAGGTCGCGGGGCCGGCTCTGGATGCCTCCGGCCGCTCCTCAATGCCTGGGCGAGCCCGGGGAGCCGGGCAGTGCCCCCCTGCCCCTCCTGCCCTTCTCCCAGCTCTTCCGCGCACCGGCAGCGGCCAAGGAGCCGGGACAGCCGGGCACGCCCCGCCGGGCTCGGGGGCGGCCGGACAGAGTCCAGCCCCGCGCCACCGGTGCCGCCGCGGCCCCTCGGGCCCGCGCTCCGGCGGAGGCAGGGGCAGGAGCACACGCTGAGCACACGCGGCGGCCTCGCCGCCTCAGCCCGCCGGTGGCAGCCCGAGCCTGTGAACAGCACCGGCGGCTGCGGGGCCGCTCCGTGCGCAGGGCCCGAGCAGGTTCTTACCGAGAGGCGGCTCCGGAGCCGGGCCCGGGGCCCGCAGCGGACATGGCAGCGGCGCCCGCGCTCCCCGCCCGCCGCCGGAACAGAGCGCGGCGCCGGCAGTGGCGTCACTGCCCGCCGGCCGGGCGGGGCCGCGCCGCTGAGGGCCCGGGCCGGGCCGGGCCGCTGCCCGGGGGAGCCGCCGCTGAGGGGCCGGGCCGGGCCGGGCCGGGCCGCTGCCGGGGGAGCCGCCGCTGAGGGCCCGGGCCGGGCCGCTGCCCGGGGGAGCCGCCGCTGAGGGCCCGGGCCGCTGCCCGGGGGAGCCGCCGCTGAGGGCCCGGGCCGGGCCGGGCCGCTGCCCGGGGGAGCCGCCGCTGAGGGCCCGGGCCGGGCCGCTGCCCGGAGGAGCCGCCGCGGGGTCGGGCCGGGCCGGGCCGCTGCCCGGGGGAGCCGCCGCTGAGGGCCCGGGCCGGGCCGCTGCCCGGGGGAGCCGCCGCTGAGGGCCCGGGCCGGGCCGCTGCCCGGGGGAGCCGCTGCCCGGGGGAGCCGCCGCCGCTGAGGGCCCGGGCGCTGCGGCGGGGCCGGGGTCGCGCTCACTCACTGTCCCAACGGTATTTACATAGAGGAGGGCCCGGCCGGGTGCACCAAAGCCGCTCCATCACCGCCCTTAGCCGGGCGGGGGACAGCAAACAGAACGAGAGGCTGGCGGGGCGAGAGCAGGGCAGGAGAGATCGCTCACCCAGCACCGCTACGGCAGACATGGCCCGGCTGGGGGAATGCCTTTAATTTATTGCGAGAGAAATCAGAGTAGGGTAACGAGAAATAAACCCACATCTTAATCCCCCGCCGCTCCGGGCTTGTCGGACTCGGCTGTGTTCGCGATTCTCTCCCTCCTCCCCCCAGCACTGGGGAACAGGGGATCACTCGCTCTCTCCCTCCCTCCCCTCAAGGAACGGACTGCTCAGAATTTTCCCCGCTCCAGCGTGGGGTATTTCCCACGGCGTCAGTCTTCCAGGAGCAGGCAGCTCCAGTTGGGATCACAAGTCCTGCCAGCAAAGCTCCTCCAGCGTGGGCTTCTCCCTGCACGGGTCCGCAGGTCCTGCCGGGACCCTGCTCCAGCACGGGCTCCCCACGCGGTCACAGCTTCTCGGGCATCGCCCTGCTCCGGCCTGGGCTCCTCCGGGGGCTGCAGGGGCATCTCTGCACCCCCTGCCCACCATGGGCTGCAGAGGAATCTCAGCCCCAGCGCCCGGAGCAGGTCCTGCCCTCCTTCCCCACCGACGCTGGGCTCTGCAGGGCTGTTTCTCACGTATTCTCAATTCTCTTTTTCTTTGGCTGTAAACTGCTCCTATGCGATAACTGTTTTTCCCTTTTTATTACGTTATCCCAAAGGTGGCCACCAACGCGGATGGGCTCGGGTCTGCCCTGGAGCCGAATGGTTTTGGCTTCATTGGACACGGGGAAAGCTCCTGACAGCTTGCCACAGAAACCACCCCTGCAGTCCTCCGCACTCCCCCTCCACTAGCACAGCCTGGCCTTGCAAACCCAATGCGTTAAAATGGTTTGTCACATCGCTGCCACACAGTTGGTCTGTATAAATTTCTCATGCAGGCCAGAGAGTTCAGGGGGTTTGGTCTGGTTGAGTTTTGGAGAGCTCCAGCAGATTTTTCCCTTTTAGCAGGTAGAAGCTTGCTGAGCCTTTAATTTCACCTCTCCCAAGAGTTCATATAATCGTTAAAAAAAAATAAAAAAAGATGCATTGAAGCTATTTCTGTGAGGTACCAAGGCTTTCCCACAAGTATAAATACAGAAAGATGAGGAGGTGGGAAAAGTTAAAGGGCAAAACACACAGGGAACAGACTTTATTTAAAAGAACTTTTCAGGATCCATTTAATTGCAAGGTAGAGCAGAGTAACACAACATTGCAGTAAGAACAAGAAGTATTTCCAGGAACAGAAGTAGCAGCTCAGCCTGTTTTTTAGAAAAGCATTTTTACTGACTAACTAGCATAACATCTCCTGAAGTGGCCTTGGGGCTTTTCTCTCTGCTTATCCTTTTCCTCAGATGCAAATTTCTGTTTGTTCCCTGAGCCCACAGTGCTTGCTGTGGAATAAAGCCTGTTACGTACCCATGGTAAAGAGCTAAACTGTAAATTCTTGCAAGCTTTCCAAGAATCAGTGGAAGATCATGCCAGCTTTCCATGTAAAAGTCTTTTCCATTTCCTCCAAGAGTTGCCAAACTCCATCTCCCAGGGCTTTAGGGCCTGTGAAGTGAGAGCTCCGCTATTGCTGGGAGCCAAGGGGGAAAAGCAGGTCCCCCCCTCTGCCAGCTGCGAGAGCTCCTCATCCAGAATGTGCCAACAAAACAGTGCAGAAACAGAGGCAGATTCTGGTTTTTAAATTACAGAAATTGCTCCCTTCCTGTGTGCTGTGGCTCTGCAGATGCAGGGTGCATCTTTGAAAGTGTCTGAGGAGCGTGAGGTACTGGCAAGTGTTTGCTGTGAGTGGCCACTACTGGAGTAGAGCCCAGGACTAGGAGGGAGATGCACTCTTACTGTGATCAGACTCCTTCCTCTGGCACTGGGCCTGGAGTGCAGGGCTGGCCCTGGCAATGGCCTTAGAAAAATAAACATCTTCGTTCTTTTCCTTACTGGAACAAATAAGGACAAAAGCTGCCTGAGAAGCTCCAGAGGATACATCTGAAGGACCTGTATCTCCGCTGGGTACAGGCAAAGCAGTACAAATATTGGTCCTGCCTTTGGAAAGGCTTGAGCTTATCCCTCCTGTTCTTGGGCAGGTGTGGGAGAGCTGCTGTCCTGCTCATGAATAATTGGTGTCACAGGTCAGATACACTCTTCCTGTCATCAACAGACGAGGACATTCAGGGAACCAACAACTGTTGTGAAAACAAGTAAGTTCCCTTCCCTGCCCAATTTCCTGTGCTAGATTGAGAAATTTGGGTCAGAAAAGGAACCCCAGGTGTCTCATGACTGGTAACAGAACTCAGCACCCATGGAAAACCACTTTGCCCTGGGCCCCAGTGGACTGCATCTGGTCCTGGGCAAGGGGCCTCCTGTGCTGTTGGAGTGTGTGAATTATTTGTCTGTCAAGTGTCCTGACCTAACACTTCACTTGCTGTAGATCAAGAACTGGTCAGCTTTGAAAGGATGGAGGAAAAAAATAATGTAATGGCTATAATCCTAAATTAAATAAATAAGTACAAAGATACAGAAGCATTTTAAGCTTTTTTACCTTATCATAATGCCCATGCTGCAGTAGCCCTCTGTTATCTGGAGCCTCCTGAGCAAGACTGGGCATCTGCAGACACATGCAGTCAGTGAGAAATTACTAAACTGAGTGCATGAAGCCACTGGCTGGCCAGTTCTGCTTTCACACAGGAAGCCAGGGCAGACCATAGTGCCCTTTGGCAATAATGCTGATCTGGTGGGGGAGGTGTGCTGAGGGATTGCCAGTTTCTCTTCCTTTCCTTCCCTGCTTTACTGACCCAAGATCTGGAAGCAAAGATTCATAATAGCTATTCCCAGACATCTGTCAAGTTTGGATCCCAGCAGACCACGTGAGTCACTAAGAAGGAATGAAGGGATCGGAGGTGCAGATCTCTTTGACAGCAGTTGAGGAATTCCGTGGACTACGTCCCTTACAGCCACTCAAGAGCTTCATTAGCTCAGACTCTCTTCACCAGACCATGTAAGCTGCTTAGAAGAGCCACCTGATGATACTCAGAGCTCAATCTGTTCTACCAGGTCTTTTAGAAGTCCCTTACAGCTCTGATACTGGATCCACTGCAAGAGCTGGGCAGGCAGAGGAGCAGGGATGGTGCTATCTGGACTGACACAATGGGTAATTTTGGCACACTCAGCTTCTAGCTGCCCACTGCAGAGGCTCAGTGACACACTTCTTTCATGTTAAAGCAGTCATCTGAGCTGTTCTCAGTGCCCATGAGAACACCAGCCTGGACAGAAGGAGATTTGCTGCCAGATTACTGCAGGTTCCAGTTCTGCCCTTTGCATGTGACAGAAGAAATGAGCGTCCATTCTTCTGTCTAATGGGAAAAAGAAAATGTAAAATCCTGGTCCTCTGTTGTGTCCTGGTGCCTATTCTTGAGAAAAGATGAGTGAATAATTCACACCTCTCCATGTGCAACCAGAAAACACTGAGTGGCCCTAACAGATCCTAATGGCATCCTCTTGGTGAATGGTGCCCTCAATCATCGTATCAGTTGTTTGCCGGGAGCATTTGCGACTCCCTTTCATGCTTTTCAGGTTTTCTGAAACGTGCTTCTGAAACTTCTTGGTGAGGAAGCAGTAGATGATCGGGTCCAACACACAGTTCGTACTCAAGAGGCACAAAGTCACCTGGTGAGCATCGTTGAGCTGTTGGCGCAGCTGACAGTTTTCCTTCTTCCACTGCTCCAGAACAGTCAGAGTCCAGGGCAGGTGCACGATGTGATGGGGCACAAAGCTTATGATGAACACAGACAGCACTGTGCACACCATCCAGAGGGCCCTTTGCTTGACGTGAGCGCTTTTCTGTGGATGCACCGACTTGGAGAACAGGGTCCTGATAATGACAATGTTCCAACCTAGTATTAAAAGGAAAATGATATAGAAGAGGATGCAGATGATGACATGAATGGCGAGAACAGCTGAAACACCACTCGTGGTGTCATAGCGCTCAAAGCACCGCGTGAAATTCCTGGAGTCGACCTCCTCCAGATTAGTATTATTGTCAAAAAGGTAATACAAAGAGCTGCCCACTATTATGATCCAGATAGCTGCTGATAGGTAGATACCTCTTCTCTGGGTGGTCAGCTGAGCAGCTTTAATAGGATTAGTCACAGCTTGGTAACGGTTGTATGTGATGACCATCAGAAAGGCAACAGAAGTGTAGGTATTAACAAAAAATAAACAGCCAGCCACGTTACAGAGGAAGTCAGGCATGATCCAGTCTCCATGGTGGTGGTAGTAAACAATCCACATTGGCATCGTAATTAAGAAGAGCAAGTCAGCTACTGTCAGGTTCACCATGAATATCTTGATTTCATTGAGTTTCTTGGTGGGGTAAATACGGCTGAAAATCCAGAGAACATAGCAGTTGGCAACAAAGCCTAGAATGAAGATAATGCTGTAGAAAACAGTGAAGAGGCTGTAGCGAAACTCAGAGTCTATGTGGCACGAAACGTAGAAATCAGCACTGCCTTCTGCTCCTCCTTTGCCTTTTCCAGACATCATGGTGTTCAGTGGCCACTGAAGTTCAGTTTCCTGCCACAGCTTTTCTTCTTACCTAAAAATAGACAGCAGAAATCAAGCTGATTGGTTTGGCACCATTGCTAAGCCAAACCTCACCTTCCTTTATCAGTTGTCTATGACCATAGGAGTTCTGCTGATGCCTTGGTTCCAGCCAGACACCTGCCCTGTCTCCTTGGTCCTCTCTTTGATCCCATTTCCACAGCATACAAACCTCTGGGTCTTCATCCAGAATTGTTTGCTGCAGTGAGGTCTCAGATCACTCATCTCTAATCTTAAAATACTTTTCTGCATGAAAGTTCTTAGATAAAAGTAATCTGTTACACTGCCCTGTCTCAAGCTTCTTAATCTTTTACTAGAATCAGGAGTGTTTTCTATGACTAATCCTCTCCTTGCATGTGGTTCTCCTTTTTTCCCCTGCCACCTCCCCCATGCCCCTACCTCCTACCACAGTTCCTGATATTTTTTAACTTCTTTACACTAGAAGAATTCCGGATGTGAAACGATATGTGGTAAAAACCTCTTGCAGGATCCCCGAAGAGCTGGGGTTGGAAAAGACCTTTGGGAGATCACCTGGTCCAGCCCCTGCTGACGCAGATTACCCTGAGCAGGTTGTGCAGGAGGACATCCAGGCAGGGTTTGAATAACTCCAGGGAAGGAGACTCCACAGCCTTTCCAGGCAGCTTGTTCCAGGGCTCTGTCACTCTCACAGCTAAGAAGTTTTTCTCACTTTCAGTTGGGACTTCCTGTGTTTCAGTTTATGCCTGGTGTCCATGTCCTGCTGAAAAGCGTCTGGCCCTGTCCCCCTGACCCCTCCTTCCGACACAGACAGACAGGGATGAGCTCCCCCCTCAGATGTCTCTCTTAAGGCTGAACAGCCCCAGCTCCCTCAGCCTTTCCTCACCAGAGAGATGCTCCAGTCCCTTCATCATCTCTGCAGCCTCTACTGGACCCACTCCAGGAGCTCCATGGCTTCCTTGAGGGGTTTAATTATAGATTGAGGAGCCCAGAAGTGGCCACTGCACTCCAGATGTGGCCTCACCTGGGCTGAGTGGAGGGGCAGGATCACTTTCCTCACTTGCTGCTCCTGAGCAGGTGCCCTCCTACCTCAAAACTTTCTGGATCCTCCCCAGCAGCAGGCAGTGCCAGGAACCCCCATCCCACCCTCTGTGGGCTGGGTCCCCCCCGGGTGCCCTTGTGCTGTTGTTCCTCATTTACACATTCGCTGGTTTGCAATTTTCCTCTGCAAATGGGGAAGTCAGCTGAAGCTGGAGCTTGCTTTCCCTTTGTCTGCAGAATTGCAACCCTTCAGTCGTTAGGAGAGGAAGGCAGCACTCATCTTCTTGAGGGTCCTCTCCTTCTTTATCCCTCCCAGGTCCCCTAAGGACACAACAATTACAAGATTTGGACCTTCCCAGGCAGCTGCATGTTGGGCAGTGCTGAGTTCCAAGTGTCTTTAAGTGTCTCGCAGTCTTCCAGGCACGGTCCGAGCGGAATGGACACGCAGTGCTGGGAGCTGGCCCCAGGAGACACGTGTGTTTCTCCTCATTCACCTTGATCTCTGCCACCCTTCTGAGAGCCCCCTGATCTCCAAAGAGAGTGGATTATTCAGGTGGGCTTCGTCACAGGGAGTGTAATGTTTGATACACCAGTCTGACATTAGAATAAGGAATAAAAACCCAAGAAGTCCTAACTACCTAAGATCATTAGAGAACTCCTTTTGGGTTTTTTTTTTTTGTTTGTTTGTTTTTTTCCAAATATGTGCCATAAATTCACACTGCTGTGACTATTTGCAACACCAGCAAATAGTTCTGGTGCTTAGGGCTGGGATCTTTGCAATGAAAGGTGGTCTATTCCTGTGGCACCAGACCTGAGTATACCAAGAGTGGGGAGAAAAAAAACCAGTTAATGCATCTCTCTAGCAGGATTCATGAGGAGAAGTGCTTACATCCAATACATGGGCACAGCTGCTGTTCACAGAGTCCCTTCAGATGGTGCCCCTGGGCACTCTCCACCCACACCTCCATTTCTGGTTCTGCACAATGGCATGGTGGCCACCAAACTTTGCCCAGGAGCTCTGGTGAACTTTACTGTCTGCAGGCTGCACACCAGCTGCCAGATTTAGCAGATGGGGTGGAAGGGAGAGTGAACATGCATGTCCCCTCCATGGCAGAGTCCTGCACGGAAGCTTGAGCCACAGGGCTGTGCTCTGAAATGGAGGGGTGAGTGTGAGAACATGCTCTGTGACTGCTTCCAGTCTGCCGAACTCTCTGGCAAAGGTGGTCTGTGGGAGATGGCAGTGCCATCTCCTGGCCCCAGCACCACCTGGTAGAGCTCACCTATCTTTGCATTAGAGGCTGTGCTGTGCCGGTGCCAGGGCCACTGGAGAGGTGTCCTTTCCTTCCCAAGAGCCACGTGAGATGTTCTACAGAGCACAGCTAGAAGGGAACATAGCACCATTCCCCACAGAATTTACCCAAAGCCCAATTCCCTCTTCAGCCTGAGGAACCCAGGCTGATGTCTCTGTACATCTGTGACTGCCCTGAGCCCTGGAGCACTCTGTGAGGGCTCTCCTCAGCCTGTCCTGCTGAGGCAGTTCCCCTTTCTCTGAAGCCCGTTCGTGCTGCCGGTGCCAGCAGAAAGGCGAGCAGGGCAGGGTCCGGGGGCTGTGGGTCCCGTTCTGTGCTGCAGCAGCAGCCTGTGCTGCCTGGCCAAACCCCCTGAGACCTCCAGCCAGTGCCTTGTCCACAGTCCCCCAGGCAGTAACCCCGGGTGGTTTGTACCATCAGCTGCACTGGATGCAGGGCTGAAGGTGGAAGTAAGCAGCAGGGTCAGGGCACCTGCCTGTCCTGCTCCCGGTCTATAGACTGTGCCATGGACTGTGCCCTCCCAGTCAGGATTTACTGGCTTATGGATGCAAGCAAGCTCTGCCATCAGCAAGAGTATATTCCAAGAGGAATAATACTAATAAAGTATATTTTCTGCTTACCAGAGTTGAAAAAAATCAGCACAATATGTCCATCTTCAGCCTCAAGAGCAGTGAGGTTCACTGAGGATGCTTGGTTGTCTCCCAGATGTTATTTTCCCTGCCCTGGGGCTGGACAGTCTCTGCACTGGCAGCTCTTAAGAACAGGGCACCAGAATGGGAGCAACTGTAACATGACTGCAGAGTCACTAGAGGAGAGGAAATGTGTGACATCAGCTAAAGGAAATGAGAAATAAAATAAGCTGTAGAGGAAAGACAATTAGCCACAGCAAAGGTCTGGAAAGTCCTTAAGGCTTTTTCCTCAGAGTATCTCTGCTTCTGATGATCCTGAAAGAGGGCAAAATTGGGATTTTCCTCTAAAGGCAGGATAGGAATCCATTCTGTGTCCCCAGTTAGATTTGGGAGTAGACAAACTTTTTGAGCATCTTTCTCCCAAGCAGATAAATGACAGAAGAGCCTCCACTTAATAATTTCCAAGAAAGGGATAGGAAACTCATATATGAACAGATCATTTCCTAGCACTCTCCTTCACACTTGTGTTGGAACTAATTCAGGAATTCCACCATCCCAAGTCTCCCTTTATCTCATGGATACTCAACAGACAGAGACACCACAGCAGGGCAGATTGTTACCTGTCCCATACACCATCACATTATGGCCACTGTTACCTGTGGCAGCCTGAAGATCACTCAGCATGGTAATGCTGATGGTGGGGCGCTCAGAGACACCAGTGACAAGCAAAGCTGCACACATGTCCCAGCCAAGCTGTAAATCCCAGGCTGTAGCTCCCATGGCCATGATTAACCTGCCCTCCATGCTTGCCTCTGCTCTTACATCTGCACACAGCACAGATGTGAGCTTAGAGCAAAAAACCCTCGCCTGACACACCTACAGGAACCAGAGCCTGGTGCTTGGGGTCACTGTGAAACACACTGGAACAGAGCCACAGAGTCCATCACCAGGACAAAGGGGTGTCTGAGCCTGCCACAAGGCTGCTGAGCAATGGCAGGGCCCGAGCAGCAGCAGCAGAGGCCACTCTGCACGGGAGTTCCACTGGAAAGGCTGGGAAAAGCTCTCCTGGCTCTTGTCAGGAAATGCCCCCTTATGGCAAACATTCCATAGCAGGTCCTGGCCATGTCCATGCTGTCGGGGCACCAGAGACCCCCGTGGTGTGGCTGCATGTCCTGGGAGCCACAGGGACAGCTGAGGGTTCTGTGCCCCGGGCCTCACCACTGAGGACACCAGCCAAACTTCTCCAAGAGCGAGGAGCTGGCACAGACACTGGGACACTTTGAAGTCACACTTTTGCTGTTGGGCTGGTGAGGCCTGGGCTCTGAGCTGGGTATGGCAATTTCCTCATCAGCAAGGGACATGGGTACTGACAGAGGGACCAGGGTGGACAGCAGCAGTGCTGCTCTGTGCTGGCTTTTGGCTCACCTGGCCTCAGGAGTCCCAGGGTTTTGGGCAGCCATCTCCATTCCAGAATCCGCCCACCGTCTGTGCCAGCGCCTGGATGTCTCCAGCCAGGGGCAGGCAAAGCCCCAGCACCAGTCTGGGCTTCTTTGCCTGGATTGGCTCTTCCCTGGCTCTTCTCCAGAGGGTGCAGGTGGCTTTTCCCAGGGCCACTACAGAGGGAAACACCTGGCGTGCACTCCAGCACAGTGCTCTGAAGGTGTGCATCCAGGTGCCAGGCAGCCCCCAGGATCCCTAGGTGAGCTCCAGCCAGGCTGGAGATGTGCAAGTGCTCTGCAAACTGCAGGACAATCCACGCCCTGCTGCTCTGAACCCCTCTCAGGGAGAGCTCCAAGACAACGAGAAGTCCACGGACACCACAACTGGCACCGCAGCACAGGGTGGCCAAGGTATTTGGAAGCTCCTTGAGCAGAGTGGAACCCCTGCAATGTGAGGGAGCCCCACAGGAACTGCGCCACATGGGATGGAAGCCTCGGCAGGGTGGGCTGCGCAGGGGGCTGGCATGTGGAGCAAGGGACAGCCAAGCTCTGTCAGGCCACACGAGGGTGAGCTGAGGCTCCTGCAGTGATGCCCCAGAGCTGTGCTGGGCTGGAAGCTGCAGCCATCTCCTTCCCTCTGCCACCAGACATCCTCCCTCCTTTCCCCTTCTCATCAGCTGCTGTAAGGATGAAGGAACCTGACCCTTCATGGAGGAGACAGAGCCTCCAGCTGTGCCCCTTTAGCTGCTCCTGGGGGTTTAAACTTAAAACCAAACAAGATCCTGCTACAGAGGTTGGCTGACAGCCAGCCCATGTCTCTGGGAAGAGCAGCCAGCAACGTCAGGGGCAAGGGGAGTGCTCGAAGGGGATGTAGCAATACTTGACAAATCTTGGTTCACTGTCCTGCCACAACCCAGCCCTTAGAGGAAATGAAAGCCCAGGGGGTTTTGGCTGGGGAGGAACCTTCTACAGTCCTCATCCTTCCTCTGCTCAGCCCTGCAGCATGGCCATTCTGCATCAGCAGGTCCCTTTGCTCCATACAGTGCCCACAGCCAGCTCCTCCCTTTCACTCCCTTCCCACCTGGGGACCCTCTTTCCCTGCTCTCCTGGCCCTGCTGCCAATTGCTGAGCACTCCAACATTAAGATGCATTTTGCCAGTGGAGGCTGGGCTCGTTCAGCGCTCCTGGCAGTCTGGCTGCCCTGTGCTTGACACTATTTCCTGCTCTTCCTGCCCAGGGAATGCACACACCAGCTAACAGCTCTGACAGCTATGCAAGGCTGAGTCGAGGAAAAAAACAATCTTGAAAATGCCTTTATTTTCATCAAGCCAACTTGCAACCTAATAAAAAACAAATAAACTTCTCTTAACTCTGATTCCCATAGAGCTGTTAAGGAGCACTGATAGTCCTTCAGGTTGTTGTACGCGCTGGATCCCAGAGCGGCTGTTCCAAATTCCACTCTCTGGGGATAACCCCACTCAGGCTGACTGGTGAGCAGTGGCTGTTGCCCACGGGTCTGGCACCCAGCAGCATTCTTGTGGCAGCACATGTTGCCATGGCAGATGCCCAGTGCTTCCTGTAAGCCCCACCTGCCTCTGGCACATGCCCTTGAGATCATTTCCTTCTTAGATGTAGCCTGGTAGCAACATACTCATTTTGGATAACCACATGTAAATTTTGGAGGGATCAGAGACTCTTGGTTTTATAAGCAAATACACAGGGATTTCTTCCCAAGAGCAAGCTACACTGCATAGGCAGAGAAGAGCTCTCCAAGGAGTGTAAATGGAGGAGCAGCATTTCAGCTGATGGGTCTGTGACTGCCTGTCAGTAACACAAGCAGCAAACAAGGACAAGATTAAATACCAGCATGCAGCTTGTGACAGCACCAGCCACCGGCACACAGGTGAGCCTGATCCCTGCTGGTTCCAGTCCCCAGGACACATTCTTGAGTACCAGGATAGGTCTTTGAAAAAGCATGAAACTCTTCTGGAGCTGCAGCACACGCTCAGCTGGTGCTGAGCGTTACTGTCTGTGAGTTCCCACTACTCATGTAACACTCTGCTAAATTTTCTTATGCATGTTGCAGGCTGAGCACAGCCTGTCCCCACCTCGTTACCAGCACTGCAGGAATGTGCCCTGGAGCTGGGCTTGCTCAGCAGAAAACACACCAACCTATCTGCCAGAAGCCACTCCTGGGGCAGTGACAGGGGCACTCCCTGGGTCCCCTCTGACAGCTGAGGCAGGGCATGGCTTCTGCTGCTGGCTGTGCCACAGGGATCACCCAGACTGGCAGAGAATGTCACTACTGGTAGCTGGACAGCCTCCCCAGCAGTGGGTGAGGCAGGGAGCAGAGCAGCCTCCAGCTGTTTTTGGTTCCCAAGCCCAGCCCTGCTGCACTAGGCAGAGGGGTGAGTTCATGGGCCACTGTGTCAGGATTTGTGTGCTACAGCCCCAGGCTGTCACAGCTCTGCTGGAGGCAAAAGCCATGTCCTGCCTGAGCTGCCACAGCTGGGACAGTGCTCCTGCTGCTCCCAACTGCAGCGAGACACCTCCTGCCACAGCTGCTGGCTTGTGCCCCATCTGCCTGCCCAGGCTGGGCAGGGGCTGTGCACAAATGGGATGAGGACTTGCCCTCCTTGAGAGGCTCCAAGCACTGCCTCCTCTTCCTCTCAGGAGTAAGGTCCAGGCAGGGCTGCTCACCTTGCTTCACAGCATTCAAGCGAAGCCAGGGCCGTTGTCACTCAGGGGTGGAATGGCACCAGGGTGAGAGCAGCCCCCTCCCCACAGCCCCAAAGGCAGCAGCAGCACCTGCCTGACTCATGCTGTCACGATGCACCTCATCACCCCATCCCTGCTTGCTGGGCATGCAGAACAAGGAGTGGCTTCCCACACCCATGCTGGGAGGATGAAGATGTCTCTAAAGCCCTGTCTGAGATGCCATGGCTCAGAGATCCACGGGGGGATGTTGAGCCAGCCCATGTCCTGAGTTACCCAGACACAGAAGGAGCTTGTGGAGCCTGGGGAGGGAGGCCTGGGAGAGCAAGCAGAAGGGAAAGGAGTGTCTTACCTTGGGGTCACAGAGCACCTGCTCCAGCTCAGTCACAGACCCCAGCCCACCAGGTCCATGCTGCAAGTGGAGAGACCAGCAGGGCCGAGCTGCGTGTGTGCTCCTGCCTGGGAGGAGGCTCTGACAGGAAAGAGGGCGATGTGCTGGCTCCCAGGTGAGTGACTCACTTCCCTCTTGGCACTTGTGACCTGCTTAGCCGTGCCCTGGCTGCTTGCTCCTCTGTGGTCCTTCCTTGGGCAGGCAGTAGAAGGGACACAGTGGTTGAGGCTGCATTGATGGTGAGGGGCTTGTCACACTCCTGTGGCACACTCCTGTGGCACACTCCTGTGGCACACTCCTGTGGCACCTGATGCCTCAGGCTGGGCTAGCCCAGCCCTGGAGCAGCTCCAGGTCAGGGGCACTCTCTGGTTGGGCCAGGGGTGCAGAGGTGGTCCCAGTTCAGCAAGAGGGGACCAGTACCCTCAGCAGATCTGTCCTCTGGGCTCCTCATTTCCTTCCAGGTCCCGGGGTCAGGAGGCAGCACAGTGAGTACTTGTTCCAGGGCTTCCATGATGGGTGGAGATTCATCAGGCAAAGTACCAGGAAGGGCACTGCTCTGCTCTGGGAATCCCCAAATCAGAAAACATCAGCCAGAAAATATTTCAGGCAGGGGCAGCTCATTCCTGTACCCCTTTGCAGCACTATAAGCCCCCCTTGGTCCTTGTGCTCCTTCAGCCTGGGAAGAAAGGGTGGTCAGGGACATGGGGGACCCACTCCTTCCTGATGCCACTGGCACTGCTCTGCCCAGATTCTACATGGAGGTTCCCCCAGCATATTCTGTGGCACTGGCATTGCTGAGGTCATGGGCACAACACCCACCTGAGTCACTTTATAACAAGAAATCACATGTGTTTCTGTCTGCTCCCTTTATGCCCCATGGGTTGTTTAACAAGGAAATGTTGTTGGGGTTTCTTTGTTGGCAAGAACTGGCTCTTATTTTGGCAGGAAAGGAAGTGTGAGGCTTTTAAGACAGTCCTGAAGGACAAGACAGTCACTACCCATGCACAAAGCACTGCTGCCAGAAGGAACTGGCTGGCTGCATGCTCTGGAGCTCCCCAGGCACCCAACTGCAGAGCTGCAGCAAACATCCCAACTTCCCAGCCCAACAACCAAGTTGAAGTATGGCCTTTCCCAGCCAGGCTGGGGATTAAGGCAGCCAGGCTCTGCCAGGAGCACAGCCAGAGAAGGAGGAAAGTTAATGCCCCCTCTGCCTCCAGGCTGGTGACACTGCACTTGGAACAGCTTGGGCAGCTTAAAAGGGATGTGGAGAACTGGAAAGGCAGAGAGCTGGCACCACAGTCTGAGCTTGGGGCACAGGTTCATGCTGAAGAGCAGCAGCACCTCAGTGACAGCACTCCATTGACACTCTTGCTATTGCATTTTTCAGTAATTCCAAGGGAAAAAAAAAAAACAGTAATTTGGGTAAAAATTTATTTTACATACAGACCATTGCAGCTTAACTATTAATCAAGAGAAGTTATTTTCCTTTATAGGAAGTGACCAGCTGGTCTGAGATTAACAGAAGTCTAAGCCTGAGAGCTGGGATTTTAATTTGGAAATCAGATCTTGGGGGCAGGTTCCTTCCAAGCACCACTCAGTGCAGTGAGGAGCTGCAAACTGCAGGCCAGCTGCACTGCACAGTGCTGGAAGCATATTCCCAGAGTCAGTCCAGATCTTTCCCAAGCTGAACTTGCTGAGAAAGATTGTGCCTGAAAGGGTTTGGATGCATTTCCAATATCTTGTTCAGCTCTCAAACTAGAAACAGAAGTGGTGAAACAGCACAGTCTGTGAAGTACAAAACACCGAGTTACAGGGCAGCAGACACACGGGACAGCAGGAATGGCAGGGGCTCTCCTAAGCCAAGAGTTCTACATGTAGCAGGGCCCTGGCCGGGGTCATTCTCTGGCCCTATTTCAAACAGACAGAGTACAAAAAATACTTCGACTGATAGTTAATTGTACTGGAAACAAAGAGTCTACTAAAAAGCAAATCTTACTCTAGGTGCCAATGAGTCCTTAAAAGCAGAGAAGGGACTGAGGAGCTGCACTTGGGCAGTGCTTCCAGGATCATTCACGCTGCTCCATTTTTACTTTGGGAGGTCTCAGGAAGGTCCTGTTTTTCTTTTCTTTCTTCCCCTTTGTATTTGCCTGGAAATTTCTCCAGCTGTCCACACGGCCATCCCGACTTTCCTGGGAACAACAGGAAGGAAGCGGTGAGTTAACAAGTGCAAGAGCCAAAGCACAGGTAGTACATACCAGTTTCAGGAGATCAGTAGCAATTTCCCCTTATCCAGCATGCAGCCCCTGACGGGCAGGACACAAAGACACTGGGAAGAGCCAGAGCAGCACAGTGCATTGGAACTAAAAGTGAGCTTACACACACCAGTGTAAGCACTGTGCTGGATTCTTGTTTCAGAAACTACCAGATTGGGCTGGGCAGTCCTTACTCTCTACAGAATCCTCAAAGGAAACAAGAAACCTCTCAAATGGATGTTCCTAATCTGTCAGCCCAGAATGTGGCATGTCCTTTCTCTGTCTCAACTCCTCACTCTCCTGGTGCTGCAGATTGGAGGCAGGGAGAACAGAGAAGGGAAAGGTACTGCTGCCTACTCTCATGCTTCATGCTCAAAGTCTCATCACATGAACACAATGAGAAAAAAAAAGGCCTCTGGTGCACTTCTCTGCTCTCCCTGTCCTACCTGCTGAGCAGCAGAAACCTTTCCCGAGGAGAAAAAAACTAAATCAAAAAACAAAACCCACCAAAAAATACCCTAAACCCCCAAATCTCCCCACAAAGCCAATCTATGATCTCTGCAAGCTGAAGATTTAACAACAGGACAGAACAAGTCCAGGAAGGATCCCGTTCACAGCATGTGATCCATCCACTCCAGGCCCATCTCTGCAATACCAGAGCTGCAGATGGGCTCTGGCTACAGCAGCTCTCTGCTTCCCTGCCCCCTTCCCATGGCAGGATGGGAGAGGGCCCAGCACTAGCAGGGATCTGGATGCTGGGGCAACCAGACTGGAAAGTACCACAACAGTCCACACAAACACTTTCCAGATTAGGTTTTAATGGTCACCAGTGACCTGTGCTAAGCAGCAATTCTGTTTTACAACTAAAGATAAGAATGAACTGCTGACAGAGATGAAAAAATAGTATACTCAATTTACCAGACCTGTTTCTGCATAGGTGATACCAAAGCCCTATTGATGGGCTCTTCTCCACACACATGAACAAACCACAGGCTGCTGCAGATCTATTAAATTATCTCACAGACTCACATACAAAAGGTCTCTCATCTCTCATGGGGCATTCCCTGCAACATGAACAAGAATTGCTGAGGCCTATTCTGTAAGTTAACTGCTAAATACCTCAAAGTTCTTCTGCCATTCTCGTTCTCGTTTAGCTTTCTCTTGTGCTTCAATTTCCTCCTCCCTCTGCCGCTTCCTAGAAGGCAAGCCACAAAAGTTATGAACCCACAAGCATCACTTTAGAAAGCAAGGTAATACTTTCAAAACATCTTGGAAAGCTCCTCTAACTTTCTGGCAGATTACAGAAGAGATAAATACACACCCCTAAGGTAGCACAGCAAGTACAATTTGGTTTCAAATTTGAAAGAGCAGCCAGCAGAGAAGATGTTTTGATCCCACTGATAACAGGCATACAATAAAGGAGTTGGCTTCTCTTGCCCAGCAAAGTAAGTTGGACTTCTTCATCCAAGAAGCTGGACATCACTCTAGTGGTAAGTCTCAAACTGTTGAGGGTACCCGTTCTCAGAAGTTAATAACCACTTCAGCATGCAACGTACAAATTAAATTTTTAACTCCCTACTTTCCACCTGTAACCAAAAGCAATGTCCTGCAGCCATCTCCCCCCTCACTGAGCAGCAGAGAACCCTGCTGCAGGAAGTGTATTTGCAGTGAGCCCTCAAGCAGCACGTGACCAAATCACCTAAAACAGCTCAGGATCACACATGGCACAGGGTATTTCTGGCATTTAAATAAAATTAAAAATCAATCCTCTGCAAGCTAATAGCATGCAGAATTGTGTCACCATTTCACTGTTGTGGCTGGCCTCCATGTAAACATAAGAGAATACAACCATATAGAAATATATTGACATCTTCAGCACAGGAGGGCAAATTTCCTGTGTGCTTTTCTCAAGCATAGGGCTCTACAGCCCTCAGGCTACCCAGAGACGTGGCAGAATCCACATGATTGGAAATCAGATTGACAGGACCCTTCTTAGTCTCATCCAAGGTCCTGCTTTTAGCAGGAGGTCAGACCAGATGATCTCCAGAGGTTTATTCCAATGTAGACTATTCTAAGATTCTCTGATCCCATATCTTCCCTGAGGAAGCATGAGGTGGAAGAAGAGCCTGAATTGTACAAGTGGAATGTCATTTATACCTTTCATGCATTTCTTTTGCTTCTCTTTCTTTCCTCTTAATTTCCAGTTCAGCAAAGAGCTTCATTGTCTGTTTGTATACAGCTTGTTTGAACTGTAAAACACAAATCCAGTTTTAAAATAATGCCTATGAACACAGTTGAAGTTTGTTTTACATACAAATGGATGAAGCTAAAAAGAAGCAAACCACAGGTGTGCCCACATAACCCCTATCCTGCCCTGACAATAGCAGGAGCACACAGAAAGGTATAAACCACTGCTGATTAAATTCTGGCCCTGGCACCAGGAAACAACTGCATATTAACTTCATATTAGTCTCATTTTAATTTGTATTCATGAAGCTGTGCCTAAACAGAACTGTTCACTTCAAACCCTCTTATTCTTGGGTTAAGCCTTGCATTGTTACATTTGACAAAAAAAGGCAAAATGGTCCCTGTTTTAGAGAGTAATTTTCCAGCAGATCTTGATGTGTTGTAAAAATCTAGCATTGGCTTCCCAGTAGAAAATCAGTATGCTTAAACCAATCTTCATTACTAAAGAAGAGCAACAGACTTCTGAAAAATGAAAAATATGATGGTTATGGGGTTACTGTGGTGATATCAACAGGAAGAAATCACTTTCCAGGAAAAAAAAAGGGTGATGAGACTAATGAAGTCAATGTTTGGCAATCAACTATCATTGTTACAGCCCCTCACACGGCTGGAGTTCTCCAGACTAGAACCCAGGTAAAAAGAACCAAGTTATGCCATGCCATTTCTAATACAAGTGGTTTGCTGCAGAACGGCACATCTGTCCCTCAGTCCTACAGGAATGAAACAGACAAAACCACTCTCATTAAAAAGTCATAAGCTCATTTTAACCACTCTGCAGTGAGTGCTTCATGTGCCTCTGCCAGCAGCAGGAATGCCACAGCTCCAGCAGTCAGAAGACAACAAGAAATTCAGTTCAAAAAAGAGTGCATGATGCACAAGCAATGAAGACTTGTTTTGAGAAAAGAACAGGGTATTTTGATATATATGATCTCACAATATATTTACTCTTTACACTACAGTGAAGCTATTTTCCAAAACATACAGGTATCACCTGACACGTGATACTCTACAGTGGCTAAGCAGAATTTGTTCTTCTGTAAATGCAAGGGTTTACAACATTAGCAAGTCTAAGAAATACTTCTGTACTGGCTTTCAATCTTAATTCCTCAAAACACATTTTGTACTCTCCGGTTTCTCTGAACATGGTATGACTTACAACTTCAGGATCATCCTCCTCTACAGTTGGAGGTTTTCCATCCTTCTTCAGCTGCTTCTTTTTTTCTTTCACCTTTAAGAACAAAAATAAGAGCCTTCAAAACTTTATAGAGCTTACATAATTTTATCCAAGTGGTTCCACATTTCTATTCCAATGCACAGAAAGTGCTCTGTTCTTGATTGATGTTTTGTTTTACACCAAACCCTCCTAGGCCCAAACACATACAAGATTACTATCACAAAAACTGTAGTAATTAAAAATACTGTCTTGGATACTATTGCTTCAACATAATCCCTTTTGGTTTCTTGATATATATATATTGAATATATCTTGAATATATTCTTATTCAATATACACCATCCAAACCAGCAGGAAGTTTATTTTGCTTCATGATATTCAAGTGACTAACAACAAACAGAACATCAAGTGTTCCTTGTGTTAAGAGTATCTGAGTTCTCCCATATCATCTGCTTCCTCAAGCTTTCTGTGTTTTAATCCACCCACATCACTCTAACTTATTGGCCAATGCGATCCAAGCTCCTTTTCCTATCTTACAGGTCAATATCCCCCAAACTTCCCAGTCTCCTGCTGTCACCACCTATTCTCTTCCACCTACACATATCTGAACTGCATCATTCATTCACAGACTTGGAAAAAAATATTTAGGTCAGATCATGTGGTCTGACCTGATTATTTCAAGTGCTGAATTTCACTGAATTATCTTGCACTGAGCTCAACAGCAGTCCTGGACACAGCAGGCTTGTTTCTGCTGTGAAGAGCTTGGAGCCCACCTGCACAGTGCCATTACAAGGTTTGCTCAGTTTAGTGGCCTAAACATGAAGCAAGTGTACCAAAAGCAAAATATGACTGATTGATTACCACTCACTCCCAAGTCTGGACATTCCCATAGAATACTCACAGTGTGTTCCACATACTCTTTTCCTGCCTGTATCACATCCAAGGCTCTCTTCTTCTGCTCCTGATCTAGCAGCAGCTTGTAAGCTTTATCTACAGCTAGCAAAAAGCATCAATATTAATAGCACCAGTAGTCATGTTCACAAGGCATCACAAGACTGCAACTTGTTGGCATTACTAATTTGCTTCTAGAATTTGTGGAGGTCATTTGTTTGGCAGTCTGTTTTAGGTGTTTTTTGTTTTTTTTTTTTTATTAAATACATCAAGGAAAGTGGTAACTCTATTAGTTGAATGAGTTTTGGGGTACAGTAATGGCAGGAACTGTCTGATACCTGCTGGAGGGAGCAGGTGAAAGCATCACTCCTACCAGCTGTAGTTATGGGCATGAACACCTTACTGTGATTACCTGACTGCACAGTACACACCTAAAACCACCACTCTCCTTCTGTCCTATGGACTTTGAATAAAATCTAATGCACAGATTAAACAGTTTTTCTTGAACAATCCCAAAACCCCATGGAGATGTCTGTCCCTGTTGGGACATGGCAATGGCATGGTTGCCACCTAGTGCCACCTGCTGAAATGCCACCACCTCACACAGCTGCTGCTACCACAGCTGCTTTTGCCCCAACTAAAGCACCTCTGCAGCAACCCTTCTGTCCCCTCCACCCTCATAAACGTTTAAACCAGTGCCAGAAAAGCTTCAACTATTAACCCAGAGCAGGCAGAGAAAGAGTATTACCTTCAAACGCCTTCTGGGCTCTATCTGCATCATCTTGGTTTTTGTCTGGGTGCACCAATATTGACAGCTGCAAGAAAAAGGATCTTGCTATCAAGATCATGGTAAAAGATGAAGAGTATTTCAGAGATTTTTGAGAGGAGGGAAATAGAAAGAATCCAAAGAGATCACATTCATTTGTACATGGGCAAACCAGCTGACAACATGCAGGAGTATGTGCCAGTACAAGCTGATAGAACAAACAATGCCTGTAACAAACAGGCTGTCCAAGAAAAGCTGCAGCTTTTGAAAGGAACAATTTAACACTCCTCAGCTGATATGAACCCCTTGGTCATCAAAGATTTGTATCCTTGGTCTTGACAAGAAACAAACATTAAAAGATTATCTTCAACCGAAGTCTCTCATGAAGTTCTCCAGTATGCCCAAGGCTGTCCAAACACCAAATGATTTAAGAGTGCTCATTTTTCCTTAGGCTGCTTTACTGAAAGTTAAAAAAACTCCTGCCTGTACTCTACCTGGCAGAGACAGGAGATAGATCACTTCCATCCTGAGAGGAACTTTAACTGGGCTGGAAACCACATCCTCCACATTTCTCTTTCAGAAAGTTATTTCAAACTTTTCCCATATGGCTTCTTTTTAATTTTTTTTTTTTATACAGACCTTTTATTTTTACCAACTGTACAGACCAGCAACTGAAACTGCTTTAGTGTTGAAGAATACAAAATAACTACTTTTGGAACTGTACAGCTGCCACTTTGTAGCTCCCAGGAAAAGGTTTGCCTTCAGTCTTGAACAGATTTACTTCAGCTAGTGCCTTTTTTCCCCCTTTGTTGGCTGTCCCACATTCTGCACTTGGGTGTTTGATTTCTTCAATGCACAATTCCATGCACATTTTTGAATTCATTACCCTGAATTCAGAACATCTCCCCGTAGTGCTTTACCCGCCCAAAGCTGAGAACGTCATACTTTACTGTCTTAAAGAAGTGAGAAGCCAACAACAGACCAAAAGGTTATCCCTCTCACTTCCAATCTCTGCACAATCTCTACAGCACTTTTACTTCCCCTCCACAAACTTTTGAGTGCAAAAGCTGAATACCTGTCGGAATCTTTTCTTTATCTCTTCATCTGTGGCTTCAGGATCCATCTGCAGCACCTAAAAGAAACCATGAAAGCAGAGCAAGTTTGATGCTGCTCTCCAAGTTTCAGGGTCCTGTCAGCAAGCTCTAACACTCTCATGAGGAGCGGCTGAAGTCACTTGGCTTGTTCAGCCTGAAAAAGAGGAGGCTGGGGGAAGAACTCAATACACTCTTAAACATCCTTCCAAGGGGCAGCTCAGGGGCAGGTACTGACCTCTTCACTCTCATGATCAGTGACAGAACATGAGGAAACTGCATGAAACTGAGTCAGGGGAGGTTTAAGTTGGAGATCAGGGAAAGTCTCTTCCCCCAGAGGGTGCTGGGCACTGCCCGGGCTCCCCAGGGAATGGGCACGGCCCCGAGGCTGCCAGAGCTCCAGGAGTGTTTGGGGATGCACAGGGTGGGGTTGTTGGGGTGTCTGTGCAGGGCCTGGGGTTGGACCCAATGATCCTGATGGGTGCCTTTCAACCCAGCCCACTCTACAGACACACACCAGAAAGCTTGCCCCAAAACGACATGAATTTTCACCCAGTAAAACAGAAACATTTCACAATCTTTTTGACATTTGTGACACTACTTTTAGCAATGCTAGATTCCTCTGGCTATGCCAGTGTCCTTTCTATGTTCAAGTCTTGTGTAGACAGCTACGATCCATAAATTGGTCTGAGCCTTCAACCAGTCCTGCAGCAATGCTCAGTCTGACAGGGACAAAAACAGATGGTGGACTGGGGACAATGTCAGGTCACTCATAACTTAGAATGCTGGACAGGAAACATACTACTTTATAAGGATTTATTAATTTTATCATTTTGAAAGAAGACTCTACTGAGTTTTACTGTTTGGTTTCCATGAGTGACACCGCTTGTTTATTGATCTTTACAGATGTGGCAGAGTTTAGGAACTCCTTTGTGAATTAATTTATTGGACATAAGATTTAAGCAACAAGTGACCAGATGCTGGTCTGATTCTAGGAATCTGTAAATAAAAAACACTCTCCCACAGGAAAGCTACAGTCTACTCCGAAACAGCTTTATTAATTTACTCTTTAAGTACTAAGACCTATAGAAAACTGATCCTTGTCAAATTGAACCTGCTGACTCATCTGGCTGACCAGCCCTGAACTGGGACTACAAAAAGCACCTGAGGCTTGAAAAAGGCAGTGAAGATGCCACCAGGAAGGAAAACGCCCAGGGAAAGCCAACTCCAGATGAATAAAATATTGTTTATTTACTGCCTCCCTCAGGCTTTCCTCCTTATTAAGACTTTATAACTGACTGCAACTGGAATCAAGCACTATAAAGTGCAAGGGGATTATCCATTACCCAATGGTTCCTCAGAGACTACTCACTGGTGTGACCACTGAGAGACCTTTTCTTACTCGATCCACCATACAAATTCAGTGGGATGAACACCCAAAATAAAACACACAACTACAAATGCTGAATCAAGAGAGCTATAACCAGAACTTGCCAAGCTGCTACCTTTTCCTGTTCAGAAAATACCCAGCCAAATCTTCCAGTGCTGCTGTAGGAGGGAAATGTGACAACATCCAGTTTGTCCTGCCATGAAACACCGAGAAAAGACAGTAAGGACATACACACTGTCCTGCTGCAAACCTTCTGCACGCTAATCTGTACCCAGAGACATTCCTTCTTTCCTTATGTTGTCTTTTACTGGAATAAATACTCAGGAATCAGGAAGCTCACACATCAATTCAGAAATAGGGACAGAATGTTCAAACTAACCTCAAAAGGGTTCAAGTTGAAATATGAAGATCCAGGTCGGGTCAGCCGGTCAATTTGGTTTTTTGATGTTAAAACAGAGTCTCGTTTTTCAATTTGCTTTACCTGAAGAACAAGAGAGACCTGTATCAACTGACCATCACAACAGCCTGATCTGTTTATTCCATGCTGTTAGAACATAGTCATCCTTGTCCTGTACTACAATTCGTAATGCCCCTTGCTCACCCCAAGCCTGTAGTTATTTTCTCAAGCACTAGCAGCACATATTTTTTAGCCTTTGCTACAGCCAACGGTATTTTCAACCTCACATTTTATCTATAAAAAATACCGCGGAATGGTTGTTTGTTTATTCTAAGGCCTGCTCTACAGCTGTGCCTTCCCTCCTCTCCGTGCACCTCCAGCACTGTGATTCCTTGGAAACCACGGCATTATTACTTTTAACCCGTTGTTGGCAGCGCAGCCCTTTAAACACGTTAAGCGACACTGATGCAAATACACAAGCCCACTTTAGTCTGACCACGGGTTATTCAGCTCGGTTTTTACCCTTCGCAGCGCCATGCCGAACCAAACCATGTGTTTTACTTAACGTTCACCTTTATTTAAAGAAACATCCAGCGATCCGGCACGGCCTCAGGACACCCGTTCAGGCCCGGGGCCCGGCAGACGGAGAGGGGCCCACGCCCCCTGCCCGGTGACAGCTTGCCCACAGCCGGGCCGAGCAGGACGGGAGAGCCCGGCGGAACGAGGCCCGAACGCGGGTCCCGGCCCCAGGCACCACCGGGGCTGTGGGAAGGCCGGACCGAGCACCAACCCACGGCGCCCGTCGCTCGCCCACCCCGACAGCGGCTCCGCCCGTCCCGCCCGCCCGCCGGCGGCCCCCGACCCCGGCGCAGGCCGGCCCCGCGCAGGCCCCGGGGCGGGCGGGGGCCCGGGCACGGGCGGTACCTCGTTGTAGAAGGTCAGGAACGCGTCCTCGGCCGCGCCCGCGCCGGGCCCCGCCGCCGCCATCGCCACCCACACGTGACCGCGCCGTCACGACACGTGACCGCGCCGCGCGCCGCAGCGGCAGGCCCCGCCCCCCCCACGGCGCGCGGGCCCGGGGCCCCGCCTCGTGACGTCACGGGGCCCGCCCCGCCCCCGGCGGGCCCTGAGGCGGGAGGGGGCGGGGCCGCGGCTGCGCAGGCGCGGCGGGGCGGGGCGGGGCGCGGCGGGCCCGTCCGGCGCTCCAAGGGCAGGCGGCGATGGCGGCCGTGGCGGCGCGGGGCGGCCTGCGCGGGGCTCTGCTGCTGCAGCAGCAGCGCTGGAGCTCGGGGTCGGGCGCCGACCAGGTGGGTGTTCCGAGAGCGCCCCCGCTCCCCTGCCCGTCCCTCCGTTTGTGCTTTGTCCCTCCGTCCGCCTGTCCTTCCGCGCTCACCGCCGTCTCTCCCGCAGCTGGGCGAGCTGGGTAAAGGCGCTGGGAAGGGCGGCGGCGGCGGCGGCTCCATCCGCGAGGCCGGCGGCGCCTTCGGGAAGAAGCAGGCGGCCGAGGAGGAGCGGTACTTCAGGTGAGCGCGGCCCGGGGCCTGTGCAGCCGCTGCCCCCGGGGCAGGGCCCGGCCGGCTCTCCCGCGCCGCTCGGCTGCGGGGCTGCACTTCCTGCCCTCCTCTCTTGCAGGGAAAAGGAGCGGGAGCAGCTCTCTGCCTTACGGAAGCACCACGAGGAAGAGATCCACCACCACCAGAAAGAGATCGAGCGTCTGCAGAAAGAAATCGAGCGCCATAAGCATAAGATCAAGCAGCTGAAAGATGACTAAGCTGGTGCTGTTGTTGAATGTGCATGGCCAATACCGATCGTGGTGTAAAACAGCGTGAAGACTGTATTTTTTGGTCAACGTAATCCAAATCCATACAATTATGATCTGCAACAACCTCAAATAAACTACTCAGTCTCACTTTCTTGCTCAGTAACTGTTCAATGAAAACAAAAACAACCAACCTCACTCTCTGGTTGTAAACTCCATTTTCTTCCAAAGTAAAGCTGCAGTCTTGAGCAGGCATGCCTGTACAGAACTGAGCTATTTGTTTTAGATTTGTATGAAAGAAATTACCACTTGTGCCTAGTGGGGTGACTTTAAAGTTAAAAGCTGCAAGAGTTGGGGGGCAAGGGTACCTGTGTAGCAACCCGTTCATAGAGAAGTAACTTTGTTTCGAGTAAAATGTCTGTGTGGCTTAGAGGGGTGTTATCTCCACTGAACTAGCAGATGACAAAAAAAAAATAAGGTTCACTTGTTGCACTTAGTGTTTAGAGCTGTAAACAGAGAGGGAAATAGTATTCATAAACTGAGAGAGGAAAATAGTATTCATAAACTGAGAGAAAAAAATAGCATTCAAAGTTATGCTGGTGTCACCTGTGGTGATCCTAGTCCCTGGAGCAAGACAGCCCAGATCCTGACTTCCATGTGAATGTTCTTTTCCACAATGATTTTAACTGCCCATTAGATTAGGTTGGTTTTTTTTTGTTTTTTTTTTTTACTGTCTCAACTTCTCTGTTACTTAGTTAATTCTCTTTCCAACAAAAGATGGCTTAAGACTAATTTAATGCAGTTTCAATCACTTTTGCCATTTTAATGTAGGAAATTCATCATAGTAAGTGACCTGAAACAATGTGGCCTTACTGCAGTAAGCACTGACAAGAAGGGGCTTTATGTATCAACAGGCAGGTAAGAAAACAGTCATTCTGTCCTACCTGTCGTGTCTGTAAGTCTGCCCAAGCAGGCTTACTGTGCAGCACTGCCGAAAGCTGCCTGTGGTACAGTCACTGAAGGGTGGCAGCGACTGTTGAACGGGGTGGGTCCGTGCCTGGAGCTGCCCTGTCTGAAAGTGCAGGAGGCAAATGCTGCCTTTGATGTTGAAAGTGGTTTACAAGGGTGTGACTGGCAGGCTGAAGGTGTCCCAGTTTCTCCTGTGTTCCCTGATACATCCCCAGCCAGCTGCTCCCTTTGGGCTGTGCTCACCTGGGGAATAGTGCAGGTAGTGGCACATGTCTGCAAAGTGACACCACTGTCACTCTGATGCCCTTAAACACTGTTCTTCAATGAAGATGTCCCCCATGTGATCAGCCCTGGAAGAGAGGCTAACGAGTGTCCTTGCCTGGCCATGCTCAGTCTGTGGTGTGGTGAGTTCTGCCAATGCTGTGCACAAAGCTTCGCTGTGGGCTTTGTTCCTTTTAGTTGGGGCTAATTAACAAATTATGAGCACCCTCCCCACCTCTCTGAACTTGGTGAGATGAACTGAGTAATGAAAAGCAATATACTATTGGGTTTGGGTTGTAACTATTTAATAATCCATTTTTTTTACCTTTTTCAGAATGTTTTTCCAGGGTTGCCTTCTCCAAAAGCTGCAGAGTCAGTAGTGAGAAGTTTGGCTTTACCAGCTTCAGTGGACTGTGGAGAGCTGACATAAATATTAGGACAACTCTGTATTCAGAAGGGAACAGATGAGGGTTTAAATTCACATCTCTGCGTTTTATTCTGCATTTTGGTGCACTAACCATGTAAACCCAGCCACAGAGCCTCTGCCCAAGCACCAGTAAAGGAGGGGATTTGCTGTGAGACTGGGAATGCAGTGATTTGGACCTTTGTGATCTGCTGTGCCACAGAGAGGTGTTAAAAACACTCTGAATTGCCTCAGGGCTGCGGTGTGCAAGTCAGTACCTTGCTACACCACAGAGCTTTCTTGCCCACCAGCAAATGAGGTGAACATTTGAATGACTTGCAGCAAGCAGCCTGGGTTCACTCACCACTTCAGGGCCTGTGGATGGAGAGATGCCAGCTACAGACTGTTTGCTGCAGGATTCCAGAGCAGGAATGCTGGGGAGTAAAACAAGATTATACCTCAGACCTGGGTGATGGCTGGGGAGTTAAAAAGGCACAAGTTGTCAAGAGACCTTTCCAGGATTCCCCCCCAGTCTGTGCAACCTGGAAGACAGGGCTTAGTTGTCTTTTGGAAAGCTACAAACTTCTGCCATCTGTTTCCAGGGAATTCTGGCTCAGAGCAACCAAAAGCCAAAGCTGATGTTTGAAACTGGTAAGGCTGCAAGGATAGTGCTGAACTCGGCTCACGGGTCACCGAGGGACTAACTGTTCTGGGTTTCCTCAGTCACTCTGGGATGGCTGATGGCATGACTAGTCCCCTGCTTTGTCCCACAGGCACAGGGGTACACAAAGGAAAGGGATTCTTCTCTCTTCTCTGCCAGAACTGGTGCATCTTGGTTATTTGCTAGTTCTTCAGGGTTGGATTGACCCTATTCACAACACCCTGACTTCCCATAGCCACCTACAGTGCAGCTCCATTAAGAGTTTCACTTCTTGGAGCAGATGCTTATCCTTCTTTAACACCAGATCCTCTCTCTGTACTGTGCTTCTAAAGATCACAGCCCAACACTGCTTGGCCACTGCAGGAGAAGGAAAAGTGCAATTTGTTTTCAGCTAAAACTGAGCTGGTGATTTTTGCTGCAGCAAACAGAAGCTATTTCCCAAGTTGCTCGGTTTGTGCTGCATCCTACACAAATGTGATGGAAATTGCCAAGAATCCTTGGCTCAGGGGTGGGGGAAAAAATGAAAGGAAAGGAATGTGAGATCCAAGATCTTTAGCAAGCTGGTTTTAGTGCAAGGCACCCAGGTAGCCCAGTCTGGTCCCTTTGGGCCTTTTTGTCACATTCAACCTCCCCACTCCAGAGCAGATAAAGGGAATGAGGCAGGAAAAAGACAAAACACACGTGTGTGCTTTCCTAAAAATAAAATACACTGGCTGTGTGAGGTAAAATTAACATATGTGCACAGGGTAATAACGGTAGCATGGCCTCTGTGGGCAGAAATTTTTCTGAGCGTTTCCCTGTTGTAGAGGTGGTGGAACACACTGGGGGTGCTCAGAAAGTTCCTTATTGATTAATAAAGCTTGAAGATTTTTAAGACAGACCTCTCCCTGAAAGCCTGGGATTTAGCAAACATGTAAGAGCTGCACCCAGAGCTCCAGAGAACAAGATATTTACTGGAGGTGGGCACATCTGTAACATATTATCCGTAATATGCTGCACTAATGATTGGTCAGGATAAGAAATCTAGAGCATTAGGAAATGTCATGTTCCATATATAAGTTAACAGCTCACCTACAAATTACAGCAGATTCAACTCTGTCATCTTGCTGTTGATTTGGAACACACAGGAATTTCAGCCCAGTGTGGAAGAGAAGTGACAGACTGATGGGAACACGCTGAGCTCCAGCAACCTCTGGCCACTGAACACAGGAAAATGCCAACAAGTTGCAGAGTAAATACATAGAGCTGTGGAAAAGCTGGATCCCTTCACTTCCTTTGCTCTGTCCCCACACGGGCCTGAAGGAGCAGAGCAGGGCAGCCTCCTTGCTAGAGGCAGGCTCTCCCTCTGCATGGTCGGGGCATCCTCCCCTCCCAGCTCTCAGCAGCTGAGATTAACCCTCTCCTTGGTTCCAAGATGATTTTTGTTTTGTCTTGGCCCAGGAGTAAATCAGATCTTGCACGTTCCTGTTCAGCTCCAATCACAGAGAGCTGTAACTAGTCTCATTCTCCAATTTCCTAGCAAAAATTAAAATTGAGAAATCGATCAAAATTTTAAATTTCATCATCTCAGAGCATCTAGGGCCTCCTCTCAGGCACTGCTCGCTGTCTGGCACTAACCAAATACCTGCAGGCTATAGCTTCTTCCTGGCTGGAGGTGTCAGATCATTTTGGGCCGAGGCTGTAGTGTGTAACATGAGACCAAAGAACAAAGCAGTGCAAAGCACACAGAACCTAGGGTGGGAGTTGCTAGAGATATTCTGGAAATTATTCTCAAGATACATCTTGCTCATTAGCCTCATCATGTTCAGTTGCCAGCTGACAGGACATATGTTGTTATACTTCATAATTAATTCCTAGATACTATATTATAAAAAATTTACGAGCTTTACAGGACATTTATTAAGCACCAATAAAGATGCTCAGCTCCCTCAATTCCTCTCAATATTTGTATTGTGAGAACTCCTTTAACCCATCATTCTTAACCACCAGAAAAAAACCACTGCAGTGAACTGGGATGGACAAGGCAATGAATGATTACCCCTCCTTCCATCTCTCCACCACAGTAGACCCAACACCCAGCACTGAAGAGCTGGCTCTACTGCCAAATCTCAAGAGGGAAGTCAGAGGCAGTGCCAATTCTACAAGAGAAGCAGCACATCTGTCACCAGACAGGTTCAGCAAGACAGACTGAACACCTCCAGAATCTGCACAACCTTGCCTCCAGCTCCTAGCTCGGAAACATTGGACATCATACACCCCTTTTCCACAAGCCCCACATTACCAGTGGTGGGATATCACAAATACGTGATTCACCACACAGCTACACGCCATCTTCAGGAGAGTAATTCTGGGTGAAGGTAGTGGAAGAGCCTTCTCTGAGAGTACATGAGCCGCTACTTTTGTTCACCAGGCTCCACGATGCACAGTTGACACGACCGTAGTAACACGTGCAGGTTCTCTGGGTTTAGTTTGACACAGCACTCTGGGACTCAGCCTGGCCAACCCAGCACACATTGACTTTCACGTTATGCAACAGCATGGCAAGCACGTGAAGCCAGCCCAACACCATCGGTGCCAGCAGGCTGATTTCTTCCTCACTTATCTATTTATTGTGTCCACCCGGCGCTCATCGAGAGCCTGATCGAGAAAATCTGGTGAGCAGGCAAGTAAGACTTAATCACCGGTTAATTACAGATTAGCAGCTGCAGAGCCCCGCATGCCAGTATCCTGAGATGAGCCTGCCCCAGCTCCCGCAGCCGCGTGGCTTCTCCTCCTTGCCTCGGGCCTGGAGGGCATCGCGGCCAGACCCGGCCCGGGGGCTCACACAAGGCACGGCTCGCAGACAGCGAGAGGCCCCAGGGGCGGACAGGGCCGGCCCGGGGTCCCGGGCGCTCCGCGGGGAGCGGGGGCAGCCCCGGGCCGGGGTCCCGGGCGCTCCGCGGGGAGCGGGGCCGGCCCCGGGCCGGGGTCCCGGGCGCTCCGCGGGGAGCGGGGGCAGCCCCGGCCCAGGCTCCCGGGCGCTCCGCGGGGAGCGGGGCCGGCCCCGGGCCGGGGTCCCGGGCGCTCCGCGGGGAGCGGGGGCAGCCCCGGCCCAGGCTCCCGGGCGCTCCGCGGGGAGCGGGGCCGGCCCCGGGCCGGGGTCCCGGGCGCTCCGCGGGGAGCGGGCCCGGGGGCAGCCCCGGGCCGGGGTCCTGGGCGCTCCGCGGGGAGCGGGGCCGGCCCCGGGCCGGGGTCCCGGGCGCTCCGCGGGGAGCGGGGGCCAGCCCCGGGCCGGGGTCCCGGGCGCTCCGCGGGGAGCGGGGGCCAGCCCCGGGCCGGGGTCCCGGGCGCTCCGCGGGGAGCGGGGGCCAGCCCCGGGCCGGGGTCCCGGGCGCTCCGCGGGGAGCGGGGCCGGCCCCGGGCCGGGGCCCCGGGCGCTCCGCGGGGAGCGGGGGCAGCCCCAGGCCGGGGTCCCGGGCGCTCCGCGGGGAGCGGGCCCGGGAGCGGCCCCGGGCCGGGGTCCCGGGCGCTCCGCGGGGAGCGGGCCCGGGAGCGGCCCCGGGCTGGGGTCCCGGGCGCTCCGCGGGGAGCGGGCCCGGGAGCGGGCCCGGGGGCAGCCCCGGCGTCGCCCCCTCAGCACAGGCCCCGCCCCCGCGCGCGGGGCGGAGCCGGGCGCAGCGGCCCCGCGCGCTCCCTTTGTTCGGGCCGCGGGAGGCGCTGCCCCTTTAAATGCCCCCAGTCCGGCCCTACCGGCGCGCCGGGTGGAAGGCGCCCCGCGATTGGTTACAGCGCCTCCCTCTCATTGGCCGCCGGGAGGAATGGCGCGTCCCGCCTCTCGCACCTCATTGGCTCCGCCGGCTGCCCGTCCGGAGCGCGGGCTCCTGAGTGGGCGAAGCAGCGGTCCCTGGAAACAGTTCCGGGAAACCCCGCGTGCTGCCGGGGTCGCGCCGCCGTCCATGAGGAGAAGGAGGAGCGCGCGCCATTTGCCGTCGCTGCTTGGGCCCGAGCTGCGCCGCGCCGGCCCCGCTCCGGTGAGTGCCGGGGCCGCCCCGCGGGGCAGGGGCGCTCCGCGGCCGCGCCGAACCCTCCTGCGTGGGCCCCGCGAGGGGACGGGCAGCGCGGGCTGCGGGCAGGCCCGGCGCGGGCGGGGACGGGCCCGGGGCGCTGTGGCGCGGCGGAGCGGAGGGGGGCGGGGGCCATGGCGGGGCTGCTCTGCGGGCAAAGCGGGCGGGCGCGGGCGCGGGAGCGGCGCCGGGGAGGGGCCGGAGGCGGGCCCGGCGGGTGGGGGTGGGGGGCGGCCGGCCCGCTCCGCCCAGCCGTGCGGATCAGGGTTGCATGTGACGGGCGGCCGCGACGCGCCTCTCCCGGGGCTGTGGGTCGCGTCGGGTCCCTGCTCGGTCCCTCCGGGCTCTAAGCCGCAGCAGCCCCGGCTGTTGCGGTTGTGCCCGGTCCGCTCTGTCCGCGGGCGCAGAAGAACGCTCTCGGTGGCGAAAGCTCGCTGTCGCAGCGCGCCCTTAGAGCTTGGGGAGCGCATGATGTGCTAGAGCCGGGAGGGACAGCTGCACCCACCCGCAGCGCTCGGCTCCGCGCTTCCTGCTAACACTGAGGCAACAACGCTTTCGAGCACTTAAAGGGAATCTAGCCAAAATCTTGTTGTTCAGACGTTGTTTTTCTTAAATTAACTTCTGTCAAAAGCCTTTACTGAATCTTGAAAAGTTTTGTTTGAATGCATCATTGTTGCCTATACTTTAAAAATAAGACTTTATTTACTCGGTCTGAGCAGCCTTGTTACCTGTCAGTATTTGAACATGCTACTTAAGTACATAAGCTGTGCTGGATTACTCTTTTTGAAACAGTTTGTTGGCTTCCCTTTCCCATGTTTATGGCTCTGAAGGATCCCACCGGCACTTCGTGCTGCAAAGGACATTAATGCTCATGAAGCTGGCGCTTCGGTTTTTTGATTGGTTGGGTTGTTTTTTTTTTCCTTTGAGACTACACTTCAGCACAGTTTTTTGGTTTTGTTTTTTACTTGTAAAAGTAATCTAACGAATTTTGCATCTCACAGTGTAAGGTTTTTGTAACCTATGCAAAATCTAGTGTTTGCGAACGAGTAGTGTCTGCTTGAAAATTTTGCACCCTTGAAATTGTATTTCCCACAAGCATTACATGTCCTTATCTCTCAGTTTTTCTGTCTAAGTGAACACTGTTGAAATAATACTCGAGTCTCCTGCTGACACTCAAGTTCCTAGTTGAGTCAAAAATCCCAGTATTCCCTGCTTTGTTAGACAGACATCTGCAAAATTCCTTGAGGATAAATTCTTTAGAACAAAGCTCATTTCTGTTGAAGTGTTGCTTGGAGCTGGAGTACCAGGAGTGTTGTTTAGTACAACTCAGACAACCAGATGAGCTGTGAATAGCCAGCTCCAGAGAGAAATGAGCATGGGCAGACTTTATGGCTTAGGTTAGCAAAACAGAGGAGCTGTTGGTGCTGTCAGTGTTTTTTAAAGGCACTGATGGGGCACGGTGCTAACTTGCTGTGCTAAAGTCATCTCCCAGTCATAGTTGTGTGGGTACTCAAGCAGAGTTTGTTTCTCTGTGGGCTGTGCTGGTCCCTTGCTTAGCATCATACTGGAAGTTCTCAGATTTTTCCGAGGGGCTGTGGAGTGAGCAAGGCTGAGCTGGAGAGGTGAGGGTGCCAGCTGTATTTTGGCTTACAGGTAATGAGAAATCCTGGCTACTGTGTAAAGGTCTTCAGGCTGTGATGATGTCAAAATAAGGTTTCATGTAATTCATCCCAAGAAACACCTAACATATCATAATTAAACTATTAAAATGTGCTTTCTGTGATCGAATAAGCTAAGGTATAAAAGAAATGGCTATAATGCCTTTATGTAGAGAATAAAGGGCCCACCCTTTTGTACATGCCTTTGTGTACAGAAATGTTTCTGAACAAGTGAGGTTTTAATAAAACCCCACTTCAGATTTTAAATGTGAATTCTTATTTCCCCCCCACTTGTATGTTTATCTTCCTTGCTTGACAAGAACCTTCTTGAAGTGTAAGGCATAACTATAAAGAGTACATTTGTTTCCTTGTGGTCAATTAAAACAACAAAACCAAACAAATGTCCCCCAAACTTCCTTCAGTGTTATTTTTAACATGATTTAACTTAACTGCTTATCACAGTTAATATATTGGTTAGGAGTAGCAGCATAAGCAAGTGGAATGGCACTGGTGCAGAGTTTTTATCTATGCATTGGTTGGCTTCCTGTGCACCTGAGCTAAACAAGTTCCGTTCCTGCATGAAACTAAGCTTTCAGCAGCAAAACCAGTATTGATGTATAATCACTGAAGTTCATTATGGTCATTTTTGACATTGTCCTTTTGCCAGAAATTTTCTGTTCCTTCTCAATTAAGCTGTTCCTAAGCATGTTTTGAGTTAACTAGACTGAATTTATAATTAATTGGATGGAGTTATACTTAGATAGTCTGTAGGTGGCAACCTCTGTTAGAGGCATGGTATAAGATAAAGGAAATAGTAACATCATGGCTGTTTATCCAGTGATTGTCAGATTAAAGCTGTGATCAGGTATCTCTTCTCAAGATGCCATACGCTGTGAGGCCCAAACCTCTGTTAATTTTTTGTTTTCCAGAAAAATAACTAATTGAGCCATTTTAAGTTATGAAACACTGGAAGCACCTGTAATTTTAACTTCCTACTTGTCATACCAGAGCTTAAAAAAGGGGCTAGTAACTTTGTAAATAACTCTCGAGATGCAGGAATTTTGGATGAAAGTTAGTGAACAGCTAAAAACACGCTTTTTATCATGAAGTATTTACAGTCTTCAGCAAAGCATTGTTTGCAACAACAGTGTGAAACTTGAAACAAGACCCCTCCCGGTATGCAGTTAGGAGGTGTGAGGGTAGGCAACATCTTGGGCACAAGTGAGAAATCTCCTTGCCTATGTAAAATTGCCCCCAATGTCTATTCATAACTTCTGCTCATTTGGTTTTGTGTACACTGTTCTAAATTAATCCATTTCTGCATGTTTTAAAAGCAAATACATATCCCACATGTACTTATATACGTAATCCTTTACTTATAATCCACCCTTGAAGTCTTTCTGATTCAACCAGTCTCCCTCTTTTCTAGATATTTTAATATTTAATGCAGATGAAAAACTGAGTGTATGCGGGTGCTCCTCTGCATGGCCTGGTCTGTCATAGGCTGAGTCACATGGACACACTGCGCATGCAAACAGAGATAGCACTCCTCTTTAACATGCTTTTAATATCTTTTAGAGCAGAATGAAAATGTTAAAGTAATCGTTGTGTGTTTTACTTACTAGATAAAATTGAGTTTAAAATATTTTTCTTGTTAACTACGACTAACTGATGTTACCTAGAGGAAGAGCTAAACAGTCTTTTTCAGCTATGACTTTCACCCACATATCTCTGCTGAACTCAGAGGGAAGATTCAGTGTTTTAAGAGATGCAATTTTGCTTGTTGGTGATTGTTGTGGAAGAAAAATCAATTTAATCTGTGATTTCAGGCCAAGCTTGCCAAGCCATTAGGGGATCTATTGCTAGATCTGTGAAAAGAAATACATGTCTTCTGGATGCTCTTAGTACCTGAAAATTCTGGTAGCTGTGTCACTTCAGAATTTTCTACAGTGTATTTCTTTAGGAAAGCATTTTAAATGAAGTTTGTGTAACAGGAAATAGCTAAAATTTGAACCCAAACTGAACATGCATTGCATTTGACTTTAGTTCTTTATGAACTAAATCTTAAGCAAAAACAAACAATACAGCTAGTGAATTACAAAGCTGAGTATTAATTTAAATTGCCTAAAAGCCTACTTTAAAAAGCCTTTGAGCTGTGGTGCTGTGCAGTAATCTGATTCTTAGGGATAAGATATTGCTCTGCTGGTACATGCTTGTGGTGAAGGCTGATATCTTTTTGTGCTGCAAATCTTGCCTGTCAGAAGTTTGAATCACTGTACTCCAGAGGAAGTGTTTCTACCTGGGCACAGCATAGCTTGTCAACCTTTTGTGCACTTACAGGCAACACTGAAAAAAGTGTTAAACTTTTGGTTATGTGACACTTGGAAGCTACTCTGGGTTATCAAAAAATTGTCCTGAGTGTCACCATAAGCCCTTGTAGTTCAGAAGGTCACAGTAATTGCTTCAAGTAAATTTTCTGTATTTGTATGTTGCTGTAGCCTCTCAGTTCACTGTGGTTTGATTTGGGTTTTTTTTTTTCTGTGTATAGAGAAGACAGTATATGTGTAATTAAATTATTTTATGAGGCAGTAGGAAGGTGAACACAAAGATGCCCTCCTCTTTATATCTTTATTGTGTCTCAGCTTGTGAGTTTTTGAAAAGAGGGGTTGAGAATGGTACTGTACCCAAAGCATTTCCGGTGTAATTAAACCCCCGTCTGCCCTGCACTGTTTCAAATTTGAAATCTTGCCGAGGCTGTCTAGCGAGCAGACATGTAGCTGAGTTTTGCTTTCTGTGATGTTCATAACCTACAGAAAATTGATGTTCACTAGTGGTTTTGATAGCTAATACCTGTAAGGACAGGTAAGCATTATTGTAGCTTCAGGTAGCATTTTTTTTTCTTCTGTAATTAGGCTATAGTTGCTTTTAAGTAAACTGAATTGTTTAGAAAGTAATTTTTCTTTGTCAAGTAGCAGAATGTGTGTGTGTGTATATATATATGCCATGTAGCTATGGAAAACTTCCTTTCTTTTCCACACTAATGGCTTAAAGAAGTGGCATCTGACAGAAACAGTGTGAGGCTGCTTTATGTCTCTAAAATTGCCCTTCAAGATAAGACAGCTTTAGTAAAATCATTACTGTCTGAAGAAAAATGATTTGGTTTTTTCCTTCCCTTGCTCTAGCTTGCAGATCTTCATAGGATATCTTCCAACCAGTTCATGAGCTGTAGTCTGGAAAGATTGGGTGTTCAAGGGACTGTTAGAGGTGTGCTTATGCTTGGAGACTTGTTTTGCAGCTTAGTAAATAGCTTGAGGCCTCAGCATTTTTTAAAAAACCTGTTCTTGAATCATCTTCATACCTGTATTCCAGTACTTAATTGCATTGCTCCAGCCATGCTGCATTGTCTACCTGGTTATCATTTCGCTGCTGCTCATCAACTTCTGCCCTATCATTTAAAGCCTGAGGCTTGTTTCATTTCTGAACCTAACAGCTGATCATCCTTATGTTCTCCGCCGGGTAGTTGAATTGTCTCTCGTCAGCCTTTTTATTTGAAAGCACTGAATATCAGCTGGCTGGCTAATTGGGAAATTGAAACAGTCTTTAATGAATTGGGCAAAGCCCACTGGAATTGTCTGAGAAGATAGATGTGCATTTTTCAGTGCACGTACTTGGAATCAGTTTGTTAATTCTGAAAGCAAGTACTTTTGCTAATATAAAGAAATGAAGATGCTGCAGTCATGCCTTCCTTTTAAACCAATAAGGTATATATATTATTGAAATAGTAGCTGTGATTTGTACAGCTCCTATTTGAGGGAAACTGAAAGCATGGAAACTGTTGCGTTGCAGCCTCAAATGACAATGTCCATCAAAGTACAATTTTTCTCTTTCTGTCCTTGAGTTCTGACAGCGTCGTGAGAAAGCGTGTGGCTAGTCTTGTGCAGCATGTTGGGTTTGAAGGAAGACATGGCAACAAGCCAAGCAAGTGGAAAAAAGTATTAACATTTTTATACCTTAAGCTACCCTGCAGGGTTACGTGTTCACTACATTTTAAACGATTGTTTTAAAAGTAGGGGATTGGGAAATGGAAATAGCACTAGATCTTCTGAGTCTTTGCTGAAGGATGTTACTGCCGTGTCCCCATACATTCTAGCTGCTATGGTAACCAGTTAATGACAATCAGTAGATGGAGTTTAGACATTGTTATGTACATGAAGTACATTTTTTAAAAGTTATGTAAATTCTTCCATGTACATTTTCCACAGTATTAAGGGTTGTACTTTCTTTTGAAACTTAGACCAGCTGCATCCAAAAAGTATTAAATAAAACTTGATACAGGTGATTTTGCAGCATGTATACAAATTAGTTTAGATAAATCATGCATTGTCCTACAAACTAGTTATTTCTGGCTTATTGTAATATAGCTCCTGAATTTTTTCCAGCAGCATAATAAAATGGCTAATCAGGTGAATGGTAATGCGGTACAGTTAAAAGAAGAGGAAGAACCAATGGATACTTCCAGTGTAACTCACACAGAACACTACAAGACACTGATAGAGGCAGGCCTCCCACAGAAGGTGGCAGAGAGACTTGATGAAATATTTCAGACAGGTATAATATGCATTTCTTGTTTCTGATTGGTTATGAAAGTGAGGGCATACCATTTTCAAATTTTTATAGATTAAGATTTAAAAATTCATTGTTTTTGATCTGTGTAGCTCTGAATGTTTTGCTACTTTGATTTCCCTAAAGGCAAATTGGGTTTGACATTGACTTGACACATCCTTGGAGTTGTATGTGATATCTTAGTTGCTTTAGGGTACAGAGCACTAGATTCTTAGACAACAAATGAAGATGTATGTTTCCACATACTAAACTGTACATTTTTTTTTTCTTCAGTCCAAATCATCATTTTGCTTTTATGTTTCTACTGTCACTGTCACAGTGATCTAAAACACTCAAAGGCTGGATAGGTGACTTAGTGAGGGAGCAACTAGCTTGTCTTGCCTGGGACTACATTTGAATTGAGTCTGCCTGTGGATTTTTTGTTCTCTCTAGTTCTGAGTGGACAGTTTAATCCATGTTGGTTATTACACTGAAATGTTCAGCCTGACACTAACAAAGTTGAGGACTAAGCTATCTAGCAACTCGAGTAATACCTTGCTGGTAGCAAGTGGTCTCTGCAACTTCTAAAGAGGTTTCTTCATATACAGAGGTTTTCCTATTTTGTTTTTATAACCACCCTATTTTATCTTATAGACAGAGGCTTTCTTTTCCTTTTTAGAGTGTGTTCTGTGAACAGATTTACAAGAAGCAGTAGAACTGCTCTATGTGCTTATCTTGAATGCCTGGGTGGCAAAATGACAGTTTTTGTTGAAAAGAGTTAAAATTACACTGATCAAGTGAAGACAGTTCAAAACCAATACCTTATCAATCCTCAGTGTGAAACTGGCTCATGTGGGTGATGTCTTTTGGAAGTCATTCACAGTGAGCTTTCTTCAAGCCTTTATCAGCTTTTATTGGCTATAGAGATGCACTTTCCAACTGTGGGTCATGATGACGTGCACTTGATGGTCTGAGAGAAGGTGTAAATAAATACATGGGCAGAGGAACTCGTGGGGTTCTAACATGTGTTGCAGTTAGGTTGTGTTGTAAGGAGTTTAAAAGCTTTTTAGCTCAGAACCTGACTACCAAGTATAATTCCACTGCATGAATAACCTGAAAACATTTATTTACACTTCATTAATGCCACTGAAGATGTTTGCATTGTGGAGGGGTTTGTCAGTGAAGCAAACTACTTTAGACATTTGACCCAAATTTGGGGTTGAATTTAGTGATTTTTTTATCTGCTGAAGTCTTCTATGAAAGATACAGGTGCCTTCCAATATGCAGGATCACTTCTGAAATGTAGTCCTTGGGCTTGGCACTACTGTGCATTTTCCAAATCAAGTAGCAGTGAAATAATTGTGTCTTTTGGAGATCAAGCTGTTGCAGAGTGTGTGGAGTTTTAGTATTTGTCCTGAATTTCGATGTATGATTTTAAAAGTGTAAATCTCAGTCTATATGTCTAACTCCACAACTGATGCAAGTGCATTACAAAAGGAAAAAAAAACAAACCTTGTAAAGGTCCTTAAAAAGAAAATGCTTCAGAACTGGTCCAGTGTTTCTTGGGGGAGTCTGTACCTGTAAAATTAACATTAGCTATTTTGGGTACATAGCAGGGCTCAAAATAATACCTTTTTGAATTCTGGCTCTTGAAACTTCATAGAGCAACAAAATGAGTTTAAAAAACCCCAGACACTGTTTAAGATACACATGAAGTCCACTGACTCCTGCTTTTTTGAAGCTGGAGGAAAGAGTAAACAAATAATTTTTGCTTCCTAATATTTTGTGGGGTAGAGCTTCCTAGGTATTTGATCATCAGTTGGGTAGCTCCTTTTTCCCATGCAATAGGATACTTGTAATGTTCACCTGTCAGTTTACTCTAGAACAGCTTAACTCAAGAGAAGGAAGTGTGGAACTTAAAATGAGGGATAAAAAACCAAAATTCAAATTACTAAAAGAGAGCCAGAGTTCATTGTTTCAGACCCTGGTGTGTAATACTGCTTTTATGCAGCAGATTGCATTCCTGAATGCTAGAAAGCTGTTACACATGGGATATAATCTTGCACGTCAGTTAGTACTTAGGTATATACATTTTAATTTAACTTTTTCATTGTACTCATATTCTTTCATATACTTGTGTAGGAATATGTAATTAAATGTATAATTCTGTTGCTATGGAATTTAACTTTTTGGCTTTAAAAGCAAATTGCATAGTTCTTAGTTTGTATGAAATTCAATAGAAATCTGTAACTTCTTTATCTTTAACTTTTAGGCTTGGTAGCTTATGTCGATCTTGATGAAAGAGCAATTGATGCTCTTAGGGAATTTAATGAAGAAGGAGCCCTCTCTGTATTACAGCAATTTAAAGAAAGTGACCTGTCGCATGTACAGGTAAGGTGAGAGCCCCAGGAGTGTGAGCACATAAGTATAAATAGTGTTTTGGCACCACTGGCAGGAGAGTTGTAACTTAGAAATTCACTGATGTTGCTGTATTATATTTCAAACCCAAACAACAAGTCTGCTAAAAAATGCCTTAAATGTGTAGGTATTTGAGCACAATGCAAAACCTCCCAGATAATAAAAATATGCGTGCAATTGAGAAAATAGGTTAAAATGCTGTTTGGAATCTGATGACTTTTTTCAATCTGACAAGTTTGTTCAATTAATTTTTGTATTTTCCCGAAGGATTCTTTTGACATTTGATTTATTTCATTGACTTGAAGTAGTGACTTCATGGTATGGAGTGTAAGAGTCAGTGGATTCCCAGGGCTTGTCATACACACAATTGAATTATTTTGTAAATTGTATCTACAGAACAAAAGTGCATTTTTATGTGGAGTTATGAAGACCTACAGGCAAAGAGAGAAACAAGGCAGCAAAGTACAGGAATCAACGAAGGGACCAGATGAAGCAAAGATTAAGGTAACACTTAGAGATACTGGTTATTCTGTACTAGCTGATTATTACCTGTACATAGACTGAATATGAACTCAAAAAGCATCAATACCACCTGGATAAGTGTATTCACACTAGGCTTTAAAGAAGTGCATGCATGCTAGAGATTCCATAGAGAAGGGCTGTTGGAAACGCAGCTCTTTCTGATCACACAGTTGCCAAAATTTAAGCTCTGTAAAAACACTGATATCTGTTTAAGTGTTGTTTCAGTTGTCCAGTGTTCTGCACTTCTTGGGGTACTACATATAAAATGGAAAATAAGGGAAAAGGCAAACAAGTTCTTTCCAGCACCTTGTACTACAAGACAAATGCTGCTGCTTATGATAGCTTTTTAAACCCACAAAACAACAGGGGTTTTTGTAGGTTCTATCTCTTCATCTATACCTTATCAAGTGTGGAAAGGAGCAGATAAAGTATTGCTTATCTTGGAATGCTTTTTTTGTTCTGTATATTTTAACCCACTGCTCTCTCTCCTGTAAGTAGTCTGACTTTTTTTTTTCTTTTTCTTTTTTTTTCCCAGGCTTTGCTAGAGCGGACTGGTTACACTTTGGATGTAACTACAGGACAGAGGAAATATGGGGGTCCTCCTCCAGATACTGTGTATTCTGGTGTTCAGCCAGGCATTGGAACAGAGGTTGGTATATACAGACTAATCTGATAATTGCTTTGTATACTTATGCAAACTCATAAATAGGAAATACTTGAAAATAAACCATATTGCAAGTTCAATGTTGTAGAGGAAAATAATCTTCTTTGTGTGCCTTAATCAGTCTTTCTTACTCCTCAGTATTCTGCAAAAGACAGGAAGATAGATTAAAGTGGAGAAAAAAGAGGTGGAATATACTAAAAAAACTGGGGTTTTTTTCCTTCCAAAGGACTAAGTTTAGTCTGTAAGCAATTATTTGGAAATTTAAGGTTATGACTGACCCTGTGCATTTTCCTAGAAAGCTGTGAGCAAACTTAGGTTTGGTTATGAAAATGCTTGAACTGTGTATTTCTTCACTTAGCTATTCTTCAAGGTTTTAGCCCCTAGGAGGTTATTTTGTAATACATGCTCAACACTTTAAATACTCTGTCACGCTGCTGCATGTCTGATACGGGAGTTCTTTCAGAGATTTTTCTATAAACCACCAGACTAGATTTGAGAAAACGTTCAGTTTCTAAGCTTAATGTCTTTCAGTTTATAGATAAGTTTTCCATTCTCTGAGATGCTGAAGCTCTTGTGTTTATTGTCAAGAAGATGTCAAGAAGTATCACAGTAAGGATTATTTCTGAAGGGAAGGTTCATATTCCATGAAGGAAAATTAATTTAGTGGTGGTGATAAATAATTACAATGAGTCCTTGTACTGAACGATAAATGATGTGTATAACTTCTCAAACTCTTCTTAGGTCTGTATGCTCTATGCTAATCGAGGTTTTGTCTTTAAAAGCTGCAAATGAGTTAGAATTAAGTGTTCTAGAAGTAATGACAATGTAAATATCTATCTAGAGGAATACCTTAAGCTTTCTAGGGAGATGGTGGGGAAAACCTTTTGGCTCTGCCATTAAACTTTCACTTAGTGTGATGAATCATTTCCTTTCTTTTCTCCCCAGTAAGTAATGTTCAGTCAACATTCTCACTGAACTGAGAAGGGGCTAAGCTCTTAAGAAATATTCTGGAAACTGAATTTCAGGAATATCTGTATAATATCTGTATAACATGAAGCATCTAGAGGTTCTACCTTATTCCATGTTTTGCAAGTTAGTCATATTCTCCTCATGAGTTTGTTATACTGGTGCTTATTATGGGCATGTGAGTTACAAAATTCTGCTATGCCTTCAGTGTGAGATACAATTATGACAAGGCCTTACTGAGAAGGAAAACGTTGACTCATGGCTTTTTTTTCCTACAAAAAATATTTGAAGTTAAAATAAATTTATTTTTATCTTAATGGGTGTTTGGAACGTTTTGTTTGTATTAACAAGGAAGAGGTTTTGAGACTTTGGAGGAGAGCTGCAGTGATTAAACAGCTGGAGGGATCTTTCTAGGGAGACCTCAGCTAAAGATATTAACTCCTTAACAAAACTTAACCCAAGTTAATTGTAAGGAACAAAACCACAAGAACTCACAGGTTTGCTTAAGTAAATATTAAACATTTGGTTGGTGGAAGCTGAAACAAATGCAGACGAGAAACAAGACTATATATTGAAAGTGGAAAACGTGCATCACGCAGTTAAAAGGAAATTATGATTATTAAATTATTTTTCCATCTCTGTAGCTTTCCAAGGAAGAGTAATTTACAGAGTGATTTGAAAATACTGCCAGAGCAAGGAAGTGCTTGGGCTGCTCTAACTTATGATACCCAACTAGATAGTCTGTAAGGTCTTAGTTTTTAACTGCCAAAATGAAAACCAGGTAAGAACCATTTATCTCTTCAGCAGGGGGAATTCACAGCCTCTTCAATATAAAGAATAATCACAGGTTTTCTGTGTGTAAAACCTCATACAAATGGCAGGAGGATTAGAACACTTGGGACATACAATAACATCAGCTGCTGTCAAGGCTGCACTGGTGACTGCAATGATTCTACTCTGCTGTTTTTTCTGCGTTGTTCTTCCTTTCCCAGGAATTTCCAAGTGTTATAAAGAAGCTTGTATTTCTGAAGCTTGTATTTCATGTGTCCTCTTCTTTTTTAGGTTTTTGTTGGTAAAATTCCCCGAGACCTTTATGAAGATGAATTGGTACCGCTCTTTGAGAAAGCTGGTCCAATTTGGGATCTGCGTCTCATGATGGATCCTCTTTCTGGTCAAAACAGAGGTTATGCTTTCATTACCTTTTGTAGTAAAGATGCAGCGCAAGAAGCAGTCAAACTGGTGAGTTAACTTTCTTCCAGACAGGTCAAGACAAAGTAAACAGCAAACATGTTGGTGGTAATTTCTTAAGTAATGAAGTCTTTAAAGCATCCACTGACAGACTCAGAATCTTACTTTCTTAAAAATTGCCTCCTGATTTCATTAGTAAGTGCAGATACTTAGAAGACTGTTATCTGCTGTACCTCACTGTGGCTGATCAGAGTACTTAGGTGATTGTTAGGAGCCTTCTTGATTCCAGCTAGAAATACATTTTTTTGAGCTTCAGTGTGTTTTAAGTTTCATCGCCCTTTCTATTGTAAAGAGCTAATTGGAGATGCCTTGTTTAGCTGCTGCTGCCATGGGGAGGTCTCTGACTTAGTTCCTTTGGTTGTTTCCAGTGGCCTTCTGTTCTTTCCAGTCATGCTTGGAAGCTGACATGCATGCACCTGGACAACTTGGGAAAGAGCACAGAGCAGTAGGGAGTTAGAGGGAGAGACAGCAGTCTGACTGGGGCCTTGCTTCCGCCTGCGTGGGAGAAGTAGAATTAGGCAGATTGGGGGGTATCTCCCAAGATTCTGAATTTGGCTGTGAAATACTGTGTATACTTTGAACCAAAACAGGTGAAATGCCTAATGTCAATTCCCTTAGTGGAATTCAGCTCATCCTGAATGAGGGATGAAGAAGATGGGTAAAATCTGAGCACCTTAGTTAAGCTGGTGGGGGCAGGGAAACCTGAAACCTGGAGAAACTTAAAAGCAGTTAAAACCACGTGGGCCTTCTCCTTGTGTGGGCAAGGCACCAGTGGGAATGGGATTGATTGTAAGCAAAATGGCTTCGCTTAAGATACAATGTGAAAAACAGATTCAGGTGAATAAGTTCATGGCACCAGAACAAAAAGTTTTTACTCTGTTAGGAATCACTTTAGTATGTGAAATTCTGAAGTGCTTTTGTCATCCTTGAAGTGATATTGTTTGATAGTCTCTGGTACCTTAACATTTTTCTAGAGTATGAAGAAGGTTCCTGAAGGTGTTGCTGTCATTTTTAGGGCTTATGTCGCAGCTAGATTTAGAATGGCTAAAAACCTGCTTGTAAAGAACTGCATGAGATTTTCAGAAGCTGGCTGATGATGAAGCATCCATCCTCCTTGCTGTGTTTGAAAATCCTGACTAAAACAAAGACACAAAGACCATGTCTGTCTTGATTTTTTTTTTTTTTTTGAAAGGCTGAATTCTTGTACCTTTAAAGGCCTTTTGGGAGTCTTTGTTTTCACAGTAATCCAGCTGTGGGTACTGGCATGAATCAGTGGACTAGATTTTTTATTAATGGAATTTTTAAACCTTGACAGTAAAATTTTTAATCCCATCATATATAAAGTCAAAAAAATGCTTGCTGTTGTGGGCAGTGTAGAAGCCAGGTCACAGACTGATTTAGACTGTTGAATGTCTTGGCAAACCTTCTCAGTGTTCAAAGCTATCCAAGGAAAGAGGAAAAACTCCCAGTATCTTTAATGCCATGTATTTGCTTACTGATAACAGCAGCAGCAGTTGACTGACAGCAGAGGAAGAAGTAACCAGTTACTAGAAAGATCTTTCAAGTCTGAGATAAACAGTAGGTGAATAAATTTATGCAATGCAATCTGTATTTGGTCCCATGTTGTTGCTGTTACTGCAGGTTTTTTTGTAGCCTTCCATTCAACAAGACTTCTGAAGTCTGTGGCGCTCTTCTTCTAAGCTTGGCACTCTTCCCAAGTGAATGTTGACACAAAACCAGCTGTTCTAGGAATTCTCTTGCAATGCCAATTCAATATGCTATGTATAAAAGTAGTAGATGATGAAGAAAATACCTGATTTTATGACTTGAGGATATTTTTATGGGTAGTATTGTGGATAAAGCAAGTCAATGGCTTTGTTTTTTCAGTGTGACAACTATGAAATCCGTCCTGGAAAGCACCTTGGAGTATGCATCTCCGTGGCAAACAACAGATTGTTTGTTGGGTCAATTCCAAAAAACAAAACTAAGGAAAACATATTGGAAGAGTTTGGTAAAGTCACAGGTAAGACTTCATGAGTCCCATAACACCCTTTAATCTCTGTTTTGTAGGTCTAGTTGTTTGACCAGTGTGTTCAGGTATCATTTAAACTATTTTCAAGTTGGATTCCAAGTTTGATTTTGTTAGAAATTTTGTATATGTACTTATCTTAAGGTGGAGTGTAAAGGGACTCGTGTTTGTTTTAGTGCTTGTTAAATGAATGATGTAACTTTACAATTAGAGACGGAAACAGCTCGAATGAACTCAAAACCCAGCACACATGAACTCTGAAGAAAATGAAGATTCCAATTCTGTTACCTGTTTTAGCTTTCTGTTGAAGGCTCTGTATTTGTTACTGGATCTACAGGAGGTTCTGCTGTCAACATGAAGAAGTTTTTTGGGGAGCCTGAAGCAAATGTATTCCTGACTAGTGAAGGGGAGGAGGAGCACTAAATTGGTTTAGAGGGAATTACTAGAGAAAAAGTTAATAACAGACTAATTTTTTTGTCCCAGTTTTTCAGCATTCTCAGTATGTGCAGCAAGTAGGAAAAAGAGAAGTCAGCTCATCAGTGGAAGGGTGCTTCTGCCTTAGATAAGAGATTGAGTCACTTGCTCTTGTTCCTGTAGGAGAGCTTTAACCTCCTGCTTCTTTTTTAGGATTGCTATTTATAAGTACTTCAGGGAAGTGGTGAAAACAGAAGGTGAATATTCATTTAGTTCTCTCTCTGCTTTTTGGAGAGATGTGGAAGATGTTCCTTCTAGGTTCTGCAGGAGGCAGGGGAGAGGTCATGTGTTAGTGCTGGCTGCCTTTCAAAGATGTAAAAATGATTTTAAAAGTATAGAAAACTTCAACTGTGTGAAGTGCTGAGGTTGGTGTTTTGCAGAGCCTATTCTGTGGAATTTCAATTGCTAGGTGACATATTTCTGGGTAAACTGGATTGATATCTGCTGTTTGTTTTGCTTTTCTTGTGCTCCCACCCCTTTCAGGTGTAAAATTTGAATTCACTACAAAACGTGAGTGAAGGCATTTTAGGGTAGACTCTAGATTTTTACTTTTCTTTTGAAGCTCAGTACTAAAGATATGTTTTTCAGAGGGTTTGGTGGATGTAATTTTGTATCATCAACCTGATGATAAAAAGAAGAATCGAGGATTCTGCTTCTTGGAATATGAGGATCACAAGTCAGCAGCACAAGCTCGCCGACGCCTGATGAGCGGGAAAGTAAAAGTCTGGGGAAATGTTGTTACAGTGGAATGGGCTGATCCAGTAGAGGAGCCTGATCCAGAAGTCATGGCAAAGGTCAGTGAAGACTTCACTGGATGCTGTTGGGCTTTGGGCGGAATTTCTTTACGCCATAGCGATGGATATTTGTTCCAGCTGAGCAAGGCTAGTTGTGAGGCACAAAAAGCAATTAGAGGGCATTTTCACAGTAAGCTGTGCAAATGGTGTGGTCTGAGCACTGCAGATGAGTTACCATTGGAAGATGTTGGAAACGTGCTGTTACTAACTGCTGTTAACATCTAAACTAGTCCTGTGCAGGGTTATCCTGCTGGATTGACACGTCAGGCTGTGCATTTTCTGCTTTAGCTGTAATCAATACCAGGTAGGTATTGTGTAAAACTATCTTCCAGAGTGAGATAAAGGTGAAGTTCAGCGTGGGGAATGATGTGCACTTTATTCCCAGTGTTTTGTGGTAACTCCTTGCTGTCCTTGAGGTCTGTTAATCAAATTTTGCTGGGATTTGTGGCATCCCAGACGCAGAAAATCAAAGCTGAATATTCTTCTGGTTATGGAAGGGAACTGTGGAAGGAGAGAAGTTGTAGAAACTTCATACAGGTAACTACAAGGCACTATTCTTTTTTCTCCCAACAGATTGAGAATTAGTAAAGTTACCCAACTTTCATAATACAACAAAAAAGGGAATAATATCTTACTAGTTGATTGTTTCCTTTGAGATTTGACTTTTAAAGATTACAGCTTTTTTCTCATTTTTTTTCATCAGGTAAAAGTTTTATTTGTAAGAAACTTGGCCACTACTGTGACAGAAGAAATTCTTGAGAAATCCTTTTCTGAATTTGGAAAGCTGGAAAGAGTAAAGAAGTTGAAGGATTATGCGTTTGTTCATTTTGAGGACAGAGGTGCAGCAGTGAAGGTAGGTTAATTATTTTTTCCTAGTTAAGTTGGTGAGAGCACTTTATTTTTTATGAATGGTTTTAAGAAATTTCTATACAGTAAATACCTTGATAAGACAAAACGTAGAGCCCATTTAATAAGGTTCCCATTGTGAGAATTTTAATGCTAATAATTTTGTTCCTATGATTTCAGTAGCTAGGAGGATGTGAAACTTGAAAGGACAAAACTGTAGCAAGTTAACAAGTAGACTGGAAAAGAGGTGTAGAGCAATGCAGGAGAGTCTAGAGAAGAGGAAAAAAAAAGATCAACCTAGACAATTTTTCTGAGGAAACACTGGCAGAAGGTATCAGTTGTCTCTCAAAGACCCCTATTTAACGGCTGTGTGTTGTTTTGGAGTGACAAAAGTATCAAATAGAAATTGGGAGGTAATTAAAAATTGCTTTGTGAAGGACAGGAGAGTGGTGTTGGCAACTCTTTAAGCATTACCTGTTTTTAACTCTGTGTGCACCCCAGGTTTCTTCTCAATAATTTGTTAAATATTGAAGATCATTATCGTAAGCTTCAGAGTTCTCTTCCTTCGTGTCCGTGAGCTGTTGAGAAGGTCATTAATATCTGCTGTCTGTGCTTCAGTATCTTGAATTCTGTAGAAGTTACTCCATCTGTTTTTTAAATCCATGGTTCACGCAGGGAAGAAGTAGAGTAGGAAGTGTTTTTTGCATTTGTGAGTCTTGAAGCAGATATATTGCATGTGGTCTATGTGGCTACACGGAAAAGTCAAAGGCTCCATACTTGATCTTCTTGTTAATGATTTTACAGTCATTTAATTGCTTAGGTTTTTACTACACACAAGATTAGGTTTTAGAATACTCTTAAGTATGGCTTTAAGATGAATATCACTTGTACTTAAAGAGGTTGAGGTTGGTTTGGATAGGTTTAGACCATGTCTGAGGGAGGAGAAGAAATTGTTGAAACGAGGGGTAAGCCAGCAACCTTTCTGGATGTGGTTTTCTGTAGTATGTCTGTAAACACTCTCCAGCCCCTTCCCGGTACAATTACCTGCTAAATGCTCTGTTAGATTTCAGCAACTGGAAACTTGCAGCAGCTGAGAAAAAGACAGATCAAATGCATCACTTACTCATCTCAAGCTAGAAACTACCACATCTGGCCCGTGTGACTGCTTCATGGCCACTAAATTTGCTTATGAACTTTGTGAGATATTTTTGTGTATGGACGTGTTTTGGCTTTCAATGAAGTCATGGTATTTATGTGTGGAATGCATGGAACTGGATCATTGACTCTAGCATGTACTGATTTTCAGCAGTAATAATGTGCAAATAAATTGCCACAATTTCTAATGCTTTTGAGGCATGTAGGTGTACAGACAGAAAGTCTTTATTAATGCAAATTTTAATACCCAAAAAAGTTCAATGCAAAGCAGCTAATTCCAGGTGAGGAATTGGGGGGACTAGTCCTAATTGTACTTTGTGTATTAAGTTCTCTTTGTGGGTGCATTTGATAGTAAAAAATTGCACATTAATTTTCTGGAGGATTCAGGGCTTGCTTGATGAGATCACCAAGTTTCAGTAATCTTTGGTTTTTTCTCCTCAAGTATGTGTCCTCAGAACTACTTGATTTGCTCAGTCACTTGACTCACATTCAGCTACCTGGGAACCCCAAACGTAATAATTCTTTCTCTTGTATGCACGTGTTCTACCAGGCTCATAAGTGCAGTGAGTGTTTTATGTCAGTGTGAGCAGTGAAAACTTGTTTATTTCTGAAAGGTTTCTAGGAGATGCAGGAACATAAAAACTGATAGTGCTATGTCTGACCTTTTAAAAATAATTCTTAATATGTTTTAATCGTCTTTTTTTTTGTCTTATGATATAAAGAGCATATTTTAAAAAAAATACTGCTTCCCTGTAACTGGTGAATAAAGTGGGACTTGGAAAAGTGATGTGTAACATTTTGTTTATGTAGCACAAAAGCAAAGCACATGGCACAGCTCAGGCTGGAGCAGCCCAGCTGTCTGGTTTCTTGCAGTAAGTTTCAGTTCCCTTTTGAATGGAAAAAAATTTTTAGTTATTTTTCTTTTAATTTTTGTACAGGCTATGAATGAAATGAATGGGAAAGAGATAGAAGGGGAAGAAATTGAAATAGTATTAGCAAAGCCACCGGATAAGAAAAGGAAAGAACGTCAGGCTGCCAGACAGGCCTCCCGGAGCACTGCGTGAGTGTCACCCTCGCACCGTGGTAACGCTGCAGAGTGGAGTTGTGCTGTGGAACAGGGGCTGGTCTAGAAAAACCTGAATGGCTTGACTTAATTTTCTCCACGTTGCGTATTGTTAATCAACAGTGGCGGATGTATACTGTATTTTGGGTTGCTTTTGGAGAGAAATAATTCTGTGCTTCTTTTTCTTACTAGGTATGAAGACTATTATTACTACCCTCCGCCTCGCATGCCACCTCCTATTAGAGGCCGAGGCCGTGGAGGAAGAGGTGGATATGGCTATCCCCCAGATTACTATGGCTATGAAGATTATTACGATGATTACTATGGCTATGACTATCATGACTACCGTGGTGGCTATGAAGATCCCTATTACGGCTATGATGATGGCTATGCTATAAGAGGAAGAGGAGGAGGAGGAAGGGGTGGGAGAGGTGCCCCTCCACCACCTAGGGGGCGGGGAGCACCACCACCAAGAGGTAGAGCTGGCTACTCACAGAGGGGGGCACCCATGGGACCGCCGAGAGGAGCCAGGGGGGGGAGAGGGGGCCCTGCGCAGCAGCAGAGAGGACGTGGTGCTCGTGGAGCCAGGGGCAACCGTGGGGGCAACGTAGGAGGCAAGAGAAAGGCAGATGGGTACAACCAGCCTGATTCCAAGCGCCGTCAGACCAACAACCAGCAGAATTGGGGCTCCCAACCCATCGCTCAGCAGCCGCTCCAGCAAGGTGGTGACTATGCCGGTAACTATGGTTACAATAATGACAACCAGGAATTTTATCAGGATACTTATGGGCAGCAGTGGAAGTAGACAAGTGAGGAGGGATTGAGAATATTGGAAACATAGAATTGGCTATAGCGCTACATCTTTCCAAAAAAAAAAAAAAATTGGCTTAACGTTTCATCCTTCAGTAGCGATTGGCTGCCATTTGTATTGGGCTGAAGAATCACTCTATTGTGTATATACTCGAGTCTCTTAGTTTTCTTTTTTCATAAACGCACTTGGACATTACTGGGCTTGCAGAATTCCTGAACTCCTTATGGGGTTTCAGTGCTTTTATCATTTTAGGCTTCACTTTAGCAGTTTAAAAGCAGGAATGGCACACTGTTCAATCATGATTTTGCAGAACCTCTGGTTTTGGACAGTTTATTCCTTTTTTTTTTTTTTTTTTGGATTTGGGATAGACTACATAGGAGTATGCTGTACATAAAAGTAAAAGCTAGTGCTTTGTCTTAGTAGTTTTAAGAAATTACAACAAATTAAGTTTTCTTGTATTGAAAATAACATGATTGTATGTTTTGCATTCCTAGAAGTAGGATAACTGTGTTTTTAAATTGTTATAACTTCACACCTTTTTGAAAATCTGCCCTACAAAATTTGTTTGGCTTAAAACGTCAAAGCCGTGGCAATTTGTTCCTTGATGTGATTGTATTTCCAATTTCTTGTTCATGTAAGATTTCAATAAAACTCAAAAATCTATTCAAAACATTACCTATTTCAAATTCAATTGTGTCCTAAAACATTATTTCATTGGTAATTCTTGTGAAAAATATTGTTTTCAAAGTATAACTGCCTATGTGAGTGATCAAATTCGTGCAAAATTTCCTGTGCTTTCCAACATGTAGCACTGTGGACATCAGACTGAAAACTAGGAGAAATTACAGACAGCCCAAAAGGCACTCACTGTTTAATTGCTGTTCAATAATTTATCAGCATCTAATTTTGAAACTTTTTTTTTCGTATTTAAAAGTGTTGAATTGTATCCAAGCATTCACAGAGATCTAATTTAAATCTAGTCTTCTAATGTAATGTGGAGAAGGAAGCAGATCCTACAATGGTGTTAATTTTGTTCCTTTGGTGATGTCCTGTGGAGTCCCTGTGGAGGCTGTTCTGGTAGGATCCAGCCTTATTGTATAATTGAGCGTACAAGCACACAGGGAAATTATTTTGATCTGAAGCATCTTAGTCTAATCTCAAATAATATTTGACTAGGAATGAGAATTACAACTTGGGTGCTGTGGCACACTAATTTAATTTCTTGCTACGGATAACACGAACATACTCTCCAGATTCTGCTTATTTCTATCTTGACATTTTAATTTGATGTTCTGCCATGATGAACAATTTGCCTTAGAATTCTCCTGCCTTAAAATAAAGGCTGTTAAAAAGTTAAAGACTTTATCTTTTGAGGGCATTGCTAGCTACATTATATTATGTGTTGCTTTGACCCTTGTCTTGGACATTCCCAGATGTCAATTTTAACTGGCAAATCATGACATTACTCTTGTGTTGCATCTAAGCCATTCTGTACCCCAATGAAGAACATTTGCTTCTCAAGAAATGAGAGAAACAAACGGATTTATACTTTCTCTAAAGAAAACTATTGCCGGGCCTCTAAATATCCAAATCCAATACATTGCTCATACTTGATTTACAGCATTCCAAACACAGACTATTGAGGAAGTTAAACTTCAGTGGTCATACTCCTCCCTTTGTCTTCTATTCCTGTCTGGTGTCTCAAGTGTGTTATGTCAGAAAATACCCAGTAAGATGAGCCTCCCCACACTGCTATGGATCTGGAATGGGATTGCAGGGTTTGAGTTGTGACCTGAATCGAAGATGTCTATCTGCTTCTCAGAAATGGGTTTGCCCATGTCAGGCTCTTCCAATTAATAGAATTGGTTATAAGTAGCTTAAAAGTGCTTTTTAAAAAATCAATATCTAGTATGGTGGGGTTTGGGTTTTTTTTTTTCCCCACTTCATAAAGTTAATGGGGCCAAATCATGTCCTCTCTATTTCTTACCTGAGCAGTAACCTCAGAGGGCTGTTGCCTGAGTGTACACTTCAGGCTTTTGCTTGTGATAAGGATGTGGTTTGTAATTCTGTTCTAACACCAAGTTTTGCTGCCCTGTCTGTATGACTACAGCTCTTGTAGTGCTGAGCAGAACCCTGTAGTCCCAATAGGTATTGGCTTTTCAGTACTCATTGTAAAGGGGATCTAGTACAAGCAGCTTAATTGGAATCATGTTTCGAGTCCTCTCCATCTTGGAAGAAGGTAGTGTTCCCATATTGCACATGTTAGCCTAGGAGAGGTGAGGTGCTAGTAAATGCTGTGGGGGGAGTGGGGAGGAAGTTAAACGTCTCAGTTATAGTGGTTACAAAACAGCTGAGAAACAAAAATGTTAAAATTGTCTTTCTCAAGAACTGTGAGGTTGCATCTTGTATTTACTTTTACCTGAATCATCATTTATACTAGTAGTTTTATTAAATATGAGGAGCGAGCTATTAATTTTTAGAATTGGAAATCAGAACAGTTAAACTCAGTAGAAGTTTATATTTGCAAGATATACCAAGTTATTTGATTAACGTGGTTTATGGCTACTCAAATTCACCTTTTAAATTTGCAGCAGTACTTTTATTTAATCCTTAGATAAGGTATGCTACAGCTTACTTGAATAGTGGTGTGTGCTGAACTTGAAGAACTTAATGAAATGATGGAAAAAAATAATCAAGCAAAGATACTGTAGTACAGTGGAAAACTACCATGCCTGACTCAAGGGAAGAATTTCTCAGCACAATTTTGACATCTAGTTAAAAAATAAATTTAAATTTACTCTCATGCATTTCTTTTGATTGTTTCTTCAGTATAACTTAGCAAAAATAATCTATAATATATTGAAAATGGATTTCAACTTGCACACCAATATTCAGCTTTTATGAATGTCCTGCTGGCATTGGAGGAGGAGCCATGAAGTGGAGTTTTAATAATCATTTGATCACTCATTTATAGCAGTTGCTTAAATGTCTGTATTGATAAGGTGTTTGACTTAAGAAGCAAGTTACCAGATTCCTAGCAGTTCCAAAACTTGAGCAAAATACTTTTACAGCTACTGTGTTATTACATAGTTAATTTCACTTTCTTAACAAGTTAGTTTACTAAACTCAGCTGATAATTTTAGTATTCAACATAGTTTGCATTTTTTCCAAGTGTTTTCTAGCAAGTGTTTATTTTTAAATCTCAGCTTCTGTAGTCTGATTATTAAAGAATGACAACTGCATTGCTTAAACCTTTCCAAAATAAACTCAAAGTAGAAGATCACCGCATGATTTTGGTGACTCTGTATAAAAACCTGACCACTTTTTGTCCCTTCTATGTTTGGACATTAAGCCTGTTTCTATAATTTGAACTACACAGAAAAAAAATACAGAGGGCACTCTTATTATAAGGCTAGGAGAGAAACAAATGTGAAGTGCTGAGCAAAAAGTCTTAAACCTCTCAAAAACATTTGGTACCAAAACCCGCAGACCCTACTGAATGAATGTATTTTCAGCAAGTCTTGTTATCCAAAAATGCTGGTGGCCCATCCATAGAACAGCAAGGACCTAGCTTAGAAATCTGTCGTCAGCAATCTTTGATCATGCATGACTTGAGGTGGAGTATGTGTGTGATTAAGGATTGCTTGTACGGTGGAGGTTGTCAGTGGAATTCTGTCATTGATGTGAACTCTGCGAGTAGCTCAGAGCCTTATAGAAAGAGTGTACCACGTTGTTTTCCTGTTTTTTCTAAAACAACAACAAAAAGAAGTTAGAGCTTCTGTTAACTTAGAACTTGAATGAAGCTGTTCTAGTCTATTGGCTTAAATTGTCCTTTGAAACCCAGAGCAGTTTTGTTTGAGCATGTATTAGTTGATAAAATGTGTAGAGTAGGGAGAAAAAAAAATCACTTGTACCAAAGGGAAACCATAAGCTTTTGGTCTCATTCAAATAAAATAGTCAAGGTGGATCTGCGATACTTGGTTCTTGATCAGGAACTTCTGAAATTTTAGAACAGGAGAATCCCTCTGAAGAAATGTTGTTTTAACAACTTGGAGGTTACCAGAAGCTCTGAAAGACAGTTCAGAATATATTTTCTGATGTCCAGAAATCTGCAAGTGTCAATTTTGTATTTTAACTCCTTCCTTTTACCTGACTATCAGGGAAGCGTGGTTGAGGCTGACCTGACATGTCATGATGTCGACTTGCTAGGTGGGGTTCGCAGGGGACATTAACCTTGGAGTTATAGGTAAGAAAACTTTCTTTCTCATTTCCTTCAGTAAGGTGAAAGGGTTGGTGTGGGAGGAGGGAGGATACGAGCTCCACACACCTGAGCACTGGAATAGCTTTCAAAATCTGCCATTGCCATGGGGAGATTGCAAGTGTGGAAGGTAAAGGTTGAGGTTGAATTTGCCCATGTTCAAGGGAGGTATGGCACAGGTTCTTGAAATTAATTTGAAAATAAAGATGACTTGCACTTCAGAAGAAAGGTGGATGCTCTTTTAGGGGTGCTGGAAGCATAAAACATTTTGAACATTTAAATTTTTCCTCTCTAATTAAATACAGGTATGGGTTGGATTTCTTTCCCCACCTGTGGAAAAGCAAAGAATTTGCAGCACACTTCTTCAAAGCTTGAGAATGCTGTTAAGAAAACTGTCCAAGTAGATCTCTGGAAAATAATAAAATTTTGCCTTGGAATTAACAAAACTGGCATATCATGAGTTTGAATCATTTATGTATTGAACCTGATAATGCTTAGAAGGCACTAATCAAGAGAGAATGGCTTTTGTACCAAGGGACAGTTGTAGTTGATCCCATTATAAAATCCCACTGGATTTTAATAATCATCTCTTTTTGTGGAGGGCATATGTTGATTCTAGACAAACAAATAGCAAAAGCTGAAGAACAGGTTTGCAAATCAAATACTTGGACATGTTGAATTCTTCATGGCACCTGCTCATCTTGCACCTTTCCTCAGCCAGCAGACTTGTCTTTTCCTGCTTGTTCATGCAGTACTTGGAAAGGAGCAGAGAAGTTGGAAAAGCTTACTAGGCTAGAGGAGCATTCCAGGTGCAGTCATTGTTTACCGTGGGACTGAATAGCATGCCAGTTCTGACACCAACTGCAGAAGAAATGTGCCTGGTGAGTACAGGTATTTTGTAAGGAATTTTCAGAAGTGAAGTATTTGTTTCATTCCAGATAAACCTTACTCGGCATACTGCGACTCGAGAACAGTTATGATCACACAAAGTCATCAATGTTGTTTCACTTGAAAGATCGTAAACAGGAAAAAGAGATCTCTTAATTCTGGATTTTCCAATCTGCATGTCCCATAGAGTAGGATGTGTTGCACATGCTCAGGTGGCCTTTCTCTGGGAAAGGGAGCAGATGGCAAGGCTGTTGCAGGAGAAAAGGCAACTGAATGGATTGGCTTTTCCACATGTGGAATTTGGAGATAGCTGGAAATAATGGGAATGGGACATGTTCCTTTCATAAAACATCAGTCTCTTATCAGTGAAGTTTATGAGTTTAAAACACAATATAAGTATATATTTATGTGATCACAAGCTGCTAAATTGCATTAAATGCAAAAAAAAAAAAAAAAAGAGAGAAAAAAGAACGAAAAGCAGACCAAATTCCAGTTCTGCCATCCTTGCTTCAGACACAAGCTTCACTTTTTTCCTTCTTTAGCTCCAGTAAGCGTGCAGTCTTCTCATTGGATTCTCCTGTTGAACAGAGCTTGAATAAGTGTAGGATACACAGTTTTTTCTCTCTCTGTTTTTAAATCTTAGCAGCAACCTGTGAGAGATAATTGTATTTACATTTTAGTTTTGAGGAATGAGCATCCATTGTATCAGCACCTGTTCACGTGACATCCTTCTTTCTGACATACCTTCAGACAATGCAGATTCGGTGTGCAGAAGGTGCATACCCAGCTGGAATTTCAGAGGACATGTGGTGTAAGCAATAGTTTCATGATAGGAAAGGAATCTAATTCTGGAGAGCATTCAGCTGTCTTAGCAATGGATGCTTCTTTCTGTTCTGGAATTCCCTGCTGTGCTGCTTTAACTGCTGCAGGAAAAGAGAAGTGAAACACTGCATGGGCTAAAAGTCCTGTGATTAAAAATAGTTGCAGTTCTAAAAAAAAGCCAAAACCAACCAAACAACCTTTACAAAAAACCCAAAGTCCCAAACAAGGAAAGACAGGATGGCTGTGCCCACAGCATCCTGTGGACTGGGCACCTTTTCCTTCTCTTCCTGGGAAGGGCAGAGGAGTTGCAGTAGTGTCCTTGCAGGTAGGTGGGAGCTGGTCAGGTTTGGGAAACACCCCACTAATGCAGCAGTTCAGGAGCAGCTGGATCATTTTTCATTCAACATGAGTTATTGGCAGGGATGGCTCTAATCTGACAACAGGTCTCTGGGGCCTCTTACCAAAGTTTGCTGTGTGCCGCTCCAGGAAGAGAACTGTGAATTCCTTTTGCTTTCTCTTTTTGCTGGTATGGCCACTTTTCAGGTATTTTATAAATCTGTTTGTGCTGCAGTGGGTGTTCTCTTCCCACCTTGGAAGTGTTCTTGATGCAGTATCAGGAAGGTCAGAGTTGAAAGGGCTGTGGTGAGGGGTTCATGGAACTCTGCAGAGAATCCAGAGATCTTGTACAGCGCTAAAAATTAAGCCAGGAGAATATTAGCACACTAGCATTCTGCAAGTCAAGTTCAACAGGGTCAAAAACCAGAGGAGTGTAGATCATAAAAAGGTCCTTTAGTAGCCAGATAGCTGAGCAGTAGCTCATAAATAAGGACAGTCATGCTTACCTGATTATGCTTACTCCAGAAAGTTGAGCAGCCATTTTATTCTCCTGTTTCCAAACAGTTCTGGATTCAATTTAAAATTTTTGGTGAACACAGCTTTACAGATGACTCTTAACCATAACCATTTCTGTCAGATTTGGTTTTCTGCCCCACCAATTTTCTTTCAGCTATTATTTAGGGGTTCACTACAAAAACTCTATTAATGAATCCTAGTCAGTCTTTATACCATACATGTTATTTCTGATTTCTGAAGCTTTGATTTTCAAAGTGCTGTACATTTGCAGGATGCTAATACATTGCATTACACCTAAATAAGCAGTCTGTAGGCTTTTTGATAGAGCTGAGCTGAGCTGAACACATAGGTCAGAGGCAAAATTCAGTTTCAGGTTGAAGAGTGAGTCTGTAGCAGTTCTCCTGGTGAACTTGCCAGCAGGATTTCTCAGCTGCTTCTCGTATAGATCCAAAGTGATATTTTACCATCAGTGCTGTTCCCCTTGTTACAACGAGGCTGCTCTCTGGAAGCAGTTCTTGCTACTCTGATACTGCACAAACCAATAATTACAAGTAGAGACATGGAATTTAAGGTTCCTGAGAAATGAGGATGTTTAAACCCTTCATGGTAGCATTGTAGCTTCTCGTTTCTACTCTTCCTTTCCTCTCCCATTGTTGGTTAGATGTTCACCTGTACTTGTCTGTTTATGTGGAGAGAAAGAGGAGAAAAGCATTCCCTGCAGTGTCTTGGATCTGTTGAACCAACAAGCTGCTGGTGCAGATGCAAAGCCCTGTTGCAAGGTTGGAGATTTTTTTGAGTGGACCTTGCTGTTTTTCAAATTATTTTTTGATATGGTATGTAAAGGTAAAAATACTACAAGATTCTTCAAATTTCTTTGATATTATTCCTTACCTACATGAAGTATGAGAACTTGAGTTACTAATTTTGTCAGCATTTTTAGATGATAGATGTTGCAGAGAACTGCAGGTATGCACTTAGGAGCTAATTTGCTCATAAAATCATTTTATGCAAAAAAACATTCATCATTCATCACGTTTGTGAAGCATTAGAACATGTATTTCTTTAATGTTCTGGTAAACATTAACTCTTCACTATGTTTTTTTCATGGCAGTTCATAGAAAATAAATGTGCTTTTTTCCCTCTCCTTTTCTGCTTGACTGACTCTTGGTTGTAAAGTTTTAGCCTTTCCTCTTATGTCAAATGGATGTTTTCTTTTACCTGCCTTAGGAGTGGGTTCAGAAGGGTTTGCAGTGTAGCATGTAAAATCTAAAGGTCACAAATTAAATCTATTTCACTGGGCTGAAATGGGGTCCATGCAGTGAAGGCTGCACCTTCCCCACTGTGGGAGGCCAGAGAGGTATCTCCACCAATGTAGGTCATCTTTTTTCTTTCATTGGAAATAGCTTGAAAAATCCTTTTAGCAGGTAGGCTGAGGTTTAAAATAGAAGCAGCTAAAGAACATCAAATGTGCTACTGTATCAGTAGAAGTTGTTGAAATGAGATTCAGATGTGCAAGTATTTGAGTAGCTTTGTGATTTTTCTGGTATGAGATGTGTGCAGTGTGGGATGGGCAGAGTGTTTGTTTATACGTGTGGAAGAACACTAACGTGGTTAATTGCTGTGATTAGCTCCACCCCTTCTTGGACTGAGGAATAAGTAGTAATGGAAATTTGCATTTCAGGAGTACATGAAAAGCAGCGCTCTTCTGTTACAGCAAAGTCTAGACTCTAGCATAAAGGTTTAGAGTCCAGTTTTGTGATGGGAATAATCATCCTTCTTCTCAGAGGCAACACTTGGAATGTCTTTTCCTTTAACTTCAGTAATTTTTACTTGTTTGAACGTTTTATACTGATTCTGTGTTTTCTGTTCTCTAATATACAAAGGCCATATATTTGAGTTTTTGGGATTCAGGTGTGATATACTGACTTTCCATGAAGATTATTTCTTCAGGGTAGAGGTTTTTTGGCATTCTGAAGAAAATTGGTCTATTTTTTGATAGACTTGTCTTTGAACTGTCAAGTGCAACTGAAAGCATGTGTCTGCAGATATGATTTTCTGAGCAGTTCCTATTGAAATAGGCTATTTTCAGTGTTGCTTTTATGTGAACAAAGGGTGGAAGTGAATTAGCTCAGAAAGTTTTCTACTCAGTATTTCTACAGAATGACCTTGGGAAAAAGAGGGACTATTAGACATTTAGGAAAGTAGTTGTATATTAGACCAGTAGAGGCAGACTTTTTCACTAATGCATGAAATCCAAATCCAAAGTAACGATCTGCTTGTAGGCTGGGTAGCCAGGAGAGGAGTAGGAAGTACTAACACTAAATGATATCAGTGTTTTCTTCTATGGCTGTTTCAATTTGAGCTCCTACAAGCTTGAATTGAAAGAAGTTGTGTGTTTTACATCTTTTTAACCATTGCCTGTTTCTTACAAAGCCTCTGGTAATAAGTTAATTAATGCAGGACAGACCACAAGGATGTTTGGTGTAACTTTTTTTTTTTTAATTTAAAAATACGTGTTTTTCAGATACTGAGCTGGATCTGGCCATAGAGACTGTGAACTTTGCTCTTGATGTAACAGAAACATGGGGTACATAATTCACATTGATTCTCTATTGTCATGTACTGTGTTGGTAGGTGCAAATGAGATAATGATGCCTGAATTGATTAATCCCCTGGGCATGGAGGAACTGCAGTGTATAAGTATGTAAGAAGACTCCCAGGAGGAAGCGTGGGATTGGCAGAGCCAGGTGGATCTCAAGCAAAGACAGACTCCTTTCTGATGCACAGATCCTCTGCTTGTGTTAACAAAAAATTCTTCTCTGTCCAAACTGAGACCACAAAACATTTAGTGAGAAAAAAACCCACAATCAGACTTTATTACCAAGAGCCTGTGAATGATTGCAGTTACTTACAGAGATAGGATTGCTTGATGAAAATTGAGATGTAAGCATGATTAGATGTTCATTTGCTTGTTACAGTCATAGTTCAGTCCTGTCATTAAAACAGTTCAGCCAGTGCAGGTGTCTTATGGCTGACTGTAAGAAGATGGCTGCTGGCAGAACAAAAGGAGAAGAAAAAGCCTATGGTTGTGTAAATGTACACTTTTTTCTCTATTAGTTGTCTAAATAAGTTCTTTTAGAAACTACAGTTATCAACAGCAATCAGAAATCAGGCTCTGGAGAAGTTAAAACTCATTTTTATATCTTAGTACACAAGTGCCTAGAGCCTTTTATCTACTAATAATGTTTTAGCTTCTTTTCTCATCTCATAATCCCTGAAGAACATTCATGATGCCATATGAATTGAGTTGGTGAGTTATCGCTCCTTGTATGTGTGGAGAAGTTTGATTGCTGGCTTTCCTGAAAGGATTTCAGGACTTCATTTATGCCATCTGGTATTACAGCCTCTGCACACACACTAGGATACTAAAGCTGTGCCACAGTATGAAATCAGTTGGAGCCTGGATATACTTTTAAATTTACAAAAAACTAGCAAAATTGCTATTTCCCTGTAGGTGACTCCTGGCCTGTGGCAGTGCTCTGGGTTGTAGCCTTAAGGGCAATGCTGCTCTTCACTGCCTGACTGATGCAGCTGCTAGCAGAACAGGAGACATGTGGAAAAGGATTACTGGAGCACAAGTATCAATCACATCCTGGATTCTTGGATTATTTCCCTGTAGGTGACTCCTGGCCTGTGGCAGTGCTCTGGGTTGTAGCCTTAAGGTCAATGCTGCTCTTCACTGCCTGACTGATGCAGCTGCTAGCAGAACAGGAGACATGTGGAAAAGGATTACTGGAGCACAAGTATCAATCACATCCTGGATTCTTGGGCTGGGTACCATGCTCTTAAACTTGTTAGAATAATACCTGGAATAATCAAGATACGCTCCACTACTTAAATCTAGTTTATTTTTAGCCCAGTGGTTTTTGAATTGAAACTGCTCAGGCAAAACTTGTTTTTGAAGTATTTATAATTGGTTCTTACAGTGTTGCACACAAATTACATCTGAATGTGGACTGAAGGAATTTGGGCATACCAGTAGATGGCTTCTCAGTGCCCCTTTGCAGCCTTACACTGGGGGAAAAATTCAAAAAGAAGAAGAAGAAATAACTGACAAGTAGAGAAGTTGGACAGAAGATTATATGACTGCCTAGTATATTTTCAATATTTATTACTTTTTTGAATATTTTTCCTTTTCTAGGTGTTTTCTACATTTCCTGGACTTAGGCTTTGTCCCTCTCAATCTCTTATAGTTCATCATGCACCAGTAGTCAGCAGGGTCAGAAGGCTTGGCTCATATTTACCTCACAGTTTAGAACTCCTTGCAAACATTTAAGAAGATAAAAAAAAAAAAGAAACACATATTTCACATCTTCCTGGTTTTCTGTATTTTAAATTGAAGTGATTAGGAAGCTGGGTTTTAATGAGCTTTTAGTAGAGGTGAGATAGAGAAGTGTTTGTTCATTATATTTGTCTGAAAACACCTTTTGGAGTGTCACCTGACTCAGTGCCTTCTCAGGCCTTGCTTTGCAAGGCTCAGGTGGAATATTTGTGACTCTGACACAGCAAGAGAGGCAGAGGATAAAAATCAATTGTGTTCTCAGAAGTGGAGCTCAATGCCTGCTTTTTTCATGTGTGATTTGGGATGGGAGAAGAATTGAACCCAACAGTTCTGGTGTTTTGTCCATTGATACCTGGTGAAGAGCAGCCCAGAGCTGCATGACCTGGCTGAAGGAGGGCAGCCCTTGGGAGCTGGGGAGAGGTAAGGCTTTGGTGCACCTTTTCCTTGCTCAACCCTTGCTGTCCTTGTGCTTGACCTAGGCCTGCAGCCTCTCTCTCTTTGGTCACAAAGGTGTCAGGCCTCATACACCTGCATCCTTTCCAGTTTCTCTTAGGGAAGTTCCTGGTCTTGCCAAAATCCAAACAAAAAGCATAGCTTTGCCTGCAGCTTTTGAGCTTTTATATGTTTAGCCATGGAGGTCTGTGCTTGTCTGTGTTTCCACTTCATGTGTGACCCTTTCTCTTTGGGCTCGGACCTTTTCCCCTTTTCATGATGGCTCTTCAAGGCTTGGTCTTCCAGCCTCCTGCCTGGCTTATGTTTACAATAAATAAAATATTTTCAGTGCTTTTGTCCATTTTGGTAGGTTTTGTCCATGAATAGGACCTCCTGACATCACTCAGAGTCCAGGGTAATGTCTGAGGTGTGGCAGTATTAGGTGATGTTTGAGGTGGTGTTGTTAGAGGTGATTCTGCTTCATTGACTCTGAAAACCTTCCCATTCCATTGAGGTGTTCCCATCTCTGTAGTACTGCCTTCCTGGCACTGCTGAGGTGGAAGAGTTTCCATCCTCCAGAGCATTACCAGAGGTAATGAGATCACTATTGATGAGATCAAGCCTTTTTTGGCTTTGTGGTTTTGCTCTGTGGTTTTGCTCTTTGTCTGAGCCCTTTCTGATACAAATTGCATATCTTGTGACCCGAGAGTTTTAGGTGCAGAAGTCAGCTTGGTTTGAATGAGCTTTAGAGCTTTATATCTGCACACTGATGGCAGGACCCCATCAACCTTCACAGCTTCTTGGAACAGTTATTTGTTGGTTGCATTCATTTGATTTTCCTCTGGGTTCTTTGATCTCTGGTCTCTGGCCTGGGCTGGGTCATCAGCCTGGCTTAGCTTATGCCTCTTGATCTCTTCAGGCTTCATTCATTTTTTAGAGAAATAGGATGTTGTGATCACAGTTCTTGAATCTTAAAATCTCTAGTTTCTCTGGAACTGGCTGTTTTGTATTCATGGCTTTTGGCTGTTAGTCTTAGAAGATGCTCTTGGGGAGTGTGGTATTGCACTGCCTCCTGCAGTAGCACCTTGCTGGTGGCACCTTGACAGGTATCATCACTTACACTTGCATAAGCAACACAAAGTCTTGCAGCCTGCTTATTCATCATTCACGTGAGTATATCAGAGTCATTTAAGACTTTAAATCCTTGTCTTTTCTTAAAAAAAGAGTAAGCAATCAGCAGTTAATGTCACTGCTGCACGATGTTATGAACTGCCTGAGCAGATGTTAGTGAAATGACTTGCATTTTATTTCATCTGCAGGATGTTCAGGTCGATCCATCTCTGAACAGTTTCTCTCTCCTTAATGGCCAGTTTGGAAAAGATGATGATAATCTGTTCCACAATGGCTGGGATTTCTTTTTATTCTGCATGCTTAAAAGAAGCATCTAAAATATAGCAGGAGGAAGAGAAAGCCTTACCACTAAAGTCAAGAAACATGGATAATTATTACTTACCATGGACCAAACCTCCAAACTGGTATTCAAAAACTGAAGTGTAAAAATAGCTGAAATCAGCTCTGGCAGTATGTCACATTTCCTTTAGTGAGCTGAAGCAGTAGCTCAGGTTGCATTCAGGTTGCTGAGCAGTAGCTCAGCTGCATTCTTGTTTCCAGATGCAGTCCTGAGTTTTAGCTTACAGATAATTGATGCAAAGAGTTGTAGCTTATTTTGAAAAAAAAACCTAGTAAGGATCTGTCCAAGTCTCCCTCAGTAACTTGGGATATTTGGTGGTGTGTGAAATAGGTGTCTTTGCTTCCCTTTCCTTTGGCTTTATAGAGAGGCAGGAGGATGGTGTAACACCTGCTCATGCTCACTGCAGTTCTGTAAACAGTGTGTGTGAGAGTTGATTAAGTATTTGCATATTAATATTTCTACTTAGCAATCTCAAATTATTCACCACAAAGAGCCTTTCCTGAGATGGTCAATTCTATTTTATTCATGTTTGCTGATTTTGTATCTGCTGAATGCCAGCTCTCTCTTTTCCATGGGGTAGGATTGCAGGATCTGTGCTCTTTGTTTTAATAACTTTCTCCTCTTTGAAATGCCATTATTTCTGGTCTGTTTTTAGATGATGAAGGATAGACACTGTGATGGGCACTAAAGCATGGACTTGAAGTGTGCACTCTGGTGGCAGGTACTCCTATCTGGTCCTGGTGGGCTGACATGTCTGAGGAGGGCTTAGGTGCTGTGTGTCTTAGCTGTGGTTTTCTCCATTTATTAATTTCAGTGTTGATTGAAATGTTTGTCTTTATTTATAGCATATCCATCAGCTGTGTTGCAACAGAGAAGGTAAGTTTAGACCTTGGGGCTGGGGGTGAAGGGGTTGACAACCAAGCTCTGGATAGTTAATCTGTTTTGTTTTTTTTCCTAATACAATCCTTAAAGTTCATAGAGAGATGTTGGATTTATGGACATCTGTCAGATTGATCAGACAGCTGCTAAAACCATTACAAAATGGCAAACAGGGCATTTATTATATGGGGGAGAAGAAGAGACTAATTTGAGAATTAGATTTTTAACCATTCTTGCAGTAGTTATTTGTCCTTTCAGATACAGACACAGATGCAAATTCACCAATCTGTTCAGTGAAATATTTTTCCTATTCATTTTCCTGATTGAGAACTAGCATTAGTGTCGCACTTGTTGCTGGAAGCTGTTGAGCTGGTCGTGCTCGTTTTTCTCTGCTCAGCTCAGTGAGTTTTGCTCTCCACTCTATGATGGGGGATTGCTGGTTGCTGTTAGCTATGCTTTAAAGACAAGAATTCCTGGGTTTGGTCAAGTTTAGGACATGCTTGTTTTAAAGCCTAATAAAAGCATTAGCTAATATATATCTCAATTCTCTGATGTGGGTTATAAGGGGCTTGCCTGTTAATACATCTGAATTACCTTGTTTTGACAGGTAATTAAATCTGGATCTCTCTCCCTTAGCTAACAAAGCAAACAGTCTCGGATATGCTTTGCTAGGCAGAATCATGTGTAGACAGCAAGGTTTTATTATCTGTGAGGAAAAATGCATTATAAGAACATGAAATCTAGATGACCTTCAATGAAAACAAAGAAATAAAATTTTATGAGATACAGTATATTAACCCCCCAACTTGGATGTAGGAACTCCTGAGCAGTAATTTTGTTTTAACTGTCATTAAAGCTCTGTGTACAATCTGTACTTCTGCAGGAAATGTGAAATATCTCAGGGATTGGCTGGCTGCTTGAAGGACCCCAGTATCTGCCTTTCATGGCAAGTGACCTGAGCCTTGATGTGCCCATGGTAGCGGTTCAGGTGGGTGTGTTACTTGTATTTGCAGACTTTTCTTGTTCTCTGCATTGTACCAGAAACTGCACGTGCCTTGTACAATCTGTTTGGCCCTCTTGTAATGTCTGGTTTTCCTAAATAAACATCTTTTGAAGTCTTTGCTTTGTGAATGATTTCCAAGGGTCCAAGTTCCCATGTGTTAGGTACATCCTTCTGATGTTTTCTTTGGATCATGCAGGGAGGAGAAGAGAAACTCATAACTGCTTCCTTTGAATAAAAACCTTATTTGAAGCTGCTGTGTCCACACAAGACCTTGCTAGTAGTTTCTCTGTTTTGAGTATTTTCTTGGATGCTTAAGATCAGACAGAAAACCATTGTAAGCAAAATCAAAGACATTTCTCATGAAGAAAAATTAATTCTTAATGTTGGTTTGGGAGATGATGGTGAAACAAATGGGAAGTTGTGATTTTGGGCTTTTGTTCCTGTGAAGTGCCAAGCCCTGTGGGGAAACTTCAGCCACATGAAGGTGAACTACCTTCTGCTTACATGAATACCAAGAGTTTGGCTTCATCCTGGCTCGCTAGCTTTTATTTCAGAGGAGGACTGAGAAGAGAGTAGAATGCACCCAACGGTGTGTTTTCAATATTCCTCCTTTTGGTTCTTTCCAGGGAGGATGGAAGGTAGCCTGTGTGCCCATGCAGATCTGGTTTCAAGAGGTGAAAATTTGTGTGCATGTGTGTATTGACTTCAAAATGCCTTTTTTTTTTTCTATAGCAGTGTTCTGGCATGTCGTGGAGATCAGTTTGGCTTTGTTCTTCAGTTCAGCTGGGCAGACATTACCAGAATTCCTTAGAAAGACACTCTTTTTTCCTATGCTTAATCCTTTTTACATGCAGCATTGTACTAATCTTGCTGAATAGCAGGAGTGTACGTTTCCTAACAACAGTTACTACAGAAGTGTAAATTAAGAAGCTGGCATGAGGTTATTTTGGAGACTTGGCCATGAAAACAGAATTAGAGTTAATCCTATAACAAATATGTTTGGCAGCTTAAAAAAACATCCAAAACCAAACATGTTTGGCAACTTAAAACCCAAAAGTTTTGATGTTTGATTCAGCTCAAACAGTCCTCAAAGAAACAAAATCTTCTCTTCTTGAAAGTCTCATTTTGGCACATTGTGGTGTCAGTGCTGCTGTGTGTGCAGTCCCTGAGCACAGGCCCTGGTGTGGCCTGCTGGCAGGCAGCTTGCTCCCTGGGAACAGGGCGCTGTGATGTTGCATTCAGTCAAAATTCATTGAATGTCTCCTATTATGGAAAAAGTTTATCCTGTGCATAACCAAGCAAATCACTTTCATGGGGAGAGAAGAGACACTTTTCAGCTAGAACTGGCTGAAGGAATCATTGGCTACAGATGAGGAGCCATCCCCAGCCCTACGAGTCCACCAGAACAGGAATAAACTTGCTTTATGTTTGTGTTTGATTGTGGGAATTCCTGTTTTTTCCAAAGGCACCTGTGGATTGGAAATGAATCTTGTGTGTAAGTTGTATTTGTGTGAGGCCCCACCTGCAGTGCTGCATCCACCTCTGTGAGGTCCCCAGCACAAGGAGGACAAGGAGCTGCTGGACAGAGTCCAGAAGAGGCCACGGAGCTGCTCTGAGGGCTTCAGCCCCTCTCTTCTGGAGCCAGGCTGGGAGAGCTGGGGGTGTTCACCTGGAGAAGGTTTGGGGGAGACCTCAGAGCCCCTTCCAGTGCCTAAAGGGGCTCCAGGAGAGCTAGAACAGAGTTACATTCTCAGTGTTTTACTTTTTTTTTTATTGCCCCCGACAATTTAACTTGATCGGTCATAGACAAAATTCTTCATGGCGTGCAGTTCTTGCATTTTAAAAATCAACAAGCAGCTCTTTACAGGTGATTTTATTGCCACCTGCTGGAGTTCAAATTAAAAATCAGACTTTTTATATTTTGGCTACCTGAAATGCCCTTGGATGAGGGCAGGTGCATTAGAGATATGCTTAAAGAAATGCAGGCTAACCTATGCACTCATTGACTCATAATTTTGTTTGTAAAGATCAACTGAGAAAACAAAAGAAGGCCAATATTTAAATTTTATCTTTGTAAGGAAATCAGAAAAATTTGGCAGTAGACTGAATTGGAAAATGGTGTGCAAATGTTGGTGCTGTCAGCTGAGGTGGCAGACGTAGCCTGGGCTGCAGCATTGGGAATGGGGACATCACAGAGACAGGACAGTACTGGGAAACTGACCTGCAGCTCCAGAAACAAATGCTTCCAGACAGCTGCAGCGGCCTTGGTGATAATTTGGGGGATTTTTGCATTCCTGGGCCTGCCCTTCATCCAAGATGGGCTTTGGAATGGACTTGGACAAGTCAAATTTGTTACTAATCCTTTCTCCTGAGCTCTGCTGCTCTGAACTCCACTGGTCAGACTCTGCAGGAGCCAGCGCTGCTGGCACTGGGTCACTGGGAGCTGGTTACGTCGGTGCTGATGATTTTGGGGTGACTGTGGAAGATGTGCCTGGAAAGCACAGTCTGGCCAGGATCACTGCAAGTTGGCTTGTTATCCCCTTGTGACCTGGGGATAACAGGTCAGTAAGAGCACCAGGAAAGTGAGTGCAACGTTTCTTCTGGCATGGGTGGCTTGGGGGAACCTGACCCACCTGCAACTGATGTAAATATGTTACACTAAAGGACAGCAGGTGATGATTATTTTTGTGTTGATGATGTCATGAACCGTCAGTTGTGATCTAATTTAAACATGTGCCCTGTGATCACTCCTGGTGCTCCAAAAATTTATGCTTGGTTTGTGCCTTGGACTTTACTGTTTCCACTTCTGACTTCTGATGCTTTTTCCTGTATTTTCTCTCTATGCAGCTTCTTTTTGCTTTATGATGAAATGGATTTCCTACAGAGTCTTTCAAAACATGGAAAGTAATAAAATCTCTTTGGTTATGACCTCCCCAGAGCTTTACACACCTCAGGTTTTAGTGGTAGTTACTAGAGACCCCTCTACCCATCCCTCAGAGACTGTGTGTCTCCAGAGATGGGCGGATCGGGCGAGGAGGGAACACAGAGGCCACAGGGATACTCTGAGGGCTGGAGCACCTGTGCTGTGGAGACAGGCTGGAAGAGCTGGGGCTGTTCAGCCTGGAGAAGGCTCCAGGGAGACCTTCGAGCCCCTTCCAGGGCCTAACGGGCCTCCAGGAGATCTGAGAGGGACTTTGGACAAGGGTCTGGAGGGACAGGACAAGGGAGAATGGCTTCCCAGCGCCAGAGGGCAGGGTTAGATGGGATATTGGAGAGAAAACTTTCTCTGTGAGGGTGGGGAGGCCTGAGGTTGCCCGGAGAAGCTGTGGCTGCTGCATCCCTGGAAGTGTTCAAGGCCAGGTTGGACCAGGCTTGGAGCACCCTGGGACAGTGAAAGGTGTCCCTGCCCATGGAAGGGGGTGGAATGAGATGATCTTTAAGGTCCTTTCCAACTCAAACCATTTCCAACCCAACCCAAACTGACTGTATGTGGTACAGGAGCTCTGGGGCTCTCCTGGATGAGGAAGGCTTTTGGAGACTTGGAGTGTGTTGTGCATTTTTAGGACAAATGCATAAAGCAGTAAAACCAAGGACATGGCATCCTAGGGCACGTGCTGTGATGCAGGGGGGGAACTGGGACTACATCTGCTTCCCAGGGCTTGCCCTGCCTTGGCACACAGCCTGCGCCCTTCCTCCATGGCTTCTCCTCACCTGGAACAGAGGTGTCGGAGCTGGGTGGCGCTGGGCCCTGCTCAGGTGTGGTCCTGAACTTCAGTGAACTCCCATCGTCGCCTCTGAAGCCACCACACCCATGTGACAGCTCTTCTACCTGAGTATGGTCTGCAGTGATGATCTGCCTCCTCATCTGTCTGCCACGGCTGCTGTCATTGCCTCCCACATCCGAGTTCTGTCACTGAGCTCCCTCCTACATCAAACCTTTCAGAGCCTTCAAAGGAGATCGATCTTCACCCTGAAATCCTGTGAAATCTGTGCCCTGGCTGCCGTGGCTGGGAACCTGTGGCTCTGCCTGCCTTTTGCTTTGGGAACCTCCAGTCTGGGGATTTCCTGGCTCCTTGCACCCCTGTGCGAACTGGAGCCACCTCCTGTGGGGCAGCAAGTGTCTCTAATGAGATTTGAGGTCCTGAGGCCCCTTGAGTGCATTAAAATACTTGGGGATTCACGATTTAAGTACGCAATTGCCCTCATCTTCCTTGTGCAATGGGGGGAAGGTTTCATGCGCCCTGTGTACCTGTCCCTGGTGCTGTGGGGGGTTGGCATGCAGGGCAGCTGCTTCCCAGCCCCTCATCCCAGGCTCACAGCTGGGCTCCCTTGAGAGCAGCCCTGGAGAGACCCACTCCAGCCCCAGAGTAAATTCCTGCTGGGGCTAGTGCTCTGGGTTTTCTCTTTATTAATTGCTTATTAGCAAAAATAAGTGTTCTCCTGGTGGGTGGAAAGTATGGCCTCTGGCTGCAGCGGGCTGAGTGGCTGCTGTGGGATCTGCCCAGACAGAGATGAATATATTCCTGTGTAGGTTTGATGTGCCCAAGGCAGGGAAGCCCCTGTTCCAGGCAAAGCCCAGCTGGAGGCTGTGCCTGGAGAACTGCCCAAGCCAGGCTCTGCAGGCAAGGATCTCCTCTCCCAGTGTGCTCCCTTTCAGCTGCGCTGTAGTTTTCTGTGACTCAGTGGGCTGGATGCTCTAGCTGTCCTTTTATTTGTAGAAGCCTGGGAAGGTTTTTCACCTGGGATCTGATTGCTTGGCACACTCAGAAGCCTCTGAATAGGACAAGAGGTACACTGTGGAGCTGTGTGTCCCCTCAGAGATGTTCATTGACAATGGCCTTGGCATGTCCCTGGTACAAGAGCACAGGACCCCTGCTCCTGCTCTGCTGCCTCTCCAGGGCACAGGAGCTCCAGCCCTGTGCTGCCCTAGGCCTTTTGGTTACAGGCTGGGAGGAGGTCACACTCCTGCTTTGGGAGGTTTGTGTGAACCAGAGACATGTCCTGGTGGTGCCATTCCTGAGGACTGCCTCAGTCAGCAGCAGCTGGTCTTGTTGCTGCTTTCCCAGGCGTTCCCACTGAACAGTTCTGTGGGGAGGAGAGGAATGGAGTGGGCTGGACTCAACAGCCTGAGTCCCATGTTTGTTATCCCTGTAAGAACTGTGCAGGACTGTTGCAGCCATCACATGTCGCAGATGTTGTCCAGCTGTGACAAATACCATTTACCCAAGACAGCAGGGCTAGAGAAATCCACCAATCCTGCCTGGTTAGAAATCTTCAAGGACTGCTCCTAGTGAGGGGAATGACTTTACAAGCTCCCTAGGACACACATACAGAAAAACCTCTGCAGCCTGCAGCTCCTGACGCTGTGCAGGGTGGCTGCTGTGCGGAGCTATCCGGGAGTGACCTAATACCACCCTTGCACCAGCTACACCAGTGACTAGAGGTGTCCTGGAGAGGGCATGAGCCCTGTCCTGCTGCTCTGGAGGCAGGGGACAGGACACAACTGGCCATCTGTGTTCTTGGACGTTGTCAGGATCTGCAACACTTCCTGCAAGAGTCCCTGGGTCCTCACGGCTTGTGGCAGCCACTAACCCACCTGCTCAACTGCTCCAAGGGTGTGGGATTCAGCCACTACTTGCCTGCAGCTTTTTGCTCTGCTGTTAATGATTTCTGAAGTCTCATGGTAAATACATATCAGGGGTGAGACAGCTCAGCCTGGCTGCTGGGCTGTGCCAGCTGCAGGCAGCACCAGCTGGTCAGTGCTCATTGAAGGCATAAGAGCCTGAAGTTTTGTTTTTTGGTGTAATTTTTTCTTACTTAAAAAAAATTGTACAAAGAAGAGGCAAAATAAAACAGGTATTGTTCGTGCTCATATTTTGTCTCTTGTTTTGTTTGTCCAGGTGATTTGGGGTGAAGTGAAATCAGAGCAGACGTGAGTTTGGGGGAGTTCCTGACGCAGGGTAGGATCTTAAAATATTTTCTGTGTAGTCCTGACATATTGTGCTCAAATGCTGTGGTATAGCATCCTGGGAAGGGTGGTACTGCATATCAGAGAGGAGGAATTTGATGAGTTTTAGGTCTACAGGAATAGAAGTAGGACAAATGCAAATGTGCTGAGTGAAAGGATGGTCCCTTCACAGAGTGATTTTGCACCATCCTGGGTCTGGAATGTGACACCTTCTGAAAACTATTATGAAATGCATTTGCCCACAAGGCTCCTGCTATCTTTGCACTGGCACACCTGCCTGATGTCAGGTTTACAGAAACCCTTGGGAGCGTTCTGAGGCGCTCGTGCCAAGGTTCAGGTGGTCCACGGTAGGCAGCAGATAAGGAAGGCTCAGCCTGAGCAGTCCCTGCAGTGGGAGCAAACTGGGACTGGGGCCAAGGGCCGCATGAGCTGCACAGGAAGGCTGAGGAAGCCTGTCCCATGGAGCCGTGCCCTCCCGCGTGCTGCTCCCGAGACGGCAGCTTGGCAAACCATGGAAAAGGTGTAGGCACTGATGTGGAAAGCAGGAATCAGCAGAATTAGCTGCAGATGGAACACGAAGAAGCCATTCCCTGTCCTGTGGCTGCTGTGTGTCTCAGGGAGGGACTGCCAGCTGCACTTGGGCAAAGGAGACCTTTGCTCTCACTGTCTTGGGCAGCTCAGGTGTTCCTGTCACCTCTGCCAGTCTTGTGCCAGGCCAGCTTGTTCTCAAACAACTACTGAGATGAACCAGCCCCGTGGCACGCAGCCACGAGGGCAGCTCCCAGTGCTGCAAACTTGATAAAAATTTTGAAGTGGTCGTTTCTCACACCACTGCACAGGTCCACAAGCATGCCGCTGCTCCCCTGGGCTGGCAGTGCGCTGCAGTTCCCCAGCACGAGACAGCTCCTGGGCTCCAGGTCAGCACTGAGGGCATGCCAAAACCCCGTTATCGATCCTAAGCAATTCAGACATAGTTCCTGGCTGCCACGGCACTTTCTAGCAGGAGTAATGTTACCTTCATCAATAATTTAACTCAGTGACTCTTCCCTCATAAGAAAGCAATGCATTATGCTGAAAAATTACACAGTAATCTTATTTTTAATGCAGAAAGAAATCAGCAGTGATTATATATAGGAAAAAACCACATTAAAGTACCAATAACTCTTAGAAATTCTCATGAAACAATAGCATCTAAGTAACATGGAGAGGAAGACGGTCAGAAAATATGCCACAGATGAGAAAGCAATCAGGAACTAGTGCAGACAAACCTTTTAAAAATTAACTTCCATGTTGTCCATATGCTGCATTATTTAACATAGTGTGGTTACAGTACACTTTCATTTATCCAAGTTGTCATCTTAGAACCAACTTCCTATGGCTCTGGAGATGTCTGGGACACAGGAACATTGAGGAAAACATCCAGTTAAAGCTGCAGTTTGAGGACTGAGACGTGAGAGTTGGGTGTTCTCGAGGTAAGTAGTCATCAGGGCTTTAATAAAAAAAGGCAGAGGACCCCACTATGTTATCTTCAAACAGGCTTCAGACCTTCTGGAAGCATTGTACCCTTTGGTCTGTTCTTTCGTTACATCTTTAACAAGACTTTTTGTTTTCATTTTTCATCAAACACTACTCCATGTGACTTTGTCATTTCACTGCCCCTGCACAAGGCAAATCAAACCCTCTGCCAAACCAGGCCACGTCAAAAGTCACTTCTCTTGTGGGCTCCCCATTCTCTGCTGCACAACGCAGTCACCTTTCCTGCTTCCAGCCCTTCCAATGTCCCTCTGTTTCCTGAGCCAGCTCTTAACGTTCCTTTAGCTTTTAGGCCTGTAACTTCATTCCAAAAGGGCCTTGTGTTATTTGTTGAACCACTTATTTGACCCCAATGTTCCCTTAGTGCATGGCACCACATGACACTGACACTGGAGATGTGTTACATATCCCAGCATCAGTGGCTTCCTCGCACCAGGTGGCTGCTGTAAAGTGCTTTCTGGTGTCCTCATTTAGAACTAGGATTTCAGCTCTTCTCTTCTGGCATCTGTGAGGAAGAATCAGACACTTCAGGGGCTAATGGGCCGTAAATGTGAAGCATGACAGCTCCTGTAACTCAGGATTCTGCTATCCAAAAGCCTCACGTGACTGTCTACATTCCACTGGCCATCATGCAGTGCTACTCCTAAATCAAATAAGATTTTTAAATCCCAGTGGCTGACTTTGAACTGCAATCACATAAGCTTGTCCTCAGCATTGATCCCTCACACTTGCCCTGCCTAAAGCAGACCTGACAATTTCTGCAGCATAAGCAGCAAGAGATTTCCTCCCTGCAGCCACCCTTTCATTCCTCAGTGCAGGAAATCATAGCCACCCCTTTATCTCCCAGCACCTGCCAGCATTCCCCACAGCACAGCAACATCAGCACCCCAGGGTGACTGACACGTACCCGTGATTTATTAAAGAAATATGGATATTGATCTAGCACCGATATCCACCTGTGACGGACAAAAGCTCTCTAACAGTTTAAAGTTAGAAAGTGTATGTTTATTACGACGCCGGGCGGCGTGCGGGATAGCTCCCAAATACACACCGTGCCCCTCAGGTGATTACAGAGTCCTTTTATCCATACAACTATTGAATACCCAAAATACAAATACAAATTCATCATTTTGGTACATCCCATTCCTCGCTTCGTATGCTAATCATTTCAAAAGCTATTAAGCATGAGTAGTTTGTTCCTTGAAATGGGTCGGTGGTCCCTTTCATGGGGAGGGGTCCTAAAATGAGGAAGTAAATGAAGTCTTCCTCATTTTGACCTTTCTACCTTTTCAATGCAAATGTGACAAATGAACCCTTGGTAGAGCTCCCATTTCTTATCTGTAGTTGGTTTCGGAACAGGAGAGGCCCATAATTGTCTTATGTTCCTAAAAGCTATTTGTCAGTTTCTATATTCCTCATTACAAACCCAGCTAACTAAACATTGTGTTGACAAGCCATCAATTATTAGTTAACTACTAACTCTTAACTTCATCAGGCAAGCCTACCCATTTATTTTAATTAATTCCAATAAAGCTTATTTCTAACTAAAATCTTAGCTCTTCTAAAATCTCTACATTTCTTAAAGTTTATGTTTCACCTGCCTGGGATAAACATAAGGAGTGTAAATGCCTTGGGAATAGAAGACAAAAGCCCTCCCACCGCCCACCAAGACTGGCATGAAAGGGGAAGAACAGACTGGCATGAAAGGTGAAGAACAGACTGGCATGAAAGGTGAAGAATGTGTGCCCTGTGGAGAGCACTGTGCTGGTGGCCCAGCACGTGTCAGAGGGCTCTGGAGGGCTGCACGTGCCATGTTTGCACACCCCATCCTGGCACCTCCTGTCTCCTCACTCTGCTTGTAGGTCAGCCTGGATCCAAGTGAGTTTGCCTCCTCTCCCTACAGAAGCCTCCTCCTCTGGATGCAGTAACCCTGTGCTGTTTGATACCTGACTTGTGGACACCTCCCAGAGCAGCCCAGGAACTGCTGGAAAGTCTCCACTTGGTCATTGTCCTCCCATCACACCCCTGCATGAGCCAGAGCCAGAATTTCCCCGGTCCTTGTTGGAACCAGGCAGCAGAGCACTCCAGACCCAAGCCTACCTGACCCAGAGGGACGCAGACCATGGGGACAGCTCTGCACCATGTCCCTGTCCTGGCAAGAGACAGACTCTTGCTCACAGCAGAAAGCCAGTCTGAAGTCCTGAAGTCCATGGCCAGAGCAATGACCAAGGACAAGCTGGCACAAGACTGGCAGAGGTGACAGGAACACCTGAGCTGCCCAAGACAGTGAGAGCAAAGGTCTCCTTTGCCCAAGTGCAGCTGGCAGTCCCTCCCTGAGACACACAGCAGCCACAGGACAGGGAATGGCTTCTTCGTGTTCCATCTGCAGCTAATTCTGCTGATTCCTGCTTTCCACATCAGTGCCTACACCTTTTCCATGGTTTGCCAAGCTGCCGTCTCGGGAGCAGCACGCGGGAGGGCACGGCTCCATGGGACAGGCTTCCTCAGCCTTCCTGTGCAGCTCATGCGGGCCTTGGCCCCAGTCCCAGTTTGCTCCCACTGCAGGGACTGCTCAGGCTGAGCCTTCCTTATCTGCTGCCTACCGTGGACCACCTGAACCTTGGCACGAGCTCCTCAGAACGCTCCCAAGGGTTTCTGTAAACCTGACATCAGGCAGGTGTGCCAGTGCAAAGATAGCAGGAGCCTTGTGGGCAGATGAGGACACTCTGGGGAGGAGGTTCCATCCCTGCTGCCCTGCCAGCCTCCTTAGGCATATGCAGAGAGAGAGAGGCAGCACCTCTGGGCCTGGCATGAGGTTTAGCTGGGCTGCCTAAGGCTCCACATCACAGCCTTAGTCCAAGGGACAGGGTGCCTCAGAGAGTGCTTCAAGAACAAGTCCTAGGAGCTCCAGGAAAGCTGACTCAGTGCCAACAGTTCGTTTGGGTGGAAAATGCTCAGTAAGACTGGTTCTGAGTGCTACTTTAGCTGAAAAGAGCACTTTCTCAGTTGAGCACTTGTGTTTTGCATTCTGTGTCATTTCCTATTTTCTCCTTGCAAGGTTTCAATGTTCCTGTTTTACTGATGCAAATACCCACTCAAAGCACTCATTGAGCCGGCTTTAATGAGCACTTTAATGAGCTGCTGAAAATTCAGGATTGCATTTGAGATGCTAACAAAAATGTGTGTCACTTTATTCCACAAACCATAAAGGACTGTTTAATAGATCATGTAATCACAGAATGAAAGGACCTGGAAGGAACCAGTTGCAACAGCTTGTTTGGGACTTTTTCCAGTTGGGACCTCTTGACAGGCTAATTCATCCATGTGGCCACTCACTCAAATGACAATGGAAGTCTTTCACATATCCAAGCCAAAATCAGTGATTTTTGACTTTACAGTCTTCAGACTAAATTTAAAAGTATATACCTAACTGTAAATGCTATTATCAAAGTGCTCTGGATGATAAATCTTTCCCTAGGAAATTCATGATACCACCTCTGTAGTCGATTTGAGAACCTCTTTGAGTATGGTTGTTGAAAGAAAATAACAGAACCTCCAAGGACACCATTAGTACTCCAAGCATCCTCTTTCCTGAGCATCAAGTGCAATACATTGACTTAGTGAGTATGTGAACAGGAAGATTTGTGTGCAGAGAGGAGTAGGAGGGTGTCTGGACCAGGAAGGAATATGGCTGTGGAGGCGGTGAGGGGCTAAACACAGCAGCAGTTGAATAGTGCTTTGCAGAGAAAGGGAGCATCAATTCCCACCTCAGTGACAGCTTGGATGTCAATCTGAGTAACCACAAAAAAGTTTCACCCCAGTTCAGGCTGTCACCAAAACTGCAGGAAAAACAAAAGCTCTCCAACAACATTCTTAGTGTTGGAGAATTGAGGCATGACTTTATTCTGGCCAGGATGTTGTTCTGGCCAGGATGTGCAACAGAAATAGTTTCATTCACACATAGCCCAGGCTGTGCAGAGAAAATCATTCCATGACACATGACTTTGAATTTTTCACGCCTGTGTGTGAAAGCATCAGGAGAAAACCAGGGTAAGGACCATGCCATAAAATTGGTTAGCACTGGGAGAAGTGTCATTTGCATCAAGACAAGATGCAGATGAGTTCAGCAGAGCACATGCACTCCTACAGCAGGCTGACAACAAAGTACCACAGATCAAACACGATTTTCTCTTCCTGTTATGCTGACTGGGAGAGAGATTACTGCTAAAAAGATCTTGTCAAGAAAATTAATCCACAAACACCAGAGGTTTATGTCCAAACAGGAGACAGAGGAGTCCTGTAACTTTATTTAAATAAAGGGAGAGGCCATGGGGCATTTCCCATGGGGTCTCTCAAGTTGTTAGAGGGCACAGCCTCCTTTTTATCCTAATTTCTTGGCTGCATTTCCCTCTCTCTTTGCTTTGTCTGAGGTACTTGAGAGGTACAACTTCCCAAATCACCTAATACAGACCCCTTTCAAATGTATACCCCCTTTTTATTTTCCTTGTGTCTCTCTTCTTTTTCTCTAAGTCCAGGGATTTAACACAGTCTTGAGTGAGTAACAGTCTGCGTCAATTAAAAAATGGAATTTCTGGTTCCTCCCCATTGCTTCTTTCACCTGTCAGCATCTGGCTTCTTCTGCCAGCAGGCCCACACTTTGTTTGTAAAGACACCTCCCTCTCATTCCTTTCAATCTAAAAAGAAGAAGCACAGAGAAAGGGATTGTGTGAATAGCTGAAAGGGAAAAGCTACTTAAATAGACCACTGGAGTGCTTATGAAATTAGGCTTTAAGAAATATTGTTTACTAAAATTGCTTATTGTTTAAATTGTCATTAGGGTGATTAAATTTGATATTTTACACAATATCTCATTAATTACATTTAATATGCAGGCTAAATCTTAAGACCAGAAGTCATCAAACTGGTAAGGTTTTTGGTGCAAATATTTTCTAAAGGAAAATATTCAACATTTGCTTAGGAAAATGAGCTTTATGTAAGTGAAAGAGCTAAATAACTCCAGAACATAAAGCTGAACTTTTATTAAGCCTTGAGAAAAATAATCCAGGTTTACTCAAAAGTTGAAAATCTCCTTAGAAGTTCTGCTGCACTTTCATTGCAGTGAATTTTCAGTTAGATTCTTGGATTGACCACAGAGTGAAAAATGTTCTTTTGCGTGACAAGATCTGAGTGGCGGTGACTCATAGAGGGTGATGTAGGGTTAGCTGCAGACACAGTTTGGGGAATGGCTGTGTTGGTTCTTGTCTCTTGTGTAATGCAGCCACGGTGGGATCCAGACATCAGCAGGAGAAGGGCTGGCTCTGTAGAGCAGCCTAAATTTGTCACAGCGGGTGTGTGAGCACACACAGAAAAAGCAGTTAACACACACGACACATTTAGGTTTCCTTGCACAGAGTGGGTGAACTTTCCTATCTGTGCGCAAATATAGCCTCAATTTTGCATCACAGGACTCGCCTCTGCTAGAAACCTTCCCTGCAAGACTCAGCTGACACTGAGTTAAGCAGCAAGATTGTCTCTGGTGAAAGTCTTGCTTGGAGAACTTGCTTGGAGAACTTGCTTGGAGAACTTGCTTGGAGAACACCGTCCCTGACAGTGTGGACGGGGCTGTGCTCCCCCAAGGGCTTCAGCTTCCCCCAGCCAGCCCAGCCCTTCTCTAGAGGGGCTCAGTGACCCTGCTCTGGGGGCAGTGTGGGGACAGGAGGCCAGGGTAGAATTGAGACATTTCGCAGCGGACAAATGCACACAGTTGCATGTAGTGCCCTCTTTAATCTGTGGATAAAGAACAATTCACCCCAGTGTACAGAGCTGTGGGAAGAGGACCAGTTTGGAGGAGCAGAGAAGCTCCCAAAACACGCCTGGGAATTCTAGATGCAGCTGTGTGGATCTCACGGGGATAAGCTGCATATTGCTCTTTAGAGACTCTCTCTCTTTTCAAATTCAGCCCAGAAGCAGATGGTTTGGTCTGGTAGGGCTGGGACAACACTGCTATAAAGAGATTCCTGCACTTTTCTCTGAAACATCTGCTTGTGCACAGAAGGGAATGCAGACACTGTGGTTTCAGCATTCATTACATTTAATATTGGATTTAGTTTAATTTGGAAAACCAAAATGTTTTCTTTTGGGACCAACAGAAAATATTCTGGTTTATCTGAAATAGAGTATTTGTCTCTTGCAGGAGTGGTGGGGTGGGAAGGATGTTCAAGGAGGCATATTTGTCCATTTTTGCTGACACAGTTTGCACTCCACTCACACTGATTTTTAATTTAAATTTTCAATCAAAGTACTGCAGCTGGAACAACATGGATGTGGCATGCACATGGCTCCCTCAAAAAGGGAATATTATCCCAGGAGATGAACTGGCACCCCCTGCTCCAGGAAAACCTGATGCAGAGCCTGCTTCCACTGCTAGCTCACTGTTGTGCTCCCATGAAACCACATCCTGTGGGAGCCACTGCAGACTTTCCCTCCTTGCCTATGACAGACCTACACATGCCAGAGTCTGCCAACATCATTGCAGAGTGACTGGATCTGCCTGAGCTACAAACTGCCTGTCTGCTCCTGTACTGCCAGGCAGACTGGATGCAAAGCATTCAGTGCCACTGAGGGAAACATACAGAATCTCACTTTATTTGGCCATGGGATGCTGTCTGCCATGGTGGAGCTGGATCTCATATCAAAGATGTCTTATCTGGAGTACAGACATGCTCACAGGCAGACAGGATCAATTAAAGAAGTGAAGCAGCTTGCAAATCAGCTGGCTCCAAGAGCTCCCCCGGTTTGATCCAGCAAGTGAGTCAGAGCACATGGATTCAAGATTGCATCAGGCACCTCCAGAGAACACAGCAAGTGCAGGCTAACATGTTCTGCCCAGGAAACTGATAATGGGGATGAGTGCCACCTGGTTTGTGCTGAAGCAGCTCCAAAACATGAGAAAAACAGGCTGTTTGATTGGGATTTTCAGGAGCAGGAGGCTTTGATCTCATTAACTATTTCATGAGTCTTGCTGACTTTTCATTTCTGTGAAACAGTCTGGAACTTGCCTGCTCGGGCTGTTGGAAGAAGATGAATTACTGTCTCCAGATTTCTAAATACCAAATGGTTCCAAATGAAGTGGGGAATGAAACACTGGAAGAGGAAGCCAGTGAGGGTATGGAGGCTCCATACTTGAAGATATTAAATATGAAAGCCCCTCAACAACCTGAATTAATTTGAAAACCAATTCAACTTTTAAAGCTGGTCCTGCTTTAGCGAGGTTGGTTGGACCAGGTGGTCCCTAGAAGTCTCATATTACTCCATAATTCTGCAATTTATAAACAAATAACAAAGAAAACGATAATGAATTGGCCATTCAGGTTTGAACCGAAGTTTCAAGGGGTTGCATTTGGACAAAGCTGTGATGGATGTTGCTTTGTAATTTTTTTCCCCCAGTAGTTCTTGCCCAAAGCATTGCCATCACTCACTGCTCCCTGCCAGAGCCTTCTCCACACAGGTCCTTCCTCACACAGCATCCTCAGTTAAAGATATGTGTGGCCCCACCCTCATGTAATTTAGCATATTTGACAAAATGTTGGCTTGCACCTCTCCCACTGACATGAAAACGCAGTTAGAACTGCCTTTTAAAAGTGATTTTTTCTGGCATACTGAAGAGTGATTAAAATACGACATTTCTGTAAATTGGTCATTGTATAATTAGAAGTTTAAAGTCAAAGTATTTTTAAAATAACAGATGCTGTTATCTCCACCTTTCTATTTAACAGTAGGAAGAAGGCTACACAACTACAAGAAGAAAATAAATGGGTTTTCAAGAATGTTCAGTGAATTGGATGTTGCAAATTCCCCTGCATTACAGCAGCTCAAGCTCCCCACCAAGTCATGACAACTCTCAGGATAAAACAAGGATTGTTCCACATCCACCAGCTGCACATTTCTATGTGTTTTGTGTTCCACAAAGAGGAGAAAATGCATAGGACATGTTCCCCATTGGCAGCAGAGTGCGTCACCAAGTTTTTGTCTGAGTGAGGCTCTGGTGCACCCTAGGTTTTGAGAGTGTGTGCAGAAGATATTCTGAATGCTACTATCCAAAACAACTGAGATGCAGAAATTGTTTTTCCTACCTGCTCGTGGAGGAAACCCCACTAAATGCTTAAGCCTTTGTGGTTTGTCACTCCGAGGCCAGGCAGAGCAAATGTCTTGATACAAGGCATCACTTTGATAGAGGTTTATCACAGACACATGATTCTTTACTGGATCCATTTCTCCTGCCTTGTCAAGCACATGGGGTTAATCTCATCATTACCAGGATACTGTAACCCTGTTCTCCTGAGGGTTGCTCAGCTGACTGCTTTTGAATGTCCAAGTGACCCCCTCAGATACATTTTTTTTCTGCTGACAATAAACAAGGCCAGACCATCTCAGACAGAGACAAGTGTGGATGCCTGTGGTGAGACCTTCTCCTGCACTGCTTCTCAGGGTCACCAGCAGGAACAGGGGGAGGACTCTCTGCCCCAAAAGGAAAAGCCTCTGTGTCTGGTTGTGCTCTCCACTTGACTGCAGTGCTGAAGTGAGCTAAGGCACTGAGAGCTTCCAGCTGGTGACTCAGCTCTGCCACCCACCCTCCCATGGCAGCTGTGCTGCCATGGCTGTTTGTGCTGTGGATCGGCCACCCAGCAAGGAATGAGCTCTCTCCACTATCTCTGAAGCATGTGGGTTTTTCCCTTTGGGAAGCATCTTCGAACTTATCTGCCAGAAGGAAGAATGAAGGATTGCCCTGTGGAAGTGATTGTTGTAGGATATTCTTCAAACTGGAAATGGCTTGTTCTGGCTGTGTCTGGTTGTTCTGGCTCTGGTAGTAATTCCTTTTAGTACTTTTTCTTTTCACTCCTCACTGCAAAGCTCTCCCAATCCCTAACCAGCTGTAAAGTCAAATGTAGACACTGGTGATAAGTAAAAGCCCAAGAAACAGCACACCTAACAGACCAGGGAGTGATAATAGAAAATCTCACAGACTTTTCCACTGTAGTTCACAACCAAGGGAGGTTTGGTCAGGTACTACCTTCAGAGGAGTTTATAATTGGAAGGCATCACATCTGTCACCTCATGTTACCTGGAATCTTGCTCTTTTCTGTGTGCAGAACAAGGAAAGGATTCTATGGAATAACTGTTCAGCAGAGAGCAAGAAACCAGCCCTGTGGTGTGTATTTAACTCAAGAGCAAGAAATCTCCGTGCTGCAGATTTTGAGGGAGCAACGGAAAGTGGGCAAAGTATAATCCAGTGTATCTTTAATTCCCTGAATAATACCAATGTGATATGCTTCAGGATGTAGAGTATGAAATACAGCCATTGCATACAGAAGCCAGTGATCCAGCAATGAGGGAGATGTTAAGGAGAGGGTTCAGAGGGTTCCTCAAACTGAGGAATTGCTACTGAACATTTACTACAGCTTCTTACACACCAGACAGCTGCGGGAGCAGCCAGGACAATTTCACCTGAGCCATCACATCTACAGTGAGAAGCAAGCAGAAAGCAGTGAGATGCCATGTCCCCGTGCCACTGTGGATGTGTTCTTTCTTTCCTCTAATCTCTGTCTCCTGGAATGAATTGTTCTTGCTGTGGGACTGCTCCCTAAACTCCACTTTGGAGCCAAGGCAGCCCTAACCTTCCTGCTCTGTCCAAGCAAAACCTGCTGCAGTGAGCCTTGCCCTCCCGCTCCATACTCTTCTCTCCTCTTTTCATCAACTTTTCTGGAAACTGGAAGAAGCACGTTCAGTTTGGGACAGCAGAGGAGGTGAGGGAAAGCCGAGTATGCCCCAGACCCAAAGTCTCCACCCTCCACCCAGGCAGAGGGCGTGGGTGCAGGCAGCATCTCAGCAGGGTCACCCATGTGCTGATGGCTCTGCAAGGAACCACAGGGCAGAGAAGACAACTTGTATGGCAGGTACCATGAAAGGATTATCAGCAATCAAACAGTGGTGTTTGTGTCACATCTGTTGGGAGTCACAGGGTTACTGTGACGTCAGGAAAGAGCTCATGTCCACAGGCATCACAGAGTTTCTAACTCAGAGCTGTGGGCCTGCTGTTTCCATGCCAAAATCCCCTTTGCTTTCACCCAAGGGGAACTTCTACCAGGCATGTTCTGCCTCCCACGGAAAGAGAGTGGAGTGGTTATATCTGAGGAAATTGTGGCTGTGGCTCCTCTCCCTTGAGCAGGGAAGAGCAATGGACTTGGCTTTTTGTACCACGTAATAAGAGGAAGGAAGAGGAGGAACAGGACAAAGGTCCAGCCCACCAGTGCTCCAGGCTGAGCAGCACTTTGGCACACTGTGGTTGAACCTCCACAGTGCAGACTTGCTGACTGCCTTGCAGTGTCTTCCTGTGGCCAGTGGTAGCTGGAAGCTCAGGATCAGAAAGCCCAAATGGGAGAAGCCCGTGTGAGGTGGCAGTCCTAGCTCGATCCTCTCTGCTGTGATGAAAGGTTGCTTGGTGGGCTGGGGCTCTGGGGGATGTCACTCTTTGGTGTCCCACAGGGCACATTAAAGTGGTGCTGATGCCTTGGGAAGGCTGACCTAGAACAGAGACTAGACGAGCTGAAGAATAAAGCAGGGGGTTATTAAGAGGCCTCAAATAGATCCACCTTGGGCAGCACAACCCAAAATGGTCACAAAATGGATGACAGGTCATGGGGTCTCACACTTTTTGTAAGTTCTGCTCCATCTGCACACTGGAGTTCATTGTCCAATTCCAGCTCCAGCCCATGCAGTCCCATCCTGATTGTTTTTCTCTCCTCAGCCCACGTTGTTTGTGCTCTTGGGCCTGAGGTTTGGATCATTTGTCCTTGGTCCCCAGCTGGAGCAGGAATTGTTTTGTCTCCCTACTCTGTGCAGAGAGCTCACTATCCCATAATATGAAGCCCAGATCCACACACTAAAGCAGCACAGAATGTGAAAAATAGAAAAGCCAAACCCTGAGGCATCAGTGGAGCAAAGGCAGAGCTCCAAAGGAAGGTGGCTGCTGGTTTTCCTGTCCTTCTGCAGGGGAGGTGCTGGGGCCAGAGGCATTTTGGAGGATGTCCCTGCTGCACTGTGGAAGTGGTGGATGAAACTGGTGGGTTTTGTCCAGCTCACTCCTCCCTTTAGCAGCAAACTCACCGGAGGTGCAGTTAGCCAGACCCAAGGGGGTTCAGATCAGTCACTTCCTGGGAGACTCTGCTTTTTTCTGGCTTTCCAGGGTGACTCATTCAGACAGCTGCAATGTGGAGGCTTAAAGCAAGTGATGTAAATTCTGCTTCATGAGGAAAGCTAAAAGAAGTTGAAAAAAGAAAGAGAGCAGAACAAGACAAAAAAAGGAAGCAAGGAGGGTGTGACTTCACCCACAGCATGGGCCATGAATTACAATCTCAGCAGGGAAAGGTGCTCTGTACAGAGCAGCAACTCCCAACATGCCAGTGCTCATTTTAAAGGAAAGACTCTTGGTAAGCCCTGCTCCTAGCTAGAAGCAGAAATCAAAAGAGAGAAATGAAGCACCACTCCAATTTTCTCTACTTTGTGCAGCTTGGAAGGCAACTTGGTGTGGGAGAAAGCACCTCTAAGAGGATCCTTCCATTGAGAGTGAGAGCAGAAGTATCTTCAGACAGCCAGGGAGCCCCTGAGGAGATTTCCTGCAGCGTGGAAGATCCAAAAAGTTTTCAAAGTGAACATTTTCTAGTAATGTAGCATATAGGCCGCTGACACTGGATAAGTGTGACTGCAGCCTCAGTGTTCCCACAGGGAGGGAGGGATGCCTGGACCTAAGCCCCAGGGAACTGCAGGGCCATTTCAGCCCACCCATTCCTCAGATTTTGCTGTCGAGGTGACTGCTGTGTATGCAAGGGCTGGGGCAGGCACAGCAAATACAAGAAGGAAGCAAAATAATTAGAAAATATCCTTTAGACCTTTACCTGGTGATGGTCCACCAGCTCTGCTTTGCTTTGTGCATTTCACCTTGGCAATATTCGGATGAAATAAGCTCTTCTGTAGGTGATCAGAGAACTGCTGGGCCAGGTTCCGCTCAGCAATTGCAATTCTCTGAGAGCTGTGGGCCAAGCAGTTCCATTCCAAAGGCAAACTACACATTATCTGCTTCTTTATTTGGTGTTTAAATGTTATTATAATGCTTAGCTCTCTCTTTTCTGCCAGGCTTAGAAGTTTCTGAGGTATTTTTATCCAGTGCTATGAAAATGAACAATGTCTTTATCATCACAAGCAATGCATTTATCTACTCTGTCTGCTAGAATTTTAAAAAGTAAATTACTAAATTCCTTAGGCACTAAAGCTCCACGGTGAACTGCCTCAGTAAGGATGTGGGTGCTTGCTGCAATTCTCAGGAAAAAAATTGGATCAGACCCAGGGGAAACATCCAAAATACCTTCCTTTAATGACAACGACAGATACTGAAGCAATTATTTTGAAAGCATGGAATCTAAATATGATATTAAAGTGAAAGTAGCTCCACTGTTATAAAAAGGGAGATAATAACAGTAAAAGCCTCTCACTAACATCCATGAGCAACAGCAAGTAGCTCAGACATTGTATCAATGCTGAGATTTGAATCAAATATAACACAAAGGTCAATAAGCAGAATGTTGTCCTTATTTCATCTGATCAGATGGGTTTTATACTCTCCCTTCTTTCGTTGTCTTTTTCCACTGTAGTTTTGGACAGGATTTGGATGAGCACAAGTAGTTTGTTTTCTTCACTGTTCAGTTTGCCCACAAAAAACACTGTGAGACGGTGTCAAATGCAAGGAGAAAAAGATGGAGCAAAAGTAATTTAAAAATCCATTCAAAATTTTGGACCAAAGGAAAAAAGAAGGCAGAAAACAAAAAATAATAGCCAATAAAAAGTTTAGAAGAACAAATTTTGAAAAAAATCTAATGAGATTTTGGACAAAATGTCAAATTTTTTTTTTCCAAATGTACAAAATGGAAATTATTTTTAGATTTTTTTTTCCTCAGTGTTGTTTTTCCCATATGTTTTCTAATGTGTAATTACCTATAAATTCCCAAAATATGAGGAATTATTTATTATGTCTGTACATTCTTTTTTCTCCTGACTAGACACAAGACTAGTTCTTCTAGGTGAATCATGAACAGAAGATCTTCCATTCCCAGGCTGGTCCTTCTCTTTCTACTCCAATATTTTTTGCCACTGAGAAAAATCAAATGTATAATTTTGAAACATGCACTAAAGACATGAACATTCCATTTACTTTGATTTTTTAATCTGTTTTTTCTCCTTCCTCTGCTACGTGCTATAATCCTCTTTTCTCTAACACCTTGCTGGCTGCTTGCCCGTTGTGCTTTTTTGGGATGTGTCAATGGGCCACGGGGATCACTGGTGGTTTGCCTTCACAGGAACCGCTTCCACAGGGAGGCAACTTCTTTTTCAGCCCCTGGTACCCCATGACTTTAACTCTTTATGGACCTCCACCCTCATCAATTTTCAGCTCTCAGCTGGATGGGGCTTTGCATAACCTGGTCTGTAGCTTCTAGACTTCCCAGCTTTCAGCAGGAGGTTGGATTACAGACCTCCAGGGATCCCTTGCAGTTCTCCTGTGATTTGCCTTGTGTTTCCATAGAGTGAGACTATTTCAGTCTCTGACATTTGTGAGAATGCCACTGTCGCTATCGGACACGAAATGAGTACACAGGAGCTTGGTGAGTTCAAAAGAGAAAAAAATCAAATTTTATTTCTGACCTCGCAATATATAGAGTTCCAAAAGTGACGGGGGATTGGAGGATGGGACTGCCACCTCTCCAGCCACACTGGTCAAACCAACAGTCCACCAATTCTCTCCTCCCACAAAGAAGAATGCAAAACAATCATTATTTACATGAACAGTGCGTGAGAACTGCAGTGGAAATATGTAAACATCAGGAGGCATGGAAAACTTTCAAAAAAACTTTAAAACTTTCAAAAGAACTATAAAAGAAAACTTAACACTTTCAAAAATCAGGGCAACAACCACGAGAGCCAGCAGAGCAGAGGACACCTCGCTGCTGCCTGCCCCTGTGCCTTGTCGCATTGCTGGCACCGTCCTGCACGCTGCAGCTCTTCACTGGAGAGCAGGGCACCATGGACTGCTCCTTCTCACAGCTTTGGGTATTTGAACTCCTCCTAGCAAAATATGTTGTTAGGAAAATAATGGGAGTTGACAGGGAAAAGTGGTTTTTTAAAATAAAATCAAAGTGTATTGTGCTTCGGTATTTTCCCTTGTTCTTCTCTGCACACACATTAACTTCATAGTAGCCTGTAAGGCAAGGTGAAGGATGGCAGAGAACAGATACAGATCTCTCACTTTTAATCAAGAATACAAATATTTATTCAGTAGCCTTGCCATTAATGAGCACCTGTGGCAGATAGACATTTCCCCCACAGAGGATTTGCCACAACATCAGAGCTGAATGTCAGCCTAAAATCCAGGGTCCTCAGTGTTTGCATGCAGGGATCATTGCCAAAAGAAATAAATGTTGACTCAGCCTGTTTACAGCCCTTTCCTTACCTCACCTGTGACTGATGATTTCTTTGTGAGACCCGGTAAAATACCCATGCTGTGCATGGAGATGTCACACAGGCCCTGGCATCTTCCATGGCCCCATTGGTTCACTGAAGATGGCAGTTAGATCCCCCTTGTCTTTTCCAAAATGAACGTTGCCACGTCCTTCCGTCTTTCCTCACACAACGTCTGGTGGGTTTCTCCAGCCCTGATGTCAGGACCTAAACTCTGTCCAGAAAAATGCTTCACCAAGTCAGTGGGAGAGCAGTGCTGACAGAGGATTCCTCTCTTCTGCGGAAGAAAATTCATGTCTGTGTATAACAATATTGTTTTGTTTAATGTGTAAATAAGACCTCATGGAGTTCAGGGAGCACACACAGCTTCTTGGGAGCTGCCTGCCTTTCTCAGCCATATTCTGCATAAATCAGATGGTTAAAACAGAACTCGAGGAACTCTGGGGAAAGCAACTGCCAAGCAATTCAAGGCACAGCTACAAGTTTCCTCAGCAGTCATAGCAGAGGTTCTGTATTTTGATTATGTACAAATTTCTGAGCATTCTTCCACTTGATAGAGAGAAAGAGAGGAGCCTCAGAAGAAAGAAGCATGGGCTGGGCTCTTGGTTTTGCTCCTCTGTAAGGCTGAGAATACAGCTTTAAAGCCAAAATACACCTTCTGTAGAGAAGCAGTGCCTGAAGAATTCTCCATATGTCAGCATCTAAGTGTGAGGTTTGGAATGTGACAAAAACGTGGAATTCAGAGGAAAATGGCTCATGTAGGAAAAAAGTACGGTGAGTTTCCTCCTTTTTTTGGAATGTCCGGGTCTTTCATTAAGTTTTCAATGATAAATTAAGGTGACATCAAAAAACAAAGAGAATTCCTGAAGCAAAAGGAGGGACCTCACATGATGCATCTGTCTTCCTCAGCCAAAGTAAATTTCTGTGACAAGGAGCCAGTACATTTTATTGCCTCAAAAAAGAGTTGGTGCGTAAATCATGAGGGTAAACCTCAAGGAAGATCCTGCTGGATGCAGGAGAAATAGATGTAAATTAGCAGTGGACAAAATTAGACTGAAAACTAGGAGGGTCTTTTGTATTAGTGCTCTCACCACAGTTTAATGGTGAGCAAAATCAGTTTTGAAGTACTTGCTATGGTATTCAGGATGACATCAGCTTTCTCTCCTTAATTCTGGCCTTGGCAAGAGCTACAAAGAGAAAAAGCAGCATCTCTGTTCACATAGGCAATGGATCTGACTGTGCTGCATCCACAGGGAGCCATGCTGCTGATGAGGAAGGAGATATTTTTACATGAACGCCACCGAGGTGCTGCTGGTTTATTGTCATTTCCCATCTTCTGAGGAGGATGTGTCCAGGTGATGGTTTTCATGTGAATTCACTGGAATTGCTCAGTCCACTGACCCTCCCATATGCTGGACAAGGAGATTGGGATACTTAACAGCTCTTGAAAAAGCTACAACCAGGGCAGCAAAAGAATTCTAGTCTCAGAGGTTTTGTCTCTACTTGTGCTGGTTCTCAGTGCAGCACAGCAGTGTTTTACCAGAACCAGATCCATTTGTGCCCATGCTCAGTCCTGCAGAGGCTTTCATTACTGATTGTCACCCCTCCTGCCAGCTCAAACAAGTGAAAACACTCCTCCAGAATTTCTGGGAAAGTTAAACAGTTAATCACCATCCTACTTCCCTGGGGAGTCACAGTAGGGGAAGCAGCATCACCACAATGTGTTTGGTCTTGAATTAGGTCAGGCCAGGGGAGGGCTCATGCCAGATATTGTGGGCTTACTCTGGGACAGCCTGGACAGCCAGCACCCTCGAGAGGAAAAGCATCAGCTCTGTCTTTGATGGCCTTCCAGCTGCACCAAGGAAGGAAACTGTTTCCCACACTGTGAAAATGCCAACTTTTCAGCCTTTCTTCTGCAGCAAGGGAATAAAACCTGAGCCCTGTGACATCAGACACCCAGGAGATTGCTCTTCACCACCTTAGAGCAATCAAGCCTGGTCGATATGGCGAGGCATTCACTCAGGCTTCTGAGACAGGAGGTTTGAGTGAGGTGTAATCCTCCTTGGATGTGCTTGTAGCCCTTACTCCACCACTCCTCAGCCTGGGGACCGAGGCTCAGCTGCATCATGACTTTGGCTCAGGCTGCTGGGGAAATGTTTAAGCTGTGAGCAGCAGCAGAGAGAAATTCTGGGAGTCAAACATGATAGGAAACAAAATTAGAGGTGGGACTGCTTAGATGGGCTCAGTTTACAAAGGAAAAATGAAATCAGCCTTGTGAAAGTTTAATAAGTGGTTTAAAGGAAGAAACTTACTAAAAGCTGTGTGTGAAATCCTGATCTTCACCCAAGACCCTGCCTCAGACAGCACCAAGTGGATGCAGATGTGCCTGAGCTCCAGTGATGTACAGCACCAACACCTCCAGCCCAGGGATCTCCAGACTGAGCACCACCAACAGATTGCTGGGACTCTGCCAACCATGCCAATGCAGCTGTGGGTTGTTTTTTGTTTGGTTTTTGTTTGTTTTTCCCCTAGTGTTGGGCCAAAGAGTTTCAAAGACTCCTTTATCTGTAGAATCTGTCTTACTGGTGCACATTTGTACTGGCTCTGGGCCTGTGCACAAATTCTCTCTGTGCACCTGCTCCATCAAGACTGAAGATAATCTATCTCAAAAAAGAGTAGTTGCATTATTTTTCTAAGCAGGACTTTCAACACAGGATATTAAATACAATACTGATTCTGACCTTGTAAAGCATGAGAGAACTGTGCTATAGCTCTTATTAGAGAGTATCTGGAGGATCAAAGTCAGAGGGAGAATATTTTTTTTTTTATAATATCTGAAGACCAGTCTGCACCCTGAAATTTTCCCTGATTTTCCCAGTCAGTCTGAGGAAAATCACCAGACACTTTCTTCTTCTGCATAGAATTACTGTTTGTGAAAAATAACTGACATCTGTGAAGTCCTGGCATGGGAGAACAACAACTTTATAGTAACTTTACTCCTTTTTTCCTATTCTAGGAGGAATCTATCCTGTCTGTGGCACACAAACTCTCTTCTCCTGACAAGGGACTGTAGGGGTCTTGGGGTGGCCACAGACCCCAGACCAGCCTGCCCTCTGCTGCAAAGCTCTGCAAGGTTCCATGGAGTATCTCTACCCCCAGGGCAGAATTTATTCCTCAGCTGGAGATATAAAAGAGCTAACCTCTTTCCTTTCACATTGTATCACATCAAACACATTCCCACCCACAGAACAACACCCACATTGTTTGGGAGGAAAATAAATGGAGAGGCATCTTCAGACTTTCAGAGAAAACCTATTGTAGCTACTCTTGTCTCAGAGGGAAATTCTGGAGGCTCAAAAGATTCACCATGTGTCCTCTCCCCGCCTGGGAGAGAAGTGATGCTGCAAGGAATTATTATTTTTTGTGTAAGATTCACACCATGTGGCTGCAGTTTAAAAAGCTTGTATTTTCCTCTCAGTCTCAAGTGAGGCTTTATGATTTACAGCACACTCAGCCATTCCAGGTTCACAACCATTCTCCACTGCAGTGGAGAACAGGTAAAATGCTGCTGTTCTGGGAGCAGCCAGCTACTTGAGATGTTGAAGTTGGGACAAAACCCTCTAAGATATTTGGAGAAAGCATAACTGTTTTGAGACAGACTTGGGCTCAGGGTTAAAAATCATTTACTGAGACACTGTGATGGAGAGGGCAGAGCCTGGCTATCAACAGTATTAAGTGTGCAAAAATCATGAGATTATCTGTATTTTGAAAGTAATCCAATATGTAAATTAGCTGCCAGCGGAAAATGGAGACAGCTGGCAATGGCTAATTTAGAATCTATTTAAGGCCAAATGATGCTGCAAAGGGGCTGTGGCTTAAGCAGTTCTGTTTCAAGACCTTGCAATCTGAATTACTTTTATGTAAAAGTTTTGTCTAGTGCGAACAGTTAGTGCTTCTTTGGGGAAAAAAAAAATAAAAAAGAACATTAATTTCTCATTAGCAACTAAAACTGGTAAAAACCCACTAACTGCATAGCTTAAAAGTGCTGGAATTAACACTGGGTCTTGTGGGTTTGGAAGCGGGAGGGCTGTGCTGAGAGGGTGTGCAAGCCCCAGGTCGCAGCCAGGCTGAAGCAGCAGCTGGCTCAAGCCCATCCAGAGGAGCTCCGAGCCGTTCTCCATCCTTGGCCTCCGCAGCCGCTCTGCTCATCGCCGCTGCCCGGGAGTTATCGATCCTCGCATCAAGCGGAGCCGCACGAGGCTTTCCCACCCCGCAGCCTGCCACAGCCCCGCGGCACGGCACCGGGTCACGGCGCGGGGAACGGAACTGCCGGCCAGCGGCCGCAGCCGCCCCCCGCAGCCCCCGGGCAGCGCTGGCCCGGCCCCGAGCCGGGGCTGCCGCTGGCCGGAGGGACCCCCGCTGCCCCGACCCCCGGGCGGGCAGAGCAGCGAGCAGCGGCTCCGGGCGAGCCGCAGGCACGCCGCCGGGCGGAGGAGCGGAGCGGAGGGGAGGGGACGGGAGGAGAGCGGAGGAGCGGAGCGCGGGCGCGACGAGCCCGGCCGGGGCCGCCGGTATTGCGGGGGGACGCTGCCGGAGCCGGGCGAGAGCGGGACAGCGGGCACAGCGGGTGAGTGCTGGCGGCCGGGGCGATGCCGACGGGGCGGGCGCTCGGCCCCGGCTGAAGTTGGTGCCCGGGGACAGAGCGCTGGGGGCTTCGCCACGGCGGCCCCGGGAAAAGCCCAGGGACCCGCCGGCGGAGGAGGGAGAACGGGAGGCGGGGGTCGGGAGGCCGGGGCCTGCGGCGGCATCGCCCCGGGATCAGCCGGCAGCGCCCCGGCTCTGCGGGCACCGGTGGATGGGGCGGGCATCGCCCTGCGGAGCCGCGGAGAGCGGGCACCCCGCAGCGCCGGACACGGGCGTCACGGAATTACTGCACGGTTTGGCTGGGAAGGGACCTTTAGCGGTCACCTAGTCCGTCCCCCCAGCCACCAGATGCATCTTCAACCAAATCAGGCTGCTCAGAGCCCCGTCCAACCTGACCTTGAATGTTTCGAGCCGCAGCCTCTCTGGGCAGCCCGTGGTGACCCTTTATGCCGCGTGTCTGGGAGGGAAGCTCACAGGCGTTTAGAGCTTTAAATGCTTCTTGCAGGTACAGGGTAATACTGTACAAACGAAGTGACCACTTTAGAAGTGTAATTTTATGTGGATTGCCCTGGGGAAAGCTTTGGGTTGCTTTAAGGGTTGTTCCGTTATTATCCCACACCATCCTGGTTTCTATTCCACGAGTGACGCAGCTGCCTGGTTTCTTCTTCACTCCTGCTTTGGGTACGATGGTGGCCAAAGGTCACCTCTGATTAGGTGCCAGGGCAAAGCCAGGAGTTGCCACTGTGATAGTGAACCCACGGAATCCTCACCTATCCACGTGTATGTACCTGCCTGGATGCAAGCCAGGCTTTCCAGGACAAAATGCTGTTTTCTCACATGGAGCCAGCAGGTCACCTGTTGCATCAGTGATGAGCGTGAGCCGCTTTTGGGATGGGCTTTGGTCCTGCAGCAAAGAGCAGGACCCAGCCAAGCACAAGGACTGCCAGCGTTGCAGTCTGGTATTTCCAGCGTACTGCGGGCAGCAATGCATGAAACTGGAACGTGGACTTCAAGGAGAATAATGCTTCCCCAGAGAGACAGTCCCTTTCCCAGTTGTAAGCCTGATGTAAACCCCAGGAAAAGAAAATTCTTTTGCAAAATTAAGGGGGCAACTGGCTTTAGAGAGGTGAGATTACTTTGCCAGGAATTGTAACTTCTTCCTTCTAGGAACTGATGCCAATAGAGTGTTAAACTGATTATTCCAGAAAGCAATGGCTGGGATCTGTGAGGTTTCTCAAGGCAAATTTGCTTTTCCTTTTCATATTGTCTTTAAAGTTAAAGCAGCATCATAACAAAGGATTTAGGATGTATATCTTACATGCTTCTCAAATATTGAAATTAGCAAATACCAAACAAATAGTCAATTGTTGTTTTCCAGGCCTCTTGTAACATTTTCTAGTTTTCACATTTAGCCCCAGATGTAGTTGATCTTGGACTAGCATTCTCACCAGTCATCAGTCATTAATTTTCTTCAGAGGTATCACACTTCTGATGGGCTGGGAATCAAGCACGTGCAGTGCAAGCATGTGTAAGTAAATGGCAGAGAACAAGGAAATTAAAAAAAAAAATCAAACCCATGATGTGAGCTCTGCTGGTTTGCAGCTTACTTAGAAATCTGGGAAATGTATTTCTTGAGTTGAGACATGTCAAAATGAAGGAGAGGGCTGGCTACTTTCGGTGTTTAACACAGAGTCAGAATGATGGCAGTGTACTGTGCTCACCTAAATGCAGAACAAAACTTAGTGACAAGTGTCAGTCACTTCTGGCACGTACACAGCAGGGCAATACTGTTGTCTTGCTGCCATTTGCCAACAGAACTATCTTACCTAGAGCTCTGAAGGAAACCATCCAGATATCAAAAGTCAGCATAAAAATTGACTGGATTTTCCTCTGCCTTTTGAGTAAAGGTTCCTTTCTGTCCCTTGGTCGTGCACTCAGAGGTACCTGTAAAGGAAGGTATCCCTCAGTGTGCACACAACCCATAATCCACCCTCTGTGATCCCCACAGGTGCAGTGCAGAATTCAGCCAAGATGTTCCTTCCTGCCTGTTCCCAGCCTGCCCATTCCTGACCCTGGATGAGCACAAAGACATTGTGCAGAAAGAATTCAGATATTTTGTCATCTCTGAGTTCCATGAAATTGGGATGGCTAGGGGAGTTGATTCTAAACCACAGACAAAAATAACCAGCATCATGGCCAGAAAGACTGGGGTCAGAGCAACAACTGTTCAGCTTCTTTGCTGGGGCTGCTAGAGCTGAAGAGTCATATAGGGGAGTGCTGTTCAAATGTTCAGGGACCAAAGGAACAAGCATTGTATGTCAGGGAACCTTGTGTCTGCATCCTAGAAAGTGAAGCTGAAGCAGAGGAATTACCAAAGATCAGAGAGAAAGGCAGAGAGCTGTTAGGGAGCAATGCTTGGAAAGCCAGAGGCACATGGGAAATGCTCATGGGGCTGATGGCCCAGTCTGTCAAGAGGATATTCTGTGCTCCTACCTGCCACAGGCATGGGGAGTTTGCTCCTTGTGTTCGTGCCCTGAAAGGGTGGAGCCTGGGGCTCTGCTGCCCCAATGACTTCCACTGACAGCTGCTACAGGCAACTGTGTCATTCCTCACCAATCCCTTCCGGAAAGCAACAAAAATTCTCTGTGCTCCTCTGCCCACGTGGAACGCCACAGCGCCACAATGCTGAGTCTTGAGCTAGTTCCAGACCTGAACTGCGATGTTCTGCAAAAACTTTCACTTCCTTGTTTTTTTGTTCATTTTGAATTGGAGTTCAAAATTGGAGTTAATTAAGTTTGCACTGTATTGCAGTCAAAAAATTCTGGTTTTCACCATTTTATATGGGGCAGACTAATTCACTTTACTTTCCTGGTGCTTCATTGGTTATAGGAAATCACACTCCAAAAAGATTATTTGACCTGTCCTTGTGACTTTCTGAGGTGGAGATGTCAGTGTCCCTAAGCAATACTTTGTTTCACTGCTCTTACTATCTCCAAAGTTGTCCTAAGGGCTCAGTCCTCCTTGCTGTAGGGAAGTCTCTCTCTTTTCAGTGATATTAGTCACAGCCACAGGGAACAGACTATTCCTTCCTGTTCTGCAGGCTTTCATGCACAGAAACTGTTGAACATCTCTCTCAGCTGTGCTCTTTAAACCCCGACATCCCTGTTCCCATGCAGTTTATTCCCATACATTTTCTTTTCTGATGATTCCTGCTGCTTTCTTCTGATTTCTTGCTGTGTGGTCTGTATCTTCTTAGGAACAGTGCCCAGAGCTGAATGCCAGGCTGCCATTTGGCCTTTTCCAAAATGAACAGATCTATTCAAGGCCTTATTCCCAGTTACACCCTTGCCAAGGTGTTTGCAGTTTTGCCCTGGTACAATGTCACTGGCTCTGCTGAGAGTGCACATTGATCACACACTGTGCAGAGCTTTTGCTGAGCTGGTTACTCTCCATCACACAACAGGGGAACTGCTCATTTCTACCTGACCTACCTACCTTGCACTCATCCTTTAACTCAACTTTATGGCTGAGAGCTTTCCAGCCCCTGCTGCCTCCAGAGAACTTATTGATAACATATTGTAGAGGCTGTTTTTGCAGTGTAGTATTTGCCAGAATCACTGCTCATTAAACCCCACACTTTCTCTTTGGTAAGTAATATTTATTTATAATGCATAACAGCAATTGTAACTGGGTAATTATCAATAGGTTGGGTAGCTAATACATATTGGTGGTGTGTAAATAAAGGTAAGAGAGGAAAAATACCAATAATTTCTTACAAGCTGAGCAAAAATCCAAGGTGGGGAGGAGAGAGAGAAGGTATTAAACATTGTTAACATTTGCTTGCCAATTACTATAGTTGCTTATGTAAAATGAGAAATGTTTTGCATATAGTTTTTCATATAGAATGCTGTTCTCTGTATCAAATGAACAAAATAGGAATGTCTGATTTACTTGGAAATAGTCACGATGATCGTGGCAGGTTAGACATCCAGCCACGCTGCATGAGCTGTGCTGGAGCGAGCACTCGCAGAGTCAGGTACACTTTTCCAGAAACATTGAACTCTTCTCTACCAGCTCCCCTCACTGGCAGTGAAGAGAGATGCTCAGCCCTAAAGGGCCCAGCTGCTGCTGGCCTTGACCAGAAATTCCGATGCAAACAGAGTTTAGATAGGCTGTACCTTTGATTTGTCAGTGCAATACACTATAGCATTGCCTGGTTTTCTCCCAGGAGCTGTGTCCAGGTTTGGTTATGATCTCTGGACGGGCACATTCCTAGAGCTAGTTCTAAATGTATTTCACATTGTTTGAACAGTGCTTTTGTCTTCAGGTTGGGCTCCATACCTACTCCATGATGCATGCTTGAGTCAATCGTCCCAATTATGCAAGAACTTACTCAAAACTTGCTCCCTCTTTTAAGTTCTGGCTGAAATGGGCCTTCAGGGGGGTTCCTCTTGGCCAGAGTGCCACCTCCTGTCCTGCCTTCTGGCCACCTGCTGTTGGCTCTCACTGGAAGCAGCTTCACTGCTGATCACACTTTCAGCATGACAGGATAAACCCAGTCTATTCAGTGGATTCTACATTTATATGAAAAGCGAAAATAAGCTACAAAATGAATTTTCAGTAGTTTTCTGAACTTTAGCTCTGTTCTCAGCCATCCCTTTGCAATTCTCCAGCTTCAAGAGAAGAAAATTAATTCCCTAGTTCCTCTAACTTTAGTGTGGACTTAAAGGAAATGGGCAACTTAGTAAAGGACATTTTATCTAATTTTCTTTTTTTCCTGTTCTATTTAGTGAAAGAGTAAATTCTGTATTTTTATTTGAACATAACTATTGTGTACACATTATTTATTGCACTCCAGCCCAGCACTGCAGAGGTGCATCAAAGCCTTCTTGCAGCCCAGCATCCTCAGGAAGTGTGTCTGCTGCACCATAAAATTACAGTCTGCAGGAATTGCCCCACTCTCCAGTAATGGCTGCGCTCCAGAAGGGACAGAAATGTGTTGGGACTTTGTTTACCCTTGGGACTGAGCACCTCTGGTTATCTGGGCAATCTCTGCAGCTCCATGCCTGTATCCACACAAGCCCAGAGCCCGCGTGATGACACTTGGTCCTGAGGAGCTCCTGGTGCCACCCAGCCTTCTCCTGCCTGTCAGTGTACCTGCCCTGGCACACCTGGTGCTCCTTTTTTCCTCAAAGAGACCCTCCCCTGCCACCTTGGCCTTGCTCCCTGAGTTTAACTGCAGAGAGTTAAACTGGCTTGCTCCAGCTGTCATTGTATGGCAGCGTGCTGTGCTGTGAAAATCTCGCTCTGGTTGGCTGTGACATCACCTTCAATTTATTTCAGGCACTTTGAAGTGAAAAAAATACCCACAGTCCATGGCCAAGAGCACCAGGTGAAGCCCAAGGAAAGATGGACCAAGCACAGTGGTGATGCAGCCAAGGCATGTGAGAGGATTCCCATCCTGTGAGGTGTGACAGAGCTGGTGGCAAAGCGGGGTGACAAACCTGCCATGCCCTGCCGGGTGGGGCTGTCGGGCCGTGCCCTGCCTGCCTGCAGGCTGCACTGCCACCCCACGCACCGAGCCAGCCTGCGAGTGGCACACACGGGAGGCAGTGATGCTCTCTTATCTAGGGGTGATAACTCCACCAGCAGCAGGGAAACTTCCCTGCCCGACCATCCAGGAGCCACCCTGGCTGTCACCCTTGCGCCACCGAAGCCCCTGGCAGCTACCCCCACGCTCACACAGGCACACCTGGTTTCCTCACCAGCTCAACACAAGGTTTCCCGTGGCAGTCTCAGATGTCTTTTAGGAGCTGCCATCTACATCTTTTAGGAGCTGCTGGCACTGCAGCTGCGCCCCGAGCTACTGGCACAAAATGTATTCCTCGACACCCAGCTTCTGCACAGTGTTCCTCATGGCCAGGCAGAATGTCCCTCTGCTCTCAGGAAACATGCTGGATGGTCACTTCCTACTCCTGGGCTCTGGTATTTCAGGATATATAATGTCTGTGTGTTTGTGTTCTGCTTTCCTTAACAGGCAGTTATGTGTATGACCTTGTACATGACATAATTTAACCACTGCTTTCATTTAATATTATTTTTCTTCAGTATCTGTAGTTTACGCAAACTTAATTTCTTTTCCTTTTTAACAGGAAAATAATTTACCTGTATTTATCATTTTTTGTTGAGTAAAAGGTAACTCCATTGAAATACTAAATTATTGGGAATATGTTCATTTTGTCTAGATGGCAACTTTTCCTGAGTACATGATAAATAATCATGTACTGACTTTGCTCAGTGTCACAAAATGGCCATGAGGAGGGAATTTTCTCTTCCTAGAGAAAAAAAAAACAATAAAATAATAGTCTAGTGTGAAATACAAGACTTTTCTATGTCTCCTTATTAGAAAAGTACACCTCAAAAGAAAAAGCATGTCTGAAAATGTTTGACTCACAGATGGAGGCTGTATATAAAAAATCAAACACACCAAACTGAAAAGTATTGCTTATATTAGGATTTAGGAGCTTAAGAGAGGCTGTTTGAGTTCAAAGTGCTGCTGTTTCATGTAGAATATTATGCTCCTCTTGCTCCACAGATTCCCAGCTGAGTGACTGGATGGATGGCATGAATTGGTACCAGCGATGACAGAGAGAGGCTCTTCTCCTCCGTGGCTGGGAGAGGGCTGGCCTGGTGATTATCTCCTGGGAGAAGTTTGGTGTTCCTCCTTGTATCCCTCAGAGCACACTTCAAAGCCATTCATGACCCACATTCAGGATCTCACTCAAGAAAGGTCGGGCTGACATAATACAAGTGAGAGTCTGGTATTCATGGAAGTTAGTGAAAGGCCTGATGGAAATCTGTTTTAGGATGTTTGCTTCAGGTTTGTGAAGACTTCAGGAAATCCAGTCCTGGTGAATACAAGGAAAAGTACGGAAAGCCTGTAGACTGCACACTGTGCTGTAATGTGCACCAGTGCATTGGGGTCTGGCACCCAACACCTGACTTCAGCATTTGAAGACTAATTGTCGAAGGGAAAACCTGAATAGTCTGGAGAAATAAATAAAAATGGAGATCTGTACTTGAAGAAGTCTTGATTTGCAAATCTGGGAGAAATTATGCTTACAGAAGGAATTCAGAAGTATTGTTTTATATGCTAGGTACTCTACTAATGAAGTGTCCCTTGTAAATACCGAAAACATGACACTCAGCTCTTAGAGAGAAAAGGAAAATAATCTTGAGGGAAGCTTTGTCTCAAGCAAAGGGGCATCAATTTCATGCCCAGATGTTTCTTTTCCATCTCTAACCCCTCAGCATTGATTTATGCAACTTTGCAGAAGGTTAGGTCAGAAAGGAGGTGTGAAAAAAAGATAACAAAGAATTATTTAAGATAATCAGGTGGTTTTCAGGTGAAATTATTTAAGATAATCAGGTGGTTCTTCAAGATGAAAACCACCTGAATTCCCATCACTTACAGGACTGTTTTCATTGTTGTACACCAGACTCGTGTCAGGATGACATTTTGCTTTAACAGTGATGTAATTGATGTGATATGATGTGATGTGATGATGTGATATGATGTAATGTGATGTGATGATGTGATGGAAAATCTTGCGAAGGAGAGTACCTCATCTACTGCGTCAGTTGAAGTTTTCAACAAGTTAATAATTCTTCAGTGTTCGACCAAAGTATGAAAAATTCTATTTTATCAACAAAAGTGAGCATCTTTCTTCATTGTCCCAGAAAGTTTACACTGGAAGGTGAAATCGGAGCAGAGGATGACTCAGTACAACCATTCAGCACAGTTCTCTCTCCAGAGCTCAGCAAATAAATCCTTAAATGTCACTGAAGCACCTCTGTCTTGGGATGAAAGGACACTCTTAGGGCTGAAGATTTCACTGTCAATCCTTCTGTCTGTTATAACTTTGGCAACAATCCTTGCAAATGTTTTTGTTGTTATTACAATTTTTCTGACTAGAAAGCTCCACACACCCGCAAATTACCTCATTGGCTCCTTGGCAGTGACGGATCTTTTAGTGTCTGTCCTGGTGATGCCTGTCAGCATTGCTTACACTGTCACCCACACGTGGGCCTTTGGCCAGCTGCTGTGTGACATCTGGTTGTCATCAGACATCACGTGCTGCACAGCGTCCATCCTGCACCTCTGTGTCATTGCCCTGGACAGGTACTGGGCTATCACAGACGCTCTGGAGTACACCAAACGCCGCACTGCTGGCCGAGCAGCCCTCATGATTGCCGTGGTCTGGATGATCTCTATCAGTATCTCTGTGCCACCATTTTTCTGGAGGCAAGTGAAAGCTCATGAAGAAATTGCGAAGTGCGCTGTAAACACAGATCAAATTTCCTACACGATTTATTCTACTTGTGGAGCTTTCTACATCCCAACTGTTCTCCTCCTGATACTGTATGGTAGAATTTATGCAGCAGCTCGATCCAGGATTCTGAAGCCACCCTCATTATATGGGAAACGTTTTACTACTGCACACCTGATCACTGGTTCTGCGGGGTCTTCCCTCTGCTCCATTAATGCTAGCCTCCACGAAGGGCATTCCCATTCAGGTGGATCCCCTATTTTCATTGGTCATGTTAAAATAAAACTTGCAGATAGTGTGCTGGAAAGGAAAAGAATTTCTGCTGCGAGAGAAAGGAAAGCTACCAAAACTTTAGGCATTATTCTGGGAGCTTTCATTTTCTGCTGGCTGCCTTTTTTTGTCATATCCCTAGTCCTGCCAATCTGCCAAGATGCCTGTTGGTTTCATCCCATCCTACTGGACTTTTTTACCTGGTTGGGTTACCTAAACTCATTAATCAATCCAGTCATTTACACAGCTTTTAATGAAGAATTTAAACAGGCTTTCCAAAAACTAATACTTTTCAAAAAATGTTCCTCTTGAGACTCTCCTCCCGTGTAACTGACCCTTGTGCAATCTCACAGACTACCCAAAACTTTCCATGCTTTTATTCCTAAGGAACGGAGTGGTAATTTCCATTTCTGCTTCTACTCTGTTCTGTGCATGTCACTGGGAATTTCTTGCTAATTTGATACTTTCTGTCTGGGATTGTACACGCCATAACAGAACTTGTCCATGGTCTCTGCAGTGACCATGTCTGTATATAAGATCAACAACACATGAAATAAGCTTTGCAACGAGGCAAGGTGTGAGAACCAGGGAGCTTGTCTTGTGTGATGAGGTGACACCTTATCCAATTCTACCACGCTTTCTAACCCGCAAAGAGGAAATGGTGCGTGTATTTACGAGACATTAGTATTTCTGCTGTATATTATTAACCATTTATGTCAGCTGAGAAAGTTTCTGGAGAGTAGGATCTGATACTAATATTTTCTATGGCATGTATCTTACCATTGTGAAGCTGATAAAACCTGTAACTCTTTCAGAAGATGTGTGACACAGCCTGACTATAATCAGCAGCAGGGCAGAGCAGCATAGCACAGATGTAAGTTATGTGGATATTTCACAAATGCTGCATTTGTATCTATGCTTTTGGTGAAGTGTAGAAAGGAGACAATTTAATTGAATTAATGATTACACATTTTATCATGAATAGAACAGCCAGTAAAGAAATGCTACAAAATAAATAGCATGAAAATCACTGATCTTATATTTCTGTCATTTAATTTTTTTGAATGCATAAACTGAAACGGGAGAATATGGCTAGTGCAAGTGTGGAATGACTAGGACCTCATAAAATAGCCATAAGTTTCACTCCTTGGTGACAAGATATGGGAAGTTAGAGAGGGGAGAACGAAGTGACACACCAAGGAAAACTTCCTTAGTAATTAGGTTGTTGGGGTGAATCTGGCATCCCTGTCTCTGGAATTCTTTAAGTACTGGTCAAAAAACTGTGGTCAGGACCATCTGCTGGGGTCGCAGAGCAGGTCCCTTCTAACATGCACTTCTCTGCCTCTGGGATTACTTCCCTGTTTGCAGGTGGGAAGCTGGCACATGGAGGTCTTGGATGAAGTCTCAGACAAGACAGCACACCATGTGGTGCAGCCCAAATGTCATGCAACGTTTTAGTCCCTGGGCATTTTACATCAGGAGTGTCATGCCTATACTGAATATGAAAGCCACACATTGCTTTGAAAATCACCCCATCATCCTTCTGACCTGCCTTCCGTCTCTCAGCCTGCCCCAGTTCGTCTCCACCATCCACTGCTGTGGCCATCCCAACACACTCCACCACAGCTTTCAACCTCTCCTTTGCATTTGTAGCACAGCTTTGCAGCTTCTCCCTGTTGCTGCTGCCTCTGCTGAGGATGGACCATAAAGTGGTGCACGCACATGCTGCAGAGTCAGACAGAGCAGGTGTGTGCTCACAGTAGGGCAGTCCTCTCTCTCACTGAAGGCATTTAAGGTTGCTCTGTTTGGGACATGGCTCCTCTACCCTCCCAAAAGGGCACTGATCTAGCTCTTTCAAGCTTAAGAGGTTTGGGTGGTGCCACCACATGGCCATGTCCACACAGTGTCCTCCCAAAGTGTGTCCAGAGTGGCCACTGCCAGTGCAGGTTCTCGCCTGCGCTGGCTCCTGAGCTGTGCTGCTGCATTGCCTGGGGACATGTGAGCCGACAAGGGCCACAGCCCACAGGGGAAGGCTTGAACCATAAACCGGTGTGGACAACTGAACTCCCACGCCTGAGGCCAGCCCCTGGTACTGTTCAATTTGCTGTTGTAGGAGCAGTCAATTTTTCATCCTCCTCTGATGATGATGGTTCAAAGTGTTCACCTTTGGGCCAGTTCGCGATGACTTCCAAGATCCCTCGGTGATTCACCTGCTCAGTGTGAAACATAAAATTACAGATCATGGTCCTAGAAGGGCCTTTGAGAGGCTGGCTAGTGCATTCCCTGCCTGTATCAACTATGCTGTTCTCTTCCTGTATTTCCTATTCTTGAAGATTTCCAGTTACGAGCAGAATGGCAAAATATGGCATAGGAAGGTGATCCACCACTCTTCTTTGACACTGTTTAATTCAAGAGTAAACAAATTAGGCCCTTTCTTTGGTTAGATTATAAGTTAATTTTAAAAGGCACGTGGTCTAATATTACACCATTCTTATTGTTAGTAAATATTTGATAGCATGCCTCAGTAATTTATATTGGAAAAAACAGTGATATGGAACTGGCAGATGAAAACACTTACTAGAGATGATCATAAATTAAATAACACCCACAGGCTCTGAGTTGAAAGGAGGAGGCTCTCATGTCACAGAGATCAGTGTCCATATTTACCGTGTTTTACAATGCTCTGTGAATTGCAGTGCAGAGCACACAAATGTATTTCATAGAAGGTACATGAGGGCTGAGTGATATCTCAGTGCCTCTCCAGTGAAGCTCTTGCAATATTGAGCACAAAGGTAAGTTAAAACACGTTATGTTTGTATAGAAGTACATATTTATATGTCCAAGAAGACAGTTATTTCAATGATATTGTAACATTTATTGAAAACTGAAGAAATAGCTAAATATATGTCAAAGCATGTGTGTTCACTGCAGCACCCTGCATTTAAATTCCAGTGCAGGTTATTCCTACAACCAGGGAAGAGGATGAGTGTCAGCAATGTGGAGTCACCATGACAGAAGACTGGCAGGACAATGAATGTGGAACATGATCACTCCTCCCAGGACAAAGCTGAACCTTGCTACGTGAAAGAAATATGGTCACTGAAAGCCTGTGGGTTGAAGCAATCCCACCATGCTCACCAATTGGAAAACAGCTCCTTGTCAGGGGAGTACAAAGGAACAAATGCACAATAGGAACAAAATGCACAAAGGAACAAAAGAACAATATGTAAGGCTACTTAAGTATATGAAGCCCTATTGATGAACAGATCGCATCTTCACAAACACACATGCCCAAAGTCCTCTTCCTGTTTTGTATACGTAATCAGTCTATGACGTGATGGAAATGTTTTTGCAGAACAGGCTTTTTTACACAGTATCAGAATGCTTTCATTAACAATTACAATCTTTTACCACTCTGATATTCTAACAAAAGGTATTTTGGTACTGTGAAGATGTGATGCTTTGTATTTTCCTGTCTATTCCGTAGCAGTTAACGATGGATAGACAATTTCAAATTTTGAGCCAGCATGGAAACTACTGCTTTTCTTTTTTGAGTTCACAACTCCCTCTGCAGTAAACCTTGCAAGTCCTTGAACAAACATCAAGAGAGACAGCTGTAGCTATGGTGCCAATTTTGAAATTATATTGGCAAGCACCCTTGGCATCCTTAAATGCACCCCTTCTGGCCCCATGTGTAGACCTAATTCAGCTGACATTTTTAAGATGTCTGCTCCAGGAAGAGGTGAAACATCCCCTCATAATGTTTAATGACATTATTTACATTACCTAAGTTGCAAGATTGAAATGAGACTTGTGTAGAAGAATCAGTAGTGGAGATGTCTGATGTATTCAGACAAACCCCACTCGTAGTGTGTGTAAATCCTGTTTATTATTTCCAGCAATTGCCACTTCCCATCCTGGTGTTCTCCAGGTGTGTCAGGTTCTGGCTCCTTATGCAGCTGGTGAAGATGGATATGAAAGCCCTTGGTTTGAGGAGATGGTGCTCTCACTGGACTGCATACGTTTTCTGACTGAGAGGAAGATGACAGCAGTACAAACTAACAAGACATCAACCCGTTTCTTATGTGCTGCAGGCTTCCCAGTCCCTTTGTTACCATACCTTGACATGGCTGCAGGCTTCTGTGGGGACTCATGGTGGTTTCTTGTTCCTAGAAACAGTCATACACACAAAACCCCAAGCCCAGTAAAACTTACATTGCCATATAGACTGCTGATAATGATGTGAGACTAGCAAGCCATGCAGTCCACACAAGCATGATTCTGTTTCTTTTTCCCTGCTTGCTGTGTTTAATACTGTTCCTAAACTCTGTGTGGCATCTAACACAACCAAGGCGCCAGCTCTGTTGGGAACTGTTAGAAATTAGTTCAACTAACCTCAGGATCTTATCATGACTCTGATCTTCTAAATACTTAAAACCCAAACACCTGGAATCAGGTAATAACAGGAGAATCTCCACTTCTAATTTGGAGAGAGAAGCAAGAACCACTGGCTTAGAAAACACTGGGCTAATTCAACTCACTGTAGGCAGAGAAGTATTCACCCTGAGTTAGTTGTCTGTCAGTTTGATAAACGGAACAAATGCCAGAACTGGTGCAGAAGAAGCAGCACATACAAGTAATTTTAGGAGGGACATACAACTGCATGTATCAGCAGCAGCAAGATCAACTCAGACACCTCACTTAAATTCACCATACAAGCAGAGGGAGTAGAATAGCAAGAATACCTGAAGAGTCACTTCAGGGACTTCATGAACTGCAAGATGACTCAGATAGACATTTTTAATAACCACTGAGAAATCTGCTGTCTGTAAGTCGGGCTAATCCCTTTTGAATCTCATGCCTCTGGTATTCCTGGCATCCTAGAGCCATCCACTTTTCACGTTATCAGGCTGTGCATATGATGCATGAGTTACTTTTATTTGTTTAAAGCTACCACACCCATATGGATCCTCTGTTGTCAGACACACTGACAGCTTCTGCTGCTTCCCCATATCATTTGTGATTTTATTGTGTTTGTCATCTCTCCTTGCCCATCATCTCTGGTCACACCTGCCCCCATTACTTACACCCCACTTCCTTTGGGACTATGTAGCCTTTCTATCAGTCATTGTGGGGACATCTGGGGGAAAGGTTTTCTGCCAGCAGAGTGCTGGCACCCTGCTTTGGGTTTTGGAAACCCAGCACCCATCCTTCCAATCCAAGAGATATGCATAACAACCGTGCCTCAGGCTTTGGTGAGTCCTCATTGTGCAGTAGTGCAAACAAGAGCAAATGCTCACTAAGGACTCAGAGACACCCCTCAGCCTCCTGTGCCACCAGATGCCAGCAGCACTGGCACACTGAACTGCTGCTCGAGGGAAAGCACAAGGTGTGAGGCCAATCCTGACCCCCCCAGCATGAGTGATGGAGGGAGGTGACAGCAAACAAACTGAGCTGAGCTGATAAAGGAGGAGAAAGAAGCCCCTCACCAAAGTGGCAACTGAACCAGCTGCCAGGTGGGGTCTGCCGTGTGAGAAAGAGAGTGAATGGAAACCCAATAAATTATAAACGTCAAATCTCTGGATCCAAGTGAGAGACAACCTGCCTGCTCTGTGTCCTGCAGAAGCAGCATCGCTGCAGCTGGTGGTACAGTGCCCGTGGCAACAAGGGCTGCCACTGCCCAGGCTGGTGTTTTGAAGAAAAAAGCTTAGTGGTGTGAGGTTAGACACTCAGAAATTTCTGTCCCGGGAAAGGAAATGACGTACAGGAAAACTAAGGAAGCTCTGGCTCCTCTATGATAAAGCAATATTTTTCTTTAATATTTTTAATGATGGGGACTTAGTGCAGTCAGAGGAAGCTGCAGACAAAAGTACAGAAAAGGACAAGTGGAATGAGGGATGTTACAAGGCGAGGAGGCAGCTCCCCTTTTCCCCCAGATGCCCCCACAATGGTCAGTAGGTTCCGAGCCTGTCGCGTCCCGCTGCCCGGCCGGGAGGCTGGAATTGCTCACCGGCCTCTGACCCCGTCTGCTGTGGACTCGGCTGGGCAAGGGCAGCGCGATGCTGTGCAGAGCACCGGGCACGCTCCCGGTGTCCTTCACCGTGCCACCGCCCGGTCAGCAGTCCCGGGCTCTGCTCACCGCTCGGCTACACCGGGAGCAACTTTTCCCGGTTAGTGCTGGGGGAGGTCTCTTGTCTCTGATCCCATCTCGGCATCCCCGCGCCGCAGATAGCGGAGGCGGAACCAACCGCAGCTGGATTGACCACCGAGTCCCAAACTCTCCAAGAGACGGCACTAACCGGGGGATGCGGCGGGAGAGGAGGACAACACCTCGCTGTGCCACCTGGCGCGGGGCTCTGCCCCGCTTTTAAAGAGCCGGGACCGGCACCGCCTGCCCCGACACCAAAGCGCCGAGGCAGCGGCAGCCCCGGGCCGGGTCCGGCGAAGGGGCTGTCCGGCAGGCTCCGGAGCGCGAACCCACCGTGAAACCAGCCACGGCAGCGACACCAAGCCCGGCCAGCTCCGCGCGGGGCCCTTGCGGAAAGATCCCCCTGCCCGCCCCAAGCGCCCTCCCACCCCCCCAAAATGGCGGCCGGGGCCTGCCCGCCCCCTCAGGGCCGGGGGCGGGCGCCGCGGAGCCGCACGGCGGCCGGGCCGGGCCGCCAGCCCCCGCCCGCTGACGTCAAGCACCGCCCGGTACCGCGGCCCTCCCCTCATTGTCAGCGCCCGCACCCGCCGCCCGAGCCCCGGAGCCCCTCGCGGGCTGCGGCTGCCCAAGCCCGGGCTGGGAGGCAGCGAAGCCTGGCCGCTCCTGCTGCCCAGGTAGGCAGAGGTGGGCGATGAAGGGGCGGAGGGCGGGGGGTGCCGCAGACCGGCGGGGCGGGGAGGAATTTGAGGCATCCGCTTTGTCTTTGACCGCCGCCGCCTTTCCCGTCCCTTGCCGTGCGGGCGGGCGGGTGCCTCAAGGCCGGGTCGCCCGCGGGTGGCGGCGGCGGCGGCGGGGATCCCCCGCGGGAGACCCGGCCCTGAGGCGCCCGCCGGGGCCTCGGCTCCCGCTCGGAAATGGAGCCGCCGTCGGGCTCCTTCCGACGGGACCGGAACAGCCGCTTTCCTGAGCGGAGATCGGCCCGTCCCCGCCCGGGAAGGGCACGGTCCCTCCGCTCCTCGCTGTAGCGAGCTGCCCGCAAGGAAGTTCCTAAACCCGCTGGCTGGGGCTTGGTTGAGATTTTGGAGCTTTCCAGGCACTTAACGCCTTTTCTGTGGATAACCATTTTTTTTTTCCTTGCTGCAGCCACATACTCCCTTTCCTGTGCTTATTTTTCCTGAATTCACCCTCCTTTCCCAGCCCGCCCACGTTTGTCATATAATTAATAAAGTACTTTTATATATATGCTTTTCTGATCCTCTGACTTAGTTAATCACTTCAGTCTTCTTTGCTCCCCCGTCGTGAGGGAATTAATTGATGGAGCATTGTGAAACTTTTCTTTGCCTCTTTCAAAAATTTCTGAAACTTCCCTCATTTGGCTTTGTCAGGTGTCCCATGTGCTGGCGTGTGAAGCCAGTGGCACAGCAGACCTTTGCTTGTTGTCCTTGGTGATTGCACTTTCATTGCAAATCTGCTTTTTTTCCCTCCTTGTAATGCTACATCTGAAGCCTTTAAACCAGTTAAACGCAAGTTAAAGTTACCATCCCAGCTAATCAGCACATTTGAGTTAGGTGCCGTGGGATTAGGTTTTAGCTGGTGCGTAAATTCTGTTAAAATGTTCCACAAAATCGGGGGAAGGAGTGCTCGTCATTGCCGCATGTGCTGGGGTTGTTGCTTATCGAGTCTCTCGCCCAGAGCCGCTGGGGTGGGTGAGCGCCCCTCACCACAGTGATGACAGAGGGAAGGGGGATTTTTACAACCTGGAATCGTCTGTGGCATTCCGTGTTTAGAGGGAAAAAATGCAGTGACTTCCCACATGCCTACAGCCTCATGGCAGAGGTATGCATCTGCTGACCTGCAGGACAGTGAGGAGAGGCGTCGTTCCCCAGTGTTACAGTCTGTGCGAGTAGAGAACCAGCAGCTCTGTGCTCCGGTCACTTTGTGCAGCCAGTAGCCAGCTGGCATATTTCGGCAGGGACAGCGTGCTCTGTGGCTGGTTTGCATCTGCGGCACTTGCAGAGGTGTAATTCCTCCATTGTATCGGCTCTGCGGCAGTAAGGACCGCACAAAACCGTCGGCAGTGCCTGCCAGGCTGACACCCCCACTCCAGGAGCCCCGATACTTGTGCAGGGACCTGGTGTGCGAGAGCCCTCCTGGGCATGGGACCCCTGGACGCCTGGGGCTGCTCAGGACAGCCAGCCCTCTGTAGCACTGCAAGGAGGAGGAGGACGCGGAGAGCTGATTGCTGTGTTTCTTTTGGATATGTGTCTGAAAGTTCCTGGGGGAAGGAATGAGTTGGGGTAAAGGGAGTGTGGGAGAGCAGCACAATTCAAGAGTAATCAGGTCCCTATTAATTAACCTGCATCTCCTGATCTAAGTAGTTCTGCAACCTCAGCTTTCTCATAATGCTATGAAATAGTAAAGTTTCTGCCCTCCAGTACAGGCGAGTCTGACCAATGCTGACTTCCTAAGAAGTAGAAATAAGTTATAAGAGCATAGACTTTTCTCTAGCCTTCTGGCTGTGTTCTGAAAATTGCCCAACTGAGAGTAAGTTACTGATTTTCTTTATTTAATACGAGGCTAGGAATTGTAGGCAAAAATAACTCATGTTAAAAAAGAGAACTCTCAAATGTGGCTGTTACAAGAAATGATAATATTTAAAAACCCAGTATGCCTTGCAATCTAGGCCACATTATTTTGTATGTTCAAATGGGTTGGTGATCACAACTTTGAGCATGACCTTAGCAGGGTATTATACCCAGGGACTCTGAGGCTGTGCATGTCCTCCATGAAACGTTTCCTTCCCACCGTGAGCTGCAGTTGGTGAGGAACCAGAGGCCTCTTTCCTCATGGAAGTTTTTCAGAAAGTATGGCTGGCATTACTGAGCGAAATGACAAAGAAGGACAAATTTGATACAATTGTTACACTAAAATGAAGCATCTCCTATAGAGATTATCTCTTTCGGAGGTAGTTTTTATTGGAAGATTCCCACAAGGGTGATGATTTGTAGCAGTAATACGTTTTACGCTAACTGGCGGACTGCAGATCATGGGAGCCCTTAAAATGTGTTGGAATGGAGAACTTTTGTTGTGATGATCATGGCATGGTTGCATACGTCTTCACACGTCTAAGACCTGCTGTACAGACTTTTTGCCTTGGGTAATGCTTGTATTCACACACATGAAGTAGAAAGCATGAATGTTTTCCAGTACTTGGTGACAGCTGATGAGCAGGTGTTGCTTGCCAGCACTTCTTGCATTCCTAAAGCTGGTGGTTGGCTTTGTCTTTCCATACTGTTATTATCTCTGCTTTCAATGGGCTGAGTCTTTGGAGGGTTTTAGTCTTTTAACTTGATCTCCTCTTCCCTCTGTAGCCACCAAAGGTGTGATTAATCTCCCTGTCCAAGCTCATCTGTTTGCCAGGGTAACAGGGGCTGGCAGCCTTCTCCTGGTGGTGACTGCAGCCACTCACTGCACACACTGTGGACAGTTACATCTCTCTGGATTTGAGGGTTTAGGGCTGGTGACAGAATCAGTTTGGTAGAAAACCCACAAACCATTTGCCCTTAACTGTCCAGATTTAGGAGCCTTCCTAACCACCCTGACTGAGAAGGCATGCCATTCCCATGAAGTCGGTGGGGTTTGGGTTGATTCAGCAGCCTGAAAACCAGTGTTTTTTGAAATGATCAAGTATAAAGTGTGGCATTGGATGTCGGCCATCAGAATGTGGCAATTTAGGCCTTAATGCTTTTGTGTCTCTGGTGGTGTCTTAGGTTTTGGCAGTGATGTTCCCCTGCTGAGGCCCTAATCTGGGCAGATAAGGGGTTGTAAGGATACCTCAGCCCTGTGTGCTTTAACCCTCACCAGGGTGGGGTAAGATATGCAGGTGCAACACACAGCTTTACCTAAGCGTGACAGCAGCATGCACAGAAGCGTGAATGCTAGGCACAGGCAGTTTCTTGTTTCCTTTTCTGTAAAAGAAAGCTGAGAGTATTTTGGTGCTCTCTTGGATAGTTGTGCAGCGAATGTAACATTTGTGTTCCTGAACATTTGAATTTCACATAGAAACACAGTACAGAAAGGTGAATGCACCCTGTGAGTGATGGGCTGAAAGGAGAAGGGAGTGTTTATTAAAAAGAGTTTTAATGTTGTACTTAGCACTCAGCCTACTCTGCAGCCTTGTCTCTTCTCCTAGTAAAGCCCCTTAGGATCAGCCCAATAACCCCAGGAATGAAATGTATCATTTCCTTGCTTAGGAACAAAGTTGCCAATACACAGGTATAAAGTATAAGAACACATAAGCTGGTAAATTTGTTTCTGTGTGACAGTGGGCAGATGAGAGTGGCTGCTTGCTTTTATCAAGCTGGAGAAGAGATGGATTTTCACATCCTCTCCAGTCATGGATCTGGGAAGCGCTACATCAGTGCAGGTGGGCACTGTGCCTGGAGGAGGTGGGTTTTCCTTTCCCCTTGTCCTAACTGCTTTCTCCTCCAAATGCCCTTTCTAGCCCTACCCCAGCTGACAAAAACTTCATGCAGCCGTGTTCAGAGAGTTGATCTGGGTGAAAATTAACCGTCGGCCTCCCCCCACTCCCTTTAGCCCTGCCTGATTCCCAGCCTGGCTGCAGGGCTGCTTCACTCTGGCCAAGGGAGGGGAGCATGAGGCTAGAAGGAGGCAGGCACAGTGCAGGGCCACCTGAAAATGACTATAAAAGTTAAGTTATCTGGTCCAAAGTCTGTGAGGTCACTTGTGCAGTAATAGCATCCCTTGAGCATCTAAGCATTGCTGTCTGCCTTGAGGTCTCTGTCACCACCATGCTTGCACAGTGAGTTTGGATGTGCTACCTTTGCAAAGTTCCTGCTCACACAAAGTGCTGCCCAGGTTTGGGCAGAGGAGTAGAGATATCATGTTTGGAGGACTTCAGTGGAAAATTTTCTACATTTATTAAGTCCCAGTCTTTTTGGCCCTGTTTGTCAGAGCTGCATTGAATTGAGCAAACCTCAAATGTTCTCCTCACAAAGTAACTTCAGAGTCCTATCATCTGGGCTCTGAGCAGCTGTATTGAACATGGGCCAGCAAAGTGCACCAGTCTCACGTGTGTAAATACTTTGCGTGAGCTGGAAACTTCCGTATGGCTGCTCCTTGGCCTGCTGCAGCATAATAGCTGTCATGCTGCCCTGCCCTGTGTGTCAGGGGACCAGCTGTCTACAGCCCAGCCATGCTCACTATCCTCCCTTGGCTGCAGGCGCAGGCAGACTGGCCTGGTTCCATGTCTACTTCTGACAGGTGGGCTCCTGAGTGCTCCAGGATGAAGTAATGGGGGACATGCACTGTGGATACTTCCTCATCACTCCTCCTTGCTGTCTGCCCTGGTTTGTGGGGAATGTGGTGGTTGAGCTGCTTCAAGTCACAAAGGGGAAAGTGTAGGCTTTAACGATTTTTAATCAGTAGTGGGTGGACAAGCCCCTGCATGTAAACATTTATAGTTCTGAATTTACTTAGCTAATTGGTTTTTAAGTCATAGTTTGACCTGCTGTACTGCCCAGGCCATAGTATCAAACCTTACTTAGTATTGAATTAACTCATTAACTTGGCCGGTTTTGAGGTTTGTGATTTCAACTTGCAAACTTGATGCCTGGAGGGGGGGAGGGGGCATTGATCTAAATAAGATTTTTTTGCCACAAAAACCCCGTGTTCCTTGCTTGGATTTGTGATTGTTTGGCTCAGTAGTAGTAGGACTGATTTCATTCAGACCCCTTGCAAATAGTGTTGTGGCTATCCTTGATTGTGCACTGCATGCCTCTGAGAAAGCAGAGCAGCAGGAGATGAGAACCAAGGCTTTCTTAGCCCTGGTAGGATTCGGCTTTGGTGGTTAATATTACAAAACCACTGGAGCTTGGGGCTCATGTGTCAGGCTGCGCGGTAGGAGAGGAAAGCATCTGTGGCTGTAGGCAGGTGATGTGAGAGGGCTGCCTGACCAGTGTCATGGCACAGCAGTCCTGTGGGGCAGCTGAGGAAGGTGCTTTCTGGTGACACACATCACCTCTGCTCCAGGACAGCAGCTCTCCCACTCTGGGAGCCAGTGGGCAACATGGAGCAGGTCATCCCAGTGACTGCTCCCATCTCCCCTGAGGGTCCTGGAGCAGGTGACTGCAAGTACCCTGCACTGGAAGTGCAAGTGCCAGGGTAGGTAAAGGTGGTGTGGGAGCAAAAGAGGGAGCGTGTTGTTGTGTGACATGGCAGGCCTGTGTTCCTACTTCTCGTGTAAGTGTTCTAATTGACCTCTAAAAATGGTGGCTTCATCCTAAGCTGAAAATGTCTTTCTGCGTGACTGATCACGATGAACATAAGCTCAAGCAACTCTTAATTAGCTCAAGAATGTTTCTCTTTACCTTGAATGCTTACTTTTCACACTTTCCTCTGTTGCTGCGTGCAATGCAGTGCTTGCAGGAAGGTAGCTCTGGGCTGTGCAGCAAGGACTCCTGACAGGGTGGTTCTGATGGCTGGTGTCGTCAGCCCTGCCACCCGTGCTGCATGCCGCACAGCTCTGCACAGATGGGAGTGACAGCTTTTGCTGCAGTGCTGCACCCTTGGTACGTGTTGCAGCAAAATCTGTCAGACACATTCATTCTCAGAATTGCATTAATTAAAATTGCTTCTGTATGCATTACCTGGCTCTTAAGGTTCAGCACTGGCTTGAGTCTTCCCCACTGGATTGATGTGAAAATCACAGGATATGTTTCCGAGGCTGCAGAGGCTCCAAGGTTGTCTTGATCATCTGATTCCACTGCAGCACTTTCAGCTGCTTGTGCCTTTGAGGTGCCTGTGCCTCACGTGGGAGTGCAGTGGGTTACCTTAAAGGGAAAATCTGATGAAACTTCTTCAAGAACTTGTTGTTACATGTGATATCTTAGTGGAATTTACCAGAATAGAATGAAGATTCCTGACCTAGGATCTGGAACAGAGCTGCAAAAACATTAATGTCTCAGGTAGTATGAATCATTTGGAAATATGTCTGTTTTTACTGGAAAACAATAATTCCTGGATGATTATAAATAACTAGTAGTACTGCTTTGTGGTGAGAATTTGAACTTGAAGCAATTGAGAATTCCTAATGAAGTCTCTCCCTCTTCTGTCTGCATCCTATTCTGTATAGCTGCTCTTCAGGATTGTTTTTAATTTTGCAGAATACGACTAATGTCCTTGCATAAAGGTGTCCTGTGTAACATGGGTGGTGATGTTTCTGTGTGAGTTTTGGCTGTTAGTATATTGTAAACTGCCTGCATATGCTCTAAAATTCTCTGGATGTTACCTTTTATGCATTGGGCAGTGCATGGGAACAAGAAGCACAGTTTGGAATAGATCTTTTCCTTTTGTCTGTAACCACTGTCAGAGGGGCTGTGAAGGGAGCAGCGAGTATCAGCAGTGCTTTGGGAAAGCTGTGAAATTGTGTGTGTTTGAAGGTGACTGCAGGATCAGTGCTGCAGTGGAGCATTACTAGCTGTGGAGGTGGGGAACTCTTTTCCAGCGGTGATGGGAAGATGGGGAGGCTCTTTGGGGTGTTCTCTCTGCAGAGCACAGACCACAGACAGGCTGCTGGTAGCTGGTGTGTAAGAGCTGGGCTGAGAGGTGCAGGCAGGGAGAAACAGCTGTGCCCTGCTGACTGCCTTGATTGCCAGGTGGCACTCCTTGGATCTGGGTCACCTGTGCCTCATTTCCCTCCTCCAGCAGCAGAAGTGGCAAGCCCCATTCTCTAGCTTGCTTTTTCTGGCTGCCTTACAGCGGGAACATGCTCCCAAGTCCTTACACACAGATCATCTCCATTCACTTTTCCTCAGCTGCCTACGCTTTGAGCTGATTTGCAGAGCTGGGTGGGTTTTCTCTCTTTTATTTTTTTCCTTCACTTTTTTATTTTTTTAGTAATCTCTACCCTGTGTACCTCTAGTGACTGCTGCAGCTGCTGGGGTATGTGGCGGAGAGTTCATCACAGTCCTTGTTTTGGAGCCCAGCTGTGTGTGAACTGGTGGGGCACACAGAGCATCTCTCTCTGCAAAAGCAAGAATGGCAGCAGCAAGCTGGACAGACTCAGCAAAGCATTGGCAGCATGGCAGTGACTGCATGGGAGGCAGATCAAGAGAAGGCTGTTCTTTTCTGCTCAGTACTGGTGAGATGCTGTCTGAAGTGTCATGAGATTCAGGTGATATTTCACTAGACCAGGTTGCCTAAAGCCCCATCCAACTTGACCTTGGACACTTGCAGGGGTGGAGCATCCACAGCTGCTTTGGGCGACTTGTGCCAGTGACTCGCCACCTTCACAGGGAAGAGTTTCTTCCTAATATCCAATCTTAACCTACTCTCTTAGTTTGAAACCAGTGCCCACATCCTGTCACCACAGTGCATGGTAAAAAGTCTGTGTCGTATAAACCCTCTTTATACATTGAGAGGCCACTATAAGGTCTCCCCTGAGTCTTCTTTTTTCCAGACTGAACAACCTCAACTCTCTTAGCACGTCTTCATAAAGGTATTACAGCCCTTGGATCTTCTTTGTGGCCTCTTGTGAACACACTGTAGTCTTCCTGAGGATGCCAGAACTCCAGATGTAGTGTTCCAGGTGGGGTCTCACGAGAGCAGAGCAGGAGAATCACTTCCCTTGACCTGCTGGCCATAATTTTTTTGATGCAGCCAAGGACCACTGTTGGCTTTCTAGGCTACAAGCACACATTGCTGGGTCATGTCCAATTTTATGTCCACCAATACCCCCAAGTCTGTCTCTGCAGGGTTGCTCTCAATCCATTCATCCACCAGTCTGAACTGATGCTGGGTGTTGCCCCATTCGAGGTGCCGAAAGTGACAGCATGGTAAATTCTGACTGAACATAAAGGAAAATAATTTTCTCCCTGAGATTGTTCTGAGAGGAAACAGGGCCTGAGGGGTTGGAGCATTTCTGACCCTGGAGATTTTCACAACTTAATGCAGTCCTGAGCAACCTGTTCCAGCTTTGGACACTAATCCTGTTTGAAATCAGAGCTGGACTGAGGTTAGCTTCCTCCCCTTACTGCTAACTAAGATGAGAGAGAAAATGTGACTTTTCTACTCTTTCCCTCCTCTCTAGAAAGGAGCAGCATGGTAGGGGAAGCAGTGTGGCCCTGTCTCAGTACAGCCACAGCAGTGCTTCCTTCCTATGAAACATCCTTCCTTCAGTCCAGGGAGTACAAGGGGAAAAAAACATGTAAACAACAATGCAAGTGAGCACAGTTAGACAAGAAGAGTCCTGGAGGGGATCCTCTGCTGCCATTTTTGCTTCATGCTCTATTTCTCACTCTCCACTTCTTAAACATGCTGCAGGAAAAGCATATGCCCTCTTGGCTCTGATCTTCATTTAGGATGGGATTCAGATAAATTAATGCTTGGCATTAAGCCTTCAGATTTTGTCATTAGCATCTTGTGTAATGCTTGCAGGAATACCTGTGCTCCAAGAGCAGTAGAATTTGTCTGTCCATTAGTTGACAGCCTTGGATAACCAGTGGACTTAAAAGCAAATGCAAGCTGCCCTGTAGAGCTGCCTTGTTTAATACAAGTTAATTCAAGGTTGTTGGTTTTCTAGTAGCATGTAATGAAGAATTCTAGTAGAACAAAGTTTTTCCATGATAGTCATGAGTGGAGTGGCATCTTTAACCCTTTCATGTCCTATTGTCAAGAAGCTGGTGGGAGGTAGAAGAACTCTGAAGTTGGTGATGTTATTCATCCTTGTCTGTGGAAGAAGTATGGCTCAGGACGTTCCTGATGGAAATCCTGTCCCACACTTCTGTCTCCAAACAGCTTCTTAGCTGCCTACTGAAGGAGGCAGCTGGGTGCTGAGGATGGCCTCTCTGGGAAGAACAGCTGTTTTGCTGTTTCAGTGCCCTCCCTGGTTAAAGGAGACACTTTACCCCCAAGCACTGGGGAGACACTTTTCCCCAAGCCAATGGGGAATTACTCTGGCCCATTTTTGGAAAGGAGGAGCAGAGGCCAGGTATCCCTCTGCTATCTCTTTCTGCATTAAGGAGAATCCCAACAGTGACTGCTGAATGCCCCAGCCAGTTACCAGACCTTGGACCTCTGGCTTATGGAGAATATCAGGTGCCCTTGCAGCTCTTCCCAGAGCCGAATGTGTGGTGCAGGGTATGTGGCTGATCTCTGCCCACTAGGGCAATGAGGTGCCCTCACCTTTATGTCCTGCTTGCACAATGCTGTATGTCTGTGTGTGAAATGCCTGTTGTCATTTTGAGAGGCTCAGCCTGCAAGTGAATATATTCCATCCATAAATTCATCAAGGTTTTCAAGTGGGCAGTTTTCAGTGGCAGAGCTGCCCAGTGTCACAGTGTCATAACACCATCTTGGCAGCTTGTCTTGGAGTCTCCCCATTGTCCATGGAGTGTTAATTTTGAGGATAAAGTCCCCACAGCTACAAGCATGCTCTCACAAAGGCAGCATGTTCCTGTTTGTAAATGTTATTTTATTTACTTTTTTGTTACCTGAGGGTATTTTCAGCAATAAATTGAACACAAAGACTACTGATAGGATCTTCCAATCCACCCAGCTGTCCTCAATGAGCAAATCATATTTAAGAGTGATTTATAAGACATTTTTAAGTTCCTGAATACTTCCTTTCATTTGACTTCACACTTGCCAGTGAACAAAAAAGCTGCACATTGGGAGCTCAGAGAGGAAAAAAAAAGCTGGTTGTTATAAGGGAGTCCAGGGTCACAATTAGTATTTGTGGTACAGCCAGGGGACAGGGTTACCAGGTGTTTGTATTGGGCGGCCTTGAAGGATGTAGAGATTACTCATGGTGTGTTGTGAGCCAGCCAGCCTTCATTTACCTGCACAAGTGGTTGTGAGACACTGTGCCTGCGGTCCACCCAGTTCACATGACTCTGGGGAGAAATCAGCCAGGCTTTGGCTGCCCTGCCTGTGAGTCAGTGCCTGCAGTGCGTGGGTACCTGGTGATGGAAGGGCGTCCTGCTGCAGCATCGTGCCCCGTCTTGCCTGCCTGCTCACTGTCCTGGGCACTTGCTGGGTTCAGCTGCTGCTCCTGCAGGGCAACCAAGTGGCTCTGGAAGAGACCCTGAGCTGGTGATGGCACCTTGGTTTGGTAACAGCACCCAGTGTCTTGCTTCAGAGCGTGTGGATTTCATGAATTGCGGCCAAAAGGTTTGCCTCAAGCTGGAAGTGATGCTGCTGGTGTAATCCAAGCTGGCCAGCCTTTATGCCAGAGGCATTTCTAATGGCTGACAGGTTCCTCCTGGACTTCTCATGACAGCAATGTTAACCCTGCTGTTCCCCAGACAGCCCAGCTGAGGTGTGCTGCTGGACTCTCCCACATCTCTAACAAATGTTTGTCCAAAAGCTGCAGAGTGGCACAGCTGCAGTGAGCTCCAGTACGCGCTTGAGCTGCTGCAGTGCTGCCCCTGCTAACGTGCCTGCATGCCAGGCACTGCAGCTCCCCTAACACACAGCCCTCTCAGGAGTTTACAGTTCAAGTCTAAACCCTGGTTTGCTCCAAGAGAGCAGCAGTGGCACCTGTAACCTGAATTGGATTCCCTGGCTTCCTCAGGGCCCTTCCATGAGTCTGAATTGCTACTAATTGCAGACTTTGTTCAGCCCTTTGCATTTAATCTGCAAGCACGGGGCAGGCCAGGCTGCTGAGCATGCCTGCAGAAGTACTGCTGTCCACCTATCCCAGGGCAGGGTCCTGAAAACGTGCCAGTCATTTAATCTTCAGCATCTGCACTAAGCTGGGCTAGTTGTGGATTTGCATGGGGGAGGCTGTGTCAGGTGTTAGCCGGGCCAGGACAAGCTTCTCACAGCCAAATCAAGGGGAACAGCAGCGTGCCCTGAAGAGGGATCCCCTCAGGAAGAGCAGCTCTGCAGAGACTTGGGGTAAAACTTCTATGATTTGGGAGATTTCTGATGATCATGTTTCTTTCTAGTGGTAGGGCTGCTCTGTTCAATGGGTGGATAGCAATGCTAATGATTTATAAAGTTGACCTACAAGACAGAAGTTAAAACTGGGCTTATGCTTGAATATTGAATTTTATCAGAGTAATTAGTCCTAGCTGTCTGCTTAGAATTTTTGAGTTACAGGGCCATTAGTAAAGATTAATGGAAAATTAAAATTTAGACACTTGCTGAAATATGAATGATCATTTTTATTTCAGGTCACATTTTATTTCCTTGTGCTACCATGCCATCAGTCTGAGGGTCTGTGCAGTGCCTGCTGGACTTGCTCACAAAATCCTGTGTGCACAGGGCAAGGTGTGCAGAGAGGACAGGGCACCTTTCCTGAAATGGAGCTAAAGTTGACAGTCTAAGCTGTTCCCAAAAGATCTTCCCTGCTAGTACTAAGGAGCGGGGACAATCCTGATCACATCAATGCTGCCTTATGTTTGTACCGTTCTTGCCATGGCTTGGCCTGGATCTTCCCAGACAAGGTCTGTCATGTTTGGAGGCAAAGCAGGTTTAAAAGGGCAGGGGTTGTTCCGTCCCAGTTGGCCTTGGCACAGAGGACAGGCCTAAGCCAGGCTGATGTACTGATACAGGTGTACCCTAATGCTCTTCTTGGTTACTGATGACAGTGCAGTCTCCACCTGGCCTTAACAAACTGGGATCAGCTGGGCGATTATCTGACAGTGCTGCAGATTTTTTTTTTGTCCGTGGTGAATGCCTGAATATTTTTACAGCTCTAGCAGACTACATTTTGTGTGATATGTGTCACACACAGGCTGGTTGCCTGCCCGTCCTTTCATTTTTGTCCAAGGCAGAAAATGGATGGATTGGGAGCTGCAGCAGACCAGGAGAGGCAGTAGCTATGGCAGCTTCTCAAGCTGTTCCTGTGGCAACTGTAAGAGAGCTGAAAAGCTTTCCTTTTAGCACTTACAAACTTAATTGAATGAATTCTTCCAGGGAGAAAGTCACAAGAGTAGCCAGTTGTCTGTGCTACAGAGTTCATGAGCTTGTTTTTTTTGGGAGGACCTTTGGTTAATCCCAGTGTTCTGCAGGGTTTGGAGGGATCTACATGGAAACCTCTGTGTGCCTGAGCCAATCTTTTAGCCAGAAAAACTCACAGTAACCAAAGGAGTGTTCCTACAAAGCTGACTCAGATGTCCTTCTACTCTGTTAGGAGAATTGAATGTGCCCTGTATCAGATAGGATGCAGAGAAACACACAATACTCCATAATTTTCATGCCAGCAGGGATATGTTTGTAGCCATGTGGCTCTTGGGTATAGTGTTAGGAAGAATGTGAAGGTTAGAGCTGCCTACGCCTAGTGAGCAAAATGATTTAAAGATGGTTCTGAATGCTTGAAGTTAATCTTATTAAGTGTGTTGTACCAGGCAGGCCTTTCCCAGCTCTGTAGATGCTGCTGGATGAAAAATTGTGTGTGCTTTTGGGTGTGGAGCTAATTTGCATTGTGGCACTTGTCAGATGTGCAGTGTTAGTCCTGTTTCACCTGGACAAGTGTTTGTGACAGGACAATAAAGGAGCCCAAGAAGATAATAGGAGCTCTGCTGGATGAGAGCAATGGCTGGAAATGGACACCTGGGAAGGAGGGAGAGCGACAGGGGAAGTGTGCAACCATGCAGATCAAAGGATTCTTCCAACCTGCAAGTTTTGTCTCAAGTGGTCTTGCTGAACTAGGAATGGATCTCTGTAAGAATGACCTTGAGGGATTTTTCTTCCACAAATGTATCTAATTGCTGTTTTATGAACCCATGAGGACTTCTAGCTTCCATAGCATTATGCAGCAAGAAGTTCCCTAGTGTACCACTACATACAAGCAGAAGTAGGGCACTGAACAGAGTGAGCCCAACCAGAGACAAGCAGAAGGTAACAGGATGGGACAAGGGAGTGAAAACACCAGCAGGAACTGGGATTGATGGTACTGGCCCAGCCTTTAGCACAAGCATTTCAGAAGAGGGTGGAGGGAATAGCGTTGTGCTTGAAAGGTAAGATTTATGGTGGCCAGATGAAGAGGGTAGAAAAGCAAGTTCAGGAGTCAAGTGACAGTGTGGAAGAGAAATCTGAGAAGAGCTTTTACTCTGTGCAGAATATCTGGGAATATTGGAAGTTTGAGAAGCACAAAAGATGCAGTGATGCAGGAGAGAAGTAAAGAAACAGAGGAGAAGGCACTGTAGGTCCGGCTGAGGTGCCTGTCTCCTCAGCAACCTAGCTGTAGCAGTAGCCCAGACCAGATGTTGGGGAGGAACATGAAAATAATGAATATGTGTTTCCCTATTGTCTGCTTCCAGGGACATCCCAAGTCATAGAACTTCGGGTTCTTCACATTCAATAATCTTTGACATATCATTTCATTCATTTTTCTGATAATTTTCTGGGTCTTACTTGCTCTGAATCTCTCCTGAATCTTTTCAGTTACTCTGGGACTTTCAGCTAGCCCATGGGTGGCTCAGCTACCTTCATGCTAGCACATATTTTGGGGCTGAAGCGATGGTGAGAGCCATGGTCCCTGAAGTCCTTTCAAACTGAGCTTGATGGAGATGGGAGGGAGGGATGGAGGGTGAAGGAGGTGGGAGACTTCTGTGTCCAGTAATTATTACAAAAGCACCACTGAGCTGGGGCTGCTTTTCCCATGCCATCTGCAGGATGCTGCCAAATTTGTGACTCGCTGAAGAGTGCCTGCATAGTGTTTGTGAAATCAAATGTGACAGTAAAATCTGCTTCTGAGGACAGTACAAGTGGCAGCATGGGAAGAAATAAAACCTCTTTCTCAGCTTTGATTCCAGTGCAGGATGGCACTTAGGAGTAGGATGCTGAGGGGCTTTGGAAGTATCAATCCATTTCTGATCAAGAGCTCCAGAGCATGGGTAACATCTTCCTTGCCATGGAGCTCCCAGGGCAAGGATGCCACTAGCAGCCCTCTCTTTGGCATTTGTGCAGATCAACGCTGCTCTGTATTGCTGGAAGGAAGATGCTGCACCTGGTCAGCAAATGCTCAGACCTGCTTTCAGTGAGCCCTTCCAGTGTGAATCAAGCAGTGATTTCAAGGGGGAGCTGGAGGAGAGTGGCTTTGTAGAGGAAAGCAGAATCTCTGCTGTGCTGTGCACAGTAAAGCACAACTGCTCAAACCCCAGTGCTACTCAAAGCATCTGCTGTGAGCAGCCATGGGTGGCTTCATGCTCTGCTGCTTTTGCTTTGGCCCTGCCTGCCAAAGCTCCATATAGGGAAATTTATTTTATATTGGAAGGAGAAGAGCAATGCTGAGGAGTTCACTGGGTGATTAGAGTGTTGACGTAGGGTCAGTGTGACTCAGTGCCAGATGTGCCAGATCCTCTCCGGCATCTGCAGAGCCTGCTGCAGTGTCTCATTGCTGTGGATGCTATTTGGTGTCATAATCTGAGTTTCCTTGAAGGTTGTGGTCACTGTGGTTCTTTTTGACTGCTGTCTCATTATTTCACATCTCTAGTATGATATTGTATTAGTCAATAGTCAATCCACTTCCAGATTGCTGAGTTTTTTCTGTTTTAGATTTTCATCTCCCACTAGATGCAGCAATTTCTGAGACAATTCATCCCTCAAAATAAGTGTATCCCCAAAAGTCATTTTACCTTTGTGTTCAGTGGGGTCAGGGAGCCTCTGTCCCCTTCCTGTGTAAGCAAATACACGATCTGCCTCCTCAGCTGTCCCAGGAGGTTGTCAGATGCCTGCAGGTGGCATGCAGGGTTGATGTCTTTGTCTTTGTCTCTTGTTCAATCTGTCTTGTTCTATACCCTTTTTCTTTTCTTGAGTGTTTTTCTCCTGTTCTCATGACTGTGTGTCATTGTGTCAAGTCAAGAACCAGGTGCTGGAAAGAACTCATAAAAGGCAAAAACTATTAAGAAAAGCTTTCTTTCCTTCTCTTTTTAACTGATTGAAGGCTCTGGCCACAGTATTGCCATTTGCTGCAATTTGTGACACCCATGTCCTTTTTCTCTATAGATGGCAGAGAAATTTTATTTTACAAATGAAGAATGACATGCTGGGCTCCTCCCAGCCCATTTCACCCTGGGGCAGGGAAGAGAAGTCCCAGTGATGCTTTCACCACGGTGAGCTGTGATACAAGCATGATTCATCAGCAGCATTACTGTATGTGAGCATGACATGTTCACACTCCCTTGCATACGTATGCAACACCAGAAACCTTTTAATTGAAACTCTCTATGTGCACATGGGGCAGAATCCAACCAATGCATCTAACCTATACTTCAGGTGGAAAAGTATGCATTAGAACAGGAGGATAGTTTCATCAGCTTCTCCCTGAGCTGCTTGGCCATTGGGGACTGCTCAGAGAAACTTCCTTGCTACCCCAGGTTTTGCTGATGTACATCCACAGAGCTGTCCTCATGCCTGAAGTAACTGTCAGCCACCTAATGGAATTTGAATTCATAGTCTGGAGGCATTGCCTGAGGCTCCCTTTCCCCATAAGTGTCCAAACACTCCTAGCATTGTGTCCAGTGCAAAAATACAGTTTGCAGGGATATTCTGAGTAATAGTTTAGCAGAAAATAGAAGAGAGGGGATCTAAGTTCACCCCAGCATTTGGGGAAGGGGAGGGAGTAGTACCAGTACCAGATATGTGCTCCATCCATAAGAGCATGGACAATAGCCCTGCTCTGCTCCTCACCTGAAACTGGGCCACCTGTCAGCTAAGGAATGCAAACCTCAGCCTGTGTGGTTTCACAACACAGAGGATCCTACAGACTCAAACACCAGTGAGGCAAACTGCTTTTCTGTTCTCTGATTATAGCTGTGTTTGCATCTATTGATTTTCTATTGCCTTTGATGAGTGCTGCTCTCCAGAGTCTATGGGAAACCCTGGCAATTTCAAGAGCAAACAAATAAATTAGTAAAAATAGATTGCAGACTAAGCCATTAATAGTTCTCATTCATCTTTAGGATTGGGCAAAGCCAAATGTATCATATAAGCTGTGATGGTGGCTGCTGTGACACACCAGCAGTGCCAGCACTAGGAGCTCAGGCTCACCCAGTCACAGTGAGGGGTGTTGCATGATCAATATAAAAGTGCAAGCAAAATGATTAAAAAACCCAAAGATTAAATGCAAAATGTGCTTGTGAGAGATATCAGTGTCTCCTAGTACTCGACAGACGTGTGTGGCAGCTGGCTGCATTTTTATCTTGGCATAACAGAGGGCACTGTAGGTTCCAACAGTTATTTTCCCACGTGAGTGTTTTGGGGACATCCTGAAATCCAGAGCAGTGGGTGCTTGTGGGAATCCCAACAACCAAATCAGAGCAAGGAACGTGATGTGTTGGGTGAGATGCTTCTGTGCATCTGGAGATGTTCCTTATGTTCCTTAGCATTGCATGCCTGAGGAACTCTGGCAGAGATGATGTGAGTAGGTCTCAGTTAGCAGTAATTTAATTGTTGTTCCTGAGATAGATGATTCTTAGCTCCCAATTCATAAAGTGTTTAGCTAACACAAATGTTTCTAGCTGGAGGTTTTTTCCCTCTGTTCACAGCTGTGAACTGACTATGTGATTTGTGCAGGCAAGTTAAAGTAGTTCCAGGGGAAGTTAAAGCCAACGATTCTGCTGAAGAAACATTTTCATAAAATTTTAGATAATGATCAAAAGCGAGTGTGCAGAAAAAATTAAATTTAAGAATGTGAAGGGTAATTGAGAGTTATGACTCCAGTAAATGTCTTGAACACTGAATTCTCACAGCTGTTTAACATGATGTAGCCAAAACTGTGCAGAGTCAGAAGAGCCCTCAAAGGCAGTGGGTCTTAAACAGTGGGAGCAGACAAGTGATAATGCTAAATATAGATGTAGTTAGGAGATATGCATGCTTGTTGAGGAAGGTCAGAAAACCCAGTGATCAATCTGTGGGGGAAAGTAGAATCAGAATGAGTCATTTAAATAGTGAATGCTGGTAAATTCACTGCACTTTTTGGTATTGCGGTACTGCTTTGAATTGGTTAAAATGTGTGAAGTTGGGGTTTGACTATATGTACTCTAATAAAGAACCTTTTAGATCAGACAAAATCTGTTTTTCATGTAGGTAGTTACTGGCCACATATTTTGCCTTGATATTTTGAGTAACAGGTAGTTGGAGGCTCCCCAGGCTTCCTATGTGTCTCATTTGAAGAATGTTCTTTCAAGAACTCAAATCTGAAGGGAGGGTATTGTGCCTCTTGGCTTAATGTAGGACTGCCCTTGTTGAGATGAAATCAGTCACCTGACTGCTTTTCTGAGCTTTTCCAAAGCTTTCCTCAACTTTCAGTTCATGTTCTTGAGGCATGGCCCTGGAGAAAGAGTGGCATCATTCCTGGAGGAGACAACTGCCATCCAGATACCAGGCCATGTGCATGGCTCCCTTTGTTGTCAGTGGGAGAAGAGTTCTCCTCCTGTGGAAAGTCCTGTTTCCTTGGCAAGGTCAGGTGAGGACAGCTGAGCATCTTTTTGTCTTTGAATCTAGAAGACTCTGGAGCTAAGCAAAGTGAGATGCATCAGTCTCGGGTGTGTAAATATACAATCCAGTACCACATAGAAAACAATGTCATCCCTACTGTTGTACTTCTGTTCAGTATTTCCTCTGGTACAGCCAAGAGGAGCTGTCCTGAGCTGCAGGAGTACATCAGCTGCTGCTCTGACCATTGAGCCTTCTCAGTGTGTCCAGGAATACAGCCTGCCAGAGTCTTTAATCAGATTTTATTGGTGACTGAGATGGCTTTGGTAAGCTGAACTCCCCCTACTACATTTGCCACTGCAATAGTTTACTTGCTATTTATGAAATTTATCATCCTCTTTTCTTCCTCTGTTCTTGTGGTTTTTTTTGTGTTTCAGTTTGGATTTTTGTTTGTTTAGTTTTGGGTGGGGTTTTTTTGTTGTTGTTTGTGGTTTTTTGTTTGTGCGTGGGTTTTCAATGGTTTAGGGTGGGTTTTTTTGTTTGTTTGTTTTTTGGGGCTTTGTTTTGGTTTTTTGTTGGTTTGGGTATTTGATGGGGTTTTTTTCCAAAAATTGTAAGATAGAGGTAGGCTGAGAGCTGCTCACTTTTTCAAAAGAGAGAGAAAGAGAAAAATATGAAATCCATACATCCATATCAGATGGTTCAGTACTTTTGCAAGGTTTATCAGATTTATTTAACAGCTCCTGTTTAAATATCCACTGACAGTATTAATGAGCATTAATAATAGTCCCAGTGTTTGCATCCTGTACCATTTGATCTGATACTTTGGTGTCATTGACAGACTGGAGAAGAACAGTCACAAACAGCCAGAGTAGTTCAGGTTGGAAGTCTCCTTGAGTTCTCTGGTCCAAGCCCTAACTCAAATCATGACTTCAAAGCAGTCACTACCTAAGATGATATTTTATATTGGCCATTTCCCCTCAATCTTATAAATGTGCACTTTATTTGTAGTGCACTGATTTCTGTGGTCTGGTTCTGTCTCCAGGCACTGAGGTTACTTCTGGCTATGCCAGGAAGTTAAAGGAAGTTAAATCTCCTCCAGCTAGGAGATTTGTTGTAGATCCTTTTGTTTGTAGATCTTACTGTTTGTAGATGTTGCTTTACATCTCCTTCTCTTTATTAAACTAATTAGATTGAGCCTCTTTCCTCTCTGGCAGTAAATCATGTCAGCTGGGGAGGTTCTGGGAAGTTCCAGAGCCATCTCTGGTACAGCTCTGAATACCTCAGTGAATGTCCCACAGCCTGTCTGCACCCTGTGGCAGTGCCAGAGCAATGCCACATCCTGCAGCAGCCACCAGCCTGTGCAGGTCTGCCTCCATCGTGCTCTGGCTGGCTGGGGAGGAGGCTGCTCTCACTTCCCAGCCGGTGGCTGGTGCTGGGTTAACCATTAACTCCCACTCCTTGGCCTGGTAGGGACAGGCTTTTGTTTTCCTCGCTGTGGCCTTTCCCGTGCTGCTCCAGGACGCTTCTTCTGGGGTTCTGCTGGGGTCTGAACAGCCTTTCCTGCCTGCAGGCAGCTGCAGTGGCCTCGACGGTGTGTGGACAGCATGAGGGAAGGTGGTCCAGGAGCAGGACGTGGCCATGGTGGTAAGGGAGGGGACAGGCATGTGGCCAAGGCTGGGTGCACTGCTGCGCTCAGGACGCCAGGGTTCCTCTCCTGGTACTGTTTGTGTTGCTCCCTTCAGGGGCTGGAAGAGCCTGAGCCCAACCATGTCGGATGGTGATTCCCCCACAAATCCCCCAGTGGTCCTTCAGGAGATGGGTCCCACAGGGTGCCCAGTGTGCAGCCCAGAGGGTCCCCGTGGTGGGTGCAGCCTGGGCACCCCTGCCTGCCTGGAAATGGATCACCTCCAGCCCAAGGGTGTGTGCCAGGGTGCTGCTGCCTCCCTCACTGGCACTGGCTCCTCCCCAAATCCTGCTCATGACTTCTTGACGCTCTGCAATAGGAAACTCCTGCGTGTTTCCTCTGCGGAGAAGTCCACAAACATTCTGGAGGTCAAATCCTGTTCCAAGGCAGACTGCCTGAGCAAGGGTGCAGATCAAAGAGCTGCAGTCATCCTACCTCCACTCAGGTTTGCAGCAGCCCATGCGTGCTTTGGGCCGTGCCTCAGGCCCAGGACAGGACAGTGCTAATGCTGAGTGCCAGAGTGGGACTTCAGATCCCCCCAGTGGCCATTCTGGTCTGCCCAGAGGCCCCTTCCTGCTCCTCCCTCAAAGCACAGAGGGGTTCTTTAAAAAACACCCTGCCAGCTCTGAGCTGAGCTGGGGAGAGTTCACATTGAGTATGTCAGTGTGCTGATGTGTTCTAATCGCTGCTCATGCTCAGCAGCAGCAAGGAGAGGCATAAGCAACTGCTCATCTCCTGGGTGGGTGAGTGGGTGGCAGCCGAGGGCAACAACACCTTTGGAAATGGGAGGAAGAAACTTAAAACTCTGCTGGTAGAGTGTCCTTGGGATGTGACTACAGCCCAGGTGAAGATTTCTGCTGAGCAGCCTGAAATGTGCAGAAATACTGGCAGTGTCAAATGGCAGCAGCTCCCAGTCCCTTCCATCTGCCAGCTAGCATGGGGGACTTGCCCCATCCTCAGAGGTTACCATGTGGCTGGAGTTTGCCTTTTTCTAATTCTGTTTGTAATTCCTGAATCTTCATCACTGAGGTTTCTTCAGGAGACAGGTGCAGTGCTGGAAAGAGCACTGGAAGAGGTGTCTGCTGCATGGGCATGTCTGTGTACAGGGACCTGAGTCCTGCACAGGTGTGACCCTCTACAGCCTGGGATCTCACACGTGAGAGCTGCACTGGGTGTGGAGCACTGGGTGAGGCTCCACGGGTGGTGCACAAACCACCTGTGCAGACCAGCAGAGGAGGACACTTCCTGCCCTTAGCTATGGGGAACAGGCTGCTTTTGGAAACCCTGTATAACCACAGTAAATGGACTGTGGCTCTTCTCTGCAATTTCATTTCACCTAATTTAGTACTCAGAAATGTGTTCAATTAAAAAGTTGTTTATATAAACATTGACAGCCTAACTTAAACAGTGAGTATATTTATATTCTGAGCTCTTATATTGATTTTGAGCATTTTTTCTTTCAGGGTGAGATTGCCTCCACTCAAAGGATCAATAACATACTGGAAATACACAAGGTGTATGCCATTCACCCAGACTAAGAAAAGCTTTTTTCTAAAAGGAATAAAATAATCATGGCAGAATGTACAGGTTACAAGGAAACCTCAAATCGGCACCTACGTTTCAAATTGCAGAGCCTTAGTCGCCGCCTTGATGAACTGGAGGAAGCAACTAAAAATCTGCAGAAAGCAGAGGATGAACTGCTTGACCTCCAGGACAAAGTTATCCAGGCAGAAGGCAGCAACTCCAGCATGCTGGCTGACATTGAAGCCCTGAGGAAAAGAGTGCTGAAGATTGAAGGCAAGGATGAAGAAATTAGGAAGGCTGAAGAGCTTTGCAGATTAATGAAAGAAAAGCTTGAAGAGGAGGAGAGCCTCACTCGAGATCTGAAGTCAGAAATTGAACTCCTTCAGAGGAGAATGGCAGAGCTGGAGAAGCTGGAGGAGGCCTTCAGCAGGAGCAAGAATGACTGTACACAGCTGTGTCTTAGCCTCAATGAAGAAAAGAACTTGACCAAAAAGATATCTACAGAATTAGAAATACTTAGAGTAAAAGTGAAAGAACTGGAATCATCTGAGGACAGGCTGGACAAAACTGAGCAGACCTTAACAGCTGAGCTAGAAAAGCTGAAATCCTTAGCCCTGAGCTTTATCACGGAAAGAAAACATTTTAATGAAAGAGAAAAGCAAAATGAAAAAATAATCCAGGAGCTAACACAAAAACTAGAACAAAACAATAAACTAAATAGGGCAGATCAAACTAGAAATGCATCCAACTTGCTAGAAAGGTCATCCAACAATCTCCTGGACAGAAATGATATGAGAATTGAAGATGACTTGACTTCTGCACTGCCTTCTAAAGAGACCAGGAGGAAGGGAAGTGTGGATTACCTGAAACACGTAGAAAATGAAACCAGGAATAAATCAGAAAACCAAAAGAATAAAAACCAGGAAGACAACAAAGTGAAAGATCTCACCCAAGAAATTGAGAAACTTAAAATTCAGATCAAACATTTTGAATCTTTAGAAGAAGAACTTAAAAAAGTGAGAGCCAAAAATAATGATCTGCAAGACAGTTACTTGAGTGAGCAGAATAAAAACAAACTCTTAATAGGTCAGCTAGAAGAAATAAAAATGCAAATAAAGAAACAGAAAGATCTGGAGAATGGAGAAGTTGAAAATGAAGACACAAGCTTTTCTAGCAGGGGAAAGCATGACCGACCTAAATACAGAGGTGTCATGACAGATTTGACAGCTGCTAAGCACAAGCCAAGGGAGCTCTCACCACAGCAGCGCCGGGAGAGAGCACGGAACAGAGACTTCTCTCTCAGTAATGACAGCTACAGCCATAGCGGTAAGCGGGTGCCCAGTCCAAGCCTAATGAACAGAAAAGCAGGGAAAGCTTCTGGTGCCTCTGCCCTTTCAGACACTGCTGTCACAGATACAAGAAGACTGGAAGAGAAATCTTTAGTTTCCACTATTTCTTCTGGTCAGAAGGAAGGCTGCATCATGCAGAATGAGGGGAAAAGATCCAAAGAGCAGCCATCTGTCCTCAGCCGATATCCTCCTGCTGCACAGGAGCAGAAGTCTTGGAAAGCACCTTCCAAACCTGTTGGGGATACAGGCCTGAGATCCAAGGTTGAAAAGCCATCTCAGGTGCTTCGTGGGAACTGCCAAAATGGTGCTGACACACGGGATGAAAAGTCAAGCAAAGGGGAATCAACAGGTTCTTTGTCTGAGAAGCTGAAAACAAGTCAGGCTGAAGTCAGTGAGTGCTTGGGGGATACGCAGCTCCCAAGGGGTAACCACACCTCTGCCAATGGCACAGCCTCGGCATACAGGTACCACGTGTCCTCCAGCGTGTCAGTCTCAGACTCTGCTGGCTCTAAAGTGGAAGCAGCGAGCACTTTTGCAGCATCACACAGACAGCCCTCAGAGGGGAGGGCTAAAAGGGCAGTAATCTCCCAGGAAAAAGAAGCTGCAGACACATCACTCGAAAGTGTGAAGCTTTCGACGCTAACAAAGCGTTCCCATCACTCCAGGAGTCAGGAAGACATTCTGCAGATTCTCACAGGTCTTGATAAAGAAGGCACCGAGCAGCCTTCGAGCTCAGCAACAGATTATGTAAATATGGGTCTAAAAACTGACTCCAAAACCATCCAGAGTAACCAGGAAAAACTTAATTCAGATGAAGAATCAGGGAGAGGCAAAAAATCAACCAGTCAGTCAGATTTTGAGACAAGAAAGAAAGTCAGTTCCAAGCAGTTCTCCAATTCTAGGGGAGTTTTTAGAGCATCACTTTTTGAAAATGACAAAAAAACTGTGAATGATGAAGACTCTACCAAGTGCATAAAACCATCAGATGCCAGCACTGGAGGATTGAAATCCAGAAGATCCTTCAGCCCTAGAGAAGCTCTGAGATCAAAAGCCATCATTAAACCTGCAATTGTTGAGAAGGATATGAAGGCAATCATGGGAGGGACTGTTTCAGAGGCAGAGTCAGAAAAACAGAAGTCTACTTTTAAAATGGTAACAAATAAAATGACAAGCAGCATCACAATCTTTCCATCTGAGCCAACAGCTCCAAGGACCACTGCAGATACAGCAGCAAAGGAAAGGCATGTTACCACCAGCAACATCAGAGTTGCTTCAAATGAGCCTTCACCATCAATAACAAACAATGTCCCTTCACCCTTTGAGGTCTCGATTAATAGAAGTGCTCTGAAGTCACCTGAGACAGACAGAAGTGGAGAGGCAGCACCGAGAAGTAAAGCTGAAACAGTGGTCTCGAGAAGCAGCATTATGCTAAAGACTTCTGAACTCACAGAGAGGAACAGTGAGACACCTTTGGAGACAATCAGCTGGAAGAGCCATGGCTCGTCAGATGCAGGTTCATCCGAAACAAAGCACGTCACTGTCAGAAGTTCCTGGAGAACAAGACAAGGCCTACATTCCCTGGAGGACTCTCAAACCAAAGTGGAGAAAAGTGCAACTTTCAGTGCCACAAACTTGTGTAGATCCTCAGTGGACCTTTTAGAAGGGGAAGGGAATAGTTCAAAAACAGATTTCCTGGAGCAGACTTCATCGAGGACAAGTTCCACAGCTAATTCTTGGAGTGCCCCTGAACTGGGGTCCCGAAGGACCAAAAGTAACTTAAGTGCATCAGAACTGCTGGCACGCAGGAGCTATGCAAGTGACCCTACAGCAGCTGCTGCTTGGCAGCGCACCACGCTACCTGTAAGTATCCTCTCTTCAGCACTCTTCCAGCTGATGAGGTTTTCCAAGTTGCCTGTTTGTTGTAGGCTGCATGATTTGAAATTCTTGCAGCTTATTTCCTAAGTGCTGCCTCTACCAGCTCCTGCTATCTTCCTTCAGTGAATTCACAATTCACAGCGCCCACAACTTTCTCATGTGTGAATTACCGGATTTAGCCTTACTGAAATGAGATCCATCTGCTTGGGTCTTGTAATGCCATATGAATAACTACATAGTAGCATCAGAGAAGACATAGTCACAGCTTAAGTAGGATGTGGTATGCTTTTCAGAGTCACTTTATGTGGCATTTTAAATTTGGAGTAGCAATGAAAAAATGATGGAAATGAGCAGATTTGAGTGGGGTTGTGCCTGAGGCAGAGTTGTAGCTCTAATGGCAGCTGTAGAGATGGATAGAACTCTTTTTGGTAAGAGCTTCATGGTTTCCTCACATGAAGCCAGACTCTGGTCTGGAAATGCTTCCTGGGCATCCCCTAAACAGATGGATGGTGGTTGGTAACACAAGGCTGCTCTCTTCTTGCTCTGTGTCAATATTGCAGCTGAAAAGAAGCAAGAGCCACAAGGACAGCTGTGCTCTTTTCCTGTTCCTTTGACTGGTACCAGTGAGGGGAGTCCCTCGAAGCAGTGACACATGCAGACAGCTGGTCTGCTGAGATGTGCTTGCCACTGGAGCTGCAGGCTCTGGCAGACTGAAAGTGAATTCACTGGCAGCATGTGCCCTTCTGGCCATTAAACCCCACACTGGTTCGTGCTGGAGCTCCTGCCCCTGCTATCCATTTAGCACTTTTCTGAGCAGCTCCTGGTACTGCCAGTCTGCAGGAGGAAGCAAGCTGGATAACCTGACAGGGCTGGTGGCAGAGGGGATAGGTTCATAACGGAATGACTTTGGCGTTAAGATGGACTGGTGGAGATAGGCAAGGAGTTTTACATTTTCAAATCTTCTCTTCCACTTCTCTGGCTATGAGAAGCACAGAAGAATTTGCACTTTGCTTTGCAGAGAGTCTTTTGCCTGGTGCTAGAAAGCACAGGGTGGCCTTCCAGCTACATTTGGAAACTGAGAATACATTGTCTTCCTGGTCAGGGTGGGTCGCAGGCAATCTGTTCTGCTTATTCATGAATCCATGCAGAGCTGATATGATTGAAGTTGTTCTTCTGCAGAACAGCAGTTTGTGTGCTTGGGAAGTGAGATCCATTCCTAGGGTGTCCTTTATCCCAGGAGTTTCAATTCACTGTGCCCACAGCCTCGACTCTCACAACTGAAGCAATCTCTGCTTACAGCTGAGATCATGCGTAGTTGCTTGCAGAGCCTAAACAGTGGGCACTCAAGGATTTCTTTTCAGTTTTCCTCCTGGCAGCCCACCCAGAGCTGAGTGTAGCTCTGCAGTGTGTTCTGCAGGTGCTCTCCAGGTTGCTGTCAGATAAATTTGCCAGCTGTGCAGTGTACTTCACAGCAGCTGAGGTGTACCTGACAGAGCAACCTGATCTCTGCCTGGTCAACCCAAGTGTATTCAGGATTAGCTGGCTTCCAGCCTTGCCTGTGTCAGGAGAGCAACCCCATGGTTAGTTCACACAGAGCTGAGCTTGGGATCTCTCTCTGTGTTGGACTTTGCAATAAAATCACCCTTGGCACCACACAGTCACAAACCTGACTTCTTGGTCATAGATTGTGTATTTAAGTTTGTAAATGGCAAGTATGAAATTAACCTGAAAGACTGCAGATGCTCAATTGTACTAAATATAGCAAATTGTATGCAACTTAAATTGTTGCATATGCCCTTGGGAAAAAAACCCTTTGGGGGGGTATCTTCAGGCTCGTAATATGCCTCATATATCACAGCAGCTTGTTTCTGCTGGGATTTGTGTTTCAGTTAAAGATGTAGCTATTTTCTCTGGCAAAAGGCTGGGCACTGAGCTGTCCTACAAAGGTATCACTGTCACCTCTTTCCAGCTCCACTATCCACAGTCTGACATTGCCTTGAGAATCTTATGTGGGAAACATGAGTTCTGTGCTGTTTTTGCCAAAATCTTATCTTCCTCTCTTCCATTGCAACCTTCCCTTTGTGTATTGCTGATTTGGGCAAATGTCTCTAATGAAGCTACAGGAGGTATTGACTCTTTGCAACGCTGCTTTGGGAGCCCCAGGGAGCAGGAGCTGCTGATGGATGAGTGGGTGTTGCAGCCTGGGGACCAGCTCCCTCTGCTGCTGGCAGCCAGCCTTCTCCAGCTCCCTAAAGACCTGAGGCAGTGCAAGACCTCAAGCAGTCACTGAGTTAGGGTTCATGTTTCACAGAGTGAAGTCTGTATTCCTGTGGTGTGATGTTTGATGAAAATTAGTGCAAATGTGCTGGAGGCAGGGAGCAGATGAGCAGCAGCAATGTCAGATGAATGCATGGTTTTCTTATGCCTCTGGCATTAATGACTGGAGCTGGGCTGTCTGCTGCATACATTTGGCAAAATTCTAAAGGTAGGCTTGTCTTCAAGGGAAGCCATCATTGCTTCTGTGATGGTAGAAGTGCGTCTGCTGGAAAAGTCTCCCAGGCAGCATCCAGGGATGTGCTGCCTTTTGCCCTTTCTCTCCCCTGCTTTGGGGACTAATGTACAGGGCACATGCAGTGGTTGACCCTGGGTGGATGCCTGGATGCCAGGCTCTCACCACAGCCCCTCTCTATCACTCCCTTCCATAACTGGACAGGAGAGAGAAAATAGAATGAATCTTTCTTTGGACTTCAGTAATTTTGTCAAGGGGATCTGTCCTGTTTTGTGACCATGCACCCATAACTTGGGTTAAAATTATTGGATGGTTCTTGAGAAAAGGTCTTTATGAAATAGCACATAAATGTGGCCATGGCAGAGCTGGCCTGGTGGTTTAAGTCCCTCCTTGCTAGAAGGACTCAAGCCCACACCTTACACTGCAAACCTGGCACTAGGACCCCAGAGCTGTTCTAGATCCTTCACAGACCTTGGGTTCCAACCCTTTTTGTTTTCCTTTGCGCAGGATGAAAGCAAGGATTTTGTGTCCAGTTCCAGAAGGAAGCAGTATGGCTCTTCTGAGTACCTCCTCCAGGCTGACACTCTGGGGAAAAGGACAGCCACCAAGGTGGAACTGCAGGACCCTGAATCCAACTCCCCTGCACCACCAGAGCTCCAAGGAGAGGAGCAGGTATGTGAGGGAAGGTAGTTACAAGGCAAGAAGCCAATACCTGAACTGACCTCCCAGTAACCTAACTTAGGGAAGTTGTCCAAAAAGCCTCCACTCTTGCAGGAGAAATCAAGTCTGAAGTTAGCACTTGCCAGGGGTGGAGTGGCTGCTGTATTTTCTCTTATAAACTTGTTTTGGCAAGCTTTATGGCTAAGACTGTTCTCAAAGAATTAAGTGGCACTGCACCTAGTCATCCTCTGGTACATGAATCAATCAGGGATGGCAACAGACATTTGGAGAGACAAAAGCAGAGTCCCTGCTTCGGCTGGCAGCTTTACTACCGGAGTGTTTCTCTGCTGCTACACCCCTGCTGCTCTGCCACCTAAAGGACTGTGATCCTGGTGGGATTTGGGATGGTTGCCAAGGGCAATAGCAATCTTGTCTGCAGAGCAGAAATGCTGCAGGGGCAGCAGGGTTGTGGGCAGTCCGTGATCTTGCGGGTTTGTCTCTTCCAGGGCGCTGCCCGGGCGTGCCGGACATCTCGGAGATGAGCTGCATTCCCTTCTTCTCAGTGACCACGGTGAAGCAAGAGGCAGGATAGTACCAAGCTCACAGGCATCACACCTGTTTGTAACCTCTCCAGAGGCTTCAACTAGCCTGAAACCAGTTTTGCAATGCGATTTGAAAGGTACAGGAGCTTTACCAGTGAATTCTTTTTCTTCATTGCTGAAGAGGCAGCTGCAGAGACTTTGCTCAGGGGACTCCCACTTCTCATCTCTGTACCTGCAATCTTAATCTTCCCTGTAGGATGATAGGTCTGTCTCCATATGGAAACTCTGACTACCTAGCCTCTCTGAACAATGGTACTCCTTGCACAAGAGAGAACTTTGTATTCACTTGTATTCACACAAGATCCCAGCAGTGTCCCTGTGATTACATCCACCGGCCCATGACAGCTGTCCACCACAATTGAAAGCTTTCAGTTCATATGGAGAGTCTGCATTCTCCTGATGCACCCTTGCTGCCTGGGGTAGTGGTCACCTCAGTATCTGTGTTTCCAGCACCCTTAGTCTCTAGGCCAGAGGAGACTGTTCCCCACCGGTTACTTTACAAATTGAGAGGGAAGGAGAGCAGAAAATGTTGTTTAGAAGGAGTTGGTTCCTTATCACTGTCAGTCTCTGCAACAAGCTTTGCATGATCTACTCATCACCAGCTGAGATCCTGCACCAAGGAGTCATCCACTGAGCCAGACCAACACAGCAGTGACACCTCCTCCTGCCTGGGACCAGGGTACCATTTATCTGGAGCTTTATGTGCTACACTCTGCAGGCAACAGCTCTGTGGCTTGTGCAAGGCAGTTGAGCCCTATGAGAAAAAGAAACAAGTGCTTTTCCTCACAGACAAGCAGAATGTCCTTGTTCCTTCCCAAAACAGGGTGGAGACAACTGGATTGGACCCTAAGCTGATGGATGATAGCTTTGGTCTGTGCCTCACCCCCTATCTGCCATGCCTGGGACCCAGGCATGGTCAGAGGCTGCTTCACACACAGAGCTGTGTGTCCCCAGTGCCCGCAGGCCACCGAGTGCAGCTGGTGTCACTTGGGGCAGACACGTTCCCACCGCTCCGGGAGGTGCTCAGGTCATCGGCAGCCTCTGAGCAAGGTGACTGCACCTGGCTCTCACGGCAGGCCTTGGACAGTCCTTCCTTTCCATCCCATGCCCAGCTGCTGGGCTGGCCCCTACACCAACACCACTGACACCCCCAGGGCTGCCTGTCCCTCTCTGCAGCAGGACAAGGAGAATGCTCCAGACAGAAAAGGTCCTTGATCTGTTTCAGAGGTGCTGTGGGAAGAGCTGCACCCCAACAGCTTCCATGTCTGAGTTGCACCCCACACTTGTGCCCATGGCCCACCTCTGGAGGAGCAGGAACCAGAGCCATCTGATTGCCTGTACTGCACCTCCCTGGCCTGGGAAATGTACACCTCAATTCTGAGAAGAAAATTAATCAAAAAAAAATAGAGCTGGTTGCAAAATATCTATGAAAACATTTATATAAAAGGGATGTGTTTTAGTGACATGATTATTTTTTTTATAAAGATTGAAGGAAGGGAAAAAATTATTTTTGAAAAAAAAAGTTTCTTTTTGGAATTTTAAAGATGTTTTCCCAAGTGTATATTTTTAACCCTTCATTTTATTCTTTTACATGTGATGACATATGTGTCAACTTGCATAACAAGACAAAAAGATGCTTTTAAATTAGTTCTGAGTGGCAGCTCTAGTAATCTTTAAATTATATTAAAATAAATTGTATCAACTGCTCTCTCTTACCATTGACATGATAGTGCTAGTAGAAATGAGATAATGGGAAAAAATTTAAACTCAAACTCCAAACTAAAAATGGAAGAAAGTGAAATTCTGAAGCTAAATTCAGACTTCTTACTCCCTCCCCCTGCCCCATGTTTATCAGGAAGGATTGGAAATCCTTTTGGATTGTGCAGTCTGAGAGCAGTGGGTATCACAGTCCTGTGCAGTGGCTGAATCCTTCCTGAGCACCCTGCTCTGCTCAGCACTGTGTGTGCCAGGTTCACCACCCAGAACCAGCTGGATTGCCTGAGCAGCCCCAGCTTCCCTTGCCTCTGCCCTGCTCCCTTCCCAGTGCCCAGCTCTGCTCTGCTGCTGACTCTGCCCCTTCTTCTCACGTGCCCCTCCAAACTAAACCTGCTGCCTCAGCTGCCCAAATGCCTCATACTGTACCTGCCTGCTTACCCTGGGAGCAGCTGGGCGGCATCTGGGCATGTCCCTGCCTCTTCAGATGTCACAGGGACTCCTTGTCTGCACATCCCCAAACCTGCTGCTGAGCAGCTCTCCAGCTGTACCAGCGGCAGTGGCCGTGGGAGAGCCACTGCTGCTCTGCCTCCAGAAAGCCAGCACGGTGTGGGGCTCCCGTGCCCTAGGTCAGGACCTGCAGCTTGTACCAACGGCTGGACAGCACAGACCTACTGAGGAGGACAAGGATCGCTTTGGGCAGTGGCTGAATGCCTTCCCTCACCGTCCCAGCCCCATCCTGCGGCAGGACACGGGCCCGCGCACCACAGGACGTCCCTACACACCCACCGGCTTTCTCCTTCTCACCTTGTTGGCATGGATGTGGCTTAGCACGGTGCTCCCAAAGAGCCTTCCAAGGGAAGTGGTTTCAGTTGTGGCGAGGAAATCTCTGCTTCCCTGTGAGTCCACATGTGGGGTGAACGCAGGCTTCCCTGTGCCTACCCACAAAACTGCTTCCCTATCAGCTTTTCAACCCCACTGCTCACCCCAAGAACACAGCCCCGTGTCTGAAGTGCAAGGGAAGAACCACCAGCAGCAATAGCTGTTGGGTTTTCTCCTTCTGTCAGCCAGGACCAGGCATTGCCCAAGCAACGGGAGGGCTTGACCCTGCTGCTCAGCTGGCTCAGCCCCAGCTACTGCCCCAGCAACACAGCGCTGCTGGCACTGTCTTCAGGTGCTTCTCACAGATGATGTCTCTCCTTTCTCCAGCTGCCTCCATTATTTGTTCAATATTTTACAGCAGATACCTTGAACTCCTGCTCTAGACTCGGTCTCACTGCTTGTAAATACTGGACACAGATGTCACTTGGTAACTGCACACTGGTTGTTTTTACCACAGCTGAGATTAAATCCGAGGAAGAAAACCCTACCTAGTATGGAAAGGGGCCATGCCCTCTAGTCAATGAGTGCAATAGGAGCTGATTGTATTATTAATCTTATAGCAATGACTTCAGGAAACACGATGTGTTTACTCGAATTGCACACTTTTTTTGAACAGCTGTAAAATAGAGTATATGTGTAAATATTGCCCTCACTGAAGAAGTATTTGTAATTATAGCATATAAATATAACCGGCTTTTCAGTAGGCTTGATGGTGCACAAGGCTATGCATCGAGCCCTCGGGTAATTCCAAAGTTGTAAATGTATTTGCTGTACAGAGGAAGTGTGTCAGTGCTTGCTGCTCCCAAGGAACCTCAGCTGCTGGGCCCTTTTGGAGAGCCAGTGCTTTCCCCTGAAGGGCTGGCTCCAGTGTGAGGGCCCAGCAGCTCACTGCTTCATGGAATGGCTTCCTTCACGTCTGGAAACACCTGTGCAGCCCCCAGCGCTGCCTGTCCAGCTCCTCGAGGCTCTGGGGCGACAGCTTGGCCACTGGTGCTGTGCACTGCAGCCCCCGTGGACAGGACCCCAGCAAGGGAAAAGGGCAGGAAGCACGGGGCAGAGCCATGTGCCTTGGTGCTTCAAGAGACACTTGACACAAGCAATTTCCGAGCTACAGATGAAGCAATAGTCACATTGGTGTCATCTCTAACGTAGTAGACCTCATCTCTGCCACCCCTGCACACGGCCGAAGCAATCAGGGCACGGCTCCAGGCCAGCCCCCGCCGGCTGAGCTGTGAACAGAACACGAAGCCCTTGGTAGCAGATGCCTCCCACGGTCAGAACCCAGGGCCCAAAGGATCCTCCTGGGCTGTCCCACGTGCAGTGCCGGCTCCTGCTTTGGGGAAGCAGCACTCCAGGCTGCATGGAATGTATTTTTAAGAGAATAAATCTATTTTTTTGTATTTGTGAACATATATTTGGGTGGGGCAGCTTAGTTAGAAGACAAATAATGCAAGAAATCTTTTCATAATCACAGGTTCATCCAAGTTAAGCAGATTTTCCAGGGTTGCAGTATTGCCTTTTCCCCTAACATAAACTTTGTGTCCAATAGAGCTATGAGCAGTGTTCCACCCTTAGAACTTGCCCTGTCTCAGCATGCTGAGTAGAGGAAAGCCAGTGCTTTCCTCCCCAGGCTGCCCATGCAGTGGATACAGATGGTGCTCACCTCCTTCCAGCGACACAGTGCTCTTAGTCTGCATGCCAAATGTAAACACACACGTACCTGCATGTGTCTCCTGACTCAAACACTGTCAGTGCTACAGTATATAACCAATAAACACTCTTCTCTTTTTACATGGTGTGGTGTGGTGTTTACAGCAGTGCCCATTGCCTGGGGGTGCTGCTGCCCCGGGAGAGGCACTGAGGCAGCAGAGCGCGTGTGTTGTGTGTCTGTCTGTCTCTGTGTCTGTCTGTGTGTGCACCCTGCGGGGTGGCTCGGTGCTGGAGCCGAGCACCTTGCACTTCTTTTTGTGCCTTGGTTGAGGCAGATCTCACACGCCCATTCCAGGGTGCATTTGAGGCAGGGATGGTGCAAAGGCAGCACAGCAGGTTGAACACAGCCATTCTCCACTGAGGCTCCCTGAGCTGGACATGGCATTGCTGAGAATGGCCTGTGCTAGAGCAGTGGACGTTTGCCACGAGCCTGGAGTCACAGGTGGACACAGAGCATCACCAGCTCCGCTGCAGGTTAAGGCACAGGGTCACAGCCAGCCTGTTTCTGTACCAGGAGTCAGCCCTGTGCCAGAGCTTTCCAGGCAGATAGAGCCACAGCAAAGGCATTGTACCGACGTCCCTACATCAGACAGCAGCCCCAGAGCAGGGATTTCCAGGCTGGGGATGTCCTATTGTTCCTCTCATCCACCAGCACTGCCTGTTCTCCTGCTCCCTGTTAAGGTTAGAGGACAAGCACTGGCATTCCAGTTACAGGCCCTGGGATGATCGCTTCTGTCTCCTCTGGGATGTTTTATTGGGACACACCAGGAGGCATTCAGTGCTTTCATGTACTGCAGCAGGCGGTCAGCAGTACAGCACCATGCACTACACACAGAGTTCACCTCAGGACACTGGAAGGAGTATTTAATAAAACAGTATGCTCAGCATACTCAGTGGTACCAGGTTACTCTACAGCAGAATGCAGATGGTGCAGCAGCCAATGGACCATTTTGGAGAGGTGTGATTTGCTACTGGTAGGCAAACAGTTGCCCCAAATTCTTGAATGCCAGACAGGAATAGAATTGGTCAAAAATATTACTCTTCAAAACAAAGCCATAAAAAAACACAAAGAAATTTACATACATTCTACACTAAGCTAGTATTCATAGCAACCAGCTTCTAGAGGCCCTTGTGCAATTACCAAATTGTAAATACACACATAGGTAGAAAAAACCCCCGAACACCCTAAAAATCCCTCCAGCTATTTTGACTTCCAAGAAGTATCTGCAGAGGCACAGTCCCTTAGCAGCTTTGCAGTAAAGGATTCTGTTTACACTGGCCCTTCAAACAGCTTAAGATTTTGTAAAAGGCTGCCAAGCCAAAGGTCTGGCAAGCTTTTGCAAGGCCGTTCTCAGACGAGGCTTGTACAGCGACTCAGGGTCCTCTCAGCAGACACCGCTACAAACTACTCGAGTTCCTCCAGCGCGGGGTCCACACCGGCAGCACCGCGGGCTTCGCGCTCCTCTTCTGCTCCTCCAGCTTCCCTCACATGCTGGCAGCCTGCTGGGGGGGCACGCCGGGCGTGGGCTGCCGGGGCAGGGTGTACATGGCCCCCAGGAACTGGTCGGCGATGCGGCCGGCCTCGCGCAGCCCGCTCAGCAGCGCGCCGTGCACCGTGGCCGGGTAGTTGCGGATGGTGTGCTCCCCCGCGAAGAACAGGCGAGGGATGGGCTGCGGGGCAAACAACACACCGGGGTTTGCTCGTGTTTGATCAGATTCTGCAGCAAATGGCACTGTAGGAGCGTTAAAGGTCCTCTCATCACAGCACAACCTCCTTTGAAGTGAAGGGGGTGCATGTAGGATAGGCCTTATTGATGTCCGAATTTAAATTATTTTAAATTATGTACAAATCACCAAGAAATTAAAGCTCTATTCCATATTAGTTATGTACAAATCACCAAGAAATTAAAGCTCTATTCTATATTGGTTATTTTAAGTTATGTACAAATCACCAAGAAATTAAAGCTCTATTCTATATTGGTTATTTTAAGTTATGTACAAATCACCAAGAAATTAAAGCTCTATTCCATATTAGTTATGTACAAATTACCAAGAATTTAAAGCTCTATTCCATATTAGTTATTTTAAGTTATGTACAAATTAGCAAGAATATAAAGCTCTATTCCATATTAGTTATGTACAAATTAGCAAGAATTTAAAGCTCTATTCCATATTGGTTATTTTAAGTTATGTACAAATTACCAAGAATTTAAAGCTCTATTCTCTATTAGTTATTTTAAGTTATGTACAAATTACCAAGAAATTAAAGCTCTATTCCATATTAGTTATGTACAAATTACCAAGAATTTAAAGCTCTATTCTCTATTAGTTATTTTAAGTTATGTACAAATTACCAAGAAATTAAAGCTCTATTCCATATTAGTTATTTTATGTACAAATCACCAAGAAATTAAAGCTCTATTCCATATTAGTTATTTTAAGTTACGTACAAATCACCAAGAAATTAAAGCTCTATTCCATATTAGTTATTTTATGTACAAATCACCAAGAAATTAAAGCTCTATTCCATATTAGTTATTTAAAGTTATGTACAAATCACCAAGAAATTAAAGCTCTATTTCGTATTAGTTATTTTATGTACAAATCACCAAGAAATTAAAGCTCTATTCCATATTAGTTATGTACAAATTATCAAGAAATTAAAGCTCTATTCCGTATTAGTTATTTAAATTTATGTACAAATTACCAAGAATTTAAAGCTCTATTCCATATTAGTTAAAGTTATGTACAAATTACCAAGAAAATAAGGCTCTATTCCAAGTTATGTACAAATTACCAAGAAAATAAAGCTCTCTTCCATAAGCAATGTTTGCAGAGACAGAGAAGCAGAGGAGGGTCATGTCCCAGCTGTTACTGCAACTCTACAGTCAAATGTGTTTAGGAAGAATACTTTCTAATCCTGGAACACCAACTCTAGCAGAGTAAGCAAACAAAAACTTCAACAACTCACTTAAATCAGCAGTTTCTCTTTACACTGAGACCTTAAACAACTACCCACAGAATCACAGAAAGTGGGAGAAAAATAAATGTTCATGTATTACATTCTGGAGGGAATCATTTTGTTCATAGCTGTGTGTATTAATGACTTGTATCATTACAACGAGAACTCAAATAAAGCCAAAGCCACACGGCCTTTCCTGGCAGTGCTTTCAAACTTAATTCTCTCAACATGATCTGGAGATGACCCCTGCCTTCATTGTGTTGGCCCCCAATTTGGAAGAGACCTTTTGATACCTGTTCTTCTCACTCTGGCCTTCACCCTCTTTCAAATCACTACAACTCACCTAAATATGGTGATGGACAATAAAAACATGGAGTACCAAACACAGATATAATATGAAATACTCTGTTCAGACATAACCAAACTGGCTTTCTGAATAAAAATGCCCTTTTTTTTAGCAAACAAATGACACCAAAACCTGTGATGACAGAATTAATGAATGAAAAAAAAATTCATTTACAAGTTTTAGTAATTCATCATAAGATTCAAGTTATCTAAACTTGTGTTTAGATATGTATGCAAATTTCTCAGAAAAATAACTTTGTTCTGAGCTTTTAGTAAAAATAATTTCTCACCTGTGGAGCACCTGGAATGGCTGGTCCTGGAGTAATTGGCTGAGCCATCAGATCATAGTCGTTTCCAGAGGATCCAGCAGCCACATAGGAGTATGGCACCTGGAATGGCTGGTCCTGGAGTAATTGGCTGAGCCATCAGATCATAGTCGTTTCCAGAGGATCCAGCAGCCACATAGGAGTATGATCCCCGGGCCCAGGGGTCAGCGCGCCAGCGGGACACCACAGTCTCTTTAGGCTGAGACAAGACAGGAGCTTCAGTTGTTGAGAAAGTGCAAATTCTACAGTTTGTGACAAATACAGACAATGCAAACTGCAACAGTGTAAGGGACAAAGTCCTTGGGCTGACATTAGTGGCGGAACTCCACGTTCATGTTCTATGACAACACGTACTAAGGTGAATCTTTGATGGCAATTCCTTAAGTCTTTCCAAAATATTACTGTGTTCCTTTTCCCACTCTCCACGTGCTGGCAATGCACTCTTCCCTCTCCTTCAGCCCGGGCCGTACTGACCTGGGGCACAGCGCTGCTGCCAAAGATGCCTTTGAGGATGGCGAGGCACCGACCAACAATGACATCATCACTGATATTCTCCATGATCCCTGCTGCTTCTCCTGCTACCAAGGCCAACAGAATCGGTGCTGTGGAGGGGTAGGAGAGAAAAAAGAACAACTGAATTATTGAATTTCGATCAGACAGGTTGGACTTGGATAGACATGGATCTGCAGTTAAGGCACAAAGTTAGAGACTAAACAAATCCAACAAAAGTAGTCCTAAATTTTCACCATGTCAATATAACAAAAATAAAATGAATTTTATATGCCCTAGTAGTATTTAGAATTATCAAGAGAACTGATGTTATTAAAAAGTAAATAAAAACATCAGGAATGATGTTTCAATGTTTCATGGTCTGACCACATTAACTGAAATGGTAATTGTTGTTTTTGATTTCAGCCATCTGACTTGTGCTTCAACATGAGGTTTTACTGCATTTCTGTTTCATTTCTACCTGCTCTGCCTGTCTTCATGAAAAGGAAGGCTGAGAATGTAGCATGTGAAGCTAATTTGTACATGACATGATCTTTCCATCTAAACCAAAACCATGACCCTACTTGTTAACTACATAATAGAGCCATCTTAAAGCCACAAAAGCCACTTGAACAGCCTTGCTATCCAAGGCTCCTTACTTGTATTTCTCCAGTAAAATCTTGCCAAACATTTTAATAATTCAATAGTCTAGAAAGGCATTTCCCTTGCACAGCAATTTTTTTCAGTGAACAGAGAACCCTGCCCTGCTTATGACAGAATGGAAGGAAACCCACTGGTCATCTGCTAAAGAAGTAACTCAATAATGCTCCTTATACACACCTTTGCTTTGGTCTGGTCAATGGCTGGAACAAAACCAGTACACCTACTGCACAGATCTCCTGACAATCTACTGTGGCAGCACCAGCTACAGATAAACCATAACTACTGAAGACAAAGTCCTGCTGTGGTAGTAATGCAATTTAACAGGCACTGCCTGGAACTGTCTGCAATCAGCGCTGCTCCCTGCTTCCATTTGTCTTCCTAAAAATACTATCTCCTTATCACACCCAACAGCATTTATAAAGCGTTTTTTTCTAGATCTGACACTGGCAAAAGCAGACATGCACCACAGCTACCTTTGTACAGGTTCCAAAAGAGGAAAAGCTCTCCTCTGCTTGCAGTAGTGCTCCCAACATGGCCAAACAAATTGACACTTGGATCCCAGAAGACACGATCAAAACACAACACAACCTAGAAAGAAACAGTACCAACAGTAAGGAAGAGTGCAGGGAAGAAAAATAAAAATAAAGACAATTACACTCATTGATGTTTATCACTGGACAGGTCGTGAAAGGGAAATGTGGTGAATATAGAGTGCATATACATAATACATAGAGGCATATGCCTGCACCTGCCCTCCCACATGTTAGAGTGCTCTCAATTTTCTGGTTAACAAGTTCCATCAGATCTACTTCTGCAAGTTCCCCAGACAGTTTTCATCACCAAACCCTAGCAAAACAGCTGTGGCAAAGGCATTCTTCCTCTCCCCCACCAGCCACATTCCACCCACACTTCAGATTCTCTCTCTGACAGCCTCTGGCCTGCTGCAGCTCCCCCAGTGACAAGGTACCTTGTTCAGGTTGCCAAAGCCCATCCTCTGCACTGCAGAAGTTTTCCACTCAGGAAGAGGCGGCACAAACTGAACTGCTGGGGGCTGCTGTTTCAGCACTCCCAGGGGCAGAGTGCACAGCACAGCATCACACTTATAAATGAAGGTCTGGCTAGTAGATCGGGTATTTACAGCTATCACTTCACAGCCTGGAAAGGGGAGAAAAAACAGTTTAATAGGCCATGAGGCAAGAGCATTGGATTAAAAACTAAAGAAATTACCATAACCATATCAGAAAGTAATTTGTTTATGGAGACAGCTTCACAGTAACAGTACTTAACTTGTAGGCAAGTTGTTACTGGCCATTTAACTCTACTCCAGGAAACACAATTAAGGTAGCATCTGAAAATGGCCCTAATGGGATAAGCCTAAAGGTTCATCCAGGTCAGTAAATATTATTTAAATACATCCATAAATAAACAACAAGTAGAGAGTGTTCTCTCATTACATTGCTCTCCCAGCTGACAGTTTCCCAAGCCCAATGTTTTGAAGAACAACAAAAAGATACATTCCTTCCATTACATTCATTTATGCTTCTAATACCAGGTCCTGTGGCACCAAGCCTTAAACAGTCCCAGACCTCTTACTCCAAATGCTTCAATCAATGAAGTAAATAAGTAAGAGAATAAATGTGAACAATCAGTAAATACAACTGAAAAAGGTTGTGTCAAATGAGTCACAGAAATAACCAAAACACCGTTCAAGACTAATAAATCTCTAGCAACTGCTTACACCATCCCAGTAATCCCATGGCTGTTTATCAAACCCCAAACATGTCATGGAAGGGGTTTTACACTATCAGTCCTCACAACTGCTTCCAGGAGCACTGAAATCTACTTTCCATGCCCACACTCCCTCAAAGCAGTTTCCTGGAGGTCTCGTGTACCTGATGCAGTGTAGCGAACCTGTCGAACTGCCGTGTTTAATTTAATATCCAACCCTTCTGCTAAGGCTACTGGCACACAGGAATAGCCATTCCTCACAGTCAAGTGACTGCCTGTGAATTCAAAGTCATCATCCTAAAATGAAGAGGCATAAAAAGCTTGCATTCATAATGAAGTCCTCTAAGTCAATAGAAAATAATCAACAACTCTCCACAATGGCAAAAAATATCTCAAAATCTTTTTTAAAGACTCAAACAAATGTGGAATTATTTCTGATTATTCATCAAGTAATAAATATGGAAGCTTTCAGCACAGAGTACTGTTAGAGATTGTTTTGGCACTAACAAAAAGCTGTCTGGAATTTCATCATCAAATATTAATAACAGTACCTGCCCAAAAGCAGACACACCTTAACAGTTAGAAACTCTTAATATTGACACACTTTCGTGAGAATGAAATAAACACAGTTTAAGTTTTTAGTGAACTGCTGAGTTCTGGCTACCTACCTGGTCCCAGTGCTTCAGTGAAAGTGTAGAAAGGGGTGTAGCATTAGCAAATTCTAGGTTTGCAAAATGCCAGTCAAGTATTTGCCTGTCTCTTGATGACAAATAAACATCGCTAGAAAAAACAATTGTAACACAAAGACATTCAGTTTGTTAGAACAGGATATTGTAAATGCATTGCTTCTGAAAAATTCTGAGTCTCTCCTTAGTCCAGAAATAAAAACATTAAAAAACACAGATTCTCTTTCAAACATCCGGACCTCTCTCGTGAAAGCTGAGTATCAAAACCCAGCAAATTCAGGTTTTTAAAGCAGAATTGATGTAAAATACTCAAAAGGAAGCTAAAAACTTCAGAAATAAAAAAGTTACACAAATAATGGCTTAAGTAGCATGCATAAAGGCAACAACACAAAACATAGTAAAATTGCACAGAATAATAATATTCTACCAATAATTAGGATTGCATGCTATCATTACTGATAGGTATTTAAAACCTCACATGCATTTTGGGATCAGGCACTGATTACTGCCAGGATTTCACAGAATCACCCTAGCTCAGGACCACCTTTTCTGTTTGAATCATCTCTAAAAATGAGGCAAGTGAGTTCTAAAGCTGAGGGAACTCAAACCCCATGTTTGTAGCTTTATAACCTCTCGAGTTCCCGTAATACCATACCATCTTTGAAACTCAGGGAAAAGGCAGTAAAAGAACTGCTTTCCTAAGAATTTATCCTTTTAGTTTGTCTCTTTACCTTGGTGGATTGGCTTCAAGTTCTTGTAATTTCTCTTCCAGCTTTCCTTGTGTTTCTGCCAATTCATCATACTCCTATTAAGATTAAAAACTAACATTAAAACCAGTTTACATGTAAAAGGGCTGGAAGATATCATGCAGCATCAGACCGGACCTAGTCTCAAGAGAAATCACTAGAAAATCACTTCATGGAACTAGGGGAACCTGAATCAAGTTTGTTCATTTTTTCAACATTTAATCTTTGTTATTTTTTCAACATTTAATCCAGCATATTTTGCTCTTCTGCTCTTTGTATACACAGAGCTCTGTGCCACACTGCAGAAAAGATTAGTGTGGTGATATTTCAGGAATTTAAACACTCAGATCTGAAGAACATGAGGGTCCATTACACTCCTGATATTTTAGGGGTTTCTATGGTTCTGAGAGCTTCATATTCCACAAGCTATTTCTTCTATTCTCCTCTCTCTTAAAAGTTTATAGGTGATATTGAACATGGAGATTTCCAAAGCAGAATCAATCATACTTAAAAATCAAAGGCATGATCTAATTCAAGCTTTTACAGTTTCCTTTTTAAGGCACATCTCTACATCAAGATGCTCCCAGAGAGGGGAAGTAACTCTGCTTGTCAAGACAGAGCTCTGTACATGATAATTTTAGATAGAAAGAAGTCTTTTAGTCAAAAAACCACCTTTATTTAACTTAGAGAAAAGGTATCTCTCTTCAAATGTAGATTTTATTTCCAGACTATTGTGAAATCCAGACCAATTCGGAGAAAAATTATTCTTCAAAACATTACATGCTGTCTGACACGAGCCAGCAGACTTAGCTAAAACTGAGCTTCAGTATTCCCCAGCTAAAGGTACTCAAAGCAGACCTACCAGTGTTAGAACCCAGAGTTACTGTCAATCACATTCTCTTGAAAACACTGGATCATAGCCAGAGATGTGGAAACATTTACATTGGCTACTTTTATCTTCTGAAAAATGTGGCTAACTGGTAATTTTTGGCTGCTGAAGTCCTGAGAAAACAGTCTGACACACTGTATGTATGTGATCCTTTACCTTGCAAAGTGCAGTCAGGTCTCTGTGCTTGCTTTTCACAAGGAACTCTGCTGTGATATCCCGAGGTGGCTTCACTTCCGATGCCTCCTTATACTGCTGATGAAGTTCTTTAATCTTCTCTTTTAAATTCACCATCTTTTAAGACAGAGCAGAGGAAGGAAGGAAGGAAGGAAGGAAGGAAGGAAGGAAGGAAGGAAGGAAGGAAGGAAGGAAGGAAGGAAGGAAGGAAGGAAGGAAGGAAGGAAGGAAGGAAGGAAGGAAGGAAGGAAGGAAGGAAGGAAGGAAGGAAGGAAGGAAGGAAGGAAGGAAGGAAGGAAGGAAGGAAGGAAGGAAGGAAGGAAGGAAGGAAGGAAGGAAGGAAGGAAGGAAGGAAGGAAGGAAGGAAGGAAGGAAGGAAGGAAGGAAGGAAGGAAGGAAGGAAGGAAGGAAGGAAGGAAGGAAGGAAGGAAGGAAGGAAGGAAGGAAGGAAGGAAGGAAGGAAGGAAGGAAGGAAGGAAGGAAGGAAGGAAGGAAGGAAGGAAGGAAGGAAGGAAGGAAGGAAGGAAGGAAGGAAGGAAGGAAGGAAGGAAGGAAGGAAGGAAGGAAGGAAGGAAGGAAGGAAGGAAGGAAGGAAGGAAGGAAGGAAGGAAGGAAGGAAGGAAGGAAGGAAGGAAGGAAGGAAGGAAGGAAGGAAGGAAGGAAGGAAGGAAGGCAGGAAGGCAGGAAGCCAGGAAGCCAGGAAGCCAGGAAGCCAGGAAGCCAGGAAGCCAGGAAGCCAGGAAGCCAGGAAGCCAGGAAGCCAGGAAGCCAGGAAGCCAGGAAGCCAGGAAGCCAGGAAGCCAGGAAGCCAGGAAGCCAGGAAGCCAGGAAGCCAGGAAGCCAGGAAGCCAGGAAGCCAGGAAGCCAGGAAGCCAGGAAGCCAGGAAGCCAGGAAGCCAGGAAGGAAGGAAGCCAGGAAGGAAGGAAGCCAGGAAGGAAGGAAGCCAGGAAGGAAGGAAGGAAGGAAGCCAGGAAGGAAGGAAGCCAGGAAGGAAGGAAGCCAGGAAGGAAGGAAGCCAGGAAGGAAGGAAGCCAGGAAGGAAGGAAGCCAGGAAGGAAGGAAGCCAGGAAGGAAGGAAGCCAGGAAGGAAGGAAGCCAGGAAGGAAGGAAGCCAGGAAGGAAGGAAGCCAGGAAGGAAGGAAGCCAGGAAGGAAGGAAGCCAGGAAGGAAGGAAGCCAGGAAGGAAGGAAGCCAGGAAGGAAGCCAGGAAGGAAGCCAGGAAGGAAGCCAGGAAGGAAGGAAGCCAGGAAGGAAGGAAGCCAGGAAGGAAGGAAGCCAGGAAGGAAGGAAGCCAGGAAGGAAGCCAGGAAGGAAGCCAGGAAGGAAGCCAGGAAGGAAGCCAGGAAGGAAGCCAGGAAGCCAGGAAGGAAGCCAGGAAGGAAGCCAGGAAGGAAGCCAGGAAGGAAGGAAGGAAGGAAGGAAGCCAGGAAGGAAGGAAGGAAGCCAGGAAGGAAGGAAGCCAGGAAGGAAGGAAGCCAGGAAGGAAGGAAGCCAGGAAGGAAGGAAGCCAGGAAGGAAGGAAGCAAGGAAGGAAGCAAGGAAGCAAGGAAAGAAGGAAGCAAGGAAAGAAGGAAGCAAGGAAAGAAGGAAGCAAGGAAAGAAGGAAGCAAGGAAAGAAGGAAGCCGGGAAAGAAGGAAGCCGGGAAAGAAGGAAGCCGGGAAAGAAGGAAGCCGGGAAAGAAGGAAGCCGGGAAAGAAGGAAGCCGGGAAAGAAGGAAGCCGGGAAAGAAGGAAGCCGGGAAAGAAGGAAGCCGGGAAAGAAGGAAGCAAGGAAAGAAGGAAGCAAGGAAGGAAAGAAGGAGAAAAATGTCAAAAGGCAGGTTTCAACAAGTTCCTGTGTAAACTGGATATTCACCTCTAACTGTGCCATTATACAAAAGAGGTTTCCTGGTTTTGGCAGGTAACACACATGCAATTCTACCTCCAAGAATCCACAGTAAATACCATCAACCCTAAACAACCAGGCTGACCAACATAATTGATTTCTTACTATGTTGCAAGTAATTTGAGAGCAGTTCACAAGCGTTTTTAGTTTGAGAAACACAGAAAAGTAAAAACATCATTTACCATGAGCAAAAATAATGGAAGCTGTCCTAAACCACTGTTTCTGTACTACAAATCAGATGTGTACTGAAGACAGTAAACATTTTAAAATAAGCCCCAAAAGCCTCAGCCAGTATCAGCATCTCTAAAGGAAGCCAAGAAACATCACTGTTTATTGTGCCTGTCCTCTTCCTTTCTTTTCCCATATTATGTCTTATGGTTTTCTGCCTAATCAATTTCTCCTTCTGAAGCAGTCAACACCTCTGTCCTAACAGGGCTTCTATGTAGGTCTTAAGCAAAGAGATACTTTAAGAACAGCATTAATAGCAACTTTCTCATATATTTTTATTTGGACATTTTTGTATGTTTTGCCACTTTCTGAGGAACAAAATGCTTATCATCTTGTTCTAAATGTCATCATCTGACCTTGTTAAGAAGATCTTTCAATTCCTCCTGTGTTTTCACAATTTTTTTCCAGTGCTCAATCTGCTCATCCTTCACATGCTTCTCCTGCAATCTGGAAAAGGTGAGAAGCAATTGTCAGCTCAACATAAAATCCTTGTGTTAATGAGAAAACTTATTATCACTATCTAATTAGCGGACCGCAATAAAACCACATGTCATGGGGTATATATGTAAATACTTGTGTGGCAGTTGGAAAATTAATGCAAGTTTCTGTAAATAAGGGATACATGACTAGCTAAAATGTGAGTGTGAATTACCTTCTGCTGTTAAAGGCCATTACTTTAAAGTGGTGTTAGTGCACTGTATGGACACCAATCACACTGAGCCACTCCAGCAATCATTTTCAGGAACCTTTCAAGAAGAGAGGTTTGCTCCTTTAACCATCTGTGACATCAAGCAGCTGTATTAAGAGGGCAATGCTTACATCTAGGAGCACCACAATTGTTTGAGGTAACCTTTGGAAATTCATCCCCAAAATAGGAAAGTCTAGCAAAAAGAGAGAAGTCACTCACTGTATGACAACCTCCAGAGCCTGACCTAGGGAGACAGGCTTATTATTGAGAACATTAAAATCCAGTTGATGACTGAGATAGGATGTGGCTTCCAGCAGACGATTAAATTCTTGCTCCACCATTTCATCTTTCTCTTTGGGAACCTAGGAGACAAAAGAACAAGCATTGTTCTTCCCTTCATAAGTGATACAGCTGCTGAGAATAGCCCTTGGAAAAAAAAAAAAACCAAGTAATACTCTCAGCTCTCTCAAATGGTCAGACACCAAGGCCTGTACAACACAATGTCACACCTTGGCAGGATGGGCACCAGAAGAGCTGTCAAACCACAATGACAACAGACTTCTCTTGCAAGAGAAAACCAAAGTGCCTTATGGGCTCATAAGATTTCCTTACTGGAAAGGAAGGTGTGCTCATCAAAGCTACAGAAGCTTGCCAAAAGACTCTGATGGCAGGATGGCTCTACACAGTCACAGGGCTTTAGAAGGCTTGGCATAGCTCAGTGAAGTAGACAGAGAGTAATTTATCTTCTGGAATGGTCACTGTGAGTAAGAACTACCAATCCAGCAGGGCACATATGGAATGGTGGTATTTAACTGTACTGATGATACTCAGTTAAATAGTGAGTGCTGCCATTGTGAAAATACCTGTTACATGATGAGAGCTCAAGTGCTGGAAAGAGCAAACCTCACATCTGTTAAACCACTCACTGGTTAAACAAAGGTGAGAGAACTTGGCTTCCACAAAACCTCTGAAAGGTAAAAACTCATGTGGAAAAAGCAGGTTTTAGAAGAATATGTGCAGGTATGCTACAATATTACTAAAATGCCTAAAAAGGGACACACTCCTTCCTTCTTCCCTCTCTCTGGAAGCCATCTCATGCTAGACCAAACATGCCTGGTAACAAACATACTTGAGATATTACTTCTTTTAAAAGGTTCATGGAAACAGTCTCAGACTTACAGCTTGTCCATTCGCTTCATACAGTGGACATTTTTGCTTGATCTTTGCCAGTTCCATATTTACTTGTTTGCTGACCACAGCCATGGGATTTCCTCCTGGAAAAGATTTTATATAGTTAACAGAGACTCCTGTAAAATTTGTCTGCAATTAAACAAAAACTCCACAGTTAAAGCAATTTCAGAGACTAAAACAGCAGCTCCAGTGTATGCACTCCAGTGACCTAGTGTAACCCTGCCAAAGGGCTGCACTTCCCAGTGATCCCTGCAATGAGGACATGGAAAAAACCTGCCCACCAAATCCCTTCCAGGATCTGAAGGGCTCCTAGAGGGCAGCCAGAGAGGGACTCCTTTGTCAGAAACAGCATTGATATGGCAAGGGGTAATGGGTACAAACTGAATGAGGGGAAATTTAGGCTGCATTATTAGGAAGAAGTACTTTCCTGGGAGGGTAGTGAGCTACTGGAACAGGCTGCTCAAGGAGGTTGTGGATGCCCCAACCCTGGCAGTGTTCAAGGCCAGGCTGAACAAGGCCTTGAACAACCTGGTCTAGTGGAAGGTGTCCCTCTCCACGGCAGGGGCAACTGGGGCTAGATGATCTTTAGGGTCCTTTCCAACCCTTATGATTCCATGATTCTATGGATTAAACATAAAAATATCACAGCCTTTCAACAGGCAAACCAAAATCTGTTTTTCCATGACTGTGCAAGTTCAGTTCTTTGGAACCAGTTTCTCTATCCAATTTAATAAGACTCATCATGAGACAGACACCAAATTTAGGCTGTCTGTAAAAACAGGGGTTTATTATAGGTTTTACAGTATTTTATCATTTCAAAGGAAGAAATTTGGCTTGTATGCCATTATTTTTACAACAATTTTTGAAATCACATGGAGAAAGTACTTTTGGGATTTCAGCTCTGAAGAAGGGCTTTCTCTTTAGAATGACTCTCCATTTCCCCTCCTCCCTTGTTTTCCCATGTAAACTGAAAGAATACAATCTGTCTCTAGGGTCTCTCCCATCATATAGCCTTGCTATTTATGAAAACTACTAACTGTCAAAAAGGCTGAATGAGAACACACGCTTTTAAAGAGGTAAAAATACCCAATTATTTTGGCCATGAAAGAAAATAGCATTAAGGTTTCACATTTACAGCATCTTGTCCCCTGGTTTTCCTCCCCTGTCTTTTTGATTTTGAAAAACTCACCAAGTCCTGTCACCACCATTGCCCCTAGATCAGCAACGTAATTCCCCTTGCGAAAGGTAGCAACTCTTCCTCCTACTCGGTCCTTTGAAAAGCACAAGATATTAAACCTCCTGTTAGATTCAGTAAGACATCTCACTGAAATATCATCAGTGAAACATCTACAAAATATGGTGCTAGTATTCTCTTAACTGAGGGCTCAATAAACAGAATGTACACTTCTCCAAAAACCTCTGCAAATGAACACTATCACAATTAATTTGCCTAAGTTAAGGAATAAAATGCTTAAGTAGTATTTTAAAAAGGAGAAGAAAAGAATAAAAGAAAATAATAGAAAAAATAAGCCTGACTTGGGCAGATTTCACTATTTCTACAGTAGGATCTACTGTGATTCCAAAGCCAATCCCTTCACTGTCCATGCACAAATTTAGTTATGTACTAGGTTTCCTCCTCCCCCTAATGCCTAAAGATTTTTAGCTTTTTATATATTTTTCATGTATTTGTAACTTTGTAGACTGTCAATACACAGTTATAACTTCTAGTACTTTTCCTGCCCTCTCTCCCAGTTTAACAAGCTCTTAATAATACACTCCTGAAATTCTGTTCAGTCTTCCCTTTAGTCTAGCATTCTGGACTTGCATTCTGCTTTCCGATGAAAAACCCATTTCTAATAATGAAAGAAGGTTGTTTTAAGCTGTTCCTGGTGTAAGCACACAACACTAGCACCTGACTATCAGATATCCCAGCAAGAACAGATCCACTGAGTTCCTTGTGAGACAGGTTCAGCAGCAGCGACTCATCCTGCCTGGAACACCACACACAGTGACCCACCCCAGGCATGCTGCTGGGACACAGCCCTGTTCTAGCACTGAACACTGGCTAGGTTGTAATAAAGTAAAATAGCACAGAAATCCATACTCTGGCTTCCAGAACTGTGACATCCATCCCAAAACTCTGCAACTGGCGAGCTGCTGCCAACCCAGAGACTCCAGAACCAATAATGATCACCTTCCCTGTCTTCTTGGCTAAAGAAAGAGAAAAATCAGCTACAGCAGTCCTTTATATGTGCAGTGTTAAATTGCAAACAGTCTGGTTAAAGTTGCATTTAAGAGATACCAAGAACAAAAAGCAGCTTTCTTCTCATGAGTAGCTCTGACAGAACAAACTCTTTAACAAAAAGAAAACTGAAATAATTCTGAACGTAATTCTGAGACAGGGACAAGGAAAATACACTAGCAGTACACCTGGAACAAGAAAGAAAACAGGAGAAAAAATGCTTCCAGACAACTGTCTGAAGAAGTAAAAGCAATTCATATTAATTACAGGGGACAAAGTATCATAGTTTGATTTCTTTCTGCCCCAGAAGAATAAAACTTAAAAAGGGCAGAGAAGGTCCCTTGCAAAATTCAAGAATCACATCAGGATGTAACAGATCTAAGTACAATATTGTGTTTCTGACTTTAGGTATTCAAACGAGGAACCAAGATAACTCATTAAAAAGTGACAGTCACTGAATTATCTACAGAAGATTTGCCAATAATTTTTCCTCTCAAAGTGATTTACATAAATGCATGGCTTCTCTGTGCCAAAAAAACACATTAACATCAATAGCCAGATGGCCTTCCAGCCTTTTTTAAAACTTTCTTAGCACTGCAATTCTAAAAAAGAACACTCAAAAAACTGTCCTAAGAAATCACAGAGCGATAAAACAAGACTTCTAGAGAAAACAAGAGAAAACAAGATAAAACTAGAAACAGTGTTCAAGTCTCTTACTTGGAAGGGGTTTCACTCTTTTGTAGATCCCAAAGTTGATCAGCCCATGACGCTCCAGGTAGCTGTGAACCCTGTGAACGAGCACTGTGTCACCTAAAAGAATGTACAAATTTTCCAAATTATTCTCCATGTTCAGCAGCATATACATACTGAGCAATATTCACAGCAACCTGGCCAAGTCCCACTAAACACACCCTGCCCTACTGACCCACCCATCTTCCTGAGGAGGCCTGAGGCTACTTTTCTGAAAAACACCCGTGCTGTACTGCAGCTCTGAATCCTGCCTGAAGAGCTGTACAGGACATTAGGTGCTTCTTTTAACCTAGTGGAGAAGAACACTTTTTCTGAAACTAACTGCAAAATCCCAGAACTGTGACGTGATTTGCCAGTATTATGCCAATACTTACTGCAGCAATGAATTCTCATTGTTATTTTTAAAAGCACAATAACTCACTATTTTGCAATCCTTGACAGTATATTTGCATTCATTTCAGCACTATTTTCTTCTTCAATTTTTTTTTTATGGCTACCCTCCACCTTCTTCCAGTTTATTGGGATCTTGTCTGAGAAGTGTGGAATGGTCTCCATTTGCAAGCAGTAACCCCTCACTCTTTTACTGCCTTCTTGCATCACATCCAGTCTAAGTCTTAAAAAAACCCTCCCAAAAACCATATGATTATTAATGTATTAATAATGATTAAACCACCAAGAAGCTGTAGCAAACCTTAAAAGCTGCATGTGAATTAACCCTACAGTAACAATCCATCTTTTTAGCAGCTTTTATGAATCCTGCTAGGGAAATTTCTTTACCAGACAATGAACTCTACTAAATCTGAACCACGAGTATAATTCAATATCCCAGTCTGTACACGACCACTCTTGGAGCTCCACTAACAAAGGACTGAAGCATCTGAAGCAGCTTTTCCCCAAACAAAAGTGAAAGAAAACAGCAATGATGCATACATTTTGGCAATGAGAAACTTGACTTACTATTATAAGGTGCTTCTAATTGTTGGATAGTTGCTTCAAATGTCAGCTGAATCTTTGGGTTATCCAACCAGAGCTGCAGCTGTATTTAAACAAACAATACAACACATCACATTAAGGAATACAAAAGAGGTGTTCTCCTGGCCCGTGTTTGCTACCAAATACTGTCAGGAGATGAAACCCCCTAATGAATGAGATGAAACCCCCTCAACTTTGGCAGGACTACCCAAGCCACACTGAACTTCACCTTCCAGTGTTCCTTAAGGTGCAATACAGTCTGTTTGAAATTCTCACACCATTTCAAGTAAGTGGAAACACACCAAGGTAGCACAAAGATGTGTGTGGCTGGCAGCGTCAGCCAGCATTGTCTTTTTGGCAGCAGATCTCATGTTTTCATAAAAGCTACAGCAGAACTTATCATGTTCATTTATGTCAGGTTTATTTATCTCTGACATTGAATGACCCAATCCATCTTCACCAATATAAGACACGACCACAGACTACATGTCTGTGCATGTGGCCACACATGCACAAAAAAGCACATTTACACTTCAAAAACTGAGCAGGAAGAATTGTTTGTGATATGTTAGTAGGTCAATTCATACTAGAAAAGAACTGTTTTCCCAACAGAACTCCTACTTTGTAGCACAGAGGCAGGAATAAATAAATAATTTTACTGTTCCATGCCTAGGTCTAGGTCATACACAGCATTTCCACTCCATTTTACATTCCATAATTAGTAATTTATTGGGTATTTCTCTAGAGTTGCATTACTGAGCTTCATAGTTCGTCCCAGATACCAAATTAAAGTGGAAATCCTACAACTATAAAGAATAGGGATGGTTAAGAAATGATTTCCTTATAATTTGGGAGGCTCTTTGAGGCAAATGGCTAATTAAGAGGCTGCACAGTGCAATTTGCAGCTCTGCTGAGCACTGGGTTCATAGCAGCTGTTCCACAGTCTGCCATTCTCGCTGGAAGAGCTCCTCTCACGAGCCTTCCTCAATCAGGATGACTGCTCAGGAACTTCTCCACGTTCCTCTGTAGTGAATAAGGCCCAAAGACCAGCAGTGCTGCTTTTCCTTGCAAATATCTCTTTCCAGTAATTTCTAAGTTTCAGTGGAAGGCTTTTCTGCTTCCAACACATTTGTAAAAGGATTACTCACTGTTCATTTTGTGCAAATTGTTTTCCAAACTTTTTGGCATGCTCTGGCCTGTTTTTACACATCTCATGACTTCCCAAAAGCTTGAGTTAGAGGAAAGCATTACAGGAATAGCAGAAGTCATGCTCTTAGCATGAAGATGTCCACCACACATAAATTTTAAATAACTTCTTAAAGTTATTAAGCACTGGGTGTTACCATGGTCAATGCCCCATGATGTTTCCTGATCATCTTTAGTCTGTGAAAAAACTGAGTGGTGCATAAGGTATTTTGTCTCTTAACGATGGTAACACAGCAATTTTCAAAATATTTCTTGCTTTCCCACTGTAATTTTTCTAACATTACTTCAGTTTTCCAAAATACTCTTTTCAAAATACAGGAGAAAGCCTTGATCCCTGTTTTGGATGTTGTAAATACACAACAGATTCTTTATGCTGCTCAGAGCACTGCTTTGATCAAGAACTGGATAGCACATTTCTTCACAACTTAAGAGCATGACAGGATGCCAGAAATGAAACCCCACTGCCTCAAAACCAAAAATTAAATCAACTAGACATGGCAACCAAAAAGCCTTGGCAAGGTACACACATTTCCTACCCTTTTTTCACCAATACTTTTACAACAAACTTACAGTGCGGTTCCTGATGTACAGAAACACCTTCTGAGTCTGCTGTGGCCCACTGATTATATCAGGGAAGCAGGCAGCTTCTTGAGATGTCATACGGTCATGTGGAAGTCTGCTCTGGAAAGCTGCACCCTCCACACCTACAATAAAAAGATAAGTAGTCTACAGGCACTGCAAAGGAACACTGCCCGTCCCAGCCAGTGCATTCAGCCAGGAGATGATATAGTGGCCAATTTCATGGGTTGCTTTCATTTAGTTCTTTTATTTACTTCTGCAAGACACACAGGTTTCCAAGTCAACAGTTCTTTGAATTACAGGTATCTAGAGATAATGAGAAAGCTACACTACAGGGGGGATAAAGCAAACAAAGCAAACAAAACCCCCCAAAAAAACAAAGCCTGAAAAATAGGTTGGGTGGGGGCACATATCAATACATTATATGTAACACACACACACACACACACACACACACATATATGTATGAACAATAAAACAGAACTATTTTAGATGCTGTCCTTAATTTGTGTGGCTTCCAGTTTCTAACAGAACTGGAAAACCATTTTAGAACCTGTCCAAAGCCAAAGCATCTGTAATATACAAGCACAGTATCTACCATCCCCTCTCACCAGCTTCTCAAAGTTGAATTTGCACTGACCTCCTCCAGCTAGAGGAACCCACCTCAAACTCCCATTTTGCGTATCTGATATATTTACAGGAGGCAGTGCAATGAAATACAATCACACTTATGCATTTCCTGTGCTCCCTACAAATAATAGATTTCCTACTGTTCTTTTTAAATGCTCCACATGTAAAAGACTGATGCTGAACCCATACAGGAGAGCTTTTCTCTATGGAAAGCCTTCATTCACACAGGAACCTGCACTTGTACCAATTCTCACACTGGCAGTGATGTAACTACATTTCTGTACCCTGCTTTCCTCAGTCTCTGTTATATTGTACTACAGAAAAAGTGACAAACTAAGACACAGCTGCATCAAGTGCTACAGCACAAGTGCAGAAAGCAAATCCTGCAGGCACAGTGAGCAAAACAAAGTACTGAGATGTGAAATACAGCAAGACAAATATAAATCTGCCATGTCCTGGAGGTGACTTTGATCAGGACAGAGGACAAGGCATTCAATCTAGAAAGATAGAAGCCAATACATCCCAGGGGCAAAAAACCCCACAAGTAACACAGTATGATTAAGATCACTTCCTGAAACTGGAATTGCTCAAAAGATTACAATAAATAGCAAAGTAAATATAAGCTTGCAATGTGTTACACTAACCAAGACAACTGTTCAAGAGTTTGAAGTTCATGTACAGCAGTACATGTAACTGTACCAGGGACTGGAGTTCCCTGCTTTTAATTCTGGTGCCACCACATACCCCTTTAACTTCCCAAAGGTGCTGAAAAACAATCAAGGAAGGAGATGGTTGTGAAACTAACAAAAAAAACCAAACCAAAACAAAGACCCCCAAAACAAGCCAGCCAAAAACAAGTCCAACCAAACAAATAAAACCCACAACCCCAAAAAAATCCCCACAACCTACAACCAAAAAAAAAAAAAAAAAAAAACCCAAACCAACCAAACAACAAAAACCCAACCAAACAAAAACCAACTGTCCAAAAAAAAACCCCACAACCAGAAATTCATCTACAAGTAAAGATCAAAAGATCTTTGTGATGAGTCAACTGTCTGTAATCATTTACACAAATTTTACAAGAAGAAATTAGTAACAGAAGCTACAGAGCATTGCAAGTAAAATAAAATTAACCATAGGAGAAGTTGACACACCCACAATGTTTCCTGAACTAATATTCAGCTATGGAATGGAAACCCACAGCTCCACTATGACTTCAATTTCTCCAGCAACAACCACTTCCCAGCCCTTCTGCTGTCCTTCCACCTAACACTGGCCCAAGTGTGCCAACATCTGTGTAGGAATGCACATGCTCAACTATGAATTCTGTCAAACTGGATATGGAAATCAAACCAGTTACCAATTCTCTGATACTTTAGTAATGCTAACAATTTTAATTAAGGCTCTAGATGCTCAAGTGCTAGCAAAAAGCTCAGCAGCACAATTTTCACAGAATGGCCAGTAAAGACCTGAAATGCTGAACCTGACTCCCTGACTCTTACAGGTTTGTGCTAAAAGAAGTGTGCTTCTCCAGGTACCTCCTAAAAAGCCATTTGTCATCAAACATCAGCCATCTCTCAGATGTGTGGATTTAAGGCAGTTTGGCAGTGTCCTGAAAAGCTCTGGGATTTATCTCTGCAAACTGAGCAGCCAGGGAACATGGTGCTACTAACAGCTTTGAAAAGAACTCCCAAGGTGGGTTGAGCTGGGGGGGCTTTCAAGGCCAAATACCTATCATGGCAATTCCAAAAGTTTAAAACTAGAGTAAGAGTAGCTCCAGATGTGCACAGGTATTCAGGGAAAAAAAAAAGCTAATAAAACAACCCAGAAGAGTGTATCATACAAGATTTTTGAAAAAGCATAGCTATTAATAGCAAAGATAGCATTTTTATTTGGCTAACCACTGGAAGATCTAAAAACTAAATGTCCTTGAATTTACTTCTGCAACTACACAGCTCAAATCTAAATGGATTTGGATTTCAGGCTGTCTAAATCCCATTTCACACCCTTACTGCTTGTATTTCATGAAAGCTACATATGACAGAGATTACCAGTTCAAAACTACATGTTTCTCCTTGGAAAGGTTCTGCCTAGACTGGATTATCAGCTCCTCTTCACACACATTTGCACAAACATACCTGCCCATTTCCTGACATTCAGCACTAGCAACTAATTGGCTGAAGTTTTGAGTATGTCCTTGCCCACAGAAGAAATCCTGAGGGATGCTGCTCATTGAAAGACTTACTAAAACATCTGCAGATGAACACACTGAATGAAAGGATTTTGGCTGTCGAACTGGACAGTTGTTAGAGCATACTCTCAGCATATAATACAAAATTCAAAATATGCAGCATATCCAATCAGCCAATGCCCACCTAAAAATGAAATAGGCAAGGCATCCTTAAGCCCATGAGCCATAATAGCCAGCAGTTCCATGCAAGTGGTAACATCTATAACAGTATTCAGCTCCCTTACTTACAACAGCAAAGGATGCACTCTTAGATGAGTATCTTGAAGTACTATTTGCTTCAAAAAGAGCAACTTGGAGGTACAGAATAGGTTCTGGAGCCTTTGACTCCTGTTTAAAACCCTAATCCTGAAGTGAGAGCAAAAGCAGCAGAGTTGGAGGAAGATTTAAAGCAGCACTCCAAGTACTTAAGAGTGAAGACACCAATCCTGCGAAGGAAGCAGCGAGTGAGTACTGCCAGCAGCAGTACCAAGGCCAAATGGCAAATGCAATTCCCAGTCCAGTCCAGGGAGCAGCAGACTATGGATGTGCCCAGCAGACAATCTCCTGGGCTAAGTGCTGGCACACAGGCCAAACACAAACCCTTTCAAAAGACAAAAAGTAAGGAGCAAAAAGGTACTCCGTGCTATGCTTCTTCAGCAGATTAGAAAAAAGGGTACACTGCTCTAAAGCTCTTTGTGCCAGTCTAGGTGGTACAAACTGGCTAGGTAAGAAACAGCTTTCTGTATGTTTAGACTCCTCTGAACATGGAGAGGAGTGGAGGGATGAGAGATCGGCCTGAGGCATTTCAGCACAGGTTAGCTAGTGCCCTTTTCCACAGTTGTTATAGACCTCAGCTGACATCTGAATACCCCACACTTTTTAAACAGGTGGCTACACAACTCCTGCACCTCTTGCTAAATTCGGGACAACCACACCCATGCGCACTTGCAAGCATCAATCCCTAACTTGGCGGCTCTTGCTACCCAGTGGCAAGCATCAAACGCCACCCTCACCTGATGCTTGGCCGTCTCCATACCCTCCAGAACTGTCGTCTTGAAGTCCTCCTGCTTGCCCTGTGGAAGGAAAGAGGAGAACTCAGGGACCTTACTCCATAAATTAAACCATACTGGACATAAAGGCCCGGCAGTTGGCGTTTTAGGTATTAAATTTCACCAACTAACTAAACGCATTTTCTGAGAATCCCATCTTCTGGAACCTAGGTTCAGGGCACCAAAAATTTTTGTTCTAAAGTGTTATCCAGGTTACTGGAATGCTTTACATCAGATTTTATGGGAAATAAAGAAGTACACCACATGTAGCATTCCTGGTGGCTAAATACTTATGATCAGGCAGATGGATACCATCAGATTCTATGGATCTCAAACCCTAACAATTTAATAATCTTGCCTTTGGTGCTTCCAAGTCTCCCCACATCCCAAAGAGGTAGTTTAAAGCATTTTGAAAAGCCTCTTATTTTCAGGAGACCCTATTTTTCCCCCATAAACGCTTCCTTTAAGCTTGATGCTAGAACAATTCTTGAAAGGCTCAGACCACTTACTTGGCTTCAGTACCCTTGATACATCATCAGTGTTCTAACACACTAAGATTGTCTTTGAAGCCAAATACACATCATACCATTGATCAGTGATGTGATCAATACCCAGCACTGAAAGACATCAGTCTTTCAACATTCCCAGTGGTGGACACATGAGGAAAGGCTAAGCACACATCTAAAAGATCTGAAGAAGTCTCAGAATTACCTTAGCCTGCATTTAAGTCCTAAACAGGACTGCAACACAAGCAGGAACAGAGCATGTTGAGAAGAGAGATGAGTACAGCTGCAGTGTCAGCAGGAACAAAGCCATCACACACCTCACACACTGCTCACTTCACAGGAGGCACTGACCCTGAGCTCCTGAGCAATATTCTTCCACCACCAGGTGTCTGCCTGAGGTCCCATCACCTGCAGAGCTCAGGAAGCCATGGCACACTCCAGAGATGGCCCAGGGCTGTTCAGCTGGCTCCTGCTGTACCAAGGCTCTCTCAAACCACACACTTAACAGTCATCAAGTGCAAAGCAACGTGCACTGAAACACACTGCAGTGGTCACTGGAATGGAACAGCCGCTTCCTAGAGCACAACTGCTCAGGTGTAATCTCCAAACAGCTAAGAGCAAGGTCTAACCTGAGGCTGAACACACAACTGTTAACACTCTTTAGAGGCTGGGTGGACAATTCTGCCAAAATGAAATTTTAGGAGACACACTAACTGAGAAGAATCTCATCTGAACTACAGATTTAACCCCTAAAGCAAGACACAGACCCCTAAAGCAAGTTAAACAAATGTTTCCATACTGTGCTAAGCTGAATTAAACTAGAATGTCACAACATTAAACATCTACAAATAAAACAAAAGAGGAACTGAAACAAGACAGACATTTTCCCTCAGTACAGCAGAGGAGCCACAGTTAGTACTTGTATAAAATCAGTCTGCCAGCAGGGAAATACAACTCACGGAGAGACTGTGACAAATAATTTTATTTTGACAGGCCTCACAAGCCCCAAGTTATGATTCTGTGAATAAACGTATCTGCAACAGCAAGATGTAATTGTTTACTTGATCTACATTGCAAGTACTTTATTTTGCAGGGAACATTTCAAGACTTGCTTCCATTCTGGGAGAGACTAACACAACTGAAACACGAATATTAACAGTCAAGCATAGGCCATTAATTTACAATATGAGTTTCACCTGTGCCTTCCATAAGTTAAGAAATTAAACCGACTCTGACTTTAGTCTACGGCTTTCATAATCCCTGAATCAATACTGACAGTGAGCAGAGGGGAAAAAATTGCTGTTGGCTTACTTTCAGAAAGAAATCAGAATCTTCCTCTTCTCATCACTATTACTGATTGCTTGGACACAATTCTAAATGCTACTCAGTCTGAGCAGAGAGGAGTGGAAACAAGGCCTGCTAGTGAAGATTGCCTCTCCTTCCCCTGAAGAAAGGTTCTAGTGGAAAAGGAACTAGCAGCAAGCAAACCACTGCTCCCTGCTAACATCAAACTACTGCAGCTCAACAGAACGTGTGTGAGAAGAATCTGCTCAGAGTCTCAAGGGAACAGAATAACAGCCCATGAGCTGAAGAGCAATGAGGAAGGTCCAGAAGGGAATCTACTTCATATTATTATCCACTGTCTCAAAATTAAGAATAGCTGCACACGAGTATCACAGAGTACTGAATTTATTTAGGAAAACAGACAAGTCAGATAAAATAAAGAGACAAAGCACCACTAAGTCTGACCATTCCCTTGATCTTAATCTTGATCATACTCAGTTCCTTGGAAAACAGCACCTAAAAATATAGGATTTCCACAAAGTAAGAATACTGACAACACTAAAAGGCCAGGAGCTAGTAAAGAAAATCTTCTGTAGTTCTAAAAATCAAAATCCAATTGGTGAGGAAAAATAAACCCAAGATTTTTAGAGGAAAATAAAACCCAAAAAACCAAAAGAAGCGAGCTCCTTGAGTCTGAAAGGGATACTGGCAAACAAGAACACAAATGTCATCAGTCAGCACTGAGTTTGGAAATTTTTTTGCTATTAGACAATACTCCTCAAGTAAAAAGAGGAGAGGTACTCTCAGAAAATTCCCTTAGCCTGTCACACCTTTTAAAACTGCTCTGCAATAGCATGCAGTATATCTTGCAAATCCAGACTGAACAGCCAGAACACCTGGAATTCCCCACAGCTGAACACATGAATGGAACCTACTCAAGGAAGACCAGCATTGTGCTGTCACCTGTAGTGTGACACTCAACAACCCTTCACCAGAAGCTGTCTGTGGGGACAGGCTAATGAAACACCAGACATTAGCACCAGGACATTTTTAAGTTGCACAATCAGGCTTTTCAGCTCAAAAGCTGTAATGTGACAACTTTATGCTTCTACTGCATCACCTGCATTTTTACAGGCTTTAAACACAGAAGTGAATTTTTTAAGGTCTGCAATGAAAATAAATTAACAGCAATACCCAGGCTAACTAAAAATTTCCTAGATTTTCAGTATGCAATCCTCCACTAGTATTACTGTCCAATTCAGTATTTACTGAACACTTCAGTTTTTCCTTCAAAGTGACAGAGAGATAAAACCTCAATTATAAACACTGCTTTTATATACAGCAGACTCCATGCCGCCGCCTCCTTCTAAAGGGTGGCTGAATTAGAAGTTTCAATGTACTTTTAACAGCCAGCATAAGATGACCTGATGTTCTTGACACCTATATCAATAAAGACAAAAATAGAGAGATCCAGAAACATATATAGGCTCAGAAATCTTTAAAATTACAGCAAGACTAGCTGTGAAATGACAGCTTGAAATCTGTCTTCTTTCTACTTTATTGCTCCATGCATATTCACAGAATTTCTAGGAATAGAAGAATTATATGATGACCTGAAATCTACTCATTTCTAGGCAGCTAGATACAGCCCATTTAGAAATTGATTGTATCTAGATGGCTAAATACAGTGCTTGCAAAGTAACTAACAGGCTGTTGTGTGTATAAAACAGCATGACTCATCACTGCTGATCTTCCATGTTTCCTCCTTCACGGGACAAAACCTGTTCCACTCTACCTCACTGATTATGCCTCAAACTGATTTCAATAATCATTCTTAGAGGCACAAAATGGCATCTGAGAGAAATAAAAAAACATATTAATATTAGGTCTCAAGGATTAAACACAATGTGTAAGCTAAATTAAATAGTAAGCTTAAAATATTTGCTTAATTACACCCATTAAAATTCCATTTTTGCTACATCAGCTACAACTGGGGTGGCAGGATTTTTATCACTGCCAATACTTCAGTCAAGCATATGAACTACAGTACTCCTGTATCAAGGCAGGAGCCAACAGCTGCAACAAGGAGGGGTTACAATGGCAAATTGCAAGAGATAAAACACACCCACAGCTTTTAATATTTTTTCTGTGACTGAGGGTAGGTATCCCCAAGCTAACATCAGCCCTATATTCTCAAACCTGCCAGCCAGAAAGAAAATTAAGGTAACTGAAGACTAACAGTGACTCACATCAGTGATGAACCTGCAAAGATTCAACTGCTAGATTTCAGCTCTTGTCTAACACCCATTAGTATACACGTTATCTCATGAAATCTCTTGACTCTGAAGTTTGCAAAAGCATCACTTTCTTGGCAGCTGGGTGATACAACAGACCTCACTAATGGTGCCAGCTGTAAACACAAGGGAGGTAATGAATAGGCTACTGCTACTACCACAAATTTCAGAAGCTGCCTCCTGAACAGGACTGACCAAAAAAAATCTCAGTGTAAAGTGAAGCTCTCTCTAAGCTAATAAGGAAAGCACTGAATACTGAAATTTAAGTAAACACTATCCAACCAGAACTCAAAACTAGAGTCATAGTTTAAAGCCACAGGAATCCCAGTAGTTTAAATCTACTCTTCTGCGTAACAAGCCCCCTCATAAACCCAGCCTAAGAGTGTTCATACACAAGCAGGTGTGGCAGCAGAGAGCCAGAGAGGCTATTCTGGTCAACAAGCTTCCAAAGACAAGTCAGTAAGGATCATGAGAACCTAGCACAAGAGGTTTGGCTTCATTTGGAATGACATTAATGCATATTCCTATCTTCATCAGGCTGTTCTGTGTTTCTCCCCTCTTTCCACATATGGGGCCAGCAAATAAAACACTGTAGAACAATTATTCAAAACCAGATTGAAACCAGACATGGGATTCATGATGCCACACCCAGCCCTACCTAATTTCTGTGAACAAATCAGGTAAATAGTTTCAGAGGAGAAGGTCTCTCTCTACTCACCAGACGGCTCCTCTGGCTCACTTTCATTCTCTTCTTCTGCAGGAGCTGGTGGAGGTGGTGGGGGTAGTTTTTTCTCTTTCTCAGCTTTAGCATTTCTCTCTTCTTCAGAGTAATACTCATCTTCTGACAGGTTTGCAAGACTCTCATCCATCTCTCTATACTCGACCTGTGAAAAGCACAACAGAACATAAACACACTGAAGATGCCTGTGGGACAGGCTACTAACATTAATGTTGCAAGTAACAAAATTGCTTAAAGAAAGTCTTGAGTTACCTTGAGTTATGCAGACTCTTATTGCAGATACCTTGTTATAAAATGCAACAAAGCCTAACAAGTTCCAAATGTTTTTGCCTCCACCTAAAAAAAAATCTTCAGCACCCTGTAGTAGGAGCTTTCATCAAGCCCAGTTTAGGTCTGTTATATTATCATTTAATCTCTCTCATTTTCTTCCCTTCCTTCACATCCCTGCCAAGGGAGGAAAAGCAGCTCCTGTGTCCACTACTTGTATTCAAACTCGAATTTCATCTGCTAAGCACTGATGACCAGAAGTGCATGCACACAAGATTTCCTGCAGAAATCCCACCTGTGCCCTGTATGGTCTGCTGCTTACTGGGAATCTTGTCCTGGTACAGAGGCTCACAGCTGCTTCCTCTCAACAATGGTCACACTAGTGGCTCAACACAAGGAATACCCCTTCCCCTCATCCCCCTCAGTCTTTATTGCCATGTATGTCTTGTTCTGTTACTGTTCTCCAATAAAAATAAATAAAATTATCAGCCAAAAAAGACTCACTCCAACTTGAAGGAACATGGAAACCTCAAGAACTAGCATGGAAGGGCTGCATCTCATACTGTTAGTCAACCAAGCTTTAATCCAAAGTAAGAAAAGTTCTGTATGCCACTGTTGAATTCCCCTACTGAGTGGAAAGGAAAAAAGCACTGCTCAATATGCAGCCATGGGAAAAATAAAAAGAAAGCAGCTAGTGATCTTCTGATATACAACAGGTCAGCTTCCACCAGGAACTGACAAAAACAACTCTGGATATCTCACCAAAAGAAAAAATCTTTCATAGTCCAAGTTCAGCCACTAAAAAAGAGCAATAATGGGCACAATTCAAAGTAGCTTTGGAAGCCTGTGTACAGGAATCCCTGGATTCTTTAAGATACTAATATAATCCGTTATCTGCTATCTTTCAAATATTTACATTCCACAACGTCCAGCACATTCAGTTTTTCACACTGTTGCACCTCCAGGACCTCCTGTGAACTCCCACTCTGAAGCAAGTAGCAGTGAGCATTCAGCACATCTGTATATTACCAGGGGTATTCGAAGCCACACGCAGCTACCTCTGTCCAAAGGCCCTTCAAAATGTCCCATTCCCTTTGAGCTCCACAACTTCTGAAGAACAACCAAGTTCAATTAAACACCCTAAGCTCTTCCCTAGATTTATTTTTAACCTGTATACCCTCCCAAACTATGTTCACAGCACGCACATTCATGGGAAGATCACCTCATGCTGGCCTGAGTGCTCAAGGGGACAGATGGTGCCACAAGAGACAAACGCCCTTTGCAGATGGGTACTGTCAGTGCAAACACCACCAACACACAGCCACAGAAAGCACCAATTCCTGCTAGTTACCAGACCACTGTAAAGAAGGAATGCCGCCTCTGAAGATCACAGAATGGTTTGCACTGGAAGGGACATTCAAACCCATCTCATTCCACCCACCCTGCCATGGGCAGGGACACCTTTCTCTAGACCAGGGTGCTCCAAGCCCTGTCCAACGTGTCCACGAACACTTCCAGGGATGAGGCAGCCACAGCTTCTCTGTGTCAGGGCCTCAACACCCTCACTGCAAAAAATGCCTTCCTTATGTCCAGTCTACACCTACCTTATTTTGATTTACAAGATGCACCAGACTGACCAACCCAAGAGCTCGTATGTGTGAAAGACCAGTTCAGTCATCACATCACACAACAGCTCTGAAGAGCCACATTCAATGCCACAGGACAAAACAGTTCCAAAAAGTAATTTCAGCTTCCATGTCAAACACCCCAACCCCGGGCACATTCAAGATCTTCACCATCTTCTGAAGCAAGGTTTCCAATAAAAGGTTTTACAAAAATAAAGGTTATGCTCTCATATATTCAGAACAACAGATGAGAATTACACGTTACAGACCCAAACTACTGGAGACCTTTTACGGCTGTTAGATTTCATTGCTGAATCCCACCCTTACAGAGCCTTGCCTCAGCTCTCCAGCAGCAACAGAGGGAAGGAGAGGACCAGTGCACTAGGCATGGCCATCACCTTCACATCCCTGCAAAACCAGCGTCATCCCGTGCACACGAGCCTGGAGAGGCTGCATCCATACACCACAGTAAGAGAAGCATTTGCTGATAAAATGTAAGCTCACGAGCACTGCCTTGGACTTGGGGTGTTTTTACTGCTCGGTATCCGGTCAGAAACCGCAGAAAGTTCCTAAACAGCTGCAGAAAACTCTCTTTTATGACTGGGCACGAGTCCTCCCAGAGCCCACGAAAGTGACTTAGAACAGGGATCTTAATCTTAAGCCAATGTGGCTTCCTGCGCGCCCGCGCGTTCGTCCTTCGCACTCACGACACCGGAGCCCTCGGTCCCGGGCATGCTACCCGCCCCCTTCGGCAGGGCCCGGCCCCGGGCTGAGCCCCGCGGCAGGGCCGGGAGCCCCGAGGAAGGGCCGGCCGAGCGGGGCCGGGAGCCCCGAGAGCCCCGAGGAAGGGCCGGCCGAGCGGGGCCGGGAGCCCCGGGAGCCCCGAGGAAGGGCCGGCCGAGCGGGGCCGGGGCCGGGACGCCCCTGCCGGCCCGAGCGGGGCCGGGAGCCCCGAGAACCCCGAGGAAGGGCCGGCCGAGCGGGGCCGGGGCCGGGACGCCCCTGCCGGCCCGAGCGCGTCGCGCACGAGGCGCCGGCGGGGCCCGCAAGCGGGCCGCCCCACACCTACTTTGGCTCGCTTGCGGCGGCTGGTCCTGCGGCCCTCGGGGGTCTCGGCGATGCCGGTGGTTTCGGCGCCGGGCGCAGGGGCGGCCCCGACGGCCGACGGCTCGGACACACCGCCCGGCGGCGAGGCCCGCGGCGGCTCCTTCTTGCGCGGCGTGCGCTCCGAAGCCCCGCCGCTATCCGAAGAGGAGCCCAGGGCCCCGGCGGCGGCGGGCGGGGGCACCGGCGCCTCCGGCCCGGCCTCGCCGCCCGCCGCCGCCTCCGCGCCCTTCTTGCCGCCCGCCAGCATGGCCCCGGCCGCACAAAGGAGCCGCGCGGGGCTGCGGCCCCGGCCCCACGTCACATCCGGGCCGCCGCGCAGCAGCGCCCCCTGCCGGCCGCGGGCCGTGCCGCGCGCTGCCCCGCGTACCCTGCAGCCGGAGGGAGCCCTGTGCCCCGAACAGTGCCGCGGGAACAAAGGCAGCGCTTATGCCTGCTTCATCACAGAATCACAGAACGGATTGCAGGGGAAGGGACCCTAAAGCTCACCTTACAGCGTGGGCAAGGACACCTTCCACTAGACAGGTTGCTCCAAGCCCTGTCCAACCTGGACACTTTCAGGGATGCGCAGCCACAGCTTCTCTGGGCAGCCTGTGCCTGTTGTCCCTCAGTAAAGAATTTCTTCATAATATCTGATCTAAATCTACCTTCCTTCAGCTTAAAGCCATCCATCCATCCATCCATCCATCCATCCATCCATCCATCCATCCATCCATCCATCCATCCATCCATCCATCCCTGTCCTGTCACTCTAGGCTCTTTTCCAAAGTCCCTCTCAGCTCTCTTGCAGCCCTTTATCACCTGGAAGGGGCTCTGAGCTCTCACTGGAGCCTTCTCCAGGTGAACACCTCCACCTCTCCCATCCTGTCTCCAGAGCGGAGGGGCTCCAACATCTCTGCGGGGGGAACATCTCTGTGGCCTCCTCCGGACTCGCTCCAACAGACCTGTCTTCTATAGGGGATGCCAGAGCTGGAGGCAGCTGTGCAGATGGGCAGAATCCCCTCCCTTGTGCTGCCCATCCCTGCTGGGGATCAGCCCAGGGCACGTGGGTCTCTGGGCTGCCAGCACACATTGCCAAGACCCATCAAGCTTCACGCTGACAAAGGATTCAAGTTTTAGTCCTTCTGTCACCTTTCAAGGTCTGCTTTTCCTCAGCATATCTTCTCCCAGGTTTCTACTTAGACCAGCAGGAAAAGCTGGTAAGGCAGGAAGCAGAAGTTGAAGCTCCAGCCTTTGGACAGGACTCTGCTGATGAATGCCCAGCAGTCCCACAGATGCCAGAGATGTTCTTGAAGAGTATTTGCTAGAAGTAACAGAAAACTGAATGCATGGTTGCTAATTTTCTTGCCTCTTTCCTTAAAACTGGTCACTCCCTGGAAGGGAGGTGGCTGCTCTTAAGCAGACCTACTTTGTCATGAAGCTGGTGCTGGCTTATCACACGGCTGTGTAGACACTGTGGGAGCATTTAGGTACCTGGGAAGGCAGAAGGTGCACAGGAAGATTTAGGTGTAATTTTGACCATTCTCAGGGAGACAGGAAGCAATCTGAGGCTGTAGAAGGTCTGCAAGATGTAGCTGATGCACTCCAGAAGTCCAGTAGGAATGTGGGCAGGTAGAAGCTCAGCAGCACACACTGACAGCTGCAGAGCTGAGAAGAACTGCAGCAGAATGGAACCAACTCTGAAACCTTGTTCAGTAGTTATATATGAAATCCAGCTAGAAGAACTGCAGAGAAAACTAAATACTGATAGGGGAGAAAAGGAAGTAACAGGCAATTGCTATAAGAACACTACCTGTGAGCGAGGTATTTTAAGTATTTCATGCTTCCATAGGAACTGGCATTTCCTTCATCTTCACACTTTAATCTCCTTTTGTTTGCATTTACCCAAATTTCTGAAACAGCCAGAAAATTAGTTTTTGCATACAATTTTTACCTAATGGACGAGACAAATTATTTTCTCAGAGCACCCTTCACATAGCTTTATACCAGCCAACATCTCATTCAAAACTTGACACAGTTATTTACTCTTCTGAATTGACAGATTCAAGTTAATGCTTTTATTTTTGAGGGCCTTTTATTAAATACAGTTCACATGACAAATATAGGCTCTCCAGACTTGTAAAACTGTCTCCTAAATCCGTATCTATAGCTTAGCTCCGTATTTCCTGGGGTATAAACACAATTAGAATAAGGCATACAAAGGGCTTTCAGCAACATCTTGTTTCACCCAAGACATCATTGTGCCCATCATCTTATAAGGCATTTTTCCTTATGATCAGAAAAACAAATGTAAGCTAACAATAAAATGCATGAGAATATTCTGACATGTGAAACAATGACAATTTGCTTTGATGACTTCTCTCTTTGTACAGAGCTGAGCAGAACTTTTTAATTCACTGCAGATAGAAAATCTGATTTTTATATGGAGTATGTATATTCACACTGGTTAAAACATTTGTATGCACATGCAAACTTATATCTTACTTTTATTTTTACTTCAACAAAAGTAAATATAATCCTATTTTTCATCAGAAAAGTCTGAGATAATCAATGCTGAAGCCATTTCCACGTTTACCCACTTTTTTCTTCAGTAACTGATGTGGGCAAACTTTTTCCTGGGCTTTTTATATGTAAGAATTTTGATATATAAGAACAATGATGAAGAGTAAGTATGCCAACACTACTATTTCAGCTGGATTCATATTGAAAAACCCTCAATGGAATGGAGGATAAGCCCCCTCAGAATGAAAGTGTGGCTCTGATACACTGGCTGAGCAACTGGACACTTCCATATACACAAAAAATCTAGGCAAAGCACAACAGAAATGGAGGAACTGAGATGTGGAAAAAGGGAGAACAAGAGAGAATTAGCAATCTTCTCAAACGTGTGGGTCCCAATTCTGATTCTCTGTAACATCCTTCCATACCCCCAGCAGCCCTGGGGGCAATAGGAGCCGCCTAATCCCACTATAATGCTACTAAATACCACCCAGTGCTCATTTTCAAGGAAGACATGGTACATTTCCTCAGCTGTAATTCATCCTTCTTCCCACACTTCAGAGAAAGAAGGTTTTATTAAGTAGCATTTTTCATTACGACACACATGGATGCAGGAGAAAAGCCTGCAGCTGCATTCAGCTTTTTAAAACACACTGGCAAGCACAAGTATCATTATACAGGAAATCAAGTCACCCAAAGCCTCTTCACTGTGAAGAGGGCGAGACTGGGAAGGTTCACAGAATGCTGAGAATAGAAAAAGGATCAAAAGCAATGTTCAAGGCATAAATAAACTTGAAGAGAAAGGTGCTTTGAAGCCTACACTTGTTTTCCTCCCTTTAAAAGTCTACACTATGATATGGAAATAAAAGTCAGTGTGGCGGGTGGGGGGGAAGGTCTTCACCCAGCACTTTTTCTAAATTAAGTTCCACAGTTTTGTTTTTGTTAAAAATAAGTCATTTATAATTTAATACCTGTTTCAGGATACTCAGATCTGTGGTGCTGTTAACAGCGCACTTAATTCGCATTACCCATTTAAAAAAAAATTAAAAAGCAGCTCTGAACTTTGCTTCTGAGATGGAAGCACTGTCTCTGGACCAGCAATCAGTGCTGTCACTCTTGCTTTGCATCTTTCAAGGCCTGAAGTCTTTCTAAAAGGGGTGGGTGGGAGTAATGCCACATTGAAAAGATCCAGTCAGAAACAGGGAATCCTAAATTATCTTTGTTTAGCTTGATCAAAGCAGAATATAGGTCTTTAGCCTTCCCAAGTTCCTTGGCAAATGCATCAGCTTGAAACTCAAATCGTCGGCTTAATACTGTCAAACAAAAGGAAAGAACCTGTGGAGAGAAATGCATTAAAATTACTTTAAAAATCAGCTATCTGCAATTTCCTTCAGTGCCAGTAAATACCACCAAATCTAGCCTCCCACATCCCACACATGGCTGTGGCTGCAGACTGATCTCACTAAACTTTATCCAAGCCACACATCAAACTGGGAGTGCTACCCAACATGCAGCACTAAGCCTGATTATCAAAATGAGACACCCCATGCGGCCCCTAGGAATCCAAACTTCCCCTGAAAAAACAGAATAATTATTTAAATGGGATGATACTTCAGAGTCTATGTCTTGAAAACAATTTACCTCATTGTAAGGTGAAAAAATGAACTGGAAAATAATCATCAAGCCTATCAGGGTAGGCTGGGTGTCATAGAAACCAAATGCAGCAAAGAGTTCTTTCTGACCAATTAGCACAGCAAACAAGAAGAAGCAAAGGAAGGAATTCATCTGGAGAGAAGAAAAAATATTCTTGATTAAAATAAGTCTTTACATAACATCACATTACAGATTTGCACATGGATGCCACTGTAAAAAAACCAAGTAGATTACTTTTGAACTGATACAAAGAGAGGAACAAACAGTTGGTCTTTATCTGCTTTCTGAAAATGCAGTACAAGAACCACTATTTTCTGCCAGTGAGCAAAAAACAAATAATGGAGATGAAAAAGCAAAAAGAGAAGAGAAGAGGGAGTACAGGATAGAACCCATCTCCTTGGAATTAAGTATAGGTTCTGAAAAGCTTAAAGCCAAACAAAATGTGTGTGTGCTGTGTTGTTCCTGGAAACAATCTGTGCTTCCATCCAAGCTGAGCAGCGTCCTGTACAAACATAGTGCTTGCCTGGCTTTCCAGAGCCAAGAGGCAGGACAATGCCTCACCAAGTTTTCTAGAGGGGGTGAGTAGCTATCCAAGTGGGGTTTTTTTTGGTCTTTTTAAAAATAGAAGGTGCCAGAATATTGTTTGTTATTGAAACACACGGAACAGAAAAGAAGGATGGCTGTGATCCAGACCAACTTCCTGTCACACAGCATATCAGGTGAATGTGCACTAACAAATCTGGAAGAGGGCATGTGGTAACAGCTATAATCACAGATGCTCCAGGAAAAAAAAAAAAAAGTTTAAAATAACTTACCTGGCTGATGATTATATTTTTGACAGTATGACCTAGTTTCCAGTGACCCAATTCATGACCGAGTACAGCCAGAACTTCTTCATTTTTACATCCTTGTTTCTTATTCTGAGGAATAACAAAGCAGAAGTATTATCAGGTATGTCTGAACACAAACAAATTAATTTCTTACTAATTTGTTTTTTTCTTGATCATTTAAGTGTCCCTAGATCAGGCCATTCCTTTCTAATACCAGAAACACACATATAATTTTTTGCTGAGCCTTTTTCATGAAGATACTTGCAGAAATATAACCTTTTAAGGTTAAGAAGATTTCTACTACGAGGTGGTGAGATCTTATTTCTATGTATGCAGACATGCTGATGCAAACCTGAAAGAACACTGGAAGATTTGTCTTCCAAATGCTCTCCTACCCCTTCTCATCCTGTTTCTTTACTCAAGCAAAGCATTACACTGGAAACAGGTATTCAGAGCTGAAGACTTTCAGAGAATTGAGAGCAAAGCCCTGTTCAGAGCTGCAGACTTTCAGAGAATTGAGAGCAAAGCCCTGTTCATACTTTCCTTCAACACTCAACATGTAGCCTTCCTCCCAAAGCAGTACTGATCCTTTTAAAAGGAACTGTTCTCTTCAAAAAGCCCAATGACACGCCTTAAAGCTATAATTAGGAAGGACATCTGCACCTTCAAAGTTCCATTAGCAAGTCAGAAGCAAACATAAAGGCTGAAGAACCCGTTGAAATGGAACACAGACTCTCATTATGACCAGATCAGGCGAGCTCAACATCCCCTCCTCTCACCATCCACTTCTGCAGTATTTGCCAAAAAAAAACCCAGAAGCTGGACTGAACAACAATCTAGAAATTGGCCTAACCTGCTCTAGGCCATTTGTTTTTCTCAGAATAACTCCTCCAGGTTATTCAGAAAATATTCTATTAGCTTTAGTCATTTCCATACTCTTCTGAGGCCACAACAGCTGTTCCAGCAGACTCATGATGTGCAGCTGCACATCAAAGGAAGGCCAGTGCCAGGCCACCATCCTGTTCTGGACCACAGCATGAGAGGATGCACATGTGCAACCTGTCTGTCCTCCTGCACCAAAATCTCTGCATGCAGTAAAAGGCACACAAATGACACACTAAGAATTAAAAGTATTTTCTTCAAAGGGAAGCTTTGGTATGGCAGTCCTAAGAGAAGATGAGCTAAAACCCCAAACAGGTCCCTTATTCAAAGAATTACAGGGAAGATCTAGTTTTTACATGCAGGGAACTAATGTTTTGCTAAAGCCCCTGTGGATTTTTACAGTCTCTGGTGCTATCTGCACAACTCACACAGCCTCAGAAATTCCAATTAGCAAACCAGGCATACTTTGGTGTTGAAATCATTAGGGTTTGGGTTTTAGCAACTTACTCAAGACCTTTAAAACACATTAGAAAACACAAGGGAATATCTCACCAAGAAGTTAATATAAACAACACAATGAAAGACAAACTCACTTTGGTTTTAGACTTTGTTTCTTCATTCTCACCATCTTCTCCTTCTGCTGGCTCTTTGTTCAAAGCAGAATAGTCTTCCAGGAGTGTGTCAAAGAGTACTATCCGCTTATTCTTGAAGAATCCATAGAAATAAGCATTGCTGTGGGAAGAACGCTTAGAACCTGAGGGGAAAATTTAAAGACCATGATCTGAATAATCCCATGCACTGAAGCCTGTACAGTATGACAGACCAGATTCTTCCAGAGGAATTCTCAAAGTCCCCAAATGAATTGTACATCAAGCAGATCTGTTTGGAAGCTGAAACATATTCTAAAATCGAAATAATGATGACTCCAATAGAGAAATGTAGTGTGTAATCACTAAAACCATAAGAGCAGTCGTGAACAGCTAATGTCCAAGAAGAAAAGCAAATCCTATTGCAATTTCAGATTTAGATTGGAAAGAGCATTCTGAATTGACACTGCTCCAGGCAAAGAACATGTGCCAAATTATGTAGAATTCTTTCAAATGTGCCAGCAAAGGTGAATGGAAACAGCTATTCCCTTTGTTTCACAGTTCTAAAATTATAATCTTGCATATTTTTATGCTTCCACTCCTGACCGAGCTGTGTATTTCCATTCCACAGACGCAGGAAAATGTTTCCAACCAGAAGATGAGTTCAGGCTGTGCACTGAGCTTCAGGAAAAAGACCAGGAAAATGCTACAGACATTGGCAAATATTACAGTATCTGAGCAATGCAAGCAACTGCCCTATTACAGCATCCACAATCACTGCTAAACCCCCACAAATTTAAAATTACAAAGACTTTTTATTAAAAAAAAATAACAAAACCTCACCTTCAACAACATACACCTTAGTCAATGGGAAGTCAATGCTCTTTGCCATTGTTTCAATTTGCTGCTTGAGCTCTCCCTCCGGAAGCGGAATGAATTTATCAAACAAAGGTGCAATATAGTCTGCATAGATTGTAACAAGCACCTGCAAACACATGCAAATATTAAGAACAGGGCATGCAAAAGTGTTTAGTATTAAAGGTGGAGAAAAAAGTTCAAAAAGAGAGCACAATTTCAGAAAAAACCTCTTGATAAAGTCATATAGAATTCACGAGTCATTCATGAGTCATTCAGAGTCCTGTACGAAGTGGGATCTGTAGGCAGGCTCTCGAGGGGCTGCTTTGTCTGGTGGCCAGTCCACTGTTCAGCAAACTGTGCACAAACCACCTACACACTTGAGCAGAACTGCTGTGAACAGTGCAAAGACAAGGCCTCTGGGAGCAGGGGGCTCATCAGTGAAAGGCTGTCACTTCCACCAATCCTGGAAAGCTCTGAAGGGTTTCACACTCAGCTGAAGAGATGAAGGCACCAAGAGATAGAAGAAGTGGGACTAATTCCTGCTAACTTGCAAAACAGCTGTCTAAAAAAAGGCAAGAAATTTCATGTCCCCTGCTTTCTTTCTGTCTCCCAGCTGTCTGCAGGGCTAAGGCAGTTGTCTGCCTGATGCCTCTGGCTCCACAATGACTAATAGCCTTGACCTAAAAACATCACTACAGTGCACCTGTATCTCTTCAAACTGGCATCAGCTGCAGCCCAGTTGAGAAAGCCAGAACTAGAATAATGCGATGGAAAGGAAAGCTGAACTCCCTTTCCTCACACTCTGGATCACTACAAAATTATTTGCATTTATTTGTTTTGTAAGTTTAAATTCTGGTTAGCTAAAAAGGAACAGGGCATGAGAGGCAAACGGACATAACATTAAATTCAAAACTATCTTGATACATTTTATTTCACTGAAAACAAGTACCTGGACTTTTGACAGTGTGTGCACTGCTGAAGAAGTCCAGTGAAATCAAAAATCAGAAGAACTGACTTTTGCAAAGTCACAGCAAGTGAGGGCATCAATATGAAACACCACTAAAATAAGTTTTGTTACTGTAATTTTTAGGGGCTTAAATCTCTGCAGATATTTTGCAGAAGGTGGAGGAGGGTATTTCATAGAGTAAAAATCATCTTTTCAGTCCAGACTAGTATTTCAGACCATATATAGCATGTGTGGCCTAATTTTAAGGTTTTATCTCAGATCTTTGTGTAATGCCTTGGTATCAGCAGGCAGAACAGACTAGTAGGAGGATGCAACTCTAACTCTGATTACAGAGTTATGGAACTGGAATTTTTCCCTAAACCAGACTCTAAAGAGTAAATCTAATACCTCTTAGGATGATTTTGCATGTCAAAGGCTGTTCAAATGCATTAAAGCCTGAAACTGCAACTATAAAGTTGCAGTGAGGTGGCAACACACCAATTGTCTAAGCATGCATTTAACCCTCAGGGGTGGAGGGAGCTCAGAGGAAAAGAGTGAGCCAGGAAAATGTCCTTTCAATACAGAAGTTTGCAGCTCTGCCAAGATGTTTTATTTTCTAGCTTTTGTAGTATAAAAGATAGACCAACCCCTGTTATACCAGGTTCTAAAGTATCTGTAGAACCTCAACAAAATGTATGTGGACAGCTCAACAGGAAGGTGCAGGCAGAGCAAAAATAAAATACTAGTTTGTGATAAGAAAGTGAGAGAGAGGAACGTGGGTCAGCTGCATATGTTCTGGTTCTCACATCTGTGTTCAGGAGAAAGGAAAACAGATCACCACATAGTGCTGTATTTCCAATACCTATTCTAAAGCTTCATCAGTGCTTCTCTTTCAATTGATGAAAACACTCCAGTATTAAATAGATTATATAAATATATAACATTAATGTGGACAACTAATATGAGCTATTATTGCTGAACAAGTACATTGAGAGCAAGACACTCTGTTAAAGTTTGTAGACATTAAAATTCCCAGGAGATTTAGATTTCTCTTCATTTCCTTTCAGCTGCATTCAGCATGCTGAGCCATGCCAGTAAGCTGGAGTCTGGAAGAAACCCAAACATCTTCTCATACTCACCAAGGAAACAACCAACGTGAAGAGCCAGGCATAGATAAAAAAGTAGTCTCCCCCTATTTTAATAATGTAAAGCAGAAGGGATGTCACTGGCAACAGAATACACTGAGTCACAACAAACTTCTTGATAGCATCCTTAAAAAAAAATCCCAACGTCTGCAAAGAAAGGATAAATTAGATCAGTGATGTCAATGTCAATATTAATAAGCCATTCTGGTTAGTGAACTGATCCCTTCAGTTAAGACAAATGGCAAAACAGCAATGACTGTCATAAGAAAATCAGAGTCAGTCAAAAAGGAACTCTCCTAGTAGCTCCTTACATTTACATGGACTCAAGCCCATGCAGATGCACTCTTCCTTAGTAAGGCCTGACCCAAACCATTATTTTGGGTGGCACATTCATGAAAGGACCAGTCTATCTAACCAATCTGAACCAATGTGGTCAGCACAAGTGCTCTCTGCAATACCTGTTGATTGAAGCCATGTTTCTCTTCTATGACAAATGTATTATATAAACTCCATGGGAGACCAGTCACTGCACTGAAGAGTGTTGCAAGTAGCAGAAACACCAATGACTGAACAATCTATAAAACAAAACAAAACCAAACCTGATATCAAAACCACCTGATATTTATTGACCCACACTAACAAATATTTAGGTGTTAAAAATGGCTTTTAGGTTGTGGTTTCACTGCAACCGGTTAGAAGATGATGCTAAATAAATTCACAGAATTAACTTGTTCATGCTGACTAATTATTGCTCACTATAATAGCTTACAAAGGATTTGGAACACAAATTTGGATACATGCTTCATCCACAGCACAAAGGTAACATAAGCAGCAGACTCAAATTTCTTACCCTTTTAGTGTGCAGGTAGATCAATTCTAGGATTAGTAAAAATAAAACACCCAAATAAAGAGCTCCCTAAACCCCAGCCCACCATCCCATTTGACTCAAGCAGATACCAGACTTTGCTTTTAACACATAAGGCTGTTTTAATTAGTAAGCTAATTCAAAAGCAAGCTAATTTACTGTTACCAGTTCTCAGAATCACAGAGTCATTGTGTGCACCAGAAAATATCTGTTATTTTTACTGTATTACAGGTTAGCTAAATGTCACTTTTAACTAAATACCAATTTAAAAATAATTATTGCAGTAGGGACCAAACACTCTTACAGGAATTTAAAGCCTACTTACCTCATATTCTGGTCCAAACCCAGCACGACCAGAGATCTGACCTGACAGTTTCCATAGAAAAGGAATTCCTCCACAGAGGAGAATCATCTTAAAAACAAAACCACATACCACAGAGGCAGTATGAAACACACTGTCATCTTAGTCTACTAACGTTTCAGCATGATAAGAACCTTTTAAGGGAGAATGAGACCCGTTTCATAATTAGCTTTTTGCCACCCCTCTGATCATAACAGTGATAAAACAAGCCTGGAATAGCTGGTATTAATTAATTTTTACTTTAAAGAAGTAGAGAGCAGGTAATTAATATTTTTCCTGTGAAATACTAGCGTATTTCCAAGCCTATTTTCTGTATACTTTGCCACTGTACTGGCTCAGACGTAAGGTACATCTTCAGAAGACCTTAAAGCTCGTGTGCCCTGTGGTTGTACAACCACACACATATATTCATATTGCAGCCTCTCCTCTTGAAGAGGAGCTGCCCTCTTCTCCTAGAGGTTCACCTGTGTTCCCTGCCCAGAGAAAAGCCCCAGTTTCAGTACTGGAGTTGCTACAGCCATGTTGAAGATAGCTTCATGGTCTCTTCCTTGTGCCTGCTCCCATCCTCTCCTGACATATTGGCTGCCAAGGAACAGGGAGTGAACATCTGGGGTACACCAGCATCAAAGAAATGCCCAAGCTAGAGCTACTGAAGCAAGTACTCAAGCAGTCTTCCAATATTGATGACACTAGGGGTTTATGTACTTCTTTAATTTGAAAAGGCTTACTCTTACAACCTAACACTTAGGGTGCATTTTCAGTGTCAGGAGGAGATGGAAATGATCAAAGCAAGTGTGGTGCTTTGAAAAGTTCAGTGGAGAAATTAATGACACTTCAAGTGCACCTTTTCAATGGTGGAGGGGAACAAGCAAAAACCCAACTCTGATTATACATAAGAGCCACAATTTACTGAAGAAAACAGCAGTAAACACAATGCTTAAAAGAACAAAATAGAGAACTGGTTTAATCAACAAAGACAGGATATTGCCTGGTCCCACCAAGATGGCAGAGGACCTCAACAATAACAAGATGGCAAAGGACCTTGACACTGGACCTTGTGGGCTGAGAAAACAAAGAATAATGTGAATAAATACAACAGTATAAATAAAAGAGGGCACAAGAAAAAGTGCTTTACCCACAACGGTATTTACCACCAAACACACAAAATTGCTTCCTGAAGAGAGACAGCTCCACGTTGTTTCCGCACAAAGGCAAACGGTGGCTGTCCCTACACTGCCTACCACGCGGCGCTGAGGAGAGCAAAGGCAGCGTGCTGGAGAGGATCTTGCAGCTCAACTACCTCCCCCAGCCTGGAAACAACAGGAAACGGACTAAACATAACCTGGAGAGCTAGTTTTAATAAGGAACTGTGCTGACAAGCTGCTCACTCCACCCCACTTGGCAGGGCATGGGTCCTGCTGTGCCTCTCCATGGGCGGCAGTCAATCTCCTCCTCTGCTTCACTCATGTTAGTGAAGCAGAGCGGGAGATTCACCCTGCTGCCCAGCATCAGCCCAGCACAAGGTTGGCTCTCTGAGCTGCAATCATGCATTGCCAGCTCATGTCCAAGTTTTCATCTACCAGGACCCTGAAGTCTCTCTACAGGGCTCCTCTCAATCAACTCATCCCTGTGCTGGTGCCGTGGATTGAACTGACCCATGTGCAGCACTTTGCACCTGGCCTTGCTGAACTCCATGAGGTTTACACAAGCCCATGCCTTCAGCCTATCAAGGTCACCCTGGACAGCATCTGTCCCTCCTGCCCATGAGCTGCCCACTGAGCCTGGTGTCAGCTGCAAACCTGCCAAGGGTACGCTCAGTCCCTTGAAGATACTAAACAGCATTCACCCAGACGTGGACCCTTGAGAGCCATCCCCGCTTTCCACTTCAAAACAGAGCCACCTGCTTTATCTCTTGTATGCAATTATCCAGCCAGTTCTTTATTCATCTAACAGTCCATCTGGCAAACTCAAGTCTCTCTTATTTAGCAGCTACAATGTTTTGGGCAACTATAACAACAGTAGGCCCGGATGAAGATAAGCACAGATAACTGATTCAAGTTTTTGAATAGCAGGGCACTAAATTCAGTGGCAAAAGATGCTCATTCCAATCATGCGTATTTTCTTTAGAAACTTTAGGCACCTGTTTTGGCTAAAGTTCTTCAAATCAAGAAAAAGCTTCAGAGCCTTCTGACTCATTGTATTTGCTAGGCGGTTCCACGTCACCTTACCCACCAACCCACTGCCAGAGAGCAGCTTTGATTTCCAAATGAAATACTGCCTCTAAAATCAGTCAGAAACATAAAACTTTTCAAACTCATATAAAAATTGTCTCGAGTTCTACTGAGAACACCGAAAATCCCAACAAGAGGAATATAACAGATTGCACTGACAAAACATCCTTCCTAGGAGTTCATACAAAAGGAAATGAAATACAGATCAAGCAGCACAAAGGAGATCAGGAAATGTGAAAGTTAAGAGGTATCACAAATTTCTGAGTACTGGGTTTGCATCATTGTTCTACAGTTACGTGATTGACTCTATTTTACAATCCTATTTTCATTATCTTTTATAACTGACATTTATGCTTCCTTAGGTTCATCATGAAGTAGGGATCATAATTCAATTTTACTTTGCAATGCCAGGCATTTTAGGATTCTTTTTTGTGCCGGTGATGAGCAATGCATTTCAGCAGTGAGTTAGAACAGGTTTATTTTCTCTTAAGACTGTAAGTCACACACATAAATATTTTGTTCTAACTTAATGGTTCTGTTCTCTCATCTATGTGAATGTTACTTGCCCAGTGTCATTTTTCTTATACTTCAGAAGTATCTATTGGTACACTCCCTGTTCTCACAAGCTTCTCTTTTTACTTTCTACTTAAATTTTATCTAAAAATTAAAGTAGTTGCATTCCTCCAAACACAGGGTAACCCTGTATTTTAACAATTTAAAATAACTCTAATGCTGCTTAATTATTTTGCAATGGAAACTACTAGAGAGTATAATTAAAATGTAAGTTAACACTGTATTTGTGCAGTATGACTCAGCACAGCAGAAAGAAATGACATGCTTTCTGAAAAATTACTTCTTTTTGTGTAGCAAATACGGCCACAAACAAAACCAGAATATAAATGTCAGCGGTTGCTGTTTGACACCAGAATGCCAATGGTGCAGCTGCATGGGATCACTGAGAACCAAAGTACTTCACAGTTTGAGTACATGAAAAATATCATACAAAAGGTACTTACAGTGCCCTCGACCTCTGAATAGAGGCCTGACCAAAAGCTGAAAGTACTTTTGTCCAACTGATAGAGGCGAGATTTTTCAAATGTTTCTGAGTCCATGATCTGTCCCAGTTCCTGTGGTACATGTGTTGTTGTTCTGTACACCCGCCTCTGAAAAAGTGAAGACAAAACTTAAAGTCTACACTTAATATTTTAAAGGAGATAAATAAGATTTTAAAATAACACATTAAATGTTCCCGTGGGCCACCGTAGTAAGTTAAAAAGAAAAAACAACACACAAAGCAACAATTATCCCTAAATTCCAGTTTTCTATGAAGTTCTAAATATAACACTGAAGCATAATTATTATGTTGTAACCAGGAACTGAACTGCTGGCTTAATAACTTATTTATGTGTGATCAAACACAGCTCACACAAAGTGATTTTTCCACAGGATGTTACTTACCGCACCACAGTTAACAGCTAAGCTCATTTTGAAACGGCACACCAGATCCTCCTGTGCAAACTATGTGACTTCACCAGAACGCAGACCCACGGAGTGGCTGCACAAACGAGGTGCTATTTCATTTTCAGCAAAGAACTTGCCATTTGAAATTTTTTTAAGACTAAAAGGCTTTTCCCTCAGCTGTCTTGTTTCAGTATACGTACCTGTTCTCTAAGGAAAAGCTCCTACCCTTTATCACTTCAAAACACCATCTCCCCTGCCCAGGGCATCAGGCTGCACTGTCCCTGATCCCAGGGCTCAAACCCCCCGGTGTGTGGCTGCTGCTACACCTGCCAGGTGGGCAGGTCGGGGCTGGCTGGCGACAAAGGGCCACTCCGTCCTCTATGTCGTATTCTGCAATAAGAACCGGGGGCTGGGGTGTGCCTCGCAGGGTGGCTATCGCCCGGAGGCTGCCATCACCTGCTCGGGGATGGAAGCTTGCAGCGCTTCCTTCCTCTTTCCTTCACCGGCTGAAGGTGACAGAGCCCACGCCGCCCGGCTCCGGCCCCGGCCCGGCCCGGCCCCGGCCATCCTCCACGTCAGGCCGGGCCCGGCACGGCCCCGGCCCGCAGCGACTGTCCCCGCCAGACCCCCACCGACCTGCCGGTGCGCCAGGAAAGCCTCCCAGAGGTAGACGGCCCACGAGAAGAGCAGGACGGAGCAGAAGATGCGGCGCTCAGCCGGCAGCTCTGTCCACAGGTCGCCGGACAGCGCCATGGCCGCTCCACCCGCCGCGCGCTGCGGCGCCGCCTGCCGGCCGGAGGAGCCGGGGGCGGGGCGGGGCGGGGCGGCCGCGGCGGGCTCCGTGAGGGGCTCCATGGCGGGCTCCGTGCTGGGCTCCGTGAGGGGCTCCATGGCGGGCTCCATGAGGAGCTCCATGGCGGGCTCCGTGCTGGGCTCCGTGAGGGGCTCCGTGAGGGGCTCCATGGCGGGCTCCGTGAGGGGCTCCATGGCGGGCTCCGTGCTGGGCTCCGTGAGGGGCTCCATGGCGGGCTCCATGAGGAGCTCCATGGCGGGCTCCGTGCTGGGCTCCGTGAGGGGCTCCGTGAGGGGCTCCATGGCGGGCTCCGTGAGGGGCTCCATGGCGGGCTCCGTGCTGGGCTCCGTGAGGGGCTCCATGGCGGGCTCCTTGCTGGGCTCCGTGAGGGGCGGCCGCGGCGGGCTCCGTGCTGGGCTCCGTGAGGGGCTCCATGGCGGGCTCCGTGCTGGGCTCCGTCAGGGGCTCCATGGCGGGCTCCGTGAGGGGCTCCGTGCTGGGCTCTGTGAGGGGCTCTGTGCGGAGCTCCATGGTGGGCTCCATGCTAGGCTGCATGCGAAGCTCCATGGTGGGCTCCGTGAGGAGCTCCATGCTGGGCTCCATGGTGGGCTCCATGGTGGGCTCTGCGCTGGGCTCCATGAGGAGCTCCATGGTGGGCTCCGTGCTGGGCTCCATGAGGGGCTCCGTGCAGATCTCCATGGTGGGCTCTGTGCTGGGCTCTGTGAGGAACTCCGTGCTGGGCTCTGTGAGGGGCTCCATGGTGGGCTCCATGAGGAGCTCCGTGCAGATCTCCATGGTGGGCTCTGTGCTGGGCTCTGTCAGGGGCTCCATGGCGGGCTCCGTGCTGGGCTCTGTGCGGAGCTCCATGGTGGGCTCCATGAGGGTCTCCGTGCTGGGCTCTGTGAGGGGCTCTGTGCTGGGCTCTGTGCGGAGCTCCACGGTGGGCTCCATGCTAGACTGCATGCGAAGCTCCATGGTGGGCTCTGCGCTGGGCCCCGTGCGGAGCTCCATGGTGGGCTCTGTGCTGGGCTCCGTGAGGAGCTCCGTGCGGATCTCCATGGTGGGCTCTGTGCTGGGCTCTGTGAGGAACTCCGTGCTGGGCTCCGTGAGGGGCTCCATGGTGGGCTCCATGAGGAGCTCCATGGTGGGCTCTGTGCTGGGCTCTGTGAGGAGCTCCGTGGTGGGCTCTGTGCTGGGCTCCGTGAGGGGCTCTGTGGTGGGCTCTGTGCTGGGCTCCGTGAGGAGCTCCACAGTGGGCTCCATGCTGGGCTCCGTGAGGGGCTCCATGGTGGGCTCTGTGAGAAGCTCCACAGTGGGCTCTGTGAGGAACTCCGTGCTGGACTCCATGAGGAGCTCCATGGTGGGCTCTGTGCTGGGCTCTGTGAGGAACTCCGTGCTGGGCTCCATGGTGGGCTCTGTGCTGGGCTCCATGAGGAGCTCCACGGTGGGCTCTGTGCTGGGCTCCGTGAGGGGCTCCGTGGTGGGCTCTGTGCTGGGCTCCGTGAGGAGCTCCACAGTGGACTCTGTGAGGAACTCCGTGCTGGACTCCCTGAGGAGCTCCACAGTGGGCTCTGTGCTGGGCTCCGGCACATCTCTGCCCGTCACAGCCACCCCAGCGAACCGCGTTTGGGGGGCAGCATGGCGAGGATCTGGGCAAATGTTTAAATTATTTTTCTTCAGTATAAGTTACTTGGACCGTGCACAATAACACATATAAAGCCTCATTAGCACTTGTCCAAAACCCTTTAGAGAAACAGTAAGTACAAAAATTAACACTGACTGCTGCAGTACTGGCTGATTTATTTAAAGCCGGAACGTGCGCTTCTGATTTGGCCTCTGTAAAGCTCTGTAATGAAGACGGCACGGTGCTACTGAAATGCAGAGCTTGCCTGGCAGGGCTGGGGACGAGCGTGCCATGCAGAGCACAGGCACCGTGTAAGATGCAGTAAGAGGGGTGTTAACATTGAGCCACTTCCAGATACGGCATTTTAGTATCAGCCATTTGTCTAATTTCTACCGGTCTAAAGTATAACAGAACACGTCTGTGGATTTTTAATCATTAAATTTTAATAAAGTAATGCCAACTTAATGTTCTCATTATCTATCAGTTACCTTTTTAAACTATATAGAAGAATGACCTGTCAAATATGTTGAAGCCTAGCTTTTTCTGTAACCTAATATATCCCTGCAGAAGAACATGGTAGATGAGGAAGTGCTGCTGGCTCTGCTGAGAGCTCTGCTAGAAAGAGAGAGGTCAGTCTGGAATGTCTCTCACTGTCAAGGTATTTACAGTTTTTACTGCCCCCGGGAACCCCAGGGCAGCCCACAGCCTTGGAGAATTTAGGCATGCACAACCAATAAACACCGTTTTGTCCTATAAAATCCACACGTTTCAAGGCAACAATTTAAAAAATGGAAGCAACATTCCCCATGAACTGTGTTTTCTGAGGTATCTGCTCTTCACATTAAGAATTTTTTTTTGGAAAATCAATGCAACGGTGTTCCTTTACTGCAGAACAAAATGTTTCTCCCATATGCTTGAAAGCAAGAAGCTGGAAATGTTACATCATTTGTAAGACAAATTCTAGTAGCACTTGGGAGGGAAAATGATGGTCTACCTCATGGCATGAAAACAGAAATAGACAGTAAAAACTCTTCAAACCTTTACCCTTTTGTGGCCTCCTTCTCTGACACCCATCTGTGCCAGGCAATTAGATCAGATAAAAAAGCCCAAGAGGAAATTGGGATAAAGATGCAGGCTCAAGCTGTAGAGTTTTGATGGTGTGACACCTGTTACCTCCTTGAGTCAGTAGTGCATTTTGCAGATGATGGAGCTCAAAGGTGAAACACACTGACAGTCTCTGAAATGGGCAAGATACAATTTCTGTAATGATGCTGTACCGGTGTCTTTCAACTGAAGTACAAACGCTGTATGAGCCCACATTACCAAAAGTCCTGGCAGTGCATGGAGAGCCACATCACCACGGGAAAATGCCTCCAAGCTGCTTTTGTGCAGCCCAAAGCAACTCAACCCTTTTCTAAACGCAGCTCTTGGACTGAGGAATGTTGCAGGGCTCGCCTCCACACCTGGCAGACAGCAATGATGTCTGTCCCCGTCTTGTCCTGTGGTATATCCCAGCCTATGGAAAGAGCAGTAAGTGAACAGAGCCTACTCAACAGGCTCTGTAACACCGGAGGTGCAGGGAGTACCGGCGTGCACTGTGCAGTCTGCACTCTCTGTGGTTTGCAGGCACACACGAAACTCGTTTGGTAAAAGCAGAATTGCATCTGAGGAAGTCAGTTTCATACGCAACTCATTTTGTGGGAAAGAGAGCTGCTTGACTTGAAACTCCAAATCTCAGAGAATTTACTACTGATGCTCACCACAAAGGGACAGGTTCTTCTCTGGGACACTCAAACCCTGAGAGGGTAAGGGGGTCTCTGGCCCAATACCTGAAGCAGCCATCACATGTCTATTAAGTTTGCTGTTAAACTCTTCTGTTTTGAGATCTTGAAGAATCAAGTATGTTAAAATATGAGTCAAACTTGAAATTAAAAGGTGCTTCATTATTTTAGAGTGAGAAATTACTCTGGAACACACTGAAGGCTGTCTGATCATGTTGCAGTATTTAACCTTTGGACACAACTAACTTCCATTTTTAGAACTTTGTGAGAAGATTGATGCACCATATTTCTTTCATTAAAAGAAGCTTTTAGTTTAGATTGAGGAAATTACATGACAGCTAGGCAGTAAGCTACACTTCTCTTGTTTGGTGTATGATTTTTAATTTAACTTTTAAGGATGCCCAAATAATTTTATTTTCCTGAACGCAGTATGAAGGTGCCATTTCTGCCTCATTTTGGTCATACCACAGTTCACTAGACAGTTTGATAGCTGCCATCACTCCTGCACCCAACCAAAACCCATGCTCTGTTGTAAACATTTCCTGAAGTTTTTTTTTCCATTTCCTTTCCACTGCAGTACAAAACTGCAGAAGCCCCAACAACACCCAAGCCTCAGTCAGTGAGAAGCAGTGATTGCTGCTTGCTCATTAGAATCCCCATGGAGATGGGGAAATACCCCATACAGGGGACAGTGATTCTGGGCCTTGTGAGGTAGCCATGTGTGGTAAGAAATGTCATACAGAACAAGAAACAGAGCTTAAAATATTAGCTGACTCTTCTGGTGAATCTTCCAGCTAGGTTTCATTCATTGTCCAAAAAGCAAACCGGGGAACCCAAAATATGCACAGGTACTTTCAAGTGACACAACCTGTTTGGAAGTCTGGCAACACTCACCACACACTCAGGTGGTGCCAGACAGCCTCATAAAACACCCTCTGCCTTTAAAGGAACAAAGACTTTCTCATGCATAAGTGCAATTAGTAAGCCTGTACTAATTATAGTTCTTTCAAGTCTGAAAAAAGCACAGAGAATGTTGTAAAATAAAATGTAATACTTTACTTTTCTGTATCTATTTTATCAGTCTGATAAATTATCTACAAATGCATAAAACTTAAGCAACACCGTCCAATGCACTCAGAATGGTCCCAAACTCAATTACAAGTAAAGCACATTAAAGATTTACTGTACAGTAAACAAATGGGTGAAAAACTGTAATTTATTGAAACTCATAACTCAAAAAATATAAGATGCTGTAGTGTACAATATGTTACACAAAGCACCCTGGGGTGCACATTCAAGTCAAGTAATAACTCCATCGCCCCCCAAACCCTGGTACCCCAGTACTTGTTCCATATACAATCATGCACATTTACTCTTCAAGAGGAAGCCCCCAGTATTCTGATGTGTTAAATAGCACCAAAATCAGCATTGTTCATTGAAAAAAATGGGGAGCTAAATTAACTTGGCCATTACTTTCGACAGATATTATACATTCATGGAATTAAACAGTCAAAACTAACCTAAAAAGTGTGTACTGTAACAATTACTGTTCTAACTTGAAGTTCTCCCCGTACAGCAGTAGTGGAGGCTATCTGCTCTAAGCAAAGCTACTTATGTACTTCCTACACACAGCTCATCTGCCTTTTTTGTTGGAAATAAATCTATGAGAGGTGTGGAAAACTTGGATCTTTCAAGAACTACTACTGGTCGTAAGTAATGCAGCTGTTTTAAGGCAAGGTCTCCACAGTCCGTTAGGGCCTTGTCCAAGATTGCCCTCAGATTTTCTAAAGAAGGGGCAGATGAAGACTCTGACAGCAAGGGCTGGATCTCTGTGAGCTGCCCAGGGTCATTTGGGGTTATGATTACATTTTCATCACTTACAAAGTTGTTTACTGGTGTATTCCCTTGACTGTCTCCCTCTTTTTGCAATGTTTCATCTACTGGCAACTGCTCAGGAGACTCCCATTCTACTACCTCATCACAATCATCATCATCATCATCATCTTTTCCCTCACTTTCCTGAATAAATTTTAAAAATGAAGACTCAAATCCCATTGGTTTATATGTCTTTAAATCAAATGGTTTGGACACAGGAGGCTTTTGAAATTTGTCTTTTGTAGCACAAAGTACATTTCTTTTTGCATTCTGATTAACCGCACTATGTTGACATTCCTCTGGGTCTTTCTCTCTTGGCAACTCTAATTGTAAACTGGAGAAAGAAGAGCTATTCTCTCTTTCACTGCTTTCAGAAAGACCTTCAGTTTTACACATAGTTGTCTCCCCGGCATTAGGCTCTTCAAAACAAGTGTTCTTTGAACTGTGGTTATATTTTAAAGTGCCTGAACACACAAAGGCACTGGCATCACAATTCACACTACTCGGTGAACATTGCTTTTGGTCTTCATTACTCACATCTGGAGGATCACATGCAGGGTTTGCAACAAGGGCTTTGTCACTTTCCTGCACAGGCTCAGAATTAGCTGATTTATCCTCATTCATTTCTACACCTTTTTTATCCAAGTCTGAAGCTGTGCCAGAGCAAGACTGCTTTTCAGTCATGATGCCACATTTAACACAAAGAACGAGTTTCTGAAGGCGCTGCTCGATGTACATGTTGGTCATCTGGTGTGTGCGCTTGTAGTGCCTCACTATGCTGCTTTCCAGTTTGACAACAGACAGGCACCCCTGGACCATGCAGGGGTACTGGGTCTGGTTAGACTTCTCTTTGCACATTTGTAGGGCTTCCTCTTTTGTTTTGAAATTCAGCAAATGCTTTTCCCTGCTTCTGCTAATTCTTTTCGCTTTTTCTTTTAATTGCTTCCCATTCTGCTTGCTTGTGCTAAAGCTGTCTTTCAAACAATTTTGCTCATTTTTGTCTTTACCTTCATCATCTTCCTCCTCTCTCTGATTTCCAAAGAGACTATCATAATATTCACTGTGTCTGAAATATACATGTTGAGAATAGTTACTGTAATTTGTGAAAATTCGATTGCAGCCATTAAGGTCACAATGGATTTCAAAATCTTTGTTTAATTTTTCTTCATTGGCATGTTCTTCTATTAGGTGCTGTTTAAGCTTATTAAACGTATAAAATACAGCATGGCAGTGCGCTTGGTTACAAGCAAATCTGGCTGACTCCGCTTCAGAAAGCAGTTTTTGATCCTCTAAGATTTCATTGTGGAAGTCACTACAATGTTTAGCAAGAGCTTTAGAACACAGAAAACGCTTACCACACTCTTTGTGTTTGCATGCAAATATTTTTTTACATTTGACAAGTTCCCTTTTTGTTCTTGCTTTGTCTTTTTCTAAGCAGAGCTGTTCCTTATTGTACTGGTGAACAGTTCTGTAATGGCGAATCAAACCTTTCTGGTTTGTGAATGCTGAGTTGCAGCTTTTATGTATACAATGAAATGGTTTGTGGTACTTATGCAATATATAACATAAGTTTCCTTTAGCAACTGTTCTTTTGCTCCCTCTTCCTTGCCTTGCTTCCAGTTCTTCCCTATGACTGTCCAGAGAACTTATGTTAGATGTTTTTCTTGTTACATCATTGTCTGTCTCTTCATTGGACTCCAAATCAGTCTCAGAAGAGCAGTCTTCCTTTTTCGGGTGACACAGCTGTTCAGAGTCCGAATGTCCAGAGAACCCAACGCTGTTTGCACAGGCAGGCACTGGAGCAGTGCTATTCTTATGCATGTCCTCTGTACACAATCCCACATGATCAAATTTTTCACTAGGACACGCCTTGTGAGCCACCATCTGACAGCCAATTTGATGTTTGTTTCTATAGTGAATTCGAAGATGTGTTTTTCTTGTAAATGATCTTTGGCAAATGTGACACTTAAATGGTGAATACCGATGCTGGAACATATTTAGCTGAAGAACCACTTCCTTTGAATAGTTATGCTTTTTAACATAATGCATTAAGAGAGCTTCTCTGGTCACAAACTCACATGTACATCCGTGACATTCACAGAAAAATGGTTTAGCCGCCAGTTGAGTAAGGTACTGACTGGGTAAATTATCTTCTTGCTCTTGAAGGTGAAATTTTGAGGTAGTTTCATCAACTGACTCAGGGCACTTGGCATCCCTAGATGAATAGCCCAGAAAAGATTTCTGTCTTGAAGAATTCTGAATGTTAGCATTTTTTAAGCTTAGATGTTTCAAGCCTAACATTAGTTCCAGCATGTTATCTTCAATATCTAGTTCTTTAGAGCTGTCATAAAAAGATGTTTCTGGGGAAGAAGGACAAGTTTCTTCCCTCAGGCCACTGCTTTCTTTAGCATCTACAGCACAATACACACTTTCTGGAGAGTCAGCATTTGTATCAGAATTATGACCCAACTCTGGACTCATATCTGTAGGGGATTTACTGTCCTGAGCATCACTCAACAGATCGAGAAAGTATTTAGTTTTCATTTCTATATTTCTTTTACCTTTAAAGTTGTATGGATGGGCCCTTCGAAGGTGTTTTTGCATACTTCTGGAATTTTTGTGGGTGGAACAGCAGCCTTCAAAACCATAGGAAAGACTTTTTTCATCAAAGCAAACTGCCACATTGGAACACTGTTGTTTCATATTTGCTGGATGGAAGACTCCTTCCTGGGACATGACAAAACCTGGAACTGACTGGTTGTGAGCCACTGTTCCAAGCGGCCGTGGAGACGTCTGACCTTGGCTTGCTGCAGCATCTGCCCTGTGCTTCCCACAATGCAGGCTGCAATTACTTTCACTGTTGAGATCTTCACTGTCAGAGAGAGATTCTTCCTTCACCTGTGGAATTTCCTGAGAGCCTGAGGGATCCAAGTTATCGTTCAGATTGGAATTTTCAGATTGTCCAAGCAGCTGAGACTCTGGAAGATAACTGGATTTTTCTTCTGAAACCAACCCTTCAAGGTTCAGCGTTTGCTTCCCTTCCCCATTTGACACTTTAATATCATGGGCTGCAAGGTGATTCTGAAATTCAGTTTTTGAATAATAAAACTTCTTGCAACCAAAGTAGTTGCAGGTGTACGACGCATCCCTGAAGTGCTGCGCCTCGTGATGGTAAAGCTGCCCTAAGTCACTGAAAACAATATTACAGCCATTCAGCTCACATTTATAGCGAAGATCATCGTGTGTTTGTTTGTGGTTGAGCAGCTCATTGACCGACCCAAACCTGGCGTAGCAGTCCATGGACACACACATGTAGGGCTGAGGCCCGCAGTGCACGCGCTCGTGCTCCCGCAGGTGGAAGGACGTCATGAAGTGCCGGCGGCAGAACGCGCACTTCTCCCTCCTGTTCTTCATATCCAAGTAGTGTTTTGCGTTCTCGTCGTTGTTTTGATGTTCAGCTTTCAGATGTACACTTAAGTACTTAAACTGCTTAAATACTCTAGAACAATCCGTCCCAGGACAGGGGTAGATGTCTCTGTCTTGCAGCTGGCAATTTTCCAGTTGGCTGAATGTGACGTATTCCTCCGTGTCATCGTCAAAGCTTTCGGGGAGCTGTGCCTGGTGTGACCTTTCTGGAAACACTGGGGGTGGGCTGCTGGAAGCTGTTGCCTTTTGCGGTGATCTCTCTTTTTTCAGAATGATTTTCTTTTTAGGTCTGTGTGTTCTACTAGGTGGCATTTTAACATGTTCCATTACGTGTGGTACAAAAAATTCCTTTCTCTTGAACTTTTTTGTGCAAACAGGACATGTATAAATACCATCTTCCATGTGCATCTTAGAATGATGCAGTATTCTGGCCTCTATACACTCCCTTTTGCAGAGCACACAAAAAAACTTGTATTGAAGCCATCTCTGGTATCTTTCTGAAGAACCAATTGGTTTTTTTACTCTTGCTTTTTCCTTAGGGTGGCTCATTGTGTCTTTCCCATCATAATATTTGTGTTCTTTTGTCTCATCATAGTCACTAAAGAAAGTTTCTAACATGTCAGTTTCATTGAGTGACATATGACAAGCTGCATCATCCTCGGAATCAGAAGCTACTTTCCCTAATAGTTTAAGACAGTGCCGCTTCAAAGTCTTCCAGTCCCAAAATTCAGGATCAAACGGCCAATATGCTTTCAAAGCCAACAGCAGTTCACAGCGGAGTGAATTTGGAACCAGTGCGTTTTCTTCATCAAATTTTTGGTCTGGCTGCATATAGAGCTCTTCCAATGCATTAAATCCACTCAAAGTTGGCTCAAGTAAGAATTCTGTGAGCTGACAGGCTCTTCTAACTTCAAGGTCTTCTGGCAAAAGGCAAGCAATTGTTTTACACACTGATGTCTTCATTTCATCGCTTCCGTTGGACCTGATCTGAAGGGCTCTCACACACAGCAACACAGACACAGCAAGTCCTGCTTCCTCTGCCTGTTTAAAGGAAACAGAAGATTTTTATTAGTATGTTTTGAGGCATAATCAGAAAGTATGAATAATGAAATAAGCTATATTTTTTTCAGTTCAATAGAATTATTAATAAAAAAATAAATTCACGTAATCAGCTCTAGCTGTGTCCAAAGACTCAGGACTGTTACTTACTTCAGATTGTATGACTCTTATCAAGAAAAACAGGTGCTGTAGTGTCTTGGCAATGATGCCAAACTGACGACATCTCTCCAAAAAGGAATCTAAGGAAGGATCTATTCTTCTCTGCAGTTTGCTCCAGAAAAGTGTCAGTTCCCTGCAAAGAGTTGAAAGCAGAATGTAATAACATTGCAGATACAGACAATCTGTGCAGTCACAGTGTGTCAGTTCAGAGCTGATGCCAAGAAAAATTCAAGTGTTATTCAAGGACAGCGTACACTTCAATTAGGTCCTGATCTCCAAGTGACACTGAAGAGAACTGTTCCTGTGCCCCACTCGAGCATCTGATCAAAGCCCAGTGTATCTCCTGATCCTTACAGGGGAAAGACACTGGCACTGGGATTCGTCTCACTTAATGCACACATCTGTAGCTGCAGACTTCCTTTCTAGACAAAAAAAAACAGTCCCACACTTCCAGAGTCTTTACCTCTCACACAGACATTTAAAATGGCTAAGGTGAATCATAAGGGAAAGTTGCCACTTCTCTTCCAATAAGCAAGCAGCTGTACAAGGACTGCTAGGTACACTACTAGAACTTCAATTTATACACCTCCACAATGTCAGCATTGCCATTAGACAGAAGACTTAATTCTCCCATCTCATCCCCAGGGAAGGTAGCTAGAATTTGAGAAGTCTATCAGGACAGCAGTGGAGGGGGAACTGTGCTATGCATGGACAAGCCAGCACAGTTTGAGCCAGCATCTTTCCTCAGAATGACTAAAACCAGTGTAGACATAATGATATGACACAAACCTGCTAACCTTCTGTAAGCAGGGACACATTTATGTTGCTGGACTGTGCTACCATTTGGATCTTCAAGCCATCACTGCCTGTCACCTAGGCTAGCCAAGTTTAAAGCTGATGTGCAAGTTGCATGTTACAGCTGCATGACGTTTTGTGTAGCATTAGCCTCGGGTAGGCCTGACCTGGGAGTCAGACTGACATGGAGATGAGAAATCTACAGGTCTGAGTTAGACCAACAGGACCTGAAAATTGCATTCCAATGCTAAAGAGTTTCAGTTCAGACTTCATACTGCAAGCAAAAAAATCTACCCACATTTGGTTCCCAACAGTCTGACAACACAAAGTCCAACCCTCTTCATTTGCTCCCTAGGCATACAGCTACTGGAACAAATCATGTCTTCTTGGACAACAGCAAGCAATATAACTTACCCTAGAATAATGTTCCAGCCTCGTACCTCTACGGTACCTTGTAGTTTTTGTACTCTAGCCTTGTACTTTTCTGGATATAATTCTACTCTAATCCCTAATTTAAAAATTCTATAGTGAAAAACATCCTCTAGAACTTCAAGCGTGGTGAACTCTCCCCTTCTGAGTCTTCCAAAAGGTTCATTTCGTTCTACAAGGTATTTTTTGCTCAACAAGACCTTTCTGGCCTATTTGTACACATGACTGGACTAGGCTGAACTGTCAATCATCCTGCAGACACCGAAGTACTGTAAAAACTTTTTTTAATGGCTTTAAAACATGGAGCAAATGACCAATACCACAGCTAACTAAAAAATTCCCAATGTATTGTTGATATGTCTGACCATGTAATGCTTTATCCAGGTGGGGATTTAAATGGAAGAAAACCACATATTTTGCCATGCTTTGAAAGCCAAAACTACAAACCCATTTTCTGAAAGGCACAAATCAGCCCCTCTGCTTTGGCTCTACAAGTTTACCACTGCTGAAACAGAGGTGCAGAAGGTTCTGCATCTCCAGACAGTTAAGAGGGCAGAGTTTTACAGTCACAATCAGGCCAAAATCTAGCACTACAATTCTTGGAGTTACAGAAATTATAAAAATATAAAAAGGCTCTTGGAGGGGAAGTGGAGAGAAGTTGTTACAGGGTGTTACTTCTGCTCATTCCTAATACTGACATCTCTGTGGAATAAGTCAAAAAAATGCACCAGACTTTCATGGGGCCAAGTATTCCCAAGGGAAGAACAGACTGACAACATACTTTGTGGAACCACAAAGCTAGGGGTTTAATACCAACCCTGAGAGCACTGACCCACCACCACTGACAGATCTACTACCCCACAGAAGTATTAGTGTTCATGCCAATAATATGAGTGCTGTTTCAGTTCTACATTGCTTAAACATTACTTTTGTCTAACTGCTATGCTATTAGCATAGCAACTTGTGACAAAATAAGTAATTACCTAGGAAGTGCTTCAGTCTGATGCACTTCTCAAAGAAAGGATAAATCCACCTTCTCTACATATTTTTGTACTGTATTCACTCAATTCTAGCCAGTGAGGAACAGTTAGCAGAAGCAGCTTATACGTACCAAGAGCAATACACATTTGCTGTTTGAAGCTGATGGGTAAGATATGTTGTACAAAGAATAAATGCAGTGTTTTCTTGTCCCTCAGATTCCAGATTACATATGATGTCTAGTACCTCTTTGCAATCCACCTTTGCAATCTTAAAGAAAAAGAAAACGAAAAAGGCACTTTATTCTCAGTGTGTTTACAAAAGAAACGCACATTTACTATATCAAAGCCTCACAAACAACACATTACATCTCCCATACCCAGCGATCATGCCACACCTTTCAGCTACAAAATGTTATGAGAAGTTCACCTGTTAGTTCTGATCCCTTCTTGATATTAGCTTTATTTGGGACAACCTTCCACTTCGGGCAGCTTAGCTAAATACTTGCATGCAGGGCAACCATCTATCTAAAACTTCCCATTCTGTCTCTCTGCACTTACAGGGATTCTTGTGTTACTTTTGAAAATTAGAACCCAGGTCCAAAAAGATCAAGAGTTGTGAAAAAGCTGGTCTCTTGTTCTCTTCATCCCTAGGTACTGATTCTGAACAACCACATTTCAAAGCATGATGATAGAAACAGAAGCATTTAGAGTAGTGCGCTGATTTTGGCTGGGGTAGAGTTATTTTTCTTCCTCAGGGCTGGTATGGGGCTGTGTATGGGATTTCTGCTGGACACAGGGTTGATAACACAGAGATGTTTTTGTTATTGCTGAGCAGCACTCACACACAGCAAAGGAAGCTGGGAGTGCACAGGAGGCTGGAAGGAGACACAGCCAGGACAGGAGACCCCAGCTGACCAAAGGGATATTCCAGACCATGACACCATGCTCATCACATACAGTGAGGGGGAGAAGGAGGAAGGGGAGTGTGTTGAGAGATGGCATTTCTCTTCTCAAGTCTCCGTTACGCATGACTGTGCCTTGCTCTCCTGGAGCTGCAGGCCCATGGGTAGAACTGAATTAATTCCTGGTTTTGCTTTGCTTGTGTGCACGGCTTTTGCTTCACCTTTTATATTGTCCTTACCTCTACCTACAAGTTTTCTGACTTATACCCTTCCACTTCTGTCCCTGGTACTGCTGCTAGGGGAGTTGAGCAAGCAGCTACGCGGGGCCTGGGTCTAGCTAGGGTTAAACCACGACAAGGAGACAAATCCCAAGGAAGTTCTGGAATGTCTGCTTAAGGTAGAACATATCTGTGTATCAAACCAGGGGGTCAGCTTGGATATAAGCCATAAACAGTAATTATGAAGACCATTTACTACTAAGACAACACTAGGTTTTAATACATTTTTCCACTGTATCTATTCTGCTTCACAGAACAGACTGTGGTCTAGCAACATGTACTTTAAACAGCTGTTGACATTATAAACATTTCAAACTCCTTGTTCCTCATGAATAACAATGACAGAGAACAAACAACAGGAAGTTAAACTAATTTTTGCAGACATCTCATTCAGCAGGAAGAGCAGAAGCAGGGATATTAACCCAGTTTCCCATTCAGGCTTGACACTGGAGTTCATTGGGCAGTGTCAGCATTTTCTAAGGTCCACTGACTTTTGGTGTTCAACTTGAGACCCAGAACTGACCTCTTGCAGCAGACATTTCCAGAGCAATTCACAAGGTGCAAGGCCTTGCAGATGTGTCAGTTTTGCATTTGATAAAGTAAAATACAACAGATTTGGAGGGGGGAAGGAGGGAGGGAGTTGTCACTGATTCACCCCTGGCAAGAGAGAAACCTCAGAAAATGATTTAGGTGACAGTGCTTTGCTGTCTAAGGGAACAGACATCATTGCTCCCTGCATGTCAAAGATAAAGCCATACAGTATCTGTAAATCAAGTGCCACCTCCAGCAGGCTGGGGAGGGCTGAGAAGCGAGGCCAATGGCCTTGTGACAGGATTGTGAAGATGCTGATCACTGCCCAGGAGAGAAAGGGGCTCCTATAGGTAACAGGACACTGCTGCATGCCATCTTCCCCCCAACATTCCTTGCCAGCAGCACCTTTCTTATGTTGACATCGACCTCCAGTACCTACAGCTACGCAGGTCCTGCAGCTTGGGTGGGAAGTCTAAGTCTGACAGCAGGGCAACTCCAGCCTTCTCACAGTATTCTACTGTCTCTCTCCACTCAACTATTCCTCTTCTCTATAGGTAACAATTTCCATCACTATATAACGTAGATTTAAAAAGCTAAAATTTAAATTTAAAGCTAAGTGACACAAACTTTTGTCTTTAATAATTTCTACAATTATACACTGCCATTTTCTCAATACTACAGCAAATATTCTTAAAAAATGCAGAGGCTGCCTGCAGCTGTTTGATAGAAGTCTGATCTTCCAAGTCTTGGGTTTTAGAGACACAACTATTGTCAGTGCATGTAAGTATGGGACATGCTTCCTCCACAGATCTGAAGGCAACGTGGCAGGCTACCTGTGAGCTACTCAGCCAGACATTACTGACAGAGGGCATGCTCATCACCAGTTCCATTAAAACAACAGTCACTGAACACCACCACCACTGTTTTAAAAACCACAACATTAAAACCTACCTACTAGGGTTTCTGAGGCTACGGAATGATAAATCCCACATTTTTTATAGCCATCAGTTATTCCTCAATCAGACCCAGAACTTCTGTTGTGTGCTGGACCAGCAGGAGCAACACCAGCTCCAGCACGAGCATGGCCTGGCACTCAGAGTGACCTACAGCTACAGCAGAGCTCTTCTCCTCCCATAGAAATGTGATTCTTTTTGGACAAACTCCTTTGCATTCAGGGCATTAACTACTGAGTAAGCAACAAGAAAACTGGTTTCAAGTCCTGATTATCTCAAACTTGGTCAATGATAATTCATCTCATTTCAGATCTTGGGGTTTTTGCTTTTTGTTTGTGAGATCTTTTTTGCTGTGAGACTGTTTGTAAGATTTTTTTTTAAATATTCAAGATGTCAAAATACACATCTTGAAATCATCCAAAAATATCCAGCCAGTCACTTAAGTGACAAACCAGATACCTACTGAGCTGTCTTTACTAGACCTGAAATGCTGACCACTATTACTCTGTTATAAACCCAACCAGAACAACAACTCACTGAAAGTTAGGAGACTACAGAACAAACATTGCTAAGATATTTTAAATTAGAATTGTTAAAAAATGATGCCCCTCCTCCCCATGTTCTATTAACAAGTATACCAGTTTACTCCTCAAAGTTATTCCTAAGAACATACAACCATGTAAGATTTAACTTGTCTTTGTTTTCCATGATACTTTAGTTTGAAGGAAAAGTTGTAACAGTACAGTGATACTTTATTTTTTATGTCATCATAAACATGTCCTACCACTAACCTAGCCTTCTACCATTTTTTAATGGGACACCATGTTGATACTCTTTATTTGAAGAAGAGCTCCAAAAGATGACTGCTTGTTTCACAACTGAATTTTTTATGAATGGGATAAGGGGCATTTGCTTAAATTGACTCCCTGAAGAGCTATACTTGCCAGCTTTGGATCAGTCTTTCCCAAAAGAATTCCAAATTAAACAAAATCTACTTTGATAATAAGATGGCTATATGAAGCTGCTACGTGTCCCAGCAAACACTCACACTGACATTTGACAAACAGTTAACATTAAAACACTCTATATGGCTTTAATTTATCGGGTTGCTGCATTTCAAAATCCTTTTTAATTGTTACATGTGGCTGGCACTAATGTCTTGCAGAGAAAGCCATCTTGCATCACAGAACATTTGGGCTTCATGCTCTTGCAATAGTTAATTACTGTGTAGGACAACTGCTTTAATTAGCATTTTAATTGGTACAATAAACTGGCAAAACCAAGCCAAACATTGGAAGCCTGACAGTGATCCTTAATTCTACTTTCTACATTTACACAGAGCAGCAGTGAACAAACAACTCTAGAGCTGTATTTCTTGTTACATGTGTGCCTCAGAATCAATTCAAGGTACCAGGAGGTACCAGAAATGCAAGGGACAACTTTATACACAGTGTGTATGTACACACACACACACAGAGTTAGACATTCACATAATTCACATGTATTTACATTCCTCTAGAGAAGTATGCACACACAGACGCATATAAACACTTGTGTGTGTGTATATGCTATTACTTATAGATATAGACAGAAGTAGTTTAATTTGTAGGAGCTAAGCAAATTAACTTCCACATCTGGCACAGCCAGCCCAATCACATCCAATCCCTGGAAAGGGATGACCACACATTGTCTCATCTTTCAAAATAATCTTTCAAAATTCCTCTTATGGAACTCCACTGCAAAAGTTTCACTCTTCAGCTTCAACTCTTACTACTACATAAATAAATTCTAAAATTCTTAATAAATACATATTAAAAAGGGACTATAGTTACTAACCTCCTTAATGGAGTCTTCATTAGGCAGCATTGAACACACACATGTGATGTAGGCTTGGCGAAAAGATGAAACATTTGCAATTTCTGGAGAATCAGCACACAATTTTGACAGGGAAGTGGCTTGGGGGATGCAGTTTGACTTCATCAAATGTTTTATTCGCATCTGCAGAAAGGAAGGCCCTTCTCGTGTAATCAATTTATTAGCTAGGAAAAGAAAAAATCCTTTGAGAACAGACCAATTTACAGATGACACTTAAATGAAATTGTCTCACTGCATTGACACTTCTTCACAAATTTGTGTAGGGACTGTGTTTCTAGGAAACTCTAGGCGTGGTGACAAGTGACAGCAATGGACTCTCTTCTCCCAAACTCTGCAGGAAGAGAATGCTGAGCCACAGAAAACAGACCCCCCACACAGCCACCCCCTGCCATGTCCCCCAAAAACCAGCAGCGTTAAGATGTATGTCCTTTAGCAATGCCTAAAGGACACTGATCACACCAGACAGATACCAGCAGTCTAACTGAGGTCCAGAATCATCACCTTTCAACTGTGGTTTTATATTCCAAAAATCAAAAAATATTTCAAGGCATTCATTACATGCTTTTCAACTGGAAAGTTTTCCACCCAAGCTGTTAAAACCCCATGTAATGCCAAAATATGTAAAATGAAGTTGAGGGTGAAAATATTATCTTTGTGGGACTTTTGAAGGATTGTGTTTAAGACATTCTGGGCTTATGTTCTTAAACAAGCAGATACTACTAATCATTATGAGAATTAATGACCTAATTCAATAGTAAAAACGCCACTGCAGATTATTTTTGTAAATAGCAAGCAAAATATACTTATTTGGATTAAATACCTCACAGATTTAGTTTCGTTCTCTTCCCAGGTGTTTATCATAGAAACAGAATTCAGTTGGAAGGGACCCAAAAAAGTCCTGCTCCTCAAAGGAATACCTCAAATTAAACTGTATGACTAGGAGCATTGGCCAAATGCTCCCTGAACTCTGGCAAGTTTGGTGTTGTGACCACTTTTCTGGGGACCTTGTTCCAGTATCCAACCACCCTTAGGGTAAAGAACATTCTCCTCATGTCTAACCTGTGCTTACCCTGACACAGCTTCATTCCATGTCCTCCTGTCCTGCTGCTGCTCACCAGAGACTGGAGACCAGCACCTCCTCCTCATGGCCTTCTTGAGGAAGATGCAGACTCTGATGGGATCACCCTTGGGCATTCTCTTCTCCAGGCTCAACAAGCCAAGAGACCTCAGCTGCTCCTCAGAAGGAGGAGCCTCGAGGCCTCCCCCCACCTTGGTCACAATCCGGTAGCCTGATGTCCTTTTGCATTGAAGCACCTACAACTGCTCCGCCCCAAGCAGGACTCAAGGTGAAGCCAGCTCAGCACAGAAAGAGCTGGACAGTCACCTCCCCCTCGACTGGCTGGCAATGCTGTGCCTGATGCACCCCAGGACACAGTTGGCCTCTCTGGCTGCCAGGGCACACTGCTTACTCATATTCAAGTTGCCATCAACCCAGCTCCTCCAGATCTCTTTGCACAGGGCTGCTCTCCATCTCCTAGTCTGTCCATGTAACCAGGATTACCGTGTCCCAGGTGGAGAATTCATTACTTACTCTTGTTAAAATTCATATGGCTGGTGACTGCCCAGCTCTCTGGTCTATCTGGCTCTCTCTCTCTCTGCTCTCAAAGGATATCAAAGGTCCTGACAGAGTATCATCAGCAAATTTATTTCATGTACATTCAACTTCCACACCAATGTAATTTATGAAGACATTAAAGAAACCCCACCACTGACTGCTGACCAGCCTGACAATCTCATTTACTATAACTCTTTGCACCTGACCTATCAGCTCACTCCTCATCCAACTTACTATGGACTTATCAAGCTGTGTCCTGGACATTTAATCTGGGGATGCTGTGAGAGACAGCATCAAAAGCTTTGATGAAGTACATGTACTTGCCTTGATTTGACACTGGCCAAAAGCCAGGCACCCACAAAAGTCACGCACTCTCACTCCCCTGCTACTGCTGGGCAGAGGAGAGAAAAATTTAATGAAGGCTTCATGACTTGAGATAAGAACCAGAAAGATAAGAAAACACTCCATGGGCAAAACAAGCTCAATGTAGACGTAAAAACGAGTTTAATTACAAACAAAATCAGAGGAGGCTAATGAGAAGTAAAATAAGCCCTTAAAATCACCTTTTCTTCCCCCAACCCTCCCTCCTTCCCACTGACAGTGCAGGGAGACAGGCTATGGGGGTTTTGGTCAGTTCATCACCCAAGGTTTTTCTTCTGCTGCTCAGGGAGAGGAGTCCTTCCCCTGTGAGGCTGTGGAGTCCCTCCCACAGGAGACACTTCTCCAGCGTGGCTCCAATCTCATGACCAGCAGTCCTGCCAAAACTGCTGCAAGCTGAGTCCCTCCCACGGGCAGACAGTCCTGCCAAAACCACTGCAGTGTGGGTCACTCTTCCAGGGGCTGCAGTCCTGCAAGGACAGGCTGCTCCCGCCTGGAAGCAGGGACCCCCTTGCTCTACTGCATCTCCCACTGGCTCACAGCCTCTGCCAGGCATCCACCTGCTCGGGCATGGGCACCTCCTCCGTGGGCTGTGGGTGGATCTCTGCATCCCCTGTGGATCCCCACGGGCTGTGGGTGGATCTCTGCCTCCCCCGTGGATCCCCACGGGCTGTGGGTGGATCTCTGCCTCCCCCGTGGATCCCCATGGGCTGTGGGTGGATCTCTGATTCCCCATGGATCCCCACAGGCTGTGGGTGGATCTCTGCCTCCCCCGTGGATCCCCATGGGCTGTGGGTGGATCTCTGCCTCCAGGAATTCCTGGATTACAGGGACACAGCTGTTTTACCATGGTCTTACCACAGCCTGCAGAGGAATCTCAGCTCTGGCACCTGGAGCGCCTCCTGCCCCTCCTTCTCCACTGACCTTGGTGTTTCCACGTTGTTTCCCTCACATGTTCTCACCTCCTCTTCTCTAGCTGGAATTCAAATTGCCCTCACTTTGTTTTGAATTTCTTCTTAAATCTGTTATCACAGAGGCATTCCCATCATTTCTAATTGGCCCAGCCTTGGCCAGCAGCATGTCCACCTTCAGAGCCATCAGGGACTGGCTCTGCTGGACATGGTGGAAGCTGCCAGCAGCTTCTCACAGAAGCCACCTCCATGGCTCCCCTGCTACAAAAAATCAGGCTGTGCAAAACCAACATGATGAAATCATATGCTTCAAAATATCTGTGGTGCTATTTCCAGCTTAACATAAATATCTTCACAAAGCCCTGATAATATTCTCCAGATCTGTACATCACTCAAAAGACTCTTGTGAATTAAGAGAGATGGTTCAACAGATGCTTACACTGCATGCAGTACTGCATATGAACCAAGGAACAAACTGGCTAATGAACTGCACAAGAAATCATGGAAATGCATGAGACATTCTGATAAAACACATACTAGAATGCTGTTCTGCAGCAACTGCAGTCAACCAGTTACCTCTGCTGCCTACAAGAGACTCTGGATTAGTCAAAAAAGAATGCTTGCTTTAGACTAACAAGAATATATTTCTATTCAATGGCTCTTCCTGTGTTAGCATCTTATTATTACTATGCAAGATGGGTAGTTAAGAAACCAATGGTATGTACATTTCTAAAAGAGAGGATTGCACATAATAAGAAAGTTTTCATGCTTTCTGCACTTAAAATATTGCCCAAACAAGCAACAGTGTGTTCTAACAGACACTACACTAGCTGGCAGAAAACTCACAATATGCACCTGAACAGAAAACTCATTTCAGGTGCCAGGTACATACCAGTAGTGAAACTTACTTGTATTCTGCAGGAGTCAGCTTAGTGGTCCATTAGAGAATCATTTTAAGATTTAAATCTATGGTAATGTTTTCTGTTTTTCACAGGAGAAACCTCCGAGCACTAAACTCTTGATCCAGCTGACACTTCACATTAAAGAACTTCAATGGATAAAGCAGAAAGAACTGCCTGACCAAGAGGCAGCCTGCAGTAAGATCTCCAGTTGCTAGGAAACAAGCCTCCTCTCTTCCTTCAAAATTGCATCTGTATGGCACTGTGCTTGAATATTCGGATATTTGATGTAAGAGACTGCTACTGATAGGAAAAGGGTTTTAAAATCATAGGGATCTGGGGAGTCAGAAGGAAAGTTAGGCTTAGTAGGCCCTGGGAAAATACAGACCTTGTGCTTGCTAGAACTCCACCTGTGTAGCCAGGATATGATAAATGATAGAATTGTTAGATGTGATGATTGTTTAGTAATTAAATATAATTACTGTTTAATCGTAAGAATAATCATGGGAAACTGTGGTCAGGGGCTTGAGAGAAATCACGAGAAACTCATGCTTGAATAAGATCAATGTATACAGTAGAATAATGCAAGTTCAATAATTAATATGTAAGTTATATAACAATAGAATATAAAATACGTTCAGCTTGAAAGCCATGTGGGAGTCAGATTTGGGTCTGTACCCCTGATTCCCAGAGCTCTGCAATAAAAGCACCTGCATAAAATCATATCCTGTGATGATGTGTGTCCCTGAACGCTGACACTACCACAACAGATGGCCAGGAGATCACTGCTGAGGGAAAACTCCCACAAAGCTGGCTTACCCACTCTCAGATCAGCCACCTCTTCAAGTGGAACTGCTATTCATGGGCCTAGCAGGAATGATTTGAATGCCACAAACAATTCAAAGCAATTCTCTAAGTCCCTATTTCTACACCTCTTGGCCCAAAGAACGCTTTTCTTCAGGTCCGTAAGAGGAATAAAGGACACACTAGGTAAAAAAGTACTCTTTTTACCTCCTCTAAGAATTCTTTAGATTCCTCTTGTTTACACAGCTAGACATGCACTTGGCAACTGCTTAAATCAAGTTTTACTAAAATGTCAGAGCCAGCTAGTCAAGACATGGGAAGTATTTTAAGACTACCAGCAGTCAGCCAAATTAAACACTTTCAGTTTAAAAGTTACACTTCTATCTTCCAGCACAAATGAGAGAAACTCTGATGGAGATGGATGCTCTGCCAGTATGCACAAGAGGGTCTCAACTCGCTGCAGTCTTGGAGAGTAGTAGGTAAGCACATGCTGCCCCCACAAGGGTGGCAGGTCTGTGTCCTCCGGCCAATTCTTTCACACCCAAGGGAGTGTGTAGTGAACTTTGCAAAGGAGGCAAATGACAAACTGAGCTCCTCTGTCATGCAGATGTGAGTGATGATGGTAGGAGCAAAATTCAGAAATGAGTCACTAGTCAGACATCTAAGCACTTAGCTTTACTCTAAAGTGGAAAGTGTCCTCTTTTCCTGAAAAAGGAACAAAAACTGAGGAATAGACAGCAAAATGAAAAGAGTTGTTTTCCCTCAGAGAACCTAATTTTGTACTCAGTCCTAAATCTGTTACATTTCCATACATGTCCATGAACAGACTTTCTTGTTCCTTCTCTTCCTAGATCTCCTGCTGTTATGTGTTCTGTCACAGTGTTCTATCAAACTTTTCAAGACTAAAACAGCTTGCTATAAAAATCAGCACAGACACCCTGCAACACTTCCCTCTTCCTTTAGCCAAAAGGGCAGCGCAGTTTCCAACTCTACACGTATCTTAAGAGCTCTCTTAAGCCAGGACCAAAAAGTAACAATAAGAGATTCCTCTCTCACCCAAAACCCTTGCAGTGAAAGACAATTAAGTTACACCACAATATTATGAATACAACCTTTATAAAGAATGGATGGCACTAGAGCATGAAAAGACTCTGTGGTCACTATGATGAACATTCCAGAGAAAACAACGTCTTGGGTGAGCATTTCTGCTGAAAGTCCCTGTGGAACAGGACAACAGGACAGGTGCTGATGTGCAGTAAGATATGTTATGTTAAGTATGCACAAGTGGCACTGAGGTCTGTGTATTCTACAGCAGCAGTGCGTTGCGTGGTTTTCCCAGCTGTCCTACAAACCAACTCTCATCAAGACAGACATACCAAGTTGTTGGCATTCATCTGCTGCACTCAGCAACAAGATGACTCCAACCTCCTTGGTTCAGGGTTTGTTAAGACAAAAGTGAGGAGGAAGTCTATTAAAGCTAACTGCCTGAGGTACAGAACTACGTGGGAGGTCACAACTGTTGAACAGCATCAACTATGGTCCCATCAGGATGCTGGTATTGTTTAGTCACCTAAGAGGCCTAAGTTAAAGAGATTTTTTTAAAGCCCTTTCCTCAAGCAAATATTAATGCCCCAACCAATCATCCTCAGCCAGATGACAGTAAAAATTAGGAACCACCAGCCTAGCACATGGCAGTGCAATTTATTAACAGCCACAGAAGCAGCAGACAGAGCCCAATGCAATACTGCTATGAAACTTTTGCTGGAAAAAATTTGGCAAACCATATTTATATTTCATGTCAGCTCCTCTTCCAGGCCAGTGCATTAAAAAACGGAATTAAAAGGAAGAACTCTAAACAAGAAAGGCAGGAACCTGACACACCTTCAGGACTGTTCACTCAAGTAAGCATCTGATGATCAGTAACAGGAACCACCAGTTCACAAAACACAGCTTCAGCTAGACACACTGAGCTACTCTCACATCTGGCTCACAGCACCAAAAACTAGGAATGCTTTTCAGGTACTCATCACAAAAACCCAAAAAGCATGAAATACAAACTATTCAAAGAAATTAAGCTTTAGATGACTGAAAGAGACACTTTTTGAAGCTGCTGTTGTACTGAAGGTTAAAATGGCAGTTTGACTAAGGCAACTGAAAATCCATTGCACAGGAGCCCCTTCTGCAGCCCCAACTCCCAAGTCTAAAAGCAGAACTGCCATCCCTTCTGGGACCTGCAGGAAGTACACTTTGATTCCTCCTATTTCTATCAAATGGAGCCTGCTAGCACAGAACATCATAAAGATCAAAGAAGTGACACAAGTGAAAGAAGGACGGTAAACTTTGTAACTCAGTGACATACAATCTATTACAGAAATTAGTACTTGGTATATTCTGAAGGTAACATACAATTAAGTTAATTTAGTAGACATCTAGAGATAGTTGCTTAATACCAACTCCAACCATGTCCTACACAAGGCCAAGAGATTAATTCCAGCTGCTCAGACAGAGCAAGCAGAAAAACACACCAAGGTTTCCAAGATTGCCACAAATGCAAGACACATGATAGAAGCAACATTTTAGGCAGATAATCAACTTCTCAGAAAAAAGAAGTACTCTTTACTTAAAATGTCTAACACTTTACTTGAGAAATGTGCTTTTGCCAGATTTGTCTAATACAGGATTCCTGAGTCACATTCAGACTGTTTAAGTGTGCCTGTGGAATAGTCCAGACTACCTAAAAATGAACCTGTGCAGTAGAGCTCCAATGAATGTCACAGAACCACAGAATTAACTATATTGGAAAAGACCCTTGAGATCATCAAGTCCAACCTATGACCTAATGCCACCTCATCAACTAAAGCACGGCACTGAGTGTCACGTCCAGCCTGTTTTTAAACACCTCCAGGACCGTGACTCCACCACCTCCCTGGGCAGATCATCCCAGTGCCCAGTCACTCTTACAGTGAAGAATTTTTTCCCAATGTCCAGCCTGCACTGGATGCAGCTTAAGACTGTGACCTCTTGGCCTGTCACTGCTTGCCTGGGAGAAGAGGCTGACTCCCACCTGACTAGACCCTGCAGGTAGCTGTGGAGAGTGAAAAGGTCCCCCCGTAGCCTCCTTTTCTCCAGATTAAACAACCCCAGCTCCATCAGGCACTCCTCCTTCACCAGAGCCTTGTTGCCCTTCTGTGGACACGTCTGAAGATCACAATGTCCCTCCTGAACTGGACACAGCACTCAAGGTGCAGCCCTGCCACTGCCAAGTACAGGAGCAGAAGCACCTCCCTGCTCCTGCTGGCCACACCACTCCTGATGCAGGCCAGGTGCCAGTGACCTTCTTGGCCACAAGGACCTGCTGCTGGCTCATGTCCAGCCGCTGTCCAGCAGCACCCCCAGGTGCCTTTCTGCCTGGCCATGTCCAGCCACTGCCCCCAGCCTGCAGTGCTGCAGGGGATTGCTGTGGCCAAAGTGCAGGAGTTTCTCTGAGAGTGTTTTTGAATGTAATCACCTTCTTTTATAAACTGTTGCTATTGGTATTGCTGCTGTCACTGTTAATTTTATCTCATTGCTGTTTACAAGTTAACTGTTCTTAACTCAGCCCTTGTCTCCCTCTCACCACAGAGGGTGGGGGAAAAGGGAGCAGCTGAGTGGGGCTAAATGTTTCCAGCTGAGTTTAAACCACACCAGTTCAAATGTTTCTGCCATGCTATTAATACCTGACATGAAGGCTAGTGAATACTGCAGTCCAACTTGACTGCTCTTTTTTGAGCACAAGGAAACATATTGTCTCAATAACTGTAACATGTTTCTATTTATTTATTAAAAATACTGACATACTTCAACACAAAGAGAGGCTACCCAAAGCCAGAACAAAGGATTCTGTTACAGAAGAAAACTTAAAACACCATTTTTTCTCCTTAATTTTTAAGACTTTATTTTAAACTCTTCTTCCCTTCTGTATTATTTTTAACTTTAGACTACCAGAGGTAAACTGCAGTCTAGTGCACTGCTAATGAAACAGATAAAATACCTACAAGTACTTAATGGCACCACTAATGGGAAAAAAATTCAGAGTAAAGAAAGAATTTACTAGAAGACATTAGAAAGACTATATTACATAAAGTGACACTAGCACCTTCTGTTCCTCACCTCTCAGCAGTTTCTGAATCAAGATCTTGTTTCCATAGTCTAAACACAAAGCACCTCCCAACCTAGAGTTAATAACACTCCACACTGCCCTTCCACATGAATCTTTTATGCCTCTGAAAAGTATGGACATACTCAATTCCTCCCTGTGAAGAGTTCAGGAAAACATTTAAAAGCACAGAGTTATGAGAAACAAAGCATCTCAGGAAGAAAAAAATCTGTATTTTTATGATCAAAAATAAATAATTCTTTTTAAAAATGGAGTTTCAAAATATTCAAACTGATGGATAGTACAGTCCAAGCAGAGATGCACTGGTTGTACAATTGGACACATGATTCAAAATGCCAGTGAGACAGTTTCATAATAAATATTATTTAGCAACATATGATTACTACCCCACAATACAATTTAAAATGCAACTCTTCTGTCTTCAAATCACTGCTTACCCACCAAAACTGCCCCAAGTAATTTCTGAACAGCCAAACATCATCTCTAAAAACACAATCTTACCTTCCTCAGTTTCTACTGGTTGCTGGGATAGAATTTTAAGAAGAACTGGATTTTTCCATACCCCTTCCCTTGTGATATCCACCAATATTTGGAGGTTGTTATTCCCAAATTCCAGTAAAGCATCATGTGAATCCTATAAAATGTAAAAAAAAAGTCATTAAAAGTCTTAGCTAAAAATTAAGCCAATGTAATTTTACATTATCTACCCTAATATTTCACTACATGCTAAAACTTTCACACTTCCTCTCAGTCATTACTGCTTTGACAAGTTTGCATTAGGATTTTAATAGTCCAAATGCTCTTTCACTTCTCTAATCCTACTGAAAATGTTCCAATTTCAGACCACTGAGTTGACTGAAATGGCTTAAATCAAAAACCTATTCTGCAGTCGTAACTCTTCTGCAATTTTTATGGTTCTCTATGTACATGTATATATATATTGTATAAAAGACAAAGCAATTGTATAAAAGACAAAGGATGATTTTGTATCAAAGCATATGCTATTGAAAAACTCCAAAGAAAGACTAAATTTTCAAAATGAGTAACACAAGGGTAAGACTCTAAAATTGTACATTTAGTGTTAACACTAAAGATGAGCCAGTCAATTCAATTTGAGAGCCATGAAAGCCATTGGTCACTAGTTGAAGAATGCCATGGGATATTTCATCATGAAGATGAAAACATCCTTCCACTGGAAAGGAAGATGCACTTTTCTTAGAAACTCTTCTATGCCCAGTGCATTTACTCTAAGATCCAGGGATTTCTGATCCTAGCAGATGTAAAGCCTGACCCAGAGACTCTCCATGACCAGTAGGCCTCCAGCTGAAGCTCACCCACAAAACCTCAATACATAGCACATTGCTCAGAGTGATCAGGGCCCTACTGCTTTGAATTCTGGAAATCTGAGGAGTAAAGGAGGAATTAAAAAAGGCATTACACATGGGAAGAATCTAGAGTCTAACAGAGAAAAGAAAGCAACTTGAAACAAATTCCAGGCATTTAATGTCCCTAGTATAGAAACAGATGTAGGGTGACTTGAACTGAAAGAATTAAGTATCATCTTTCAGAATTTCCTAATGCTGACAAATAAAGCCAACTAACTGTAAGCAATTTGTGGCTACACCTTCAGTAAAAATGCTTCTCACAGCAGATCTTAAGTACAATATGTGGCAATGTCCCCTCCTTCTGCTGAGCTGTGTTTCAAGCTGTATGTATTTTTAACACAATCTTTTAACCTCAGGCTTGCTTTTGACAGTCTCTGTTGTACCCTTTAGCTATAATGGAGAAAGGTTTCTAGTGACTTGAAGAAATCACCAAGAGTAAGAAATCCTGGGGAGCTACGGGGCAGTCAGCACAGCCTGACCCCAAAAAGAACATGGGACAAATTCTCCTGGAAACTAAATCCAGTAATCTGACTACCTTCTGTGATAGGCTACAGATTACATTAGTCATACTTGGCAAGGCTTCTGACAACCTCCCACAGTATCTTGAAAACCAAATTGTTAAAATAAGGAAAAGTGGGCAAAATACAGGTGAAAAAACCAGCTCAATAGCCAGACTTAAAAGGCTTGTGACAAACTGTACAAACCCAACTGGCAGCTGTCTCCCAGCAGCACTTCTCAGGATCAACAGTGAGCTGGTATTTTGAACACATTTATTGTCTGAATAATGGGACAAAGCACATTCATTATCTGCCAGCCCACAGGTCATACAGAACAGGAGAGCAGCTGACACTGCTGGGCAGGCAGCCATTGGGACATTCAACAGAACATCACTGACAGGGACCCAGTGAAGCTCAACACAGGCAAATGGAAGTGCTGCACATGGTACAACCCCAAGAATCAGAACAGGTTGGTGGCCAGCTGGCTAGCTTCCAGTTTGGCACCACAGTTCTCTAGGGTCAGTAATTTAAGTGTAGGTCAGCAGTGAGATGTTACTGCAAACAAGGCTAGCTGTGCTGAACAGTCTCAAACCAAGAGGCTCCTGAAGTGCTTATTCCCATTTGGCACTTTTGAAATTCCACTGCAGTACAACACCTAGTCTGCAACTGTCCTGTAAAATTCATTTGCCATAGTAATGCACATCCAGCAAAGACCAGCACGTGCAGAAGAAAGGGTGAAAAGGAAAATCTTAGAGCTGTCTTTATCTTCACTATATTGCCAGAAGGTAGCTGGAGCTGTCTAGTGAGGGAGTCACAGGAAAGGAAATTCTCTAAGTGTGTGTGCAGGAAGTGTTTCCATATGTAAACATTCATTTTGAAAGGACTAATGAAAGTTTGTGCATTTTCCATTTCTTAAAGACAACATGTGGTGGAGCAGGACCCTAAGCAACCTGATCTGAGAAAGCCCTCTTACTCTGAGTGAAGAGGTGGATCAGGTAACTGAGCTTTTTTCCAGCAAACTCATGCCTCTGCCTCAACAGAAACCTCAGAGATTGAACACGCTGAAATTTCAGACTATGTCAGAAAGCACACAAACTATGTCTGAAAGCACACTTTGTGGAAATCAGTGCTTCTGCCCTATATGAGTATTTTTCCAACTGCAAGAAAAAGACCAAACCAACATCAAAAGTGAGCAAACAAGCACGCATTAGGAGTTCTTTCCAAATGCAGAACTATAGTGCAGACTTCCACCTTCTAAGGACCATAAAATTAGAAGTCTCATAGCTGAATGCAACAATCAAGCAGTTTTGGTAACTTTGACAATCTAATCTTCCTTAGCAGTATGAAAGATCTTCTGTAGATATTGCCCTAAAGTTAATTTTAGTTTTAGGTAAGTATTGTACCTGTGTTCCAGCTGCTGCTCATAGCAACCTGCTAACTGAAATCATTAAAGACCATGCTACTTCTAAAAGTAAATATAAAGGAAGTAAAACTAGTGAGCGAGTTATTGGTAAAACCACTTCAAAAATCAGGTGTTGGTATTGCTAGAGGAGTTGGTGCTAACTGGCAGATGCAAAGATAGCCAAGTAGGATGCTTGCAATGACTGGTTTCTGGTCTTGAGCCTGAAATGCTACTCACCAGGTTAAAAGTAATTTTGGAGTGGTACAGCTGGACCCTAAAGATGCAAGGGACTTTACATGCTCTACCAGAGCTCAAACTGCTCTTAGCTAACAGCACAGAGACTGACACCCAAAGGTTTCAGGCTGTATTGAAGCATCTGAGAACATCACTTAAGCAATCCTTAGGCTCACACAGCTGTTCTTCCTCTCAAGTCTTTGCTTCCACTGCATGCTGGAACAGTGAACAAAACCCACCACAAAGACCCTCAGGGACCAAGTGGGGGTTTTTGGGTTTGTTTTGCTCTTTAAAACTAAAACATGATCAATTCCCCACTTAACACTGAGCTAAATGGCATGCCAATAGAACCAGCCAGGTGAATGACATACAATGCTTAACACAAAAGATGCTACTGCCAAAAGATGCTCAAGTTGTAGCCTCAGGACAGCTTTAAAAACACCACTGGAAAACAACAAACTGATCTAAATTTGCATCCATGAAACACCTAACCACAGCCCATTTTCTGTAACTGGTACGTACTCCCTATAGGAAGTCTATGTATATTATCTTCAGTCTTGAGGATGATGAAGAAAACAGCTACAGATGTGCAGGTAGAGGAGATACTGGATCTGATCTAAAAAAATCAATAGAAGCCCATTTTAACAACCTCTACTTCAGGCCCTTCCCAACTACATGTCACACAGCATTAAGTCTTTTCAACACAACAGGTTGCCAGATCATCCACGATGAATTCTCTTCCCTCACACTAGTGTTACAGCATTAATCTCTCTCAGTCTCAGGTATACATCAGGTCAAAGACAAACTCCAAAAAACCATCAGAATTGAAGAGCCTATGCATTCAAACTTCACCTTGAAGACTGAACTCGATGAGCTTTACTCAGCTTTATTCAGCACAGGTGTCATGCCCTACAAAGGGCTGGAACTACCCATCAAAGCACTGAGGAGCAGAAGCCACAGCTCAGAAACAGCCAGAGCAGGCCACTCATCTGCCACCACTATTGAAATGACATGGCTGACAAAAAAAAATTAAAGAAATCATACAACCTGGACGCAGGTTAGGTACTGAAAATACCACTGTCCCTCAGATTATGACATTCGATCATCCAGACATCCAGCATAAACAATGTCCTCCCAATAGCCCTCCTTCCCTAATCTGAGGGCTTCAGGATGCAGTACAGAGCCAGCAGAGCCCAGCCCAACTATGGGGATCCATCACATCTCAGCACCTCTGTATTAAGGGCTGAAAGGACCTAAGAAGGTGAGAAAGAAGGGGCTTTTGATACAAGCAAACTGATTTGCTGAGTCAGCCCTGTGTTTGAGATTCAGGGTATCAATATTGAAGTACCAAATATAAAATTCACCAACATATGTAGCATAAGTAATTAACTGCTGTCAGTACACTCCCCTTCCACTACAGTGCTAAGCTGAACCATACTGCACCTGCTGAAGAATATCAAGCTAACATTAATGGGACTATATGCAACAATCTTTTATGAATAATCAAAAGTCCTTGAAGAAACTTAATGCAACATTTACAGATCTCATTAAGTTACAACAACACCATAAACAGGTTCTAAAGAGCAGGACATAAAATATTTCATTCTAGATGAAGTCAGGAAAGAATAATACAGTAAGAGTCTATGGACAAAGTTCAAAAGAAAAGACAAGCCTTGGAACAGTTTACTGAAGACATGAGGATTTTTCAGTCCTGGCAGTTTAGAGTGACCACCATCTACTACAGCTTTACAAAGTTTTTGGCTTATGCTCTCCCTCAACTCACAGTTTTTTTAAATAAAGCATTGATGCTCTTTGTAAGGCTCGAAGGGAACCCTGTTCCACAACCCATATTCAATACTCAGAACAACACATCTCCTCCCACTGAAGACGTTTTTGAATGCATGGTTTTACCTTCTTCACCTGACTAGATTATATCAATCCACACAGTACTTCTTCACTGAGCTCCTCTCCGAGATCAACAGTTTACTTGTATCAAGAGCCCTGTTGTAATTCTGCCCCAATCCTTTCACTCATATTTTACAGCATTCCCTCACTTGTGTCTGCATCTTTTTACTTGCTGACACTAAATAAATCCATGCTGAGACTCCTGCCATACAATCTCATATCTTGCTTTCATTTTGCCCAAGCTGCCTCTGATCTTGCTTAGGGATGAGGAAAACTGAACTCATGGGTGACTGCAGGACATAAATGCTGTTATTTAGGATACCAGAACGAACAGGTTCAGACACCAAATGAAGATTTTGACAGTATTTTGTGTGTCCAGTATAAGCTGGACATCAGTGACACTCCACTTTCAGGTCTAAGACAGTCCCCACACCTTGACGCTTTGACATGCAAGCCCTCATTCACCTTTCACGTTCTTGGGATGAAAATTTATTTGAAGTTTCACTGACTCCCATCACCTGTGTAGATTGTTACAGAGCAACAATGACTGCAGGCAGATCCAAAAAACACCTCCCATATTAGGAGTCATAGTCCTCTGAAGCCACGTTTGTCTGTTTTGTTAGGAAAGCAATAACACATTTACATCCATGAGTCTTGGGCTGTGCTAACATAACACTGCAGTGCTTTCCTAATGGATTTCCCTGGAGATCTGCACATCACAGTCACACACAGGCTTTAAACCTACAAGACAGCCCACAAACGATTCCTGTCTGAAGGTCCCTAGTGCCCTTCTATGACTTACTCCTTCTGTGGTGACAAGTGGGTTCCTACTGTACTCCAAGGCAGGGTACAAGCATTGTCATTCTCATACTTCTGCCAGAGCTACTTCAAAATCTTATTAGAAACACCTGTTTGTGAAAGTCCACAAACCTCTTCAGCAAGTTTTCAGAATATCACCATGTTTAATCAGTTCACTATCTGAACTCTGGGGAGCATTAGGTGAGTGCTAAACTTGGAAGCTGCAGCTTCAAAAAGTCACTACGAAAGCCAAGTATATATTACTGCTCCTGGCAGCAGCACATCTTGAATTTTCCCTTAGTTCTAAAAGTTGACATGAGAGACCTGAGCTTGTGCCACCCTTTGTAGACCCCAGAAGATAAGGGCTTACATGTATGTCTCAAACACCAATAGTGAGATGCTGAGGACCCAACCAAGCATTGTTGGTAATAACACACAAGGGTTGTTGCTAATAAAACACTGTGAGAAAGAACAAAATACGGCTGGAGAAGTTACCTTAACCCTTTATCCAACCCCCCCTGCTGTGTGCCTACACAGTAGGTAAAGCACTAATACACCAATTTCCAGGCCAAGCATGTAATTTACTAACAAAATTTTGGTTTTGTGCATCCTCTGACTTCTGCAGATTCTTAAGGCCACAAGGATTTACAAATCTTGGATGCTCTGTCCCTCTCAAGAGTGGGACATCACACCCTTCTACCACTGGAATTTACCAGCTCCCTTCCAAAATATTCAGCATAAATAGAGCCATCTCATCAGACTAAAAATCTGCTCTCTACTGACAGACGTATCAAAGTCCAATTGTTCATTTCAAAATCCTAGAAATGCACAGATCTGTTACATCATAGAAATCACCAAACGTGGTAACAAGAATTCTCCTTGCAGATCCCTCCATTTAAAAGCTAACAACTTTTAGAGCTGCACTGTAGCTCTGCTATAATAAAAAAAAAAGTCTAAAAGTCTGTATATGCCCTCCCATATTGTGAGCATCTTGTTTCACGTCTAGGCCATGTCAGTTACAAATGTATTTGCCTTTTAGAGTAAGATAAGATCACAAGGCTTAGGGAAGACCTTATCACCATCTTCCAGTATTTAATGGGGAGCTACAAAAATCAATGGATACTCCCTTTTTACAAGAGCTCACATAGAAAAGACATGGGGTAATGGGTACAAGTTACTCCTGGGGAAATTCTGGTTGGACAACCAAGGACAATTTTTCATAATGAGAAGATTCAGCCAGTGGAATAATTTCCCCAGGGAAGTGGTGTATTCTCCATTGTTGGACAATTTAAAGATTTAGCTGGACAAGGTGATGGGCTATCTTGTGTAGACCCTGACTTTGTCCAAGAAAGGCTGGACCAGATGACCCTTGAGGTCCTTTCAACCTGGTACTCGGTGATTCCGATCCACTCCTCTTTACCCTAAATGACTGTGAAAGTAAATTAAAGAAGAGTTACTTTGGAAACACTAAGTTTCAATGTCTTGGATCAGCCCTAACATAAAAGATGAAACTGTGGCTGACCACCCTTAACTGTGGCATCCCCACAAATGAAGGGGTTGGGAGCACAGGCCCAGCCTTTGGCCAATAGCCAGACAGACAGCATAGCTGGACATTGTCAAAATGAACTTTCAAACCTGGCTCTGGAGTGCTGCAATGTCCATTGTGCTCTGCTACAGTCACTAAGGGAGTCACAGGTCCTATGCACTCAAAATAAACGACAGATCCTTGTCACCACTAAGGCAACAGGATTTAAACTGTACCTACTGCATTTCTATTATCGAGTACATGCCACAAAGCTGTTTCATGATAGTAAATATTCTATGATATTTCAGGAAAAGGAGGTTTCTCTACACCTAGACTCACTCAAGCACAGAGCATCTCTGTCCCTTCTGCTAGAAGCAGGACTACAAAGCTCTGCTAGACTGCTTCTCTCAGTTTAAAGTGACAGGTTTATTCATCTTCAGTCTATTGAAAAGTTTTCACACTTCCTGTTTCCTTGACTGCAGGGAAAACAGAAGTAGAAGCTCAATACTAGCATCTTCAGAGCTAATGCAGCAGTAGCCAAGCCTCAGGGACTGAGAAAACCCCCAAAGGGGTATACAGTCTTGCAATAAAGACAGCTGCAAGGTCTAAGTTCACTTCCAACTATTTCCTGCCAAGGTCCTCACCAGTAACTTTTAGCTTCCAACTTCCACCAGTCACAGCTAAAGCCTGAACAGGCAATAGCAGAAACAGAGCAGTCCCTGGTCCTGGAAGGGCCCATCGATATGAATACAGCAATACCACTGCTGTCTTTGAGCTCCATGAGGAACACCAGTTCCTGCAGACAGCTAGGTACCACCTCCGGACTACAACCCAGAAAACATCTCTTCTTCCTACACAGTCTATATTAGCCATCTTGATTTGAATGTAGGAATGTTGTAGTATGAGCTTATTTCAGCACCACCCATAAAGAAACACTTCTAAGAGCCACCTGGACTAAAGACCTGTCCTATCATTTCCATCCCTCTCAAATAATCAGGTACGCACACTAACCTGCCACTCAGGCCTCCACAAAAGCTCTTTTATCATCAAAGCAAGGTTTCAGAGCTGTTAAATCACTTCATTTAACTCAGTCTGTCCCTCATACAAATCATTCAATCTAGACTTACTAAGGTTCTCTTGCTTAAGTTGCCATCAACTGTGTGGTTATAAATATGCTGTTGGGCCTTAACACTCTCAATACAGCTGCTGCAGTCAGACTTTTGCTGCTCAGAAATTCTTGCTGCCTAGGTAACAGCAATGCAGGACAAGTGGAACTCAGGGGAAGGGTAGAAGAGAAGGAATACAACTGCAGCCTTTTTTTTTTTTTTAATATGTAAATTGCAAAAGAGAAATTCAGAACACTTACCTGAATGGATTGATGGAATCCTAACCACACCTCATGTGGCAATTCACTTTCAGGAATTGAAAGCAGTAGCTCAAAACAACTCCTGGAAAAGCAAAAGGCAAGTAAACAAGCTACCTGAACACATTCTCTTGTTACATTAAATAACATTTCTGGCACATACTACTTAGTATTCAGATAAGCAATGACAGTAACACTGAAACATGTTAGATTGTGCAAATCAATTAAAGGCCTGAAACAGCCTGTAAATCAGGCATGATTCATCATATGCAAACAGTGCTCCTTTTTACTACACACAATCTCTCCAATTTAAGATTGCAGCTATCCTTATCATAAAGACAGTCCATTCAATGTAGCTCAGGATCACTGCCTCACAGAATTCCATTCTTTCTTCTCAAAGGAAACCTAATAACCATTCTAAATAAAGCTCACTGGAGTCCAGCATGGTCTCTGCCTAGAGGGAGAATGAAAGCCAGCTTCACCTAACTCAACATTTCAGCACTGACATACATAAGAAAAAAACCCTAAGAGACAGCTTGACAGAAGACACGTGCATCAGCACCAAAATAGATCTGGACAAGACATGTCAAGAGGAGCATCAGCACCTAGAAACACCTTCTGAGCCTTTGATACCAACTGGGGGAGCATTCCAATACCTACAGCACAAACTGCAACCTGCCACGGCAGGAATGCTGCCTGTCTTGCTCTCAAACAGGAGCTATCCAACCTGGTACAGAACACATGACTTGCCTAAAACCCTACTGAACAATTAGATCTAGTCAAACTAAAAGTGTTAACCATGACACTGCCTAGAGATTCACAAGACTTACAGCAGAAGTGTTTTCATAAATCGTGACAGTATAAGGCAAGAAAACTAATCTAGGACACCACCTATAAAAAAGCACTGAATCACTGCAGTAAGCTACATCTACACTGTTTGATAGTTTCAACTCTTGCTACTTTTTCTTCAAAACATTCTCTCTCAAATATTAAATAGAAGAATGACAGGCAACACATTCAGTCTTATGACAGACAGAAGAACTGAGCTTGGGGAAGTGGAAAAGGAAGAGATGACCATAAAGCAAACAGGAGTTTCAGATTTGCTTAGTTCTCAAGAAGGTCCATCCTCCTCCTCCTGACTTCTGATAAATTCATTGAACAGTTACCTACCAAATGCTATGCCTACTCAGTTTTTAGCCAGATTCAACAGTCATAGACATCAACAAGACCAAGTGGATGATTACTGAATAAGTATCTGGCCATCCTTTTCACATTTCATACATTTGAGTTCACTCCCAGTCCTGGTTCCTTGAAATAGAGGTTGCTGCAAAAAGCTCTAAGCACTTTTATTAGATTGGCAGAAAATGCAACAGCCTTCACCACTGTCATTCCATCATTATTCACACCATTAGGCACAAGGCTTTGCTGATGGTGAAAAAGCTGGCAACAGGACCACCAGATATTCTGACTATCATAGGTCTCAATTTAATAAAATAACCAGGACCCTGTTTTGCCTTGTATTCCAACTTGGCAGTACAAGTTAATTCACCAGCCCAAATGTTTAGATCCAGGTGTTGCTAACAGACTATCAAAACCAACTTTATGAACACCTGAACTCTATTTGAACATAAAAACCCCTAAAACTTAAAAAACCCAACAAAACAACAAGAAAACCAACAAAAATCCCAAAACAAAAAACCAACAACAAACCAACCAAGAAAATCCCTAGGTATGTGTTCTGTTTTCATCCGCGTCACAGACTCTACACCCAGTAACACATTTGCAAACTTCATGGTCAATGTGCTTTTGTGAAGGCTTTTGATGCACACCACAATTCCAGACTTAGTCAATCCTACCAATGTCCACTTTCAACTCCTAGAATTACATTTTCTAGAACATTTCTTTTTCATATATATGATATTGGTTATGTATATAATAGGCTTGAACAAAATTACAAAGCAAGCTTTTAAACATCATTTTTCTAAACTTAAGCATTCAGTTCCTATTTGGACAGTGAAAAAATGAGCAATTACTTCTTCAAAGCATTGTGTACACACAGTGAGATAGTCTAGGAAGACAAGAGGATTTAATTTATGCCTCCAGAGTTACTGTCTGTAACACAGGACTGATCTGAACTCAAAGGCAAAAGCTCTTTTGCTGCAAGCCTTCCTCAGGATCCCAACACAGAGCACTCTGGTCTGGAAGTCACTCCATAAGAAATCTGGAGCTCCAGATTATAAGCTACCACGTAAAACAACTTACAGCACAATTGTCAAAGTAATATCCAGGATATTCCAATCACAATTTCCTTGGCAGAAAAATAATTAGAATTCTAAGTCAATTAACTAAGTTTTTTTGTAAGAATTGATTCAAACACACAGGTGCATAAAAATTTCCCCACTGCCAAAGGGGACAACACACTATTTAGCTTAATTCTTTCTTTTGGTCCTTATTATACAATACTTTAAAATACACTGAAATCCCATTGCCCTCTTTATTGCAATGCAACTAAATGGAGTTTACATGTCATGGCTGGAACACAAATCAAAATACCAGGATCATACCATCAAGTCAAGCCTTTCTAATCCTACTTCACCAGTACCACCACAATGCCTACCTATACAAAACTCAATTCTAAACCTCAATCACAATTTTTCCATATAAACTGTAACAGGTGCTAAAATGTTTACACTATTAGAAAAAATATTATCCATCTGAAACACTCAACTTCAAAATATCTTTTAAGAAAAGATGCCTTAGATATAAATTTCTTTATTTTGGAACAAATAACTCCATGCAAAATTCAACATATTATTTGCATACAATTTTTCAGTAATCACTTTATATCTCATTCACAAAAATGTTTTACATTAGAATTTAAAACCTTTCAGAACCACGTTTATCTTTAGGTTGTATTAGAACACTTTTCTATCCTAATCTTTTCAGAGACAAAAGGGTGACTCATTATACATTGGATTATCAGCACGCATCATTCACTTGTTGCCAGAATTATCCTGTGCCTATGAAGAGTTGAATTCACTCTTAATGACAGTGGAGTGGTAAGTGCGAGCTAGTGAATCAAACCGCAGCAGTGGATCAGGCTGAGAACTGCTTTATGACACAAACAGCCCGGTGTCACCTGTGCCTGCTCAGAGCTGTGGGAAGGAAGCACACTCCTGAACAACACCTGTCAGATGCCACAGGTACAGCCCATGGGTGAGCTACAGCTCCAAGCCTGAGGCAGACTGCTCTGACTGGTCCAATACACTTTTGCTTCTTAAACCTGGTGACATCCAAAGCTCCTTTCAGTTTTTATGGTTGAAAAAAAACCATACAAACACCTCCTCAAAGTTGTAGAAGTGGTAAATTCCCTTTCAGTTCAGTGTCATCACAGCACACAGGAGAAAGTGGAAAGCAGTGTAAATCTTAGCTAGTGGCAAACACAGCGTGACTTATGACCAAATATTTATTCTTTTTTAATCTATTTATCTTGGAATCAAATAAACCATTTTCAGATGGAAGTAAAATTTTCATACTGATGGTAACATGACACCTTCCCCCTCACAGCAGCCTCAGAAATAAAACACCTATAGAAACTTGAGTGAACAACCAGCTTCAAGGGTCGCCTGAGATTCACAAGGATAGCCAGTAACTAACTGTCAGTGAAAGACATCTCTGATATGGCCAACTCTTTCTTAATTCTTCTACAGAGGCAACACCTTTGAAATAGGAATACTGGGGGGTGAGGGGAACGCACTGTGCTTTGGGGCTGTGAGAATAACCTGTCCAAATTCCACCTGAGCAAAGCAGGTAAGTCACTCCATGGCCTAAAAGAAAATTCTTGTTTCCCACCCACACACACCCCCAGTCGTTTGTCACACCTGCAATCTACAAGAGCAGTCACTCCAAGCTTTCCTTTTGTTTCCTAAGGTTGGACAGTGGACCAACAATATCTCACACTGCATGAGCATCATGTTTCTTATGGGAGGCACAGTCCCTGCATCTTGTCAGCTGCACTCTGAACACACAGAGGACCTCAGGCAGCAGGGGAAACCACAGCACACTGAGCTGTGCTGTTACTGGCTCACCCTGCTGACAAGGAACTCGGGAGGAGGAAGTTCTTTTCCTCTTCTCCAGGAGGAATGTTGGAAGGGAAGGAGGATTTCAATAGGAAGTAGAGCACTTCTGCTTTGAAACAGCAAGTTTGCTCATTTCACTTCCAGTCAAGGTTCAAGTCTGAAAACACAGTGTGACAGCTGTGGGTAACCCAACTGTCTCCTCAAAAATCACAATTACACAGTGTGTGACAGCTGTGGGTAACCCAACTGTCTCCTCAAAAATCACAATTACATGGGAACAATATGTTTTTCTGTCCCTAACTAGGTAACAGTCTTCCTCCCTCATGGAACCTCAACTTTTATCTTTAATTCCCTGCTCTAACTTCTCTCATACTCCCTTGGAAACTTATGAAAAAGAAAAAATGTGGGAGAGTTAATTTGGGTATGCAATTATCCTCCTTATCTTCCACCTCACTTTTTGTATTTCTCATTCTTTAGATTCCTTTCAAATATCATCATTATAAGAAAGAGAAGATTTCAGCAAGACAGTTTTTCTACTGTCCTCTAACACAAAGTTTTCTGAATATACAAGCTACAACAAACTCCTCCCCCTGAAAGCTGGAAAAAAACATATCAACAAAAGCAGATTATTCTGATATTTCCCAACAAGAGAAAAGCAATTTTGATACAGAATTGGGATTTACACCCCAAGATATCTAACAGTGGCAAAATATACAGAAAGTAGTCCAAGTAGAGATGCCCAGCAAACAAGCACTAAATGACAAACTTTTAAAATTACTTAAGTAGGAAACAACAAAATACACAAGCTAATTAATGATAGTACAACGAAGACAGTAATAATCTATCCTTAAGGGGACAACCTGAAAAGGCAATGAAGATATTTTGCCCAATATGTGTATCATGTACCAGGTAAATGAAATTAAAGTCTCAGGTTTCCACTGTAAGAACCTAAGACACACTTCTCCTGATTTCACATGTTAAAAAACCCAAAACCACTCCTAGTTCATGTATTTCTCACAATTAAAAAGAAGATAATTCAAGGCATTATTTGGAGATAATCTGGTTCTGAGCTGTTCATTTATATTGCATGTCAGTCCATTACAAAATAAAGCATTTGCCCAAGGAGTTCACTGCTGAAGTCCATCTTGAAGTGAATACCCGAGTTCAGACCACAAAACAAGTAAGAGACTGATAACAAAAAAAAAACCCCAAAAACTGTCAAAGAATCACTTTTGTTCTATGATGATCTTCATATTCAAAGTTCTAGATCTTTACCCTTCCTCCTCAGATGAAACCTCACTAGGCAAGGAACAACCAGCACACCACCTCATCATTCTCAGGTGATACTTCTTACGCCCCAGTGCACATACAAGCCCTCAGCCTACACTCTTCAATTACAAAAAGCTGCTTGGCACGTAGCACAGACTTTGAGGAACTACAGGTTATCCCAATTGAGCTGATGGACTGTAAAATGTTCTCAGTTCTATTCCAGGAACTGCCGCGCTTTAAGTCGTGTCTAGTCTGCTTTGCAACCTTACAGAACAACTCAAGACTGCCGTGAACACAAATCAGCTTGTCCTTTTCAACAAAGGACACATTCAGAATGCCCCTGCACTAAAGGGACAGGGCACACAGAGCTGCAACTGCAGAGCAAGGGATACAGGTTTATTAATCCATGTGTGAAGATCTCATATTGAAGCTTCTGTTGAATGAGTATTACACTAAGCTTCTTCTACAGAAAATAATACCTGCAGAATGTTTTAAGAAAGAAGAGAATCTTCCTAATAACTACATGACTATTCAAATACACAAGAATAAAGAACTTGTCCACGTTAATTAATTAAATGCTCAAATACATTTTTGTGGTATAATTAAAAATGTACTAAATGTACTAGATAAATTGCAAACATAGTTGTCAAATTAAGCAATAAACAATTTCAACAGCTTGCCCTTTAATTTATAAAGTGCAGTTCTTTTAAAAAACAAAAAAATCAATATACCAACTTAAAACTTACAGCACTAGCCTGCCAAGTACCAAAAGAACATCTTCACATTCTGTAGTCAAGTAAGGTCTTGCATTAGCAAAGCTTTGGATGGAGATCCGATACACTTCCAAAAAAGGTAAAATATGTTCCGATGCACCCCGACTGCCAGCATACTGGAGCAGTGTCTGAAACAAAATGAGTTATCATTAGAAGTTCTTACAACACACTTTTGCTTAAAAACAAATGTCAATATACAATATCAGACACATACAGTGGAATAATTGCAGAAGTGAGAAATTTTTACTCTGAAGAAGAATTTAAAGTAGCAGCTTTTCACCTCAACAGAAATACTCCCTTTTATTGAAATATATTTTTATTGATTTTATTATCTTGATAAAGTTATCAGAATTTCTACTTGGGAGAAAGCTAGATGCAATTGGCAGAAATGTGAGCTATTAAGTAGAAAATTCAGGGAGACGTCCTACACTTAGCTCCTTTTGTACAACTACCATGGAAACAGAACCATGTATGTAACACTGGAAATCTTTATTACTACTGAGAATGCAGAAAAAATAGGCAGAAACTCAAGATTAAGAACATTACTAGAGGTGTAGTGTTTTAAAGATCCATGCATTACCCACACAGCAAACATAAGCCACCAGAAAGGGATTCAAAATCCAGATCAGATCATTACGTAGGCATTTTTCAAACACAAAATTACCCCAGATTTTACTCCCTGGCCACAGCAATCCCACATTACCTGGGCACAGTACTAAAGCAGCAATAGAAAATCTAGCCAGTTTTAACAGAAATCACATCAACACAGGGACAACAGTAGTACATCCCAAAGTTTTTAAAAGGTTCCTACACCACCATGCTGTGCTATGAAGTACAATTTGAAAGTGGGGCACTGAGCTGAGGACACCTTAGCTGTGCTGACTGCTTGCTGCACAAGTATCAGCCCTTCCCTGAACACTCTCCTACACCTCCAGAGCAGTGATGCTTGAGTACTTACCAGCTCCCTCTGCCATGTGGCACTCTCCCTAGACTAAACAAGGTAACAGTCTTGCTTAAAGCCAGCTGTAAAGAAAAGAAAACCAATGAAAGAGGCTGTGCTTTTAGGAATCCTTAGGGCCAAGACTTGGTCTGCCCAGGGAGGTGGTGGAATCACCATCCCTGGATGTGTTAAAAGAAAGACTGAATGTGGCACTCAATGCCAGGGTTTAGTTGAGGTGTTAGGCTCAATGATTTTTAAGATCTCTTCCAACCTAGTCATTCTGTGAATTCTGTGAAGACTGCATGGGGGAAAAAAAGCTCAGAGTGCTTCACCCTACCATTCAGAACAAGTCAAATTATCCTACAAGGATGGTGAGGCCACATCAGTTTTCAAATCACTTAAAGTTGGGACTCTGACACAACAAACTTATTTTAACACCTTAAAAAAACCCACATGATCTTATCAGATGGTGAATGCAAGGAGGACACTATGGAAAAAACCCTACTACAAGCTTGCTCAAACCAAATGCAGTCATAATAATGACCAAAAGACAAAACCTAGACTCCATCACAGCAAGAAATAAGTAGCCAGTATCCAATGTCACATCAGTGATATAACTACACTATACTTGTCCTAGCCCCTAAAAACAATGCAGACTAGCAGAATCATGTGTTACACCTAAGAAATCTATAAAAAATACAATCTAAGAACCAGTAATCCACTGTTTTGTGGATTGTTCTCCAACAATTAATGAACAGAACTTCTGGGTGAATGGAAGTTACAAACCTTCCCCAAAACCCACATAATATTAATAGTTATAAAGATTTAAGCTGGGGGTGTGGAATTGGAAGTTTGCAGGAATCTTCCTTAAGCACAGCACAAAGATCATTAGCTACAGCAGATAATGGTGAGTAATACCAGTCTTCAAGTTTATTTAACAGATTAATGAAGGATTTGATAATATAACTCAAATCATACATTGCTTTGTAGCATCAAATCACATTCAAAGACTGTCAAGCTGCAATCCCCAAAGAGAGTCAAGTGATGACTATCATAAATCAGCTGTTTAGTAAAGCCAGCACTACCATTACAGTGACTAGAGAAACAGATCAAACACACCAATCCCTGCACTTTTCTAAAAATATATCCATTAAACCCAATCTGTTTAAAAAGCCAAATTTAGTACTCAGTTATTCTGACAGACACTTTGATCATAAACTACCTGGTCTATGTAAATCATAAAACACAGCAGAATTACTTACTAAGATTAAATAAATTTTCTAATAAACACTGCAGCCTTGCTCAAGTGCAATCTGAGCACTGGGATCAAAGTCTTAAAGCTAGCATTAGGAATTCACTGAGTAACTGTTTATGAGAAACTTCTTGTCAAATACATAAACAATGGTTTCAGTGTAAAAACAGATTCAAGGTGTCAGATTTATTAATAGCTGAGGCTTCAAGGATCTGTAGTTTGGAACATTATGATGCTATTAGTATTAGGATACTGACAAATAAGCCAAATGTAGTAACTGTATTAAAGTTCTTCAAAGCCCTTGTGTTATTTCACAAGTAATAGTTGTTTAGCTGTCCACTGTGGATTTCTCCTGGCAGTCCATATAAAGACTGGCTAATTTACATCTCATCCCACCCTCCTCTTTGATTCCAGTAACACATCTGATGGAAAGTGGGGTGAGAAGTGCAGAGACCACATCCACCTAACGTGTCACATACAGGCCAGCCTAGGCCAGCCTGAGACCCTGCTCAGATTTTCACTTTCTGCAGTGACAGAACACCTGCTTAGCTGCACTTCCTCAGAAGCATCATTTTTTTGCTCAGACCCAATTTAAAGACAAAGATCTCAAAGTTTCCTGACCTGTTGATACAGCTTTTTAAGAAAAGACTTCTTAAGAAAAATACTTTCTCATCTTCTTACCCATATCTGATTGCACTCAACATGTCATCTTCAAAAATTTCAGAAAGCCAACAGCTGCTGGGCACTGGCAGATGGGATTTAACATCCTACAACTTCCCCTTCACTGATAACTGCTCTTCCTATTTATGACAGCACAGTCTCAAACACCCTTAGTTGTTCTATCTGGCTGTTTGGGTACATACTGCTCTCCACAAAAAAAAAAAAAAAAAAGTTTTTCCCCAAAGTGAATGTGCAAAGCATTAATGCCTATGCAATATAAAGCTGCAGAGTCAACCCATTATTTAGGCTTCAGCAGTTTCTTTGTTTTGTTATTCTGGACAACAGTACCGCTTCCCTGCTTGGAAATAGGGATCTTCAAGGAAATTGTGACATCCAGCATCACTCCCCATATGAGCTACTGGAAAGCTGCACACAGCAGCACAAGTTTACAAGCAGTAAAACAGCATTCAGACAGCTCAAAGCACTGGAAATTCACTCATTTGGTTCACAGTTTGCCTGACAGCCATGGTAATTTCCACAGCAAAACAGAGCACCTTCCAGGCCCCTGCCTCAGCTGTACCCACAGGATGGCAAACACAAAACATTTCAGGTCTCCTTATGTCAGCTGCTTCCCAAAATCCAAATTAAGCCCAGACAAATTCATCTTCTTTCTAGGCACATTTTGCTGTAGTTTAATAACTTTATGACAAGATATCTGTGGTACCTTCCAAGTAATTAATACAAAATTGAGCTCCCTAAATTTCACTTATGGGCAGACCTTAAGTTATTGAAGTCATCACAAACATCCCCTGTCAGGAGAAACCCAGATATAAAATTACAGCCCACTCACAGTGCTCTGACTGCACAAAGCCATCACAAATTCATCCTCTACGAAGGATGAAGCTGCTTCAGGGTGGGCCAGCAGCTCCCTGTGCCCCACTGCAGCTCCTGGAGTACAGGCATGACAACCCAGAAAGTGCCAGACTGATGGCAAGCCAAACCCAACCTTTTCCATTTTTATCTGTGCTATCACAGTACTTTAAAACAATAAGAGCACAAGGACCCAGAGGGCTACATTATTTGTGAGACGTGGTTTGGGGTTTTTTTGTTGTTGTTTGCTTTATTTTTTAGGTAGCAGAACTGTCTTTCACCACACTCCACTGATCGAGTACCTCTACAGCTTCTACTGTACCAAAGGAATCTGGGAAACTGGACATGTACACACACAAATCATCCTGTCAGCCACTATTGAGGGTTAGCTGAATATTTGTGTCGATGTTCTGACACAATGTACACCACGGGAAACAATTTTAGTAAAATTGTTTTAACACCCAACATGAACAGAGTGAGACTTTGTAGCAGGCTCCATGTCAGTGCAAGGTCACATATTCTGAATTTGAGACAAACACAGCAGGATGCAGCTGCACCCTGCAGTTGGAAAGAGTTTTGAAACCTAGAAAATACACTTATTCTCTTGTTTCAGTAAGCGATGAGCTAAACATCCTCCCAGAACGGTATGGCACAGCACACAACCTATGGATGCAAAATGGAAGACTGTGAAGGGTAACACCACTTATACATAATTTGGGACAACCCAGCAAGTTTTTTTCTCTGATTTTGCCATTCATCAAATACTACAGCCTTATCAGCTGAGGTGTCATAAACTAGCTTAGAAAACAGATTTTTTCTTTCTTACTTTAAAACCCACAATCTCTTCATACTCAACAGGGACAACTCTCCAACCATCGTAGCAACAATTTTTCAACCCTAGAGCTCACAGTAAATGCTGCTGTCAGGGTAGTACAACCTAACCATTGGAAGAGTTTACTTAAGAACGAGTTATTTCCATCACTGTGGCTTTAATCAAGATCAGCTCTTCTCCTGCAACACAGGACCTCGATTTAGAAATTGGTGATCTTCCTCTGGGTTGCACTAAGCAAGTAGTCAAGACAAGATAGCCAAAGCACAGCTCATTCAGCGACTTAAGGGCCCTGTAGGTCCTTACAGGCCAGCAAGCATTCCTCGCACCCCACGGCAGATCTCAAGCGAGGCGGAACACGCAGATTTGACACCGGGACAAGTGAAACAGCCAGCCAGAGATCTCGGAACCCAGCCAAGACCGCACCGAGAAATGCGGTGGGGCCCGCCTACCCCAGAGACGCAGCCGAGGGCCGCAGGACGCCCCGGTGCGAAGCGATGCCAAAGCCCAAAGGCGAGCAGTCCCCTCGGCCCCGGCTGCGGGCTGGCGGCGCAGAGCCACGGGCCGCCCTCGGCAGGGCGCGCACAGCCCCGCCGGGCAGCCGGGCACGGGGCGCCGAGCCCTGCGCAGCGGCAGCTCCGGCAGAGCGAGCGCGCAGGGCGGCGGCGCCGCGCCTGCCCCGGCCGCATCCGCGCTGCGCGCAGCCGGCCTGCAGCCCGCGCCGCGGCCCGCCCCGCCCGGCTCCTACCTGGCAGAAGCCCCGGCAGTAGGCTCGGGACGAGGCCTCCGACACCTCCTGCTCGCGCAGCTCCGTCTGCAGCTGCCAGAGGCGAGCGCGGAGCGCCGGCACCACCCGCGGCACCTCCGGCCGCGCCGCCGCCTCGGCCTCCGCGTCCGCCATCTGCACCCGGCCCCACTGCGCGTAGGCACCGCTCACGTGACCCGGCGCTGACCTCATCGGCCAGGGACGGCGCCACGTGACGCGCGCACGTGACGCGCCGCCGCGAGCCGCCCCACGTGACGAGGCGGCGGCGCGCGCGGCCCGCAGCGCAGAAGGGGCGTGGCCGCCGCGGCCCCGCCCCCCCCGGGCCGTGAGGGCTCCGGCTCGGCCGGGAGCGGAGAGCGGCCCGGCCCGGCCCGGCCCGGATCGCCAGCCCCTCTGCGGCAAAGGCGACTGCCTGCGGGGCTGCGGGGCTTGCGAGATGATGACGGACGCCGGCCAGAGCCAGCTTGTTAACTTAGATTGCCGTTGCTTTTTTCCCCCGTTAACGGCGCGGTGTTGATAGCGGAACGTTGGTGTCTCTAGGGTAGCCCTGCAGAGGCTGTTGCACAGACAGCGGGGAGGATGGTAAATAGCTTTTACCGGGAATTTGCAATGTGTCTGGTGATACAAGATGCTGGGCCCATGGATCGGAGCAGATGTCTCTCTGTCCTTATCTCAATTAATGACGTATATATTTTGCCCCCGCTTTACATTCATTTAGGGGAGCGACAGACAGGCTTTGGTGGGAGCCTGGCACCCAGCCAGGGTCATTCCACTCACGGGAAGGGAAGGCAAGAGAGGGGTAAGAAAGTCAAGACAATTCAAGGGAGACGTAGGCAAGGTATGGCAAGACACGGAAAGGAAGGCGTAGGCATGGCTTGACGAGTCAGTGAAGCTCGAGGCAAGACAATGGTTCTGTACCGCGCTTGTGCTTCCCCAGTTTGGGTAGTGTTGGGGGATTCATGGCTCTCCACAACTCCCTGAAGGGAGGCTGTGGACAGCTGGGGTCGGTCTCTTCCACCGGGCAGCACTGACAGAACAGGAGGACACAGCCTCCAGCTACATCAGGGAAGGCACAGGTTGGATATTAGGAAGAAATTTTTCACCGAAAGAATAATAAAGCACTGGAATTGTCTTCCCAGGGAGGTGGTGGAATCCCCATCTCTGGATGTGTTTAGAAAAAGACTGGACGTGGCACTTGGTGCTGTAGTCTAGTTGAGGTGTTAGGGCACAGGTTGGACTTGATGATCCTAGAGGTCTCTTCTAACCTCATTATTCTGTCATTCTGTGTGATTCTGTGATCATCTTCGATAAAGGCTCAAGGTCTTCCTTGCATCTGAACTTCTCGACTTCGTCTTCGGAGCATGTGCAGTTACGGTGTTCCTTGATCTTTCTGGATGTAACCGGTTTAAATTCTCCATTTTGCGGCTAATTAGCTTTACATTTGCCAATTCCTCATCAGTACATCCTGCTGCTTCCCAATACAGTTATACTTGTCTATTTTTGGGATTATTCACTTGGCGAGTTTCTATTTATTTAAGCATTAAGCAACTAGTTACCCATATACGAGCTATTACACTGTACAGAAACTTATGATTCAGCTTGTATTGGTACAACACAAGCTATGCAAGTTTGAGCCGGGTTACAGAGGCTCCATGTCCCCAGCCTGGCTCTGCCTTGCTGGCCCAGCCCTGCGTTTCCTCGCCGTGCGCTCCGCCCGGGTTACAGAGGCTCCGTGTCCCCAGCCTGGCTCTGCCTTGCTGGCCCAGCCCTGCGTTTCCTCGCCGTGCGCTCCGCCCGGGTTACAGAGGCTCCGTGTCCCCAGCCTGGCTCTGCCTTGCTGGCCCAGCCCTGCGTTTCCTCGCCGTGCGCTCCGCCCGGGTTACAGAGGCTCCGTGTCCCCAGCCTGGCTCTGCCTTGCTGGCCCAGCCCTGCGTTTCCTCGCCGGCCCGGGCGCCGTGTGCGGGCGGTGCCGCCGCTGGGGGCCCTGGGGCGGGCTGGCATCGCCACCTGCTGGAGCTTCTGAGCGGCGGCGGGGGAGAGCGGCCACGGCGCGCTGTGCGCTCGGAGGAGAGCCCGCTGTGCCCTGGGGTGATGCCTCTTGGCTGTAGCTTTCCGTATTTCTCAGGTGCTGTACTGCGTCAGTGTACACCGGACTCCGTAGAGAGCGATAGTAAGCTCTCTTCACATTTTGGTCGGACAGAACAATCCTTCCAGGACTGAGAGCCAAGGACACCCTCTGCCTCAGGCCCCAAGAAAGTATAAACAAAAGTGAATCGAGGAGGGGGGAGCAAACTGGGGGTATCTGACTTCATTACCTGAAGCTGTAATTGGACAATTAACCCTGATGTGCAAATAGACCAAACTTAGATCTGTGTGAAAAACTCATGACCACCGTCCATCTTGGGTGTAGCCTCTGGAAGGCTTTTGACTGCCAAGGGTGCATCTATTGAAGGCCTTTAATAAAGTCTCACTTTATTCTCTTAACTCTGTCTAGCCTCTGTTCTAGGTAGCCACTGCAAGGCATCACTGGGGCTACCTAAAAACAGAGGCCAGACAAAATTAAGAGAATAAAATCAGGTATATTTATTGAAGGTCTTTCAGGTTCATTTCGGGCAGAAAAAGCCCTGCCAGGGGCTGCACCCAAAATGGACAATGGGTCACGGGTTTGCACACTTTTATAAGTTTGGGCCATTTGCATATTGGGGTTCATCTTCCAATTACAGCTTCAGCTAATGAAGTCATTTACCCCAAGTTTGCTGCCCCCAGCTCACTTTGGTTTCCATCTCTGGGGCCTGAGGCAGTGAGGTGTCCTTGATTGCCAGGCCTGGAGAGGAATTGTTGTGTCTGCCCCAAATGGGGAAGCAGCAGCTCACACTGCACATGGAGTTTGGAGTTATGCACTAAAGAACTGCAGGATTACAACTAGATGGAAAATAGAAAAGCTGAAATCCTAAGGCATCAGGGTGTCCAATGGTGAAGATACAAAGTTGAAAATGTCCTTCACTCTGAGAAACTGTACCAGAACAGAAAGATTTCACTGACCTTCCCTTCCATCTGCAAACTTAAATTCACACCAGAATCAAGTGGCAGCTACTTTTTCTTGCAGCTTGTAAGCTATGCACTTAACCATGGTGGCAATGTACTTTTGTTCTCCACTGTATCTCACAGTTTCAGTCTTGCAGAGTCAGACATGTCCATCCATTTCTTGCACAGAAAAATGTGTCAGGATAGAAGCAGTCTGGCAAACAGCTCCTGTAGAAACACAGTGGTGTCATGCACTTTCTTTGTCAGCTATTTGTAGCATCTCACTTTGTCACAGGAGAGTTTCAGTACGGATGCTGAATTGTCTTAGTTTCTTCATCTCTGGTTTCTGCAACGTATTCTTGTCATCTGTAAATTTTGCATTCCTGCTGTCCTGTTCTGATGTGCTTAGGCCTGAGCAGCAGGACTCAGCCAGAGCCCAGATGAACGCTGGGCATTATGTGACTAACACAATCAGTATTATTTAGCTAAAATAAGAGTTAAATAATTGACCCATTGACCCCTGTTTACCACACTTTAGCCTCCCAGTTCATGCCCCATTATTTAGCTAAAAATAGATGACCAAGATGCTTCTGGCAGCTGTTCAACACCAAACCCACTGCTTTAGAAACTTTCACATAACCTTGTGTAGTTATCTGCAAGAAATGTATCAGTTTAAGAAATTTTCCCAACTGACATGAACAGAGGCTTGTTTATAAGGTATTTTAGGGGAAACCCTCCCAGCCAAGGCCTGGGCTCTGGCCAAGCCTTGGCCCCTGCTGGTCAGGAAGTGTGCCATCAGATCCAGGTATTTCTGTGCCAAAAATATAACTAAGTCACTTTGACTTGTTGGTTTGGGCCTATAAAAAGAAGTTTTGGGGTGAATTTGGAGGCCTCACCTACGGGTGGATGCACTGTGTAGGATTTTCCCAGTTGCTGGGAAGGGTTCTCCAGATCCTCACTGTGAAATGAGGCTCCCCAGTGACTGCAGACTCTGGAGGATGGTACAAGTATTCAGGCAATTTTGGATGTATCTTTCTCAATCACTCTCTTGTCTCTCGTGTAATAATGATAGGGTAATGATTATGATTAGTAATGATTAAGAAAAAACATTACCTTGCTGTAGTAATGATTGGGTAATGATTAGGATTAGTAATGATTAAGAAAAAGCATTACCTTGCTTTTTTTCCCCTTGTTGCTAAAGCCAAGTGTGTAGTTTTTTTGAATGTAGCATTTTACTTTTGTGTTGCCTTAATAGTCATAGTAAAATAAGACCATTCTTTCCACTGGTGTCTTTGTCCTTTAAATTGCCCCTGTCAATTGGCAGAACAAATTCTCAGCATCATTTCTTTCCCTCAGGCTTTGTTCATTGAAGGATATCAAGGTAGGTTTAGTAAAACTTTCAATTTCAGTAATTGTCCCAAACTGTTTTTACAATAGCAGTCTGTGAAAAAACTTTACTACATGCTGGCTAAAGTGTAAAATTACACTGCTTATTATTATTTAATTAATTGAAAGTTAATTAACCCCATTAAGTGGAAAAATGAACTAGGAGTGTTCCATAATTTGTGTCTAGGAGGAGTTTTGTAAGGTGTTGGGGATGCTAGGAGGAATTTCAGTGGTGTTAAAGCAGATTTAGAGGGAACTGGGAAGGATTGATTTGGTGGTATCAATTGGCCTTTCAGTGGTGCTGGGTGAGGTTTGAGAGTGCTAAAGAGAGCTGTAGCTGGCTGAAATGGTTTTGGGGGATGTTGGGAAGGTTTGAAGGTGGACTGGGGGAGCTGGGATGGTTTGGCTGTGAGGGGGCCCGGTGGGTGCAGGGAGGGTTTGATGGTTCTGGGGGATGCTCCCCTCACCAGTTCCTCCAGAGCACCCCTAGGGCAGGGAGGGGAAAAGCCCAGCATGTGGGGGCACCCCTGGGAGTCACCCCAGCTGGCTCATGGTTATCACCCTCCTTCCCCTTGCATTTCCCACCCTTTCTCCCTCGTGTTTCCTGTTCTTTTCCCCTCAGGCTTCCCACCATTTACCCCCTTAATTTAAGGCCTTTCAATAGTGTCAAAGGAGGGTTTTTCGATGACTTAATACTTAAAAGAAAAGGAGGTTTTCTCAATTTGAAGCCCTTTGTTCCAGAACCCCCTCCTTTTTCTGTGGTCACTGCGAGGAACTGAGGAGAGACTGAGGGCACTGGGGAAAAACAGACTCAGATTTTAAGAAAGTTTTTATTTAATTCCAGACTTCTCTCAGTTTTTGGGTTTCCCCTCCAGTTTGGCATACTCCACCCAAATCCCCCAATTTGGAGGAGACACCCCTCATTAGCAGCCCCCATTAATGAGGCTGGGGGGGAGGGAAAGGGAGAGCTGGACCCCCTCCGTGCTCCTCCCCCCACCAAACCAATGTGGTTCAGACTCATTTCACAGAAATTTTGGGGGCAATTTCATTGAAATCAGGAAAAGTTAACACGAGGAAATCCCCCAATATGGGGGTGTCCCCCCACCTGATACCCGGGGGACCTCGCCCCTCTGACGTCACTCGGCGGTGTTGGGGGGGCGATGGGACCCCCGGCGGCTCCTCAGGAGGAGGCGGAGCTGCGGGAGAAGGAAGCTTCAGGGAGGTCCTCAAAACACGGGGTTCTACCCCAGAATGTGGGGATGTCACCCAGAGGTCCTTAGACAGGACCCCATGGTTTGGGAGGGTTGTGAAAATGAGGGGGTAAAGCAGCAGGATTTGGGGGTAGAGCAGCAGGATTTGGGGGTCAAACAGCAGAACTTTTGGGCATAGCAGCAGGGATCTGAGGCAAAACAGTGGGATTTTGGGCTTCCAGGAGCAATTCCGGGCATTTCCCCCCATCACGAGTACGTTTTAGGGTGCAGTGGGGTGCTGGGCATGGTGCTGGGTGTGAGGGTGATCTGGGGGTCTCACCTGGTCTCCGGGGGCCCCAGGGGGCAGCAGGCTCTGGGGCAGGTCGTGCTCCAGGTTGCGGGCGCTGGGGTCAGCACCCCAGGCCAGGAGCAGCCTCACAAGGGGCTCCTGGCTGGGGGTCCCAGGTAGTGCTGCTGCCATGTGCAGGGGGGTGTTCCCGTGGGCCTGCAGGACGTGAGGGGGCTCAGGGTACCCACAAGTCACCCTCCATCCCCCCTAGAGGTACCTCAGAGACCCTTGAGTTCTGATTCCGATACCTCCAGTCTCCCCAGACTCTCCACAGACACCCTAAAGCCTTTTGATCCCTCTGAGCCCCCAGAGCCCCTTCACACCCCAGAAGCAACTAGAGGAACCCCAAAGAGCTCCACAGACCCCTCCAATCAGCCCCAAGAGCCCCACAGAAGTCCCTCAGCCCCAAGTGCCCCACAAAGCCCTAGGGGGGACCCAGAGCCCCCCACAGAACCCCTCAGAGCTCCCCCCAGCCCCACAAGTCCCTCAGACCTTCATGTTGACAAGGCGGGGGGCCATGCCTGGCTGACGCAGCAGTAGGTGGGCCAGGGCAAGGTTGCCTCCCCGCACGGCCAGGTGCAGTGCTGTCAGGCTGCTTTTGGTGTCCTGGGGGCAAGACAGGGGTCAGGGGGGCCCCACCGCCCTACAACCTCTTCAACCTCCCCAAAGGGACCCCGAGAAATCCCAGTGCCTGGGAGCACAGGTCTGTACAACCCATGGGGACCCTGAAGGGAGACACAAGGGTCTTTGGGGGGCACACAGGTGTTGTGGGGGGTCTCATACCCCTCCCCAACCCTCCCAAGGTACCCCAAAGGCAGGAGCTCAGGTCTGCCCAGCACATAGGGACCTTGAGGTGGGACACAGTCATCTTTGAGGGGCACAGAGGTCTGTGCGGGGAGCCCAGGGGATCTGAGGGACACCTGGAGAGTTGTGGGGTACCTGAGGTTCTTTGAGGGTCTGTACCTGGCTGCTGCTGTCTGCCCCCATCTGCAGTAGCAGTTCAACACAGCGGAATCTGTCCTGGGGAGTGGGGGACCCTCCTCCAGAGACCCCCGCGAGGCTGTACCCTCCCTGCAGCGAGGCGTTGTGGGCCAGGACGGCGCAGTGCAGAGGGGTCTGGCCTGGGGGAGAACCAAGAGGGGTCAGGAAGGGCCCCTCCCCCAGACAGGGCCCCCTGGTATTGGGAACCCTCCTAGGGACCCCCTCAAAGTACAGACACAGCCCCTGGGACCTCCCACCATCAACCAGGACCCCAAACTGGAGAACCCCCATCCCCCCAAAACAGTGAGGCATCCACCAGGAATCCCACCAAGAGCTACCAAAAAAGGGGGATCCCCAGCATCCCCTTCAAACCAGGGACCCACAGGCCCCTTCTGTATTGAGTACCCCTCAAGTGGGACTTTCCCAAGACACCCTGAAATAGGGACTTGTCAGATACCCCAAATCAGGGACCCCTGAGTTCCCCTCCCATTGGGGACCCACCAACTGAACTCTCCCCACTCCCACCCAAACAAGGACTCCCCAAGAATCACCCCCACCCCAAAACCAGGGGCCCACCCCAAGCCCCTCCACCACCCTTGACCCCCCTCAAATTTGCTGACCCTCAAAATTTCTGGCCTCCACGTTGACAGGAACCCCCGAGGACATCATGGCCTGGGAAAGCGAGGGGAAAGATTTGGGGTCCCCCTGGATACCAGGGACCCCACTAGGCCGGTTCCCTGGTCTCCCAGGACAACCGTGCCCCTTCTGGACCCACTTTGGGGTCACCTTTGGGAGAGTTTGGTGGTCCCCACGGTTGCCCAGCCCTCATGGGGGTTGGGGTCCCACCTGGAGGATTTCAGGGTGCCCATAGGCTGCGGCCAGGTGCAGGGCCGTGCGGCCCCCGTGGTCAGCAGCATCAGGATTGGCCCCCAGGACAAGCAGGTCCCGCACAATCTCCGGGGCTGCAGCTGCTGCTGCCACCAGCAGTGGAGTCTGGGGGCATAAAATGGGGGGTCAGGGACAGAATGAAGTGGGGGTTCAGGGGGACTTGAGTGACTCCTGGGGGGAGTTAGATGTCTAGGGGATAAAAGGGGTCTGGGGGCTCTTGCAGGGAAAAAAGGAAGGTCAGTGGGATTGGGGGAGTCAGGGGTGGTTGCGGGGCATCAAGCAACCCCAAACACTCAAATTATCACCCTGGAATTCTGCTACTGCTCTGCCCTCACCTTATCATTCCTTTATCATCCCCTCATTATTTTTTTGTTATTAATTGCCCCTTCATTACCCTTTATTGGACTCTAATTATACCTTCACTAATCACCCGTTATTACCCCCCAGTATTAATTGCCCCTTTATTCTCAAGCACTCCTCCTGTTATTAGACTGCAACAGAACCCTGTGATTAATTATCCCAGAATTAACTGCCCCACCCCCATTATTAATTATCCCCATCACCCCCTGATCCGTTATTGTCTTTTTACCCCCATCACCCCCTTATTGCCCCAATAAGACCTACTTATTACCCCTATAACGCCTTCTCTACCCCCAATGCCCTCAACTTTCCCAGGAGTTCTTGCACTTCTAGCTTCCCCTCCTCCAGCCCCCCCAAACTTGCCTAGGTGCTCCTGCATCTTGATCTCCTCCAGATGCACCCTCAGGCCCCCCAGGTGTGTCCCCCCCCCTCACCTTGCCCAGGTGCTCCCGCACCTCAAGTCCCCCCAGGTCCCGCAGAGCCTCGGCTGCAGCCCGGGCGAATGCCCACTGTCCCCCGGCACAGAGCACATGCAGCAGCCTGGGGGTGGAGGGGGGTTACAGGGGACCCCCTTGCCCCTCTACCCGCCCCCCACGTTCCACCCAGAACACAGACCCCACAAAAGGACTTGTCACACCATAGCCCCTCCCAGTGGCTCACAACTGCCCCTGGGGGCTTCCCAGCACTGCCTTGTCCCACTGACTCCCCCATTGCCTCCCCCCTGACGTCCACATTGACTCTCCTATTTACCCCACACTGATCTCACCCACACTGACCCCACTTCATCCCACTGCCCCCCACTGAACACCACACTGACCTCCACTCACCCCATTGCCCTCCTATTGCCCTCCTATGACTGTTCTTCACACCAGTGACCCCCGAAATTGCCCCCCCATTGACACCCCCAGTTGCTCCAATTCAGCCCATTGACCCCTCATGGACCCCTTGACCCCCACACCCCGTTATGACCCTGTACCCCCCAGTGCCCTGCCATGGCCCCCCTACTCACGTGTCCCCCTCCTCGTCCTGCCACAGCAGCTCCCGGGGGTCTCGGCCCCCCAGCGCAGCGCGGGCGGCTGCCAGGTCCTGGGGTTCAGGATACGGGTCTTGCATCTCCCTTCCCAGCAGGGGGGCCCCAAATTCTCCCCACGGCACTGCGGGATGGGGCCAGGCAGGGCCAGGGGTGGCAGCAGCCTTGAGAGGGCAGCAGTCAAAGTGGAGGGGGGCTTGGTCCCAGTTACCCCGCAGGGCTCCAGGTGCCCCCCCCAAATCCTGCCCCGATGATCCCCCCCCATTTTCCTCTCCTTTCCCCCCGAGCTGCCACCCCATTGCCCCCACCCACATCATCTCCCCCCACTGCCGCTCCCACTGCCCCCATTGCCCCTCCACTGCCCCCAATTGCTTCCTTCATTCCCTCCCATTGCCTCCCTTGACCATCCCATGACCCCCATGTAACTCCGCATCGCCCCCATTCCTCTCCCAGTTGTCTGCCCCCCTTCTCCCCCCCATTTCCCCTATTCCCTCCCTTTGCCTCCCATTCCCCCCCCCATTCTGCCCCCACTGCCCTCTCATTTTCCCCCATAGACCCCCATTTAGCACACTGCCCCCCTTTAATCTCCCAGTTCACGCCCCATGTCTCCCCCTTCTCCACTCCAGCCAGCTCACCTGAAACCCCCTCGGACCGGAGGCCCTTCCCCCATGGGCCCCCCCCGGGCTGCCGTGGGGCGACACATGTGGGACCGCACAGAGGCTGGCCGTCACTGCGGGGGCAACGGGCCAGGGAGCACCTGAGGGAAGACCAGGTGATGGGGAGGGACCTGGGGGAGGTCTGGGGGGAGGGACATGGAGGGGAATTGAGGGACAGAGGGAGGATGGGGGGGACGTAGGGATGGGGTGGGGGGGGCATGGAGAGGATTTACGGGGCGCAGAGGGTGTGGGGGGATCTGGAAGGAGCTGGGGGTCGGAGGTCACTCACCATCCGAGGGGCGCGGGGAGGGCAGAGCCAAAACCTGGGGGGAGAGCGAGGGGGTCAGGGAGGAGAGTGGGGGTGTCCCCGCGGGAGGTGTCGCCTGGGAGAGGGGGTCACCCACCGGGGATCTCGCCCCTTCCCTGCTCTTCTGCTGCCGTAGCTCCTTCAGCAGCTGCTTCACCGTCTGGGGCGGAGCGGCGCGGGGGGGACCTGGGGGTGTGCAAGGGAGGGGTTCGGGGGTCCCCGGGATGCCAAACGCCCAGGCGTCCCCCAGATCCCCGTGTCTCATCCAGACCCTGTTCGGGGGTCCTCCCTGAACTCCTGAGATCCCTCAAACCGCCGTGTCATAACCGGGCCCCCCGCGACCCCCAAACCCCTGGCCCCTCCCCGAGCGAGGCAGGAATCCCCCTGTCGTGACGTCACGGGGATTCCCATGCGTCACCACCCGCCCCCGCCGTCACCGCCCTCCTCCCCGGGGAACCCCCTCCTCCCCCGCGGGGAGAATCCAGCGGGGACACCCCGGGATTCCCCCCGATCCTTGAAGGCCAGTGTCTCCCCTACTCCCCCCCGGTCTCCTAAAGGGCCAGCAGACCCGTCTTGGATCTATTAAAGGGCCAGTGTCCCCTAAGAGCGAGACTTAAAGGGCCAGTGTCTCCTAAAAGCAGCTCTTAAAGGGCCAGTGTCCCCTAAAAGCGCGTCCTAAAAGGCCAGCGCTCCCTCCCAGCTGTTTTAAAGGGCAGCACCCTGCCCCAGAAGTCTTAAAAAGCCAGCATCCCCTAAAAGCGGATCTTAAAGGGCCCCGACACACCTCCCCCCATCCCCCTTTTTCTCCCATACCTCTCTGGGGCCGCATCCCCGCGGGATCCGGGGGCAAATGGGGCCGGGGCGGGCGCGGGGACCGTTTTGGGGGGACTTGGGCGAGGAAACCCCGCCCCGGAGGGAAACGCCACCAAAACGCCAACGCTGTCACCGTTGGGACGAGTGATAAGGCAGGGGGCGGAGCTTCGGAGGCGCCCAGGGGACACAGGGGATGGGTGAAGGTGGCGGGGTCACCCCGGGGCCGGGCTCCTCTGGGGGGGTGTCGGGAGGGGTCACAGGTACTGGGTTGTTCCCTTGTGGCGCCATCAGCACCGATTTGGGGCGACAATCCAGGGTCCCTCTCACCCCCCATCGTTTTGTGTGGGTCTTTGCCCCATTTGGGGGACTCTCTTCCCCATCCTAGGTGGGGGCTCTGTGTCCCTAACCCCAGAAGATCACGAAGACCCACGAAGACCATGCAGACTGTGGAGACCCAGGGCTGGTGTCTTTATTGGGGGAGGGATGATAGAGCGGGCTGTACACCCCGATCCCCCTGCCATTTGCAGGGTGTCACTGCTCCCCTCTGTACCCCCCACTTGGGGGGTGTGCGGTGTGTCTTTCCCATTTGGGAGGATCTCTGCCCCATTTGAGGGAGGTTTCTGACCCACTTGGGGGGCATTTAGGATGGGGGGGCTCAGCCCGATTTCTGTGGGAGTCTCTGACACATGGGACCCCCGACTCCAGGAAACCATGAGACCCACTGAGACCATGAAGACCCCTGAGACCACCAAGGCTGGTGGGTTTATTCTGGGGGCTGTCACACAGCTGGGGGGGTTTCCTCCAGCATCCTGACTGGGGGGGTGTCACAAGCGTACTTTCTACTACATCGGCTGCTGAACCTGCACCGGTCCTGAAGCCTTACTCAGGCAGGCAGCTCCATTCTCTAAGTGTCAGAACGCACCTGCCCAAAGAGCTGAAACAGCCTAGGAGCTGCCAGCAGCTGAAGGAACAGCAAAGCACCCTGACCAGAGGCTGGGGTTTATATACCCCAGCCTCAGTGGCTGCACCTTTGCTGCCCCAGCCCATCATCCCTTCCTGCAGCCTATCTAAATCCTTGGCTCTGCCACTTTCACACCTCATGAGTACAACCTAGATGCTGCAGCTCCCAGGTGAAGCCCATCTCCCTTCCCCTGGCCCCAACCACAGACACAGGCCCTGAGCTCAGCAGATGGATACAGAACAGGCAGGAAAGAAAAAAAAAATAGAGAGAGGAAGCCTAATAAAGTAGACATGGAAACTTGAAAATGCAAAGGTCAGGAGAGAACTAAAAGCAGGCACAGAAAGCTACAGGACCAGTGTATATGTATAAATAAAAATTTACAGGCACTGGATTAAGAGAGGAAAATAGACAGCAAGCTATATATAAGTATACAGAAAATACAAATTTTAAAGCTCAGGAACTAAGAGAAGAATGAATTAAAAACTATCAACAGTGAACTAAGACAAAGACAGAAACTGTAAAAAAACCCCTTAAACTTTCTGATATAGGCCAGGGCATCTTCAGAAATTTTGCTTGTGAAAGTGAAAATATAAATGTTCACTGACTGATTTGCATGTGTATCTTAGCAATAAAAAGTGAATCTATAAGGCAGCACAGGAAATACACTAATTTGGAGAGTATGTGCTTCAGTCTTCCTATGGTAATCTCTGGTCTGCCTGCAAACACAGTACTGCTGAATTTGGTGATCCTAAAGCAGCATTGAGTAGTACAGCTGTCCCAATTTCTCGTTGTTGCGGTTTATAATTTGTGGTCCTTCTTCACTACTGAAAGAAAACTATGGGAGTGACTTCATGTTAACCTGAAAACATACAGGACACATCACTGATGTTTGTGCCTCTACTTATCTAGCTGTCCGTTGTGGGTCAGACAGATAACAGTAGAAAATAAAAATCAATTGTACGCATAAAGTGCACATTATTGATGTATAGAAATGAAAAGGCCTTGATCTTCAGAGACTGTTGCCGTGGTTGGAGGATTACTGTGACGTTTGACCCTAAGCTAAGAAAAATCAATATAGTCATAAAAATTTAGAGAATGTTTTCCAGTGAATAAAAAGCCAGTGAGGTCGCTTCTAGACCTGAAAGAAAAATAAATAGCCTCTCCATACAACACTAAATTACTAAATTCTGAATATTGTTATAAAGAGTTTATGTAAATAGTCACAGTTCCAAGCTGTCTGAACTAAGGTAAAAAGCAGCATCAACACTATAAAATCATTGTTGGCACTTGAATTTATTTTCCCTCGTGAGTTGTCAAGTTGTCATTTAACTGTAGTACTATTTTAAAAGAGATAATGCATCCGGGAACACTGTGGATCGTTAAATTTTTTTTTTTTTTTTTTTTTAAATATTTAGGTTTTACAGAGCAAGTAAATCTCCAGCCATGGCAGCTCAGTCTCACCAAACACTTAATGTTTTCAAACAAAACTTCAGCATCTCTGCACGAGCTGGCAGGGTGTGTGTGTGTGTGTGTGTGTGGGTGTGTGTGTGTGTGTGTCTGTGGACCACTTCAGCAGACTTAGAGGGTTTTATTAATAACAGAAAAATATTTAGAGACCTACTTTAAGTACTCAATAGAAGACACATGATTAGAATCCTGCTTTAAGTACTTCATAGAGATGGCTGGCTGGAGACTGCTAGCTTGCCAAAATGATTGAGTACTTTTAGGCAAGCAGTCAAGTGTGAAATTGGACATGACTTATTGACTGATCTTCAGCACCAAAATTAAAAGATAATGATTAGCTTTTTAGAATTCTCAGCAGAGGAAGATTATTCATCCTTTATAGGACATTTGAATCAGAACTACACTTTTGCAGAGGCTGATGAGGATCACCTAAAAGAACATTATAGTGCTAGATATGCTTCTTAACTCATATTGGTCCTAGCAGTGGACTTGCACATTAATACCAGGCATGCCTAATGAGGCTGTGCCCTTGGCCACTGCACTGCTAATGCTGGCTTCAGAAAAAAAAATTGTACACAAATAAGACATATTTATTTCTTTTTTTCCTTTTGTAAAACAAGGTATTTTTCCCTCCCCCCTGCCCAACATTTCTTAGTGTTTAGAGTGTTTGAAAGGGTTTCCCCAGCTTACCATCAGTACCCAAAATGTTCTTTGAGACCAGACAGTTTGTGCGCTCTTTTATAACAGAAAATATTTCAGCCTGTTCTCCCTATTTTTCCTGCTGAGGTAATGCAGATGGGTAGTTTAAGGTCTGGATTAAAAATGGAACTTGTGTCACCTAGTCATTTTTATAGGCTATACATAACTATCACTGTCAAGAATAATGACATCTTTAGTACGTCTGACATTTAAGACAGGAATTACAATGATTTGCTCCCAAAAATAAATACTGAAATACATGGATGGGGAAATTAGAGTAAAACCATTGTCAAGTTCGGGAGTCTTTTAAAGACATCACTATGACAAGTAATATGGTCTCAGGAGAATAAATGAGAAGTGCAGAATCACAGAATATAAGAGATGCTGTCTGTGAGGAGGGTGTGAGGTTGGAGTGGCCAAAAGTACATCCACTGATGTTTTACACCAGGAGTGTGGTGCTAAGCTGTTGCAGGAGAACAGGCTGTCTGCAGGAATTTACAATTACAGTATTTGGGAAGATTTATCTTCTTTTGCACAGGCAAGCTGAATGTCTGCTGCTAGTGAGATACATAAACTAAACGTAGTCTGAAAGTTCTGTTTTATTCTGTTTTTCTGAGGCTGAGAGTGTTCCTAAAACTTAAAAGGTGCTATTGAGAAAAAGAGAAGATAATCTCAAAGAACTTAAAGCTGCAGATGTTTTATTTCTAGCTTTTTAAAAATGAGAATCTTTTACTGTTCATAGTTAAATTATGCTTGAAGCGGTAGTAGATTGAACAATAAATCGATTTTCTCCTCCCTTCAGCCCCAGCAAATATAAATTCCATGTGCAAAGCTCACACTCTATTTGCTACTGTAGCAAAATAAACTGCTTATAATGTGTCAATTTACTCACTTAGATGGAAGATGGCAGGGGTTGTAATATTTTATTGGACGTCGCAGATGTTTAGTTTTTCATATTTTTGTAAAGAAAGGTATGTTTTATTTTTAATTTACCATTTAATTCATTTCTCTTTAAAAAATGTCTGACTTGCCTATTTGTATACTGATTTGCAAAAGTATTTTCATGTTTAGAAGGCTTAACATAAAGATTCCTCTATGGACATTAATATTGCAACCATAAGATTCCAACTTCTGTTGACTTGTTAGCACTCCTGTTTGATAGGGTGAAGATTAATCCCATTTGAAGAGAAAATGCTATGCTAAAGCACCTTTATTCTAAAAAACACCAAAGATACTATTCTATTGAATTGTGCTGTCCATACAATGAAAAGGTAAATTTACAAGTGTTTTGCTTGTCCCCACACATAAGAAAAATTGTGTTACAATTGTGTATGTATACAATAACATAAATATTGAAAAGGAATTTAAAATTTTGACCACAATGTATTATCCTGTTAATGGAGAAACAAACATATGAAAGAAAGGTGAGATGTCCAATTACACACATATGTTACCAGATTATCTATATTCAGATGACAGTCATTTATGAAAATGCTGGTAAAGATTTTTTGTGTAAATTGTTTATTTTTCAAAGAGTTGTGGCCAAAGTGATAATGCTTGACAGGCACTCTATTCACTATTTCAAATGCAGATATCACTCATCAGAGGAAGCAAACCAATTACAGCGATTCTATTTATTTATTGTTGATATCCATAAACAAAAAACAAATGTCTGCACAAAATGATATGCTTAAACATGTCTTTTTAATGAATATTGACATTTTCATTAGATGATTTATTCCCTCTTGAGCTCCTTTATATAACCAGTTTTCTGTTAAACACTAATTGGACTGCCATAATTGCAGCTGTGACATGGGGCTCGGAACATCTGAAAAAGAGGACAAGGAAATATTCCTGTATGTTGATAAGTGTCCTAAATATAACCATACTGCTCTCACATTGTTATTGGATGATGGTTCAAATGGATCACATAATGCTCTTTAAATCCTGCTACAAGTCAGGCACTCTAGTTTCCACTGATCTGATGCAGACTGAGGGTGTTTAATATCTTGTAGCGATGTGCTTATCAGGATGTTAAAAATAAAGTAGGCACAGGCAGATGATGCAGTTCTCCATCTCATAGGTGATAGAAAATAATACCTAATTATCAACGACCAGTTGGTCATGTTCCCATGGTTACAACGGGAGATACGATAGTTTTCCCAGCGTTGTGTTTTTCATAATATGTTAAGGAAGGAATGCAACTTTTACAATGTTTGATACTTTTTTCTCTCGTACATTTTAGTGTTAATATGGCAGAATAACCATGGGAGACTGGAATTTCCTTGGAGGCATTTTAGAGGAGGTCCACATTCATTCCACTATTATTGGAAAGATTTGGCTAACGATCCTCTTCATATTTCGAATGCTTGTCCTTGGAGTGGCAACTGAGGATGTTTGGAATGATGAACAATCAGAATTTATATGCAATACTGAGCAGCCTGGTTGCAGAAATGTGTGCTATGATGAGGCCTTTCCCATCTCTCTCATAAGATACTGGGTCTTGCAAGTTATATTTGTGTCTTCCCCTTCCTTGGTGTATATGGGTCATGCCTTATACAGACTAAGAGCATTGGAAAAAGAGAGGCAAAAAAAGAAAGCTCAGGTAAGGGTGGAACTTGAAAGCACTGAATTAGAAATGACTGAAAATCGTAAAAGACTGGAGAGAGAGCTCCGGCAACTGGATCAAAGAAAGCTAAACAAAGCACCCCTAAGAGGCTCTTTGCTCTGCACTTACGTGATACATATTTTCACAAGATCTGCAGTGGAAGTTGGCTTTATGATTGGGCAGTACCTTCTTTATGGTTTTCACTTAGATCCCCTTTATAAATGTCAGAGAGACCCATGTCCAAACACAGTTGACTGCTTTGTATCTAGACCAACAGAAAAGACAGTGTTTATATTATTTATGCAATCAATAGCAACTGTATCATTGCTTTTAAATATTCTAGAAATTATCCACTTAGGATTCCGAAAAATTAAAATGGGACTCTGTGAGCAGAATAAAAACAAAGATGACTCTGACAATTTCTACATAAACAAATCTAAGAAATACTCTGTGATACCACACTCTTCTTTGGGAATATCCACCACCCCTCAGAAAACACTTCCTTGTGCTCTTAGCAGTTACACCTTTTTGATGGAAAAGCAAACTGACACTATGCTCTACCCAGTTTTAAATTCTCCTTCTGTGTTTCAGTCTGTGCAAAATAACCGTACAGAAAGCAGCAGCAATTACACCCACTGCAATCAGGAAAATAAATCTCCAAAGAAGAGGCCAGCTACAAATGCTTTAGACAATCAGACTCAAAATGCTAGCACAAATAATAACGAAGGCTTTCTTGGCGAGCTTTGGACTGAGACACATGATGCACAAGAAAAGGCTGAAAAGAAACATTTTCTTGTTGATACTCAGAATGCAGATACTGCCTCAAACATGTACTTGAGAAGCTTTGCTGAGATGCCATGTCAAACTTCATTGCAACCTGGTACAACTTTTCCTAGTAGCAGTTTTAGACGACAGGCAACGGTTGGGAGCACAGGAGCACTAACAAATTCTCTTCCAAAGAACAGTGACAGAAGACAGAGCAGTTTCAATGTAAACAAAGCTCAAATTCCTTACAATGCTGATGGAAAAAATTCCAGCCGACCAGACACTTCTGATTCTATGGGGGTGGTGAGCTCAGAATCTACACAAAGCAGAAATTTGAATAGTCCTAAGCTTTTCTCTCTGTCTAGGCAACAGTCACTGTCAAGTAATGCCAGCAGTAGGCGTGCCCCCACTGATCTTCAAATATAGTGTGAATTAACCCATTAGCTGCACTAACCAATGCTGGGATAATTCCTGAACAGAGACATAACCCAGACCTATGTGGAAGTGCAGCTAAATAATTCAGCTTTAGCCAGCTGTTCACATAGTTGTGTAATCCTTTGAATAGTAGCTAAGTAATTTTAAACAGTTTCTTTTCTTCCTTTGTAACGAAAATGTGGCATACACCTCAGTGTATAAACTTCTACACTCCAGCTAAAAAGGAAAACGTACATCCTCTCAATCCACATATTAGGAAAAAGGCATAAAATCACAGCTGATACTATTAAAACTGAATAAAAGTAGAAGACAAAATTTACAGTCTAATGATATTTTTTACAAAGACCAGTAAATTAAATTTGGCTAAAGATGATCTCAGAAGAACTTATTGGTAAACATGTCTCTGCCTAATCAGTCTGAGAATTCAAACAGACATTTGGTAGCTGACCAAAAGCAGAATGTCAAACTTATTCCACTGTTCAAACTGTTGTAAATACAAAGAGAAAAAGCATTTACAACAGAAATCACTAATTTGTTGGCTCCATGGTACACTTCTATTTCAGTGTATCGCCACTGACTTCCTCAGCAGAAAAATCAAAGTGAATTTCTTATAGTATACTATCAGAATTCAATACACCACTAATTTTTTAAAACGTCATGAATTACAGATATGTTGTGAGCTTTACTTTTGACATTTTTCATAACACTAATAAGATAGCAAAATCAGAAAACAAGTTACTGAAATTTACTAATCAGACATTTTGAATTTCACAAACCAGAAGGCTTACTATGGAAAACAGAAAAAGAAAACCAAAACCAAAGACAGAGAACCAAAAAAAGCAAATATGGTAGTACCTTCCTGATTTCAGTTACAATGTCAAAAGACATATAAAAGGTTTATCAAACAGTAAAACTACTCCTTTTCTGTTTGTCTCTCCCCCGAATTTTGATAAACTTTTAAATCAAACAAGGCTTCTACCTGTTCAGGAGGAGCATTTGTGTTTATGCTTTTTATGGGGATAACAAAACATTAGGACATTTATCCACTTGCTGTTAGGTCCATATGGTGTAAAGGAAGTTCCATCAAACATCTTGAAATAATAAAGGAGGCAAAGATGAACAAAACACTACGGTACATTTGTAATCAAGCTTTCCATGTATGGAATACATTTGTTTGAGTTGCACAGCACTGAAACACTGTAAATACTTGGTGAGGTGGTCACAGCTGGAATGCATTAGTATTTTTGTGTGTATTTCTTACTAGCAGATTTGACATACTGTTCATCTATTGAAAAAAATAATTTGTGAGATATAGCATAATGATGTTACAGCACAATGAAATCCTTAAAGTGCACTGTCATTATGCTTTACCAGCTAGCCATGTTTCAGATTGACTGAAAACTGTACAACACTAGCAAAAAAGAAGCCGGAAAACCTAAAAGGCTAGTTTGCTTGTAGCAGCAACATTAATTTGGTCCTGTCCATGTAAGAAATACACACTAGAAGTATTAAAACTATTTGCTGTAGATTTCTCTCCTTTTCACTTCTATGTGTATACATACATACATAATTGTGTTTACGCTGTAAAATTTAAGGTTGTATAATATACTGGAACATACATAACTGTATAGTGTGACTTAGGCAAGTTAATGCTGCTGCTGTGGCTTTGATTCTTTCATTTCTCGATGCACAAAATTCTGTGGGCAGTAGCTGCTAATGCTTGTTTTGCATTTAATCTCTCCATAATAAAAAGCCTTGTATTTAATGCACTCTCTTCCTTCTGTCTAAATAATAGAAAGTTAGCATTCAGGTGTTCATGTATGGGACATGACATTTGTATTTTTGTTGTTCAAGACAAGTTAGAAAAGAATTTTCTGCTGCTGTGAGAGGAATTTTATTAACTTATTTATGTCTGGATATGAGTCAGACATTCTGTTTAATCACAGCACCTTCCCAAATGAAGAGTAACTACTGAAAAAGATAAACATTGTGGAAGAGCATGGAGAAAGAGCATGAAAACTCCCTAACATCATATGTACAAGATCATTTGGTTGGTCTTTTTAAATTTTTTAAAAATTATTTCTATAATAAATAGATTTTATCTGTCAATGTTTCAGAAAAAACAAACAGGTATAACAGCTTTTTTTTTAAAACAGGCTAGGGCAAAAGATTTTCCTTTCGACGCGAAGATTTCACCAGGTGCCGCTCTTCAAAGCCTCTTGGGTAGGCAGCTCTGCAGCTGCTGCTTGCTGCAAATTTTTCCTGTGATTTCAGTCAGCTGCAGCTACAGAAATTTATTAATCACACACTTTGAATTTCACAAACCAGAAGGCTTACTGTGGAAAACAGAAAAAACCGCAGCGATCCGCAGGACAGCTCGCCGCTCGGCCCGAACACCGCGGCACCCGCCGCTCGGAGACGCCCGGGCCCCGCTCCGGACGATGGCCGCTGCCTCAGCCCGCCCTTCTCCGCGGGGAGCTCCGGGGCCGAGCTGAGCCCCGGAACCGTCCCCGGCGAGGAGAGCAGGGCAGAGCGGGACAAGGGCCAGAGCCGCGACAGAAAGGGGGCACAGCGCTGGCCTCGCCTTCCCGTCGGGCGGCGAGCGGCACGGCCAGGCGGCCCCGGGGGGAGCGAGCTCCCTGAGGGGAGCGAGGCGGCCCCGGGCGGAGCGAGGCGGCCCCGAGGCGGGCGAGCTCCCCTCAGGGAGCGAGGCGGCCCCTGGGCGGGCGAGCTCCCCTCAGGGAGCGAGGCGGCCCCGAGGCGGTCGAGCTCCCCTCAGGGAGCGAGGCGGCCCCTGGGCGGGCGAGCTCCCCTCAGGGAGCGAGGCGGTCCCGGGCGGGGCGAGGCGGCCCCTGGGCGGGCGAGCTCCCCTCAGGGAGCGAGGCGGTCCCGAGGCGGGCGAGCTCCCCTCAGGGAGCGAGGCGGTCCCGAGGCGGCCCCTGGGCGGGCGAGCTCCCCTCAGGGAGCGAGGGCGGCGCGAGGCCCCGGCCGTTGCCGCGGCGCCGTCGCCGTGGTAACCGTGGGGAAGCGCTCGCGCCCTTAAAGCGCAGGGCGCAGGCGCGCGGCCGGGGCAGGCGCCGTGCGGCTTAGATGGCGCACCACAAGGTAGGGGGGAGCGCGCCGGCGTGGGCGCGGTGCCGCTCTCTGTGCCGGCTGCGCGGAGCGGCGGGCCGCCGACCGACACCGGCTCGGCCCTTCGTGCCGCCTCCGCGGCGGAGAGCGGGACCGGCCTGTGCTAAAGGGCCGCCTCCGCAGTCGAGGCGGGGCGCGCCGCCGATCTGACCGTGTGGGCGTCCTCCCTCAGGCCGCGGACTCCAAGCGGGAGCAGTTCCGCCAGTACTTGGAGAAGTCGGGAGTGCTGGACATGCTCACCAAGGGTAAGTCTCCGGCTCGCGTCGTGCCGCCCGAGGCGCCGGCGGGCGCTTTCGGGGGCGTTGCGGGCGGGTGCCGTTCCTCTCAGGCTGTCCCGCTCCCGCGGAGCGGCTGCCGCCCCGCACGGCAGCGTCTCGCTCTTCCCTCGGGCTGCCTTGCCGCTCTCCATCGGCTTCCCGCCTCGCCTCGCCGATCGCTTTTTCTCCTCAGTCCGGCGAGGCGGCCGGCAGAAGAACTCGCCTGGAAAACTTGGTGCGGCGTGGCCTGGAAACGGAGCCCGAGGTGCGCGGCGAGGCGGTGCGCGCCGGGGCAGGGCAGCGGGCCGCTGGAAACGTGCCCCGGGGGCTGCAAACCGCTCCTGCCCCCACGCTCACCGTGTGCGGGGCGATTGTTGGAGGTGCGTGTAGAACGGGAAGGCGGGTCCTTTCCCCGCGTGGTGCGTTGGAGACCTCTCTTCTTCGGCCAAAGTGCTACTTTCAATGCGTACTTTCGGTTAATTTTCTTTCAATGGGTGCTTTTCGTGAAGTTCTTCTACAGAGGAAGTCAGTGCTTGAGATGAAATAACAACAAATGTTATCTTAACTTTGTTTCATACCCTTTCTTGGCTAGAACTTAGTGCTCTTTTCTAAAATGAATGAAACTGAGTTCTGGATTAATGACTGTACAAATCAAACCGGGGAAAATGATGATGCTAAGCTTGACACATGTGACTTGGTATCCTTGAAATCCTTCTAAAATCTTTTTGAGAACCTTCCTGTAGAATGTGGCAAAATATGTTAATATTGAAAAAAAAAATATTCTGCTAATGTTGAAAATATGCTGTTTAAAGAGGGAGCAGCAGATCTAGGATGTCAAGCGAATAGCTGCTGCACTAAGACTCTTGGCCTGGTGTGTGAGTACCATTTGATTTTTCAATCGCAGTACCATCCTATGGGATGGCAAAGCAATTCTTCCAAGCAGTGAGGCAGCCTAACTTTGCTTTTAACTTAGCAAGTACTTAGCTTAAAACCAGTTTGGGTGTGTAGCTCAAGACGTCTGAAACTGGCACATGGCCCCTGTCGGGGAGCAGGGAGTGGTTGTGATTGGGAACTTCCTGGGTATTCATGTGACAGTCTCCTGTTAAGTTACTATGTAAATGGCTATTTTTATTTCATTTGTCGGGGTATTGCTGCTTTTGTCTGGCGGTTTTGGCCATTAGAGCCCCCACCCGTAAAAATTATCAGTGTCACCCAGCCATTTAGTAGCTGTTTAGATTTGTAACTGTAGATGCTCAATGGAGGTTTGCTATTCTGCGAAACTGCCCATGTCTTGTGGTTTAAAGATGTAGCTTAAGGAGTTTCATGAATAATATAGTTAGAATTTCAATCTTACTGGCAAAAGCTAGTACTAGGGTGCATGTGGCATACGTAATTTTTTCCAGGATGTTTTGTGTTCTGTGCTAGAATAGCCAGAACACAATGTGGGGCTAGGGATCAAGAAAATTCTCTTTAGCTGTTACTAGGTGGAATGCTCTGTCTCCTCTGATACAGCGACCTGTTGCTTACGTCAAAGTGTACAAGTGAAAATCTTATTAAATGGAAAAATGCAACATGTATGCTTTCCGACTGCCGATATGTGTTTAAAAAACTTAGAGTTGCATGAACTTCTTGCAATTGTTGAATATTTTCTGTTTGCAGTGTTGGTAGCCTTATATGAAGAGCCAGAGAAACCAGATAGTGCACTGGAGTATCCTTTTTTCTTTGCTGTGACTTATTTATTGAGACTTCGTGGATAGTATTGCTTCTGACTCACGGGTGGAATGGATAGACTCATTTCCATGCCTTGCATTCAGAACGTGACTTCTATCAATGCATTTTACCTAATGATTGCATTTTCACAAGCTAAGAGAGTCTTGACAGGATGCAAGAGAGCAGGCTGTTTCAGGATGCCAGCAATTATGAAGCTAAGTTATAGGTCGTTTCAGTGTGGTAGGCCTGCAGCATTAGATTTGAGTACCTGCAGTGGCAATGGGTTCTGAAGTTTGCTTCTTCACACTTCCTTTTTCTGTTGTTTTTTGTTTGTTTTCAAATACACGAAGAAGGGGGGAACTAGCATATTTGATTTCTTGCTGTTTTTAAGCAGCCTCTATTTTTGGGTATTGCCCTTTTTTTTTTTTGTTATTTCTTTTAATTCTTCAGAACATCTGCCATTAAGAAGAGAAAGGGAGGTAGTAACGCATAAGGATTTGTACTGATATCTTGTTTTTGTTTGTTTGTTTTTAAGGAATGTAGCTATGAATTTGAAAAGCTCTCCTATTTTGGTAACTTCTTTCCTGTAGTAATCTCAACGGCTTACTGCAATTTTGACCATGTGTACTGCAGTGTTAACTTCAAAACAGGTGTTAAAACTAAAATGTAGTTATACAACTGAAGAAATACTTAACATCTAAATACCAGTTTTCTGAAGCATCATCTGGGAGCTTCAGCTCCTGAGAATCCGGAAATAGAGGCACTTCGCTTGGAAGTGGCAGAGATGAAAGAAAAATATGAAGCTGTACTGGAAGAAAATAAAAAATTGAAAACCAAGGTAAAAGTCTACTTGGTGTTCCTCTATAGTTCCATTATTATACAACAAGAAAAATATTTTCATTACTTGGAATAGAACTAACTTCCTTCCATTAGAATAACTGAGAGATGATATTGCGTTGTTTAGCCTCATGACTGAGAAATGCTGATAGAATTCATTGTAGTAAAGAATGTTATTTTTTATTGAACACTTCTTTTAGAATATAACAAAATATTGCTGAACTAGGGATTTTATTTATTTAGGGAAAGTGTATTATCATGTTCAATACATTGCATTGAGTCTTGTTTGGATGTGTTTAAGTTGTCTGATATTATGTAGATCATGCTTTCAAGACAGTTTTGAAAAACAAGGTACTGTATCCATTATAAAGCCTTTCAAAAGGCAGATTGAAGGAGGAATATTATGTATTACTTTGTGTCGCTTGGCACAGACTTACACATGGCAGGATCTTACACAGGCACTTAGATCCGTGTGGAACAATAATTTGTGCTTTTTACTTAAAGGGACCTTGTTATTTATTTGAAACAACAATAAATCTGGAGTGCTAGCTAGGGCAGGGCCGTTCTTTAATGGCTCTGCAGGCTGAGAGAGCTCTGAGGTGTGAACAGCTTTCTAACAACACTGAAGAAGGAAACACCTGAGATACTTTATATGCTAGTAGGTTAGTGGCACTACAGGTTTCCATGCATTTTTTGAAAGAGGATGGTGGCTGTTATATGTGAATACCCCGGAGTTTTTTACTGGGAGACAACCACCTCGCTTTAGTTCTGTGAGAATGGATAAGAAATACAAAGGGGCAATGCCCAAGAATCCTGAGTGCCATCTTGCTGTCCTAGTAATTCTCCTTCTTCCCTGTTACCCATCATGACTCCTCAGCTACATTTGATATTTCTTACTAGGAAATATGGCAAAGAACACAATTTTAGGCAGAGTAGCAGTAGACCAGCCAGTTGTTTTAGCAGACTTCATTGGCGCTTCATTCTTTAAATAATAACACATTCTTTACAGATTTTCCAGTATTAGTGTGTTTTGTTTTTTCCTGTTCTTTCCTCTACAATGTCATGCCCATCATTCTGACATACTGTGGGAGTTCACACAGCATGCAGGGAGAACACTACCATTCTCTTGCAGCAGTCTAACATAAAATACATGCCTTTATCTGTGCATTTGTTGGTAACTCCTGTTGCATTCATCACACAAATGACAGATATTCATGTGTTGGGAGGAGGACAGGAAGTCACAGGTCCTTGGTAGAAAAGAAAACTGACTTTGGGTTGTGTACTTGTCATCTGTTGCAGTAAAATTTCTACAACAATAAAGAAATACCATTTTAGTGGTTCTTGTTAACAGCAGAGTGCTGCAATTTACTGTTGCTGGTAGGAAGGAACACATGTATATTTTTTGCATTTATTATTTTTATTTTTTATTTATGATTTTAAATTTTATTTATATGTACTTTGTTTATTTTTAACCTACTCTGCAGTTTGCAGAGGGGAGGAATCTTAATTGAGTAAAGTGAACGAGGATATTTCAGAGAGATAGCCACAATTCTTGAACTGTTTTTCAAGCTTGAACTTGCCTTTAATGCCACTGAGGTTAAGTGAACAACTTTGTATCTTTCTTTGGTAGTAACTTTACAAGTAAAGGTCATATTTAAGCATATAGTTGCATACTCTCCAGAAAGCATAATGGAAGCTAGAATGATTACAAGAAATGCTAGGTTGGATACTATTGCAATGAGAATGACTGTTTCATTTAATCATGTTTCAGTGAAAGCTTATAGTACCCTAGTCACTCTCGACTGCTATTTAAGGTGAAAGTACTTAAAGACTGCTGGAATTAAAAACAGGGAAAAGTTAAGGGCAGGACATGTGTGCTTCAAAGTGCATTTAAAAATCACCTTGTTATGGCTGCATGGTTATACAATGTGAGAAATGGATGTTTTGGGAGAAGAATTATTTTATTGTCTGACTTGAAAATGGGCTTGCATAAGGATGAGGGAGTTAAAATGCATAAAGTAAATGGATCAAGTCCAGACCATACATTTTCATTCACTTCTAAATATAGTGTGTTACATGAAATATTGCTACTAACTAAATTCCTTTCTTTAAATCCACAGCTGGCTCAGTATGAACCACCTCAAGATGAGAAGCATGGCGAATAACAGTAGTTTTTCTTTTATTGCCTTGACTTAATAAAGGGCTTCCTGAGAAATGCTGTCTTGTGTGTGAACTCTGCGTTGTCTACTTTGTTACTTATCTTAAAGAAAGAATGCATTACTGTGTGCATGCAGATGCCATGGCAACTGCTGAGTTAAGCATAGTGGCCAATGTTCTTGCTTTCTGTGTTTAAGAAAAGATGACAGGTATGATTAACTTTTAGATAACTGTGCTTGCCAACTCCATGTAATTTTTCAACGGTCCTGTTGAACTATGGATCTGTCTTTTTCTTTTAACTGAAAGGAGTGACATGACACTGATGGACCAACTGTTAATCAAAGCAGGACCTTCAAATTACTTTCTATGTTTGTACTCAGCATTGAGGTGAGACTTCCACTGAAGCTGCTGGGTAACACTACTCAGAAGGGCATAAAATGAGCAAGTGCAGTTAAGTGATGGATATAGCACAGTGCTGAAATGCAGTACCTACTGAACTGCCACTTTAACTTCCATGAGGTGTACCTCTTCCCATGCAGTTCATGTCTCTGCTCCCAGGAGCCGGGCTTTGGAGAGTCGATCCACATACTGCGTGTGCAGTTCTGAACATAATACAACATTCTTACTTGTGGTGGAAGTCCTGTGTAATTAGAGTGCCACCTGTCACACTGCAGTGTGGGGAGTTCTGCTTTCTGATCATCTAACAGGGAAAATAAAATCCAGCTGGGGTGGGATGTGGGTGTGACTTTTTATTATTAATTTTGCCTATGTTCCCTCTCTCCTTTCCCTGAATTGGTTTTATAACTCTTCTGAAATGCAAACTAGACCTTTTTAAAAAATAAAGAATAATGATATTTTAAAGAGCTGCATTTGTTTCCTACCCTGAAACCAGGTACTTTAATGGCAGTTGATGACAGGAAAAGTAAAGGAAGGGGAAATTAAATGCAGTAGTTATCTTATGTATTAGATTTATTGGCTGTTAGTCTGCAAAACCCATCCTAAAAATAAGGATGTTAAACTATCTTGAAAATATGGTAGGATGGATCAGAACTTTTGTTAGTCATTGTAATCAAGGGCTAGTGAATATAATAATTGCTTACCTTACTATTGTATCTGTTGACCTAAACAGACTGGAAGAGAAGTAAAATGAGGGGGAAATACTGTTTTATGTCTGTAAAGCATTAATTAGAAAAAAATGTCCTAAACCAACAAAACAAAGCCAAACAAGGAAGGCAAAAAAAAAAAATCCCCAGCCTGTGGAACAAAGGCTAGAAGAAAGTTCCCTTGAATGTAAGCTAGAACATTAAGCATTAAGTTGCACCATGTGGAAACAGGGAGAGGGCAATGCTGTGGGAAAGGTATTGTACAGCTGAACATGTTTCTGAGTAATGGGACTGGCATGTCTCGCTAAAGAAGCGGCAAAGCAGGTACAGGTGTTAGTCGAGCCATCACAGGCTCCTGACTTGAGCTGTGCGTGCCAGGGAAATAACACAAACTTACAGTTTTCAAAACTGTATTTGCTTCCCTCTGGAAGCACTTGGATGTCGTGAACCTTAAAATAGCAAAGATTTGTTAAAGCTTCGGCTCCGTGCCAGCTTGCACCACGGCTGCTAGAAGAAAATTAATGACTGTTTAATGAAGACTATTGCTTCGCAAGGTAACGTTTCCTTACGCGGCCGCTTCGGCGAAAGCTGCCCTGCCACGGCTGGCTTTGCGCCTTGAGCGAAGCGGGAGGGGCGGCACCGGCGGGCTCTGTCCAGGGCGGGGCCGGGGCCGCGGCTCCGCCGGGGGCGGGGCCGCCGCCGCTCCGCCGGGGCCGCCGCCGCTCCGCCGGGGCCGCCGCCGCTCCGCCGGGGCTGCTCGGGGCCGGGGCTGCCGCTGCCCGGGGCCGGGGCCGCCGCTCCGCCGGTGCCGGGGCCGGCGCTGCCGCTGCCCGGGGCCAAGGCCGCCGCTCCGCCGGGGCCGGTGCCGGGGCCGGGGCCGCCGCTCCGCCGGGGCCGGGGCTGCCCGGGGCCGGGGCCGCCGCTCCGCCGGGGCCGCCGCTCCGCCGGGGCCGCCGCTCCGCCGGGGCCGGAGCCGGGGCTGCCCGGGGCCGGGGCCGCCGCTCCGCCGGTGCCGGGGCCGGGGCTGCCGCTGCCCGGGGCCGGGGCCGGGGCCGGCGCTCCGCCGGGGCCGGGGCTGCCCGGGGCCGGGGCCGCCGCTCCGCCGGGGCCGGGGCTGCCCGGGGCCGGGGCCGCCGCTCCGCCGGGCCGCGCGCCCCGCCCTCCGCTCACGTGCGGCGGCGCCGTCAGGTGACTCGGGTCGTCTGACCGGAGCGTTCCTCGCTCGCTGCCCGCCCGAGCCAATCGGCGGCGCGGAGCCCCGCGGCGGCCAATCCGGGCCGGGCTGGGCCGTGTCGGCTTGGGCCGGGCGAGCAGGAGGAGGCCCCGGGACGGGCGCTGGCGGCTGCGGGGCGGCGGGCTCGGGCGGACATGGCGCTGCAGTTCGGCGGGGCGGGCGCGCCGGGCTCGGCTGAGGAGCCGGCGTTGGTGGGGGGGAGCTTCGGGGCTGCGGACTCGTTCCCCAAGGACTTCGGCTACGGGGAGGAGGAGGAGGAGGCGGAGCTGGAGGGAGGCCCGGGGCCCGGTGGGCCCGGGGGCGGCGCGGGCGGGCCCGGCGGCGGCGCGGGCGGGGCGGACTCCAAGCCGCGGATCCTGCTCATGGGGCTGCGGCGCAGCGGGAAGTCTTCCATCCAGAAGGTGAGGGGCGGCCGGCGGCTCCCCGCCTCTGCCTGCCGCGCTGCCTCTCCGGCGCCGAGCTGGTTCTCCCTGCTGTGCTGCTGTTCGGGCAATTCCTACTTTTTATTGTGGGCCCGTGTGGCGAAGTTGGAGCGACGGGAGCCTCCTCCTTACAGACGTTTACTTTCCAGAATGGACTGTGATCATCTGCCCTAGAGAGGAAGGTTGTGTAGCATAGGTTGTAGCTTTTGTATTTCTTCACTTTTAAGGCTTCGGAAGTAAAAAGTGAAGACACTGGTGTGAAATTTATCATGAGGTGTTTTCTTACGTGGTATAGGTGTGTGGTGTTTAGCTGGTGCTTCCACTTGGAAGACTTGAGCCGTTGTTCTGCCCTTTGATGCTTGGAGAGAGACTTCTGCTTTTGTGTGAGCAGAAAGCCAGCCTCTGGTTTCCTTTAGACCGAGTAAACGAGCGTCACTTGTCAAGGAGGAAATACAACAGTTCCGGTGCCTTAGCTTTGTTGGTAGCTTTGTGAAGTCACTAGTGTTTCTTAATAAAAATAAGACAAATCTGACTTTTCATTTGGCAGGTAGCTCGCTAGAATTGTAGCAGTCAGAACAATCCTTGTTCCTCAGTGCAAGTTTCGTTTGCAGTCCCTCCTGTGAACTTTTCAGGCGATATTTTTATGGGAAGATGTTACTAGTGAAATGCATAAGTCTCGGGTCTAGACTTGAGGGCCTCAAATTTGTTTCAGATGCGAGTGTGAAAATCTACAGAGATTTCTATAAAGTTTTTGCGCAGAGAAGCCTTTATGGACATTGCATCTGCTTCCTTTAGCAATCTTATGCAGACTGCTTGGGGATCCAAGACTGCAGAAACCCAATAAGTTCTAACCTGATTTCAGCCTCTGTTAGTGAGAAATCTTTTCCATTGTGCTACGCTGAAATACAGTGTCAGACTGGACTGTTGTTGCTTTTTAGCCTTATCAGTTATTCCCCATTTTTTAAGTCAAATGCTCCCACTGTATGTGCAAATGTTCTGCTTTCACTGAAAGCCTTTTTCTAACTCTTTTAGTCATGTGAATGGTATTCGTTGTAGACTCTTATTAGAGATCTGATTGTATTATCCACTTTTGAAAAAACTGAACCCTAAAAGCTAGAGGAAGACAGGAACTCCAGATTACAGATAGATTTCAAGCCATTACAAGTCTCTTAATAGATGTAGCTTTTGAACTTCTTTTATGGCCAGGATTGGTAGTCTTCAATTCTTTGAGGGCCTATTCCAGTAGTTGTATAGGAAAGGAATAGTCTCATATTGAATGTGCAGTAAGGGGACATAGAATTTCTTTTGCCAGTTACCAGCCTTACTTAGGAATTAGAAGTGTGATTCTGGTACCTAGGAGCTCATTGTGAGGCTGCCTGAGCAAAGTCTAATATCAAGAAATTTCTTATTAACAGTGTCCTTGCTCTTAAATCTCTCTAGTTCAAAAATAGGCATAACCAGACTCAGCCCTTCTGTCTGGGCACTAGCTGTTGATCCTCTTGCCAGAAAGTAGGGGTATATGCAAGATAAACACTGTACTGGGGAAAGCAATGGCTTTGTGATTATCTAGAAGTTTCTGTGAAAAACGTGAATTATGAAATCATTTCATGCTTCTACTGAGAGCAGTATTGACAAGAGAGCTCTCACAAAAGAAAAAGCCACGGTCCTGGGGAGGGACTTTTTTTCTCCTTTGGTTAATTGGGTTTTCCATACTGGTGTAACCTATGAATATTCAGTAGCAAATTGTGGGTAGATTTTGAGAATGCAGTGATTGCTTCAGTTCATAAACAAATTTCTGTGCAGACTTGCATAACTGGACTTACTGTACTGTACTGATGTAATAGGGAACTGGAAAGAGTTCAGGTGGAGAACATCGATCTGATGAAATGTGCTCTTTTGGGAAAAAAAGGAAAAAGGAGGTGACAGTGTTGTTTCCCAGGGACTTATCAGCTTTAAACTGAATTTACTAATTCTGTCCTGCTTTTGTGGGAGACGCTGAGTTCCAATAGAAATGTGGATTTCAGAATACTTTATGCTGCAAACCTTGAAGAATGCAGTACAGCTGCTGTGTATCTAGAAGTGTTCTTACTTCTCTATACAAATGTCCTGCTGTTTAAAACCTCGTTTAGACCCTGGCCTCCTGAGATGTTTGTCCCAAGGAAATAAATTCTTTCCCTTGGCCTTAAAAATCTAGGCTGAAGTATTACTTTGAACCTCACTAAACTGTACTGGGTGTGGAGGTGTTTGTCTTGCAGTTTTTTTGACAGTTTGTTGCATCAGGTCTCTAATGGAGGACTTCTGTAACTGTATGAAACATTTGAAGAAACCAAGATTACCAAGTTTGCAGCCCCTATTGTGAAGTTTTTAGATTTACCAAGTGCTGTATATGAAACTTATTTAATTTTTGCAGTCCTAATGTATGACTGCCTTGTTTGGAGTAACTTTCATATGGTCTAGTTGAGTTGCATTAGCACAACGTTCTCTGTTGGCACTGACTGTTTTTGCTACAGGCTGCTTTTGCTGGTTCAGTACAAGGAAGGACTAAAATCCCAGTGGGGCTTTTTGATTTCTGGCAATGAGTATGTTTGTCATCCTGCAGCTAAATGTTTTTGCCAACTAGTGTGAAATCCTTCATCCTTTCTTTAGTGAACTTGCACAGGAAGTTCCACCTACATATGAGGAATTACTGATTTATTATTTATGGCTGAGCCCTGGAACAGGCTCCCCAGAGAGGGTGTGGAGCTACTCAAGAGCTGTCTGCATGCAATCCTGTGTCATGTGCTCTGGGATGACCCTGCCTGAGCAGGGAGGTTGGATCAGATAACCCCACTGTGCTCCCTTCCTGACCCATTCTGCGATTCTCTACTCAAAAGGAGGTGTTAATAGATGGCAAACTACCTAGCTGTTTGCATCTCTAAAACGGAGATGTTATTTTTGTACTCTTCTGTTGTAGTTTGGGAACCGTCTGATTATGTTGTGTTTTAATACTTGACACCAGACAAAAAGTGAAGTTTCCTTTAGGAATTTCTAAGACTGGAAAGGAAAGTTTCCAGTCTAATAACAGTTTAAATAACACAAGTTAAAATAACAAGTTTAAATAACAGTTTAAATAACACAAGTTAATTGTGTTATTTAACTTGTTAATAACTTATTATTATTTAAATTGTTATTATTATTTAACTTGTAATAACTTGTTAACACAAGTTATTTGTGTTATAAATAACACAAGTTCTTAAAAGCTTGTGTTATTTAATTAACTGGCTATATACCAGATCTGAATATAATATATATTCAGTATATGCTAATATATATATAATATATATCTATATTTGAAAACACTGTGCTAGCCTTGCAAGGAAAGAAAGAGTAACTTGGATGTCTGTGTCGTCAGCCAGTAGGGTTATTTGTGAAAATCTTTAACTGTATTCAGTTGCTTGGTTCTTTTAAGGGGTAGGCAATTTCCTTACCTGATGCAGGAAGCTGTCTATTTACCAAAAGGAAGCTATACATTTTAGAATGGGTAAACCTATTTGTAGAATTCAAGTCACAAATCTTTCACTAAATTATTCTAATAAGGTAAAATCTAGACTATTATTTGTGTTCTTTTAACAGGTGGTGTTTCACAAAATGTCTCCCAATGAGACTCTGTTCTTGGAAAGTACCAACAAAATCTACAAGGATGATATTTCCAACAGTTCATTTGTGAACTTCCAAATATGGGATTTTCCTGGACAGATGGACTTTTTTGATCCTACATTTGATTATGAGATGATCTTCCGAGGAACAGGTGCTCTAATATATGTTATTGATGCCCAGGTAAATACAAATCACAGGGAAGTTTTATTTTTGCTTTTTGTGTGAAAGGGATGATCAAGAGGCCAGTAATTTATATTTTTAGATAAGTTCATAAGGCTTCTGCTGTGTATGAAGAGCTGCATTGGCAATCTGACTTCCAGTGTGTGGTTTTGTTTTGGTGAAGTGACTGGACATATGCTGCTGGTGGAGAGAGTGGAAAAGGGCTTGTACTCTGAACTTACCTCTTCTGTAATAATAGGGAGAACCTGCTCAGCTAGATGGTCTGAATTATCCCTTTCTTCTGCTCTGGAGTTCAATTAATATCAGCACACTTCTGACCTCAGTTTCCAATATTGGTACTACTGGGTATCTGGCAGCTTCTAATAAACCCAGGAATTGCCCCCTGGGAGGTTTCCTGGTTATTAGGACCATCTTGGAGATCACTGCTGCCTTGTGCTGAAGTGTAACCCACCTTTTGCTCTGAAGCCTGGTTTTGTGTAGCTGAGCCTTGTATAGCTAATGAAAGTTAATTGGCATAAAGAATCTAAGCTGCTTGGATTGATGATACATCAAGGTATTCTCTTGTCCCATACTTTTATTTAGCTACAGAAGTGAAGTTCTTGCACTGAAATCTTTTGTTTTTGTGCAGAATGGAATAGTTATCAGGCAGCAACTTTGTCATTCATTCCTGCCAAAACTGATTTACAGGATGACTACATGGAAGCTTTAACAAGACTCCACATTACAGTTTCAAAAGCCTACAAGGTCAACCCAGAAATGAACTTTGAAGTTTTTATTCATAAAGTTGATGGTTTATCAGATGACCATAAAATAGAAACTCAGAGGGATATTCATCAGAGGGCTAATGATGATCTTACAGATGCTGGGCTTGAAAAACTTCACCTTAGGTGAGTTAAAGACTCTGGTATATGTGATTCATACTGTTGCTGATATGCATACAGATTAAAGGCTTCTAGATGTCATACTGGAACAACTGGAGCAAGGTCTGGGTAGTTTCTTAATATTGAATCAACTTGTATAAATAAGATACACTGCTGAATTTATGAACAAGCCTCCGCTGCTAGGCTGACTAGAAAAGAGGCAGGCTACTGTATCAGATTCCAATCCACAGATTTATCCCTGCTCGGTGATAATTGTCAGTCTTTCTCATTCAGTGTAACAGATTTGTAACAGATTTGTGCGTGTGGGCTGGAGGGGCAGGGAAAGAGAGGGGAACCTCTCTGCCTACTAGTCCTGACTTGTGCTGACTTTGCCCTGTGATTAGTGTGACTGGTTCTAAAAGCTTACTTAGTCTGTTACTTGAGATTTGGCTCAATTTTAAGGTATCTTCTACAGACACCTTTGAAGCAAGCTATCTTTTCTCTGGTTTTGTTGTTCTTTTGATTCTTGTGGAGCCAGTATCTCTCAATGTTAATGTGAAAATGGTGGAAGGCCAGGAACAGGAATGGAAGAAATCTGATTAAGCATTTTTACACCTTTGTGATAAGCATTGTGTGGGCAAACTGCGTTGAAACAGTGTTCAAATTTTTATTTTTGGTCTCCCATCTCTCAAGGATGGGGAAAATCTATTTCATGTTTATTCCAGCTGCTCAGAACTTTAATTCTTTGTGCAATGTCCAGACATATTTGTGATAAAGGCATCCCAGGCAAAAGTAGCAGGCCTGAATGTTAGAAGATGTAACGTTAACATTTCTGTTACAATTCTGAAACACTCTTGAATCTTCTTTTTCTTTTTTCTTTCTTTGCCCTCCCTCCTCATCTCAGCTTTTATTTGACCAGTATCTATGACCATTCAATATTTGAAGCCTTCAGTAAAGTGGTACAGAAGCTCATTCCACAACTGCCAACCCTGGAAAATCTACTTAATATCTTCATATCAGTAAGTGTTCATCTAACAGAACTTTGCATGAAATACCCAGAATGGTAAAGCAAGTCCTTCTGCTAAAGATTGCTGGCTAGATCTGTCCTTGAGAGATTTGGGTGGCACTCATGTAGGTGTGCTCTGGCAACCTGGTTTTCTATATTAAAAGCTCTTTTACCACAGCTAAATAGTACTGGTGTGTGCTTTGTGGGCTTTCTCTAAATATTGACAAAGTGTATTTTACCTGCTTGTAACAGCTGATGGAGGTTTCCTGCCTGCAGGTGTTTACTGATTACTTTACTAAGTCACTTAGTAGTCTAATGTAGCTGTACTGGCCAGAGACTTTTTTGATAATATGAACTTGGCCTTGGACTTAGCTGTCTATTTCATACGACCTGTGAGACTTTTGCCCTTATTCTTTTAGTGTTTGTGTTTCTTATGGAATTAGTGTCATAGAAATTTGCTGCTCTATACTTTTGATCAAATAAAATATCACCCTAGAGACAAGACCATCTCATTTAAGTTGTCTGTGAGGTTGTTGCAGGCATTTGGACAACAAAGAAAAAAACATTTATATCCAGGAGGAGCTAGACACTTAGACATGTCACCCCATGTCACCATATAATGCTTGTTTGGTAGAGGACTGTTTGTAATAACCTGGCCCAGTGGATAGAGGGTATGTTGACCTTGCTCAGTGCCATGAGGATGTAATCTTGATGCCAGAAAGATTGTCTGGATGTCCTCAGGACACTGTCCTGGGTGTTCAGGCTAGCTAGGAAGAGTGGGTGTAGTGTATTCTAGTGTATAAATAGAAAAGAAGCTTTGCCAGTAGTGTATGTGTGATAAATTGAACCATAGAAGGCTGCTGAGCTTAATATGAGCATGTGCACTTTACCAAAGTGCTCAGTTACAAATGCCATTGTGCTTTTCCATAGCCATAATGTGGTACTTTTCATGGATTTTTAACTTCAGAAGCTGACTTAGTTGCTCTGCATGTTAAACTGCATGGCAAATGCTTCATGCAGAAACTGAGCTGCCAAGATACTACAAGCATAAAATTTAAGATTCAGCATACTGCTATGAAATATCTCATCTCTGAGCCCATTTCCTTAGGAGGATGTGAATTATGGCTCTTCTGGAGTTAATAGAAACACAGAAAAGATAAATTGCTGAATATGGATTCTGGAAGCATAGCAAAATATAACCTTAATAATGATTAGTTAAATAACAAACTAAAAAGAATTGTAACAGAGTCCCCAGTTTTATTTTTATCAGCTATATGATGTTGATATGTACTATGGCAACAAGGGTATTTATTTATAAGGTATATGCTCTAAATCTTGAATCTGTCTTAAAGCCTCTAAATTGCTTATATTTAAACCATCCTCTGCTACTAAGAATGTGAAAATGGATTTAAATTTATATTGGATTTATATTTAATGGATAAATAAATGGATTTATATTTAAACCATCCTCTGCTACTAAGAATGTGAAAATGGATGAGTTCTACTTGAGATTTTAAAAAATTAATCCAAAATCTTTCTTTTTCTGAAGAATTCGGGCATTGAAAAAGCTTTTCTCTTCGATGTAGTCAGCAAAATCTACATTGCAACAGACAGTTCTCCTGTGGACATGCAGTCATATGAGTTGTGCTGTGACATGATTGATGTAGTGATAGATGTTTCCTGTATATATGGGTAAGTGATGAATACTCTTAGGAAAGAAAGTCCTCTGAAGGTGTAGAATAGGTTGCAAACTGTGCAATTGTTGCTGGCTTTGTCATGCAGCAAAATGCTGTCAATTGGTCTTTAGAGCACATTGGTTCTCTGAGTAACTAAAATAAATCCAAATTATTTGGCAGCATTTATACTTGGTTTGTTTCCCTCCACTGGTGGCCCTAGACAGCTATCTGACATTTGTAGAAATTGTGTTTCATGTAAAATCTGAATGCTGCTGTGTCTGGTTTGGCATGGTGGAGCAAGTACATAAATACCTGCAAATAACTGGGGTCAATAGCATGCCATAAGTGTAACTTGCAGTGACATTGTTGAGACTTGCTGCAGTCTGAACAGAAAAACATTTGTGAGATCATCTCCTCTGCTGCTGACTTTCTATGAGGGATGCATAGAGTGCTGATATCTCACAATTTACAGCAGAATTATACTTCCCACTGGACTACAGAAGTGGTTCTGAAGAAATGGTAACTTACCTTAGAACTGTGATTGTAGCCTGGAAAATGCAGTGCTACCAAGAAAATACCACAGCATTTAATGGTCTGTTTCCTGATGGGTTAATCCAGGGTTGTGTAACTGTTTGGTTTGGGTTTTTTCTCAGGAGTGATTAGAAGTAACTTGCAATACCTCATTTGCTTCTATAGTAATTTAACTAACACTAATAACTTGAAGATAGAAAACAGCGTGCTCATCTCTTCTTGTAAATGCAGGCTGGTGTAGCTTAAGACCAAAAAGTGTCCTGCTCCATGTTGCATCCTCTTCCCCAGCCTCACTAAGGAAGCCTTTGTATTAATTTACCAAAAGTAATTTCACTGAGATGTCACTCCAAACATCAAAAGAATGCACACTGGTAGCTTGCTCTTAACTGCTCCTCTGTGATGGACAGTATCTAGTGAAGGCCTCTGTCCTGTTTAGATCTGGCTTTCCTGAGAAACTTAAGGTCTGATAATGGTCTTACTCACTGATAGTATTAAGACCTGCATTGCAGGTTCCCCATTTGCTTAGTTCAGTATGTGTAATATTCTTCTAACTGCATTTAACAGCTGTTTGTCTTGGAAGTTGCATGTGCATGCCTATTAGATTATGTCTTGGGTTAACTTCTTCTTTTTTAGGTTAAAAGAAGATGGCACTGGAAGTGCTTATGATAAAGAGTCAATGGCAATTATCAAACTCAATAACACAACAGTCCTGTACTTAAAGGAAGTAACAAAGTTTTTGGCATTAGTTTGCATTCTTAGAGAAGAGAGTTTTGAGCGCAAAGGTAAGAATTTCTCTGCCATTAAACAGCCTTTATCTAATATTTTTTATCAGCTGTAAAATGTGAATATGACTTTACAAGTCACCTTGATTTTTGTGTGACTAAATTTGTGTAATTTCTTATGAGAGGAGTTTTTTATTTTTTTGGAGATAGATATAATGAGGTCATATTTTTAAATTTGTGAATCATCACTTTAATCACTATCCTCCTGCCAAAATGACTTGTGTAGCTAACATGAGCTCTGTCTCTACCATTTGTTCTAGTGAGATCAGCAGAATGGAGCAATGAGCCCCTTACCTACCGTTTGGTCATGAATATATGCCTTGCATTCCAAACGAGTGCCTTTTTTTCCAAAAAACTGAAGACAGTACAAATAAATACTAGCATCAGTAAAACATTCTTAAATCTCCTGAGTCCGGATTTATACTAAATAAGTAGCAAAATACCTATTGGTTAAATTTGATACTGATTTTGAAGCTCTGTTTACATAAATATGCCAATCTGAGCACAGTTTTTCCTCTCCTTGACAGGTTTGATAGACTACAATTTCCATTGCTTCCGCAAAGCCATTCATGAAGTTTTTGAAGTAGGTGTTGCCTCCCACAGGATCTGCAACCATCAATCAAGCACCTCAAATATGAAAGCAGTGACTCACAATGGCACACCTAGGAATGCAGTCTAGAGGAAAGCTAAAGACCTTGGATAGACTTGTCAGCTCTTCACTCCAAAGTTTTGTGGAACAAGAGAGGAGTAGTCTGAAAGCCTGAAGTATGTTTCAGAGAAGAGTGGTCCTAACTGTGGAACAGCAGATTGTAACTCAAGTTGGGCAACTGAAACTACTGTGAAAATACTTTGAGGCCAGTGGAGTTAGAAATGTCAGTTTGAAATCAGCTGTATTGCAAATGCAGTAGGTTTTCAGTTTGGAGTCCTCTTTTAACAGTCTGTGTCTGACTGATTGCCTGGTCAAAACTTACAAACAATTGAGTTGGGTTTTGTGTGAAACACTGAACAGTCACTTGCTTAACTTTTTAAATTTTTTTTAAATTAATCTGTAGAATACCCTCTTTTGCTTAAGTTTACCTCCTGTCATGCAAAAACAAAATTGGTGTTATTAAGGCTTGTGAAACTCAAGCTTTTTGCTTGCTGAGGCTGGTCTCAAATCATTCCATTAAGTAGTTCTTGTTCTTGCTGGTGTGCTCATAGTTCTCATGAATTCTGTGCTTGTTAAGTGGATGCAAGATAGAGAGCTCTGTTGTAGTGATCATGTGTTTGTTTAGAGAACTGACCTGGAGCTTCATTTTAAAAAGAGATAGTGATACTTTGCTTTCAGACCACACTTCTTGGTATGTCCCCTTTGATGGAAGGGAAGGATTAAAATCAGAAATAAACTACCTGCTCTCTTTTGCAAAAACATGGATGTCATAAATCTGTGTGATTAATCCAATTCAGGAAACAACTGCATGGCTAACTAAACTGAAATACCTGCCATCTGTTGGAATAAAGCAGCCACTTTCAGCTATTCCCAAGCAAAGAAATTGCAAAGTTACTGACTTTTGATGGTGGATGTTTCTCCACTCTCTGACTGATAATCAAGACAAGTCCTAGCAAAATGTCTGAGGGTGTTATCTGTGCATGGCAATTAAGTTCACTGTGCCATAATTTACTAATAGTAGTGGACTTTGAGAGTACCTTGATTCTGTACTATGACGAGCACCCTCTTGTTTGTCGCTGTGCAATCTGACTAGAATTGTGGTTTTTCTGACTTTGTGAATTCTGCTGACTTTCATACTATGGGCAGTATATATGAATTCTTTAATTTATTGGTATTAGTACTGCAGATGTCATTCTGTACACCAGCCTTGCTGTGCAGGAGGCCCAGCCACTGGCCCATAAAGACCTTGCCTCCTTTTACCTGTCCCTATGTGTGTATAGGTGTTGCAAAGCCATTGGACCAACTATCCAAGTCCCACTAGAAAAGTTTCTGCAAGAAGAACTAATTGAAGTCATCTCTGCCTGCAATTGGTGTATTTATGTGGTCAGAAATAACCATGGGACTGCTTCTGTGCTTATAGAATGAGCTTCCATTGATATATGTAAAAATGAATATACATGCATTAACATTGGGGTGTATGCACATACAGTGTAAATGGTTTTTTTTACAGCAGGAAACTGGAATTTAAGTGCTCTAGGTCTGTTCTCTTAAATCTAGGCTGAGCCCCTTTTTGCTAATGGAACCGCAGAGCTTTTTTTAAGGGAGTGCTGCGGGCTCTTAAGATTGGGTTTTGTAGTTTGCAAGCACTATCACAGTTCACCTTCTGAAGGTAGGAGGAGAAGTAATTGGCAAAACAACAGGAAGAAAGAATCCCCATTCGTGCAGTGAGTTTTCCATGTTCTAAGTACATGCATATGTTCTCTTTCTTTTCACCCACTACAGGATTTTGTGCTAATAAAATGAAAAAAAAAGTCAAACCATAACACTATTGTTTCTGCTTGTCTTTATGGACAGAAGTCTATAAAGGCCTATGTGGTTAAACAAACTTTTAAAAGCCATGTTATCTTTATGGTATACTGAAAAAAAGTTATATACTACATTCCCATTTAGTCAGCCTTATCTTACATCTTAATTAAAAGCTGACTCGGAACTAAGCTCTGAAAGTTAAATTTGTCTCTGGTAAGGAGTACAGTATTTCTTTAGTTTATTGGACTAAATCAGATGCTGTTATACAAGGGGAGTGTTAATAACCTGTTGGTGCTTTAGAGAGACAGTTTCTGGCTTCTGAATTTTTTATGGTGCCAGGGAGGAGGAAGGATAGGAATTAGGCTTTATTTTCTCCCTTGTGCAGGAACTTGTCTCTCCTTCCTGTGCTGACCTGCTGCTGGGAGAGATCCTATTAGAGAAAAGGGAAGGCAGTATCACAATATCTCCAATAAAAGCACTGAACTTGTAGAGGAAACCATCAACTGGGGCTTCACTTTTCTGCCCTTTCCCCCCCTTTTTTCCTCCTCTGAACCCGTAGTAGTGTGGATGTTCTGTGATCTTTTTTGCAAACAACTGAGGATGTGTGCTTTTAAGGAGAAGAATGGTGCTGACAGGGCAGGGCATAGGCAAAATGGTGACCCATCTGCTGAGAGAAGGAACAAAATTCCTTTCTGTTGAAGAATAAAGCAATCCCTTGCAAGGTACCTTTCAAAGCTTTGCATTGTTGGGCATCGGGGCATTGCTGCTGTCTGGCTGGATTTCCCGTTGGCGATGATGCCAGCTGTAGCACAGGAGGGGGATGGAGGGAAAGGCCAAGCCTGGGAAGAGGGCCAGAGCAATCCAAGGCAGTATCTCTGCTATTCTGAAGGTCTAAAGCGCCTGTCGTTTGCCTGGAAGACCCCCAGAAACCCCTCCTCACTGCGTCTCTTGCTCTGTATCTCACGGACAATTGCTGTCCCCACGGAGCGTGGGCTCAGCTCGGCTGGCGAGCGCCTCCCGCTGCGGAGCGCCGCGGGCCCGGAGCGGAGCTCAGCTCGGCCTCTGCAGCTGCTGTGCCCGGCTCGGGGCGGGCTCAGGACCGGCGGTCCCCGGGTGCCACTGGCCTGCGGTGAAACGCGCACGGGAGCTCCGGGTGCCGGAGCGGCGGCCGCGCCGTCCGGCGCTGGCAGTGCGCGCTGCGGCCGCGCCGGGGCTTGTCCCCGGGCGGGCTCCAGTGTGTGCGCGCTCTTTTCTCGTCCAGGAAAGATTCTGCGTTGCCTTTGGTGCCGAATAGCGGCTTTGAGTTTTGGCCTTGGAGCAGCCGCTCGCGGTAGAAGGCGCTCTGGTAACGCGTCTGCAAGAAGACTTTAGCAAATGCCTTTGCACCGAGTCCTGCTGCTGTGCATATGGCCATCCTCTCCTTCCTTTCCTTTTCTTGCTATGCTGTGCCCTCCCAGCACAGTTTTTTAGCCTGAGAGCTGTGGAAACGGGTGGCAGGAGAAACAAAGCCTTTAAAAAAGGAGTTCTAAAGGTGCCTTTTCTGAATGCTGGCGTTTTTTGAGGTTTACATTTGGTAAAAAAATTCTTGTGCTGTCTGTATAAACAAGCTGGAAGCTGGACTTCAAGGGATACTAATTATGTTTGCTTATGATACTAAATTTGGAGGAAATGTCAACTCTTGACAAATTAGAGGGTGGGGCAATCACCCACTGTGTGAAACGCAACAAAGTGTTGGATTTTGCAGCTGGGATGGGTAACCCTGGACATGCGAACAGACTGGGGAGTGAGAGGCTGAAGAGTGTCACAGAAAGTGAAAGGTGCTCTCTCATAATATATGGTTAAATCTGTGATTCCCTAACAAAGTGTTTTTAAAACGTTTTACCCTATGACATAACGAAGATAAAGGGAATGATGTTAATCCCCTGTTTTTATGTCAGGGGCAAATAAAAGAGAAGCTATTGTAGTCTGTTCACATCTTGCTTGACTTAGATTTTTACAATCAAGTTTTTATTGTTGTTGTGCCCATCCCTCTCTCCCACCATCAATCTCCTCACCCTCAGATATCTTTTAAGCTGCTAACTGATTATTCTTTATCTGAAATCTGTAAGAGAAAGTCAAAGAGGAAATATGTTGAAATACCAAGTAATATTAAACCACCTGGTTTAACCAAAAAAAAAAAAAGTACTGTGGTTTTTAACTACTAAAAGTAGTATGGATCCATTTCATTCTTTTTGGCTTGCAGTGAGTGAAATGGTTATTCAGTGCTCTCCTGTGATCTAAAGATAGTTTATCTTTCATGCCCTCTAGATGGCTGTCTTGTTCTCTTTGAAAGAATATTACACAGTCTGGTAGAGCTGTAAGGCAGAAAGTTTATCTAATTAGTCTCAGTTTTTACACGTTTGTGTATTTGCAATGTACTTTAACATTTATGAACAAAAATTATGATATGTGACTTGAAAACCTTCTGTGAACCACTGTCAGCTGGTATGTCTTCTGTTTCTGGGCAGGAGGTGCATAAGTGCTAACTTGTTTCAGAGAATTGAAAGTATTTCCTAATAAACTTCCCATTATATCAAAAAATGTGAATTTAGTGCACAAGAAAACTTCTGTAAATGATAATAAAATTGCCAAACAACAGCTTAATAAAACCATGAATCACCCATCAGCAGTGTGGAGTGAAAATTTCCTGAGGTTTTCAGTTCTTCCTTGTTCAAAAAAAAAACCCCAAACCCTAAAATTTTTGGTTCTTGAAGTTCTTCATTTATTTTGTTAGATAAACTACTTAGTGCAGGAAGGAGCAAGTCCAGCATTTGCTATTCAGCTGACATCATTGCCTGTAAGTAAAAAATCAGCTTAGAATGGGATTTGGTATTTCCTGTGTTTTAAGTACAGAGAGGCATAAGGATCTATTGCTCAGTTTTCTGAATTGTGATTGTCTTGGAAAGACAGGCGTCTGCCAAGGAAGGCAGTAACCTCCCTCGGAATGGAAAATATGAGCCTCTTCCCTCCAAATTATTATAACACAGAAATTGTGAAAAACACGTTCACTCTCCTGTGAACATTTAAAAAGTTTAATAAAGGACAATAGGAGACAAAGAGCATAGAGGATAGAGTGTGAGTGTTCCTTTGCTGTGGTTTTAGTAGTTTTTTATTGATAATCACCTTCAGTTTTGGCCCTGGCCCACACTGCCTTCAGACGGTGAGTGCTGATCTGTACAGGTGTGCTCATGCTGTGCTCACTGGGAGTTATCCCATCCCAGCAGCATTTTAACACAGGCACACTGATGTCAGCTATTGCACTACTATGGCTGAGCTGAATTAACAGCAGAAATAAAAGCTGTATCTTTATAACAGAGTTACTTTAACGCCACCCACATAAAATCCATTTTAATATTTGCGAAAAGCCAGTATTATACTATGTATATATACTATGTATATATACTATTATATGATACTATGTATCTATATTATAACATCTATATAATATCTATGTTATAACATGTATCTATATTATAATATCTATATAATAGCTATGTTATAACATATATATTGTAACATCTATATAATATCTATGCTATAACATGTATCTATATTATAACATCTATATAATATCTATGTTACAACATGTATCTATATTATAACATCTATATAATATCTATGTTACAACATGTATCTATATTATAACATCTATATAATATCTATGTTACAACATGTATCTATATTATAACATCTATATAATATCTGTTATAATATGTATCTATATGGTAACATCTCTATAATATCTGTGTTATAATATGTATCTCTATTATAACATCTATATAATATCTATGTTATAACATGTATCTATATTGTAACATCTCTATAATATCTATGTTTTAATATGTATCTATATTATAACATCTATATAATATCTATGTTATAATATATATATTGTAACATCTATATAATATCTATGTTATAACATATATATTGTAACATCTATATAATATCTATGTTATAACATATATATTGTAACATCTATATAATATCTATGTTATATATATTGTAACATCTATATAATATGTATGTCATAACATATATATTGTAACATCTATATAATATCTATGTTATAACATATATATTGTACCATCTATATAATATCTATGCTATAACATGTATCTGTAACAGAAATGAGGCTCTCTTGGAGGGGTGGGGAGCGGGTCAGGGTCCCGGCTTTCCCCTGAGCCCCCGAGCAGACCATGAGGGTCCTTTGCCGTGAGCTCGGTGCTGATGAGGCCCCAGCTCAGGGCTGCTCTGGGCAAAGCCTCAGCCACAGCGGGGAGGAGGCAGCGAAGGACGGAGCCCGCGGTGGCACCGAGCGCTCCGCACCGAGCGCTCCGCACCGAGCGCTCCCGCACCGAGCGCACCCGCACCGAGCGCTCCGCACCGAGCGCACCCGCACCGAGCGCTCCGCACCGAGCGCACCCGCACCGAGCGCTCCCGCACCGAGCGCTCCCGCGCCGAGCGCTCCGCACCGAGCGCACCCGCACCGAGCGCTCCCGCACCGAGCGCTCCGCGCAGAGCGCTCCGCACCGAGCGCACCCGCACCGAGCATACCAGCACCGAGCGCTCCGCACCGAGCGCTCCCTCACCGAGCGCTCCGCGCCGAGCGCTCCCGCACCGAGCGCTCCGCACCGAGCGCTCTGCACCGAGCGCTCCCGCACCGAGCGCACCCGCACCAAGCGCTCCGTACCGAGCGCTCCCGCACCGAGCGCTCCGCACCGAGCGCCCCGCACCGAGCGCTCCGCACCGAGCGCTCCCGCACAGAGCGCTCCGCACCGAGCGCTCCCGCGCCGAGCGCTCCGCACCGAGCGCACCCGCACCGAGCGCTCCCGCACCGAGCGCTCCGCGCAGAGCGCTCCGCACCGAGCGCACCCGCACCGAGCATACCAGCACCGAGCGCTCCGCACCGAGCGCTCCCTCACCGAGCGCTCCGCGCCGAGCGCTCCCGCACCGAGCGCTCCGCACCGAGCGCTCCGTACCGAGCGCTCCCGCACCGAGCGCTCCGCACCGAGCGCCCCGCACCGAGCGCTCCGCACCGAGCGCTCCCGCACAGAGCGCTCCGCACCGAGCGCTCCCGCACAGAGCGCACCCGCACCGAGCGCTCCGCACCGAGCGCACCAGCACCGAGCGCTCCCGCAGCAAGCGCTCCGCACCGAGCGCTCCGCACCGAGCGCTCCCGCTCCGAGCGCTCCCGCACCGAGCGCTCCGCACCGAGCGCTCCGCGCCGAGCGCTCCGCACCGAGTGCTCCGCATCGAGCGCTCCCGCACCGAGCGCTCCGCGCAGTGCGCTCCCGCACCGAGCGCTCCGCACCGAGCGCTCCGCATCGAGCTCTCCGCACCGAGCGCTCCGCGCAGTGCGCTCCCGCACCGAGCGCTCCCGCACCGAGCGCTCCCGCACCGGGCGCTCCGCACCGAGCGCACCCGCACCGAGCGCACCCGCACCGAGCGCTCCCGCACCGAGCGCTCCCGCACCGGGCGCTCCGCACCGAGCGCTCCGCACCGAGCGGCAGCACCGGCGCTGCCTCCCCTGCTCCGGCTCCCAGGGGAGGGAGGGCGGCGAGCCGAGCCCGGCCCTCGGGCCCGGCCTGAATCCCTCGGCATCCCTGCCCTTCCCTAATCCCTCGGGATCCCTGCACTTCCCTAATCCCTCGGGTTCCCTGCCCTTCCCAGCCAAAATCTCTCGGGATCCCTGCACTTCCCAAAATGCCTCGGGATCCCTGCCCTTCCCTAATCCCTCGGGATCCCTGCCCTTCCCTAATCCCTCGGGATCCCTGCACTTGCCAAAATCCCTCGGGATCCCTGCACTTGCCAAAATCCCTCGGGATCCCTGCACTTCCCAGCCTCAATCCCTCGGCATCTCTGCCCTTCCCAATTTCCCCCAAGATCTCTGCCCTTCCCTGAATCCCTCGGCATCTCTCCCCTTCCCAAAATCCCTCGGCATCTCTGCCCTTCCCAATTTCCCTCAGGATCTCTGCCCTTCCCAATTTCCCTCAGGATCTCTGCCCTTCCGAAAATCCCTCGGATCTCTGCACTTCCCAAACCCCCCCCAAGCGAAGAGATGCAGCCAGCTGCACCCTCCCCTCACCTTGGCCACTTCTCTTAGGTATCCTCATCACCATCTCTTCGGCAACAAATGGGAGAAAATTCCCTGAGACAAAGAAAGGAAGAAAAAGAAAAAATCCTCACCTCTACCAGTGATGAAGAAATTTATTTTTCACTGTTTCTTTTGTTTCTAAATGTCTTTACATATATATTTTTCCTGCTTCTGAACTACCGAAAATGGAATTTTCTCACTGAAAAGGAAGTGCCCTCCTCTTGACAGCATTGATCTTAGAGTGTTTAGAAACTACTTCTAGTTAATTGCTGTTAAAGACAATTGTTAAGGGATGATAACTTACCCGATTGAGCATTGATTAAAATAATTGCTTTCTGGAAAAAACTCCCTTATAAGTTAATGCTTCTGAAGGGGAGATCACAAGATTATTAAACATCCTTCTGCTGTCACAAAGAATGATGTCAGTTTTCAGAAATGACAATTAGCACAGTGATAGCAACTTTAGGTTAGGAAATGACTGCCTTAATCTGCCTCTCCTGCATACAGAATCACAGAATCATTGAATGCACTAGGCTGGAAAACACAGTTGGTTGGTCAGTTCAGTTAAAAAAATCAGCTATATCAGTCAAATAAAAGTCTTTTGAGGTTTAAAAAAATTCACAATGATTGCATTTGACTTTATTAATATATTAGTTTTTATAGAATTTTCAAGTCTGCCTAATCTAAATATATTTCCAATGGAGTATATGTCTTGCTAATATTATTAAAAAGGTTCAAAACCTGTATTGACTTTCAGAAATGCTTGATAATCTGAGCAGTTTATCACAAAGGAAAATAAAAAGTTTAAGGTTTATTTAAGGTTTATTCTTTGAGCAGTTGTGTTTGTGTGAGGATGATGTGTCACCAGGTGTGGTGACAGTGAATGCAGTAGAGTCTGAAGAGAGGACTGAAATATGTCAAAAGTAAATGAATGTAAGAGTTGTTGGGGGAGGTCTTGTCTTTGGAAAAGATGCTTTCAACAGAAAAAAAGGGTGATTTTTAAACTTCTGCAGCAAAGTCCTTCAGTCAAAAGTTGGGTAATCATTTTTCTCTGTGTTGCATTCTTTCTGTTTTTTTCCTGATAGTGCCTTTTGCAGAATATATTTGTTCAAAATGCCAAGACCATATAGTTTTCTCAAAACTTAATTTTAAAAATTTTGTCCATTAGGACAGTATAAATTTAAGTGAAGCTCCGAATATCACGGCCCAACTGTGCACCTTTCAGACCAACATTCTCTCGCAGATTTGGGAAGACATACCAAGCTGATCACATCTTTTCCAGCTTTTGCATTATTCCTTCCTTTGAATCCTGTACAGAAGCTATTATGTGTAACTCTTGAAAAAACAGGAAAAGTTTACTGCAATTTTACTGAAGTTCCCACCTTTTACTCTTCCTGAATTTCATTTTTAATATCTGATACTGGAATTATAAAGTGTGCGTGTATATATATATATATATATATATATATATATATAAATATAAATAAGTGGCTCTGTAGAGGATTGGTGGTAGCTCCTCTTTCTGTTTAGTTTTAAACATGTAGATGACATCTGTAAGGCAACTTCAAGATTCCTCATATCATAGTCTAGTCATGTTATCCATTTACTGTCTGCTCTAAAATCACTTTATTTCCTGGTTTTGCTTGGGGATTCTGTCAGTCAGAACTATACGTGCATATTCTAAATCTTTCATTTGTTTATTGTCATGCTTGCTCTCTAGAGAAGTAATTATAAAGTCTGATAGCACTCAAGTAAATCTAGATCTTATGTAAAGAACATTAAAATAACAAGAAGTTTCTAATTACGCAAAGGATGAACAAGAGAAAATACTATCATCACCACATGACACTGCAAGTAATCCAGATATGTCCTGAAATACTGGGACATTTATTAAAGTGACATAATAACAAGAAATATGTAAAGTCTGGTGTCAATTTTGTCCATAATGTTTGCCGAGTTGATGCTGCCAAATGATTAATAAATGGAAAATTGGTAGCACTCCATGTGTGTGTGAGATGTAACTGATCAACCACTTTATGGTTTAGGCAACATTCATCAAATTCTAGAGGAATTCCTGTTCCAGCAGTGCATAATAAATAGGTAGGGCGATAAAAAATCTGGTTTTTATCCTAGCTACTAAGGTGCAGCTAAACAAGTGAATCACCTTTCTTTGCTTGTTTTATTTTTAATCCTGCACAATTCCATTAACAAAAGAGAATTGTGTAGAGTAACAGAGGTCGTAACCTCTGTTGGTTGGAAGGAGGCTGCCTACATCTATTTATTAGGATGTGCTAGAAGACTGTATCTTAACTTATTCTTCCACATAATACTCTGCCTAAAGTTGTGTGACTACCTCACACCAGAAGGTTATTAAACATGAGCATATGGCTTCTGTCCTGGTGGTAGCACTTAGCACTCTCACTGCAATGCACCAAGCATTTGGAGGAAGGAACAGGAATACAAAAGAATAAATAAAAATAAATAATAATGATAAAAAAAAAAAGCACTGTAAAATGATAATGAGGGAGTATGCAGTCCCTCTCAGCAAGCAGCTCACCAGAGCAGAAGTGTGGCCTCAGTCACGGCACTGCGACTCATTATTAGAATCCTTTGCCTACAGGCTTGGAGCAGTGATGCAGGAGAACTTCACGCTGAGAAGCTGATAGCTCGTTGGAGTGACTGGGAAAATAATCAGGCAGCCGCGGCTGCTGAAGGCTCGCGTTTGTTTCCTGACAGACACATTCAGAATCAAACATTAGGACTATCGGGCTCCGTGCATTTCTGTGAGAGCACAAAGCATCCCTGTTTATTGAGTATGAAATGTTGCTGTTGTTGTTGTTGTTGTTGTTGTTGCAATAATAAAAATTATGATCATTTTTACCAGCTTCAGTTCTCTGAGGAATAAGAAAATGTCCCTCTGGGACTGCTGCAAATGTGACATTTTATTTTGTAAATTGTTTCTCAGATTTGGACAGGGCAGGATGTTCATTTTCAACATTAGAATCATATTTTTCATTAGCCTAGGAAAGGCATTACTTGAATGAATATTCTTCTGGTGCTGCTCTCCATCATTATAGTGACAGCACAGGGATTATAACATTAGCCTAATTCTAAAAATTTTCTACCTTGTGCTCATTTTCTATTCTTGATTGTTTCAGCATCTTTGCATGATGTGACTGCCACACAACTTTTCTTTTGTAATGATAAAGGTATTCATCCTTGGTCACTTAAGAATCTTTATTGTAATATCTAAAATCTCTTGAAGTTTGAATAGAGTTCCAGTTTCTTTATGGTCTTTACCATGTTGTGCCTTAGCTAGCTATCTGTATTTGTAACTGTTTGTAAAGAGAACAAAATGTGATGTTAAATGGAAGCAAGGGAAGCCTTCAGGGAAGGGAAGACTGAAGCCTGAGAAAGCCAAAAAAGGCAGCTTCACAATAGGCTGCTATTTCAGCATTGTGGTTCTCATCCCTTACGTTTTGTGGCACAACATATATTCTGTCCTTTTCCCAATGATGATACTGGAAAGCCTTTGCATTTCTTTACATTGACATGGGGAGCGTGATCTTAAATATCTCGTGTTCATTGTGCCATATAAAAAATGCCCACAGACCAGAACTGGGCTCCACGAGGGCCTGTTTACCAAATTGCTTTAAAGCAAAGAGACAATACCACAGCAAATGATGGGTTAAGATTCTGCTTTGTTAAGGATTTGGATGTCTGACTTCAGTTAGCAACTGAGGCAGGCTAGTCTTTTTTGTTTTTTTTTTTTCTTTTTGGAGAGGATAGAGCAAGGAGAAGGTTCAGGCAGGAGTTCTAGAGCACTAGGAACTTGGCCAGTGGAAATTTAGATACACAGGGAACTCAGAGCTGACTGGCAACGGAGCGGAGCATTTGGGAATTAGGGTGATAGGTCCCACTTATAAATTTATTGCTGAATGGTTCTTTTATGATTTCTGTATTTCCTTTTTCTGAAGATTTGAGAGAAGAATATTTAGTTCTTCATGCCTGTGTGCATGACCAAACCAATAAAACTTACTGATGCTAGGAAGAGCAGTTATGGGCTCCTGCCATTTTTAATTGTCTCAAAACATGAACTGTCAAGACTGAGTTTAGGTTTTCTAAACCAAGTGGTCAAGACCCATTTCTCTCTCATTTTCTCTATTGATTATATTTGAAATATGTTGAGTCCAGGAATGGTTTGAAGAGCAGCACTGTAAGTTGAAATGTGATTAAAGCAGAGACACTCTAAAGGAGAGAGTGTCGGAGACTTTGATTTGCCTCATCTGGCTGAAATAAATTTGAAATGTAGGATAAACTTTCACCTCATGTTCCTGTGACAACCTACTTGACACAAACAGCAGTTATACAGATCTATGAATTTAACCTCCTTGTGGCTGGGTTTAAAATCTGAGCAAAACAAAAGGCTAAATTTGGATGCGTTTTTGTGATTTTGCATCATTGCTTTATAGCTCTACGAAGCACATGGACTGCAGATGCTGATTCAGATGTATAAATTTTGAAGTATTTAAAGTAGTATTGGGTAATCATTTAATTGTTTAGAGCTTGGAAAACATCATTTCTGCATGTGTGTACTTTGTTTTCTTTGAAAATTTTATTGTGCTTTAGAATGGTAGCTTGTCTAGAAAATATTTGTGTATCTGGACTTACTGAGTGCTGAATAGTAATTTGCAGGCTGTATGGTCAGAGTACTTGCAAATGATTTTCAGATTTCAATACACAAACTGAAGAAATTTATAGGAAACTTTAAATTTGAGGATTTTGACTTTAAAGACTTTGAGTAATTGTCTCTGCTTTAGATGCAGTGAAGCTGCTGGTTCAAAAGACATGGATAGCAGCAGATAACAGCAGTTATTGGAATATTTTGTTCATCAGGGAATACTTTCAAATAGTGCCCTGAGTGAACTTAATTAAGGAACAAAAATTCAGTTTCAAAATTAGGCTTCATTTTCAAACTTTAAACTTTAAAGAAACTGTAATTCAGTATAGCATAGGAACACAATATCAAGTGTGGTGTGTTCTAGATGATGTGAGGCTCTTGTGGAATCTTGCATTTCAGTGACAGCCGTCTGATCTAATTTCTGTCTCTTGATAATGTTTTGGTGACTTGCTGGAGTCTAATCACCGCTGACCACGGCATACAGCATAAGTGGCAAATTTTGCAGTTCTTATCTGCACATTCTTCTCGGGCATATCTTGACTGATTTCTGTTTGCACTGCTTTTAATTCTCTAAACATTAAGACAACAGTATAGACAATGTAATTATTGTCTGTGCTGCTGTTCTTTCATTTTTGGGTTTTTGAGTGAAGAATTATGCTGCTAGATTTGTTCCTTTTGGTTTTGTTTTGTTACTGGCTTCTCACAGCAGGAGATAATGGTAAATGCTTTATTTCCCACCATCTCTTCACTGTGTTCCCTCCCTGAAATTTCTACTCTGTCTTTCTGAAGAATTTTTAGTTTCATCTCTTAAAAATAGGTTTGTATAAGATGGTTTAAATGTGTTTACAGTGCATGTCTTAAACATCTAAGTGGCCAAAGCATTAGTTAGGGCTTTTTGACTTTCCTTCTGCTCTACTTACTGCTCCGGGCAAATAATTTGAGGGAAAATATGGATACTTTAGTGAAGGGCAATAAGTTGAAAGAACTTTATTTCTTAGTGTTAAATATATACTGAATACAGGTAGAATGTGAGGCTTGTTTACCATAATATTCCAGTTTAGTTATTGTATAACAGAGTAAGAAATCCCAAAGGAATTCTTTAGCAAGGTAAAACAGAATTGCATACACTCCTTATTATTGCAAAAGTTTCCTTAATCACATTGTTTAAACTCTGCAATACACTGTAGTGCTTATTAGTGACTTTTCATTTTCAGCTGTCAAATTCCTTTTGCTAACTCTGGATAAATAGCTTTCTCAATACTTTTGGTTTTAGTTATAGATGATGTATATATGACCAGACAGCTGATAAAATAAAAAACTATTGTGTTTTCCACTGCACTGCATTTAGAGGTTCAGATGCAATCTATTTGATTTGTAATATTTTATAAAAGTTTCTTCAACTAAAATTCTGTTTGTGATTCTTGTTGTCAAAGGTAATGAAAGGAAATTAAATGTTCTTTGACCTGTAATGACAACAGATGGCCAGGGTCCAAAGAGAAATAGTCTCATGGTGTCTTTTTGTTCCTATTTTCCAAAGAAAACTCTATATTATCAAAAGTCCCTGTAATTAGAGGCACTGAAATGTATGTTCTATTAAATGGGCTAGCAAGAGGAAATAAATCTGGAATATCAAACCCTTATAATAATATAATCATACAGTATATGGTTTGTTATGCCATTTGCAATAATGGTTCCCTTTTTCAGATTTTCCTTGTTATTATTTTGTTTACCAATTTGAAATTTGATTTGGTTTTGAGTTGGAAGTATTCTGAGAAAAATGGAGAAGGATCTTCAAGAGACCCACTAAGACAGCCACAAGTGTTTAAAAGTAAATTTGTAAGTAAGTCTATTTTTTGTTGTTTGCTTGCTGTTTTTTGTTGTTGTTGTGGGGTTTTTTTGGATTTTTTTTGTTGTTGTTTTTTTGTGGGGCTTTTTGGTTTTTTTGGTGGTGTTTTTTGGGAAAGAGAGAAGCACTAAACCTGGGGCTGTTTAGGATTTAGGATCTGTATCCTTTGGTATGGAAAAGTCTTTAAAATTTAAACTTAGTAATTTTTTTAAAATATGAAGCAAAGTAAATAAACTGGCATAGCTAATTGTTAAGATACAGTCAGGCTAAGTGGTAGTGGGTAAAAGAATTAATAGAATTTAAGATGAAAACAAAATCTTAGCAACTCTGAACTACTCGAATTTTAAAAACCTTTAAGTTTAACATTTTAGGAGACTTCAAGACAGATAACATTGGAAATGGGACACACTAATACTGTATTTCAACCATTAATGCCTTCTTGAACCCATTAACTTTTTAAATGTGCCCTGTACTCAGCTAAATTGGGTTGTCTGGAAATGTTCAAAAGTACCAAGAGACTGTGGACAATGCGCTGCTGAAAATGGATCACCTCTGCTATTAAAAAGTGCTGATGCAGGGCATTTGTGGTTTTTCACCCTGTGTCTAATTCATACACATGTCCTGTCTCTTCTTTTTTCAGACCAGCCTTCAGAAGCCTGCAGGATGTTTGTCATTCTCTTTCCTGTCCACGACGATCCTTGCGCATGGTGATGAAATTCATTCTCTGAGTCTTTTCATCCTGTGAAAATCTGACCTGCTTGGCTTATATTTGATGATTTTCCTTCCGCTTTCTTAAAACTGAGGACGCTGGTATGTCTATGCTTCTCCAGCTCCAAAATGCTTACAGAAGAGGAGTGACCACTGCATTGGAACGCCGAGCGTGTCCTTGGCCCCAGCTCCTGTGTGAGGCTGAAGCAGAATTGTGCTGGAGCAGCGAGCCAGGAGGGCTGACCCAGCAGAGCTCTGTGTGTGACACATAATGAAAGGTTGAACTGCCTGTCTCTGAGGTGGCGTAGCAGATCAAATCACAGAGGATCAGGCAGAGATATGTTGCCTTGCTCTGAGTGACAGAAGTTAATAATTAGTGACAATGATTGACAGATCCACTCCATCTGCCGCCCTGACGCCTAGGAGCAGTTATTCCACAGCTGTCTGCAGGCACAATGAACTCCTCAGGGGGAGCAGGATGGGCTCTGATTGACAGCTGCCTCCAAGAGAGACAGGCCACTGACAGTAAAGTCACTGTCAGCAAAAGTGCTGAAGTCTCCCCCTGTTCCCTGGAAGTTTCACTAGCTGTATACATTTATTCTCTTTCATTTATCATGTCAGGTGGGGTTTTAAATATATTATTAGCCAGGCATTGCTTAACTGCAGGGTTGTTTTTTTTTTCCAGGGGTAGTGGAGGGATCCATACGCAGTGAGATGATTTCACCTATCTGCAGCTGAGTGAAAGAGTGTAGACCAGCATACTGACGTCTCTCTAGCTAATTAATCTTTCTGTCTTGTTGGGAAAGAAATATTGCATTACTTTCTCTCTATTTTGAAATTTTGAATGGTCATGTTACAATGAACTTTTTTGTACTTCCAAATGTTGCACTTTTTGTATTTCCAAATGCAGAAATGTTTTATAATTTAAGTCTGTTGTATTATCCTTTCAGATTTGCAGAATTATGGTAGAAATATAGGTTGGTTCAGACAGAGATAATAATAACCTGTGGGAGTTTTTAACACCATGCATGAAACTATGATTTGTAATGTAAAATTGTAATAAAAACAATAAAGACAAGCCAACTAGGTCCTCCGTTCTACAAGGTAGATATATATAATGAAATTTATTGCAGCATGCTTAACATATTCATTTCATCACTTTACCTAAATATGGATTATTTGTTCTGTGAAAGTAGGTGCAGATAGCATTAATTTAATTTTGGGTCTTATTTCATAATACTAAGAGCCTTCAATGTTTGTGAAGATTTAAGAGTATAGTTATATTTAGGTTTTCTTTTGTTTTGTTTTATTTTCTTCTAAATTACATTAGTATAAGCAGAATATGTTTATCTAAACCCTATATAAAATTGCAGTTGTGAAACATTAGATGCCAAGGCATTTCCATTTAACAGGAAGTAGGACTTACCCTATCATGCATATAAAAAGAAATTCTGTGATCCATTCATAATTGCCTACTTTCTTCCCTCTAGCACACGAGACCACAGAAAAGAATAGAATTGCTGCTCCGACAAATTCCCACAGATGCTGTAGTAGTTCTTTGAGGATGTTATTTTTGCACTGTTTTGTGAAGCTCTGAGGTGAGGTCTTTCATTAATCAAATATTGTACACTTAGTAGAGGAGATCTATGTCGAATTTTATTCCTGTTTCCTTTTTCATTTGGAACCCCTCTCCACATTTCTCTAGCTGTACATTTCAGATTGCCTGGCTACATTTGAAAGCTATCAAATGTAGAATGAACAAAACACTGAAAGAAGCTTCATCTCTGATGTTTTCATAACAACCCTCACTATCTTTATAGTGATAAATACAATGCTTTAAATTTGAGTTTGCTGTTTTTTAGAAAATTCAATCAATTTATGTGGTTTTTTTTTAAGTGATCAGATAATCTTCATGCACAGGTTGTTCATTGTGATAGACAAAGAGGAAATCAGAATGGATTCAGTCTTAATAGAGAGTTTGTCTGCAGGAAGGCTTGGTCAGCTTCCATCTTTTTGTTACAGTTCTCTTGTTCTATTGTGGTGCTAAAATCTCTGCTGCTGCTCCTGTCAGACCAGGAAGGAAATCCAACCCTACAAGGCTGAGATGAGCTATTCCCAGCATTGCAGTGTTCAAAGTAAAGGCTCCCAGAATCACTGAGATCCCACTGGGGGGCATTCATTCACTCTGGATTGAAGCGTCTCCAGACTGTATTTTAGAATAGCTTCTCTGCTAAGGCTTCAGCCTTCACACAGGGTGTGGTAAGTAACATCATTCCACTTAAGAAGGCTCCAAGCCTCTTCTTGTTCCTCAGGTACTCTGCCCGAAGCCTTTGGATGAGGTGTGGTGTTACTCTGTTTGGGCAAATGCCTGAAGCCGTCTGAAATTTTATGGTGTTACTCTGTTTGGGGGGATGCTTAAAGCCTTCTGAAGCTGTATGGTGTTCTTCTGGGTTGAAGCCTTCTGAAACTGTATGGTGTTCTTCTGGGTTGAAGCCTTCTGAAACTGTATGGTGTTCTTCTGGGTTGAAGCCTTCTGAAATTGTATGGTGTTTTTCTGGGTTGAAGCCTTCTGAAGCTGTATGCTGACACTCTGTGTGTGGTGGCTGTCTCAAAAGAAGAGACTTTATGATTAATCTTAGAGATACAGCTGGAAGGCAAACTGAGCTGGAGAGTGGTACAATCTTCTTGACCCAAAGCTGTACAAAACCGTGACTGTAGGCCACATAACACGTTGAGAAAATAGGTGAAACCCTTTCCCTTAGGAGGTTAAAATGAATCTGAGTGAGGAATTCAGGAATATGACAGTTTTGAGACAACGCAATTTTAAACAGGCAAAATGCAGAGTTTTAAAGTGTCATCTAAGTGTAACTAACTCAAGGTATCCTGTTCACCCAGCTATAATTTGTAGTTACTAGACTGGATTTTACTGCTTAGAGCAATCACAAGTCTATAATTCTCATGTATTTTGCTTATTGGCTCTATCTGGCATTTAAGGAAAGCAATTAGACTGTAATTGGCTCTATTCTAATAATTCCTTTTAAAATCCCAGTATTTCTGAAGCAAATGTGTCCTTAAACTCCTGCTTTACCTTTTATGATAGATGAAATGTTTCTTTTCTTCCAAGTATAGACTTTATCAGTCTGAAAAAAGGTGAAGAATGGTATCAATCCCTATCAATAACACATAGATTAGAGCTGTGAACCCCTGATAAATCATCTGTAAAAAAGGAAGTGTGTTCAGAAAAACCATTCTTTATTTAGAGTCTGGTTATGTAATCATCAGGTAAATTTGACTTTGATGCCTTTTACAACATATTCTGTTCTCAGGACTGCCATAACCAGCACATCAAAGTATAAATGGACACTAATTGGAACTGTAAAATATGTTGTTTCATTTTCAATATTGAATTTAAGCCTAAGGGCAGAATTCTAACAAGTATTCTGGATAGCAAATAGGAAAAAAAAAAAAAGACACTCCTCTATATTTCTGGTTTTGTTTGTTTCCTAACATCTCAATCAGCAATCACAGCATTTTTTGTAGTGATATGCCAAAGAAAAGCAGACTAATTGGTTTGCCAGAAAAATGAAAAAAACCCCCATCTCTCTGTGAAAGTTTAAAAAAACCCAATTTTTATGAAAACATGGAGATCATAATTTATTGCTTGTTTTGTTCTTTGTTTCTTTCGGTTGTGCTTTTTTTGTGGTGTGATTATAATAAGTCTAAATGAAGATTTGCACTTTTAAATCAGCTTGGATTTGTTATTTGTCTGTGAGAACAGAGAGGGTGCCGTGGTGTTTTACAAAATTCTTAATTTTGAGAAGTCTGTCTTGGCAGTATGCTTGCTGAGGGATGGCCAATTATTGAGTTTACAGTGTAGAGTTTACTTCAACAGGACAACAAATTGAATGTTTCCCCTCTATTTTTCTGTTAGTTCTCTTGGAGATGTTTTTTTTCTAATTTCTGTTTTGTTTGGGGGGGATTTTCTTTGGTTGGTCATTTTGGTTTGGCATGGTTTTGGGGTTTTTTTGCTGGGTTTTGTTTGGTAGGGTTTTTTAAAAATGAAATTGAAAAGAGCTTTGTGTCTTCATTCTCCTGCCAAATTTGCTTGCAGTTAATTAAGCAGATGAAAGTAATGTATGGAGGGCTACTGTCATTCATAAATCTGTAAAACCCCATTGAAAGGAAAGATACCTTCATTGCTCTCCCTCTGCCCTTCTCCTATGGCTCCATTCACTTCCAAACTTAAACCAGGTTACACTTGGATATCTGCCCTGGATTCCTCTGACTTGCTCTTGCTTTGCACTGTGGTAAATAGCAGACTCTAATAATATTTCTCTATACTTTGTGCTCTGAAGGTATCTATAAGTCACAAACACTTATTGAGGTATTATTTTTCCTTTCAATGGTAGTAATTTCAGATAACTGCTGACTAAAAAATCCTAGCCTGCTTTTATACATTGATTATTGAACAGTTTTGACTAAAGAACATATTCAGATTTCCTTGAAGCTACTAAGCATGATAGAGATCTTCCTTGAAGGATCAAGAATGCTGTGCTGCTTTCTCCTGCTTGCTTTTTTTGAATAAGTCTTTTACCATATGCCATTAGAAATGTGGTGAGAAAGTTCTTCCTTATGTAACATGAGTGTTCAAAAGCACCAAAGAGTAATGCTTTTTTTGATTACCAAAAACATCAAGCAAGTGCATACCCAAAGGACAGAATTGGCTGCTGGCATTTGAAAGGAACTTCCATGCTTTAGCTTCTTGGGTATTCTTTAGTTTTAAGAAAGTCTTTTCAGTCATCAGGTTACAATTATTTTAAGTAATGCAGATATCAGTGCACAATCTCTGTCATCCTCTTCTGGGAAATAGTCCTGGATTGTCTCCCTGCTTGCCTTCCAAGTAATTATTTTGGTAAATTAACTAGAAAATTCTGGGTTACTGTAGTGAAGTAAAGCTCAGCATACAAAGTTATTTCAGTTACTGGAAAGTCTATCAGAAAAAGCTCTTATGCAAAATGATGGTATAATATTTCAAAACTAAAGCAAATCTGTTGTTTTATTTTAAGGAGAAAATCAGATTATGCTTCTATTAAACTATGTTGATTTTCCAGAATGTTTTATTTTGGACTCTCAATAGTCCAGCTGTGTGCCTTTTCCCATTTCAAACCTTTCCTTGGTTCACAATTTGATTAAAAGACCCAGAAAGAACTGAGAGAGCTGCTTTGACCAAGCTGAGGGGCAGAGACTGAACCTTTGGGCTTCTTGGACACATTCTTTCAGTCGGAGGCTTCGTTTGCAAAGTTCACTGTCCATGCCTGTTAGCAGTGAAAGTCAAGTCTTGTTGAGTGTCTGTTTGCCAGCACAGCAGGAGGTTCCTCATCTGTCTTTGAGGAGGGCTGCTGTCGTTTCAGCTGACATGTACAAGAGGCAGCGTGCCTTGCAGAAATAAGCGTGTGATAACTATCCAGTGAACAAAATATTCTTAAGGCATCAGGAAACTAAACATATCTCACTGTGTTATACTTCATCTTCGCAATTCAAAATGACACGTTTTTATAAGTTCAACAGTTATAATGGAATACATGTGTCTGGCCCTGCGAACGTGACCCTTTAAAACCCCTGAAGTTTTATGGACTGCTTTGCAACACAGACCTCCAGAGAGACAGTTTTTAAAGAGAAGGGGGGGAAATCCTTCATCTGCTAAAAGTGTGGTTAGAAAGAAGCTCCCCCACTGCTATCATTGACTCACAGTACTTAAAATACTTAAAATACTTAGTGGAATGAGTAAGTATCAGCTGAGACAATTTTTTCCTATCTCCATAATTTTCTTTCATTCTCTTTGTGTTTTGTTTACACATCCATTCCAGTGTGTGCTGCCTCATCATTATTATTACTTCTGAGCAGATGACCTTACCAGGAAGATGTATCTAGCTGTAATCTTTGTCTCATCATTAACAGCCTGCTGTGAATCTGTTCTTTGGTTAATGGCCATTGATCCAGTCATGCACATTTCCTCAGTGATACTTCTCCCCTCAGAATGTTACTTTTTCTCCTTCTCGATGTCCAGTAATTAACCCTTTTGGCCAGTATGGTGAGATCACCTCCAATGCTACGCATAAGCCCTGCAGGGATACGAGGAAACAGATGCTGCCAGCACTTTATTGTTTAATTATGATTACAGATGTTTTTGCACTCAGGAGACTTGTCTGTCTTGGCAGTACATTTCCCATCCAGTCAGTCAACAGAATGTGAAATAGGTTTCTGGGTTGTTTTTGCAATACAATATTGAATTACCTCCCAATAGGAAGAAGCAGATCAGGTATTTTTTCTATAGAATAGTGTTAAATTACCTGACTCTGTGTAGACTTGATTTCAAACATTATTATTATTATTATTATTATTATTATTATTATTTTAAAGTCACAAGTTGCATGTGAATGACTATGTAGAAATACAGCTCTGGTATTTACACGTTTTGGGCAGCATGGGATGTGCTGAGCAACAGTTTGGTTTGTTCCTTGCAAGCCTTTTTTCTCCTCTGATTTTGTCCCTTTAAAGCACATTTTGATGTTATTTTTTTATATTGGTCTTTGCCTTTGGTCCGTTTTCTCAAATTAAGTTGAATGAGTTATTTCATGTGGAGAGTGGAAATGAGCCTGTGGTAAGGAAAATCACAGGAAGAGTGAACATATGAAATGTCAGTTTAAACTGAGAGGCAGCTAAACAAGTGGGCAAATTTCACCATAGTTTGCCCTTCTTAAACATATATGTGATTAAGCTGTTTGTAATCTTATTTCTTCAAGATGTTAAGTATCAATTTGAAAGCCATTAAAGTATTTTACTGGGATTTCATTCCTTGCTACCTTGAGGTAGCAAACAATTTTGTATCTCTGCTTGATTGGGCAAGGTGGGTTTGAGGAAATGGGAACTCTGCTGATGAGGTAACAGCTCTGCAGCCAGACCTACCCTGGCAGAAATCAGCTTCCATTTTTCACCCGACTTCCATGGTGTGTGATCACATGGTGATGTTTATACTTGCTTCACCAATGAGAACGAATTAAGAGAATAAAAATTATTACAACAACACTAAATAGTCCAACAGGAACATAAGCATGTTCTAAATGCATTTGTGCAAATATTTACTAACAAGAATGTAAGCATGTTCTAAATACATGAGTGCAAATATTTACGAGTTTATTGCCTTTGATTATATATGCTTAACTCTTCATGAGGATACTTGCAGTTTCTAAAGATAACTTAGGCACATTGCTTTTGCAAAATCTTTGCTTTCATTTTTACAGGCACCATGTTAGATCTTCATTGAAGAGAAGGTTTTCCCTTTTGGTTAAAGTTTGGTTCAATTTCAAGTAGTATATTTGGAAGTAAAGCAGGTAGTTCAGGGAGTGTCATTAAGTTCTGCTTAAGGTAATTCAGGAATTCAGAAGTATCCTAGCAGTCAGTGCTTTTGCTTATAGCTGGAGAATGGATCAGAGAGTTTTACAGAAAGGCTGCAGCCTACAAATAGTCTAATCTTTTTAAAAAATACTTTGAGATGATTTTTTGGTAACTCTTCACATCACAATAATTTTTTTTCTGATCCGAGGTATATTTTCTTCAAATGCTTATGTTTGCAAAAAGTACATGGCTGCATAATAGATTCAGTTGTGAAGTCTGCAGTTTCTCAGCTGTTTCAGGATGAGAAATGAACAAAGCTCTCTTTCAGACTAAGGTTTTTTAGTGATCAGCATGAGAGTAAAAGAAGAGCCGTTTATTTACCTAGTCAGATGAACTGGGAATGCCTATTAAAATCCCCTATTTTTTCAGGTCAGACATGTTAGATTTTTCTGTGAGATGAAAGGGAGAGGGCCTGTGACAAAGCTGCTCTAATTGAAAATAAAGATGCATATGAATCCCATCAAAGACACTTCTCCTGTTGGTAGCTTCTCCCACGAAGGAGATTGTCTCATTAAAAGCTGGAAAAGCACAGTTTGCCTGAGAGGAGTATGATTTCTGGCATACAAGGGCTGCCATGTCTGTATCTCCTTGAGTTCTTCTGCCACAGAAAAAAATTCAGCTATCATGTGCAAACCTCTCAAGGTGTGTTCCTTGCTAAAGAATTATTGTTCAGTGTCCTTCTCTAATTATGTGGCTGCAGATAGATCATGGACCAACATAATTCTGGCTGCAGAATTAGCTTTGTGGTTAGGTTAAGCTGTGCATTAGAAGCATTTAGAAGCATTGTCATACTCACAATATATACTGTCATTCAATCTTTGTTCTGGTGGGACTTCCTCTCTTCTGATCACTGAGCCGATGTTTGCCTAACTTCCAGGCATATTTTTAAACAAACTGTGCGACAGGAATTATGGTATAAATTATTACAGATTTTTGGAAAGGGCAAAATATTTATACATGAGAAATATTCTTTGTCTGGGAAACAGAAATCCAAATGACATCTGATGTTGGTTTTCTCTGGTTCTTTAGTTAGTTTGGTCCCTTAAACTCTCTTGGGTACAGCTGTTAAAGGGACATGCACAGATCTAATGTTCTTCATTATTATGTCAATGCAGGCTCAAAATATGGAGGTAGAGGAAAAACAGTGGTGTCTCCAATGTCATGGAAACTTATGAGTTGTTAATGAGCTCACAAAGCTTCTTGAAGAAAAATGTATCACCATTTTGGTATTTATAATAGACAAGCCTTGTGCTGTTTAGCAGAGAAGATTTCTGGTGTGTTTGTTAAGCCCCTGTAATATTGGGGTGTTAAGCTGCTCTTATAAGAAGTAATAAATTATAGTTGTTTTTTTTTTTTTTTTTTTTTTACTTTTAAGAAGTAATATATTCCCTTCCATCTTTCTCCCTTTATTGTAAAAATATTTTTTTCTGGTTTAGTGACTTAAAAGCCATAGAAGTAGACTTTACTAATTTGAAAAAAAAACCTTTTCAGCAGCTCTTTTAATCAAGAAGAGAGTGCCTGGTTAGGGTTCCTGTTTCATTTGCAAGGTGTTGGCCCCGCTTCATTCAGTAGAAACTATAATGCAAAGGTCATGGAAATGAAATAACATATTTAAAAATTATAATGATGCAGATAGGATAGTAGGGTTACAGCAGATTTTTGCAATCTAAATTTTTTGAGTAATGTAATGAATCAAGAATAGTGTTTGTTAGAAGATAGAGGTCTTTGACCTTTCTTTGACTTGATTAACTGAGAGTGAGATGGTAATTTTGACAGTGATGGGACTGGTATCTAATTTCTTCCAATGTTTTGTTTATAATTAAACATTAACACTATTAATAACTATTTTAATCAGCCCAATCTAAAAATCTCTTATTGTACTCCTTCAACAAGCATTTCAAATATTGGTACTTGTGGTGCCAGAAATTATGTTTTACTTTGCCCCTTGTGGACCTGATTGTTTTGTTGTTGAATGAATGAAGGCCAAAATGAAGAAGGAAGGTAGGTGAGCAACGGAGATTCTAAGCTTTGATTAAAAGTGCTTAGTATTGGCAGGCAGAATATTCAGAAGTGGCATCCATGAAAGCAGTGTCTATAGTATTGGCCACTTTCTGATTTTAAAAAGCCTTTTGGAGCATGGGAGATTGCTGTGTTGGGTAGCAGAATGCATCAATAGCATGCAAGATGTGTTTGCATAGTTCCTTTTTTTCAAAACAAAACACATACACGTGAATGGTTTGGTTCAGTTACTTGAATGCCAGACCCTAACAGAGTTTTAGGTGCTCCAGTAGCTTCTCCAGATGAGTATGAACCACAGAATCACAGAATCAGCTGGGCTGGAAAAGACCTTTGAGGTGATTGAGTCCAATCTGTGACCTAACACTACCTTTACAAGTAAACCATGGCACTAAGCACCACATCCAGCCTGTTTTTAGACACCTCCAGGGACAGGGACTCCACCACCTCCCTGGGCAGCCTGTTCCAATGCCCAATCACCCTTTCTGTGAAGAACTTCTTCCTGAGGTCCAACGTAAACCTCCCCTGGCTCAGCTTAAGACTGTGTCCTCTTGTCCTACTGCCAGTTTTCTGGGAGAGCACAGAATCCCACAATTGCTCTCTTCCATCCTGTATTGCATGTGACTACAGAGGGACCCTAAAAAGTTCAGGGCTTAGACCATTTAGTATCAGGAGTTGGTTACTTTTTCATGGTGACCATCTTATTTTTATGCTGTTACCCACTAAAGCTGATGCACATTAATGACGTTTCCTGGGTGATGCTTTAATTCCCCTGAAATTGTCTGGATACAATTGCCAAAGACAGGTAACACTTTCCTCTCACCTGCTTGGGGAGACAAGTTGAGCAGTGTTCCTTCCAGTTCTGAGCTGGGTGGTGCCAGAGTGCTCGCATCGTCTTGCCTGGTGCTCTGTGTGTTGAGAGCCTGCACCAGCAGAGGTTGAAAGCTGCTCTTGTGCCTCAATCTGGCTCACTGCGACCCTGAGTCCACTCCAGCTGGGGGGAACGTGGCAAAAACAGAGGGATGGGAACTGTTGCGGTGTTTCTTGTTAATGGTATGTTCTGGTATTGCCCAAGTTAATGGTTTGGTCCAAATTATACCCTCCCACCCCATTGTCCATCTATCCTGATACCTGCTCCTTGCTCCAGTGAGCTCCCTGTCAGTCCTACCTTGTGCCAACCCCCTGCTTGGAATTCCCCTTTGGAAATCCCCTAAAGTTTGACATCCCATGTGTGCCAATCCCCCCCTACTTCCCTCACTGGATGATGCTTTTGTGAACCCTGCCTTTTACTCCTCCCCAGGATAACTCCAATTAGCTGATGACTTGTACCCTCCCTTTGAACCTCCCCCAATATTTAAGCTGCTCCACTCTCTCCTTTTTGTCTTTTGCCCACAGATTCCCCAGAGTAATAAATCCTCTTTTATCCTGTGCAAAAGGCCTTCCCCTCATCCTTGCCTCCTCAGAGCACAGACTGACAGCCAAAAAGGCCATAGAGTAATTGCTGTAGCTGTACCTTGGGTCATCCTGCTCCCGGGGTGTGACCCACTCTCGGTGCCTGCTTAGAGCCAGTGCAGCTCCAGCTGATGTGGCAGGGAATGATGGACTTGCCCAAAAAATAAAGAACTTAAATAATGAAATAACAAGTGCAAAACTGCATCATCTGAGGGGCAAGATCCGAAGATGGGGTGGGGGATGGTGAAGGTAACAATTTATAGGGGTGTTCTGAGGGAGGGGTCCCATCACAAATGTCGACCTGGTATGCGACAGGTCCTGAACCAACTAAGAACAAGAGCCAGAAACGTGGCCTATTATAGAATAATTCCATTAATATACCATTAACATACCAACTCCCATGACCACACTCTTGTCTCCATGACCTGACCAGGTATCTCCCTTTCACTATCCCTCTTCCCATGCCTCCTGTATATGCCACTGAGGCTAAACCACCATTCATCCCAGCAGGTTGTGCTCCTGCACTGTTGGAGCAGCTGCTTGCTGTGGTTCAGGAAAAGTGCATCTGTAGGAATACAGCTAGAAAGCCAAGCTGGGAGCACTGTCCAGCTCATGACAGGGTGGAAATGTTAGCATCAGTAGGCCTCAAGCCTTGGCAACAGAGAGCAGAACTCTCAAGAAGAAATGCAGAAGTTAGCAGTGTGCTTGGTACAAGGTGCGTGGTCAGCAGAACTTATGTAAGACCATACATACCTGTGCTTCTCTGTGTGAGGCTTTGAATTAAGAATGTCACCTAGTTACATAAATGCTACTTTTAGTTACTGCTGAAAAGGTGAATAAACTCAGCTGTGTGTACCAATAAATGGCTTCACGTGTGCAAAGCTTATAACGCTGCAGGGAGTTAACGTGGCTGAGTCTGTGTTTTGGCCACAATAACCTCTTGCAATGTTATAAGCTGGGGACAGTGTGGCTGGACAGTGCCCAGGAGGAAAGGGACCTGGGGGTACTGGTCAACAACAGCCTGAACATGAGCCAGCAGTGTGCTCTGGTGGCCAAGAAGGCCAATGGATCAGGAATGCTGTGGCCAGCAGGAGCAGGGAGGTCATTCTGCCCCTGTGCTGGGCCCTGGTGAGGGCACACCTCGAGTGCTGTGTCCAGCTCTGACCCCTCAGTTTGGGAAGGACCTTGGGACGCTCGAGAGCATCCAGAGGAGGCAACGAGGCTGGAGAGGGGCTGGGAACACAAACCCTGTGAGGAACGGCTGAGGGAGCTAGGGGTGCTCAGCCTGAAGGAAAGGAGACTCAGGGTGACCTCATCACTCTCTGCAGCTCCTGAAAGGTGGCTGTGGCCAGGTGGGGTTGGGCTCTGTCTCCAGGCAGCACTGACAGAACCAGAGCACACAGCCTCAAGCTGCACCAAGGGAAATACAGGTTGGATATCAGGAAAAAGTTTTTTCATGGCAAGAGTGATAAAGTTCTGGAATGGCTGCCCGGGGAGGTGGTGGAGTCACCATCCCTGGGTGTGTTTGAAACAAGCCTGGATGTGGCACTGGGTGCCAGGGTTGAGTTGAGGTGCTGGGGCTGGCTTGGACTCGATCTTGAAGGTCTCTTCCAACCCAGGGTTTCTGTGATTCTGTGAAACCTCGGAATCCATGGCTCTTTATCAATCACCATCGTACATAAAGGCAGGCTTGTTTTGCTGCAGGCCCTCCTCACCTCCCTCATAAGAATGCATCAAGTGTGTTTGCCATCTGCTCACCTCTGCTCTACCTTCAGTCACTCCTCCTTGGCTAGGAGGAAAGTTGTTAGAAAGAACGTTTCTCCCTCTGCTGCTGCAATCCGCTCAGTGACACCAGAAATGTCACTCATGATGATTAACATTTTAAAGCAGTAAATCTTGAAGGTCAGTCTGAAACAGAGGACAGGGAATGCTCGTGGCTTCCCTTCCCTGCCTGCCTCCCAAGAGGAAATGTACTGCATGAAAGTAGTGTTCAGGGTAATAAACACACCTTGCTTTTCCATTTTTTTTCCCATCAGTAAAAAGACAGAAATAATTTTGGACACATTTCAGGTAAATACGAAATAGATAAACAATTGTATTTATCATATAGAAAACACACTACCTTGACATATTCTCATATTCTCAGGAAAGAACTGCTGCATAAACCAATGCACCTTCTTCTAACAGCATCATATTGCTCCGTAGAACTCATTAATTAGAGTATTTAAATGATATAGCAAACATAAAACTCAATAACATAACAACAGGTGATTTTTTTTAATAGGAAAAGATGCCCTTTCTATAGAACCACCATATCACAGAGCTCCTCAGAGCACATACCTCACTGCCCCCTATGTTTCTTGTTAAGTGCATTCTGATGCCACCTTAAAACATAAAATAGGTAGAATCAAGCAGCCACCAATGGCTATTTATATGTTAATATATATCCTCTAAGCTGAAGCAGGCACCTAAATCCTATTGCTGCTACTAATGATGGCTATGTTTTAACTTCCATGGGAAAAAAGTATTTTTCCTTAAGAAAACAACTCAGTTTCTATGAGATGAAATGTAATTATCTGTTATCAGATGTCCTTTAAAAATGGAAGGCATATTTAAGCTGCTAAAAATATTGAAGTGCTAATTCCTCCATAATAGCATTTTAATTTCAGCAAATCACATCTCTATTGTTACAGGACATTTTACTGTAGGAATGAGGTAAGAGGTTCATCTTAGCTTTTTTAAGGAACGTTTTCCTTTCTTTTAGACATTCAATTAAATCTTTGCAATCATCTAACCTTTTGTGGCACAAATTTTTGCTTACTAAGTGAGAAAACAATGGCCATTAGCATCTAAAAGTCTTTGTTTTAAAAAGTAGTTGAAGTTTAATTCTGATGTATTCTCATCAGAATATGTTTTGGCTGCTGGATTTCCCATTTATGTTAGAAAGCTAGAGTTTAATTCACTACTGCCCTCCATTCAAAATACTTACTTTAAATGCTGGACAAAGTTGGTGTGAAATCCTTCTGTGACTGGGTCTGTGCTTTGACTCTGACAGTCATTTACGGGGTGATGTCAAAGGCAGGTGAATGCAAGGGTCACTGTTTTCTGTTATCAACATTTAAATTTACTTTTTTATTTAAAATCGCTTACTTATCACCACTTTCATTGTTATAGTTCACACACACGACCAGTACAATTTTAGCATCCTCATTTATATTGATAATTTTGGACTGTCATGAGAGCAAGTGGTTTATACAAAGCTATTTTGTCAACAGGTACCTTGGATTTATTTTTAAAATGTTGAGCTTTGCTTCACCTTTTCTATTGCATGCTACTTTTGCTTATATCTAGAATTTTTGTTCTACAGGATCATATTAAAAACTTTTGTGTGCTGGCTTCATTTGCTGCCCAGTGTGAGTGTAAGAGCTATTTTTATCCATCATTCAGTAGCACAGGGACCTCTGGTACTGTGAAACAGTTTCAGTAGCCCTGGAGCTGAATCTTACTGGCATCTGCATTTCTATGCCAAAAGCAGAAAAAATATAGCTTTCTCTCACATCAGAAAAAACAATACATAATGCTATTTCCCAACCTGTTTTTCATGTCTGAACTTTATCTTGGAGTAAGATCTTTAACTTCAGGTAATCTGTGCTGCTTTAGCACTGAATTCTAAATTTAACATGTTATTTTCTGTGGGTTTTCACTTTTGGGCTTTTCACTTTTAAACAAAACAAACTGGAAAATATTGTTGGGTTGCTAGTAATGCATAATGAAATTGTAACCCTCCTGCATCCTCCTGAAAATGTGTGCTTGTGGTTGTACAATCAAGCAAAATTCAGGTGTGTGAGATTTGCTCTCAATATTGTGAGAAGTGCATTAATGAAACTCTTTCACTCTCAAAACTATGTAGGTCGTGTATAGTTCAAATGGTTCTGTATAATTGCACAATAATGATTCTGATACTCAGAAAAGAGCAACAATAAGAAATTCTTGAATTTGAGGAAAGTTCTGCTACCTGGGGTGGAAAAGCAGCATTGAGAATTTAAATCTGTGACCATTGATGAAATGTTTCTGGTTTAAGTTTTTTTTAAACAATTTTGGGAACAGGTTGAAGAAAGTTAAGCAGCACTTACTTTGTTTTAAAGGAGAATTAATTTTCTTTTTTTACTTTTTTAATTCTTACCTTCCATTCATTTTTCACTGAAAATATGAAGTCACGCTTTCACTTGCACAGTAGATTATCTTCTCCAATTTAAACTTGTGCTTTAAGAACAGCAACCCACATTGATAGTATCCAGACTATTTATAGGCTGAAATGTCTGTCATATTGATATGAACTGAAGCAGAATGTCCTTATACCTGCTCTCAATATCTGTAATTCTGTACCAGCAGGGAAGAGGAGGCCAAAGTCCCACAGAGAAGTTAAGCCTGCTCCTGGCAGGTTTTTGCCCAAACCCCTGTGCTATCTGGACAGCATTTTGCATTTGTGCATAAATAAGGTAGAAAATGATGAAATATGGAGGTGGAAGAAGCCTTCTTTTGATACGTGGGAAAGTGACTGGCACAGCCTGCAGATTGTCTTCTCTGATATTGTCACTAGAGAGTGATGGTTGCCTTTTAAAGAAGAACCTTTGTTAAACTTGACACTAAAAAAAGGGTCAAACCTCTAAACAGAGTAGAAAGATTCTAGCTGTACAGCATGTAGAATTAGTAGTCTTATTTTGCACGATAAAATAAATAGGATGCAGTGTGATACATGCATGGAGCAGTCATCACTCAGTTAAAATTTAGTTATTCCAGCACTAACAGGAGTAGGAGTGACAGGTCTTCATAAGCATGGGGTACAGCTATGTGAAACAACCTATTTAAGGTGAATCACCTCTTACATAAATGACTGTAATGAGCATCCTCTGAGCAGCTCTGGGGGTGCCATTTTTCACAGTGTAGTAGAAAATGGTAATGAAGAATAACACCTAGCTATTCTACAGCAGCGTGCATGGATTAGGAAAAACGCAAATAATGCCTCCGAGATGAGCTTTGTGGTGGTCTGGGGTTTGTTTGGGCTTTTTCCTTGGTTTGTTTGGTTTGGTTTGGGGTTGTTTTTTCATCCTTTACCTCTCCCCACCCTTTCAAAAACGACATGTCTCTGAGGTGTGCAGAATGAATTCTTCTTGCCTAGAAGGTTTTTGTTTCAGAAGTAAAAACTCTCTAACTCTAATCTGTCTCTTTTCTCAGCACTGCACTATCTAATGCCTGTGTAGGTGATAATTCATCCTCCCTGTTCAAGCAGGCTCACCCAAGAGCAAATTTCTTACCATTTTGCTCCTGTTCTTTGAATTCTCCTTAAAACAGTGTAACCTCCACTAAAATAGTGACCCCCATTTATGATCAAAATGAAAAAATATAAAAAACAATAAAAAAGCAGCTTCACATTGATTCAATTTCAAAAACTTGACCTACAAAATAACATAATTAGCCATTTGGAATTATATTCTTATTTTTACCTTTTATTACAGCACAGAAAGAGTCACTATAAATGCTCAAAGCAGCACTTACTAGAGAGTATATAACCTTAAATACTTAATTTAAAAGTTCTATTTCCATTTACAGAAGATATTAGTGTAGTCAGTAACTTTTAAAGGGCTTGTTAATGGTTCACTCCTTTCATTCATCATCAAAATAAAGTCATTCTAGAAGATGTGCTTTATTAATTTAAGTGAAGAAATGCACTTATTCAGCTGTAACAGCCCCCTTGCAAGTGATATTTGCTTCTTAGAGTAAATTTCTGCTATTCAGTGGTTGTAATGGTGTTACTAATGGAATAATAACTAGGTGAGTGCCATTAGCACTCCTTGGATGACAGGATGCTCATCTGTCAGGGTTTAGGAATTGTATTCTCCTGGACGAGCCTGCTTGGACAGGGAGGTTGGACCAGACTGTCCACTGTGCTCCCTTCCAACCTGACTGATTCTGGGAATTATCTTCATGCCTTGCCTACAGGACCTGTACTTTGAAGGAAGTTTTGAGGATAGGAAGAAGACATTGCTGTTGCAATGTGTGTTTTGATAAAAATGACTCTCCCTGCTGTTGGACAGCTCTTTATTGTTGAGATTTAATTGCTCTGAAATGACCTTCTCAATAAACTGATCGAAGGTTATGTGTGCAAAATTCTAACAGCAAATGATGTATTTCTGTAACGTTTTAAGGTAGAGGGAGAGCCTCTCTAAGATATTGTGATCTTTTACAACAAACAACAAACCCCAGACTACCAACTCTTAAACCTGCTCCTTAGGGGCTGCTGCAGGATGTTTGTGGTTATTTATTTCTTTTTAAAGCTGGTGTTGATTTTCAAGACAATTAATTCACACGCGGATCTCTCTGAACAATGTTTCTGTTTCAATACTGAAATTAAAAAGCCTTGTCACCTTGGGGACACCGTGTTTTGATCCTACTCTCTGTTGGTTTATCTCAGGAAAAGATGTTTTTCTCCCTTAATTGTATATCATGGAGAAGTTTTAGTCTTTCATCTTCATACGTTGGTGCTATCAACAGACAAATGATGTCACAGAAGTTCAGATTAGTGGTTGTTGTTTTATGTGAAGATGTTTCAGGCCTCTTTTCACCCCTTCTGATGCGTTTGACATTTAGTTCTCTCTATGGCTTCTCTTAAAAAAATTAGTATCCAAGCATGGATTTCCCACTTATAAGAAAAAGTGTTTTCTAATCCCTTCTAATAATTTTCTTTTATCTGGAGCATCCTCTAAGCAGCTGGTGATTATTAAAATAGTTTGATTTTATAGTACATAAATCAAGTTACTCTTTTTAAAATTTTTTTTTCTTCTGTATGAATGAAGTTTTGTGATTTTTTTAATCACTTTTTTTTTCCATAAGGAAATATTTCTTATTTTTCTGCTGACGGTTTTCAGTGAAATCACATTGAATATCTACTATATCTTCTATATAAAATATAGTAGATATATGATTCTATTCTATTCTATTCTATTCTATTCTATTTATTATTAATGTAATAATTATATAGTATATAGTATATAATATATAAATATCTACTATATTTTTTTTGTATGTTTGGATCTGTATTTCCTGTGTTTTAAACCTAGGATACCAAATACATTTTCAGGTAAACAACAAGAATTTTGATGTTGGCTTTTTTTCCCTCTTTACCTCAGCATCATCTGTTAGGAAAAATTCACCACTGTGGGGAAGTTTAAGAAGTCCTCGACGACTAAGAGACCAAAATAATGAGATTTATTGGCAGTACACACATGGCCCAACCATGTGTGCAGAGTGGATTTGCATGAGGTTCCACTGTAGCTGAACCAACTGCGCACAATGTCAGTTTAATAAGCAAATCTTCTTAAAGCAAACTTTCAGAAACCTTAGAAGAAATTGTCTGTGTTGGAACTGCTTTGTAATAGGGAGATGATAATAGGTGCCAGAGAGTTTGCTTCGCTCTGTTTTGAAATGAAATGGCACAGGAGAGTCTGCAGGCAGAATTTAAAACCTCTCTGCCCAGCTCTTCTCAGAGGATCCTTGATAGGAAAAGTTCAAGGGCCAGACGTTGCAACAAGGAAAAACTGATTGTGCCTAAGGAAGATATTCTGGCAGAGTTAGTGAGAAGCACCCAGATTGCCCGGAGAACCTGTGACATGTCAAAATCAGCCTGGAAAATGCTTGATCAATGGGATTTAGCTTTCAAGTTAACTCAGCGCGGGGCAGAAGTTGTGAATAGATAATCTCCTGGAGTTCCTTGCAACCTAGATGGGTTTCTTTTGTGTTTTTGTGTTTCTACAAGCATTACTGTGCATTTATTGAATTGGAGTGTCTATGTGTAAATTTTGGTAATCTTCCTGATATTCCTGGTGCTCATATTCAATCATTTTCTTAATTCTCTTTCTGGGAACTTGGGAATGTTGTTTCAGTTTGCCTCAACTGCACCCCTAAAATAAAATAGGGGGAGAGAGTTTTAAAAGCTTAGAATAAAAAAAAAAAAAATTGAATAAGCCTCCCCCATTAAACTTTACTGAACTTGGTAGTGTGCAAGCAAAAGGGAAAGAAATTAAGGCAGGCAGAATAAATATTTATATGTAAATGAGTTAAATATGTTTTACAGCAAGGGATTGGAGGAAGCACAACTTGGATTACAAGTGCCAAAATGATGGGCCATTATCACAGCATGGTGAGAATGACAATTTAAAGTCATATTTTTGTAATGATGGCCATTTGTTCTCAGAATTCTGAAAAGAAATGGCCCTATTTAATACTGTTGCTAATAATAAATAAGTGGTTATACTGAGACTAATTTTCCTATAATGCATTGATTTAAAGCTGCAGCTCAAAATTTGGACAAAGCATAGGTTGATCTGTGAAATTATCCATATTTGTGTTCTTAGTAGGCTGTTTTCAAATGGCATAAATATGTTTAAGGAAAAATAGTAATAGAATATCATCCAAGAGATAAGTAATGTCAGCCTTGTTTCCTATCTCCCTCTCAGAAAGGTATGATGCTACTTTTTCATAGAGGTGTGTACACCATAGACTATTTTTTTGGTTCAATTTTTTCTTCTTTAGGTAGAGAATAGTGTGAAATGTGGCCAAAAAAAAAAAAAAAAAAAAAAGTGAAAGTACAAGAAATTGCAGCAGAAATTGTGTAAACCTTAAACTGTCATGCTAGTTGGTCATTATCTGCTGAGCATAGATAACCAAATGCAAGATGGAAATTGTTTTGCACTGTTCAATGTTGGCTAATACCCTTCTTAGTGTTAGTGGAACTTTAGGATTTATTTTCAAAATTATAAGTCTAACAGACTTCAGTCCCATAACATTGCTTCTGAACAATAAAATACAATTTTGATAAATTATTGTCTACACTGAAATGCCCCTTCAAACTCAAGCCTTTTCCTTTCCCTCTCCTTACCAGATGAGCAAGCTCTTGGGTCCATATATTATTCATTACAATCAAATAAGACACAGTGGTGGCTCAGTAAACTTGCTTTTCATATAAGAATTGATTTTATTGAGTAATGCACACTGCAGACCCCATCTTCCAGCAGCCAGGGCTGAAATGAGCAATTCTCTCATTGTAATAATGTGCCTCTGTCATCTCCTTATTATCAGCATGATAAAAGATGAAATATTCACAGATGCTGCCCTCCTAACCTGATCACAGTTTGATATTTGAGCTTTGGAAATGAGTTTTATGGGCTTTAATATACTCCTTGGCGGAGTGACCCCTGAAATTAAACATTATTACAGAGCGGATATTTAAAAAGCTGGGGCCGCAAATTACATCAAAATGAAAATATTAGGGAGTATTGTGACTATACCTAGTAGGAACTCACCACTGCTGAAGTGGGGAATGCCATAAAGCTCTGCACATTGGTGTCAAAAACATCAGAAAAAAATAATAACAGCACAGGCACCTTGACTTCTGTTATTTTCTACGTAGGGCAAAACTAAATTACTGGAAAGGGTTTTTTTCCTCTAGGCTGGTTTTCCAGGAAGAAAAAGCACATTCTTCTCAACTTTGTCTGCAGCACCCTTCACAGTTCTGCTAAAATGCACATTGCAAACACCAATAAAATATACTTAGAGTGCAGTGAAATCAAAGACTACACTTAAGAAAAGAATAACCCAACATAACTAGGTGAAATATTCTGATTCCATTTCCACTGCTGTTGCTGTTTCTATGGACAGGTTCCTGCCAAATTCTGGGACATGAAGAGCTAAGGAAGCTTCCCAGACAAGAAAATATAGGCATGCACAACATATTAAAGATCTTTCAATCCAAATACTATATTGTTAAAGTTAGGAAAGAGGAAATTTTAAATCCCTGTAAAGGTGGAAGAAGAACATATAATTTATTAATTTACATAAAACATCAGTTCAAGGCTAATAAACAAAAAAGATGAATTAAAAGGAAGGAGATGAAATATTTGTGCATATTTGCTTCAGCTTGTTTAGATATGCATAATCTAAAGAGAAACAATCTTATAGAACATTCTGTATTTACAGCCATCAACTTCCTCCTGATTGCAGTGATCATTAGACAATCCTCACAGGAAGAAAGGAGACTGAAATTCAAATCCCATGCAAGTCGCTCAGGGGGATAGTCCTCAGAGCACTTGGGAGAAATGGGTGGTTATGGTTGAAATGTCACTTTCTGGGACAGAAAAGAGAGGTGGGTTTTTTTTGTAGCAGTTTGGTGGAATTTTTGTTTGTTTTAAAGTGAGGCATTTCATGACCACCGGAAGCTCTTGTTGGCTTCAGCATGCCTAAGTGCATGAACTGCATCCCTTTTTTTAAAACTCATAATTAATGATGCCTTTAAGGCCATTATTTAATTTCTATTTGCATCTTAGCTTTTTAATCTGGCTGTGCACTGAAATATTTTTAGCTTTCAGTCTATTTATAGTTTTGAGTTATGAATTTGTTGTAGTTTGGACATCACCAAGTCAATGTGATTGTAATACCCTCTGCATTGATCTTGCTAAAGCTCTTGCTAAATTGAGCTCAGCAGGAGCATGTCCTGTGACCTCATAAATAGTGGAAATGATTGCAAATCAGAATTCATATATGTTCCTGTCTCAGTGGGTTACTCTATCCCCCACAAAGGAATCAATCATCTCTTTCAAATTTCTGTTTGCCCTTTCACTCAGATATGTTTGAAGATAATCTGGAAAGGGAGATCTTGCAGAGTCTGACAGAACTGTTACTGGAAATCTAAAATAAATGCCCTGTCTCTAACAGTGCTACTTAGAGATGGATGTTTCAAACATTACCCCTACTGCAAAGAACTTGGGGATGGTGCATTATAGTTCCCCAGCTGGGATTGGAACTTCTGAGCATTTTTTTTTTCCTAAATTACACTTCTATTTTATTACAAATAAGATTTCCTTTGTTATTCCTTACTATTCTGTGATGAATTTGTGTTAATGACATTAAACTTCTTCTGAGAGAAGAAATATTTCACTTTATTATGTGTTACAGTGTATAATTTCTATAGAGACAGAGCAAAAAGCACAGACTGCCTAGAAAATCTCATTCTTGCAGCTTTCTCTCTTGGGGAAAACAGGTAATGTGGAGGGTAAGCATGTTAAACAAAAATCCCAGTCAAGTTAGCAGCAAATGTAAGTAGGAGAAGGGAATATATGGTAAGGCCTTTTGGGAGTGGAAGAGATGGATATTTGCCCTTGTCAATACCTTGAGAAAAGGAGTTTTCTGTTCATCCTTGCTGTACTGGTCTAGAAGAACTGTCTGAATGAAGCCTTCCTCTCTCTCTGCAAGGACAGAAGTGGCTCCTGTTGGAGTTTGTTGCATGCAAAATCCAGTGGCTATGCTCAAATCTCTAGCAGAATACTCAAACTTTGGTTCTTGACAGCTGCACTGGCACGGGTTCTCCAGTATGCTGAGCTACCAGTGCTGGAACAAGATCAAAAACCCCCTGGGAGTGGAGACTCTGTCATCAAAAGAGCACCAAAAGCACCATATCTGTGGCCTGTTAACAGTCATTAGCTGGTGCAGTTTTGTGTACGTATATTTCTATTAAAATAGCATGTGCTTTCCAGCTGGACGTGAACTCTAGACAGCAAATCCCTACTGAGAGGTAGAAATTGTGTAATTGAACAGAATCTGTATTTATTGCAATAAACACTGAAGCTGACCACAGGTGTTTTATTCAGTGCAAGATTGCTAACGACTGAAATATCAAACAAGAGGTCTGGCATGTGAGAATGTGCAATTTAAGAAAACTGATTGAAGCCTCGCAGAATCAGATTCCTGGCGATTTGCACTAGAGGGAGCCAGTCTTTAGGACAGGTTTTAATCAAATACAGTTCCCAGCTGGGTACAGTGGAGTAGAAACTGAAACATGTATGTGCATAGCTGCAGAAACAGAAACATTTAGGTGCACATTTCCTTCTGGTTCACAGCTTTTCTGTTAGGCCAGGCAGGCAAACAGCTGTCTGAGCAGCACACAGTGCCCTGGCAGCAGGATGACTCCCCCTGTGCCTGTAAGCATCCATCAGTGGAAAGAACCAGCTCCTTTTCTTCTGTGATCTGGTCCTCAGAGCTGTAAAGCTGCACTGCTGCCCATCTTTGTAGGTAAAGCTTGGCATTATTCATGATGCTTCCAAAATACATTGGCACAGCTACTGGTGATAGGAGAGCATAATAATTGAGCAAAACTGTAGCAGTTTTAGCTGTGTTACCTCTTTATACCAACAGAGCTGAGGGTTTTTTAATCAGATTATCCCTCACTGCACTGAAACATCAGACACTTTCATTCATCCTAGGTGGCTGCAGTACAACCAACTAATGTTAAAAGCATTTTAAAGTGATTATAGGTCCAACTGAAACATGTTGAGCTGGAGAAGTGTTAGGAACAGTAATAACTGTCAAAATAAATATGTACATACTTGGACCTGCTGCTTGTTTGGTTTTTTAAATAAGTAACTCTGTTATCAGTGTAAAAACATTTAGTGCTGCAGAAATTTATAGTGCTGAGCTGGTTTTGGCAGCATGCTAGCAGTGCTGATCTCTGGTAAACCCTAACTCAGTGTCCAAGAATTTTCAGTAGAGGAGAAACGTGAGGCAGCATAGAAAGGAAGATGTTGAAATCATATATTTGTTTCTATCAAAAGAGTAGTAAAAAAGGCTTTACCGAAGCATTTTTCAATTCTGACTTAAGCAACTGAGACCACTCAAAAATCCACTTCATATTAAAGGTCTTTGTGGGTGCTAGGGTGAAAGGCTAATGGGTTTGTTTTTCTGAAATGTGTCCATTCTTTTATCCATGCTTATGTCATTTTCTGCCTGCTCATTTACTGGCATTCCATTAGAGAGAAAGTTTCTGAAAGAAGTAGCCACAGTAGTGACTATTATGATGGAAATCCTCACAATTTCTTCCATTTCCTGCACCAGTATTTGTGGACAATTTGTCCTGAGAGTTCAATTGCTTTTTGAACTTTACTGTGCCTGCATTTAGCTTCTTTTTAAGGTTTTTAAAATGATTTTTTTAAACCAGACTTTTGCAAAGTGGTTGTGTGATGTCATGGACTTTTTTTTGGTTTCTTTTCTTCTTTTTATGTCAAACTAGCAAAAAGCTTTTCCAGGTTTTCAGTTAATTTGGTTGGGAATACAGTTTTCTTCCTAAAAATGCTCTCACAGGTTGTTGGACAATTCCATTCAGAAGAATTCAATTTGTTTCAATGCCAGCTGCAAGGTTATTTAAAAATAAAATAAATGCTTAAAACCAAATTATAGCCCAAATAATTTTATGTGTTAAACAAATGCTGGAAATAGGTAAGGTACAGCAGTCTGAAATGTGCATTAGTGAAAAAATGTATGTTGAAACAGTTCTGATTTTTAAGCAAGTAGATGAAATACTAAATACAGGTTTTTAGATTGCAGTTATAGACATAGAAGGATGAGTTAAGTTGTTTGTTTGCTATCCTCTCAGTACAGGACAAGTAGTGCTGCAAGAAAAGCCCAATTGAAGCTGACAGCTCAGAGGAGGTGATGGGAAATGGTTTAGAGGAGGTTCCTTTGGCCACAGATTCTGTAGGAATATGTGCAGACCTGGGGAGTTAACTGCAAAATATTTTGCCTCAAAAACATGTCTAATTTCATTTTTAAAACCCTTCCAGTGGAGGTGAAACTGTCTTGTATCTGTGCATTATTTAACCCCAGGAGGGTTTCGTAACGGACATCAAAATAGATGAGTTGTGACAGACACTTCCTGAAGTCTGGCAGTGGCTGTTCACACCCGGGGATCCAGTGGCCATCACCACTGCAGCGAGCCTTGTGCATTTCTTCCCTCATCTCTGGCTAGGATGCTTCTGGTGCCAGTGATAAGTTTGGATCATTACACTCTCCTTTTAATTTATCACTTCAAATGTAGACTACTATCCCATGAACATGTTTGGTATATTTAACAGGGGAAAGAAAGTTTTTAAAAATGACACCGTGTTCACTGGGCAGGTTAGATAAGCTGTGGGTACGTACTGTATTTTCTTAGTTGCCACCTTCAGACTGATTTTATGCTGGTTTTTTTCCAAATTAGAGGTAATTTCAGGAGTTTTTTTTCAATTCTGTGACTATGCTTGTTTCTTTCCTTCAGGTGTTTATTGTATTTCTCCTCATCATTTTATAAATACTGTACACATGCCGGTATTCCTCTGGTATTTGATGATTTGGCTTATAGAACAGAATATGCTGCACAGGGAGAGACCCATCAGGATCGTCAAGTTCAACCCCTGGCCCTTCACAGAGCACCCCAAATATCACATCATGATGAGACCACTTCCCTGGGTAGACTGTTCCAGTGCCCAACCACCTTTTGGCTGAAAATCTTCTCCTGATATCCAGCCTAAACTTCTCCTAAATCACCTTCATGCTCTTTTCCAGTCATGGTCACATATAGGTTGGTCCTTTTTTCATGTTGGTTTCTTTTTCATCACATTTTATTAAATAATTTGAAGTTTTTTTTTTCCAGAATATTGGCTGATTCTGAAATTTAGCTTTATAGATCAGTAGTGGGTGTTTTACTTCCTTCTGCATTTTTCATTCTTACATGAATTTCCTTTCTTCACTGATTAGTTCAGTTAGTCCTTCAATGATTACTTCAACAAGAAACAGTAACTTTGTCATTTCCACACAGTTGTCATTCCTTTTCCCAAGGAATTTCAGCTCACTGAAGGTGCTTAATGAACAATGTGACAATTTGCTTCTGTATTTTGCCACTTGTAGAGAGACATCTATCACAGTGAGAAGTCCTCATACTTAGTTTCCACTTTCCAGATCATCTACCACCCTGTAAATTTTTATGGTCAGTGGGATTGTACTGCCTGACATGGGTGATATTGTTTAAAGGAAAACTAGGCATCAGAATCCTGAAGTGTTTGGGGGTGTATTTCTAAGGTTTTCTTAACATCTAGTTAAATATTCTTACTCTTCCTCTACAAATAGGACTCAAAAAATTGAGAAATGCTTTTTGTTAAAGCACTAGACTTGAAATTAAACTGGATTTTTGGTTTTGCAGTTCTTCTGGAGAACATCTTGAACTGTTTTTCAACAAATCTGTTTGAAGATTTCCATGGAAAATGATTGCTCAGCATCTTGTTTTTCTGCTTTTTTGCTTGTTTATACATTCAATTGTACTCCTTTAAAATACCAGTGTACATCTAGAAGCAAAAGGCTTATGTTTTCTTCTAGTAAACTCTCTCCATCACAAAGATTTCTTTCTCATAAAAGAGATTTTCTTTCACTACCTGATTAGGTTTGAAGTGTTCAGCATCTCTGTGAAGACTGCTTGGAAAAAGACAAAACACTATCAATTGTAGTTAAAAATGCAATTTTTTCTCTAACTGTCATAACAATATTTGGGCTAATTTATTCTCAGGAGTATAATGACACGGAGCATGTAGTAAGAAACATTCATGAAGCAATCTGTAAAAACCTAGATCTGCCTTACTCCCCGAATAAACCAGAACAATTCATCTACTTAAAAAGAATGAAAAATAAGACATCATTCTTTTCAGTTTGATTTGAGGTTAGTTGGAATTCCTTTAAGTGTCAATGAATTTAGATCTGGCAGAACTCCAATTCCAACAGGGTTTTGTTGGTTTTTTTTTTTTTTTTTTCCTGTATATGCCCTGGGAGAAGGCCAGAGAAATTTAGAGCATATAGATGAAAGAGAGAAATGCAGAAGTAGGGGAGAGTAGCAAGAAGAAAACCACAGGAATATCAGAGAGAATATAGTGGCTGTGCAGCTGTTCATTTAGAAAATGGGATGACTGAGACAGATAACGGGACGAGTTCCAGAAAGTGGACACTGCTAAGTGTTGTGATGTGTGAAGATTTTAGAACGTTCCATAGACCTAGCAAATGGAGTGTGGTCTGGAAGCTGCCTTCCAGCTTGTGATCTCTGTGATTTTCAGTGCTGAGTCTGTTAAGAGCTCTCCCCTTGCTGAAGGTGCACTGAAGGTGGGGATGTGCTGCTGAAGGGATGTGGTACATGTATCGAGCAAACTCCAGAAGAAGTCATCCATCACACGAGTCCAAGACAAAAAAGGACTTTCTGAAGGGAGATTTTGGGTTGCAGAATGGAACCCAAAGCATCAGGGTGTTCCAGGTGAGCTACAGAAGCATGTTTTTCTTCCTTGCTGTGTGGCCCTATGAATCAGCAAAGTGATTTGTAAAGGGTGTGATCTGGACCATCCAAGTCTTCCCTTTAGCCACCATATAGGTCTTTTTCCTTTCTTGAATTTCCTGATAGACCAGGCTAGAAGCAGAGCAGAGGAGATACTGGAAAAAGTGGGAACACTAAATGGAGGCGGAAGGTAATGATGTTAATTGGCTTTTGTCTGATGGACTATTTATTTGCTCTGAAATTTGTGTAGATTGCAAGACCTTGCTGGCTTTCTTCTTAGAAATAGAGTCATATCTCTAAATCCCCAAAGTGTCTCCTGTTCTGTGAGCTCAAGAACTCTACACTAATCTACTTCATAATGCAACTCGGGATAAACTTTGGTTGTTTTTGGGTTTTTTTGTTTTTTTTTTTTTTTCTTTTCTAAAGAACACAAGTATTTTGAGTTCCTGCTGCAGCCTGGGTGAGGAATACTCCTTAGTTATGAGAACTTGAGCATTTCTGCCTATAGTAAAAATGTCAAATGTCTTCATAAGATCCTGCTGGTTTGTTTTCTTTCTTCTGTTTTTTTTTTTTTTTTTTTTTTTTTTTTTTTGCGCACAAAATGTTGTGCTAGCCAGAATTGAGCTCACTGCCTTCTGTGCTGACATTGTTCTGCTGTTGTTGCTAACGATGTGGTGCTGTCTCATGGTGCTGACTGTGTGCTAGACATCTGCTGACTGTGATTTGGATGTTTCACCCACTGAGCTGAAGAGTTTTGGGATCGCTGGGGCATGATCAGGAGCACTTGACAGCCACAAGGTCTCAGCAGGGGAGCTGTGGAATGTAGGCCAAGGCTGACATAAGGCCTGTCATGTTGGGATAGTTTAATTTGCTTATGCCTGCACCAAGGCAGTTGCCTGAACTCCAGGCTTTATTATTTTTACTCTTCTTTAGAGAAACTTTAGTTAGAATGGCAACTGGCAGCAGGCCTGTTACGTACAGTAGAGAGGAAAGAGGCTAGGTATGTGGTATCAGCTAATTTCAGGTTTTTTCCAAATCCATCAGAGGTGTTTTGGGTTTAGTATCTGCCTCACTGTTACCTCTTCACTAATAAGAACTTGAAACATAAAGGTTTTATGAGGTTTTACTCCTTTTGAGGGAACTATTTAACTAACAGATAAGTAATCCCTACTTTGCTTGCTTGCAAAATTCAACAGTGCTCTGCACTTCACTGTTTGGCAAGATGTCTAAAAGTTATTTGTACCATACCCCACTCTTCCCATGTTTCTGTTTCATTGTCTCCCAAGGAACATTAGCCTACCCAGACACAGAATAAATCCTTAGATGTGCAGGTGTGAACAAAGGATGTGGTAATACATATGAATGCTGAACTCCATCCCAGATTGTCACCTGATTTCCCTGCTAAACCATCCTCAAAATTTGTATTTCAAAACAAGGCTTGAAACAAAACAACACTGTCCTGAGTTCTTCCTTCCTGACAGCCGTTGACTTTTCACAGCCATTTGAATTTTTCTGAACTGTCACAGCTGAATTCATTGAAGCTGGAGATATCTAAGTGTTAGACACTTGGAATGTGAATCAGAACTTAATACATTGGCTGCGAGAACTCCTGCTGGAATGCTGCCTAGTATTGATGCCTTAGGATTTGAGCTTTTATATTTTTTATATATTTGTAATCCTGCAGGTCTTTAGTGCATAACTCCAAACTCCATATGCAGTGTGAGCTGCTGCTTCCCCATTTTGGGCAGACACAACAATTCCTCTCCAGGCCTGGCAATCAAGGACACCTCACTGCCTCGGGCCCTGAGAGATGGAAAAAAATGTGAGTTGGGGGCAGCAAACTTGGGGTAAATGACTTCATTAGCTGAAGCTGTAATTGGAAGACGAACCCCCAAAATGCAAATGGCCCAAACTTATAAAAGTGTGAAAACCTGTGACCTGTCATCCATTTTGGGTGCAGCCCCTGGGGGGCTTCATCTGCCCTAAATGTACCTGAAGATCCTTCAAGAAATACAATCCAAAAATAAACCCACAAAAAAACCCCAACAACAAAACAAAAACAAAAACAAAAACAAAAACAAAAACAAAAACAACCCACCAAACCAAAAAAAAACCCAAACAAAATGCAAAAATAGAAATAAAAAGATAACATATAAAAGCTGATGTAGTGGAGATATTTCACACCCATCCATGGGGAGTGTTGGGGCAGGGACAGTGGTGCCACATGGCAGTTGTTGATAGTCTGTGTATGCCAGGAAAACACGGATTAGGAGGCACAGGTGGTTCCCTGAGACTGATTTGTTGCTGCCAAGACTCATTCATCACATCTCTCTACAGCTGTTGTTTATGCAGGTGCTTGCTGGTCATTGTGGGAGAGTTCATAAATATGCAGCCAGTCTTCACGGGAGAGGAAAACATGGTCATAGGTCTTGCTAGTGGCAGGAATCTCCAGACCCGGCTGTGGTCTGTAGCTCCACTTAGTTCCACATCCTCTCTCCAGCAGCAGCCACTCTCGGAAGCCTAGGGAAAAGTATGAGGACTGATGAAAGGAATTTTTTTTGGCATGAGTCTGTCCAGGTGCTTTGTGCCTGTGTAAAACCCACAGGGTAGAATCTCCTGCTAGTGAGTCCCACGCTGCAGCTCTGCCTCATACAGAGGATGTGCAGAGCTTTTATCCAATTTGCCTCCTGCTATTCCAATATTCCCTTTGTGTTAGAGAGCTCAGTGAGTAATTGTTCTCTGGCCATCATCTACAGGTTTATAGACCATTTTAGAAGCCATTAATATATTTTTCTGATTTTCCATCAGCCATTTTTGTCTTTCCCAGACTTCTACTAAGTCCATTTTCTGATACATTGGTAAGAACTCTGAAAAAGTGTCAGAGATGTTTTTCTTCTTGTTCTTTGTCCTTTTCAAAACAATTCCTAACTTTCTACTTGCATTTTAGATTGCTGTTAAGCAAGCTTTTCTTCATCAAACCAGCTGCAGGTAACTCCCAGATTTTTTTCTTGAGTGATAATAAGCACTTTGGGCCTTTTCAAAGCATATGTGAACTTAAGTACATTTTTGTATTATGCTACACTTTTCACTGGATACTGTTATGCTTTTTATCACTCATTTATCCTGCAATTCTTTGGTTAGCTTTTCATTTCATGTGTTTTTATTTTTGTAGCTGTCATTAGACAGCTGGATAGACCTAAGGATTCCCAAGCTTAGTATCCTGCCTCTGATGTCAGTGCTAAGAAAGAGTTTGGAAATAGAGCAAGTGCACCATGATATTTCCCTGGTAGCTTCCTTCCAGATTCCAGAACAGGTGAATTTCTAAAGCAGAAATATCATCTTTGTCTTTAGTAACTCTTAATAAATTGTGCTTTCCTGAATAATGTCCTTGAGTCCATTCACATTCCTATTTTCCTTGATGTGATCCTAAGTGGATCAGAAAAAAAATGAGTGCAGCCTTTTCCATCTTCCATTTCTTAGGAAATCTGAAATTACAACAGGTAATGGTACATCTGTCCCATAGTTCCATTTCTTTTTGGACCAGTAACATCTGGTGCTGGAGACTTGCACCAAGGGTTGCTTGCATTATTCTTCACATCTGAATTGGTTTTGTTTGTAAGGTGATGGAACTCTGGAAAAATACTCTTTTGAAAGTACAGATTGGTAGTTTATTTTGTAATATTCATGGCAGGGGGAAGTAGGCACATAAAAATGTATCTTGGAAAAAAAATAATTACAGGTGAACAGCTCCTGAATTACTGTTTGCAATTTGTAATGTAAACTTCTGCCGTTTGGCCTGAGGTAGACTCTTACCTGAGTGCACCTGTGGCATGGTGCTTATGCTTTTAAAAACTACAGCTTCCCTCCATTCCAAAAGTGCTGTACATTTTACTTTAGCAGGCATTTTAAGTTGCTAAAAATTATTGAAGAAGAAAATAAACCTACCTTGAAAATAAAGCAACAGCCTGATATATATTGTGAGGTCTAGACAGGTTTTCAGTGGAATATTTTCTGTTTTAACCATGCAGTGATCTGGGCACTGAAAAGCTGTCACTGTGATTCAAGGTTGAAGAAGAATTTATGTCTTTTATTAGAATTCTTGATCTTGTGGAAGGGAACTTTACTGCAAATGCAGTGCATGTGTCTATAGGGATTTATGGTTTTATTTAATCCTCAAAGAGAAAAGAGGGAGGGAGAATTCATAATGGGCTTCTTACAGATTAGAAATCCTTGTAGTCCAGGCAAAAGAATGGTCTGCTCCTTCGTTTTACTTTCATCTCAGAATCTCAAATGAGTAACTCTTACAGCCATGATTAAACTCGATGCACATTCTTGGCTTGTGTGAAATCCTTGTGCTGGAGAAGGCCAGGAAAATCACAGAAATTTCATTCCTGCTCCAGTCTTTGAATGAAGCATCATGGCAGAGCATTTTCCTGCCAGGCTGCGCCCGTCCTGAGCTCTCCCAGGAAGCCCACAAAGGACATTTGACAAACTCATTTGGCCTCTTCCCTTGGAGCAGGACAGTGGTGGCATTTTCTGGATGCTCACAGCAAGTTACAGTGGGAACTTGTCACTGGGTGTCACTGTTACACCGCAGGAACCCGGGTGGAAGTGGATTTCTCTGGCCTCGAACTACAAAGGTCTTGAAGACCTTAAGTGCAAGTGGCAGAGGCACATAGCATGGGAGTGAAGGTGGAACCGCTTTTTTATAAAAATACACTGCAAGTGAAATTGCTTACGGTGCCAGAAATGCTTATCAATTCTTTGGTGTTCCCTGTGTGCCCACATTTCAGCTCTCAGTTGCTCCCTCTGTTTTTTTTTTTTTTTTTTTGTTGCATTTTTGGGGCTGTTGGAGAGCTGCAACCTGCTTTTTGTGTGCATCACTGTTCAAAAAAAGAAAAAAAAAAAAAAAGAAATTCCAACCATACAGTGGAAAACTGAAAGGGTTGCTAGAGGACATCTGACCCATTCCCCCACCCCCAGCAGGTCAATTATGCCTTAAACTACCCCTGAGAAATGCTTTCTTAAAAGCAGCACTGATGGTCAGTTTTCTTGGCTGTCTTTTCCAGTAATTCATCACTCTTCTCACAGAATTTTCTAATTTGCCACCTAGATGTCCTTTTCTGGGAGTTAGTTGTTAAGTCTTCTTCCACCTAGCAGGAGCTGAGAATGAAACCATCCTTTCTGCTCTGCTTCGGACTCTTAAGGGATTGTTTTGGGGATTTGGAGTACATTTTAAACTTTTTATTTCAGCTAATAAGCGAATATGTACATCAGAAGGAATGAGGATTTTGGCACCTTCACAACAAAATAATATACCACATTTCTTACAGAGTAAGAACCATGTCCTGCATTAAAATGTTCATTTTGTCTGTATTTTAGTAAAGGAGGGGGGTGAATCAAAGTAAATCAAAACTTTTATTTTAGTATTTAAAAACTCTTGCTGATGATTCAAACTTTACCAAATTATTTCATTGTTTTCATTCAAACAGGGCAAAATCCCCTATAGTTCCAAATATCTGGCTCTGATTTTTCCTGTTTTATTTCAAATTGGGGGATTTTTCTGTATCTTGTAATGTAGAATATTACATTTTGGAAGAGGGAGGGAGGAAGATTTCAACTATTGTGTAATACTAGAGCATCTGGTGATGTGAACAGTATCAGGAGCAGTATTTTGAGGTGGCTGGAGGGATTTAAACCACTAGAAAAGAAAAATGTTCACATTTAAACATTCAACAGTTTATAGGTATTGAGCTCTGTGCTAAGGGACCAAACCTGCTTAGTTTAATTGCTGATGTCACAACACATTTAGTTGCATTCTAGATTTTCCTTAAGGTTAGATGTTTGCAGGTCATTTGTGCATCTTGGGCTGGGTTGATGAGGCTGTGCTGTGATGGTCAAATAATGGTCCATAACACTTGCTGAAACCCTCCTGGTTAATTAAATGACACGTTTATTGTTACTATAAATGGACACATGCTTTTAGTTCTTCCTTGTTAATCATCCCACATTTATCAGGTTGACTCCATGCTCTTAAGATTTCCTGCTTCACTGAGGAAAATTTAAATTATTTTCTCAGGAAAGGGGATTAGTACTAGCATTATTGTCAGTCGCACTGAAAAAAGCTGATGATTTTTCCACAAGCATATTAAATCGACCTGATTAGTTTTTGCATTCAACTCCCTCAAACACAGAAGATTGTATTCCAGTAGAAGCCAATCATATTAATTACATCTGAAGAGTCTGCATATTCAAAAGCCATTGCTTGTTTTATGGACAGCAAAAATAAACACCATATCTTTTTAATAATTTTAAGTGGGTCACTTTCAGGACTGTATCTGTTTTAAATAAATTATCATATTGTTAAGGGCCATGGGCAAAAGCTTTTTATTAGTAATGTGACAATTTGGGGTTTGTTTTGTTTTATAAGGGCCATACCATTTGTTTTTGAAGTCACTACCAGTCAAACACTTTAAAGATATGATAGTGTATCTCATCTGGTTTCTGGGAATTCTGTATACTGTGGGTAGGTCAGAAGCCATTTTTGTATGAAAATGCTGTAATTAGCAATTTGAAATTCCCAAATTCCTTAGAAATCAAGTCACAATAAGGGATATAAGGGATATAACTGAATAATAAGGGATATAACTGGACTGTTTATCTTTTTCTGAATTGTCCTAGGGAAGTGTTTTTCCTTCTAGATAAAGATAGGCACACAGACATTCACAGAGACACTTTTAAAAATAAATGCATACTCTTTAAACAACATATATTTTTCATGGACTCAAAATAATTTTTACTACAAAAATGTTCTTGTCAAAATAGTTTGGTATTTTTGGCCTCTTCTTTCTCCTGCAAAATGCATTTGATCTTTGAGGTCTACAGCTCTATCTACATTTCACAACAAGTTGCAATGGAGGAGGAGAAAAAAAAATCAAATTCTCTTTACGTTTTAGCAAAAGATGGGTTTGAAATTTGGATTAGACTCAAGGTATCCTGCACTCTGCTTTTATCACCAGTCCTGCTGTTGTCCAGGCTACATTTGTTTTAACAGGATAAGTTTTAAATTTGGCTCTTTGAGAGTTTGGCACTTCTGTGTGCTCTTTTTCTGCATGGTCCTGCACGTGCTGTTGCAAATTGTCATTTGTGCACTTTATGAGATTGTACAAAGCTCCCTCCAGGATTATCTGAGCATTGAAATTCTTCACTGAGAATTCTGAGGGTTTTCAGTTTAACATTAAAAAAATATATTTTACTGTGGTTAATTTTAACTGTTGAATCTGTGAATTGGAAATTAATCTTACAGTATGAGGTATATTCTTTTGTGGTTATCATGATTAAAAGGAAGTTTCTATATTGAAACCTCCTTGATTTTGTAATATACTGTAAGATGTGCAATATATAAGAACTACAATTAATAGCCTCACAAGTGATCTTGTGTGTGTGTTTGTGCTTAGTCTGTTTTAGCTGAGGCGAGATGTAGAATAGGACTGAGAGACAAATTAGTGCTCCCAGCCTCTTCTGAACATTGGTAAGTAAAAAGGCAAGGTATAAACTAATAATTTCAACTGTATTCAGTTCTAATTAAGAGTCAAGGAAGAGCATTACTCCATTTTATGGATTCAGTTCTGCAGCAGAGTCACATAAAGCCTATTTACCTCCTTTTTTGCTTAACATCTGAAAACCAGTATTATCAAAATTAAAAAAAAAAGGTGTCAACAACAAAAAGAAAGAAAACAACTGAAAAAAGAGAGCTCACTGCATGGCATTGCTGTTTCATTTGTCATTGAGAGACAGGAGCTTTATAACTGTCCTGCAAAAGACTCTGAAATATTTATGTTTAAAATCTAAAGGGCTGATAGCACAGGTAGGGCCTAATGTCTTTTTTGACAAGCAGAAATCAGGGGTGTAAAAGCAGTTTTCATTTCAGCCCCTTTTAGAATGTAGGACAACAGACACACTTGAAAAGTATTTGTGCATCAAAGGTGCCTGTTCTCATATCACATAAATATTTACTTAATGACAGGTCAAGAGGAGTGACAAGAAGTATTTATCTGCAGATAATTTTATCTGTAATAGTTTTGCTGTAGAAAATATTAAGGATTTTGTAAGGATAGAAACAATAGGATAAACTCATCTAGTAAGAGGCTGCTGTAAATTGTGGGGCAGATTGAAGTTTTTCTTTGCCTCCTAGCTTAATTACTTTTTCTCAGCATTTGACTCCATGAAATCTCAAAAAAATACTACAGTATTGTTGCTATTAATTTCTTCTGTTTCACATAATGACATAAACATTTCACTTTCTGTAAATCAATATTGAATTATAGCAGAGAATTATGTAGAAACAACTGAAGGTAGCTGTCATACAGAATCAGGTAATTTTACTTGGAACATTACATACCATAAAAGAAAAAATTATTCAGTGATGATTTATTAGTACAGAACAGATGGTTTTTATTCATATAGAAAAGGATATGAGGTGCAGAGGAAGAACAACATTTCAGTTAGATACTTTCCATGTAGGTACTTTCCATGTAGTTAGATACTTTGCTCTGAAATGCAGTTGCAATCCATCATTAACACTGTCAATTTGTGTTATTTTGTGTAACAGTCAGACCTGTATCTGGTGTCCACAAAGGATTAAAATGAAATAGATGCTAAAACAAACAAATAAATAAACAAGAAAAAAAACCCCTAAACAACAGCAAAAAATCATGTTAATTAGAAAGCCAAGGCAAAGACCAAGAAGAGCCAGATAAGGGCAAAGCTAAATCTGTTGAGGCATTGTGTTCAGGTCTTACTCCATTTCCTGACGCCCTCTCCATGAAGCAGCTTGTTGGTTGATCTTTGCACTGCCCTGACTGTTCTCAGCCCTGCACTGTGTGTTTGCCATCACTCCCTAGACTGACCCACTGTTGTTCAGCAAGGGGAATGTGAGCACAATTAAATGAGTCTGACTCGACAGTTTCATCTGGTAGGTTTTTTCATTGCGCTGGGAGTGTTTACACAACTGCTCAAAGGAGGCTTTTTCTATGTACCTGTTTACATGTTTTACTCCTAAAATTCTTGAAGCCAGCGGCTTGCAGAGCACTTGTGAGCCCTTGATTGATGGGGAGAAAAGGCCTGTTAGTGAATCATGGGGAAAACATTCCATAACGAGCTGGGCTCTTAATGAGGGTCACCACTGCCTTTGCAGTGCCTGCAAGGAAAGGGATGGAGGACAGAGATCCTGTGGTGTTGCAAAACTGTTTGAGAGACACAATGGTGGGGGACTGGCTCAGACACCGGCCTTTGTGTGCAAATTTCCCACCAGAACCCAGCAACTTCTTTTATTTCTTTTTTTTTTCTTTTATTTTTTTTTTCTTTTTTAAGAATTTAATTAAGTGGGTTTGGAGTCCAGCACTGGCCTAACAAGCACTTCTTCATGAATGAAAGGTTTGTCTCTGGCAGGGAGGCAAGACTCTGAACAATGTCAACAGCAATTACTGCCAGCTCTGGCCACTCGAGCAGCTCCTGAGAACAGTGCAGTGCTGCCAGGAGAGGGCTGGGGGTAGTCTTGACCCACCTTACAGCAAACGTGTCATCCCTGCAGCCCAGATTTGAACCAAAGCTAAGCCTCTCTTGGGAAGGATTTGTCTAGAGATGCTCCTGCCATCAGGGAGCTTTCTAGCAGATGTGACGCTCATTGGTGTGGGGGGAGCTTGTAGGAACCTGTGTGACAAGAAGAGGTGATGTTTGTATGGGTGCAATCCCAGAAGTGATGAAACTAACTCACTTAAATGTAAAAGGAAGTATCCCAGAAAGTTATAGCAATCCCTTTTATGAATCCCTGATCTTTCTTAATTTGTAGGCCCATTTGAGTGGAACTTAATGGGGACCTAATGATATTTTTCTCTATATTTTTCCCTTAGAGACACATTTTTGTCACAGGCTTTATCTTTGAAAAACTGAACTCCATAGCACTGAGGTGAGTTTTTCACTTGATAAATAAAGTCAAACATCAAACCCACACATTTCTGTGTTAGGGGAAAGCATGCAGCAGCAGTAATCTTGCAGCTCCTATGCAGCCTGCTGCTGCGAGAACACCTGTGCTGTGAGTTTGGCAGAACATATTCTAAGTGAAAGCTGTTATTCAGTCAATTTTCTGTAGGAAAAGAATGTGTTCTGTGGCATCATCAGCATGAAATTGTGATGAGAATTGAAATTGGTGACAGCACGCTCAGTAGCCAACTCGTGGTCCCCTTGCATGCGCAGCTCACAGTGTAGAGAATCTGTGATTCTTTATTCAAACCACAGAAAGTTTGCTTATGTAACAGTACCACCAGGTTTCCTGCTCATATTCAATCCTATTTCATTCTGTAAATGCCCTGAGAGTTCTTGCCAGGATAAAGAACAATTCTGTGATGCAGTTCTGCACTGTCACTCCACTCTCAGAGAAGCCAAATGCTGCCTGAAATTGCTTCTTTTTACAAACATTTATGAATGCAGCTTCTGACTTGGGTTGATTCCTGTCAGTTTAAAGCCCTGGCAGTACCATTTAAAACCTGACAAGTTGTACAATGAACTGCCTGATCATCAGCTTGATGTAGGCATTGAGAAGTTTCTTTGGGGGCGTTTTCACAAGCTGATCAATGTGAGAAATGCAACTCTAAATTAACATAGTGTTTTATCTGTATAAGGCTTTGAAATTTCTCCAGTTCATGGTTATAAAACCCTCAGAGTGTCAATCAGGGGGTTTTCACCCAAGGTGTCCATTTTATTGGTTTATTTTAGTTCTGTTTTTGTAACAGAATTTTGTAGTAATAGTTCTCTTGGTTAGATTATCATGTAATAAGGCAAAAGTTCAGGTTTTTATTTAAAAATGGAGGGAAATGTAGCAGGGATTACAGTATGCAGTATGTTCTCAGAGGAGCAGCAGATCTATTTGTTGATATATGTTTTGTAATTATGATAATATTTATTAATGTTTCCAGATATATTTTTTCCCTCTCACCTCTTCACTTATGGATGAATATATTTTGAGGAGCCTAGCTGTAGCCCAATTACTACTCTCAGAAAAGCATCTCTGAGTGCAGAGCTGACTCCTTCTTCTTTAAAAAGTACTCTGCAGGTATGTCCTCAGGATCATGCCAAACAATTCTGAAGCTTGTCTTTTCCATTGAGTAGAGTGTTAAGTCTGCACCCACAAAGCTACTTTTTGACACATTCAGTCAATACTCATGGCAGGCAGTTTTTTCTATTAGCAACTCTTTCTTTTCCTTGTTGATGTGCAGTGTTGCACTGTGCTGAACTCAGCTGGTCACCAATGCTGTGGCTCAGAAGCAAGAAACTTCATTCTCACAGTGATGATACACTGTCCACTTTGTGATAAATTGCAGAAGGTTTAGGAGACTTTATTATATGAAAGCTATGCTTTTTTTCTGTTTGTTGTCCCGTGCTCTGTTATTATTTATGCTAGGTGCTATTATTATGCTGTGTACTGTTTATTATTTATCCCTGAGAAGCAGGGAGCACACAGTGCCTTCAGCTGCGCTCTGTGGGGTCTGGGGGCTGAAGTCTCCTGGTTCCCCTGGTCACCCTCAGGGGATTTAAATGGCAGAGGAATGTGAGATAACAATTAGCTTCTGTTCCTCCTCAAATGCCTGATCTCATCATGGAAAGGAAATTCTAGAAGTAAAAAAAAAAAAAAAACCAAAACTTTTTTACTTGTTTTGAATAGGTAGATGAGGAACAAGTTTTTGGTACAGGAAAAGCTTAAGGTGCAAGGACTGAAAAGAATACACAAAACTGGGAAAACCTCTGGAGGCAGAATCATAAATTTCGGTAATTTAATCAGTGGATGCATAGGATAAGGAAAGAACTGATGAACTTTTATGAAGTTTAGCTACAAAATTTTTCATATTAACAGAAAAAGATTGGCTGTGTGTTGCAAAATGTGAAAGTCTAGGATTGCTGTCTGTCTACCTTGTTGCAATGTAGGACTTTTTTCTTGGACATTAAAACAGTATTTCTGGAGTGGTAAAATACAACAGGAGTAAGATTTTGACTTAGAGTCATAGGCCAGTGCACTGACTGTGGCCTGAACAAAACATGTGCCTTTACAAATCCAGGAAAATGGCTTTTTTTCTTGAGATCATGGGAAGGATATGCTGAAAAGCTCAGAAATCATCAGTCCAAGTCATTGGTTTCACTGCCTGCCAGTGGCCATAATTACAGTGAATAGTCAGAGCAAATAATTTGACAAATTTCTTTTTCACCTCATGAAAAATCCATGAGTAGTTTTCATGCTTTTTTGCATTTGTTTGTTGTTAATATTAATTTATTTGTTCTTGTGTGACTTTCTTTGGCTGTATAAATCACAAGGTATGGTTGGTTTTTTTGGAATTTTTTTTGTTTGTTTGTTTTTGTTTTTAGTGGTTTTTAAAAATTTTTCTCTTTGGACATAGGGAAAAGTAGGTATTTACAGAACTCTTTCTTAACTTGAATTGTTTCAGAACCTAAAGAATGAGTCTAAAGAAGGCTGTGCCTTTTCAAACAGCTTGACAAAGAAAAAAAATTGACTTCTCTTTAGTACAGGCTTAAAATGACTGCACTTCCTTCAACAAGCCTTCATTCTAATAAATATACTCAGGAATGATCTAGTCTAAAATGTTGTTCTTCATCATAAGCACTTTTCACTTTTGCTGTAATTGCTCCTTCTCATCATTAGAAGGACATAATAAGCATTATGGAATGCATCTGTGTGCACAGAGTTGAATAGACTTTCTCTTTTATCAAATATGAAGAGCTTAATATATTTTCAGTAACCCTGACCTGCGCTAATCTTTTTTATTTTGGTTTTACAGTTTGTGCAGAATTAACAGAGGACTACTCTGAATGTCCTACAGGTACTCCGAATTCTTTTTGACAGCACTTCCAGGAAGACAGGTCTAGTCTAGCATGTAATTAGTGCTGGTGATTCCACTCTGATCTTTTCACTCCTTTAATGTGCATCTCTGACTGAGAAGGAGATAATAGACAATCATGTAAGGAAATCCTTGATTATGGCTTGATTGAGCTTGTGTGAGCTCTAGAGAGCTGGTGTTGTCATGGTTTCCAAGCCATTTAACATATGACATTTTTACATAGACAAGATGTTAGATAGCCATCCAAAATATTGTAATTTGGATTATGTTTAATCCCTCTTTGAATGTCAGATCAGATTTATTTTCATAGACAATCATGACCAGGTCTCATGTCAGAAGCTATAAAAACCAGATTGTCTTCCACAAAAGTTGCAAAACATAGGACTTGTCTGGAAAGAAAAAAAAAACTCATTCAACACAAGAAGAAGATTTGCAGTTTTTAGCAATGCATATTGGTAACAATTCCAAATCTTCTTGGCTTTTAGTCACCATAGCTATAATTAATTGTAATTAAAAAAAAAAAAAAAAAAAATAAAGAACAATCCTATTACTCTGGGTTGTGTCCCAAAAATTCACAACCTCAGTATCTCAACCCAGGCTGAACTTTCAACAAAACATAGAATCAAAGTGTAACATTGGTGGGAAGAGACAGCTGAAAGTTGCTGTCCAACCCACTGCTCTGAAATGGTTCAAAGTAGGTGATAATAAAATTATAAATGGTTATTATAGACTATTATTGTATTATATTTAGATATATTATATTATATTATATTATATTATATTATATTATATTATATTTATTATATATCTCCTGTCTAATATATATTATCTATAATATATATTATAGATACATATTATATATATTATCTATAATATATATATAATATAGATCTATATTCTATGGATCTATAGATTATTATATAGATCTATATAATCCATATAATATATATCTATATTATATGGATTCTATATCTATATCTATATCTATATCTATATATCTATATCTATTATCTATAATGTATATTATAGATAATACATTATTATATTATTATTATAAGTTATAATTAATTAAATTATAAAACCTATTTAATTCTGTATTGCTTTCAACATGAAATGCACATGATGCTTGTTGCTCTATGGTTTGTGTATTTTGAGAAACTGGGTTCATGTGTTGCAGTTTACCTGGACAGGTGTGATTTGAATTCTCCCAGCTGATGCTTTGGGACACTTGAGGGTGCTATATATGATCCCCAAAATATGTCACAGCTCTTCATGAAGGCTCTGGTGCCTTCCTGTACGTCTAAGAGAAAGTGAAAGAAAGGCGAGGGCACTATGAACCTGGCACTTTTACTAAAGGGGGAAAAAACCTGATATTCCCACAAAGGACTTAGGTTTTTATATTCCTATTCTCTAAATGGACTTAAAACTTTCAATTACATTTACCAGCAAGGAAACAGCTTTTTAAGGATGGCAAGTTTGCTCATTCTCATGATCTTAAGATGACATTTTACATTGAAATGAGTCTTTGGTCAAATGTTATTTATTTTGTGACAGCATGGTATATGCCTAAACATATAGAAAAAAGGCAACCCCAGCTGGGGAGAAATGCTGATGTGTGGCTCCAGATCAGAAGGCTGAAGGATAGCTTTATTAAAACTATACTATATTACATTAATATACTATTTAAAGAGAGACTGTACTATTCTACATACTTACTTCTTACTTACTTGTCTAACTAACTCAAACTCGTGACTCTGCTGAGAGCCCAACACAGCTGGGTCCCATTGGTCACTGACCCCAAACAACCTTCACCAGGATCCAACCCAGCAGTCACCCCAGGTGAACAATCTCCACACCACATTCCACATGGGCAAAAGAAAGGAGCAGAGATAAAGATTGTTTTCTCTTCTTCTCTCTGTGCTTCTCCTGAGAGACAGAATTGTGTCTCTCTGTCCAGAGAATGGGGATGTCACATAAATATGCCAGGTCTTGCCAGGATATGGAGAAAAGTGGCTGTTGCCACTGAAGTACTGTCATCCTGGTGTTTGTTTTATTCATACTGGTGTGCTTTGTTTTATTTTTACAGTACATATTTTTACAGTAGTTTTATTTTTACTGCACGTATTTTCAGAGGATAGAAAGACTGGGTAAAGGGTAAAATGTAGGTATGGAACATAAGGGGGAATATTTTATACTTTACTTGCAACACAGTGATTTTAACTGTATTGCTGGCAATGCCACTGTCTACTTTTTCATAATGCTGCCTTCCCACAGGCCATACACTTGATGTTTAAAGGGATACCATATCAGCCAAGTATTTGTTTTTCCCTTCACTTAACACCTTCTGGACTCTTTATCCATACAATTCCACCTATACAGAGATCACAAATGCCAGAGGAGTCTCTTCTGCACACTGAGCTATCTTAAATCTTTGCCCTCTGTGAAACAACTAGCATCTGCTGCAAGTGAGTGTTGTTTCCCCTCTTATTTTTTTTTTTTTTTGTAGTTTTCCTAAACTTTAGGTAGCTCCTTGCTCTTGGTATTGTCCTTCTCTTTCTTTGGAAAAACGCAGAGGTCTCTTTCTCTGAATTTTAGGAACCTTAAACCAAAATATTGGGGCATTTTAAATACCCAGCTGTTGTGTATTGGTAAGCACAGGTATCAGTGATGTTCTGGAAATAGTTTTTTTTCCACCAGTGATTTCTTCAGAGCCAGCAGAGGGAGCACAATAAGAAAATTCACTGTATACATGTCTACTTGTCTGTAGTCTAGGTATTTAAAAGATTTCTTCAGATATGTCAGTGTTGCAAGACCATTTTACTGTTAAGTAAAGTGTGTGGTGAGGTGAGGGAGCAAAAACCCGGGAAGCAGAAAGACAGGGACAAGGCTAGTTTTCAAAACAACAGATAATGTTCCTTATTTTCTGTATCTGCCATTGAGAATACAGGAATAAATGACAATATTCTGTGCTGGAATACTAGATAATCTAATGCAGCTGCTCAGGTAATTTAGTCGCCTGTAGAATCCTTGTTAAAACATGACAGAAATGTAGTTTTTATTGACTCAAAAAGTCTTATTAATTTAATCATTTGATCATTAATGCTGATTGAATGAATAGTTCAAGGAAAATCAGGGAGACAGGTTGCCCTCCTTTGTTAGGAGGAGGTCTCTTGGTTATTCATGCACACAGATCATAGTGAACACCTAAAGTCTGGCTGTGCTTAATGATTATAGACACAATTGTAGCCATAATCTATTGGGTCTGTTCCTTTGGTTTCAAAGTTGTTCTCAAAGTAGCAGTCATTTCCCAACTTTTTGTTCGGCATTCACTGGGAGCTACTGCAATGCATAGGGATAACAGGAATGAGAAAATAATTCATAAAGCAATGGAATTGGTCCTCATCCATTTCAGTGTTTTAATGCCTTATCCTGTAAGCTTCTTTTCTGTGTCCTAGTGCAGTCCCCAGCAATGAGGCTATTGACATGGCTGATGGGACTCCATCGTTTTCTCATGTTTTGTGCCATTCAGCAGTGGAGCACACACGTTTCTGACTGACAAGCACTCTCAATCCTGCAGAGAATCAAAGCAGTTTGCAAGTGGTTGCACCTTCTCCTGCTCTTCAGATGTTGTTAAATTGGATATATCCATTGGAGGCGGCACCACAAAGTATCATTGTCAGCTGAGCGATGGGAGAAGAGCTGTACATTATGGGGATCCTGGTTATGAGTCCATCATTTAGACTTGATTTGATTATTTAGGTTTCCCCAGTAAAGTCAGCGTTGTGGAACTTGAAAGGCAGTCCATTAGATTTTCCTCTTTTCATCTGAATCCAAGATTAACTTGAGTTAACTGAAGATCTGCTGCGATAATGGCTTGTGTTGCCCAAATCACATTGGTGGGTTGGCTCAGCAGTTTGAAATTCAGCATCGCTGCTGCTGCCTGGCGGAGCAGGCCCACTGCCATTCCCTGAGTGCACTGGAAAGCCTTCAGTCGTGATTAATGGGCAATGTGTTGATTGCTTTAATCCAGCATGTCAGTTATGTGCCTCTCTAGCACCTTCTTTCTACTGTCAAGCTTGTTGGGATCTGTGTGCCTGAGATGTAGCCTGAGGCATTTGGCTTTTTAGCTGTGAAGACAGGATTTGCAAATTAAATGGAAGAATGCTAATCGCTTAATGTCCTTGTTTGTTCCTTTTTAAACTTTGTAGACTAGACAGTTAATCAATTATTTGAAATGATGATTCCTGCAATGCTCACATATGAACACCAGCAGGCTAAAAAAAGTCGGTGGGCAATCCTGTAATAAGATTTTGAAGTGGGCAATTATTTCATTTCATACACAGTCTTGGCAACTATAACACACTGGCAGTCTGTGTGCTGATGGTTATTCCAATTTACTCAAGAGTCATCAGTAATATATTTGTGGTTTTGTCTAACTGTAAGAAGTACAGTTTATTCTAGGGCACACTTGAAATTCTGGTGAATACTTGAAATTGTTGGGAATTATCTTAGTGATTCTCTAATTTTTCTATGTTGCATGCTACTCATGAGTGACACAGGTTCTGGTAAAACAGTCAGAATACTCCAAAGAAATTAGTCCTCTGTGAACTTCTGAAAATTATCCAGTTCTTCTGGGTTAAAGCAGAGCTGGTGATGGAAATTTTCAGTCACTGTCTCCACAAAGAGATAGTGAAGCCAATGTTATAGTCCAGAGAGATCCAGCGGCTGGAAAAAAATGACAAGATCAGAAGAGTGTATTGAGGCCTTTCTTTCCCCAGCTGCTCATGGTGGGTTTTTTTTCCACTTCTTCCAACTCAGGAGCTGTAGGGAGCCACCATGTACCCATGCAAGGTTAGTGAATACCTCTTCCTTCCATCTCCAGTGTGATTATGGACTGAAAATTGTTATGTGAAGGCTTTAGAGACACTGTAAAAAGAATGCAATTCTGTGGACTCCTTGCACATCCACCCAGCCCACCCATTTTGTACAAGCCTGTCTTGAACAAAGACACCAAATTCACATTACTTGCCCCCTGCTGAAAGAATTACCAAGAAAGAAAGCAACACCATGAGTCTCCCAGTTAAATGCATATTCCCTTATCAGGTATCCTGCTAAGAAAACCATCAGTGATTACACACAAGCTGGGTGCATCAGGGATTGAGGGGGACAGAGTGGCAGATGTGGGCTGCTCTGAGTCCTGTCAGGAAGGAATGATTAATGAACACCAGCTTCAGCTGAGGCTAACCTTTGGAGAGCCGAGCAGGACATCTGCAGAACTGTCAGAGCTTGACAAGGACAGAGCTGAACAACCAATTATTCCACCATCACTAAGGTGGGCTGTCAGTTTAATCCCAGACATTCACTTAGGCAAGGACAGGGAAATTTCTCCTTTACATAGCAGCACTCTGTTGTGACCTTAACTATTTCTGTACTGCTGAGGGGAGCCATGGGGCAGCAGCACATATACAGGAACTCCTGGAATGAGGAAGGCTAGAGCAGTCAGAAACCTTGTGTTAAGCACCACTGTGCAAAGAGTTATAGTGGTTCTCTACTCAACTGTAATGACATCTGGGAATTCTTTGTGATTTTAGAAAATGATGAGTACAAAATTGAATATTCTGCAGGCACCGCAGTACTAGTCACTGATGTTGTCAAAGTTTTGTTTGGGACAAGAAAAACTGGTAATTGCCAGCACATTCTGACTTGACCACACTGAGCTGGGTTTGTCCTCCACAAGAAGGCTGAGGATGATTTTCAGCAGCTGGTCTCGACACCTGTGGTGTTTCTCAAGGCTGTGAGGAGCCTTGAGTTGGCTGAGTGGGAGCCAGAGTCAAGCCAGACTGGGACACCTGGTGCAGGTTCAGCTGCAGACATGCACCTGCACAAAATGTGCTCCAGTTTTCGTTTTACTCTAAAAAAGAATCTGTTTCAATTTATCACACAGCTCAGGCAGCTGTTGCAGATACCTCCAGTGCTACCAGAAAAAACCCAGGGTTTTTTCCAACCCAGGGCTGGAAAAAATGCAGCTTGGGTACATCTCTGGAGGAAGCTACGGGAGAGCCTTGTCCTCTTGATGTCTTTCCTAAGCTCTTTATGTGCTCAATGAACACAGAAAATATAATTGCCACTGCACCTCTCTCTATCTCTAGATTCTCCCTGTAAAGCATGATTTTTGCTATGTTTAATTGGGACATTCAGTTTGTAATTGCTTTTATCTGGGAAACACACTATTGTTACAAAATGAGGACATGAAAAGTGCTGAAAATTTTGGACTAGGATTTTGCAGTAAAGTGGAATAAATCTTACTCTCTTTTGGTTCATTTCCTGAGTATGTTGGAGGAGTTTTTATTGAACAAACAGAGAAGATAAATTCCATATCTTTTACACCTGTATAAATATATTTTCAAATATGTTTCTGTTGTGCAGAATTTTTGCTAATGAACTCCCAGTCGAGGTTTATGAATTATAGCAATGTTCTGGATAGCAGAGAACTTACTGAATGAAGATAAAATATATTTGCATATTGCCTCCAGTACGTGCCAGCTGTAAAAAGATGGTAAACCTATCATTGTACCAGAAATCAGTTTTAAAACATCAGAAAATGTTTGGATTCCTGACTGGGGCAGCTCTGCTGCACCATAAGTGGAGAAAATCTCAAAAATTCTGCTAAAACTATAATACAGAGACTATTACTTTAACCATGCAAATGTTTCTTGACATGGTGAATTCTATCAGCATCTGAATTTTCGTGTGTGTGTAGCATTTACAGCATTGCACCCCTGTTCCTGTTTGGGAAGCACAGGAAATAGTGACAGCAGTTGAAAGAATGGAAACTGGTGTGCATATGCCAAGAACTTGCAAAAATTCATAACATGTCATCTGTATTGCATAAAAATGTTCTTTGAGACATGGAGATATGCAAAGTTTGTTCTTCAATTTCAAATGGTGTCAGCGCTCTTGTAGAAGGTGGAATTCAGTCTGGTGTGTCAGGGAGGCTGCAAGGGGAGCAGGCTTGAATATTGATTATTTGATGCTGAATTGCAACCCAGAAATGTTGAAACAGCATGTATGCAGAGCAGTGTTTTCAAAGCTGAGGTTAAGGCCAAAGTGATTGCTCTTCCTGCTTCGGAATGGATTAAACCTGAAATTCCAACATTAACTTCTTCTGCCCTGCAAGACTCATCTTGGAGAGTGAATCTATTGGTTATCTTGTATGTTAGTTGAGGGGTTTAAGGGTTTTGTTTGTTTGGATTCTCTTCATTTATCTTCCTTTCCATCTGGATTTGCAGGACACACAGTATTTATCATGGTCCAGACTGGGTCCTTATTGCAATAGAAAAAAAGAGCAGAAATTAGCAAATAAATTTTTGTTTTAATTCCATTTCCTAAAATTAATTGTACATTGATAGCGACCGTAAAATATTATTAATTTTAACCACAGTTACCTGTCTCAGCACAAGAGAGATGGGCATATTGTACTTTGGTCTAGCCTCTCTATCTTACAGGCTCTCTTTTTGTGATCTTTTCATTAAAGAACAGTGGACAAGCTTCTTATTAATTACTACTGGGGAAAGTTGACTTAGAAATTCCTAAATTAATTAAGAAAAGCAAATCTATTGACTGCTCCACAGTTGGAGTGGGTTGTTTGCTGGCCTTCATTTTTTTGACAGAAGATGATTAATATAGAGGGTAATTCCTGCAGTCTTGTTAATAAATATTCACAGAGACATCCTACAGAGAGATCAGGTAGTTCTGAAATGTGAGCCTGAGCCATGGGGAAAGTCAAAAACAGCCAGTAAAATGTAATCAATTTAAACCAGAAAAGGTTATTAAATTAGTTCCTTAACATCTAAATCTTTTATAGAGATAATGGGTATTTTCCTTCACCGCAGATTTGAAAACCAGGTGGCAGAGGAGATTGTCTTGAAAAATCCAAAACTCTATATATCTAAATAAAGGCAATCTAAAATTGTGTGCCATAATCAGGCATTTATTAATGAAGTGAGCTACTTCAGGTAGGTCCCCAGTCCAGAACAGATCATTCCCTTTTTCTTTCTGTATAGCATGCTTCTTCCAGACAAGGCAATGCTGCAGTTCAGACAGCTTCAATCACAACTTTTAGATAGAATTTTTCAGGGCTTGTAATTTTTGTTGAATTCTTGGAATGATTTTTTTGGGTTCAAAATACCAAGGAAATGTGCCCTCAAATTGAGGCCACACTCACAATTGTTCTCTGCCAGCAAAATCAACTCTTGCTAGACAGTTTTTGACCTCTCAGTCAGAAGCTGCTTCTGAACACAGGTTTAACTCTGCCATTGCTGTGAGTGGAAATCAAAGCTTTATGGAATTGTGCTTTCTCCTGTTGGTCATTTGTATTGATTACATGGTTGCTACAGGGCTTGTACACTTGCTGTTTATTAGGTTGCATTATTGCTTAACAATATATAGATGAAGTATCCATAAATGAAACAAAATAATTAATTACTGAATGCAATGACACCTATTAGCCCTAAATTTTCACAACTAGAAGGTTTAACTAAGTATGTAATGCATCACTGAATGATTTAACAGAACATCATAACTCTTTTCTTTTTGCCATAAATTGTAACCTGGGATTGTTTTTGTAATGGTAATTGCCTTATCTTCATAAATTCTACAGTCATACAGGATTTAACTAGTATTGTAACAGGAGTTCCCAAGAGTGAAAAAAGACAACAACAAAAAACCCCAGGTGCTGTCAATGGTAATTTAAATAAGAAAAGGCACACTAAGTGGTTCTTCTTTCACTAGTAATAGAAATTAATTAGCTTTGAGCTGCTTTGGAGGTTTTACATTTTTTGCTGTGGTCTGTTATGTTTTATAATTGCATGGAAATAGTTTTGATTCGATCAAATTATCTGGTGTGAGGGTTCTGCAGGAAGGCAGAGGTACCTGAGTGAAATGTCAGCCTGCCTGGGTATGGAGACTGCAGAGGATCAGGAGTGTAAATGAAGGTCCTTCAAAAGAGTCTCAAGTGTTGGCAAAGGTTGTGCTACAGGTCTGGAATGTGCTGCTAAATATGGTTCTCCTTGAGGCTAGGAACTGTTGAATGTCCTAAACTAAAGTGTAATATATTTTAGTTAATGCTCTATACTCTAAAGCTGCTTTAGAGTATTCCCTGTAAGCAAACTTCCTCCAAAGGCCCTGTGCAGGCAGGCTAGTGGAAATTAGTCTATATTGCACCTAAGCTTCATTAAAAATAAAGGTCTAATGAAACTTAAGAAAAAGATATCAGTAGAAAGCATTTTCAGGATTGATATCTTCCCATTCCTCAGTGTGATGAGTGGGTGTTGATTTTGGCATTTGTTCAGCTTTATTACCAAGTGTCAGGGATGGCTTTCCCTTGGAAGATCAGAGCCATAGGTGCCATAAGGAGCTGGTCACCTCAAGGTCATAAATTGGAGGTCCAACACAATTCATGAGGGGCCTTTTCAGCCTGGGTGAATGAAAAAAATCGAATTTGGCAGAAAATACCAAGATCCTTAGGTCTCTTCTTAGTAATTTAATAACACATAAAGTTCCTGGGACATCTTCCTGCTAGAGATGACCAGTACAAGGTTAAGTCAACAAAATAGATCTTCAGCAGGATTTAGATGCTCTCTAGAGCAGAGCATTTTTCTGTTGTTAAGGAGAACTAATGTTCATGTTCTCCTGAATGCACATCTGTGCAAGGTTATTGTTAGAAATATGGAAGCATTATGGTCCCCCAGCTGTGATTTGGCTAATTAATTTAACTAGTTAAATAATTTTTAGCTCTTGAGTAGTGTATTCTGAGAGATCTTCACAAAGTGTTTTCAGTCTTGTATTTTCCCCCTCCTCTCACTGTAAAAGTAAGTGTTCTGAATATTTTTGTCCTAATACTACAAAGAGTCAAGAGCTAAGAGAAGGCAGAGAGAGACTCTTGCTAAGGGTGCACAGCAGTAGCAGGAGAGACAATGGGCACGATTTGGAACATGGAGCATTCCATTTAGATACAATAAAATATTTCTAAAATATTTTTTCCTAACCCTGCTGGTACATTCTCATCCTTGGAGATGTTCACAAAAGTCAGTTAGACAGATACCTAAGCAAGCTGATCTGACTAGACCTGCTTTGAGCTGAGGTAGGGTCTAGACGACCTCCAGAGGTCCCTTCCATTCCAAGCAAACTCAGTTTATAATTCTGTGATTCACTGAAAACACAGAGATATGTTCTGATGTGTGGCACACATGCAAACAAGTGGCTCTTGAAGTGTTAAGTTCTTTCCTGTATGCTGTCCAAAAAAACTGCCTGAGAGAGTTGCAGGAATTTAATGGTGTTAAGATGCATGTGGGATCATCAACCTGGATTGCGGAGTAATTTTTCCTTTTTTTAAGAAGCCACAAAAGTTACACAAGCCAGAAAGTTGAACAGAAGTCACCACAATCCTGAGCAGATATCCACGAGGTGCGCAATAAATCCAAATCCTGGAGCAGCAGCTTCCACGCTTTCCTGCAGGGGCCATGATGGAGGGTGCAGAAGGAGATCTGGGTCGAGCTGTGTGTTACTGGACACAGTGGGAGGCAGAGGTGATACCTGAGAGGTCTGTGAAGGGCTGTCTGTGGATCCAGTGCAGGCTATAAGCATGCTCTTGCACACCACAGCTGGGCCAGCAGCAGCAGAAAACCTCCTTTTGTTTCCACTGGAAGTGGAAGCAGCTCCTGAAAGTGACCACCTGATGCCAGATAAATTAAAAGAAGGAAAGCACTTGGAATACTTCAACAAAAAATGAATGGGCAGCAATCTGGAAAAAATTAATTCATTTTATGCCCTCAACATATTTGCAGTGGTATTCAATTACTGTTAAGAGAGCTTGGAAAACCTGAAGGCAAGTACACCTAAATTCACAGTAAGTGAACACTTTTATTTTTGTTGAAAAGGTTTGTCCTGCCTTGCTCTTGATTATGCTGGCAGAGGGAAGGTGACAGAGACAAGGGGCCTGCCTCCTTCGATCACAGCAAAGACTTGATTTTCTCAGAGTCTTAGTTGTTGTCTTCCTAATTTTTGTGTTAAAATAAATTTCATTCCACTTGATCTAGGTCATGACTACAGAAAAATTTTGAATAGAGGGATGTGAGAGAAATCTGGTACTCCAAGTTTAGGCAGCCTGTCTAAAAGTATTGCAGTGGGTCCAACACAATTCATAAAGGGCCTTTTTAGCCTAGGTGAATGAAGAAATGAAATCTGGCAGAAAATAACAAGATCCTTTGGTCTTTTCTTAGTAATTTAATAACACATAATAGAATGTTCTGTTGTAACTAGAATAAATGCACTTGGGAACCAAAATCTTGTTTGGACTCTAGTTTCTCCAAGCACAGAACCTAGAATTAATCATTGGGAGAGAGAGATTACTTTCCTTCTGTAGGTTAAGACTAAAGAGAGACAAAGAGACATATTTGTTGGTTGACCTTTGGACTTCATACAAAATATAGGGAGAATAGTGATGAATCTCCAAAGCCTGCTGGCACAGTAAAGTGCTTGGTATTCTATGAAAAAACCATCGTGTATTCCCTAAATAGTTCATTTTGTTTTCTAAAGTTCTGAAAAACTCACTCTATTGAAATGCATGTTGTTGCATCGATTTTTCTAAAATACACCTTGTTATCTTTTCTTTGGTAATTGGTGACTGGTAATGACTTTGGCAATTTAACTTGTTCTTGCAGACACTTTTCCCATTCCCCCAGATAACTGAAGTCAAGAGAGAGGGCCTGTCTGTCAATCTCTGATGCCTGTCAACTTGGTTGATTGACAGGTTTTTGTCCCACAATAGACACCATTTCTGCAGCCCCCATTCTGTTATTTTCTTCTTTCTTAATACTTGTGGGGGATGGTGTTTGCCTTATAATCTGTGTTTAAAATCCAACTTGGAATGAGGCCAGCTCCAAAGAAATTATCACAAAGTCTTCTTAGCTTTGCATCAGGAAAATTCTCTGGAGAGTTTCATAAGCTGTGATTCCACCTTTCAAAATTACCTTTGCTCAAAAACTAAGCTTCGTTGTTCCTCCAAAATCCCCTTCAAAATCCAACAAAGAGACTGTGAGGTCTGCCTAATATGTTTTGATATAAGAAAAGTAATTTGTTTGTGCTTTACTTTATTTGGGAAGTTCTTCCTCGTGGAATAACTGTTATAGAAATTTTTGTGTGTAAGAAATGTAGATAAAATATGTGAGCCTGGGAGCAGAGAAGGGGAGGAATATTTGCTTTATGAAGAATAACTGAATCAGAAAATAAAGAAAACTTCTAAAAGGAATGTCATTGTTCACCCCCACAAATCATGCATTCTTACAAGCATTTTAGTCACCTTGGCATGAAATCCCTTAATTGTGAATTAGCCTTGTGCATTAGGATTGAATTGTACTTAAAATTTGAGACATTTTTAGAAGGAAGAATAGAGTGTGAGAACTGATTTTTCTATTAAAAATTATGTCAGATTTTGTGGAAAAAAAATCATTTTATTCAAAAGCTAAAATTCTTTTAATTTTAAAAATGAAAAGCAATTGGATGTGAGTATCAAATCAGTTGTTGCTGCCACGATTTGTGGAAATCAGTAAAGCTCCTGTGTCAGTTTTCTGGCTGTAGAATCAACAATACTGATGTCATTCCACTTCATGTAACTTGAACGGGACAAAAGGAAACTAGGGTTGAAGAATTGCCATATTGAAATCTGAAGTACCTCAAAGGAAATACTTACAAAGAAATAACCCATAATACCAATGTTATTCTGATTAATCACAATACTAAATGCACCTGTTGACTTACAGATATTCTCCTGGTCCTGGCACTCATGCAGCCTGGGTGTGAACAGTGTGCTGAGCAAACACCAGTGTGTGTTTTGGGATTGCTCACTTATTTCACATTCACTGTTTAGAAGTTGAGGATTCTGTTATAAAAGAGGTGGATACAAGGCTTGAGTGCTTTTTGTGGGGAAAGGGCTGTTTGGTTTGTTGGTGGTTCTTTTTTTTCCACTCCAAAGGATATGTTCAATAAAGCTGAGATACTTCTGGTAACACTGTGTTCATAACAATTGAATTCATAACAACTGAGTTTGAACACAAAGAATAAACAATAACTAAACTGGGGATTATTGTTTCCTCTAATAACAAGTGGAATAAACTAATCAGCTTCCAGATAGAGTCCAATAAGCTGGCCGGGAAATTGAAATAGATTGAAACAGATCCAGCATGTGGATGTGTGCAGGAATATCCAGTTGTGTTACACAATATGGACCTTGCCATCTGGAATAAATAGCTGGGCACCCTCAATTCTTTAAAAGTGTCAGTATTTCAAGAGAAATAGTCCTGTACATCCTCAGTTAAATTTCTCAGATGATGCCTCTGCTGCAGCATGTACTGAGCTGCTACTTTTTGGCCATGTGAACTGATGATGACAAGGGGCCCAGAGTGTTGGGGAAAGAAGAAATTACAGATGCAGCTGATGCGCTAGGAGATATTTACTCAGGGAGGACAGGGAAGAGGGAAGCAAATGGGAAAATGTATGTCTTGAACTTTTTCTAACATCTTCAGTGCATGAATGACTATATAATATATTATCCATGCATTAAGAAGAGAAAAATACCCCAGTGTGATAGAAAGTTTTTGAGTGATGTACTCTGTGCATCTTGGGTCTGTCTAGCTTGTTGTGTTTGGATGTTGCTAACCTTTTTTTCCAAAGAGTTACAAGGACTAACTCAGGATAAAAATGAACTCATTCCCCAGAGTACTTTCTGCATAAAATGGCCACAGCCTCTACATCAGGAAACACAGACAGCAGTAGGAATGACAATTTTTAGGGAACTAAGAAAAACCACATCTCCACTGCCATTTCCTTTTCAGGGCAATTCTTTCCTGTCCCAGCCGAACCATTCATTCAACCTGCCAAATGTATGGTTAAGGGAATGCTGCAATTTTCTAAGCTTCAGAATAGGGGGCAGTAAGGTCACAGCATTGCTTGAACAGTTTTTTTTTCTCCTAATGCTGGAGTACATAGTGTTAAAGTGGTTTGGAATGACTGCATGTTTGCTTTTGATTCAGGACTTACCTTTCATCCTGTGATAAGCTGGTGTTGCTAGAACCCCTGCTGTTGCAAGAGACTCAGAGGTGGACAAGGTGTAGAAATTGTGATCATCCAGTTAAAGAAAACCATTCTGAAACGTGGGTGGTATTTTTAAATTGTCTTCTAAACCACAGTATGCATGTAAAATAGATCCCACTGTACAAAGAATGGAAAAAAATCCAATTTATGCTTTCTCATTTGAACACAGAGGAGAAGCTTATAGACATACACAGAAACACGCATCATGTGGATTTCTTGCAGTCATGGGATCCAGGAGGCAAAGTCTCATTTGTGCTGTCAGTGGTACCAGCCTGATGCACCAGGTCTGTGAAGATCAGAGGATGGATCCTTACAGAGGGGGCTGCAGAATGTGCTTTCTACACCTGTGGAATTGCCAAACCCTTTCTTAAACTAATGTTGTAGAATAGTTTTAGAGGCCATAATCACATCTATCTCAAATCTCTAGAACAATCATTTAGCCTGGCAAGGCTGTGGTCTTTAAACTACTTTTGAGTCATCACATCAGTGGTGCTACTAGCCCTTCATGTGCAGATGTTTCTTTATCTACAGCAATACCAGTTCTGCCCTACTGGATTTTATATGCAATTCCATTCATTCCCCAACCTCCAGTTTTTCTTAATGATTGCAATAAAGGTACTACTTGCTTTTCAGATTTATTTATCATGTGCCTGTATTCCCAGATGTAGCAAATGGGAACTCTTGTTTTAACCCCTATACAGTTTGGGTGCTTTTTTCAACTGCATGAGATCTTTTTTCTCCTGAACTAAGCAGACCCATATTCCAGTTATGCCTTGCAATTAATTCCTGCTGGCCTGGCACCATTTTTGTGACCTATCTTTGAATTCTTTTTCTTCCAGTTCTGTTTCTGGGATAAAGCAAACAAAAATGAAACCAGTATTCTGGGCAAGGCCATGCTATTGATTTCAACAGTGGCATTATTATTATTAGCCCTGTTGGTTTCTGTCTAATTCAGCAGTTTTGCTTTTCTGACTGTGCTGTGTTTCACCAGAAGACTGTAGAGTTTTCCTCTCAACAGAACTCTGAAAGGTAACTGTGAAAAGGTGAATGAATAATGTCAAAAAGATAAAGACATTGGTGGAAAGTACCATACAAGAAAATGATCTAATTACAGGCTTTTGTCAAAAGAGTTCACGAAGCAAAGGTAGAGAGAAGATGGGAGAAAGAAGAATGAAAAATAGCTGGTAAGTAGAGCTTTTATATGAGGAAGGATGTGTCTATACTCAGAACGTGGCTGGCAGTGGTTGGAGCTTTAGTATCTCATGCTGGAATGTCCTTGGTCTGGCACTGGCACCAAGAGCAGTGCGCAGTGCTCTGAGCACTGTGCTGGTGCCTTTTAGGGACAACCTGAAAACAGAGGAAAGACAAAATTAAGTAAATAAAAGCAGTTACATTTATTGAAGGTACATTTAGGGGCAGAGAATGCCCCCCAGGGTCTATAACCAGAAATGGACCACGGGTCACGGGTTTTGATACTTTTATAAGTTTGGGCCATTTGCATTTTGGGGGTTCATCTTCCAATTACAGCTTCAGCTAATGAAGTCTTTACCCCAAGTTTGCTGCCCCCAACTCACTTTGGTTTCCATCTCTGGGGCCTGAGGCAGTGAGGTGTCCTTGATTGCCAGGCCTGGAGAGGAATTGTTTTGTCTGCCCCAAATGGGGAAGCAGCAGCTCCCACTGCATATGGAGTTTGGAGTTATGCACTGAAGACCTGCAGGATTACAAATAGATGGAAAATAGAAAAGCTGAAATCCTGAGGCATCAGTGCAGGGCCGTATCAAGCCTGGATATGTCTCCAGCCCTTAGGTGATCTACTGAGGTTTTCTTTACACAACCAGAAGCCTCCATCCAATTCCACAAACTGGCCGCCCTCAGCTCTGAAATAACTGTAAGTTACAGCAGTTTAAGCTTGATCAATATGTTGTATAAAATTTAGCATTGGCTAAACAACTGTGACAGTCCATGCCAACCTGAACTTCACGTGAACCTACTGTAAGGTAGAACTGAAATGTCTGATGTCTTGGTTATTTCACCATGCATCATTCTTCACTCCAGCTAGGTGCTCTTACATTTCTTTCTTGCAGAAGGAGCATTTAACTGACTGTCACTGTGTGAATATGATGATGGAAGCCCTGATTTTGCACACAATGAATATATTGATAGAGTTATCTCATTTGCTGTACTTGTCTGTCATGTCTAAGGACACTAATGAGTTGGTTTTGGGGATTAATGAGAACTGTAATGGCTAATGGGTATTTAAGCATTGCTGCATTTTACCACCAAATAATGTGAACACCAACTTCAGTTCTTTCAAGTCTTTAATTGTCACCATGGGAATCTTTACTTACATTTCATCAGACAGTAAAAGTCTCAGAAAAATCAACAAGATGTTGGTGATTCTGCTGGAGTTGCTCTGATAGACAATTTCTCTGAATGTTACACCCACAAGTAATAAATTCTCACAAAAGTCTTTGAGAACTAACTGTAAAACAGATCCAGCTCAAACTCAGATTTATCCTATTTGCTCCTCCTTTTGCAATAACTCAACTTTGAAAAAAAAAAGATACACTGACAAGCTTTTAATGTTTTTAGGTATTAAAAATATCTGATCACTGAATAATCACTATTATCAGTAAAAAAAAAGAGGTTAAACCAGCAAAGCCTGAGGTATTTTGCTAGAAAGTCTTGCCTTTTTGATTACTTTCTCAATAGTCTTAGCAGCAACTCACCATTTTGGGGGCTGCATGTTCCTTAACATGTGCATTTGAAAGATATTTACAAACAGTGTTTCTTGGTTCAGATTCACTGCAGAATTCTTACTCCAGGTTGGGATGTTCAAGGCAAAAGGTTAAACTAATGACTTCTTTCTGTTGTTTTCCCATTTTAGAGTAATCTTTCATTTGAATACCAGTGTTGGACTATTCAGTCTTTCAGTCTTTTTGCATTCTGTGCTGTTCTTCCTAATCTTTTGCTTGCACAACAGAAAGCTAAAGCTTTTCTGGGCAGTTACACACCTGTCTTCTCTCCCACGATGAGCAAAATGACATAAAATTTCTTGTGCTCTTTTTCTTAAGGATTCACTTGTTCTTTGTGAATCCTTACTGTATTCTGGGAGATGCTCCAGCTGCACTGGTGCTGGTGCTGCACAGATTGTAATTTTTATTTTTATAACCAGGTATGCATGCCTCTGCCAGTATCTTCAACACTGATCAGGAGCCAGAGTTCAGCCTTCTCATTTGTGTTGGATAATAAATGCAGTTGGTGAACAGCAACAGCTTTTAGCTGTGGCTAGAAAAAAACTACAATTTCCATACTTCACATCATGCTCCTGTCATTACTCTCTCCTTCCTCCAAGATTTTTGAGTGTGCAGATGTTTCCTAGTTAGTTATTATTTAAGTGGGTTGCTTCTTGCTAAGGTGTTAATTAAAAGTTGCTGTCCAGAATCTCTGGGTACAATTTGCAGTGTAATCTGTAGCCTCTAGTGCATCATTGTATCTCTATTAAAAGGAATTCTGTGTAATGATGCTGGGATTTAATTAGTTTCTTTGCCGGTGTTGTAAAACATAGTGATAAATGAGCTAACAGGTCCATGGATCATTATTCTACGAGAGATGAGCTTATTAGCTGATTATGAATCATTAACAAAGTCTACATGGGATTTGCTTATCTAATTCAACACAATTTTGAACATTCAATACTCTACATTCATTTCTTTCAACTAGCAATATTGTATTTAGATTGTAATCTTTGCATGTTTTATTCTGGGAAATTTTTTTCTTTAGTGTTGAATTCTAATTATATTCTAAGTGCTGTGAGAAGACCTGGTGTCCATCTAGGATGAATACAAAACTGCACTGTAAGGTTTTGCACAACTGCATATTTTTTAGTTTTGGTTCTGAGCATGTGTTTATTAATCATCTAGCATTGCAGGAAAGACAGAAACTCAGACTCTAATCAACTTGCATTTCTTAAATAATACACTAACTAGAGCAAAATTTAATACTCTGTGCCAGCAAGAGCTGACCACATAGAAGGGGGACAGTGACACCACTGTGTTTTCAGTTTGGAGGCAGGGGTAAGGCACGTGTAGCACATATGCAGTTGTCAGAAATAAGGAGAGTTAATAACAAAAAAGGATACTTTATGGAGAATAATCACCTGAGAGATGCTTTTAGAATAAAATATTCATAAATTTGGTGCTGTGGGTTAATCTTCAAATAAATTAGACTTTCAGAAGAACTTTCCACTTCTCATTGAGTATCTGCAGTTGTTTAAAGTGCATTCTTCCCTTGACCTTCCTGGTGCTCCCACCTTAGAGGGACTTTAGGCTGCTTTTCTGCTGAGCTGTGATGTTAAGTTGTAAACAGAAACTACTTTGGTGTAACCTACTTTGCCTTCTCCTTGCTAGAAAATAGCTAGCTTAGGTGTGTAGAAGGTGCGTCCACCGGGCACGTGTCTGATTCTCGCACATTCTGATACATCTGTAGAGTCTTGCCCATGCTATATTTTTATCCTGCCTTTGATCCACTGCTGGAGAGAAAGGAATACTCTGAAATGGGCATTTAGTCTTCTCTGCCCAAGGTCCCCTTGTCTTGAGTGCTTCAGAAAGACACCCGTGTGTTCTCTTTGGAGGGTGGGCTCATTCCAGTGCTGGATTTGCTTTTACTCTACTCTCCCAAATGTAGCTGTCTTTGAAAATGACCTCTGCATAATCTGCCTTATTTGTTTCTGTGCAGGAAACTGTTGATAATTCTTTCCTGGAAATAATGTAAAAAAGATGATGATACTGATGGCAGAGGTGCTGTTATCATATGCAGTTCTATAAATACAGAGTTAAAAAATCAGGATGTTTCATAAAAATTGGCAGCTGAAAATGGATACAATTTTCTTGTGATTCTATCAGGATCCCTCTCTTCTGAATTTCCTATTTACAGAGCCATAAATTCTAACACTTTCTGATCTTTTATCATGTCAGAGTAAATATTACTTGGTTTGTCCCAGTGGGAGCAAAATGCATACTATTTTTGTTTCTAAGTTATTTTCTTTCTCAGAGACAACCTATTTATTTCTTCCTTTGAAAATGATTTGTAAAATGACAGATGAATTTCCAGCAGTAGTAATATTTCTTAATGGTTAGGGAAACAAGTTTGCATTGCAGAGATGCAGCCATGAAGAAAAATAGGAGAATTAAAAAGGCATGTTTTAAAGTATAAGAGGATAATGACACAAAGTGGAATACTAGAAAGGGTCAATATCCTTCATGGTACCACAGGAAAATTTGAATTTGTAAACATATACTCTTTACCTTAGTTTCTGTTTACATATGCATAGTACCTTTTCAGTTGCAGAGTACCAGTGACCATGATTTACAATATTATTAGCTCTGCTCAAATCTTTACATAATAGCCATTTGATATTGTGCAATAATTTATGACTTTTACACTACTTATTATGTATATATTTTAAATAATCTAATCTGGTTTATATGAAATTTTTATAGAAAATAAAGTGGATATAATGTCAATATAAAAATATCAAATTCTATTATTTTTTTAATTAGGATAAAATACTTGCCCTCAACATTTATTTTAAATGGCAATGTTAATTTTTGTTGTAAGCAAAACACTTCAATCGTAAGATTCATAATGAATAACATTTTTCATATTGTCTCTGTACAACTCTGGAGGCAGTGTGACTTTATTTTGTAGGACACATTCCAATTTCATAAACAGGAGCATGTGGACATTTAAATGAATTGAAACAAAGCAGGTTAATTATGCAGGGACCTCAGCCTAAAGTTAACTCACAACTAATGCATTGTGTGCTCTCATTATAAACTGAATCTGCCCCCAGATTACTGTGAGTACAGCCACTCACATTACCCAGTATTATCTGCCTGACTATAGGTTCGTTTTCCTTTTCAGGAAAAAAACAAATTATTTTCAAAACCAGGATCCCTTTTGCTGATACATTAGTACCTTGGTAGGGATAAATCTATGTTTCTGCTCTGATAAATCAGAGTAGTGATTTCTGGGTTTTGTAAAGGTTGCATAAAAGGTGATTAGGCAACATCTTTGAAGATCATTATTTCTACTTTTATATATATATATATATATATATGTAATAGACAACAGCAGAGAATACTAACTTCTAGAGCAACATTTACAAACCTTTATCTTCTCAAGGTGATGCCCTTTAATAGAGGACAGTGCACGGTTCTTAGTTCAGCAGTTCTGTCAAGTCTGAGGCAATCATTTGATTTCACTTTTATACATATGCTTAGGTGTTCAGAAAATTCCTGTATGTAAAAGAGAAGTTCTGAATACTGTAAACCTAGGTCAGCCACAAGGAGGTAGATTCCCAAAGTCTTATTAGTGATATTTTCTGTGAACTGACTTTATTCTGACTTTGACTTACTTTAGGCAGCGACATGCACAAATAGGAGTGCTATTATACTTGATACTACTTTTGATTTCCATTTTAAAGCATCTTGTACTTGCTTGAAGTTGTTCATGTGCTGCAGATCAAACAGCAGTGCTAAATGTTTGCATTTTTGTCTCCTGCAACAGGAAAACACTAGGATTTTCTTTAGTTGGTTGGGGTTTTTTATTTCATTAACATCTTTGGGTGGGTTGAGGAGAAGAAAAACCCAAGTAAAATTTATTTTGCCTAATGTTTTGGAAGCTTTCTGTATAATCCAATTTTTTAATCCAATCTGATGATATAGAAGAGGATGCTTCTACCTTAGCAGAAGCCAGCAAAATAGATCTCAGGGGATAAGAGAACAAATTTAGACCCAAATTCCAAGTAATCTTATTAGAATAACGTACAAAAGAACATGGTGGACTGTTCATTTTTCCCTCTACACAAAAGTTTATAATGCTTTTTAAAGATCTGTTGCAACACAAGAGCCATTATTAACTTGGGGCATGCTTGGGGCATGAATTTCACACACATGTCTAAGAAGAAAAGGTTTTCCACTGAGTCCAGCTGAAAATCTTGGAACATTTCATGTTTTCTCATTCATATTTTTCATACCATGTCTTTACATAATCACAAAGTGTTAGAAACTGAAACATGGGGTTGTCCTTACCTTAAACTAGAGCAACTCATTGCAACAGAAGTAAGCAAGCAACTCTGTTCCAGGCAGCTTATTGTTTAACGATAATGTGGCTTCCCCAGGAATAATGGAATCATGGGTTTTAATTAACTCTAACAGGTATTTAATGGAGATTTAATAAGACAGTTATTGTATGTTAATTAAATGTCAACTGATTGCTAAGAGGTTTTTGCAATTATTGAAGTTTACTAATTATCCAATAGATAAATCAATTTTTCATGTAAAAACCTCACATCTATGTAAGCAATAAATATGCTGGTAGATGATGTATATTGTCATAATGAAATGGGAGATGTGCTTTGTTGAATGTGCTCCTTGCATCTTCTCTGTACAGGCAAGAAGGAAACAGTTCACTCTCTTGACAGTGGTTTGTTTTTGAAGGCAACTCAGCAGCTGGTGCAGAACACGTGGGTGACAGTGATGCCTTTTTGGGGCTACCTAAAGCAGAGGAAAGACAAAATTAAGGGGATAAAAACCAGTTATATTTATTGAAGGGCCTTTAGGCACATTTTGGGCAGACAAAGCTCCCCAGGGTCTATAACCAGAAATGGACCACGGGTCACGGGTTTTGATACTTTTATAAGTTTGGGCCATTTGCATTTTGGGGGTTCATCTTCCCATTACAGCTTCAGCTAATGAAGTCATTTACCCCAAGTTTGCTGCCCCAGCTCACTTTTGTTTCCATCCCTGGGGCCTGAGGCAGTGAGGTGTCCTTGATTGCCAGGCCTGGAGAGGAATTGTTGTGTCTGCCCCAAATGGGGAAGCAGCAGCTCCCACTGCATATGGAGTTTGGAGTTATGCACTAAAGAACTGCAGGATTACAACTAGATGGAAAATGGAAAAGCTGAAATCCTGAGGCATCACCAGGACCTGCCAGTGCAGCAGTAAGGGGTGTGGAGTTTTGCTTGAAGGATGTGTATGGAATGAGACAGGGACCACGAAAGTAGCTCACATCTCTGCACCAGCCCAACAGGGTCGAAAATGAAGATATGACCAGTAAGGACTAAAGAAACTCTGAGGACTTTCTCTTCCTTTCAGAACAAAGGCTGCATTGTGATGCAGGCCGGTTGTCCTTTGTGTGTTGAGCAGGAGCATTGTGGAACAGGAGTTTTGTTTTTAGAAACATGTCTGGCATCAAGCTGCATTCAGTCCCTGGCAAAGGCATCGGTACATTCTGTGTATTGCCGATTATTAATCAGTACTCAGTGTATTAATGAGGAAAGTAACTGTAATCAGCTCTGATTTATGCAAATTAAATGCAACCCTCAGACTCTTGGTCAGTTGCCAGGACCATCTGCAGGTGGTGAAAGCAAGGATAATATATTTTTTTTTGTTTTAAGAAATTGAAAACTAAGCCAAGCTATTTTCCTAGGAAAAAGGTTCTTACTGCTAATAAAAGTATTTCTGTGTCTTTGATGAGGGCCCCAAAGATGATCAGAGGGCTGGAGCATCTCTGCTATGAAGATAGGCTGAGAGAGCCAGGGATGTTCAGCCTGGAGAAGAGAAGGTGCTGGGAAGACCTCGTCACAGCCTGCCAGCACTTAAACAGGGCTTGTGAAAGGGAGGGAAAGCAACTTTTTACATGGGCAGATAGTGACAGAACAATGGGGAATGGCTTTAAAACAAAAAAAAGGTGAGATTTAAATTAGATGTTATGAAGAAATTCTCTGATCAGGAGGAAGCTCTGGCTGCCCCATCCCTGGAAGTGTCCAGGGCCAGGCTGGACAGGTCTTGGGGCAACCTGGGATAGTGGAAGGTGTCCTTGCCCATGGCAGGGGGGTGGAAACTAAATGATCTTTGGGGGTCCCTTCCAGCCCAAGTCATTCCATGTTCCTGTGATTCTATGAATCTGCCCCATCTGACAGTCTTGTTTAAGTCCTAATTAATTAAATAGAACACACCTGCTATAAGCTTTTGCAGGTGGGTAATGACTCAGACCACCTGAGAGATGCAGACAATTGCCTTAGAATATAAAGTTTCCATTTCCAAGTGGAACACTTAACATTACTGTGTAACTAAGCCTGTGTGGGACTAGAGCACAGAAATGAGACTGAGAAGTGCCCATCAGAAAAGGGGATTTCTGCATTAATTATATCAAACCTAGCAGAGTATTTGAAGATTTTGTTGGACTTAGAGCAACAGCTACGGCAGGTTCTTACCTCAGTTGCTTAACACACCTTTAGGTAAGGGGTATGCTTTGCCCATCCTTAAGAATGGATCAGTTTGACATCATTTACTTATTAAAATGCAAAGTAGCAAAAATACTTCAGAATGCAACAAAAAGCTGAAAGCAGGCTCTTAGAGTACCCAACTGCTTAATTTCCTCTAAATCCTGTATTCCCCAAAATTAGAGAGAAATTGAAAGTAAATCCTCAGAAAACAGCAGACTCCTGCTGCAATGGGAAATGACCACAATGAAAAGAAGTACTACTCCCAGACAGCACCAGATGAAATAACACCCATGACCTCTGATGTCAAAGGGAAAGGTGCTTCTTTTCTTGTACAGAAATCTTTCCTGGTGCTTGGGTGGCAGGCATGATCTGTGCTACTCCGTCCAGGATTAGTGGATTATCTCTGCTTCTCTCAATTTAGGAATTGAACACGGCTGCCCTGGGCCCTTTGTCAGGGAGACTTTTTATGTCTTTATATTCTCCAGTCCTGCTTCTCTCCAAAAGCCTGTTCACTTGTAGGAGACAGTAGTTTAGAGGTGCACATTGACCAAGTAAACATATTCAGAGATATGGTGCACTTGGGTGACACAGTGCTGCCAATGGCCAATCAATAAATGCTTCCTGCTGACTTCTAGGCATCCTGCATGATCAGTAAATAAATCTGATCCTTCTGAAGATAACTTGGTCCCAGACCTACATCATTTATCTTTAGTTTATGTCTTGACTAGAGAAAGATGTTAAACTTAATCAAAAGTTTTGGCCAATTTTATCCTTCTGTTATGCATTTAGCATATGTCCATGACTGCAATGGTGCTGAAAATGGCAATATCAGTGTGAAATTTTTTTTTCCCTTTGTAACTGTGGTGCTTACATGCATATGTTTATTCAGAAACTGCCTCTTCTCTGCTTGCAGCCTCTGTGTGCAGAAGTTCCATCCTGTTCATATGTTATTCACAGCTGTAAGGAATGAAGCAGGAAAAATAACTGCATTAGTCAAAGATGCCTGTAAATACAACAGTAATTTTGCTAGTAAATACAATACAGACTGGGCACATGCTCCCCAGTCTTCCTGTCAGCACTGTCTTCTCATCTGTTACTGTTTGCTCTACTGTCATCTCTACTGTTCATCCTTCAGGCTTTCAGAGATGTTAAACTTAGTCAAGTGTTTTGGCCAGTTTTACCCTTCTGTTATGCATTTAGCATAAGTCCATGACTGCAGTGGTGCTGTAAATGGCAATGTCAGTGTGAAACAGGGATCCCTTTTCCCTTTCTAACTGTGGTGCTTGCTGTGGAATAGGCTGCAAGATCCTTTCATCCCATATCAGCCTACCTTGTGCGTGGCAAGAGGAATAATGTCTGTGAATCTCTCTAGCTGCCAGCTCTCTTTCTAATAGGACAGGACTAGTCAGTCTTCACATTACACATAGGGAAATAAGGTGTGCACGTTAGGTTTTTCCAGGAACTATGTCAGTTTACACACCTGCAGCTTTCTCCCTGGGAAAATCCCTCATTGCATTAATCTGCCACAGAAAAGCATTGGACAGGTTTTTCTTGAGGCCTCGACAGAAATTCTCCAGAGGCTACAGATGTCTACCCTGCAGTCACAGAAATGATTACAGTACAATGTAGATGTACCTGATATAATTTAAGGCTGTCTAGCTCAGGTACCAATCATGGCTTAGTTTCTGTAGTATAAAGCTGAGTATGGATTGATTTTTCCTGATGGGATTTCAGTGGAGGTTAAATGGCTTAATTCAAGCTAGGCAATGGATACCTTCATGTACATGAGCCTTATTGTCACACATTAAAGGAATAATATTGGAGGAGGGCTAGAAGTCATCCCTGAAATGTGAGCTGCCGAAATGCCTAAATTAAGTATCTGAGCCTCAGTGAGACCAGAGTGGTCTTTTAAATCACTCTTGCACCATAAGTGGACAGCTCTACAGTGTCTTATCTTAATAAATGTAGTGCTTTTCAACAGAAGCTCTTTACTGTATTTAATTTGTCTTACATTACTTTCCTCCTTAATTGGAAATGTTTTTTAGTGGACTGTAGTAGCAATTCCCCCTTGTCCAGAAACAGAGCACTGCCCATGGGCTGTTAGTTAAGGATATGCCATTATGGTGTTCTCACATATTTGGGGTATTAGTAGAATTCTTTTCATCATTTCAAGTGTTCAGTGACATGCTGATGTGTTTAAAAGATGTTTCAGAACTTGGATGATGAAAGTATTTGTGGCCCTGTTTAAGAGAAAAGTAAATCCTCTGGTTTGGACTAATAGTCACTGAAGTTCTGTAAAATAATAATGGAATATTCTCAGTTAAAAGGGACCCACAATTATCATTGACTCCAGCTCTTAAGTGAATGGCCCACATGGGGATCAAACCCAAACCCTGGCATTATTACACCAAGCTCCGATCAACTGGGCTAATAATGTCTGTGAATATTTAGCAAACATTTCACTTCAGTATCTTACATGTTGTTTTCCCTGAGTCATTTGCAGCTTCTGTGCAGCTGTTGGAATTCCAGATTTCCTTATAAATATTTCTCAGGATTATAGTGTAGAGACCAGTGAAACTTGAGAACCTTGATCTGACAGATCTTCATTCTTGCCAGTTTTAATAGTGAATTTCTTTACTTTTTTTGTCTGTCTTTTCTTTTTCTCTGGACTACCAAGTGAAAAAATCCCAATAACAAGTCTTTATTTTTCACAGGGATTATGAAGTTAATGCTTTTACTCACATGTGAATTTTACCTCTTGCTCTTTTATAATATTTTAGAGTCTATGCTTGTCCCTTTTTACAGGAGCATTCACACAAATGGGTGCATGCATACATACACATGTTTATTCAGAAACTGCCTCTTCTCTGCTTGCAGCCTCTGTGTGCAGAAGTTCCATCCTGTTCATATGTTATTCACAGCTGTAAGGAATGAAGCAGGAAAAATAACTGCATTAGTCGAAGATGCCTGTAAATACAACAGTAATTTTGCTAGTAAATACAATACAGACTGGGCACATGCTCCCCAGTCTTCCTGTCAGCACTGTCTTCTCATCTGTTACTGTTTGCTCTACTGTCATCTCTACTGTTCATCCTTCAGGCTTTCAGTATGCTGAGCACAGAACAGCTAAATCAGGAACTTTGGGCTAAAGTGAGGGGATGAATTCTAACCTCTCTGTGTGAGCCAGCCCCCAGCGACTGGTGAGCCAACTCTCTGCTTCTCCTGTATCATAGCTTTCTTTTCTCCTGACTAGGCTATTGTCACACTGCTGTTGACCTCTAAACCCACTCTCCCCACCCCCAGCCTGAACTCTGGATTAGGCTTCCCAGGGAATAAACTATGGGCAAAGTTCTACTAGCCAGAAAGAGGGGAAATGGTTCATGCTGCCATAGTAACGTGACCTCATACCGTATTCCTGGAACAAAGATGGTTTTCTTGTCATTTTTTCTGCCCCCATGAGTGTTTAAGCCCCCCTGCTGTTTCTGCACTTGGGAGGGGAGTGAAGGCTGCACACCACAGTGAAAAGAAGAGGTTCCTCTTCCTTCCTTAAAGTAGGGCAGTCATCTAGGAAACTGGGGTATCAGGTGACCAGAAGGGAAAAATCCCCCAAATAAAAAAGACAATAACAGAAGTGAAAAACTTTTGGTCAGGAATATGAGTTTGGAGTCTGAATTTCAGGTAATCACCTCAAATGCTTGCAATTTTTAACTCAATTCAGTTTAATTTTTGAAGCGATACATTTAAAACAGAAAATCCTAACTCCACATTAAAAGTGTTGTGCACTGAGCTGTTTGCTATTGCCAAAGACTGAGATGTTGAAGCTATTTTAGCATCTGTGAAATGTCAAATTAGTAATTGACAGTTACCAAAAAAATGAAAATGAATGCTTGAAACAGTTGGGAAAGAAATAGCAAAGTGGAAAAGGGTTGTTATAACAGAGTATAAGTCTTTGGCCTCCAGCACAGCAAATATTACAGAGTTTTAAAGACCCTGCCTAAAAAGCACATGGTAGAACTGGGAATGAAGGAGTGTATGACACCAGTGCTAGAGAGGGGCCCTACACTGCTTTTGTGTGAGAAGTGACAGAGTGAGCCCAGAAGAGGCATCAGCAGAGACAGCAGCTGGAAAGGACTGGCTGTGTGCTGTTCCTGTCCGTGAGCAATCTGCAGGGCATTGCATGAAGGCTAATGTACCATGGACAAAATCAAGAGAGCTGGAGAACAACTTCACACTTGACCTTGGGTTCAAGAAGCCCCCTGGCTACTAAATATTAGAAGGTGGGGAAAAATTTGGGCAAAGAATCACCAGAAAGTAAGCCTGACATTCCTCCTGAGGAATAAGCCAGTGCCCACTGCCAGGGTCACTAGGCTAGCTGGGCTACATCTAAAAGACCTTCTCTAGGGAGCTCCAAGTACTGCAGATTTAAATCTAACAACTGCAGTCTAATAAGCACGATACAAGTTCACCAAAGCTCTGATGCTTTTCATAATTTTTGCAATGCAATGTCAAGTCATCACTGTCTCTGGAAGCAGTTCCCTTGATTTAGATGCAGGTAGAAACCAGTAATGCCTGCTTCAGCAAATGGCAACATCTCAAATTGATTGTTATTCACTTAATTTGCAGATGTCTTTACATGAGGGGAAGGGTCAAGGGAGGAGGGCTGAGCTACGCATTTCATATCAATGATTATTAAATACTACTCTGTCACCAAATTGAGGCTTCTTCAGTAACCCAAGAAGCATTTACAAGTGGTCTTCAGCAGCTTTCCTTTTAAATTGCTGAAGATAGGTCTTAAAAAAAGAGAAAACAATCAACCAAAAACCCCAGCAAAGTAAAAAAGATGCTGGGCAGGGAATGCTGATTTTGCACGGGTACATAAAATCATAGTTTTGGGTTGAATATCTGTTAGCTCCGGTTGAAGAGTTTTCTATTTTTACTTTTCTTTTGTAGAAGAGGAGTTGGATTCTTCTTCTGCCTTAGAGCACGTCTCTCATCCATCACTTCTTGGGCTCCTCCCTGACCTCAACTCCTTTTGCAGTATTTTCTGTATTCCCAGCAGCCCCACACCCATGCCACACTCCCCTTTGGGACAGCAGTGTCCCAGTGGTCAGCTGGGTGGAAAAGAGTGAGGAGATAGAGCACTTTGCACCAAGACCTTTGAGGCAGCAAAGGAAAGTAACCCTTCCAGGGACTCTCCCAATGTCCAAGCCCATTTTCTGCTTCTGTCTCAGCTTTTGCTGTATCACATTGTCACTTCCCATTCCTCTTTGGAGTGTGCGATGAGAAGGAGTGTTGCATCCTTCTCCATCCTGCAGCAATGGAAAGTCTCCTCTGGGGTTCTCAGAAGAGGAGCTTCAAATTATCCTCTCATTAGTGATGATACATCCCTTCTGCACACTGTGCCATTCCATTGTAGTGCCTGAGCACTGAACATTAGGAGATAACTGCCTTCACAACATATGTCATTACTCATTAAGGGACCCCTCTTAGATTATGGCTGAGGTTTAATGCCTTGTTAAAGATGTTTAACACTTACAGTTTTGTTTTTAATTTAGGAAGCAGCATGATCAAAATGTGCCCTGAGAATTTCTCTCAAATTTTGTGAAATTTGCAGGTTAGCCTGCTCAGAGGAGGTGATCCTTAAATTGAATTGCAGCCCTCCAAGGCGTGTTTGAATGTCAAGCACTGCCATGATCTGACATGTTAATGGCTTTGAGAAAACAATGTGTTTCAGAGGTAATTGCTGAAGCAGTGAGTTCCCAGCAATATTTTACTTAAAAGAAATGTGCTGTTTCTCCACTGTGGAGACTGGAACAATGACACTGAACAACTGAGTGATACAAATCTCTGCTTGCCTTTTAATGGTCATTACATTCTTCTGATAGACTGGAGCAGGACCTCTATCCCATCCATTGTTAGAAGCCAAAGATAACATTAGAATCTGATATTACATTATTATTGCAACTGGACTACATAATTTATTTTATTAAAAGAAAGAAAGAAGGAATATTTAAAAAGTTGTAGATAAACCTGAAATGAGCTTCCTAAATTAAAAACCATTTAGCTCTTCCACCAAGGGTCATCTTCAGTTTTACCAGATACTCTCAAGCAGGGCAATTATTCAAAGTAATCCTGCTGCTACATGTTCAATGCTTGTGTTTTAATTAACATGCAAAAGAGAGATGGGCAGCAGCTGCCTTGTTTTTAAGGCAGCCAAGTGTGATGGTGAGGCTGGAAAAGAGGTTAGGTATAAAAGAGCTGTCTAGTGAAGATGGTGGTAAAAGGATGAATCCTCTAGACTTAATGATTTAAATCACTATAAATATGGATTTTAAAAGTTCTGAATCAGTCTTTGGAAAGTACTTTTTTTTTTTTAAAGAACAAAATCATTGTTGATTACAGAGCTGAAAGTCAGGTTCTTGTACCTGAAGGTACATAAAGTTCCTGAAGGAAGCCTACAAGAAAGGTAGGGAGAGAGATTATTTACAAGAATGTGTGATAAGAGGACAAGGAGGAATGGCTACAACTGACAATAGTTTCAGACATTAGGAAGAAATTGTTCCCTGTGAGGGTGGGCAGGCCCTGGCACAGGTGCCCAGAGAAGCTGTGGCTGCCCCTGGAGCCCTGGAAGTGTCCCAGGCCAGGTTGGACCGGGCTTGGAGCAGCCTGGGATGGTGGGAGCTGTCCCTGCCCATGGCAGGGGTGGCACTGGATGGAGTTTAAGGTCCCTCCCAACCCAAACTGTTCTGTGACTTCACGATTCACGTGAGTACATCTTTGCAGGGACCTACTTCAGCTGCAGGATGTAGTCCTTGATTCTGCAGATTTTCTTCAAACTGAGTAGAAGCATGATGCCTGACCAAAGCTCTTTCCTACAGCTTTGTGGGGCAGATAAATTATTTTTTTTTGTGTGTGTATATTTAGGTTCATTCCACACTGTCATCATTCTGCAATCTAGATGCAAAGTGAGGGTGGTTCATTTCTAATGAACCATTCAAATGGTTCATTTATCAAGACTTCATTTTGACAATATATGTATGTATGTAAGCATGTGTGTATAGTAAAAAAGTGGAGATTTTTGCTCCTTCTACCTTGATTTAATGCCATTAAGTGTATCATTTTAGTTAAATGATTTTGTTGCAGAGGGACAGCTGCCAGGCCATGTTGCTAAGTCAGAATTACAGTATTTGTGAATGTGATTGGGAACTGTGCTGCACAGATTCGGACATCTCAAAAAAGGAAATAGAAACAAATTCCTATAGTGTCCTTGAGGAATAATTTCAAGGTCAATCATTAAAAAGTGGGAAAGATAGTTCTAAAAATAGAGAAAAAAAGCAAAGATCATTGCTGATCTTTTAATGATATATGCAGTAAGATTTCAGTCTAATTTCAGTGTTGCTCTTAGAAATTCATCTGTCTCCTACAGAAAGAATTCTTAGAGAAGTAATCAGTGAGAGCATGTGTGGCATCAGAAAAGAGGCTCACTGGGCTGAGCACAAACCTTAGATTTTGCAGCCTAGGGGAAATAAAATTGGGAATTTGGTAGTCAGCTGGGTAAGTGTGGGATAACACCAGCATGGGAAAGGAAGATCAAAGGAGGGATGGATTTGTCCCCTGGAAGTGCTCTGAACCCTGAAACCCCCTGAACCCTGGGCTGGGGCTCTGATCCCCCCATACACACGGCCTCTGTAAACCAAGCAAAACACATTTTATTAGATTCTGAGCAATTTCTCCTTCTCCAGTGTGGATCCACGTTCTGCTTGTTTCTTCTTCCTTACGCTGTAACTCCCTGAATATGAGCACTACCTCTTCTCCCCTCCAGTGCATCTTGGCATTAGAACAATGTAGAGACTCAAGATTATGATTTTCTGAGTAAAGCAATAATAAGAAGAAGTCTGAGCTTCCCCTGAATAATTTTCCTGTGCTGTTAACCTTTAGTAAGGCAGTGGTTTTTAACAGGCACAGACAGGAATAGTTTTTGTATCTGTTTTGTAGCCACTAGAACTAGTGAAGAGCATTGCAAGGGTAATTGCAGTGGTAATTTTTTGGACAAAAATTGGCTTTAATGTTAAACACTAGATAACAAAATCATAAGATTTCTTGGGAATATGTGTATTTTAAAAAATACAGTAACTTTAGAGAACTTGTTTGCTTTCTGTTTTGTTTTTTTTTTTTTTTGAACTGCCCATATTTGCAACCATTGTTTTCTGTTGTTTTCAAGTGTGCATGCTAGAAACATTTTTTTTAAAGGACTATTACTCTGTTTACTAATCTGGTCCTAGTATTTATGACTAAACACAGCACAGAACAGCACAAATTGTGTGATAAAATTAGGTAGAACTACTGCTGAAATTTACTTATATATGAAATCACCCTTGAACTCCCATTCTGATGCTATCTGACATCCTGCTTTGTTTTATAATTTGCACTGGCATCCACCAATTTGAAATTTGATTTCAAGGCTGCTCTTTGCATCTCCTGACTGAAACAGAAGTTATGGGTTATTTCCTCTCATCAGCTTTGTGTCAGACATTCTGTACTCTCAGCAACTCTGAACACAATACTTTAAAAGCATTTTCTTTCTGTTGCTTGTAGGTGCCTTGGAGTGGCTACCTGAAACAGAGGCTAGACAAGATGAAGAGAACAAAAGTGGCTATTTATTAAAGGAACATCTTTAATATAAATCTTTAGTAGATACACCTTGGGCAGTCAGAAGCCTCTGAGAGGGGCTGCACACAAGATGGACAGTGGTCACGGATTTTTCAGACAATTTTAAGTTTGGTCCATTTACATATCAGGGGTTAATCCTCCAGTTACAGCTTCAATTAATGAAGTCATTTACTCCAAATTTGCCCCCTCCCTCAATTAACTTTTGTTTCCATCTCTCAGGGTCTGAGCCATTGAGGTGTCCTTGACTTTCAAGCCCAGAGAGGAATTTTTCTGTCCCACCAAAATGTGAAGACAGTGGCTAACGCTCTATATAGAATTTAGAGTTATGCACTAAAGCAGTACAGGATCTGAAAAATATAAAAGCTAAAATCCTAAGGCATCCCCGTGTGATTCAGACACCTGCAAAGCAGTGCTGCCGCTAAAGTTTGGCTGCTTGAGCAGCAGAGGTCCTGCTGCATTTCTATCCTGACCTGCAATCTGACAAGCACAGAATGACTGAGGACAGTGAACCACATTCCTGCCTTCTCCTAGAGTAATTTTCTTACTTATCTCTTTTATTTATCTGCATAAGGAAAAAATCAGTGACGAGATCTCAGAGTAAAAATGTGCAAACCTGTGACCTAAAACACATGTAGGGCTAAAGACCTTCTCCTGATTGGTTTTAAGGCTTCAGTCAGATGGGACTAATAGTCCATTTGGCCAAAATCTTCAATCTGTCTGGAAAGACTCTGGTTGTAAAAAGAAGGCATTCCTGACAGACACAGACTGTTAACAGCAGCTGTGATGGGATATGAAATAAGGACAGAATTCTAAAGGTGTTTCCTTTAGAAAACAGGGTCATGTGATTTTAAATGCATCAAACTCAGCTTGAAACTAAGTTGAGTTTTTGTTTAATTTTAATAACATGAATAATTATTAATTATTTGATATATAAAATAGAAAGTTAATAATTTTAAAAATAAAAATTAATAATAATTAATTTTAATAACAATTTATTTGTTTATTTTGAGAAGAGAGGACTAAACGAATAATAACAAAATAAATAAATGTTTATTTTGTTGGGGTTTGTCTGTTTGTTTGTTTGTGGGGGGATTTTTGTGGTTGTTTTTGTTTGTTTGGTTGTTTTTTTTAGTATGTTTTTACCATTTTACCTGTGAGAAAGGGATAGATCACCTGTTTTCCTGTTTTTGAATCTGTGACTGAATTTTATGGAGAACGTTGTGTATGTGCTGATGCTTTTTTGGGGTAGATAAACTTTATAAAATTTCTTTCATTCTCTAGGTGCTCTGAGTTCACCTTAAAAATCTGTCCTCATTACTCCAGCTTTAGGGAACTGAAAGTCTAATGCTTTTCATGAGAATCCCGAGCATCTGAAAAGATTTTTATCTTCTTCTCTTTTTGTGTTTGGGATGAACACTTGAAAAATGGCTAAACAGCAGCCAGAACAATCCGTTGCGAAATCTTCAACGCAAATCATATTTTTTAATTATCTCAAATTAACGTTATTAAAAGTTAAGTTCTGAACTGAGAGCATTTTCCAGTGAAAGGTGCTGCAACATCATTATTTCTCCCCAAAATGCATTTACTGTACATTTCTCAAAGCCATCAGGCTTGATTGAAAGGTAATGAAAAAGCTGTCCTGCGTCAGTTTATTCCTTGTATCCATTAAGAATAATTACGGCTGAACAATTTTTGATGCCTGTAACCTTCGCAAGTGTTGCTAATGGCATTATAAATTGCTCCTTGTCCAATGACTACAGTCTGATGCTTAATTCAAAAGCGCTCTGTCAACAGGGCTGATTTGTGTGGTTAATGAGCGCGTTTAAAACAACAGCCTCGGCTCATGCATCCTAATGCTGATAAAAGGATGTGGTTCAATAAAGAGGCTTGTCCGTAATAATTAGTGGCAACAAATGCTCTGGATTAGACCGATCCAGCATTAATGACTCGGCTTTCAGCCTGTTTCAGGGGAAAAAAAGTTGGCAGTTCTAACATTTCTGGCCTTACTTTTAACTTTTTAGGAGTGGTCCTCTGTAAGCCAGGCTTTGGAAATATAAATCTTTAATACACGCCATGCTGGGAGGGTCACTGAACAGTCTAAGCCCTCTACTTATTTTCCTTCAGAGTTTGATATGGAAAAAGAAAATTGCAAGTTAATAAGAAATGAGGTAAAAAGACCTGTTATCACCTCTTCTAGGACAGAAGTCATCCCTTGGAGTTTTCTTGGACAAGAAAGTGGACACATCCAGAAAAGTGTTAGCAGCTGAAACTCTGGTATTCAGAGACTTTACTGACAATCAGTGTGAGCAAAATAAGACAAATCAAAATAAGACAAATCAAAATAAGACAAATCAAAATAAGACAAATCAGTGACCTGCAATGAGCAGTAGCTGAAACTGTGCTCCTGTAAAGGAAGAGATTTACTTATTGAAAAAATAAAATCCAAAACTGATATGAAAAATCAGTCCAGGTGAATAATCAACTAGGAATACCATTGGGCATGGTCCAATGTTAGCAAACACGAAAATATTCATTCTTTTCTAAACACACTTAGTTCAGATTATTTCCTTCTCTTCAATGTTGTGCTGCAAACTTTGAAACTTTTAGATCCAGTCTCAGATATAGAGAAAACTGTGGGAGTTTTCTCTAGAATTTACAAGTTTCTAATAAACTCTGAAGTGCTATGAGTATTTTGGAATAGAAATTCTGGAATGAAAAAATATAGACTCTCATGTGAGAGCACTCTGACATCCCAACTAGTCTATTCCCTCTGGAACATGCAGCTCACTGCAAAGGGACTCTTACCCTTTTCTCAAAGGTCATGTGCTTTCAAAAAAAAATGATTTGCTTCCTTTAAAACCAAGTTATTAATGCAACTTTCATATTTTAATTTGGTTTCAGTGGGTGTTTACTGTGATTGTCATGATAACTGGGAACAGTTACCAGATATTTTGCTTGTTGCTGTTTTAATTTGACATTGTCCATGGTCAGGCAAGCTCCTCTAGGCCATTTGAAGGTCTCTGGAGATCTGTGAGGAGCATTAAGTAGGAGAAAAGTGGTTGAATTTGAACAAAGAATGATTTTTTTTTCATTACTCATGTCAGGCAGGTGGGATCCTTTTAATATTTTAAGAAAAAGAGCCACATTCTTCTAAAAACATGACTGAAGATGCTGCAGGGAATGAATGGCTGGAACATCCTGCTACAGAAAAGGGACAAGAAAATCTGGACGGGGTGCTGGAGAATACAAAGTGCTTCACCAAAGGGTGCTGGCAGCTGCCCAAAGGGAGCAGGCAGGTGAAGGTAGGTGACTTCTGGCAGTTTCTGCCAAAACTCTCTGCTGAGCTGGCACACAGTGCTGTGCAATCAATAGCACCTTTCCCATTTCCTGGCACCTTTTCTTCCTCGCAGCAAAAAAAAAAAAAAAAAAAAGTCAACTAACTAAAGGGAAGTTTTAAAATAAAAATTTTATGCCTATAAGGCCAGTTTGACATGGTTAACTGGGCATTACAGATAGTAACCTATTCGTTTAGTCCTCTCTTCTCAAAGTTAGCACTTTGGAGTGGCATGCTGTGGCTAATACCATACAAATTGCTGGAATGGGCAGTTAAACGTCAAGGTCAGAGGTTAAATGAACATGGTTGTTTATGAGGACACAGCCCGCATCCATTTGCATTTTAATATTCTTTCTGTGAGACAAAAAACCATTTTGAGGACAGCTTGTTTGGAAATCCCATTAACAGGTTATTTATGGGACTCATGACTGCATGACCCTTAGCCTTGTTTTGTTAAACATGAACTAGACATGAATCAGATGGGCGGCTGGGCTGCTGCTATTGTTTTCCACAGCATTAAATGTCATTGGATTCAATTATTCTGAATCTGACACTTTCTAAGTTATTACCCTCATAATGCCTAATTTTCCTTTTTTCTTTGTCAACCTTGTTATTTCTATCTGCTTTAAAAAGCAGAGACACTCTAAAAAGGCCATTTCCTCTCTTATCACTGATCTAGGTGAGAATGGAGAGCTTATCTACACAGCTGTTAAATAAATAATTGGGAAGACAGAGTTTAAAGAAATTAGAAGATTCCAGCTACTATCATGGTGCATTTTAAGGAATACAGAAATCTAAAAATTTGTCAGGGTAGCTATGAAAAGGTCAGGTAGTAAATGTTTGGAAAGGGATGGCTTTTAACCCTTTTTGTCAGGAGTGTAAAGTGATGAGTGACAAATCAGACTACAGTGATGATGTTGCTATCCATCAAAACGTGAACAATTTTCCATAAATCCAGAGAACAAGTTTTATACAGCAAGTTTCGGTTTTATGTGTTTCAACACAAACCTTTAATTGAAAGGAGACACTGGGTAAGTGACAGACTGTAGCAGAAATTAATGAAAAACCACTGATGTTTCTCATATGAGAGCTGTGCAGTTGAGAGCAGCCTTAGCATTGCTAAAGGACATGGCAAGTGCTAGGAATCAGTATGTCCCATCTTACATATTCTTCTCTGGCATTTCATCTCTTACTGATCCAACATTTATGTGTGCTGCTTTTGGCTGAGGTAAAGTTAATTTCCTTCTCTGTAGCTAGTATGTGACTATATTTTGGATTTGTGCTGAAAACAGTGTTGATAATTCTCTTCCTCCTACTTTCCTTTCCTCTTTTCCCTGCCTTTCTTTTCCAAGTTTAAAAGAGATTTCCTGTATGAATTGTATATCAGTGGAATTCTTCTTTAGTGGCTAATTTATTCTTAATAGAAATTGGTGGGTTGGGGGTGGTGTGGTGCTGGTTTTTCTTTTGTGGGGGTGGAGTTTTATTTCTGAAGAAAAAGGAACAATATATCTTTAGCACAAGTTTGTAAGTGTCATGATTTTTCTACTAATTTATACCATATAGTCCCCTTTTAAAATGTTAAATTACCTCATTGTATTTCTGAATATCATGTATATTTGGACTGAAATTAAGCTTGCTGTATAGTTGTCAAAATGACCACAATTTGCCCTATGAAATGTTCTGATTGCATGAGTAATTCAAAGCAATCCTGATCTCTGTATAAAGCAGTACAGACTGTTCAGGGGCAAGGTTTATGTATGCTGATTGGGCCTTCAGTTCAGCTGGCAGCAAATAACCTGCATATTGGAAAAGATGCAGTATGGATTTCCAAACTCCTAAAATCTAAAGAGAAAGAAAGAAGAAACGCTGTTTCTCTAGTCTAAAGGTTTCAAGAAAAGCTCAGCTTTCTTATGCATGTTTGTTCCAAGTTCTGTTGGAAAACTGCCTCAGTATTACCTCTGAAGTGAATATATTCATGCGTTGTATTGCAAATACAAGTCCTGGTTCTAACTCTTGGTTTGTCCCGTTTCTTACTGAAATGGATGATTTCAACAAGAAAGATGAATAATATTAGGAAAAACTGTTCATTTAAAGTAGCACCACCTGAAGCATTTCTAAGAAATCCTTTCCCTTGAGGTACTTTAGGAATTTAGTCAGGAAGCAGCCAGCTCCTAAGGAATGTTTCTGTAAGTCTTCTGAAAGACTGCAGAAATCTGTGGCTCCCTTCTGTATATGTCATTTATTAACAAATCAGCTATGTGGCAGAGACATTTAACTATTTCATATGCTTTATGTAATAATTAAGGCAGATATAGTGCAACACTGGTAACTTGTATGCTGTAAATAAAACGATTTTCAATCAGGAAAGTTGTTTCAGAAAGACATATAAAAGCATGCACCACAATGGAACAGCTTATGCAAATGTGTACAGATTCTATAATGTGGGGCCCTGCATGTTTTGTTGCAAAGAACATGTAAATTAGGGAAACTTCCTGCATAACTGCATTTCTTGGCTAGTTATATATTATTTTAATGACCTGAATTCTGCCACTGTAGGCAAATATTACAGTTTTGATATTACTATGTAATATCAATCATGGTTACTTTGAAAATGAAGAAATACATCACAGTGAGTAATTTGAGAATTTAATCCTTACTTCTGTCTGGATCATACCTATGAGCAGATGATGATTTGCTCAAAGATCATACCTAGGTAACACTTTTCCTTGAAAATATTTTTCTAATGTTTTTTATCGGCCTTGAGGACAAACCATCAAGTTTGATCTGTAAAATTTATCTGTGACTGAAATTATTGTCTGACATAAAATGAATGTTGTGTTTTACTAGATATGCACAAAATAGTTCCCAGTAAGAGTTTCTTGCTCATGGAACTCTTATGTTTGTTTCTGCAAATGTCTCTGTGGATTGCAATTTGTTTTTCAACACTAAGTCATCCACATAAAGTTCCTTTTCTCCAATATCCATAGAAAATTATCATCAGTAAGAAGGAAAGGTAGAGCTTTATCAAATCACAAAAGGGAAAAACATCCTCATGGAAACCTTTTGTATAATTGTAGTTGTTGGGTCTTCATCATTCAGTGACTGGCTTGCAACTGAGGCTGAACTGAGGCTCACAAATTCTATTGCTCCAGAAGAGCACAAGTCCAGAAGCAATTCTGCATACGGATACAGGCTCTGCACAGGATGGGATACACGCTCTCTCCAGGTTTTCTTGTTACTGAACAGTAGGATTTGCAGAGTTTTCACACCAATTATGCTGAAGACTTTCTTCACTTAGAACTTCCAAAGATAAGACTGGTTTCCAGCAGTGCTGTGCCTCGTGACCAGATTAAATTACCTGACATAAAAGAGGGCAAGAGCAAAGGCTGACTGGGCACTGCCCAGAGCAGCCTGCTCTGGCTCACCCTGCTCTGACTGCGCTCGCTGCCTGTGCTCAAGGATCTCGAGACCTGCCTGGGCACCCAGTCAAGATGGACAGAGTTTTTCCTAAACATTTGTATCACTGCAAGTAATTCTTCCTGGGCATGGATGCCTGAATTTTGTCACGTCATTCGTGCAGAAGGCACCCTTAGGGATTGCAGCTGCCAAAAAAAAAAAGTGTGTTATTCAAGATAGCAGTACTGGAACAGCTGGTGCAGATTGAGCTCACACACCCTCCACAGACCCCAAACCTCTCACTGTGAGTACCTGTGCTTTCACATCCTGATCTGCTGCAGTTGTAGTTCCATTCCAGTGAGAACTGTTTCTTCACCTGTTACTCAAAGAATGACCTAAGAAATCATTTTAAAGGGTACCGGTAGCTTTGCTGCTCATTTTCTTCTTTGTAATGTTCTGGATTTTACACCTTTTAGGCATTGCATGAAAACCAAGCCAAAGAGAACCAGGGAGAAATAAAATGAAGCATAAAAGCTTCTGAGTTCCCATGCATTCTTTGAGAGCATTTTGACTTTTAATAAAACATATCTCTGAAGTATTAATGTGAATGCTTTTCCTAATGTTCAGAGATCAAAAATGACCACAAATACATGCATTGACTCTAAATCATAATGATCAAAATCAGAATTATGATAATAATAATAATTTCCTCAGCATTGAAAACGGTTTTGATGTCTCGCTATGAAATAAGTGTTTTGTTTTACTTCATTAAGCCTGCTTAATATGATTTTATTGGCTTTTGAATTTGGTTCATTTGACATAACAAATTAAGAGTTTGGTCAACCAAACAGAACCATTTTTTTTTCTCCAGAGTGAGTTTTTCATTACTTTTTGGAAATTTTGCACTTCTCCCTCAAGCTTCTGAAAGTTCACAGAAAATTATTCCCAGTTTGCTCAGTTTCAGTCATATCGTGGGAACTTCTGGTTCAATACATGTGCTTAACAACAGTAAATAAATTCTGACATTTTATTTTTACTCCTGAATAAAAAATGTTTGTTATATCAGTGAAAATAAGCAATCACATTCTATTTAAAAGTGATAAAAAATTGTACATATCCCTGCAGGAGCTGAGGAATCTATTTTCATTATAACAAACATTGATTTTGCACTAAAAACTCTCATTGTTTGAGATAATGACTGTTGGGTTTCTCAGTTATTCTTCTGGTTCCTAAATCATTAAAACCATAACAGTAAAAAAGCAAATAGGAATGAAAAAGACACCAAACCATATTGAAATGTATTACCATTTTGTCTTTACTTAAAATTGCAATCATCCTTAAGGCAGATACATACTATCATACAAATTATCTTATTCATTTTGAGCTCATCTGGATAACACCTGTATTTTTGCCTATGGAAACATGACTGAACCCAAATGCATTGATTTTTTGAATTACCATTGGTAGGATTAATCTGTGGACTTCTGGGGACCTCGTCCATCAGCGTGCTCCTCCTGATTCTCAGCAGTGCTGGATCAGTGAAGCTCAGCCCGTGTCTCACAGCTGGAGCATGTCAGACAAATCTCTGCCTCACGTGCACGTGTAAAGATTTGTATTTCACATGCTCTCCCTCTCAAATAATTCTGATTATGGCATTGGTGAGGAGGGAGCCTTGTTTGGTTTGCTTTCTCTAGGCAGAGTGCTACTTTGAATGATTCCAAGGTGTTTTTTTCCTAATGGGCCTGGAGGGAAGTCGGTCCCCCTGTGCTCTCTCCTTCCCCCCCACTCCTCAAGCTGTATTAATGTATTCTGTGTAATGTCAGGGGCTCACTGAATGCACCTTCCCACCAACAGCACGATGAATTATTGACGGCAGGGGTATTCCCTGGTGGATACTTTTCCAAGGTTATACTCTCTGATATTAGATATTTATTCGGCATAAGGTAGGGATAAGAACCTCATTGCCACATTATGTCTGACACAATCAAGTTTTGGGGAATTTCAACAACATTAGAAGATTTGTATAATATATTCTTTTAGAGACAGAGGCACAGCTTTAAACAAAGCATAATCCCTGCTGCATATCATTTCCACCCTAATGCAAAAAGAGGAAGCGAGACCATAATGCTGTCTGCATCATTTCCCCTTTGTGTTCAGTTGCAAGGACTATTCGCCTAATATTCAAAATCCATGTATTCATTAAACAGAAGAGAATGATGAAAAAGCTAAAAAAAAAAAAGTAAGAAAATAATGAAACAGGTTTCCATGAAAGTGGCATAAAATTGAGTCATTGTTTCTAGATATGTGAGAATGTATTTGGAAATAATTTAATGGTTGATACCCACCACCTTTTGCCAGCATTCAGACACTCCAATTTCACTGGTGTTGCCGCTCACATAATTCCTAATTTCTTTGAATCAAAGGTTGTTTATATTTCTGCTATCTGTAACAAAAGGATCTGGAGAACACTTCTGTCACTGTCACCCAGGCTCTCCTTGTCAGCCCCTTTGTCAGCCAAAGCCTGCAGGGTTTGTGTCCTGGCCACTGGACCTTTTGTGCTCCTCACGCTGTAGTCTTAGACAATGGGGAGAAAAATAAATCTTCTGTGACAAGTTTACTTAAAGGGATACTATCACATTAAATAAGCATATAAATATACCCACAAGTAATGTCATTCCTTTGGAAATTTTGGAATTTTTTTTTTTTCTTTGTACCAGTAGTTAATATCCTCATCTCTTTGCAATGAGGTAATTGTGAAAATCACACTTTTTTTTCACACTTCAGGCTGTTCTTTACACAGCATTTTCCAAAAACTAGGGGAAAAGTCAGCTCTTTTACCATTTCTTTTTAGTCAACAGTCAGGATCTGAATATTGTGTCCTGCCCCAGTGGGAGTCTGGGATGCAAATATTTAAAGGGAGTATTTGAGCTTAAAAAAACTGGTTCTGTTTCTAGTGAATCGTTCATGGAAATAGGACCCAAACAAGCATATTTGCTAATGATGGATGTCATTAGAGAACATAAGCAAAATTAAACATTTTTAGGAGATTAACCTAGCCTTTTTCAGGAGAAATTATCTTCAAATACGAAGGCCTCAAATCTCTCTGTTTCTTCATCACCTTTTTATTTTATGCAACTTTATAAATTCACTTAAAGTAATTGTCTTTGGTAAATAATTTAGTGAATTTTAGCAGAATCATAGAACTAGAGTGGTTTTAGAGTCATTCTTACATCTTTTTAAATCAGGCTGTTTGTAAGGCATTCTTGTAATTTGTTTACGGAATCCATTAATAAGGTAGAGACCAAGATTTCATAAAGAGTGAAGAAAACAACAAAGAACATATTGAGAAAACACAATGATTGATAGAGAAAATCCTGCTCAATTTATTAAATGGCTATTTAAACACTATTTGTAAATGAGGTTTTGGTAATATTTCATAGCTACACACAGTTGCACAGTCCCCTGTTGGCACAAATACATGCTTTAATTTCATGGACACTTTTCAATCAGCACAGGAATGCCAGGGAAATCTTCTGGAGTAGAAAGAAGCTGTAAGAGTGGATGTGCCAGATCTTGGCTTGCAGAATAAATCTGTGTATTGGTCGTCATCACCGTCCCCATGGGCTGGCAGCAGCTTTACTGAGGCTCAGCAGCTTTTAGGGGGATTTCTCTGCTGCTGTGACTGTGCTTTCAGCTTTTCTGGGAATCTGTTTCTATATTAATTAATTACACTGAGGGTTTTGTTTGGGGTTAGGGCTCTTTGTGGCTTTGTTTTGCAATACTGTTTTGTTTTGTTGTAAAGCAACCCTCAGCACTAAGGAAAGGGCTCAGGAGCTAATTGGATGTTAATGAATGGAGGAGAATACATACCTTACTAGGGGAAAAAATGTTCTCTGTTTGAAGGCCACTTTCTCTAGTGATACACGTTTTTTCTGTAGGCTTTGCCTGGGGTAAATTCTATGATACCATAGAGCTGTTAAATAATATTTATATTAACATACACATAGCCTGTTTGCAATTTGGGTTCCATTGTGCTGTATATGTGTCTGACTCCTGTCATCTGAGGAATTTACAGCTTAAAAGGACCTAGAAAACCAATTTGTAGCACCAAAAAGATGGTGAGGCTGAGGCCTTCATACAGTTCTGCAGTAGCTCTTTGGCAAGCTTTATTAGCTCTTTTAATATTGTTATTTCTATTGCTCTTTTGCACAGATTTGGTATCAATGCTTTAAACTTTGCTGAGGATTTCTGGAGACATTTCTTCACTCTGAGGATTTTCTGTGACATATAAAGATTTTTGATTTGACATCAAAGAGATATTTTAGAAAGCTGTGGAGATGATTCATGTCTAAGCATTGGGAACCCCCTCCTTACCCCTGCTGTCATACCTGAAAGACATTCATCATCTACATTCTGTTTTCCACCCTCAGAACTCATGCAAGTAGATACTGAATAGAGTCAACAGGCAAGTAGGAGCTGCATTCAGACATAACTTTTTTTCTAATTTACAGAAGTTTCTACTCTTCTGGTGTCTGAGGAAATCCTTATTTGTCAACTGCACGTTCATCACTGTGCAGTTTTTCAGCACAAGACCTAATAATTGCTTCCAATATAGCTTATAAATGCTATTAAAAATTCCCATGAAAGATTCTTTATTAAATATTTTTCCTCCATCTCGCTCTTCAGATAGTTCCCTTTTCTGGAAATGTTTTCTGTTCAAGATATGCCACCATCCAGATAACCATTTTACTCTTGTCCTCCTTGCACTAATAATAAATCTTATAATTTTAGCAAAGCTCTGAGCTCTGAAAGAAGGAAGCAGAAGGACTGTGCCACTGCCTTGAGTCTCACCCTCACAGCAAAATTCCTTACCAAACAAAAGTCATTCAGACTTTGCCTTTGGGAGAAGTGCTTACTTCTTAAACTCAAACATCTACATGATGTTTGAGGAATAACTCGTGTTAACGAGTGCATAACTAGTTATAACATGATGTTTAGCAGGAATAACTAGTTTAAAAGTCTTGCAGAACAGCAGCAACACTGTTCACATAGTGCTTGACTTTCTCATTTCAAAGAGATGATGAAATTCATAATGTTTAGGAAGCCTTCCTGAGAAGATCCTGAATTCTGCACCACAGTGCAGTGTTCTAGGCCCTGTTGGACTGAATGCACTGGGCTGATAATTACTAATGAGGATATTCCATGTTCTTACTATAACATTTTCACCTTGAGATCTCTAACCGCTTTCCAGACCAGGAAACTCTTCACTTCCAAGGGGAAAAAAAAAACCATTTTTTTTTTTTTTTAATTGCCCCAAGAATTACCAGAACAATTCTGTCCATTGCAGTTATACAAATCCATGTGAAAATGAAACAAAAGCTTGAGGCTCCAGGAAACACCTGGCAAAACCAGTTCAAGGAGCCAGTGACTGCTGCTGAGTGCAGTCCTGTTCCACAGCTGAGAGTAAGTGGGAAATTAAGAACCAATTTTCAAGCTCTCAGTATTCAGCAGCTGCTATTTTTCAGGATCTGGGGAGAAGGTGCTCTTTTGTTGAAGAGAAAACGGGGGTCACAAAAAGGGGTGGCTTTCCCGAGTCCCTTGTCAGTGGAGTTGCTGGCACAGGATGTGTCCTGCAGGCAAATATCTGCCAAACCTGCTTCCCCTCCTGCTCACCTGGTGTCACCACCTCCTCTTCCTTCTTGCCTCTCTTTTGTGTCTGGAAATGTTTCCCTCACAGCTGCAATTTTGCTCACAGACTGACCAGAAAAATCCAGGTTTGGATTGCCATGAAGCCTTTTTTGTCTTTGAGGGTGGAGTGCAATGGAGAGGAACCTGTATCAAATAATTTGGGTGTGTTGTGGAGGGTTTTTGGGTTGTTTTTTTTTCAGTTTGTAACTGATCTCTTGTTTCTGGAGAGCATGATGTTTGTCCTACGTGTAGTTTGGAGGAATTAGGCTGAGCTCTAATTTACACTTGTTTAACTACAGATGCATCCCCACTGCTATTTGTTTATCTCACATTTATTACACTCTTCGAAATTCAAGTTAAGCACTCAGGGGCTTTTTCTAGTAACACTAATGGAGGAGAATAGATGCATTATATGTGAATAATGTATTATGATGATACAATTTGGGTCTCTTAGCTCTAACCGAGACCAGTCCTGCTTTACATTATTTATAATTTACACACACCTTCCTGAACATTTTTATGTAAATATTTAATATAGAAAGTGAGTTAACTCTTTCGTTTGGGAGGTTCCCAGTAAAAAATAGGAGAGAATGCAAGAGGGCTTCCAAACATCTGTACCCAAAGTAGGCAAGTGGCCAGTCTTGCTTATTTACAGAAATTTAGAAAGAAATGTTAGAAATTACAGAGAAAAAAAAAATGTATGCTGGTTTAGCACCAAATCCTTTTGGCCTTTCTCCTTCCCAACTGCTCTTATTAAATTGAATGAATGTTGACTGCAGACAGTGTATTTGTGGATGCTTGGCGGCCAGCATTTGCAGCACAGTGGTTTTGCTCTTTACTGTTTTCTGACACGTTTTGTCTTTTGGTGTTTTGCTCACTTTGTACCAATATATCCATTTTGAGAGAGGCAGCAGGGGTGCTCTCCTGACAAATCAGCAGACTCCCTTTCTTGCAGCCTCCTGAATGTCTGAATTAGACCTTAGACCAACAAAACCAATTAGTCCTTTCTCAGAAATCTTGATTGTTTCTGTCTTCTTATCTCTGACCCCAGGAATATTCAGAATGACAATAATATACCACCACCACATGGCAAGATTCATAACTTTCAGTCCCTTAAATAACATTTGGTGGATTTGTCTTTTCCGTATCTTCCTGAGCTGGACTTACCCTCCATGCTGGAAGAGGAGCTGAAAGCTTTCCATGTGGGATCACCTCAACAGACAATCTGCCCAAAGCTGCTGACTGCCCAGTTTCCTTTCTCTTGTCCTTGCTGTTGTGAAATATTTTCATATATTTAATACATAAATTGTTGCTACTTTTGAGCTTGGAGCTCAAAGTAGAAACCAAATTAGCAGCACAGTTTTGCAGCAGACCTTCATCATCACTGGTTACCCAAATTTTCCCTTGATGCAGTCCCATATATGCTCCATTCCCCTTCCTGCAGCCCTAAAAGATTCTGAACTCTAAGCAGGTGAGGCTATTGCATGAAGATGAGCAACCCTGGCACTCCTCAATATTCATCTCTGGGGAAAAATATTTAAGGGACAACCTCTTTGAGTAGATTTAAGGCAGGTAGTTCATTTCTCTAAATCTGATCACTTTTGTTTGAGCATGTGAAGTACATTTTCAGGTGTGTGCAAACACAGGTGACAAAAGGTATTTTCAAACTGCAGATCTGTACTCTCTTTTCCTAGTGCACTGTGTTTTAACATGAGAGCATGAGATGTTGACTCCCTAATTGCTGCTTTTATGGTGTGGGGAAGAAAAAAAAAAAGACAGACATTTCAAAAAAAAAAAAAAAAGAAAAGAGAAGATTAGCTTCAGGTCTTCTGAAAAATATCCTCCTATAATTTGAGTCCATGTACCTACAAATTCCCAGCAGTCTCTGAGCCAAAGAAATACACAGATGAAATAAACATACAAAAAGACAGCTGCTTTTTGAAATCTAAGAATTGAGTTATATCCCTTTTTGACAGCTTCCTGAATCACAGCCCATATCCAAGATGAGTAAATAGGTATCTGGCCCTTTAACTAGGTTCCATTACATATAATTAAAGACTCACAGAATTAAATGGCCTACATGGAAAGTGGCTTTCAGTGGGCTAAATGCCTGAAGCAATCTCCTTGCCTGAGCACAGAAGTGACACTGGCTTGTGGATCAATATCATCTCTGTTATTAATATCAAAAGCGCATTACTTTGTTTTTGCCTGGCTGGGCTCCAAGCCTTGAGCCCAGCTCACATCCAGCCATTTGCCTGGACCATAATTTACTTTTGTGAGTTTTTAAGGTATTGTTTTGTCAGGGCCAATCACCATGAAGTTATAAATGATTCTGAGGACTTGCACTCTCTGTTAGTGGCATATGCGGTGAAATTAATTTTTAAAAGTTTCATGTCAATTACTTCTGTCCTTGAGTTATGCAAGGGGACAAAAGAGCAGAGATTTAAAGACATGAGCGATATCAAACAGATGAGGTAACGACAAACAGAAACAGCAGCTTGGGACCAAATAGACATTACACTATCTTTAATTGATACATTGAATTAAACAATGCTAAAGTTAAATAAATATTGACCACTTAGCAAAGGAACCATTGATTTTTATGATGTACAGCATTTACATCATATACTGCTCTAGTCTACAGATTTAGGCTCCAAGACTGTCAGCTCTGGCACAAATATTATGCAGGACAGCTTGTGCTGCTGCTCAGTCCCTTTCTAGAATTATTGAGGTAAATGCTAGCAATTTGCCCTGGTTTTTGTTTCCAAGGATTGTTTATTTTTGAAGAGTTAAATTCTGCCAAGTCAGAATGTCAGGTAGACAGGGGACCATGTGCAGGCAGGCAGAGTTTTGCAGTGAATTATTTGGGTATGGACTGACCGCATGGCTGGGGGCACTGGCCATATCTGTTCCTCAAATATCTGCCTCCTTGTCCTTCCTTTTTCTTTTTTCTTTTTTTTTTTTTTTTGTGGGGAATGAAAGGCAGATGCCGAGTTTCTGTCAAGTGACAGAAGTGTTTTCTGCATTGCAGGGTACTCTGCAATGGCAGCTGCATCCCTTACAGAATAAATCACCCTGTGCTGCAAACTGGAACGCACTGACACTGCTGGGCATCCTCAAAAGGGGTGACCTTTGCAAACACTCCCTGTAGCTGCTTTTTTGAAGCTGACATGTTAATGCTCACTCTATTAACATTTATTTAATTACTTAAATGTGCCATATCTTCATGATGTGATATCTACCTACCCTGGAAACAAACTAAGACAACAAAACAATTTGCTTACCGAGCAAGAGTTTACATCTTTGTGTTTGTTACAGCTGCCTAGCAAAGCTGTATTTTTTTAAAATAGCTGTTTTGTAGTTCCTTCACATGTGGTGTGTCCCTGGTTGTGAAACCTATACAAAATGCTAATCACTGGCATATAGTTTGTCACAGAAAGGGGAAGTGTGAGGTCTCTTCCTGGCAAAACAGAGATTTCATTAAGGCAGATCTATATGCTTAGTGATGCCAGCTTTGGTTACATATAGCTTCCTGTGTCTGCAAGAATTGCCAAAACACCAGTTAATAGGTTATTATTTCAATTAGTCCGTGATTACTGCTGCTAATAGCTAACTCCTCATTGTTGTGGCTCCCTTTGACTTCAGTTATTAAGAAGCATTTGGATTTTATTACAATTGACAGGAACTCCAATCTTCTCCATAGATGGAACATGGCCTGCTGCAAAAGAAATTCAGAAGTAATGAAATAACTTTTTAAGTTCTGGGTTGGGGTTTTTAGGGATTTTTAAAATTACCTCATAAACAGAATATAGAATTAAATTAAGCTGGAAAAGTATAAGGTTCAAGGAGGAGATGCTGGATTTCTTAGAGAAAAATCAAAATGTCTTTAATTAGTTCTTAGTTATAAACAATCTAATTTGGTAAAATGAAAAAAATTAACTAACACAAGAAAAAGGAATTACTGATGACAGCAGGATAGGCAGATAAGTAAAGCACCTCTGTACCCTCTTGCACATCTCTTAGCATGGAGATTTGCACACTGCAATAGTGTGACCTTGGAAATTTGAGAGTTTGGTTCACCCATGGCAGTGCTCATGCTTGTCAGAACCTAAATTGTTAACAAGCTGCAGACTGTATGGAGAGCAGCTGTAGGGATGTGGATGGTGGTCAAGATATTTTATGTCCAATCTCACGGCTCCATTTGCAGATAGGAATAAACCTTCTAAAGCAATGAATAATAAGAAAAGCATTTTGCAAAAATTTACCCATTTTCCATGTCCAGTGTTTACACCGACTCAGTTTCAATTGTTGTTTTTCTTTAGCAGAGTGCTGGTAAGCTTTAATTGCTGTTTAATTGAAACTCTCCAGGTCTCTGTCCAAGTTTGTGGAAGGGTCAGGGTGAATTTGTCTCCCAGTGAGGAAGGCACTGACCTGCATGTGGAGTCATAAGCTGGGGCTCCAAGAGCTTAGCTCTTGATGTTCATCTCTAAATGTGGAAAGATGCTCTCGTTGCCTGACGTTCTACAAGGTTGCCAGCTCCCACCAGGCAGTGGATGCAAGGAAACATCATGAGAATATTATCTTTCACCTGACAACATCACAGAGAGTTTAATCTGCAGATGTGGGGGGGCATCTTATTATCATAATAAATGAGCATCTGAAGGGAACAGGTGAAGAAGAGAATGCAGGAGTCTTCTTGTGATGCCTGATGACAGGACAAGAGAGAGGGATGTTCTGTTTTTAGAGCAAGTGTTGGAGCTCACTGCGTGGTTCACAGCCTTGTTAGGAGGAACATGAACTGCTCGACATTTCAAAGCAGGGCAGTGAACCACACGGAGAGTCTGTTTCCCTCCACCCTTCCCAGCATGCAGATGCCCCCAGTTGCAAACGTGGCAATTTAAAAACATGTAAAATTCATAAATGAGGCAGCAGCTGTGTACAGCTTCAGCAAAATGTTAAATTGCTGCATCACTGTGGACTCTAAATGGCAATAAACCTTCCACCTCTCATAAATTAAGCAGGCTTTCAAAAAAATGGTATCTACGGCTGCAACTTTTTATGGATGTTTGGTAACTTTAATCACTTTGCAAAATGCAATTCCTGCTCAAAAATTTCCTCCCAGGTACATATTTATGGAGAGCTAAAGCTGTGCAGTGAGTTGATAGGTAAACTCGAATACAACAGTGCCAAAAACTCCATTAGATTTATCCTGAGGCAGTGGCTGCCCAGTAATTACAAGAGGGCAGACTTAACAGTGGTTTTGAGTAGTAGGAAAGTGACTTAAAGGGTGTGTCAGAGGTTCAGGAGATGAATTTGGAAATACTCTCTACCTGAAAGAGAAAAGGGGGGCGACGGAAGGAGAGTGACAGAGACAGAATAAGGAAAATGCCACTGTCTGTCGATCCTCTCCTGCTGGTCTTCTTGGTGGTGAAGGACCCCCCAAAAAGCATGGGATCCAATGGGTTAATTTAGGCTCAGGCTAGGTAGGAAAACCCAGGCAAAGCCCTGCAGGGGGGAGTTTGCCACTGTCTCTTACAGCAGACTCTGGGTTTGTTGCATCCCGTGCAGTCCTGCAGTGCCTCAGGAATGACTCTGGGGGCATTTCGGGGGGTCTTTGATGGATTATGACACCCCCCAGCTGCCTCTCACATCAGTGTCCCACGGATGTGGCCTGTGGGATGGGGGTTCCAGTTTGTGTAAGGGAGGATGGGTGTTCAGTGCCTCTGGCCAGAGGTTACACCCAAAACCTGCCTTGTTTTAGGGGGGTAAACCTGGCTTCTGTGGGCTGTGGTCTCCCTCAGCCCAAAATCAGCCAGGGAAGAATTTCTGCTGTATTTGGCCTTCTTGTGGATGCATTCCTCTCCCTCAGCCTTGTTTGTTCTTGCCTAGGCTGGGATGATTGAAAAATAGGTGGTTTAACTTACAGCCCAAAGCTCCAGTCAGGTATCTTCAGAGAGGCTTCTTTGGTTGCAGCTTCTTTATACAGATTTTGCTACAATGGGCAAAACTCTTTTATATCAACGTTTGAGGCATGAACTATCTCAGTCTCTGGCAAGCTGAAATCCCCAGTTATTCCTCACATGAAGTGGTGCCAAGCTGTGAGGATGAGCCCAGGCACACCTGAGTGGAGCTACTCTGCCATCAGCTCTTCTTCCCTCTTGGTCTGTGCAGGCTTTTCTGTGGGTTGTTTTGCAGGATGATGTGGAAAAAAGAGCCAGTTCCTGAAGGGTGCTTTGGAAGCTGTTTGCAAACATTGCAAACTTGCAGTTTTTTTGCAAATACAATAGCATTTTGTGCTCCGTACAGGTCATAGCACTTGGGATCTTATTGTGGAAGGAACGTGAGGGAGAAGCAATTCCAAAGCTTCCTGGTAAGACCTGCTGTGAAAAGCTTAGCAGAAGGCCTTTGTTTTGAAAGTGCCCAACAGATAAACTATGTCAGGTCCCATTTTAGCTATTTTTGGACACCAGTCAGCCATACCTGCATTACAGCGGGTGTTTAAATGTCTTATTGAAGCGAATAGGCTGTACTCTGAGGAGGTGAGTAAAGCCCCTGGTGAAATGAGGCAAGAATTTCAGACCTTTTAGTTCAGCCCCAAGTCATCATCTGCAGGACTAGGGCATGAACACAGGGCCAAGAACTAGAGCAGAGTTCTGAACTGCACATGACCACTCATTTGAGTGATTAATCACTCACATGTGATTAATTTCCTTGTTGGAAACCTGACTACACTTATTACTGCTCCTCCTCTGCAATTGTATTATGAAGAAATGATATTTTTCAGTGCATGAAATGGTTTCTTTGAGCTTGGTGTTCTGTTTCTTTGCTTTTATTTATAAAAGTCCAGTACTCAATGGTTTCACAGGGTGGCCAGGCTAGCTATGGCTCCTGTTCTAGCTGCAAAATCTGTCTTGTGTACTTTAGTAAGTAAATTTAATATGAATTGAAAGGCAGCAGACCATTCATTTAACGAGATAAAGCTTGACTAGTCAATATTACAGATGAGAAATTCAAACGAACTACTAATGCTATTGGAACATTGGCTTTTCATATCTATAAAATTTTACTTTCTGTATTTTGGTTTTTTTTTTAAATAAGTATTAGCTGATTGTGGGTTTTCCAAAGCACTTAAGAATGTTTTTAAATTTCATTTTCGTAGTAGAGGATTAACAGCACCACTGAATCCAGTTCGTTGTCAGTATTGCATCTGCACCCAGGGAGAGGAGTCTCTTCCTAAAGCTACCTGTAAAGGGAGATGCAGAGACCTTGTCCCAGCATCACTTCTATATTTAGGCTCCCGGGTTTTTGTTCAGTGTTATCACTGTGGGTATGGATCACGTTAATATCAAGTTACATGTGCATGTGGGTAGGACAGCATATGCTCAATCCTGGCCTTCTGTTCAGCTCCAGAGGCAGCGCTCATATCTGAACACGGACAGAGGAGGAAGCCACAGCTCCTAAAGTCACCTGGGGGAGTCTGTGCTTGCAGTTACATACAGGACCATTTGGCTCAGGAGCAATTCTAACTTCATGTGACAATTTGAGGTGACATTTCCAATGCTGTGGAAGAAAAACCACTTTCCTGGGGGAAAAAAAAAAAAAAAAGAAAAAAAAAATTGGGAAAAAAAAAAAATGCATATCAGCATGAGCAAATGAAACGAATGATTCCAGTATTTTTTTAAAGTTTGCTCCTATGAATAAACCATTTCTGAAATTGTAGTTTATCAAGTAAGAATACTGTTGGTATATATTAAAAAAATGGTGGCCATTCTCATGTCTTATTACTTCATGCACTAGGGCAGTGTTTTCAGGTTCAAGTTAACCTTGGTGAAATATATCATGGTTCAGTAATGTTTCTTCAACTGCCTGATAAAAGGCCTTGCCCCCAACAACATATGAATATTTAAATTACTGTTAATTATTTATAATATGTTTTTATTAACACTGACTTACAGCATGGTCAAATAGCAGCTAAAACTCATTATGTTCCAAGGTTTAACGTGCATCTCAAACAATATTGCTGCTGCTGAAGGGAGAGAATATCCATGTTTTTATCCTGTGTTGGTATCTGTAGAATCCAGAAGATCACCGGAAGGAGGCACTTGTTGACTCAAACATTTTAGAGAAAGGTTCTAATATCTGGGTGCAAGTGAAATGAAAAGTTCCTGTTTCTAATAGAAACATTTGAAATGTAGCACCTCAGCATGGAGCTGGGGACACTTTAAAAAAAAAAATCAAAATCTCTCTGGCACCACTGAAGGCTCAAGTGAGGACTCTCCTTTGACTCTTTCCTACCTGACTATTAAAGCCTCAAGTTTAATGAAAAACTTCACCTAATTGATCCTGTTTTCAGTTTTTCCTTTTTGTGCACGCTGTGAAAAAGCATTTCTCCCTCCTTGATAATCAGATATGTTCTATATTTGCCACTTTTTTTTTGTGAGTTCTTTAACCCCTTCCTGACCAAGCAAAGAGTGCCATTCAACATTTTCCTTTTTTTTTTTTTTTTGCCATTGTCTTTTCAGCTCCTTGTTGTTTTACTGTTGAATTCCCTTTGGGCTGTTGTCAATTCTGTGGTGAATATCGAAGATTCCCATCTATCCAGGTATTTATGTGGACTTCATATTGGCAAGGCAGCATATCCATATACCCTAACACAGTATTCTGTGTGAGCTAATAGGAAATCCCTACAAGACCAGATTTAAATCTCTCTGGTTGGTAACACAAGGTGGTACCTCTGCATATGATGACAAGATTTCATTAGCTTTTTTTTTTTTTTTGTAGCTGTATCTTAATGCAAAACCATATCTAATCTTCAATTTGCTGTCTCTGCTAGATGTCTTTCAGCACTGCAGCTTCTTTGGATCTCCTCTCTCTCACTGAGTCTCTGTATTGTGGATTATTTTCCCTGGAGGTATAAGTGTATATTTTTCCATATATGAAGATAATAAATGGCAGAAGTAAAGATGAAAAGAAAAACCATTACTTGCGAGCAGAAATAGAAAGAGAAGCAAAGAAAAGACTGACAGGGAGATAACCAAAGAAAAATCAAGGAAAAAGAATGTGGAAAATTGAAAAAGGAGTTAAATAATCAGAATAAATTAATTAATCAAAGTGCAGATCATGTGGACTAGAATAGCAAAGCAGCAATGCAGAGAGCTAAAAGGAGACAGGCATAAGGATGATGAAGGATAAGTTGAAATGTAATATATATTTTCAAAATATAATGCATTGACTTGCTAGATCTGACTGTTGGCATACTCTGGGAACCATAAAACTAGTGGCAAGGGCTTATGAGAAACATCAGACTTTTCCCCTAACAAAAGCAGTGATTCTTACCGTGATCATGGTTTTGTTCGCAATTCTCTGATTTTCACAGTGACTCATGATTTTTATGCCACATCACAGATCTGAAAATGTGATTTAGGAAGGGTAAGTGAATTGTCAAGTTTATAGAAGTCATTGCAATGAAATGCACGTTTTTTAATTCTCAGGCTGAATCCACTGCCCCTAAGTTTCTGCAATGCTGTGGTTAGAAAGAAGGAATTCTTGTCAATTCTCACATCTTCTCTCTATATTATGCATGCTCTTATACCATAGAGGTTAATTGTGATTTGTTGACCTCTTTTTTCACCATCTTGTCTCAAATGCCTGGCCACATAACACCCATATGATCGAGTGAAAGTATTTGCCTAAATCCCAGCTAGTTCCTAGCAGTGTTTGATTTGCTTCTCCTCTCCTGGAGCGACCTTACGAGCTCTCAGAGTGCAGCCTGGCCAGCATCCTGCAGAGATGGGGGGGTCAGGGACCCCCATTTGGGAGCTGCAGGTGAGGGGCAGAGAAGCCTGGAGCAAGCCCTTGCTGGCTCCTAGGAAAGGCTGTCAGGGAGGGGAATAATGCTGTCAGCAAATGGAGGAGCAGGGGGAGTGCAGGGGAGGACTCGGTTCAGGAGCTGAGCTGCTCTCAAAGAGCTGATGTACCAGATATTGCTGCTCATGGCATTCACAGTATTGCCAGGGGCTTAATAGGATTTGCATAGTGCATATGGGAATTCCTAGGGGAGAGTGACAGAGATCATTAAATGAAAACAAATAATAAATAAGCTCCTTACAGCCCCCACAGGTATATAAATATGACTGTTGGTGGGGCACGCAGGCGAAGATGGATGGCTCTGTGTGTGTAGGGGGGGAATCCATAAGGCAGAGAGGCTTCATGTTCCTCTCTCTGCTCCTGGACAGTGCATTCCCTCACTGCTAAGGAGGGTCAAGTGACTGTCACTGGCTGTGCAGTGAGGAGATGTAACCTGTGTCACAGTTGCCAGCCACTCTGGCTTGAAAAGGTCAGCTCCCCCGACACGGGTGGCAATGTCACAATTTACGTACAGGAAGGCATCCCAAGCACAGAGGGGACAGAAACCCAGCAGCATCCCACCCTGCCCTGCTGTCCATCCTTATGGGGCAGGGGAGAGGTGACTGAAAACAGGCAGGCTTGTGTCTGATGGGGAGATGCAGGGATTTTCTTCATTGGAAGATTTTTAGGGACCCCATCAGTAACATTATGTCACACAGGAAGAGCAAGGACAGTGAGAGATTTCATGGCTGTAGGTGTTGTGACTCTGTTACTTATTCCACATGATGGGCTGCTGTGGTTGAAATTAGACTAAAGCTTAGGAAATTCTTTAACTGTGACCTTTCCTGTGACTCAGATCACAAAGATTTTCTGTCAGTTTGCTCTGGGCTAGATTTGAAATTATGTCTTAGAAGTGAAAGACACAGTGAGTGAATCAGGCAGATTAAACTAAATTATTGGCTCCAGACTTGTAGTACTCCGTTTTCTACAAGAGATCAAAAATAAATGTAAACCACTGATTTGACATATCCCGTGAAATGGTTAAGTATTTCTTTCATTATAAACATTATAGAAGAGTACCTATTTCCAGGCTTTTATATCACATGGCAGGTCATTTGGCACCTCACAGGAATTCAAGCCAATGCCAAATCATCTCTGTATCCAAACAATGTAAGTTCTGTCATCTTTATTGTTTGCTTACAGAAATATCTAAAACATAGTGTTCAAAGGGAAAGGATAAAACTATTCTTATTGTCTTTTAATAAATGCTGATAAATTGCGTGGTAGAGAGAGAAATCTGCAACGTCAGAAAAAGTTTAAAAGCTTTTAAGCTTACTCGTTGTGAAATATAATTGTGATCTCAGTATGAATGGAGATTAGCATGCAACTTTTTAGTGTGAAGCATTATGACATGATACCTCTTGGGGATCTACTTCTATTATCTCAAGGTGTCTATTCCTAATATATGTAAATAAGTCATTCATATAATACTTTAAAAAGTAGCTTCACAATGTCTTCTGCATCTTTTAGTAGGTATGATTGCAATGCAATGAGGAAAAGTCACATAAACCCTTTACTGCAGAGCTGGAGGCAAGTTCTGCTGTGGCATGCACTGGTGCTTAGCACCTGGGGTGCCTCAGCTGGAACTGAAGGTGTTCAGAGCTCGGAGAGTTTCTCAGAACTGTTGTCTCTTGGGACTTCTCAGATGTCATGGCAGGATCAGGCTTCATAGTCACTTCTGATGATATTAAAAAAGTAACAGCTAAAAATGTCAGTAACTTCTCTAGCTGGTTTAGTTTTTCACTCATACTCCTAATTTCAGCCTGGAAAGTGTGGGGTTTGGGGACTATAAGTGATTTCTGACTCTGCTTTCTCATTTGAAATTTTGTTTGAGGAATGCACCCATCACCTGACCAGCTGGGTGGTACCTGTGCAGGGAGCATGTGAATTGTCAAATAAAACCTGTCTGAAACCCATTTAACAATAGGTGAGAACGTTTCCATCCCTGAAAACATTCAAGGCTGGTTTGGATGGGTTGGATGAGATCAGGTTGAGGCTCTAAACAACCTCATTGAGTTGAAGAGGTCCCCACTCATCTCTGAGGGGTTGGACTAGCTGAACTTGAAATGCCCCTTCCAACCCACTCTACTCTATGATCATATGAATCAGAACATTCGGACTGAAGGAAATAATTTCAGCACATTGGGAATCTGGAATGATCTTCTGGAAATATGATGGTTAACCTGGTCACCTTAGAACCTCTAGTGGCTCTAACTCAGCTAGTTTTAATGTGCAAGTTAAATTACATTGGTAGAAGAATCCCGAGTTCTTAGGAAGTATTAGATACCTTCCAAAAGAGCTTGAAATAAAACTAGAATATGCTAAATGGCAGATGAAAGACATAACATTGACCAGGATGAGGTGACAGACATTGGGAGGGGCTGTCCAAGGAGATGGTGGAGTCCCCACCCCTGGAAGTGTTCAAGAAATGACAGGATGTGGCGCTTTATGCTAGGATTTAATTGACATGATGGTGTTCAGTTAAAGGTTGTGCTCCATGGTCTTGGACATCTTTTCCAAACTTAATTGTTTGCCGATTTCTTTCATATTTCTGATTCTTTATGAAGGTTTGGAGAGTTGAGGCCATTCAAAGAGTTGAGGCAATGGAAGTTCATTGGAGCAGAGGACACTCTGCAAATGCGAAACAAGTGTTAAGTACAGATGTCTGCAGTGCTTAATTGCCCCTGCTTTTTTTTTCCCCTGTCTATTCATTTTTCCTAGGTTGGCATTTTTTTGTGCATGAATACCACTGAGAGTTAAGGACTTGCTGTGACTCTCACTCTTATAGGAGTTTTGCCTGCAGCAGTCACATAGTTGAAAAATATAGATCCATGTGACTGCTAAGAGACCACTGAGAAGCCAAGCAAGTAGAACTCATGGCCATTTTGCAATTCCATCTCATTAGACATGTTTTGGGGCTTATGATTGTGCTGTGAGGATAAATAAGTATAAATATTATATTTGCCTCCAGGTTATCTTTAAAAATGTATTTCTCTGTCTCCCTCCCGCTCCTTCTTTCCTTCCTTCTATTTTTTCCCCCCTTCAATTTTCAGTGTAGTCTGTCAGCTCCTGGTAGGTGAGCTATCAACTCTGTGGTCTCACAGTATGGTGGCCCAGCATAAGGTATTACATTGTAAAGGGTTGCCTTGTGGTGCCAATTACCCGAGGTTCTAGAAAGCAAAATGAGCAGCAGTGTGATTAAGTCCATGTGCAAACAGAAATTCACATGCCCCAAAAACTATTGGAAAAAGTATTGCAAAAAAGTATTTGACTTGTCCTCAATGCTGCAATTTCAAAAAAAAAAAAAAAAAAAAAGTGTCAATAGATGTCATTTTTTTTTTAATCATTTGAGCATCTCTTGTGAATTCTCTTTGAGGTATAGAGTAGCAAGACAGTAGGGAAAATCTTGGGTGAATACATACCCAACTTTATATGGTTTCCCAGATGTTGATCTTTCTTAAACACACAGAGTGCAAATGCTTTTTGTGGAACATACACTGACCCAGTTTGCTACCAGCTGCAGACCCTTGTACCCCCAGTGAGTCCATGGAATTATGCCAGTTGACACCAAGTGGGACCTATCCCTCTGCTCTCTCTCAGTTCCAAGCCCATACATTTGCAGAAGCAAATGGACATGTTTCTGAAGGAGAGAGGTCAGAGGGTGTCTAGGGGAAGCAGAATTTTGGTGATTATTGCAGTCTCTCCTGTGTGTGTGCTGTTGGTTCTGCCACTCATGCAGTCATGGGTGTGTTCAGCTTGGGGTGGTCACTTCTACACTTTCCCTGATATTGCTGTTATGGCTGCTGACACCAATATCAGGACAGAGCCCCTTTTAACAATTCCTCAGTCTGCTTCACTCCTTTTAGTCTCTGTATTTCATAATTTCACAGATTTTAAGAGCTCCTTTCTAAAATGTCACCAGGATGTCATCATCAATTGCTGTTATGTATAAAAGGACAAGATGCAACAACAGGATTCCTTTAAAGCAGAAAGCAGCACCAGGTTTTGTGTAAATTACATGCTTATTTTGGCTCCTTGGCGTTTCTAGGAGAGGATGCCGGGAAATGTTGCTGCCTTTTGACATTCAAGTTTTAGGAGGATGTTTAGTGTTCTGGGGCTTGTGTAGCTCTAGAATATGGGTGAGAATTACCACGAGGTGGCAGCTGCAAGCCCTGAGTGTCTGTTGATTCTACCACTCTCCTTTTACTCTGTTATCAACCTGGAAAACAGCTGGACCAGATGATCCTGGCAGATCCTGTCCAACTGGAATTATTCTGTTTTCCAGAAGATCTAGATGTTAAAAGGTCATGCACAGATGCTGAAGGATTTCTGGTTTTACAGAGGATACTTTCTACCACTATGCACTGATAGTCAGTATGTGCTCAAGTTAATATATGAAGCAATTTTTACTCAAAAATCAGAAGAGGGTTTTAGAAGCAGTGTTCTCTGTTTCTTCCTATACCAGCCCTCCACATTCAGAAGTGCGAGTAACACAGAGCAAAGAGACTGTGCCCTCTTAAATGGAAATGTTTGGGATATACAGAGTATTCCTCTGTCCATGTGTGTATACACACAGGGAGCAAACCGCAGAAAGAATCTCTGCTCACAGATTGTCTTCAAAACATTTTCACTGGCACCATTTAAAGACCCCCTCAAAAATCTTTGAGAATATTGTTTTTATCTCCAGTGACAGGCAGTTAGTTGGTAATCAAGAACCAAATGATGGCCAGCCTGGCCAATAAAAGATGGGTTTTTTTTCCCTTTTTTCACAAACGTTTACTCTTTTGAATACTTGTACAAAGACACTAGGAAAAATCAAAAGCATTGGCTCGATCTATGTATAACACAGTCATAAATACTCCCCAAAGTTAGTCAAAACACAGTATGCTGTGAAGAAATCATTATTGCTGCAAAAAAACCACAATTATTTATTGCAGGAATTCCGAGTCTGCATGCTCAATAAGAAAGTAAAACTCTAACAGTGAACAGAGCTGATAAGAATTGTAACTCTTCATGAACAAATGCTATCCAGAAGGCTTCACGTGTTTCTTTTTTCAGTAGCATGCAAAGTCTCTGCACATAATGTCCACAGAAAAGGGATTGGCTATAACCCCTGGCAAGGAATAGGTTACTTTCAGTAGCAGGGCTGTGGAGCTGGAAGCCATGTACAGACAAGGCTCATGCTTGGTGCTGTGGGAGGAGTGTAATCATATTCTCTGGTCAAATCAGGCATCGGTCTTCTAATCACAGAAAGCTTCCTCACAATTGCAGCAATGCTTTTGACTTGGTGAGGGACCCTTAAGATAAATAAAACTGAGATGCAGCTCGTAGCATTTCTGCAGTGTGCTTTCACTTTTGGTATACCCTGGAACTGTGATGTCCTTCGGTTGTTTGGGTCAGGGCTTTTTTTCTGTTTGTTTCTGTTCCAAGGTCTCATTTCAGGTTTTAAAACCCCTAAAAAAATCAGTGTCTTTTTATGTCCTCATAGTGTCCTCATAGGCTGTTTGGATAATGAAAGTGACAGTGTTTTGGGGAGCTTTGTGGCACTGCACTGAAATGTATTTGCATTTATCATCTCATATTATTTCAAATAATTGTCTTGAGGAAGTCAGAAAACCTGCCCTAGGAAGTTTTCTGACTGAGCACCTGTGTGGTGCCTGTAAATTTTGCAAAAGAGGCCATTTGGCTATTTGTGTGTGGTAGCTCATGGATTCATGCTGCTGAAGTGAGACAGTCTCATCTAAGCATCTGTGCCTTGCCTTATTTGTGAAAAGCTTTTTCATACCAAATACCATATTTAGCAAAACTGAGCAAAATTCTGCTCAGCTTCACACCTATACATAATTTTTCAAATTACTTCTTCCCCTAAAATCAAGGCTTCTCAGCACTTTTCCATTGTATCCTCCTCCTCCTTGGCTCCCAAAGTCTTTTAGTTTATTTACCATTCATCCCATTCTCTGCCAAATAAAGAAAGGTTCCAGAGCAGAGTTACGAGCTGTAAGGAAGTTGGCTAGGGTAGTGTTCTGACTACAAGCCTTAGCAAAAGCAGGCTACTAGGGCTGGTAGTGAAGGATACTGAAAAATTCAGTGAAAGCTATTAAACTACCAGTAGTAGATTTTAAGCCATACCCATTCCCTAAGAAACAAATTCCTTGCTCCCAGCCTTCACATCTTCTCACTGCTGCAGAAAAAAGCATGAACAGGTTTATTTTAAATCCCTGAACAAGCACAGAAAGAGAATACTGCAAACATTTAAAATTGCAAATTGCTTGTTTGCTTGAGATCAGATTTATTCAAAAGGGTGCCTGCTCCTTGGGGACTTGAAGAGGTTGTTTCTCAGATGATCTTTGTACAACATAAGCATGTTTTTCAGATCATTCCCAGCATAACGTGCTAAGAAGAATACAGTGCATTTGTTGTTTCCTAAAAAAAAAATTAAAAAAAAAATCTATTACCTGAAACATTCCTTCTAGATCTATAACATTTATTTCAATGTTCTGTCAATAAATACAACAAGGTGGTTTTCCTGTCAGATTAGTTGGAAGAATCATTTGAGGAAACTTCTACTTGGTAAGTTCAGCTGCAAAAAGCAATCACGAAGAAAAAAAATCCCTTGTTGTTATTGGAAGAACCATGCAGCTCTGAGGAGTTGTTCCAGAGCAAGTATTTACAGCTTTGCCTCAGAATTCTTTGGTTGGCACCTGAAGGCCAATTTGCCTTTCTGCTCTCTTGCTTTCAAATGCCAAATGAGGGGAAATGAAAGCCCACAGGAAATCTGAGCAATGTTGGAAATACTGGGGCAGTATTGTGAGTACTGCAGTTCTGGTTGTCCTTCACAGAAAATGTTATTTTACAGAATTTTTATTTTGCTTGTGCATTAACCAAAGCATCACCTCCTGCATCTCAGACACTCACCTGTAACATTCCCCGTGGCACTGCTCAGCTTTGGGGAAGAAGACAGAGTTTTCTAGAAGTAATGCAAAACTCACAATGTAGTTTCACCATTTATATTTGTAATATCAGAGGGGAAAGGCAGGCCTGCCTGTCCTGCTAGAATGATCTTTCCTTGACTTTAGCAACTGCTGAAGATGCCAGAGCAGCATTCCCAGCTCTGTGCTGCATGCTCAGGTCTGCTGCTCCCAGCAGAGGAGGCAATCAAGAGTCCTCCCATGAGTCCTGTGCAGCCACACCATCCATTTGGCCCAGAATTAATGAGATTAGTTATCGGGGCTGGAGAAAGTAAAACCAGAACGAAAACAAACAGAAAAGATTTAAAAATGAAAATAAGAAGCAAAACTTTGAGGATTCTACACCCAATCACATTGGAACACACTCAAATCCTACATCACATCATCTCATTAAGTACATCTTCAGCTCAAAAGAGTTTGGGGGACAAAGAAATATCCACCTAACACAGTTTCTCATATAATGACACATTATCATCAACGATTTCTGTTTATTTTGCAATATTTATTGGAAGTTGATATTATAATAAGTGTAGCTACAATATCTGTATTTCAAATCTGTCTGCATTATGGTTTACAATTCAGTTTTTGGCAGGGGCCTGCCTTCTGTAGAGTTTGTTTTCACAGCACTCTGAGGAATATAAGGAAGGTGCCTGGCTTCTTGCAGGTGTAAGTAGTGGCATTAAAAGGCCATTAATAGGGGGGGAGGGGAAAACCACAAAAAATTCCTTAGAAATTATGAAATATTTTGTCAACCATGCTGAGACTGACCTGCTGCACACAATGGTGGAAGCTAAAAGAAAACTATTTCTGTAACAGAATAATGATGCCCTGTGAATCAAAAAGGAAAAAAAAAACACCAGAAAGCAAAATTACTACCATTAATTTTAACATTTAATTAACTGGTGCCACAGTTCTGAAGTCTCTTGACTTGGCATCAGTGTACTTCTGTGTATTTCAGCCCTTTTTTCTCCTGTTATACTAGATGCTGGTTTTAAGCTGATTTCTTGATTTCAACTCCAAAAATCACAGTACATGCACTTAAAAGGGGGATGGTGCAATCAGAAATGGACTTATATGCAGAGTCATGTTCTTCAAATTCCTTTCTCCTATTCATTTTTGCATGAAACATGGTAATAGGAACATCACTGCTCGTTGCCTTAGGCAGCTACTCATGCTAGTTTCTTGAATTAATATTTGATTGTTGCATAGAAAAATTATATAGACTTGGGTTTGGAGTAACAGCATAATTATCTCTTTGAGATAGTTGGACCTACCACTACCATTAACTATTCATCTCCTCTGCCAGTGGGGTGAAAGAGGGATCAGGTGGTGGCTGGATTGGCAAAGGAGTGGCTGTGTTTGTGTATGGGGAGCAAGGCAGGAGCCTGAGAAGGATTTAAGCCTCTGCTCACCCCTCTGAGGTGGACTCAAACTGTGATTCTTTTACCAGACTAAGGATGTTTTTTGGGAAACATTTCTATTTATTCTGTAATATTTATTGGAAGTCATTGTTGTTATTATTATAGGTGTAACTAAAGCCTCTGTATTTCAAATCTGTCTGCATTATGGTTTACAATCCTTAATTTTGCATTTAGAATGCTGTACCAAAGTTCATACTGGGCAGCTGGCTAGAAATTTCCTGTCTTATATTAAAAGTGGTTTGCTTTGGTAGTGGACACTCTCAGGGGATGCCCACTGGCACTGATATTTTCTGCAAAACCAAAACTTCTGCATGTGAAACTTTCAGTGTGGAAGAGTCAGGCAGAACTGAAGGCACAACCAGAATCCCCAAAGATGAAGACACTGTCTGAAATAAATCCATCCCTGATTCATAGGTTTTCCTGTAGTATCAGCGTTCTGACAGGCTGACTTGGAATATCTGTGTTTCCATGGCCTTTCAGCTACAGTGGGTTCACTTGTGGCCAGGAACTGCAGTGCTGCTCCAAAGAGCACAGAACTGCTCCAGCAGGAGCTTCAGACTGCAGGAACCTTTTTTTATCTTTTTTTTTTTCCTTTTTCTGTGTGAAACAATGATGTGCATAACTTACTCTTCTTGCTCTGTGAGGCTGTGGCTGTGACTCAGCTGGTACAGTCTACAGACAAAGTACTCAGGTCTGGATGTTCTCCAGGGTAGCTGTAGCTGAAGGTTATACGTGCACACGCTACTCACGTGATAACATCTTACATGGAGAGAAACCAGAAGATATGGAGAAAATAGAGAAGAAAAAAGAAAAAAAAATCTATAAAATTCAGAGTTTGGTACCCCCATCCTGAAAGTTGTATTTGGAGGCAGAAGCACCTCCCCTCCACTGCAGAGGTGGCTGAGCTTGGGTGACATTGTGGGGCTGCTGCAGACATGGATAAAAGCTGCTGCCCACGTGTCTCTGAGAGAGCACCAGCTGGCCAGCTTTGTTCCAAAATATTTACATAAAGCTGGTATTTGCAGAATTCTGTCAGTCCATCAAAACGACCTGGGGACTTCTCGCATGTACTTTTTCAGCATTCCACCCATAAAGATGCCACTATTGCACAGCATTATCTTGTTGTAATGCAAGCAATTCTTCATGTTGCACAGCAAGCCTAGAAGAAAACAATGGTAATACATCTGCTGTGAGATTTTAATCTTTAACCTAAAGACTTTTCACAGTAAGAAGAAATTCCAAATGGAATCTTTTGATAAGAAATCTGTGCTTCTTGAGTTCCTCTGCTCATAAGCATAAGGTAACGTGTTCTGGTCTGTTGTTTGAACTCATGGAGCTAGTTTCAAGCAAAAGCATATTTTGTTCACTAAAGTCAGTAGTAAAGGGTGGCCACCTCATGAAAGCTACTCTCAGAACTCCAGAAAGTAGAAAACTTCCCATAATTCCCAAGCTGTGCTTTTATGGTTTTTAAAAGAATGCTGTTGAATCTGCACTTGGAACAGGGTAGCTGAATCTTATTTATAGCTCTGTTCTGTCTGGTGCACTTCCTCTCACTTCCCTACAGAATGATATGAATGAAAATGACACTATTGACTACGTGGGTAACAATAAAAGAGCTTATAGAAATATGATTCTTATAGATTCAAGACTAAGAGAATCAAACCCCTAAGTTATGATCTTTGAGAATAGGGGAAGGATCAGGCTGTGCTAGTTGAAAAGGCCTCCCTGGTGGGTCTTCTTCCTTGTAAAGGTGCCAGATTTACCCTTTCTCTCAGACCTTCTAACCTGACTAGAATTGGCTGTAATGAAGGTCTAAGTGACAAAAAGAAAAGCAGAGTGTAAAAGATGCTAATCAGTCTTTGTTCTTTTCAGACATCACATACAGGACCTGGAGTAAAGATTTTGTATGGAGAGAGATAGATTTTAATTAAGCATCTTAATAGAGAAATCCTTCTTGTTTTTTTCAGAATAAATTAAGGAAGTAACTTTGATGCAATATCATTTTCATCTAATCAGTAACATTCTGAAATTACCATGTTGTTTTCCATTAGAAATACCATCATCCAGCAAATCAGATAAAATTATTTAACATAGCTATATTGCAACCTCAGCTAACATTAGGTTGGGCATGTGTATACACAGAGCAGCAGACTGCAAGTGAATTGACAAATGTTTATAGGGAGAAAAAAGCAGACAGTATCAACAATTTTATATACTCCTTTGAAAAAGATGCCTGTATTCGATCTCGATTCACTAATAATCAAATAAAGGCTTATCAGGGTTTTGCCATTTGCATAAAGTGAATACTGATTACTGACACCAATAAAAGGCAAATGTCCTTAGCCCTTGCTTGTGTGCACAAATTATTAGTATTTTCATTAAAAATTTCAACTTTATATTTTGCACGAATTCAGAGGTTTTTGTTTGATGTAAACCATTATGTTTAACATAGAGCCTTTATGCAGAGTATATGCCATTTTTTAAACACACAAAACAACGTGCACGAAGATCAATCACCTTACAAACCTGGGACAACAGTTACCAGTGTGGAAAAGGGATGAGGTCGCTGCTGCATGACTGTGTTGTTGATAAATATGTGTGGTGGTTATGGCAGTTTTACACAGCTACAGTTCCTGTGGGCAAATCTGCAACTCGTTCCCAACAGCCAGAGGCAGGCCACAGTTAGCCTTGCATGTCCAAGCACTATTAATTGTTGTTAATATTTATTTTCTATTACAGTAATGCCTTGAGGTGAAGTCAGGTGGGTGCTGTATTTGCCCAAAGTGAGCTTGACAAAGTGAGCAGGAGTGGGGAGCTGGGACACCTGGTGATAAGTGACTCACTCAGGACTACAGAGAACAGTTCTGCGAGCTGGAAACAGAACACTGCTCATCCAGACAGACTTTCTCTTGAACCACAATACACACTTCTCTTTCTAGTGGAAGTTCTTCCAAGGAGAAAACATTCTCAACAGAGTTGTAGGGAGTGTTATCTCTTGATCCTACAATTCAGTCACATGAGGATCTGACTTAGTAGAAAGCAAGGAAGGCAGCACTAATCACACGTTCTATTTTTTCACCTACCATGGAAACCAAACTAAGGGGTTTGGATGTATGAATATGCATTACAAGAACCACCCAAATGTCCCTCTCAGAACATACTTTCATGATTGCTTGTCACATTTATTTCTTTAGTTTGGCTAGATTTCTACCAGTTCGAGTAATAGGAAAACCTAAAACTGCCAGTAATTTTTGAGATGACTTGAAACCCCGTGTAATGGGTTCTATCAAAAAAAAAAAGAGTTGCTTTTATTGCCATCATAGCTGTAATGCAATTTCATGTGGTGTCCTTACACATACTATAATTTCTCATATAGAGCTGTCAGCAATAACCTTTTTGTGGCAGCAGAGAGAAAAAAAATCCCCAAAATGCATACTTGTCTTACATATATTTGTAGCCCTTAAATCCTGGCTAACCATATACAGCTGTGTTTCTCTGATCTTTCCCGTAGCGGAGGAGCATTGTGCCTTTTGTAGAGCAGAAGCAGCTGGCAGGGCTTGTGCAAGTGAGATCTTGGAGGAAAGTCACAGCCCAGCCTTAGTTCTGCTTACCTGGTGCATGAAAAGACTTGGCACCCTCTGCACTCCTATGTATTCACAAGAACATAAAATATTTTGTGGTTTTGTCATTCAGTTTTCCTTCTTTAATTCTGAACACAAATAACAGCTTAACCTAACAAGAAGTCACAGGAAAAAAAAAAACATCTTAGAAAGTTGTTACACGTCAAGAACAGAGGAAGGCTGCAGGACCTATGAGCCTGCAACACCCAGCAGCCTGTTTCACTCCCTGCTGCCTCTCCTCCTGTCACAGACCAATTTATATTTTGTGCCTCAACAGGAGATGTTCCAGTGCTGGCAGAAACTTTTAATGATCCTGAGCATCACATGCTGCTCTGGAAACAAGTTCTGAAGAATACAGAAGATTTTGCAACATATTATTCCTATTTAAAAAATGTATTTCTCACCAGGAATTCATGTTCAGATACTCTACCACATTTTAGCATTGTCGGGTTTTTCCTCATCTGGAGATGCATTATCCCTTATTCACATCCTTTTGTTTTTCAAATATCTCTTTACCTTCTGATGAACTCTGGTAAACTGTAGTATTGGTAGTGGGATTTTAGAGGGTTGATTAGTGTTAAGATTCTTCCTAGCTTCCTTCTGCTTATGCAGTTGTAATCAGTCCTTTCCAATGTGTAATAAATACATTATCGGAGCACTTATTATCAATATAATTTGATAATATAACTTATTATCAATATAAGTTGATAATATAACTTATTATCAATATGAGTTGATAATTAGCTTTGTTTATGAGGAAACTTCTCCTTGAGCAAGTAACAGCCTAATATGACAAATTGGTCCATCCCTTTTTCTGGAACATCTGTGTCGTGTTCAACCACCTGGGAATCGCCTAAAAACAGGACAATTCTGATTGGAAGAGACCTCTAGATGTATTTAGTTTAACCCCAAAGCACAGCCAGCTCTGGCTAGATTGGTTCAGGTTATCCTGCAGGACACCAAGGGAGCATAACCCAACCCATGACTAATGGAAAGGCCAGACCTGGAGCTGTGAGATGAGCTCAGAGGAAGCTCTGTAGCCTGAGGCAGATAGTGCTCAGTAGGGGTAACAATCTCATAGCCTTTCTCATGATGTGTCAGTGGAATTAGCCATTTAGGTTGTTAAATTTTATATAGGATTGTAACTAAGGCACGATCAGCTACAGAGAGACTCGTTGAACAGAACTGAGTCTTGGTTCACGTCATCCTTGTCTGATGTCACACAGGTCACCTACACAGTGCTGTCCTGTTAAGATGCCTTGCTGAGTTTTTGAAGCTCATGTGTCTTCCTGAGGCTCTGTCTCCCTCACCTGCAAGTTCAGCCCATTTTTATTCTCTCAGCCTTGGCTCCAGCACTCCCTAAAGCTGTTTAGGGGGTTTTATGCTTCCCTTTTATGAATACTGTACTCAAGCAGTGTATGGCTAGCAGGCACACAGCTTTTGCAGATGATAATGTTCCTTATTTTCTCAATGTGGTTCATTTAAAGGCACTTAAAGAAAACATTTTCCTGCAGATTGCTAGTGAAAGGAGATTGCTTTGGGTAGTTTCTTTATATTCAGTTTATCTTGACTTTTACACGAAGTGGAAATGTACATTGTTAATACAGGGAAATGGTCAAAAGGAGAAATTATAACTGCTTGCATATGCTTTTTTTAAATGTGTTGTTGCTCTGAAAAATAATCATGTGAATTTGACCTGGCCTCACTTAGCTCTTCCTCTCCATGAGAGTGAGGGCTGCTGACATTAGTGGAATGGTTACTGTTGTCAGAATGGTCTTCCTGGCCACTCTTGGAAAGACTAAATTACATTTGAGATTTTATGCATCATCAGTAATTTTTTTTCCTGTAAATTGCAATTGCAGGAATACCTCAAGCACTCCTGTGCCTTCAGGATATGGTTGACAGTACTGCATGATTGTAACTGAGATCCTGATAAGCAAATGAAATGACATGGATGCATAGGTTTACCTAAAAACAGAGCTAAGAGAGTTTTGCTGAGGAGACAGGTGGAACAATGCTTTGGTGAATGTGGATTGAGGGTGCTTTGGCAGCTGTTACAGCTAAGAATGCCACATCAATTCTTCCACGTCTGGATGTGTGCTGCACATACCTACACCTCTGAATTTTTTCTGAACTCCTGAAGAATTCTAGGGCACGTGTATTTGGTCACATTTCTTATTTATTTTTTAAATTTGGGCATGAATTTGAATGAGATTATTAGAGATAATTAGAGATTATTGGAAGGACTTCTTTTTCCCCTTGAAAATTGCCACCAGCTACCCCACAATATCTTTTGGCTTGGAAACATTAAATTAGTGTTTGCTTGGTATGTGCAAAGCTGATATGCTTTGCCTCTCTGAAGGAAGAGAGACCAATGACCACTTCAGAACCAATCCATTTCCAGTCTGTTCTCTATTTCCACCACTGATGCTCCTTCCTTGCATGTAAAGCAAACCAGCTTTTACTAGATTTCACAGCAGAAAGATGCAGTGATTGTCAGAAGATTGTGTGTATTCCAATTTGCATAGGCTTCTCCTCCTTTCCACCCTCCTTCGCTTGACTAAAGAAATTAAAATGTGTGAGTTTAGAAGCAGCATATAATATATATTCCTATTTTCAGTGATTCAGAAATACATGATCAACCCCCTAGATTTTTTTTTCAAAAATAGCATGCAGTTAAGGGGATTTTATTGCATAAGAAATAGTAACAATAAATATGATCTGTGCTTTGATGGTACACAGTTGTTTTTTTACCTGAAGTGATAAAGACAACTTAGTAAATGGGTAGTACTAGAGTGTGGTGTGTCAGGCATAGCAGGATTTATTAATGCTAATATCTGTTAAGAAAATATACTGTTAGCCCTTCTCTACATAAAGATTCAAACCTTTCTATTGATATTCTACAGTAGAAATAGGCCTGTTTAAAAGAATTTCCTTCTGTGGCACAGCACGCCTTAAAATTTGAACAAAAATCAGCGTGATAAAAAAATTGATCAGTTCAGTGAGCACATTTCTTTGCCTTAAACTGAAATGTGCATTCTAGAAAAGCATGGCTTGTGAATTGGAGATCCATGAAAGGAACAGACCTGCTAAAAGAATAACATTTTGATGAAACAAGCTTATTTGCTTAACAGCTTTCCACTGCAATTAACATATACGGCAAATGTGTCTATTTAATGTGACAGTCTGCTCAAATAACCCTCTTTCAAGAGTGGGATTATATAATCTGGAAATAGCAGAGTTACACTGAGATTAAAATTATTGAATATCTTGCTTATCAAAGATGCCAGCAGCACTGTCTCCTCCTTTCCTCTGTACCTCATGCTGACTTGCAAATGATCTGCTCGAGCTCTGGTGTCCTTAAATTAATGAACAGTCTGACAGCAGCATTCAGCACAGGACTGCTATTTGGAACAAAAGAAAGAGAAACTGAAAGAAACCCAGGGGAAGACAATCTGTGCAGCAGCAGTTCTGGAAGTATTTGGCCTCCTCACGCTTCGTGGGATGGCAGCGGCATTGGTCCTACAAGACTGAAACTATGAGGATGCAAATGGCAAGGCATGAAAAAATAAAGTGACAAGATGTATGATCAGGGATCAGCTGGTCCCTGGGGCTTGGCTGATCAGTGGTTAGCCCAAGATCAGTGGCTCCACTCAGACCATTTGCTCCTGGGACACACGCTGGGCATCTTCTGACCAGAGCAGTGGCTTGGGCTGAGAAGGGGACACAGCGTGGCCTGCTGCCCGCTGCACAAAATGCCATGTGGGACATCCTGAGCAGGGCTGGAAGTCACAGCAGCTGCCCCCAGGTTAGCCTCAGGAGGCTACTGTCATATCAAGGAATCCCTCATGACATCATAAAGGACTTGATATTTCACTAATGTTATTTCAGCAGAGTGAAGCTCTGGCATTTTGTAGTCTTTGCTTCCCCACAGTATCTGTCTCATTACACGGGGTTTTTAATGACAGTCTGGAAACTCCTTGAGTTGTCCCTCACCCTGGAAAACTTCCAAGTGGTCCAAAAGGAGTATAATGAGGCTCTAACTCTGAGGTACTGTGTTTTCAAAGGTGTAGGGGGCTGTTTCCTTTCTTGTCAGAGGGTTTGGCTGTCACTGTATCTCATTTGGACCATCACCCATTTCAATTGGAAGATGCAAACTCTTTCAGTGTGGTCATTGCACTATGGAACATGCAGATGGTTATTCTGGGCAACATGGAAAAAGCTTTTGCTTACAGCCAGAGGATAAGGAGAGCAACCACACAATTCATTTTTCAGCCCCACTGTCCCCACATTTTAAACAAGTCTGAATTACCAGCTTGTGTTGCCTGCTGCCCAGAGAATGCCAGGTCACCTCTAAGGCAGTAATGCTGTCTTTTCTACATGCTAAACTTGCAGACTCTTCAGGCTGCAGCACCCGAATTTCCCTCAGGTGTACTGAATATTTCAGGTGATGATTGACCGCTCTCCCTGATATTTGTATGATTATTAGTCTCTTCTCTGTGTGCTATTCAGAGGACAGCACTGCTCATAAAAAGTAGATAGGAGCAAGCTGGGCTGCTGCCCCTGGTGAGTAGGAGAGAGGATGGGCTGATTGATGACCCTTGGCTGTTTTCTGATGTTGCAGTTGTTTTTTATGATGTCATTAGGAGGCTATAGTCATATTAAGGAATCCCTCATGACATCATAAAGGACTTGATATTTCACTAATGTTATTTCAGCAGAGTGAAGCTCTGGCATTTTATAGTCTTTGCTTTCCCCATAGAATTAGGAGTTGTCTAACTATAACCTAGAAGAAATGCAAAACTAGTCAAATGTCGACTTCAAAAGTTATGGTTAAAGAATGCTAATATATTTGGCTCTTTTGGAGCACATAGCACCTTTAGGTGGAGGACATGATGTGTTTATAAAAGATGCCATCTGTGAATCATATCCTCACACAAAGGAAGAATCACACTTTCTTTTTGGTGCACAGAAACAGAGAATTCTTTTTCCTGAACACTGACAAATGTACCATAGGACAGCACCATGGCACCTTTTAGCATAAGAGCACTGAGTTGTGATGTAATGGTGCAATCAGGGCAACACTGACAAAAAAATGGAGCCCAAAGCTATAATTTCCTAACATAAGGGGGAAATCTAAACTGTACTGAGAAGAGATACTGATTTGATGGGTTTGGTGTAGGTGGAAAAATCAGTAGGAGTGCTGTTGCCAGCTGTACCACCATAAGGGGTGTGTGAGGTTGGTCAGCCTGTCCTAATACACTCAGCAGTATAGAAATATTGTTCATGGTTCCATAACCTTTCCTTTTTTCTCAGAGGAATTACATCACTGGTTTTACCTTCATTTTCTTTGTCCTCTGAGAGTTCGCAATGCAAAGGAACTTATTTTTAATCTACACTCCTATGATTTTTTGCACTCTTCTCTCTGGTTGCTCCCAATTTATGTAGTAAACAGCAATGATATTTATTGTATAATTTTTAAGATATTTCATTACTTCTTAGCTGTGATTTTGGAATGGTGCTGGAAAGCCAGCCAAGTGGCAGAGCACCTGAAGCCCTACTGAATGGCAATAGGAATTGACCCTTTACCTTACACAGATGCTTCCAAAAATCCTTGCTGTTGACTGCAAAATTCCACCTGAAGCTGTTTAAGAGCTGTTGAAAATTTTACCCATAATGACAGGGAGAAAACTCCAGAATCTAAAAGACTGCCATATGCATGCTAATCTGAAATGAACACTCTTTTATTTCACATAGAGAAGTACACAAAATTAAAAAGCCCCTCTGAGAACCCAGCTGGACTTGTGGGGGATCCTTTTTGGCCTGAATCCATCTGCATTCTGAAAAATCAGTAAATTAAAATGAAGGGGTTTTTTTTACCCCAGAGATGCTACTGCAAGTATGAGTATATAACACCTCAAAGTTATTTTACAAACCCAAAACAGCTAATTGAAGTGTTTCACATGAGGCACAATGCCAGCCCTGCCTGTACCTCTGCATGCTGTTCTAAGATCTGAAGAGAGGAGGAGAGGCAAGAGAAGAGCATGAATTTCAGCAGCACACCAGTAGCTCAAGCTATCAGAAATCTTGCTGAGGAGACTGTCCTTTCTCAGTCCTCGTGGTCCTAAGCCATGTCTTTCTGCCTCTCTGAAAGTGCCCTACTCATCACTGGTGCTGAGCTGTGGCCCCTTGACAATCATAACCCTCAAAGCATCAGGTTTTTATTATTGCCAAGGGTACAAAAATGTGTGTCCAAGAGCCTCCAATCTCCACTGTTCAGCCTGCCAGCCGATGGAAGAGTCACTGACTTACAATCCTGCAATCCAGAGTCTGTCCCTTGCTCGTCTCTGCACTGACACAAAACTCAGTGCTGCATCAGGAGTGAAAGGGCTCCAGGGATCAGCAGACACCTGGCACTGGGTTCCTGTGGTGTTCTCCTGTGGTCAAGGGTGAGCTCTGCCTGTAAGAAGACTCTGTGCTGTAGGCATTTGCTGTTTGTGCTCAGCCAGTCCCTGCCATGTGATTTCACAGGCAGCTGGCAGTGGTCCTGCAGGTAGCTTAGGACTCCAGACAGCTGAGGACACAACCCTCTGAGGGGAAAACAGTTTTACTTCAGTGTACCAACAGTGTTATGCACAGCGAATATGAATAGAAAAGAGAGTCCTCAGAGGAAGTCCTGGCACTTGGCATTTCGCAGGGTCATTGGTGGCTTTGAGATCCCTTTTTCTATGCATCACCAATTAAATGTCTGTTTGACAGGCTGCACCACCCTGGACATGTCTGGAGATGCCCCAAAGGAGGAGGTGGGAAAGGGGGAGAGTTGCCTGAAGCCTGGGATAGTTATCTGTTTGCTTTGAACAGAGCAACCAATCTACCTCTGGGGTTTTGCTTTCACACAAGTTCATCCAGTTCACCTACTTACACTGCTCGTTATTAATAGAATTGTTAGCAGGTTCACTCCACAGCTGGTAGGGAAGGTGTGCACATGGGTGGCACCTGAAGACAGAAAGTATCTGATTATATCTAATACTAGTTGGCTCATCTTCCCAGGTGTTCTGTTTTACAGATAATAAACCAGACAACTTCACAGAGGGAGGTACAGGCACACCCTAGCTGTGGGCTCCAGCTGTATTCCAGCATCAGCTCACAAGGGGGGACCTGTGCTGGTGAGGAGTTAGGACTGTGCCTGCACACACAAGGGAACACAGACATGGGTGCTATGAGTGTGCAAATGTCACACATGAACACACTTGACACTGACCAGTAGGTCTTTAGAGGCACCTGTGTTCCCAGCCACTCACTGAGACTCAGACTCCACTGTCTGTGGACACATCCTCGCCCTCGTGGACCTTTTCACCTCTCATTTGTGGCCATTTATACAGAAGCCAGTCATGGCATGATACGCTTTCCACAGGTGCAATGCAGCAAGCTGTGTTTGCAGCACGGGCTGTGCCTGCTCGGGGTCCAGCAGCACAGATGTGACTGTCCTGGGACAGAACACAGCTCTGATGTGTGCACAGGAGGAATGGACCATGCATGCTGCTGCTGATGAGAGGCTGCTCTGTGTCTTGGTGCAAACAAGAGGGAGGTCTGCCATGGACCTGAGGCTCTGCTCTGTTATACATTCTGTGGTCTTCCTCTGCCTGTGAGGCTGAGTATTGATACTGAGAGGTCAGGTGCAAGATTTTCAGCTAGAGGAAGTTAAAGAACAGACAGGAAACAGAGGAAAGAAAGTCTCCCAAAACAATCACAGTTCCCCACCTCTCCCAGTGTTATGTAGAATGGTACATACAACCTGCTGCACTACATCTGAGCATGTAAGGGTGAGCAGTTCATTGGTACTGAATGCTCCATCCTGCCCTCACATACAGATAATGATCTTGATTTAGCTTTTCAGCCACGGATGCCTTTGAACTCAGACCTAGCAGAGAGGGATGAATCTTTTCCATCTGATTAATATCCAGAGCTTCTGCTATTTACTCAAGCCTCTTGGGTGGAGACATTGGGCTGGAGAGCTTGTGGGAACAACTCCCTTCAAGTTCTAGCTGCAATTTGAAAGCTGTGGTGTAGGGAGAAAAACAGGGTAACCCGCTTGTCTTCAAAGTGAGCCTTTCTTCTCCCCAGAGCAAATGTAGCTCTGACCCCATTTCACACCAGCTCTCTCACAGAGGTTGGAACACACGGTGTTTCAGGCTCAGAGGAGAACTTCTCTGCCTGTGTGGAGCAGGTACATGTGTTGAATAAGCTCCTTCTTCAGCACCATTATAGTAAGGGTAGCAAGTAATTTTTTTCCTTTGCATCTGGACTTCAAAAATTTTTATGTCAGTCAACATTTCTTGCAATGCTAGCTTTAGAAGGAATACATGCTGCGTGCATTGAGTGACCCTTGAACAAGTTGATACTTTCACATCTACCTCAGGGTGAGCTGGAGACCTCTGGCCAGAGCAGCACTGCTTTAGCTTGTCAAGATGTGTTCATTAGAATTTTCAATGCAAAGTCGGTGCGTGAAATAAGGTTGGCTTCCAGCCTGGTGACTTGTCTCAGTCACCTATGCTTTTAGTCTGTGTTCAGGATGAGCAAGAATGTCTTACTCAGTGGTAATCATGTCATCTTGGATTTTTAAAGCTCTCCTTTATTCCTGGCAAACCAACACATAATTAGTTTGATAATATTAAATGCACTGGATATTTATGTTATCAGTTATTAATGTTTGTTCCTGATATGTGATTCTATTTGACTTGAACAAAGCACCTTTTATACTCTGGATGAAACAGGCACTACTTTGCTTAACTACTGGGCAGATGTAGCCTGATAGTCATTCACCTGCCCCTAGAAAATGTTGCACTAGTGGACCAGTTTCTTGGGCTATGCCTCTGTGCCTCTGTGCAGGTCATCAAGATCTGTTGAAATATCATTCTTACACCTTTGGATGTGAGTTTAAAAGGTATCGTGGAGCTCCTCAGACTAACTATGGTGAAGTTTTGAGAGCTGTGAGTGGAATATGCATAATCTGGAAAAAAAAAGAAGGGAACACACAGATTAATGCCCCCCTCATGTGCACCACTCAGAGTAGATGCAGCACAGTGGCTGTTTTCTAAATATTCACAGGCTATAGACTCAGTGGAGCTGTGCCTCAGGGCTGCAGACCACTCCATAAACAGTGGTTCAGGTGTTCTTCTTGCACACAGAAAGTCCCTTTTCCAAGGAATTTTTAATGCACCTGAACATAACAAACAGGAGCAATCTGCAAAGGGCAGGAGCTTGAACAAATAAACTTTACGGTAACATAGATATTAAAACATTTATAATGTCATGCTCTTTTTCTATTTATGAAACCTCGACATATTTATCTTTTATTTAGAAATTATTAGTCCCAAACTGGGCTCAGATGCTTCATCTCCGGTTTGAATTATGGGCACAAAAAATAGTAGAGCAACAATACCCCTGGAGTGAAGCCTGTACATCTTTAATCTAATAAATTTATGAGCATTTCCAGGGACTCCCTACTACAGCACCTGAATGCCTGGAAATCCTGCATTTTAAGAGCTTTCCATTTCACTTTTTTTTTTCTTCCTGCTACTTGGGGTCTCACATCTCCAACTCTGCAGTGTTCAGCAGATAGAAAAGCGGTATTAATGTCTTAGTGCTTATTATGTCAGCTACAGCTGAATCAATTTCTCCTGAATTGTTTGTTGGTTATGCCTATCTTGTTCTAGTAAGATGCTCAGTGATAGCAGGGTAAGAGGTCCCTGTTTGTGGCTTCTCCTGTTCTGTATGAGGCCTTACCTCTGCTTTGTTCTCTGAAACAGCAGCAACCAAAACACTGATGTGCTTTCTTCAAAACGTGTATCACAGGGGCTGAGGTTCTTTTGAGTCAGTTTTTAGGCTTCCAGGAAGCAGTGGTAGATGTGGTATCAGTGACATGTCAGGGGCATCCAGACCTAGTGTCTTTCAAATCTGAATCACGCTCCCATTTCCCTCTTTGGCAGGTGTGAAAGAAATGAAAAACTCCTGAATTAGCATTCCCCGTTTGTCAGTGCCATGCTCCCTGACAGAATCAGACTCGTATTGGCTCTTTCTCCCACCCTCTTAATTAATTTTGCTGTGCTGAGCAAGCGGGCTCCGGCAGGCTGGCTGCTGCGGACTGATCTCCTCATCTGCCTTTGATGTGTCTCCTGGGAGGGGAGGGTGCACTGGAGAAACTCCTCTCAGAGACCTGCTATTGCTTATTTCCATGCTGCCTTCTCTGTCCTCTACTCTTACGTGACTTCTCTTTTAACAGCAGCTCTGTTATGACAGCACAGCAGGGGTTCCTAAGGCCTGCGAGCTGTGGGGGCCTGGGCCCACATGCGCTGTGGGGTTGGTGCACACGGACCCTGTCCACCCATGGCCAGGCCAGGGTGTTGAAAACTGCAGGGCTCTGGGGGTGCCCAGCACCCTGGTCTCCAGAGACTGCAGCTCTCCAAGCCCCCGGCCGAGAGCTGGTGCCACACGGCAGCTGCTCAGTGCCAGCCAGCCCACCCCAGCAGGCCCAGCTCCCACCGAGGAAATCCCCTCCCTTCCCTTCCCTTCCCTTCCCTTCCCTTCCCTTCCCTTCCCTTCCCTTCCCTTCCCTTCCCTTCCCTTCCCTTCCCTTCCCTTCCCTTCCCTTCCCTTCCCTTCCCTTCCCTTCCCTTCCCTTCCCTTCCCTTCCCTTCCCTTCCCTTCCCTTCCCTTCCCTTCCCTTCCCTCCCCTCCCCTCCCCTCCCCTCCCCCCAGTGCTGCCCTCAGGCCACTCTCCTGGCCATGCCTCCTCTCTGGCCAGAAGATCTGTGGCCAGCAGTGGCCAGGGAAGGGCCACTTCGCCCCGTGGGGTGCCGTAGCAGACTGTGGCTGCCAGGCCGGGGTGGCAGGGAGGTGACACCTCCATCAGGAGCACGCAGGGCTGCTCCGAGCAGGCAGGTTGCCCACAGCTGCGCTGGGATCGCTGAGGGCCGCTGAGATGAGAGCTGGTTTTCCACGGCGCTATCTGGGAATCTGCTGAGAGCTGCCTGCTGGCATGAGGGACCATGGAGAACTGCTGGTGCCTGCCCGTGAGGGACCGAGGAGCTGTGGGAAATGCTGCTGCCTGCCCCTACGTGTATGGCTGCATGTGTGCGGGGCAGGCACCCATCAGGGCAGGGTGTGCGTCACGCTGCAGTCAGAGCCATGGGCCACGTCTTTTCACTGCACCAAAACGAGTAATCACAGCTCTTCTTTTTTTCACTCTTTTTTTTTTTGGGGGGGGGGGGTTGGTTGGTTTTGTTGATATTTTTTTCTCTAAAATTGCCAAATATCATCATAGATGGAAGCTGGTTGGATGCCAGGTGCCCATCAAAGCCGCTCCATCACTACTCCCCTCCTCAGCTGAGTAGGGGAGAGACAATATAATGAAGAGGACAAGGAGAGATTGCTCAGCAACTACTGACATAGGTAAAACAGACTCAGCTTGGGGCGATGTTGCGGTGTGTCTCCTCCCTCCCAAAGGTAACCCTCTCCCCCCGCCCCAACCCCCATGAGCCCTGGCTGTGAGACAGGGGGTCCAGGGGGTCGAGTGATTGGCAGATTTGAAAGATACCCCCTGCCCCCTGTGGCTATTGGTAGACCTAAGTGCCCCTTCTCCCCTGGCACCCCTCCCCCTCACCTGGTTGGTGGCTACCTGTCCCTGCCCCTCCCCTTACCCCCGGGTTAAAAGGACAATCCAGCCACGTGGCCGGCCCTTCTGTTGGAGCTGCCACCAGGTCCACAACTCTGTAGCTGAAATAAAGACTCTGGATCAAGCTCTAGCAGAAGTGCCTCCTTTCTTCACCATCGCCTGAAGCCTCTCCACTGAGGAATATCGCTCGCAGCCTCTGAGTAACCCAAGGGTGTCACTGGGGAGGAAACATCCCAGCTGCCGCCATTGGACTCAGCAGCAAGGCAAGCCCGGGCAGGTCTCTGTCGGAATATTGGGAACTCCAATATTTGGCGCCCAACGTGTGGCAAAAACTCGGCCCTGCGACCAGACGGAGACCCATCTGTGTTTCATTTACTACCAATGAAATCAGAGTATAATAATGAGAAATAAACCCAAATCTTAATGTCTCACCATGGTCTTGGTCATGTATTGGTCAATTATGTCTCTTCTGAAATGAATGCTTCTGTTCTTGCTAAAACAACATGAGTATTAATGGGATTTAGGTCTCTCCCTGCCTGTTCAGTTTACAGGAAGCTGCAAAGCTGCTCAGATGGCCATACAAAAAGCTTAGAAGAACAACTTGATTTGGTCTGGTTTTTTGTTTTTTTTTTTTTTTTTTTTTTTTTCTTAAATTGCCTGAGAAAATGCATTTATAAAAGTTAGATTCTGGACTACATTGAGGTGAAAACTCTCAGGGAAATATTTGGCTACTCAATTACTGTTCCCACTTTCTGCCATCAGACTTGTCCTTGTTTGAATTGCTGGTACCTGGGCTACAAGCATGCCATCCTTTAGTTCAGTTCAGGACCACCCAGATTAAGCTTAGATATTGTCCAGTTTTCATTTTAAAATGAAAGAGAACTCAGAATATTCTGTGAGAATATTATTTGCACATCACATACAACATTGTGCAGTTTGGGTAGTAGGGAAAGGAAAGAAAGGGCAGCAAAGTCTGCCTGGTTCAGATTGCTTGAGTTATGAATATTCATCATCTAAATGAAAAGATATGGAGTTTTATAGGAACTCCACCCACCAAACTGAAATCACTGTTATAGCCTTTGCCAATAAAATGCCAAATTAAATGGATAAAAAATGAAGCCACATAGGTTGTATGAAGCAACTGTTTTAAATCCTGAGTTTGGTGGTTAGACTTAAGAGGCTTCCAGCAGCAAAACACAGTTCCAGGTCTTGTGACCAAGTAACTTTTAGCTAACACTGAATGTGGAGAGTGTGGCAGTGACTGCCATTGCCTGCACACACCCATGTCTCCATGAGCACCTTGTGGGCACTCTAGCACAGGCTCTATCCGGGGCTTGCATTGTTTTCTACAACTGTAGTAATCCACTCCTCCTAACTCTGCTTGCTTTCTACGTCAATTCTCTTGTATTAAAACACCTAAAAATCCTTCACTGTTGGTTTTAATTACAAGTGTGTTAGCTGCTTCTCTACATGTAATTACTAAAATGAATGGAGAAAGCAGAGATGAGAGAGTGTAAATGCTCTTCACACAGAAATGAAATTAGACCTGCAGGCATCTTTCCAACTACTCCATATGTTATGTAAAGTTTGGTGTATGTATATATGAATTAATGAGAGTATTTATGTTTTCCCTTCTCACTTTCACAATGGATTCATTTCAGACATATTTTAGAAGGTATTTCTGATTGTTAGGTAGACAGATGAGTATCTCCTCCAGGTACTGTCATATCCACCTCAAAAACCAAAGAAAAGAGGTTGTTGCAGTGTGTGTGCACTGTAAGCAAACACCTGATGTGTGTTCACTGCCTTGCTGACCTTCTGAAGTCAGTCAAAGTGCAGGGAGCCTCCGAACAGCCTCCTGGAAGGGGTGACATGAGGGAAATACCTGCACCTGGGCATCATTTTGCTGAGGACTGGCCTTCACCATGAAATTAAGTCAAGCCCGCGCCTGAGCTTCCTCTCCCAGTTGATCTCACTGAAATAAAAGCAACTGCATTTAGCAGCCTTATTTGTCCTGAGACTGGCTAAGCTGTGCTGTGAGCTGCTGTTAACTCTTTCTAGCCCTTTTGGGATGTGCAATAGGATTCAGAAGAAAACCCCAGGTTTAAGAGGCAGGTGATTGGGTCCAGCCTGCATGAGTGTGCTTAGTCAAGCTTTGTCCCCTGTCCAAGCTGAAGAGGTTCTGCCTAGGGAGAGCACTCAGTAAGGAATGGTTTGTGGCTTGGTTCATGTATATGGCTGTTGTAGGGTCTGCTGCTCCCTCTGCTCCCCCCAGGCCCCACAGAGGGTCAGTGTGAGGTGGTTGCTCCCTCCCCTGTTTTTTGTGAGGATCTTGGCATCCATCAGCCACTGCTCAGCTTGTGGCAGACCAGACAGAAGCATGGGCTTGCTGTGAGGAGCTTCTGCCCTGGTTGTTCCTGATGGAAAAGTCAGAAGAAATGAATCCTAGAATGCTCTCATTCATTCCTCAAAGGCAGCTGCTGCAGCAGCCACCTGGTCTGAATACAAGAGTGAATTGTAGAACTGACTAAACAAAAAGGAATTTTGGGGTTTGGGATTTTTTTTTTTTTTTTTTTTGAGATTTTTCACCAAAAAATGGAAAGTTGAGTAAATGCTGCTGGGAAAAATTACAGATCCCTGTTAAAAAAAAAAAAATTCTTTGAGGTATTTGACTTACAAATACAAAGTTTTTGCAGTCCTTTAGTGAGTATGAGTTTTTACAGGAAAAAACATCTCTAGTCCATGTTCAGTATTTGCAAAAGTGAAGCTAAAGTGCCTTTTCAGGAAGCATTTGGACCTGAACTCCTTTGATGTCCAGTAACTTACAGAGAACTGGGATCAGGAATGATGACGTGTGACTCATGTGAAGCAAATGGCAGCTTTACTCGTGGACCAGAGAATAAATATAATCCACAGAGGGTGTTGTAGCATCATTGGAAACATGGAACAACTTGTAGATAGATCTGCCTAAATCCTACACAGATGAAGAAAAGTGCATTCATCTGATACGTTATTGTTTTGAGTAATTTGTTTCTAGACAAACAATAACAGTTCTTTTACTGAGTTGATTCAAATATCCTTACACAGGCAGTGCTGAAATAAATGCAAGATATAGTTAAATTCTGGGGACGATAAAAATCACAGATCATTTTTATCATTCAAGATAGAACCCAGAATCTGACATCAGTGAAGCCAGTAGCAAATTTCTTTTTGCTATGCCACTCTTAGAAGGAGGTTCTTAAATAGAAAAGATATTTGATTGTGCACAGAGGGAACATTCTAGTGGTATCATACTTACTAAAATATCCAGACTGTTATGTAGTAACATCCTTTTTGAAGAGTAGAATATTTGAAGAATATTCCATTTGAATGGAAATCACTCAAATTAAAACTGACTTAATTTTAAAAAATACACTGTAAGATACATGATAATATATAAAAAATGTGGAAAATATACTTCATAAAATACAAAAAAATGCTACCATAAAGCAAGTAAGATTTTTCAGCCTAATGTGCTGTTCATGCTGCCTCTGTTTTCCATGCTAAAAATCTTTGTTTCTCATTTCCAACCAAATTTTTGGTTTCTGTCATGACTCCTCAGGAGTGTCGAGAGGAAGTTTTTATGCAAGACAGTGGTTTCTGAGATTTATATGACAAGCCTGGGTAAAATTCAAATTACTCTGATTTAATCCATTTGGAGCTGCTGCACTAAATCACTGTAGCTGTTGCTGACATTCCAGCCCACAGAAACCTGGAAGCTGATGATATAAGTTTATCTGTGTATCTACAGGTGAAAACTCAGGCAGCCTTGAATTGCAGTAAGAGGTGTTTGCCTCCCTTCTGAATATATATGGGGAATGAGCAAGGGCTGCTTCTTTGAGCACTCTGTGAGAAGTCTTACTGTGCTTTTCCTCTTGAAATAAATTGTCCTCAAGGTCATACTATCTTTCAGAATATACAGTAGGAACTTTCCCTTTTTTTTTTCCTCCCCACTGACACAGGCCACAACCTTATTTATTCAAGAAACACACATCAGGGAGCCAAATATTCATAAATTACCTACTGCTGCAGTTGAGAAGCCTGCAGCTGGCCTCAGCCTCCTGATGGGAGGTTCCAGTTGGGAACCTGGAATTCCTGAGGTCACCCTATCTGTGCTCTCTCCTGTTTGAGGGAACATCTGACTTTCTAGGCCAGGACTTGGCTCACAGGTAAAAGCAAATAGAAAATGAAGACGTCTTTAGGCAGCTGTAGAAATCCTTTTGACATGGCTTTGAGTAAATGAGCAGCAGCAGCATCAGCCTCTTACCATTCTGATGCAAATTTCGCATCTGCTGTTATTTATAAATAAACTTTGAGGTCTCAGCCGTTCCACTTTAAGCTGATTGTCTTACAGAACAATTGCAAGATCAACAATGTCTAGAATTGCAATTAAGGGTGTGAATTTTGAGAAATAGTTCATAGAAGCTACTTGCCCTGTGGGCAAAGAGACAACTGTGGATCCTGAGTTGTCAGGCTGGCACCTGATGCACCTTCCAGCATCCATTACAAGGACTTAAAAATGTATAGAAAGAAACAGAGGGGAAAAAAACTGTGTTTCATTTACATCAACTGCCAAGTGATACTTTGACCAAGCAGGGTTTAGATCCCATTTCTCTCTGGGTTATCCTCTGAGGTTTTGCTGTATGGATGTTGTGAATAGGAAATGGAAGTTTCTGCGGGCTCTGTGTAAGTCACCAGATACAGACTCAGGAACTTGACTTGCAGCATTTACCTGCCACACAGGATTATGTACAGAAAGCTTTTGGCTGGAAGAAGTATGGTGAAATGTAAAGGTTTAGTTCTGTTCTTGAGTATATCCTTTCTGGCAGCTGCACTGAAGTGCAGCTATTGAGCCTCCCACAGTGTGCCAGAATCACAGCCCTTTCCTTCCACTAAGAGAAGAGGGCTGCAGAGACAGACACATTAAACATATTTTTCTCTTTAAAACAATTTTCATAATTTTATTTTTGGATGAACCAATAAATAAAGAACTCTATTAGGATAAACAGAGTACTTACAGCAGCTATAATGCACACATTAAAGTGAGCATTGGAACAGGAGATTTGAAATGTTTCCATATTTCATAATAGAGCTTTAGTCAGTTCTGTCATCACTGTGCTGAGCCAGATAACATCTGGAAAGGAATATATGAGAGCTTCCCTGTCCTGTTTTGGGATAGAAGTGACAGGGGTGCCAAGTTTGAGCAGGTGGAGGGAGGTTGTTGCTGTTAGAACATTCCTGAGCCTGAGTGCATGTGAGGTGAGGGCAGCCCAGGCGTGGTGCTCCGAGAGGTTCTGGCCACAGTTGCAGCTCATATGCAGTGGCCATTACATCATGGGGAGGGCAGCTGGGGAATGAAACTGCTGTTTGGACTGGGAGTGTTTCCAAAACAATACCAAGTCCTTTTTCTCTGTCCTCTCAGTTATACCACCTGTGTGCCTGGGAAAAGCGAAGCCTGTTGAACAACTCCTGTAAATTGTAGGTGTGGAGTGAAATGCCTGGAGAGTAGAGAGGATAGGCAGTGCCAACCCTAGCCACTACCTTATTAAATTTAAGATGAAAGGCCTCAACCCCTTCAGTCTCCCTTCAGACATCCCCAGATTAAAATTTTTGGAATCCTGCAAGCTACTCTGCTTTGCTCAGGAAAGTTAATAGCAATTTCAAATACCTGCCTTGTGGTGGAGGGACCCCTGACAAAAGTAGGTGGTTGGAACAGATGCCAGATCAGGAGTAAATCAATTTCAGGATGGCATAACTTCTTCCAGTTGTGAAGTGTCTTGATCTTGATCTCTCTTACATGCCCTGCAGACTTGGCAAGTAAAGAGAAAAGCCAACCTCCAACTTTTCTTTGTGTTAGTGGATATCCTGCTCAAAAGTGTACAATTTTTTTTTTCTTTCCTGCATTAGGTTCATCAGCTGCTATTCAAAAACGTCTCCTACTCAAGGGTCTCCACGGTGTAACTCCCCTAAATATTGCCATATTATCACACTACTATGTGGTTCTGTTGTAATTCCCAACTTGGATAACCTCTGCTGAAACAGGTCCAGAGTCCAGAGAAAGATAATTTTCCTTTTTTAAGGAAGACAACTTTTTAGTACCTGTGAGAAGTAATGAAGTGAAATTTGTCTTATTTTCCTCCCATCCCCTTTTCAGTCACCCCAAAGGAGAGCCCAGGGAAGAGCAGCCTCCAGTGTATTGTCCTCTAAAGGGTCTGTCCTGTTACCACTCCCTGCTCTGGTCAGAACCAAAGCTAATTCAATTTTGCAGTTCTGTGTGGTCAAGGCTGAGCCCTCAGCTCAGAGAGTAATTCCTGATGAGGGGCAAGCTTGCTAATGAGCAAGCTGATCAGTCAACTTTTCAGAAACACTGCTTAAGCTAATTGTAGAGCTCTGAGGTAATGGTTCATTTTTTTGCCAGACAAAAGAATCTCCTCTCTGGCACAGATTTGATGTGATCTACCTCAGCTGTATCTTGCATTGAGATGGGAGGGCCAGGAGATGTGAGATGTTTCTACCCACGAGCTGCTGTCAGGGGCCTGAGCAGAGCTTGCACCCTCTCAGCAGCATGGACACGAGTTCTCTGCTGGAGTAGCTCATCCCAAGTTCAGGGCAGATGCTGCCCCCAAAAAGTTACCTCTGCTGGAACAACACTTGGAAGGGGAAGAAACACGTCACCCTTTACCAAGGGAGTATTAGAAGAACTCCCATGTGTCAGTTGTGTAAGTTAAAAAAGTGTTAGTCTTTTCTAGAAACATAAAAATATCTGAGCTCTTAGATTATGAAGACTGTGTCATGGCCAGTTCAGTTCTCCTAGTCTGGCTTTATATGTGCAAGGGAAGTTCTTTCAGAAAATATCCAAATATCTCTGCTGTTCTTGTTGCAAAGTGATTCAATTTTTAAAATAATTTTAATTAAAAATGGAATAAACTAGATAGAAGAAATCTAATCCTCCTCTACCTCCCTTGCCTCCCAAACCTGAGATCACTCTCATCAGAGTGTCTGCTTGGGCATTTCTGCTCCCCATGTGCAAAGTGCATTTTCTCTTCTGCTCAGTCTGACAAGGTATTTGCATCTTGTGCTAAACAAGTGAAACAAAGCCCTCTTTGAAGTGCATAAAGCCATTCGTTTCAAAGGGGAACCATGGAGTGTGGCATGTTGGCAGTGCACTTGGCTTGAATTTATCTTGAAATGCCGAGATGTCTTTTGTGTGTTTTTATAATGACATCATTAGCACCTCTAAAGCCTATTTTGCTATCTTCCAGGTAGAAATTCAGACAGAGAGGAATATCTCAGTGAATGGAAGACAGTCAGGTACACTGCACAAGCTCATTTTCTTGACCCAGTAGACCAGCAGTAGCACCCAGCCCCTGGGAGGACAGAGCTGCCTACTAGTCTGCTTCACCCACAAGCACCACATGCTTTACCCACAGGCTATTTCTTGTACATACATAAGGGAAACTCCCTTAAAACAGTCACTTCCTTAACCTTCATTAAGGCCCTCAGCAGACTCATCTTTGATGCCTGCAGATCCCTGCCAGCTGGCAATGCCTGGCTGTTGCTGAGCAGAGAGTTCTTCGTGTGTGATGCTGCTTGCCTTTCCACTTCCTCCTCCTCCCTCCCCGCGAGTCCGTCTCCTCCACCTGCTGCATCTTGTTCAAATCTGGTTTGTGAGCACTTTGGGTCAGGGACTGTCTAATTTACAGCGTGTCTGCATGCCCCCTAGCACTAGGTAAAAGCTATTAATTCACATCACCCTATACTTAGAGAAAGTTTTACGGGATCAATAGAACTGTGCTATTAATAATACAGCTAAAGTGTAGTAACTTCATACTGTGCATCACCTCAGAATAGCCCCACAACCTATTATAGAACGAGAGTAATTTCCTCAAAGCTATAGCTGTAACCAGACCTGGGCTTTAGTTCTCCACTGAAGTATTTGTTGAACCTGAGAACCCTTGTCACAAAGACAAACCAGGCTGGGTGTGGTTCTGGCAAAACTGATTTGAACTTGAGGAATTTCAGAAATCTAGAAGTGTGAAGGAAACTTTCTCTTCAAAATACTCTAAGATTGCATCACAACTTATTTTAAAGCTTTCTTAATTTCTGCTTCGAAGTTGTGACTCACATTTAGCATTTCTGCAGCATCTTTCAGTTTAAAATTGATTAGCTCAAATGTTTCACCTGAGGTTTTTTTTTTTTTTAACATTCCTACATAGATTTTGACTGAAGAGAAGAAGTAAGAGTGAGTAAAGCGGCAGCTGCTCATTGACAGTCTTGCTCTGCTGCTTTAGACCATAATGCTGCATGTGGCTTGCAGTTTGACATTCTTCCTGGGTGTGCACAAACCTGAGTCCTGCTCTAGAGATGAGCGTGCCCTGGGAATGCTCCAGGCTACAGCAGGGCCTTGGCAAGTGGTCACACTGGGCAGAGGGGCAGTCCCTGGGTGTGAGCTGGGAGCTCTCACTGTCACTTGGCCACAAAGAGAAGCAGCAGCAGCTTTGAGCTGGGGAAAGTTCTTACATCCAGGCAGCAAGAGAACTGCCATTGCACATCTGTGGTTTCAGGCTACTTGTCATACTGACTGGTACCATGCACTTGTGGCTCAATATCCTCTCAGCTCGGGTTATTTTTTGCAGACTGCCAAAGGCAGTGTCTTGGTGTGACATTATATCCAAGTTATTAAACATACGTACACTGAGACAGTATCACAAAATGACATCCTGTCTTGGGGTGATTTAATGATGATTAGTCTGTTCCCTGGTCATCTGCTTTATCCCAAAAACAGTTGCTGTAGCTTGAAGGTGGGTACACGGGGAGCCTTGGGTTTTTCAAAGCCTCACTCCCGAGGCATCTGGTGTGCCGTGTGGTCTGGGTTTGTTTTTTTGCTTGGCTAGCTTGTTTTTTGGTTAGCTTAAGCTGGAAGTTTTTTTTTTCCCTTTCCCTGGCCTTGGAGAGGCTGCAGCAGCAATCTTTTGGCAGCTTTTTCGAAGAAAACTGGAAGGCTTGGTTTGGTTCCAAGGTCAGAGACTGGGGGAAAGGCAAGGAGCCTCTCCATTTTGGCCCTAGGTCTCAGAAAAAGCCTAGCCAGCAGGAAAAAAGCACACCAAACCCACCTGCTTCACCTGCTGTGAAGAGGGGATCAACAGCAGAGATTCACCGGGTTCCCATCTGTTTGCCTGAGCTGCTGTGTGAACCTTTGGGGTGTTTTTCTCTCTGAGAAAGGAGCTGGCACCATCTTGCTCCCCACCACGTGGCTGAATGTTGTAGGTTTTTTTTTCTTTCGCTGGTGTTTTGGTTTTCTGTCCTGGTGTGTGTGCAGAGGTACGGTCTGACAGCTCAATATCTAGCATTTATTTTCATTTTTTCCCCATGCCATGTAGGCATTCTGTCAATAAACAGGTTTTTTAACTTTCATGCACTAGTATTCATTTCTTATTGGTGGAAAGGGATTGTTGGAACCCTTTTTTTTAAAGGAAACACTCTGGAATGAGTGTTTTTCCCCTAAACTTGTCTCCAAACCAAGACACATCCTCTGAGCAGTGAATTCTTAGACAGCCCAGACAAATACATGAAAACACAGTGCTGTAGAGCTTTTTAAGGTGAGGTTAGATCCCAGACCTTGGACAATGTGCTCCAGACTGTCACACTTAAACCGGGAAAGGCTGCTGCATGCAATTATACCCATGCATTGCTGTAAATGCAGTAGGTGGGGATGAGCTATTTGTGCAAGGAGCTACCTTAATGCACTCTTAACAAGAAAGCATTTGTCCTTTGCTTTGCCTCCCTTAAGTAAGTCCCATAAAGCTTTGGCAACATCTGTCTGAGCTTTTCAGCTCTGCCAGTGGCCCTTCGGGAGTTTGTGATTGCTGGACAGATACCTGCTCCCCTGCAAGGCTTTGCACACACACAGGGGTCTCAGAAGTCCATGCATATTTGTACACAACTGACTTTGTGCCAGATGATTTTCATGTCAGAAAATTCCATCTGGCTTAACTGTAACCTCATCACGATGAGGAAGTAGAAACACAAGCTTGGTTTGATGTTCCTACACATACAACATGATTTACTGTCTTGGAGAAACCAGCTGGGACTTATTTTCATGCTGTGACTTCCTTCTTCCAGGGCTTCACAAGCTCTTGGCACAGCTTTGATATCCAGCCTGGAGAGTCAGGGGCACTTCTGAGAGAGGTAAAAACAATGGCAGAGCCCTCGAGCTGGCTCTTCCTTCTGATGCTAGACAGCCAAATAAAAGGGAAAAGAAAGCTGGGGGGAGCTCCTTTATGTCCTGACTTCAGAGATCATGAGAAGGGTTTTGCTTTGGCATTGTTTACAACAGAACTGGGAATATCTTAGCAGCTGGCTATTGATTTTGAAGGCGTGGTATAAACAAATGAGCCTTTAAAAATCAAGGGGACATTTATCCTGTGACCATTGCTGCAAAGTTTTCCTCAGGCATCGTCACCTGAAACAAGTTCATTGTGAGAAACACTGTCTGCTGCCTGGGACATGTTACACATCAGCTGCAGCTGATGCCTGCACCTAGCTATGCATACCAGCTGCACGTGTAATTCATCTTTAATAGTATATTTATGATTCAAACTGGGTCTTTCTGTCTCTCTCTTTTTTTTTTTTTTTTCTCAGGCTATTTTTAAATTGCTCAAATGGCAGGGCATTCATTATTTCCACTAGATGACTACATTGTTTTGTTCCCTAGTAGATGTTTCAAAAAGGAGTGTAGTGGTTTACTGTCTACTGAAAGTGGCTAATTAAGAATTGTATTTCTCAAATTAGTACTTGGAGCAGTTGCCCTGGACTGCCATGTGAAGAAAATTATTTTAGTAATTTTCCCAAAAGGTGAGAAAGCTGTAACATAATGGAAACTTTCCCTGTATTTTCCTATTGGTGAAGCTTGTTGGTAGATAAACCTTGACTTGTGATCTAATTAGTCTGTGCTTCAGGAGTGTCTTTTGGTAAGTGTGTATATATATATATATATATATATATATATATAGTATATAAAATATATACATTTATTTTTAAAGGTGAACACAATGTATGCCAGCTGAAGAACATACATTCTACTCAATGTTACAGCAATGTGCTGGGAACAAACTTGTTCAGAAGAAAAGCATGGTGTGCTGGTGACTGAATAATGATTAACGTGTTGGCAAAATCACTGTTCTTGGGTAAAATCACTCAGCAAAGAACTACTGTGTTTAAAAACAGTCTTAACAACAGAATAGAGAGATCATACTTTGACTTGCATTATCAATATGTTGATGACTGCTTTTCTTCTCACATTTTGTGATAAGAAAGTCACTGTGACCCAGCCTCTGGAGTATCCACACTGTCTTTTAAAACATGAACTAAGACCCATAATTACATGGAAATTCAGTAAGTTTTTACAGCAAGTTTCCACTTCATGCCACACTTTATTAGTTATCATGAGAAGTCCTTTCTCTCTGATCTGTATGTTTTCAGACACTCTGAGTGACAGCCTTCTCTTGAAAGCAAATAATCTCCTCTGTCACATGAAGGGAAAGTCCTGTGGGGAACTTTCCAGGATAAGCAGGACTCCTCCCCAGCTGTGCCCTTCTTTTTTTGAAAAACCAGCCATGTTTCTTTAAGCAAAATGGTAACACTTATACTCCTAATTCTGCTTACCTCCTGGCCTGGGCTTTGTAAATGTAAGTGCAGATTATGAATGCATGTGCAGTGTCTGATATTTCTAGGAAGAGTACTTTATAACTGAAATCTCTCTTCTCCTGGGGATGAAAGCAAAACAAATTTAAGGATTAAATCACACAGAGGTATAATCCCCAAGGGAAACTTACTTTAGTTATTATGATTATATTACGATGTACGCTCCAGTACAGCAAAAGCTGTGTGAATACCATTTCAATGGGGAATAATTTTTAGTCTTACAGCCTATAGTACATTATAATGCATTTCTGGAAGCTTGATGAATTGTAACTGCAATTCTCAGACATCTTTGCTTTCTGATATTCCTAACCTTCTCCTCTAAAAGAGAAAGGAATAGAGCATGAGATTCATAAAAGAAAAGCTTAAAACAATTTAGTTAGACAAGTTTTAATCACGCATTGATTACATATCCCTATATATGCTTCATGTTACTCAGTGTTTATGTAGTTTATGGAAAAATAACAGGCTGAACCATTTCAGAGAGTCTAGTGCTGCTTTTTTAAAGGTGTAAGACCTGAGTGATCAACCCAGGTCAGCTTCTGTGCTTGTGCAGGGGACGTAACCTGTGCAAGGTGTGAGATGTGGGAAATTAGGTCCTCCTGCACACAGTGGCTGAATGCTTTAAAATGCTATTGCTCACGTGGTGTGCCTCGAGGCAGCAGATCAACCCCCAGAGCCCCCTGTAGACCCAATACTGGAGTACAGGACTGTACTCAGAGCTGTGTTAAGACTCTATTTTGCATCCCACTGTGCCCAATAAAGGAAATCTTCAACTCAGATGTTGGGAAAAAGAAATTTGCAGATTTCAAATTACTTTTTTTTTTTTTTTGAAGATGCAACAGAAACTGGTCCTGATGTTTGAGTGAATATGCTATAAATGAGCTAAAAGTAAAACAAAATTACATGGTTACAATATAGCAAATGCTACAAGTCCCAGAAACAATAACTGGCAAACCACTGCTGTCTGGTGGTGTTTAACAGACTGTACCAGGCAAGAGCTACACGTTCTTCCACATCAGCAGTGAATGAACTACACTAGAAAAATGCTATTTGGTTGAGTATCTGGGTTTCCCATCTACACAGCCAGATCCTTATTCTGCCACACATACCATCTAATTTCACTGTTTGTGTGTCCCAAACAATACAACGTTTATAGATGCTTAACTAAAGAAGAGATTGAATTACTAGCCCAAAGTCACACAAAGAGTCCCTCAGAGTAAGAACATGAGCCCAGGACTTCCAAACCCAAGTCTGGTGCCCTTAGCATGAGATCAACCTTCCTGTGGAGACTGAAAATCCATACTGGTTGCATTGTTGCACTGTATACAGCTGCCTCTAGAATACTGTGCTCTTTACAGAGCACTTCATTACCAAGAAGGTATTGATTGACACATTGGAGGGAGTTCAGAGAAGAGCAACAAAAATAATTAGAGTGAAGAGATTGACTGGAAAGATTGATTTAAGAGGGAAGATTAAGTGAGATAAATATGTATAGCTTGGCTCACCTGCAGCACAGTGCATAAGTCCACAAATATTTAAAGGGTGTAAACAATCAGGAGGAAGAACTACCAGTACTGGTCCAGTCTATTTGTGATTTGGTGGTGCCACATTGTGTTGTTGTATAGAGCTTTCTCAGCCAAAAATCTGCCTCCTCAAGGGAAAAATGGTTATTGGAGCTCTGGGACCAGCGTGACAATAGAACAGGATTCTCCCCTGGGCAATGGCAGGCACTGGGGAGGGGGCAGAGGTGTCCCTTAACAGAGTTGTGGATGCTGTCCTGCCTAAGTTTGGAGGGTGTTTCCTGATCTAGAACAGCAGGACTCATACCAAATGTGTGATACACTGTAGAGGAGACCTTGTAGTTACTACCTTTGTATCAGGTAATGTCAGTTGCCTTGGTAACTGTGATACTTGATTACTGTGGAATAGCACAACAAGAAGCCAGGTAAAGATTGTGGAAGTTCTTAGTGAGTCTGGATTGGACCATCCCAGCTTTGATCAACTAGAGAATGAGTTGGAAACAAGCTACTTCAAATAAATCCGAAAATAACATTTGAGATTCAATTTTTTTGCAAGGAGAAAGTGGATTTCCAAGTAATAATAAACCCTCAATGACCCAGTGGCTTTAACAGTTTCAGGTGACATTTAGTAGCTGCCATGAAATAATCATGGTGCAGACTTTACTGGATGTCACTGCTTATCCAAGAAAATTTCCACATCATTCTATGAATATAACAAGCATGTTTTGTTGTCCTTGCAGCAGGACAGGGCTGATGTTCCCATGTCCTGAGGCAACCCACACCCAGTTGTGCCCATTGGTGCTGCTGCACAATAAATAGATCACGATGGGGATGGGGGAGGATGTTGTGTGAGATGTGCTGTTTTCAACAGCATATCATTTTGCAAAGACAGAATGTGCTGATCTGTGAATTTATGCCCGGGAATTAAACATATCTACAACAGAATCACACTGATGTGTGCAGCTGTGAGGAGATGCTAATGCATCTCATCTAATGCAAGTACAGAACTTTTTGGGTGAGCTTCCCTGCCCTCCTTTTCTTCCTGTGCAAGTCAAAGAAAAGCCACAGCTTGTTCTCCCATTACAACCACTGGCTTGTACATTCCCCTTTTCTTTTCTTTGCAGTCTCTGTTTGTAGTTATCCAGCTAGGTCTCCACAGAGTAATTTACTAGCTGAATCTCTCCCAGAATCCAGCTTGAAACCAAGCTGTAAAAACAGCTGAGAGTGTAAATAATTCATGCAGACAATATGACTTTTTTATGTAAATTCGGTGCATTAACCCTCTATTATAATGATGGACGACAGATATGGGCGACGTTGCCTTGGTAAGAGCTAATGGATGGCCGCCATAAATTCACTGCACATTTTATTGTGTTGCTGGAAATTGTGCCTTCAGGCAATGCTGTTTACTTTTATGTAAAACTCAGGGTTCCCTAAATATTACAAATATTTTACATCCGACTCCTCAGCATTTGGGTACAGCACACAAATCAAGTTTTCTTCATTTGAGCTGTAATTAAAGGTTTGGGTTTTTTTCAGGGACAATTATCTAAAACTATAAAGAGAAATATGTTTTCCCCTTTAGATGTTCAGTCATTGATGTATTAACAAAACCTTTGAAGAAAGATATTAAATAACTGCAACATACAACTTTGCATTAGGCTATATGCTGTATGCATACATTACAAATTGGAAATAGTTTCTTGTTACTGGTTTTTATTTTTTACCATTTCTTGCGCTTAGTCACACATAAAAGATTCTTTTTTTCCCCACACATATGCTTCTCTCTATAATTCATATCTGTTTTATCAGTGTAATTCTCTGAACAGTGTCCTTGAGGAATTCTGCCTCTCAGTAAACATGGCAACTTCAGTTCATTTCAGGGAATTTTAAATAAAGAGTTCCTGGTTACTTTTTGTTTCCGCATGTTACTGTTTTGTACAGACTTAAGTACATTGGGATGACACGTGTAATTTTTCTCCAAATAAATGGTCTCAGCAAAACAGAAATTTACTGTATATACTTAAGTATAGTCTTTTCTTTATATGTTTTTAATACATCATTATTATTATTATTATTATTATAAGTATTCAATTAATTCTGCTTAATCAAACATTCAATTAAGTCTCACAGTACACTGTGGCTTTGGAAGAAGAAAACAAGCAGAAAGCAGTCATATGTAGAAAAGGATCTTAATTCTTCTGAGAGTGTGAACAGGATCTCATTCACAGCAAAGGGGGTAATGCCAAGAACAATGGCATGTTTGTCCCTTGGCATGCTGGCCAAACATCATTTGGCCAGAGGACCCCGATGACCAAAGCAGCCTCTGGGAAAGCACTTATGTGAGAGTTTATTGAAATCTCTATTGGAATTTCTGGGGGAAGTCTTGTAGATTAGCAGTGATAAAAGCATGCTCACCCAGTCTTCTTCTTTCAACGGAATGTGCCAGTTTGGGCAGTTTTGTTGTGATATCTCTATGAAAAAAACACTGCACAAAGTTGACTAGGAGTGGCCACAACTGAGATAGCTCCAATAGAAATCCATGACACCTTCCAAAACAGCTCAGTTCCCTGAGGAATAAATGGAAGGTACACTGTAAGAGAGGTAAAAAACACTGAATAGAAGGGGGGAATGGAATAGAATGTGCAGGGGGGAAAGGGCTAACAAAATTAATCACATGTAGTATTAAGTCTAGCAGTTTAATCACACATAAACCTACTTAATAATTGGGTTTATTTTGTATCCTGGCTAAGTGTGCTCCTTTCAACTATATTAGGAATGTCACAAGATAAAAGGACAAAACCTATTACCAAGGGCATTTACTTATTCTTAGTCTTCAATATTGACTGAGACTCCTAAATTTGGACTTTCAGATTTTGCACTTTATTCTTCTGACGTGCCCTGACGTGTTCTACTGCCCTGAAGCCACTTTGCAAAATTCATAGCAGCTTTCACATGCTCTGATGCTTCTTGGGACCAATTCAATATCAAACAATAGATGTGTGTGCAGTAGAGCCAGGAAATGTTACACAGGAGATCATAGGCTTATTCCCCAATAACATTTTGATTTGTAAAGTATTCCACTACACAAAACACACACAGGAGACAGCATTAAAAAGCATTAGAGACCATAGCCAGCAAGACAAAAAGGTGTCTTAAAATACAGATTGACAGGAAGGCCTGGGATATAAGCAGGACACACTAAATAATCAGTGGAAATGGTGTAGAAAGAGTTTTCAATATTTTATATTATTTGGCCATTTAACAAATCTCTCCTGGGACAGAATTTGGCTTTCAAAAACAAAACCAAACCCTTACTTTTGACTTTTTTTTTCTTGATGTTTGAAATAAAGGTGTTTGTGTAATTCATACATCAAGAGAAGGCCAGTTTTCCAGTCTAGTTCTTTGTCCAGTGCATTTCCATGCAGAGCAGACACAGACATGGATTGCCAGGAGGACTTATAGGGCAGGTTTGATCTGTTTGAAGGAAGTCTTGTCTATGATCCAGGACACAACATTCAGTGTGATCCCACTCTCTCATCCTTGTGTAGAGCAGAGTATTCCTCTGGTTAATGACATGCAGATCATAAGGCATCACACTGTTCAGGTATGCAGTTTAAATGTCAAATGTTCTAGACTCTGGATAGTAGTTTGTGGCTCTCACTTTGTCTTGGATGGTTTGCTTCTGTGGAATTTGTTGTAAGGATTACAAGACTTGGGTTGCATGGGGGAAACAGCACTTTCCTTCCTGTGCTGCAGTGCCAGCTGTGTCACTGTGGATCTCAGAGGTGATAAAACAAAAGGGAAATGGATTTGGAGATGGAAGCAGAGCTTGAAAGCATATGGGCTGCCTTGTAGGATTACAAAGAGAACATTTACTCATGATGAACACATCCCTGGGTCAGTCCAAATACAATTACAGCTTGCTACAAAACCAGAGTCCATAACATGCCTTCCTTAATTTCCTATAGAACAATAATGTTCCTATATTCTTTGTTGAACCATGGTTTGTGTTGGAAGGGACCTTTGAAGATCATCCAGTCAGACACTGCTGCCATGGGCAGGTACCCCTTCCACTGACACTGGAACAGGTTTCACAAACCTGGTAGAACGTTGGAACTGGGAGTTGGAAATGGATGATCTTTAAGGTTGTTTCCAACTCAAACCATTTCTGGATTCTATGAACAGAATGCTCCACGTACGCTGTGGAGCAGTTTTCACTTTGGTTAATTTAGGGCTCATGAAAAGAATGAGACCTGGATTGCCCACCCATTTCTCATGTCCAAATGCAGCATCGTCAATACAAAGATTTTTGTTAGCCCCCTTCTTCTGTTTAATACATTTAAGTACTGCACTCTGCATATGAAGAATAGTGATGTTATCAGAAAGCATTCAAAAACATATGTTTTAATGAAATGTGTTGACAACTGCTGAAGTAAAGTTTTTGTTAAGTCTCAAGAGTTTATCCATGACAAGCAGTATTAATGAATTGAATTAATTAAAAAGCATTTCAAGATGAAACAGGACCTGTTCTATGTAAAATGCTCTATACATTAGACAAGCATTATGGAAATCACTGCTTTGTACTACACTGTAATGCAGCCATTTATAAAAGCTTCTCAAGATCCATGGATAGCAGTAATTTGGGTTTAGCGTGTCTTTGAAATTCATTGAATACAACATGTGCTATTTAAAAGCATGAAATCTTGATGGTTACACTGCTATCAACATTTATTTGGCTTGGAGAGGGAAACGAGAGCTCAACGTTACTGGAATGAGTGAGTGGGCATGGGAACAGGGTGAAAGGATGGAGGACCTGGCAAGCCCTGGCAGAGGCTGGTGCTGACATTTTTAGGGAGCTGACATTTTTAGGGAGTTATTGTCTGGCAATAACCCAGGGTCCTGAGCTGGTTTGAAATGGGAGTTGTTTTACTAAAAGCAATTTCTCATCTCTGTTGCTCCTCTGCCATAAACTCCTCTCCTTTATGGACCAGGCTTGTTCTTCACCATGTCTGCCCATTTTTAGCTGATTTTGTGCCCTCTCTAAGACTAATCCCATCAGCAGTGACCACTGGCACTGTGAAATATCTGTATTCCACATCATGAATCCCTACAACGGGCAAAACAGTCTTATGAGTGTGTGCAGTGGGGTTTGTGTGAGCTTCTGGCCACGGCCCTGAGAAGCCAAGCCTGAGCAAGAGGAGTGCAGTCCTGCAGCAGGAGCAAAGGTATGGGTGCCCACTGGCAGCCAAAGGGCAATTCTGCCTCACTGGGCCAAAATCAATCATAAAATGAGAGTTCTGGGCAGGAAGCTTGTCTCAGAGGGAAATATCTGCACACAGGGAGAATTCTTAGGTTTGGTTACGACTGTGGCTTGGATTTGGATGAGTAAGGTAACAGTGCCCACACACAGCACATTAAGAAAATATATCTTTAAAATATTACTAAGTATGTAACACATTCATAAATAAAAGTATAAAGGGTGAAAGAGGAGATACTGAAAAACAGTATGATTTCATACATGCATGGTGAAGTTTGTTTCACTTCGTTTGTCTCAAGGTTTGGCTTGTAGGAGATTATTTCCAATGGATCCACCTTTAGCTTTCTGTTTTGGAATTCCTCTGGATCTTAATAAAGGAAATTACATCCTTCAAGGAGAACTAGCCAAAAATCTGTTGGTATATTTGAATTATTATAATATATTAATGCTCACAATTCAATCAAGAATATGGCTGTGTAGTAGAGAAGAAAAACAACCTAAATACAAAATGAAGGTCAGGTTCCTCGAGCAATGTACACAGATATTTAAAGGATGGTAATATTTGTTACTTAGCTACTGCACATGCTTCTAAAAATTCATTTAAGACAGTGCTTGGAATATCAGGAAATCTGACAGGCAGCCTCATTGGTTAGAAAAAGGGATAATTCATTTGGTCCTTAGTGTATTAGGAAAAGAGCAGCCAAAATTGCATCCCAAAGTGCTTTGGGAGATTCATCCTCTAAGCAGGTATGAATCTGCTCTGTAAAAAAAATAAGAGAGCTTGTTCTGCTACTTCACTGTAACATGAGCAATATGTTTGCACTTGTCACAGGTAACATTTGCATTTATTATCTGCATGTAGAGAACTTCTAAGCTTTCTTATACCTGCTAAACCGGCCCAGGTAGCATTTGGGCCTGACCAAAAGAAGTCTCTCCCCACAGGCTGGGTGCCGTGCTGCCCGGAGAGCAGTATCTGCCAAAATCAGGGCTCGCATTTTATGCTTCCCTTCAGACTCTTCTTGCCAACTGGATTCCAGGAAGGACCAAAAAGCCTTTTCTATGCAACCATTTTTGAGGGCTGAAATAGCCTGGCTCCTCCTCAGCCTGTCTAGAGTGCCTGGCTCACTCTGTCAGGCCGAGTGACCAGACAAGACCACGATATGCAGCACAATGAGGTGATGGAAGTAAAAGTCTAAGATGCTGGGCAAAAACTGGTTTCTGCTGACTGATGGTTTACAGTGAAGTGTCCTGTGGTGGTGATGGTGGTGGAAGAGCTGTGTTTGTAAGAGCCATATATTGTCCATGAGCTCAACTGATCCTGGGCTCCCAGAAGACACAGATTTTTTTAACCAGATGCTTGCATAGTCAAATTATCATCTCTAGGGTTACTTAACAGCTGATCCTAGAAATCACTTGAAGATATAAAGACCAAGACAAATTCTGACTATTTCCATTACCAGGGTTATTTGCTAATTTTTAAATGATCAGTCTGTCTGCATACAGGTGTCTGTTTTTTCTCTGATGTTTCTCCACTTAACAAACAGTTTTTGTTGTGATTCAGCTCAGTTCTGTGCTGTTGCACTAGCATGTTTAAGTCAAAATATCCAAATTTTTCCTAATCAAATTTTTACAGCACTTCAAAATCCAAATTGTCACTTGCTCTGTGCACAAGTGAGAAGGTAAATAAAATTGAAGAGGAAAACTTCTGTGGAAGAAACAGCAGTGAGAAGGGCAAACAGACATGGTGGTAATGGAATAAGGAATATTGCTGGTACCATTTCATTATAGAGAAAAATTAATATTTTTAAACCAAGACAAGATATGCTGTGATCAGAAAGAAAGGAAGAAAATTGGTGTTTGACTTTCTTCTTATTGCCAGAAACTCAAGATGGTATTGCAGCAGCCCTGAGACACTTGGTCAGACATGATGCCTTGTATTTGCATCTACTTCTAAGAGTAGTAAAACCATTCTTGTTATTGGAAAATTATTTTCTCTGACTCTTGGGAAGGATGGCTGGCTTTGAAGTAGTTTTTAAAATACAAATTGGGGAATAGTCTCATAATATACCTGATGGGGTTTTTTTTGGTTACAGCTGAGAATAGCATCTGTAGTAGTTAAATGAATATGAGTATTAAGCACTTCAAATGATGTAACTTACCCAGACTATGTAAAAACTGCTATTTGAATTATGTTTTGCAAGTAGTGATATTGTTGGACTTCACCCTGAAATCCTGTCTGGAACCTATATTTAATCCCAGGTGGAGTAATTTTGTATTCTGAGTTCTACATGCAGTAGAATGGTAATCAGATTTGTGATATCATCACTGAACTGCTTATAAGGCACTGGAATATAATGATTGTTAAATAAAAACAAAATAAATCCTTGTAGGCTCCTCCAAGGAGAAATTGCTCTATATAACAAGGCAGAAAGTAACACTTCAAAACCCAGGGCACCACCCAACCTTGCATGTTTAAGATGGGGCAAGTGGGTTCTCCAGACAGACACAGACTCTCTCATGCAGACACAATGCACTCCTGAGGAGAAGGAAGGCTCATCCCTTGCTGGAATACTGGCAGGGAGGGTCATCCTAGGGGCTGCTTCTTCAAAGAAGCAAATAAGCAGCTTTGTCACACAAACCTGAAAGTAAAGCACGGTGGAGTTACCAGTTCTAAACAGTCCACAGCCTCACAATAATACAACAAAAGTCTAGTCAACAGCCTTCAAAAGAGGGTGAAAATATTCATCAAACCTGATGAGGCTCCTATTAATTAGTGTTAAGTGTTGTTACACTTTTGTTACTATTCCTATTTTGAAATTTAACTAAGAAACCTAATGGGGCTACTTCTGCACGATGTTAATTAGATATGGCAATTCCACTTACCCATACGGCCTCGGCACACAACCACCACACATCAATATTTAATTTAATTACTGATGTTGTGGTGCAAGTCACATCTGATTTAGGAGATAAATATGCTTAATTAATAATGAGATAAAACACATACAGTATGTCACCTTTTGTCATTTGAGCTTTATTAGGTACAGTAAAGGAAGACACACATGGACATTGGTGAGGCCATGACATGGTGCTCTGTGTCTCTGCATTGCCTTTGTCCTTGGATTTACCTGAGCTCACACTGCACTGTAAATATGACAAAGACATCTGCTAGTGTCAAGGGCACCAGCCTACATAAAGACACACTCGTGTCTTGAGTAATTCATCATTTACTTCCATTTTTCTACATAAAAACGGAAAAACGGAAACTTAAACACTTAAAAAACGGAACTTTCATCTTGGATTATACGTAGCACCTATAGAAATTCACTCTATCAGGTTTGATCACAGTATTCTCATCTGTGTTGAATGTGGCCTGGTACAGAGGCTGGCCAAGAACTCATTCTGCATCAGCATCCTTTGGAACTGAGCCTTCCTCCCATTGGCACTGCACATCCTCTACCCAGAGCTTCCTGCAAGAGCCTGTTGAGAATAGTGGATGTGATTGCTGTACCACGAGACAGAGCTCTGGAAAGGTATATGCAGAAAGATTGCTTAGCACTTTGTAAAGCCTGGGGGGAGAAGAGGACAGACAGGCAGGCCTTGAGGCTGGTTATGATGATGAACCATGTTAAAGCAGCTTCCAGGCAGGACTAGGTCCCCATTTCATAAAGGGATTTGCAACAAGGACTGACAGTCAAAGACTTACAGAGAAATTCAAAACAAATGGATGAACAGGTACCACACAACCAGTGCACCAGATCTGCTGAAGTAAAGGAAACTACTTCTGTTCATTTTTGATAGAAGATCAAAGCCTTAGCAGGTCCCCCTCTGTTTGCAGTATCTTTTCTAGGCCTGTGTTTCCAGGGGTTCACAAGCTAGCACTAGAAGTTTGTGTGGGTTGAAACTTGCTATGCAAGATCTTTAGCTGGGGGCCATTTGGTTTGATGTGTTTGACAAAATTTTAAGAGCTCCTAAGTTAACTGTGCCAAACAAATAGTTTCCTAGAGGCTGAGAAGGTTTTTGAATCTTCCTTCAGGGAAAATTCCCAGTTGGTAAAAAACCTGTGAAGGCAAAAGCATCTCACAGCACTGTAGCCTATTGAAACACATACTGCTCTCAGATCCATTTGTGGTCCTTTTTTCTATGTTATATATGACTATTCTAATATTAATATTGACAGTAACTAATACAATGGGAACCTATTTGGCTATCAGGAATTATTAGTGAAGGAGACCATCTCAGTATGGTCTGAAAGCTTCCCTTAGAAACAAAAAAGAACCAACAAAGAAATCAAGACTGGGAAAGCCTTCAGCTGTCTAAGCCTGCCTTAAAACACACTCAATCCAAAAGAAAACACTAGAGAGGGGAAGACCCCAGTCAGTGGTTTGCTGCTAATAGGCAGGGAGAAATGGAAGTGGCAGTGATTGCAAATGGGGGAGACTCTTCTTCAAGGATAATAAAATAGAACTGCAGTCCTTTTCAGCTCCATGACCTGGAATTGTAGGTGGTCACCATGGCTGGCACTGGGACCTATTGGTACAATGGATGTACTGCAGAGTTTCCAAAGGGTGTGACTGAGCTGTGGAATTCAGCTGTGCTGAGCTCACACCTTCTGTCAGCTGCCAGAAGTAGGAGAGGCATCCTGGGACCTGTTCCCTCTAATTACATTCCCTGGTCTTGACAAGTAAATGCATCCAGAATAGGAGAATGGGGGCTGGAGGAATCTGTGGAACCCGCAGTTCCATCAGCCAAATGGAACAGTGAGGAGTGGTGTGTTAGGAACACTTTCCCCATGAGACCAGCAGCCTGCATGAGTAGCTAAGAAATGTATGGGGAATGAGAACTAATCCTCTTTGAGAAGAACCTGTAATTTTCCCCCAGGAGAGAAACAGGGCTACAGCTGGAAGGGCAGGTAAGAGCAGCACTGCCTCCAGCTCTGTCTGAGCATTCTGCTTGTGCAGGAACACTGAGGCCAAACATCACCAGAGTGTACAGGACAGTGTGTGCTCACCTGAAGAGAGAATGGAGGAGATAATGGAGCATCTCTCACAGTGATTGGCTTCCAGAGAATGTGGAACAGGTTATACCAATACCATGGGAATACCCTGGGTAGAGACAGATGTGGTAGTTGTATCAGGATCAGTAGCTAAAATGAAAGTGTAGCATAAAATTAAATTCTTTCAGTGGAGGTGCACAGGTTGAGACTTTATCCTACTGTGTGCTTTTGTATTGATATGTGAGGCACAGGATTCCTATTCCATCTTCCTTACAGGGTGCTTTGGTAAACATTCATTTCTTCCATTTATATTGTCATGGGAACGTTTTCTAGGCTCTCCTGTGGCAGTGTGGACTCTGTGTGCTATGAATTACACCCATGAGCTCAGTGGATTAGAAAATCAGCCATCCCTTCAAAAGAGCCAAAGGCATGCAGGAAAATATTAATATTCTTGGTTTCTTCCTTCCTCTTCTTCCTTCCAAATTCATACCTGTCCTCAGTGAGGAACAGCTGAGAACAATTTGGCCCAGACCAATGATTCCAGTAAGCACATGTAATACCACTGGCACCTACACGTATGAAATTCCCCTCTCCCTCCTCCTGCTCCTGCACGGGGCCCATGGCTCTCTGTTCTGCTGTAGCAGCAGCAGCCACTTAGCGCAGGCAATTGAAGTACTTCTCACCTGCCCAGCCTGCCTGAGTCTCCTAGGCTTGCCTGTGGGATATGAACTCACGTCTCCAGCTCTCCTTGTCATTCACATGCTTCCTTGAGGCTTGCTTTTGTATTAAAGTGCCTGAAACTGGTATCAGAATTCAGAAAGGCAGCATGTCACTGGTGACTACTAATAGCAATTACTGCAAACTAGGATATACACCTGCATGACATCCAGCAAAATAGGCTGGAGCAGATTAAAGATTAAAACAGTCATTTGACAAGGAAATAACAGTCACCCCATCCTTTCAGTACATAACTGTGTCTGGCTGCTGCACCTTAGAGTACCTGCCCAATATTCTCCCTGTTTTGGTCATTTATACTTGGACATGGTTTTGACAAGCCAGAACGTATTTAGAGCCCCTTTTCTGTGAGTGAGTAGTTAAAAATTGTTTCTTGCAATGTTCATTATTTTGCACTTGTCTATACTAGTAGGTAATGGAATTGTGTTGCAGAAGACTCACAGCTGGATATGACAGTCAGAACCAGATGTTCACACAATAGGCCAGACACAGCTGGTTCTCTTTAGCTGGCAAGGATGTAGAACAAGTAACTGCAGAGACAGCAAGCCTGAAAAAAACTAAGGTAATCAAGCTAAATATGCCTGGAGTTTTAGGCCATCTGGAAGATTGCCAGAAGGCTATTTATTCTGATGTCTACACCTGCTGAATGGGAATGCTTTGTGTGAACTCAGAGCTTGAAGTAATACTGTTTCTCTCCCTTTTTCAGAACTCCACTCCCTCTAGGCTCTGTTTCTTGCTTGATAAATTGAGTTCTACAACTTAGGTTTGATTTAGAAAAAAAAAAAAAAAAAAAAAAAAAAGAAACCAAACCTTAAACTTATTTCTTGGCTATTGATGAGCAGAGCAGGAAAGCAGTGCAGCACTGGAGAACAGAAAGGGAGCACAGTGTCACAGATTTCCCCTCAGAGAGTTAAAGTCTGAGGGCAGTGCAATCTGCTAGATGCATTGAGAGCCACTGGAAAGATTTTCTTTGTCCCATTTATAGTGAGCTGGGAGAGAAATCCCCACAAGCGCTTTTGGCTGCTGTTGTGTGCACACTCACCTTTCTGTGCTCAGTGACAGATTGCTCCCACAAGGCCCCATCTGGCTCAGCCCTGCTGGCTGCAGCCTTCTCCTCACAGCCAAGCAGCACCTGCCTTGCTGTCAGCGTGAAAGCTCTTGGGACTTCCATTCTACAAAAAGTTTTGGTGGTGATAGTGGTGGTGAGCATGCTCCTACGGTGATGAACATTTGACTGTGATGATATCTCAGTGTCAAGGAAGGATTTTTGGGTAAACAAGACCAAGAAGATAAGAGATAGAAGGATCACTATCTTAAAGTTGCTGACAGGGTAGAGGTCTCTTTGAAGACACTGGTTTCCCCAAGCTTCTGTGCCTCTGTAAGCCTCTGTAAGGAAATGAGAGCATCTCACATGTGAGACACCAGTTACCTCAAGGAGTGATGTCCACTGCCACAATAGTAATCTCTTACAAACACACAAAAATCTGTCTTTTCTTGTATTTGTTTTTTTCCTGATCATTGTACGGATGCATGCAGTACAATTCTCTGAGGAAGCTCAGGCTCTCACACTCTCCTCAGAAAGCAGCAACACAGATTTTGCCACCTCTGCACCCTAGTGTGTGCTGAGCAGTAACTGTGCTCTGCCTGACATGCAGCATATGCAGCTGCGCTGGCAATGATTGTGCCCACTGCTGTCAGTACCATTCCTGGTTCTCAGATGCAGCAAATGAGTATTTCTTTTTCATTTTGTTCATGCACGTGATAGTTCTTCAAGTGTTGTTACTGTTCTGTGCCAGTTTTGGTGGGACTGGAGTTTGTTTTCTTCATAGTAGCTCATATGGTGCTGCCTTTTGCAGTTGAGGTGGAAAGAGTGCTGATAACACGCTGATGTTTTAGTCATTGCCAAATATTGCTTACACAGCATCAAGGCCTTTTCTGCCTCTCAGACTGCTCCTCCCCCGGGGCGAGGCTGGAGGTGAAGGAGAAGCTGAGAGGGGACACAGCTGACCCCAACTGACCAAAGAGATATTCCACAATACATGACATCATGCTGTGCAATAAAAGCTCTGGGGAAGAAGGAAAAAGGGGGGGCGTTCAGAGAAATGGTGTTTGTGTTCCCAAGTCACTGTGAGGTGTGCCAGAGCCCTGCTGTCCTGGGAATTGCAAATACCTGCCTGCCCATGGGAAGTGGGGAATGAATTCCTGCTTTTGTTTTGCTTGCTCATGCAGTTTTTGCTTTACCTGTTAAGCTGTCATTATCCCAACATGAGTTTTCACATTTTTCCTCTTCTGATTGTTTCCCCACCTCAGTGTGGCAAAGTGAGTAAGCTGGGGCATGTTGTTGAGCCGCCTGCCAAGGCTGAACACATGTCCCAAAGGCAGGATCAGTTCATGGGATTCTCTATAAATGCACCAGAGTTCCCTCTCAGTTTCGCTGGCTTTGCTGAAGGGTACAGTGGACTTCCTAAAATTCTTATGGAATGTCTGTTCCTTAACCTGACCCAGATAACTGATGGATTGTGCTATGATGCTTTGCCAGAAAGAAGTTACAGTTTTTCTTTGACTATTCGTTTGGTTTCCATCAGCAGAGAGGTGAACTACAGAGTGCTCAAGATGATACCTTTGAAGGACATGAGACTTAAAACCAAATAAAAGATCTACTGTGTGTTATAAGCAATAATCAAGAATTAAAAGCCTTGTTAAAACATTGTTGAAGAGTATTTCAGAAGAAAAGTAGTTATATTCCATTTCATGCCTAATTCAATATCAATTAGCTGATTGTTAACTTCCCTCCAGCTAAATCTCGTTCAGCAGAGAGAAGAGAAATCAAAAGCATTCTAGCTTTAACAAGCCTCGTGTTTCAATCATTCATCTCTGCCCGCAGGCTCAAAATCAATGTCAACAGACGTTTCATTGCAATTTATCAGCCATTTCTGCATGTCACTGTTTTCTTGGCTGCCCCGATTGTCCCTCAAAGTCGTCTGTGGGAATCAGAATTCATCTGGAGCAGAAAAGCAGGCAGCCCACACTTGCTGTTCCCTAACCCGCTGCAGGGTTCGCCTTCCCCGAGAGAATCCGAGGGCTCTGAGCGGCTGCGTGCGCTCGGCAGGGCCGGGCCGGGCTGGGCTGGGCTGGGCTGGGCCGGGCTGGGCTGGGCCGGGCTGGGCTGGGCTGGGCCGGGCTGGGCTGGGCCGGGCTGGGCCGGGCTGGGCCGGGCTGGGCCGGGCTGGGCTGGGCCGGGCTGTGCTGGGCTAGGCCGGGCCGGGCCGGGCTGGGCTGGAAGGGCCGGGCTGGGCTGGTCTGGGCTGGGCTGGGCTGGACTGGACTGGACTGGGATGGGATGGGCTGGGCCGGGCCGGGCCGGGCTGGGCTGGGCTGGGCTGGGCTGGGCTGGGCTGGAAGGGCCGGGCTGGGCTGGGCTGGGCTGGGCTGGGCTGGGCTGGGCTGGGCTGGAAGGGCCGGGCTGGGCTGGACTGGGATGGGCTGGGCCGGGCCGGGCTGGGCCGGGCCGGGCCGGGCTGGACTGGGCTGGGCCGGGCTGGACTGGGCTGGAAGGGCCGGGCTGGGCCGGGCTGGGCTGGGCTGGGCTGGGCTGGGCTGGGCTGGGCTGGAAGGGCCGGGCTGGGCTGGGCCGGGCCGGGCTGGGCTGGAAGGGCCGGGCTGGGCTGGGCTGGGCTGGGCTGGAAGGGCCGGGCCGGGCTGGACTGGGATGGGCTGGGCTGGACTGGGCTGGGCCGGGCTGGGCCGGGTCGGGCTGGGCCGGGCTGGGCCGGGTCGGGCTGGGCTGGAAGGGCCGGGCTGGGCCGGGCTGGGCCGGGCCGGGCTGGGCCGGGCTGGGCCGGGCCGGGCAGCGCGGCAGCGGCGGCCTTCAGCACCGCGGACAGCACCCGCCGGCCCGGCCGCGCCGCTTCTCGGCCCCCCTCCTCCTCCTCGGCCTTCCTCTTCCTCAGCCCTTCTCCTCCTCGGCCTTCCTCCTCCTCCTCGGCCTTCCTCCTTCTCAGCCCGTCCTTCAGTCCGCGTCCTCCTCCTCATCCTTCCTCCTCCTCCTCCTCCTCCTCCTCGGCCTTCCTCTTCCTCAGCTCTTCTCTCAGCCCTTCCCTCAGCCCTTCTCCTCCTCGGCCTTCTTCCTCCTCCTCCTCCTCATCCTTCCTCCTCCTCAGCCTTCCTCCTTCTCAGCCCTACTCCTCTTCAGCCCTTCCCTCAGCTCTCCTCTCCATCAGCCTTCCTTCTCTTGCTAAGCCCTTCCCTCAGCCCTCCTCCTCCTCAGCCTTTCTCCTCTTCAGCCTTCCTCCTCCTCCTCAGCCTTTCTCTTCTTCAGCCTTCCTCCTCCTCCTCAGCCTTTCTTCTCCTCAGCCTTCCTCCTCTTCAGCCCTTTCTCTCCTCAGCTTTCCTTGTCCTCAACCCTTCTGCTCCTCGGTCTTTCTCCTCCTCAGCCCTTCCTTCCTCCTTCTCCTCTTCCTCCTCAGCCTTCCTCCTTCTGACTTCCTCCTCCTCAGCCCTCCTCTGCCTCGGCTACCAGCCAAATTCACACACAGCAGAACAGCTTTACCTGTGCGAATAACTCCTAAAAGATGAAGAAATTGAGGGGCTCTCAGGCACAAAAGTTTTTCTACCTCCATATGCTTGAATTGCCTGTAGAAAGTTGTGTGAAAAAATAGCAGGTGACCACGTAAAATTTATAAAGCATCACAGGCATTGCTATTTGCTTCACAATGACATCGCATCAATAAATTGTGAGATTCACCTCTGTGAAGAGAAGAGAGCTAGGCTGAAGTCTGAATTCGGATGCTTGGGTCTTGTCAAGCTCCTACAGAACTTGAATTGATAAAACCAGGGTGTCTGATTGCCGCACTTACACTGCAGGCAATGCTGTAAGGTACGGTGTCGTTATTGGACGCGAAATGAGTGCACAGAAGCTCGGTAAGTTTAAAAGAGAAAAAGCACCAGTTTTATTCAAACATCTGGTCTTTATAGAATTCCAAAGGTGACCATGGATTGGAGGATAGAATTACCACCTCTCCAACCACACTGGTCCAAAGATCAATCAATCATTTCTCTCTACTTACAAAGAAATATGTAAACTATTCTATTTATACATGAAATTGTGTGGGAACTCTGACTCTCAAATATGTAAACATTATCAGAAGGCTAAAGAAGTTTTATGAGAACTTTAAACTTTTAAAAGAACTGTAAAAGAAAACTTAATGCTTTTAAAAATCAGGGCAACAGTATGGGACACTCAGGAATGACACAGGAGTGGTATTTCATACTCCTTGCTCTTTCCAGACCTGGTCCATGGTGCTTCAGCTTCAGCTCAAACTTTTGAAAGGTCTGATTCACTTTTGGGATCTGTGGTTTTCTGCCTGCTTCAGGAACAGGGTGCATCTGGTGAGAAGAGCAGACTCACCATCGTTACCCTTAACACACAAATTGGTTTTTCAGGCGTTATCCTCATTCACCTTGGACAAGTGATTTAGTTAACTGATGGGTTCTAAATGTCTTCACCAAAATTAAGAGAAACTTGGCATCTGCCCAGGCAGTATGTGGTCACTGCTGTTTCTGAGCTAAATGGGAGACAAGACAAAAAAAATTAAAGCTATTTCCCTGGTTCAGAGATGTTTGCAAACACTGCCACAGTGCCCATGGATCAGACAGAAGTTATGGAAGTTCATTAATTTAAATAATGATCAGGAGCCTCACTCTGTTCCTCCAGTTTGTGTCATGTTGTTATGGAGGCATCTACAGACAGGCAAAATAAAGTACAGGTTGTGACAAGTCCACACTGTGGCTGAAGTGAATTCTACAACAGATCTTCTAATAGTTTCAAGCATATTTGCTTTAATAGTTAACACTAAATTTCTGTTTTCAGGATTTTGCTGCAGGTTTGCTGACTACTTTCGTGACACTTCATTTTCAACAGGAGTGGTTTTTCCCTTCATGAAACAATGATATTCACTAGGTGATTTTACAAACATTCCTTCACTGGAATGGTGTTATACCTCAGCTTGTTCCTGAATCTTCTTTTGGTTTTTCTCATTTTTCTTTCTCAGTGCAGCATCTCAGGTCAAACTGTGACAGTGTGCTTTTATTCAGGAGCTGCTGCTGGTGTTGATAGAACCATGTAGAACCCAGCAAAAGGGGAAAAGGGTGGCTGAGGCTGACAAGAACCACCAGAACACCAGCAGTACCTTGTGACATTGCACAAGCTTGATTGCCACAGTTCCAGTTCTCCTTGATTCTGTCTCACTAACAGCTAAAATCAAGGCTTTTCACAAGAACTTCTGCTAAAAGAAAAACTGAAAGTGCAACAGGGCAAACCAAACTACCGCAAAATTCCAAAATGTTTTTCCTCAGGAAGATCCCAACCCTGCTGTCATCAGTGGAAGCAGCAATTTGCTCTGAACTCGATACTGCATTGATCTTGTCTGTGCCTTCATGCAGAGACATCAAAATGCATATTTGTTTTTTCTAGTATAAACTTTTAAAAAGAAAGAACCAGTCCCCTGTGGAGAGGCATTCATATGAGCTGACAAGAAGCATCTTCTCTTTTCAGGTTCCAAAAAGTGGTGATTTCAGTGCAGGAAGGTGAGCCTTCTCTCCAAGACCTTTTTCTCTTTGGGCTGCAGAAACAACAGCCAGCTTCTTTGTAGCCTAAATTAGCTGAGGATAAAGAAAAATCAACACTCTGGGGAAAATTCTGAGGGAAACAAAAAGGAGAAGAGAAAAAAAAATCTTCACCTGAAAAAACCAAACTTTTTAGAATAAAACAAACTTTTCAAAATAAAATAGATTTTTCAATTTCTGAGACTTTTAGGCTAAAAAAAAAAGGTGTCTTTTCCTATTAAGAAAATTGCTTTCACTTTCCTGCAATGAAGAGAGTTTCTAATGATGGGAGAAGCTGAGTGTAGCTGCTGAGGAGCTGAAGTGGGGATCCAGCTATCAATGCGTCACCAGCTAAATGTGATTTGAGATGCAGTTTGCTTTTCTGTATCTCAGATCTCAGGGCTGAACCACAAACTGTACATGACACAACTAAATTAATATTTAAAAATAATTACTTGCTGCCTGAAGGTAAACAGAAAAAGGGTAAATAATTGATAGCACTGGGACTGCCACACTGTAACTCTGCTGAGCGTTTATGATGTGCTGTGAAGGTTCAAAGGGATTGCTCGTCTGCTGCCTCTGAAGGAGAGTTTTTGCTAATCATTCCAGGGCTTGTTTTGTCAGCCAGCAATGTTTTCAGAGTTTGAAGCACCAGAATAGAATGCCAGCTTAATTTAGGTGAATCTCTGGTTTAATTTACTAACTTTCATTCCAAGATTTGCATTGTAAATGATAAGGTGATTTTCATATATATATTTTTTCTTTTAATTTTTTTTTAGCCCATCAACATCTGAAGGGAAATTTTATGTGGTCTTCTGCCAAGAATGTAGAGTAACTTGCATTTAAGGAGTTGTTACATAACATGCCACCCTATGACAACACCTGTCTGCAGAGCCTGGTGATGCCTTGAGAGTTGGTGGCTCTTCTCTTTTCAGTGGTAAATATCCATCCTCTTACAGCCCAACAAGAGAATAATCAGTATTCAAAGTGGCAGATGACTGTAAAGAAAGGTCAGTGATTTCAAACTGATTAATTTTCCCCCTCTGTCAGAAAACCCCTTGCACCAATTATTATGATTATTTTTATTATTATTCTGTGTCCTGCCTCCACAAAGGACATCACTGTTTTCTGATGTTAAAGCACAGCATAAGCAAACACACAGGTAGTGTGTATGGGGAGTCAATAGCTACAGGTCTGCAGGATATTTAAATACAGAACCTCTGTGGAGAAATGATCATTAGGTAAAACTTCAAAAGGAGAACAAAACTGTCAGCAGTGCCAGCTGGCCTGGGTGAGCCAACCACTCACAAAGTTTTATTTGCAACAGATATCAGTGCTAGGGATGGGAATGTGGCTTCTTGTCTTTGTGCCCAGTCAGACCTTCAGTAATGGCAGCTTCTCTAATGCTTTGCACTGCCAAACACTTTTGTTTCATTGCTTGAAAATTCAATCTAAGCTTTCATTTCCATTTTGAAAAAAAAAATCAAATTCTGTACTCAGATGCCCAAGCATGAGGGTAATTTGAAGGCACAAAGTAATTCCCACACTCCACTGAACAGTAGCCAGTGTTTCAGTGAAATCTGGGAGACTTTTTCCAGCTGCTGTGCATCTGGAAATGAGCAGGAAGGATGACTAAATAGAAAACATGAAAACATATGGAATCTCTGTCACTGGAGATTGGCAACATGTAATAAAAAATTTTCTGTTGTTTAAGAGTCCTCTAGTCCTCTCTCTCTCCCTTTCAGCCCTGGAAGCCCAGGTCTGTGTAATTGAGACATAAAAATTGAGCACTGAGTCTCAAGTGGGACATACAGGTTTGTGTCTATTAGGTGCAAGCTCAATGTTTATAGCAGGACAATCAGGTTGCCAGTTTTCATGATTTAAAACTATGAGAGCAGCATTTGGATAGTCCTGTATGTTCTAGCTCCACCAGCCCTCACTTACATGAGAATCCCCATTCTCATTGAAAAAAAATAACGCTATTTCTAGCCCTCATGGTTTCAGAGGAAGGCCTAAAAGTGTGCCTGTCCACAGGCAGGAGGCTCCTAAAGCAGAAGGGGACACACCACTGATGTGCTCTCATTCCCTCACTGCTGGGCCAGGGAACTCCTGCATTTGCATGCTGGGTGTTCCCAACACAAGGAAAGGCAAAACAAAAAACAAAAAACAAAAAAAAAAACTAACAAAAAAAAAAAAACCAACACAAAAAGGAAGCCAAAAAAAGTCTGCTCTGAACTCCATTCCAACATTCAGGTCACCACCCTTCTCCTTTCTTCCCCACGCCCAAGACCACACACTTGCACTTGCACCTCCAGGCACACGTCTGCCTGCCAACCCAACGGAGGTTACAATCTCACTGCAGTTCTGGTTATCTTTCAAAGAAAAATGTCCTAAAAGAAACCCCAGGAGCTCAGTGGTGCGGCCCCACCCCTGGCCATGGAGCATGACCACACTGGCAGCTCACAGGCTGTGCAGAGAAAGGGATTTCTTCTTGTTGGGAAAGTGGCCAAGGGGTGTTATAGGAAGCAGCTGCTTGGAGGCAAGTCATTGCTGTTAAAACATTTGCTGCTCTCAGGGAATGAGAAGCATTGAGGCAGACTGGGGCATCTCTAGCCAGTACAAGAATCGCTGGGGAATTTCAGGGTTTTTTCTCTGAATTTATTTTATGTTAACTGCAGGAGCATTTCCTGAGACCCGGGCCTTTGTTGTATTATCAGCTTGAGAAATAGGAAAATGGGGATTCTTTCTTGAACACTGATGTCTTCATTCTGCAGGACTAGTAACATTATTTTAGTTTTAAAATCTCTGTGGATATCTACTGGGCTAACCACTGTGTAGCTTTGTCTTAATGGGGGATTAACTGGCACTTCTAGAAACAGAGAACGGTATTGCTAATGTGAATTTTGTTTGATGAGGAGATTTCTGCCAGGGTAGTAATTTTGGTGTATTATGAGGTTAGTCCTGTAGAAAGGACAGTAGTGAAAATAACTACTGGGCCCTGACTGAACTAAAACCTAAAAGCTTTCACCTTGAAGAGAACTTAACTTTGAAACATTCTTTCAGAGGAGTATGCCAGCAGCAGAGAAGCCTTCCGAGTGAAGCTTCCCAGAGAATGCAGTAATACATGCAATAAAGAGATTTTTCTAGTGAAATCCCCACTTGTGAACTGTTCATGGGTGTAAGAAAAATGGATCTGAGGTCTTGCCACCTGAGTTCCCTTCCTCTCCCTCAGTAGGTTATCAGCATGAAAACAGGAAATGAATTGGACACCATTAATAAAACATGAAGCCTTCGTGTTCAGGTTCTGTGCTCTGTCGTTCAAGTGAAGAAGACACTGTGTGAGAAGGAAACAGAGAAGTCACATCCACAAGTTCATTTACTCTTTTTAACTACACAGCAAACTTTGGCTCAGACTTGGAAGCAAACCATTCTTTTCTTCCCCTGAATTTATTGAAAAGCTTTTAAGCCCTCATATAGAAAACCTGAGGGATTGTTACTGAACTGAGAGTAGTCTTTCAGAACATAAAATGTTTTCCTAATAGATTTCACCAATAATTAGATATTGTCAATACTGACTTTTTACTCAGCAGTGTCTTTCACTGTGATATAACATTTTAGACCTTGTTTTCCTGCATTTATTTTTGGAGCTGTTGGCGTGGCACAGACTTTTTTTCACTGTGATAGATGTCCTTTTTTTGCCAGTTGCTTGTTTGTGATTTCAGCCACATCCTGAGACATGTGCCTTGCTCTTTTTTGGGGGCTCATTTTGCTAGAGGAAAATGTATGATTGACCCATCTCATAAGATCATTGTTTTTCACCAAAGAACAAATTACTAACCTCAAAGAATAGAGACCTATATGAAGCAGACTGAAAGACCCCCCCACTGCCAGCACCACCACCTTTTCTGTCTGTACTTTGAAACCATCTCATAAAAGCTTATGGTCCCAGCAGCAATCCAGGGATGAGAGCTTGCAAACTTGTTAGGAAAAAGTCATGGGAACAAAAGTAGAAGACCCGGTTCAGCCAGACAAAGAAGACTTCTGCAGCTGTAATAAAGGCTTGGTTTGCTCTATGGGGGAGTTTAATTGCAAAATACTTAGCATAGGTGAATCATAAGAAGCCTAACTATAGGAAGAGGTTAACCACAGTTATAGGAAAGATTCATCTGAGGCTACAATAAACAAGTTTTTTGGTGGGAAGGAACCAGAAGACTCTCCTCAGCTGTGGACAGGCCCACTCCCGAAACTCAAAGGTTGAGCTGTGAGCCCAAAGCGGGTCCTTCTGACTTTGGACAGTTTTTTTAGGAAGTAGCTAAGTACAAGGCCAGGTGGAAAGATAAGATATTTGTTGTTAGTGGGAGTTTTTATCAGACTGCTGTGGCTGGAACCACTAGTTCATCTCCCATGGGAGCAAGTGCTTCTCCTTAAAGCCTACCACAACTATAAGGGTAACCTTGAGATTATTAGAACTTCCATATTTTTGAACAAACTGACATATTGTCACTGTTAAATAAATATGGAAGCACAGCTTCCTGGATCCTGGTCAGGAAAAGGAGGCTCCATTCTCAGAGATTTTAGGCTAGGTCCAAATTCCTTCAATTATTTCTGTGTAGTCTCCTTCAAAATAACTTGTTTGCCAGATGTGTCTCTTGTTTAATTCCTGAAATGCAGAAGTAAGACCTCAGACTAGGGGAGAAACCTGAGCAGTAAAGCAATCCACCATCAGCAAACTTAAAAATTCAGTGTTAAAGTTCAACTCAATTAAACATCTTTCTTTGCAGCCATCTATGAGTTTGATGATAGGAAATTGGATTTGATTCATTCCATACGAAGGGACAGTCTGGTAAATGTACATTCTCAGCCAAAACCATTAGTTTACTAGCAGAGTAGAATCATGTTTCCACCAAAATTCATGTTACCAGTTTGTTTACTTGTTCTTGTTGTCTGGCTTCATCCATAACAAGTGCAGCCAAGCTCTAATGCTCAAACTGTTTGAAGTTAGTCTCATGAGAGATAGGCTAGACAATTCATTGGAAAATATTCAAATTATTAGTAAGGTTATTCCTAATTGCGCAAAAGGTTCTATATTAACATTTTTTATTTTATCACATCTTTTGTTACTTGGGGTTTGGGTCACAGGATTTGTTTTTCTACATTATGAATCCATCGTATCTGGGAACCACCTTCTGTTTGCAATTTGGGGTTATTGGAAATGAAACCTGTAAACATCTGTGGACACTGAAGAATAATGCAGCTGCAGGCTGGCTGGGATGGGCTGAGTGGAAGTCTGAGTGAACATGATCAATGGAGTGGGTGTCTAACTGGATGTGTTCATGGAGGGGTACCTTGATATGATGCAGGGGATGTGAGACTGAGCATGATTTATGGAGAGTAATCAGCACTGGAGCTCCAACAGGAGTCTCTTAACTTAGATTAAAACACAGCAGCACCTGCTGCTTGCTGCAAATACATTTTTCCAGGAAAAAGAGAGAGCCTTCTGGAGTGTTTTCTAAATAACATACCTCTGTTCTTTTTTAAATATTGGTATGTTAAATAGCCAAAGAATTCTTGCTGAAAATGATGCCTTGGTTACATGACCAGAGCCCTCTCATTTTCCCAGCAGAGGCACTGAGTAGCCAGGGCTGTCTGGAAGGCACCAGCAGTGACTGAGGAGGGTGGACTGGGATGGACAGCTGGGTCCTGCCCGAGCTCTGAGCCAGGCCCTTCACTGAATCATTCATGGCAACTTCCCTGCTCAAACTGCATCTGACTTTTATGGAAATATTTCCTGTGACTACTGGAAATATTAGCCTGCTGCCCGTAGGAATGTCTTACATCAGGCATTTTTAAGGCCTTTTTTTTCCCCTTGCATCTAGCCCAAACTTTCCCTTCCCCAGATCCACATCAGTGCTTCTCATGCTTGTGTCTCCTGCCCCTCCCTCTCCTCATCCTCCTGCATATTCACATTAACTGAGAGGTAATTAGGGACTGATCCTGTCCTCTGAGTCTTTGTTTCTCCAGACTATGCCTTAAATTCTACCCTCCTGCAGCAAACTCCACTGAGATCTTAAGGACTGGTCCTTTTGGGGGTGCACTCGCTGCTGTATCTAGTTCTCAGCACAAAGTTCTTTGATATTATAATGTTGTCATGGCAGGAGACCCTGGTTAAGCAAAACCAGAACTGGCTGTCCCTCCCTCCCTCCCTCCCTCGGGGGTTTCAGGTTATTAACAGGGCTTTGCTCAGCTGAGCTACAGGGATCTGTCAGGTCTCTGCCCACATTCCTGTCTTGCAGCTTCACAATTCTCATACTATTTTGGAAAGCAGGAACAAGGCAGCTCGTATGATCTGCCTGTCATGGCCACCAACCCTTTGAAGTTCGAGGCTCACAAAGTCCTGCTGTCCATCTCTGCCCCACAAGAGGAATGTCTGTGACCCAGACCCTCTGTGGGTTCAGTTTGCACCCCGCCTGTGGCTTGGCAATGCCAGTCCCAGGGCAGGCAGCCCCTGATGATGAACCTGGGCTCCCACCTGCTCACCAGCCCCTGCTGCTCTGCCTCTTGGGAGCCTTGCTCTGAGTTTCCTGCTTTAAGGTCATTATGCAGCACAATATCAACTGTTTTATTGCAATAAAAATTAATCCTAGCAACTGCAAGGTCATTGTCTCAGGTGAAACAGTATTTTGGAATCATTTGGCACAACACACTTTCAGTAAGCCCCTGTTACACAAGCGTTTCACACTGTTTACTCCACTGTGTAACGTGGAACTGATACCAGCATGAAATGGTCTGCAATCTTTTTCCTGAGCATCCTCACAAGCAGCAAAGTTGCTTCATGTGCTCATTGAAAAACCCTCCAAAGCTTGTGCTCGAGCATTCCCTGGTGAGATTCTGGGAATCTCACCAGCCCTTCATTCCCATTCTGTGCTCTTCAGTAGGTGCACTGCTCTTTAAGTCACATCAACAAAAGCTACCAGATCTGTGATACTTGTCAGCCCTGAAGCAGGGAAAAAAAGTGGCATTGGAGCCAGAAAATAGTTTGGTTCTTTAGAATCACGTCTTGGTTTGGGATCTTTTCATTTGCCTCCAGCACTTTACAAGCCCTCCCATGAGTTTTTCATCCTCTTTCAAGGTGCTGTTAAAAACCTCCTTTTCAGTTGGCTCAGCTTGCAGTCTGTGGTGGGTCTCTTGCACCGTGCCCAGGTGTGCCCTGGGACTGGGACAGGCATCACCTGGCACACAAGGCTGAGAGGCTGCTGGCCTGCCTCGTGCTGCAGCACTGCGTGGGTCGGGCAGCAGGACCAGAGTGACTGCAAACTTCGTGTCCCACATGCCACCTGCCCGCTCTGCTGGATCATCCTTTGGTTTGTGTTTGTGCCTGCTGAGCAGACTGGGTGGTGATGCTCAGGACTACATAAACTGGGTGCAGCCCAAAACTTCCACATCTGCAGCTGTAGCATAACCAAGAGAGGAAACCCAGGAGGCTGCATCTCCCTGCTCCACTTCTGGCCTGGCCTCGTGTGCCAGGCTGGGGCCAGGGCCACAGGGCAGCACTGTGCGAGCACCAGGGAGAGGGCTGGCATCTGGTTTTTCTGTATGCCTCAGGATTAGTCCACCACAGCCAAACATGCCCAGATTCTACTTGGTGGCATCTGTGCCCAGCACCATCCTGTGCTGAAGATGGTCTCTGCCGGGTGGCTCTTCCTGCTGAAGCTCCGCAGGGTCCCCAAGCCCTGGGCAAAGTCTGGAGTGGAACAGTGATCAGAGCTGCTTAAAAAGTCTCCTTGGAGAGCTCCTATGACATGGTTGCTTGTGTCTTGGTGTACCATGTCCAGGACAGTGGCCTGCCAGGCACTGGGCATGATTTCTGGTGTAAACTTGAGATATCTGGAAAGGAGAGTCTGACTTCAGCATCTTCCAGACAATCCCAGTGGCAGAAAGCATCTGAGGAATCCCACAGACTCACACCCAATTTTCAAGGCCAGCATTTCTCCCAGCATACACAGCCCTGCCCAGGAGGCTAGCCAGGCTACATTATCTGCAGTTTGAATCTGGACATGAGGAGGCAGGTGCTGGGAAAAACAGGCAGGCACATGAGTAGTCAAAGGCAAGAGCAAGTGTTTCAGGTCTGCATACTCAGCACGTTGTACCCCATCCAAACTGGGCTGGGGATGTTGAAGCAGGGAAACAGGGAACAAGGAGGAGCGTTGCAGGGCTCCTGCCAGACTGAGCACAAGGCAACACCAATGCCCTGTGAGATGGGGAAGGGAATTTCTGACAGTGAGGTTCAAAGATCAAGAGGAAAATTACAGGGAAAAAGCCAAGCACATTGGGCTGAAGTTCCTGAGGGCTGTGATGAGAGACCCTCTGCCCCCACAGTGGCAGGCCAAGGGGCCAGCATTCCACACCAGACTGGGTGTCTCTGTGGGGTGCCAGTGCCTGGAGAGCTGCACTGGGACTTGGCACCCTGTGAGGCCTCTGTGCATGTGTTCATCTTCCAGACAGAGCCTCAGCAAGGAGAAGGTTGATGGAATTGAAATGGGGGAGCTAAGGATCTGTGCTGGGAAGGGTCTCAGGCCATGGCCAGGAAGCGTCAGGTGCACGGCAGGGGAGTTGGTTCCTGTGCTGGGAGGTGCCACCAGCACAAATCTCTTAATAGTCTTTTAGTCTCAGCAAGGCCTTAAAATCAATCTAAGGATTAGCTAAGCAAATCTGGTTTTGTGGTACATGATCCAGCTTTGTGCAATTGGATCTAACATTGCTCAGACTCTCCCTGGTGACAGCTTGCTCCTGTGCCACCTGCAGCTGCAGGGCTGTGCAGGAGTGGCTGCAGCTGGCAGGGAGCAGAGACAGGAGTGGGGTCCCACCCCTGGCACACCCTGCTCAGGAGCAGAGTGCCAGAACACAGCAGCACAGCATGGCTTGTGCCAGCCCATCACTCCCCTGCCACCAGCATGTTCTCTTCACTCAGAAGCTTCTGAGAGCTCTCAGAAGAAGTTTCTCCCTGCAGAAGCTCCCAGAAGGGAACACGAGCCACTGAGCTACTGGCTTCATATGGCTTCTGTGGCACTTTTCTCTCAGGAACAGGTAACCACTGTGTCCCTTTTCCCTTACAGCGGTGGCTCCCTGGCTCCAGAGCTGAGCTGCAGACAGGGACCAGACACACCCTTCTCCTACCACATGCACTGCTAAGCCTCATCCCCAGAGGACCATCTTTGAGCTGCCATCAGTGAGGGAAACAACAAGTCTCCCTTGACATTCTGGCTCCTGGCAGATCAATACTTGAATTCATTTGACGACAACAGCAGCAATCCTGCCAGCTGACACCTGGCAGCGTCTGTTTCCAGCCTGGTACGGAGCGTTTGTGCAGCTCCTGACAAAGCAGTTTGCTTCCTCTCAAGCTGAAAGTTACTCCAAGTGACAACATGAAGCCTCAGCCCCCTGACAGGGCCTGAATCCCCCAAACACACTGTGGCTGCACAGCACTGGCAGATCTGGATGTGGTCACTGGACTTGCTAAGCGGTCACAATGGCAAGGTGATGTGAGGAATCACGACACATCGCCTCCAGAACCCAGCAGTCTCCGTTTTCTGGCAACATTTTCCTCTGCCTCTTTTTTCCCCGGACTCCTCCAGAACCTGTGGCCAGGTTGGTTCAGTCTTGGTGCAACATAACACGAAGTGATGCCTGGCTGCTGGATTATCCTGCTCCCTGTAACCGTGCTGACTCGTGAGCCTCACAGCTCTGGCCTGTCATCCACTGGGAGCTCATCCATGCAAATCTGCTACAAGAAAATGAGGTCTATAAATAATGGACACCTTGGGCCTGCATGTCGGTACAAGGCAATCCATTGCCTTGCTTGAAATGTATCCGGCTATATTTCATGCTTCCATGTGAAAGTTACGAGGAATGAAAAGCACCCAGGATAAAATCCAACCTGTACTCGCCTTCTGACCTAGAAAAAAGAGAGGCAAAAAGTTCCTCAGAGCAAACTGGAACTGGTGTGGCAGGAGCACAGTCCTTGGATGCTGTGATGAACGCTCCTGCTGCTTCTGCCTCCTTCACAGTGCCTGCCCACCTCCCTGCTGGTTTGCTCACAAGGAATGTGAGAAAGCTTATTGATACCATTTGCCCAGCAAAGGGCTAGCTTAGATGCTAACAAAAACCAGACTGTTCAGTTTTGTTGCCTTTAAATATTTTCAACTGGAATGCATTTGCCCCACAGCAGTTTCGACCCCTGAGAGGAACTTCTCTCCTGACTGCTGCTTTGGGTGGCCCAGTAGTCTTGGGAACACAGGTCACAGAAATCCAGTTAAATTGTTCAATCCTTTCTCTCTCCTTGTTGACAAAGAATTTATAAACATGGAAAATATCCAGAAATGTGCATCAAGGTTGGTGTGGGGTATAGAACAGTGTCCACAGGAGGCACAGCTCCACAGACTGTGATTCCTCAGCGTGAGAAGATGTGACTGCAGAACTGTGAGGAGTCTCTGGAATTGTGAGCAGCATGAAGAAGTCACCCAGAGGTGACTTCTTCACTGGTTTTGGTTCTTCAAACAGAAGAAGGTGGCCTTTTGCTCAGTGTGTCATTTATCTGCAGAAATCTTTGCTGCAGAATGCTGTGCATGCTGAAGGTTTATATAAATAGAAAAAAAAAATAAATCATACAAAGCTATGGAAGGGTTAAAAAAGGCTAGTGGCTATTGAATAATAAACCTCACTTCTGTCATGGGAGATCTCTGCAAGCTGTCAGGCCCTGGGACTGTTCTGGAGAGGCACTGGCTGAGCTTTGTGCTGTCCTGACAGTCCTCCCTACACCTCTGCTGCTGGACAGAGCATTTTTCCTCTGACCTCCTGCAGGCATTTGATGTTATGTTCCTGTGCCTCTCCTCACCCATGATTTCCACCCAGATTACCTTTCTCTAAAAATCACAGATTTCGTGTTACAACTAAATTCTGCACTAAATATTTTTTTTACTTTGAAAAGCATCTGGACAATTCTTTCTGAAAGCACCTTCTGGCTACCTGTAGAGCATTCTGAAAAGGATGAGCCTTTAGATAGGCTGGCAAGTCATATAAATAGTAAATACTATTGGTTCTGAGAATTCAATTTTCCCTGGGAAGTCTCAGTCTCTAGTTCTATAACGGCTTGGTTATCAAATAGATGATTTCTATCTTATTAGGTATTTCCACCTGTGGTTGGGAAAAGGTTCCATTGCATAACATTGCCAGAAGTGCAAATTTTGGGCCCCCAGATCAGCCTATTTAAATAACCAGCTCAGATTTTGGGGTGCTCAGGCTGGTGGGTGTGCAGGGAAGGCCCTGGCCCCTGTCAGCACGCCCCAAGGACAGTGTCCAGCAGCAGCTCTGCCCCGGAGCTCCTGCCTCTTCTGAGGATGGTTTTCCCAAGCTTGCATATAAATCTCAGTTGCTTCTTTTTCAGCATGTGTTTGTTCACTTTTGGTCAAGCTTGAGTGAAGGACAGAATCTGGGTTTCTGCCATTGTGGGGGAGTTTTGCAGTGCAGCTGCCACAGAGGTTCAGCCTTGCAGGTGCCAGAGGAAAAGGATGGTGTGTGCAAAGCCAGGTGCATCCCCACATTGCTCTCCCCGTCTTCCACCTTGTCCACCTGCATGTGCACCGCTCTGCTTCTGGAGGGTGAACTGGAAAACAGCAGTGCCAATGGTAATCATTTGCTGAGAGAGATTCACATTGCTGAAGAGCCCTGAGAATTTTAATTACTCACAAGTACCACAGGATGCATTGCTCTGAGCAGTCACTGGGAATAGATTATCCTTACATGTACAGCAAAGAACCTGGAAACTATTCACAGGCAGGTAAAACAGGGAATACTGAAAGAGTAAAACAAGGGAGAGTGTTGACATGAGTGAAAAGAGGAGGGAAATACTGGGCTCAGTGCCTGATTCCTAATCCCTAAACTGTCTTACTATAATACTGTGAAAGCAAGGAGGAATAAACCTAATACCACAGTTCCTTGCCATCAAGAAACTCTGTACTAATACAGTACAGCTAAGGTAATTAACCAAATCAGACTTAGTCCAGTGCTGAAAGGGATTTCTTCCCCCAGGGATAAGCAGATGTCTCAATCTAATTATACAAGTTATTTAATCAGAACCAGAGGTCGGGTATCTAACGAAAATACTGCGCAGTGTTGGGGGGAGTTGCAGCTCTGAAGCAGTGCAGAGGGGATACACGAGCTTCCACACCAGTGCAGTTTCTAACGTCCTACCCTTAAGATACTGTACGTAACTTGATGATCTCAGGATAGGAATTTGAAAGAAAAAAGAACACATTCTAGCAAAAATCAGTGTCACTGCCTGGTATGGAAAGAAAATTCTTCTAATCATGTCACTGGTGCTCCACCCACCCAGAGTGCTGACACAGGAACAAACAGCTGTTTTGTCTGAGGCAGCTGATGGGTCTGTAGTACCGTTTTGTGAGCCATGCCTCACCCAGATAAGATCTGTAACAGGTGTCTAAACCTGCCCATAGTCCAAGCTTGCCAATAGTGGGGGTGCAGCTGTTAACAGCACAGGCTCGCAGGGAAGTGCTCACTGCTCTCTCAGGAGCAGGCAGAGCCCCTGGACCCATGATCCTTGGGAGACACAGGTGTCTGAAAAGCAAGTGGAGTGTCATTCCCACTGGGAAGGCTGTGCTGCTACCATCAGCACTTCCTGACGATCACAGACTGGGACACATCCAAGCTGGCAACTACAGCAGGTAGAAAGCAAATCTTCTGTGTTGCTGCTAAGAATTTTGTTGAGAAGGTTGTAGGAATTGTTGACCCAAATAAGTGGGACTGGGAAGAAAGGAGATCAGAACAGTAGTCAGAGTGAAGAGATGACACATCATTGCACCATGACTGGAGAGAAAGACCAGATCCTGAGGGCCTGTTGACTGCAGTGGGAGTTTGATGGCCCACAGTACAGTTAAACAAAATACAAGAAATACAAGTTGTGGCACTGATCAGAGCTTGGATGAGACAGTCCTGTAACCAGTCTGAGAACTCCTGGGCCCATGCCAGTAAGCTATATGCAACACACAGGAGCAAAGAGAAATTTGACTTTGAACTCTGCTGTCCTAAATCCACACTCACAGAATAACAGAATAAACTGAGTTGGAAGGGACTCACAAGGATCATCAGGTCCAGCTCCTGGCCCTGCACAGAACCATCCCCAAGAGTCACACCATGTGCCTGAGAGTGTTGTCCAAACACTTCTTGAACTCTGTCATGTTTGGTGCTGTAACCACTGCCCTGAGGAGCCTGTTCCAGTGGCCAGCCACCCTCTGGGGCAGAACCTTTTCCTAATATCCAACCAAAACCTCCCCTGACAGAGCTTCAGGCCATTCCCTGAGGTCCTGTCACTGGTCACCAGAGAGATCAGTACCTGCTCCTCCTTTTCTCCTCACAAGAAAGCTGTAACTGTGATGAGTCTCCCCTCAGTCTCCTCTTCTCCAGCTGAACAGACCAAGTGAGATCAGTTGTTCCTCACACAGCTCCCCCTCCAGGCCCTTCACCTTCTACATTGCCCTCCTTTGGACACTCCTTGACAGCTTGCTGTCTTTCTTATACTGCAGTGACCAAAACTGCCCACAGAACAGTTGCATTTTCATATGCTGTATAAATAATATCACTCCTTTCATCACCTTGTACCTACTCCACACCAAGCACCCAAGCAATCTGCCCGTGAATAAAACCTAGCTGCTTGGGCAGAGCAGCTTATGGCTTCAGAACCCGTGCAAAGACACGTCTGTGGTGTTGCACTAGGTGATGGCACCTAACTTGCTCCTGTGACACAGCAGGAACCACTCCTGCCTCAACAATGCAGTCCAGTGGGACACAGACAACCTACATTCAGTCCTCTGCCTTCTTTGAAGCACAAATAGTTTATGAAAAGGAGATTGGGGGACAGTTCTTTCCTAAGTCTTGCCCACTTGCCAGCTCTGTGGAGCTATAACAGTCTCTGCTTGAGAAGATTTCTCTTCTAGAAGCAAAACTGTGGGATATCTGTCATGTCAGATATGATGATCCCTCTTTGAAAATTCAGCTAACTAAAGTCAGTTCAGTTGGAAAGGTGAACAGCTCAGGGTTTGTCTTTACAGGCAGCAGCAGAATGGAAATTTGAGATCAGGCAGGGGAGCAAGGTTTTGATAGTACCTACAGCGAATGACCACCTGGTCCATTGTCACTGGAACCAGGAGAGGCTATACTCTGAGGACAATGCATGCCCCCATGCATGTCCCAATGCATGTCCCAAGGCAGGTGCTGCTTGGGAAGAGGGGCTGCATTCAGAGGCACAGCCCTCCTGGCACTGGCCCTGCTCCAGGCTGAAAGCACACATGGAATTAATGTCTCTTCCCATCCAAGTCTGTGGAGAGATTTTACAGGCGTCAGTGGCAACAGGATCAGAGCAGAATCTTAAGGCTCTTCCCCTGGAGCTCAGAGGAGTTTAATGGAATAAAGTCTAAGTTGTAATTAATTGGCTGCTACGTCTCCTACAGGAAAGAGTTAATGAAGGCACAGCTTGTCTGGCCAAGGGGCTGGTGAGACTCCTGTAGAGCTGACTCACAGGTGGAGCACCCTGCCAAGGCACGGAGCAGGCTCCTCATCCTCAGCTCCTCCTGTCCCAGCTGCAGCAGTGTGCATCTGTCCAGCAGCGTGGCTGGAAAGGTTTGTCCCCTACAGCACCTGCTCTTCCCTCTCAGTTCGATGCTCTCGGTTTGCACAAGACAACTTTGTCTTCCAGGTAAGACCCTACACATCCAGCTGTGTTTTGATGTTTCCATAGTGCTTATGGACCCCCCATAAGTGCTCTCTATGGGGCTGAAGGAAGTATAGGTTAATAGAACTATTTAAGTGGTTAATGAAATGGCCAAAGGGAGGGCAGAAACCTGTAGGTTGCTGAGAAGCAACTCACGAAGAGAAGTTACTGGGTGAGTTGGTCAAAGACAAGCCTCAGAAGTGGCCAGATTTGATATTTTCATCATTGAGCTTGGCTCAAAAAAAGATGAAGAAATGAAATTATTTGGTGGCACCATCGTTACAAAAGAGCACTTAGTGAGATGCTGTCCCAGGCATTACCTTCCACCCCAGCTGCTCACCACTTCCCTTTCCCTGAAGAGAATGGGACCAGTGAAGAGCCACCAGCAGCATCAGCTCTCCAGAGCTGAATTCCACGTCCCTGTTCCCAGTGTGAGAAGAGCTCTGAAGGCTGGTGCTTGATTCCTGTTCTCCAGAAGCACATCTTCACCTGAGAAGTTAATTTCATTAAAAATTGATGTTTTCCTTCCTGAATTCACCTTCTGCCTCAGTTATCACAAAAGGGCTGATGAAAAGTCACCAAAAGTGCAACAATTATGACACAGTGTCAGCTCAGGCAGAAGATAGGAAGGACTCTTGGTCTCGAGAATAACCTGAATTATACCACTTTAAATCCATACCGGCAAAGCATAAATATATGGATTAGCACCAATACAGCAGATCAAAGCCTGAGGTGGAGAGTTTAAACCAGGCACAATTTGTAGTAACAACAAAATTACAGGGATTCATCCCTTCATCTCCCAACACTTGCACCTCAGGCTTGCCACAAAGAAAATTTCTGCCTCCCTGTTTTTCTGTATCTGTACATTTCTCAAAACATCTCAGTTTGGGAAGCCAACCTGGGAAGTGTGGCCTGTCAATAGGGACAGACAGCTCTGGAACTGTGCATCATTAGAGTAATCAATAGGGAGTGGGGTGAAAAAAGAAACACTCACGTCCTGCACCAAATATGATTGGAAAATGTAAAAATGGACCATTCTCTGTACAATTCCCCTTCCTCAGTAATCGATCTTTGCAGATTGCTGGACAAGCACTAGAGAGCTCCTGACTCTGACCAGGTGCAGCTGTGGTGATTCCTGAGCTCCTGCTACTGCACTCCAGTAAAATAACAGCTGCTTCTGCTCCATGTTCCAGCTGATGTTAGATTAACAGGATCAAGTGATGCCACAACCATAGACCCCTTTGTTTGCTGAATGCACAATCTTTCTTGTTGAGCACCCACCAAACTCACCCCCAGGTATTATCTGTTCTAAACTGAGTATTTATTCATGTGGTTGCTTTAGGTAAACTGCGAAGATCCTCATCAAATAAAACCCAAAAATCTTCATTATTAAGATGGAACTGAGCTGAGAACACATAGAGTGAAATTGCCAACCTCCTGTGTTATTTTGGGAAGAAACACTCAGTGCCTTGGGCAGCTGGTGCAGCCTGGTGCTAAGCCCTCCTGTTACCCCTGACCTCACTCAGGAATGAGTCTGGGTTTAAGGTGAAGATTTCTTCCAGCCCTTATGCAGAGATAGGAGAGACTTCCCCAGGATGAGGGGGGCAGAGCTCTCCGGGGTGGTGGGCAGGGACACCAGCAGCAGCAAAGGAGAAGAGGGGACACTGGACTCTGCCCTACCCCAGCAAACCAGAAAAATCTCATTTGGCTTTTGGAGAAGGGCTGGGCCAGATGGGAAGAGGCCAGGGCATCCAGCTGCACACCAGCTATCGCTCTCCTTGCTGCCTGCAGCACCACCACAGCTGGATGACCACACAGCTGGGAGCTCCGGGCAAGGATGTTTTGTGCACACAAAACTCCACAGCACTTGACTGCTGGCATTCACTGAGGGTAAACAGCAACATTCCTGTGCTTCTGTGCTCTCATTTATATGATAAATGCTAATCAAAGAGTTTGAGGAAAAAGATACTCAGAGAATTCAGAATGTACGGGTAGCAAACGTATTTCTCTAAAGCAGGAAATTAATTCTATTTTCCCTTTCTTTCTTTTACTGAATCCAATACAGATTTGACCCAACAACCAGAACTGCAAAACCCAGGCTCCACCAGACAAGACTCATAACGTTTTGTCTCTAAAAAATGGGTTGTTGCAAAGACAAGGTAACATTTCAGAAGGTAAGAAATCAGTCTCCAAAATTCACAATTCTGAATATTCAGCTTTTCAGAAGCAGCTTGTTTTCCACAGTAAAGAACAGCTTTTTTTTTTTTTTTTTAAATTCAAGCCCTTCAGCAACATTAACATTCTTGGTGCAGGTCCCATAGCTCTCATCTCAAGGACAGCACCTCGACAGCAAAATGCCACATCCGTCACATGGGAATATCAGCGACTGTCCAGTCATCTTGAGTACAAATAAAGTGCACAACCCACAGTTCTGTGTCCTATCAGCTGCTTTCTAAAGCTGCTAGATACACCTCAAAACACGAGTAAGCCTGTTTGTTTCATTATGGCACTTCCTGGGCATACAGGATGAACCAATATCGTATTTGTGAAAACCCACCAGGAAAGCCAGGAGAGACATAATGCAGAGAGACACTGCAGCAGCACACACGTGCTCCAAGTCATGCAGAGCCACTTGTGGAGATGGGCATGTGCATGTATTCATCTCTGTGCACATGCACAAACCCTGCTGGAGGTGGAGAGGGGTGAGCAGAGCTGGTGGGTTATCCCTGCCTCCTCCTGCGTGTGATAATCCTAAAGGCTGTGCCGCATGTTGGTGGATGTGTGTGTACATCTTTTTCCCTTTGTTTTGTTTATTACTTTTAATCCCCTGGGGCATATCTCTGAGCTGAAGAACTTTAGAGCTGATATAGCTTTTTTAAGTGGGGATTATGTAAATGCATATTATGGGGCTTTCATAAATAGGGATTATTTGTCGACTACATTTGAGCGCTTCCTTTGGAGCCATTAAGGTCTGTTGTGTAAACAGGAATTTAGTGAGTGCCTAATCTAAATTTCATTGATTCAATAAAAGATCACAACAGCATTTTTTGCATTCATTTTGGTCTCATGAGAACTTATTTCTGGACAATTTTCAAGTAATTACAGGACTGTATATGACTACAGCTAATCATAGTGAGCATACCTCACACATTTGTATTAACTGTTCTCCGTGATTTATTCTCTACTTCTCTTCCTCTCTAGTTTTATGGCTAAATTCACTGTTGTCCCAGCCACTAATCTGTTAACTGTCACTCACCAAATTAAGAATTCTGCACGTTTAGATGAGCAAAGCAAAAATAAGATTTTGCCAAAAGCTATAGCCACCCAAAAAGCTGTAAAAATTTCTTATCTGTGCTCCTAGGTGTCCTAGATGAAAAACCTTTAGGCAAAATGTTACAGATTCTAGGAACTGCTGCATCTTCTCAGGGCACTTTCACACTTACAGGCAGATTCTAGTTGGAGAATTGACTCTTGGCCTCCTCTCAGCTGACAGGCAATGCTGGTGTCTTTCCTTGCTGCAGAGATGGTGCGGAGCCCTGCTCCAATGTTCGATCCAGTTGTTCCAGCTGGTGTCAGAGAAGGGCCCAGACAGGAGCAGCAGCTGTTCCCCCAGTGCAGGAGGCCCAGATGTGAGGCAGTTTCCCCGGGAGCAGATGTCCTGACAGGACACCGCTCCTCATCACAGAGCATTCCCAAGCAACCCTGAGTGCCCTAGGGCAGCGAGCAGAGCAGGGGCTGCATCAGCAGCAGCTCCCTCGCTGTGCGCAGCAGTCCCAGCTCTGCTCCCTCCGTGCTGAGCCTCCTCGTTATTTCAGTCCTCCCACCAGCCTCAGATCCAGCTGCATTAGGCAGGTTCTGATGCTGTCACAGTCACACAGAGAATGAATCATATCGAACATTGCCCATGGGGTTGTTTATTCCTTGAAGAGGGAATGGACTGCATGCCAATATCCCTGGCAAGGCTTAATGAAGGAACTAGCTCTTGCTAGGAAACCTGGATGCCCTCCTACAGGGATTTGCTGGATGGTATGGCTCTGAAAAGCTATGTAAAAATAAGAATAAATATAATAAAAATTATTTTAAAAATGGGAAGACACTTTCAACATAAAATCTTGGTAAGGTCTTTTAAGCTGTGCAACTCCCCAGTCCCAGACCTCAGTGGAAACAGGGATACCAGGAACACAAACATGCAGGTCTGGCTCTTGAAATTAGTGCTTATAGAGGCATCTTAATCCTTCCTGTCCTCTGCACTTAGGGTCAGCACCCTCTCCTTTGCTTTTATCTCCTTCATGTTGTTTAATAGAAGAGAGAACTTTGCCACCTGCCTCTGACTTCTGGAGCTGGGAATCGCTGAGGGAGGAGTTAAATGGGAATTTTGCATCTTCCTCTGCTGTTTGCTGTTCCCAGTTTTTAAACTGTTCTGCTATTAAGCAGAATAAGCCCAAAGCACAATCAGTGCACAATGCCTTGGTTTACAAAGATCATTTGATCAAACATAAACCAGCACGACTGTGTAAAGTCTGTGATGGGCACCTCAGTTACCACACACGATGTGTCTTCTCCTTTGGTAATTTCTGAAACATATAGGACAGATGAAAGTTTGAAATGCAATCCAGTCTTCAGCCTTTGGAAATGATTCATTCTATTAATGATTTACTGATTTATACACAGCTTATTTTGCATAGAGTTAGAACTGGGCACATTTATTCATTGTGATTCCCTTAAAAATGGATATAAATATCAAAAGCAATTGGCTACCAAAAATTTTAATATTACAGCACTGCATCATGGAGACTTGACATGAATATGAGTCTAGGTCAGAAAAAATATAGACAAAATGCTTAACCAAGTATGATATTTTACAGCATGTCACTGAATCATTTGAAAGGCTTCTATTCATTACAAACGTATGCAGTGTGGGCAAAGGATTCCTCAGGAAAATAAGAAAGATAAATTATTTTCCTAATGAAATATGCTCCATGATCTATGGAACCCATCTCTCCTACAAAGTCCAGCCTTTCTCTAGGGCTGTACACCTGAAAAGAGACCCTGGGGTCAGTGAAAGGAAGTAATTACACGTAATTCCACAGCAGAAAAAAAAAAAAAAAAAGCACGTGTTCAGTCCCAAACTTGTCCCCAAAGACAGTGGGTAGCTGAGACTGCCAGCAGCAAGGCGTGTCACTCTCACAGCTGCTTTTTCCATGATTCAACCAAACAAGGCCCAGCAGCTCCCCGGGCCCCCGACAGGATGCTGAGCTCTTGCCATGGACCAGCACCAGCCCCGTGGCTGCAGGTTTGGCCCTGGGCTGCAAAAGGCAGGAGCAGCTCCTGTGGGGCTGGGTGTTGGCACCCGCCCACTGCAAGCCTGGAGGAGGACAGACCTCTCCAGCCCTGTGTGATCCCAGGCAGCTGCTCCAGGAGCTGGGTGAACCAGGACGAGGGTCAGTGTGGGTGAAATCAGTGATCACAGCGTGGCTGTGGGCATCACTTCACCCTGTGGCCACAGGGCCCCCGCTGCCAAGGTGCCAGTGAAGGCAGAGGAGGGCACTGCGCTGGCCGCTGTGCCGCCCATGTGCCAGTGTGGCGTGTTGCAGCTTGGTCCCCCCAAACCCAGAAGCCAAAACGGGTTCTTCCATCTGCTGGCTCCAATATTCCCAGCATGCAGGGCTGGGAATATTGGAAGCCAAAACGGGTTCTTCCATCTGCTGGCTCCAATATTCCCAGCATGCAGGGCTGCAGGACCCAAGTCCAAAGCAGTGCTTTGGTACCGCGAAATGACAAAGTGCCTCCAGCACAGGAAGGGATGTGGCACGCCTCACAAAAAGCCTTTCGGGAGGCTGCAGTTAATGTCCTTAACAGCAGCAAGCCCCCCTGCCCAGCTGAGGAGAGTGCAGGGCATCTTGACATGTTACACTCGTACACATATTGATCCGACGGTTCATTGTTCACCCAAGCCCTTGGCAAAGGTCAGTCCCTGCTCCCGTCCTACAGATGGAGCACAGAGACTAAGATTCGTTTTCAGCAGTGATGAATGCTCCTGCTGCCCACCCTGATTCACTTTGGGCCTCAAGCCCCAGATGAAGTCTGGAGCTGGCTTAATTAAGGCATCCCTTGCCCCTCTCCCAGCACTGCCAGACACGTCTGTTTCTTGTTGCCACTGTCTTTTCCCACAAATTCCTCCACTCTTTATCCTGTGCCAACCCTCAAACCGGCTCAGAGACTTGCCTCTGAGGCAGCATCCGAGACCCACATTTCCCACGACGCCCAAACGATCCCAGATCCTCATTTCTGGGCCCTGGCTGCTCTATCCCGTGGAGCGTTTAGGAAGCAGCTCCCGCCTTTCCGGGGGTCCAAGTTTACCAAAAAAGCTCGATCACGACTTTTAACGCCCCAACTCGGTCCTGATTACGCCGCAGTCCAGTGGCTGAGCACCGGCGGCCCCGGCCGCAGGCCAGCGGCAGGAGCCGGCGCTGCCCACCGGCCCCGCGGCGCCCAAACCCCAGCGGGCGGAGGCTCCGCGCCGCCCCGCGCCCGGCCCGCGCGGCCGCCGGCGGCTCGGCATGAATGAACCGCGCTCCTCCAATCGCCGGCCGCTCCGCCGCGGGCTGCCCCGCCCACCTCCCCCGCCGGCCAATCCCGCGGGCAGCGCCCTCCCTCGGCCGGCCAATGGCGAGCGGGCGGCGCCCCGTGGCGGGGCGGGCGCGCGCCGCCCGCGGCGGCGGGCGGGCCAATGGGGCGCGGGGGCGGGGCGGGCGCGCGGCGGCCCCGCGCCCCGGCGCGCGGCTCTAAAGCGCGGCGCGGGCGGCGCGGCGCACACGCGATGGCCGCCGCCGCGCAGTACCTGCCGCGCTCCGCCGCGCTCATGCACCCCGACGGCGACCGGCTGCACCAGGGCACCACGTACCGCGAGGTGCAGAAGATGATGCACCACGAGTACCTGCAGGGACTGGCCCCCGCCGCCGGGCACGCCGTCGGGCTGGCGCACCACCAGTGGCTGCCCAGCGCCGGCACGGACTGGGGTAGCGGTGGGGGCGGCGGGGGCGCGCACCTTCCGCCCGCCGAGCACGCCAAGGGCGGCCCGCCGGGACCCCGCGAAGAGCTGTCCGCCGCCGCCTTCCATCACCGCCCGCACCTGGTGCACCAGCCGGCGGCGGGCGGCGCGGCGGGCGGCTGGGCGCAGGGCGGCGCGCACCACCTGCCGCCCATGTCCCCGCCGTCGGGGCAGCCGCTGCTCTACGCGCAGCCCTACGCGGGCCTCAACGGGATGCTGGGCCCGCCGGCGCCGGCGCTGCACCACGGGCTGCGCGACCCGCTGGGCGCCGAGGAGGCGGGCGGCCACGAGCTGGCGGCCTCGCCGCCGCCGCTGGGGCCGCCCGAGCCGTCGGACGAGGACGCGCCCAGCTCCGACGACCTGGAGCAGTTCGCCAAGCAGTTCAAGCAGCGGCGGATCAAGCTGGGCTTCACGCAGGCCGATGTGGGGCTGGCGCTGGGCACCCTGTACGGGAACGTCTTCTCGCAGACCACCATCTGCCGGTTCGAGGCGCTGCAGCTGAGCTTCAAGAACATGTGCAAGCTGAAGCCGCTGCTCAACAAGTGGCTGGAGGAGACGGACTCCAGCACGGGCAGCCCCACCAACCTGGACAAGATTGCGGCGCAGGGCCGGAAGCGCAAGAAGCGGACGTCCATCGAGGTGGGCGTCAAGGGCGCCCTGGAGAACCACTTCCTCAAGTGCCCCAAGCCCTCGGCGCACGAGATCACCTCCCTGGCGGACTCCCTGCAGCTGGAGAAAGAGGTGGTGCGGGTGTGGTTCTGCAACCGGCGGCAGAAGGAGAAGCGGATGACGCCGGCCGGGGTCCCGCACCCCCCCATGGAGGACGTTTACGCACAGGCGGACACTTCGCCGCTGCACCACGCGCTGCCCGGCGCCGTGCAGTGACTGCCCGGCCCCCCGCGGCCCCGACGGCGGCGCGGCGGGCGCGGGCAGCGGGGGACGCGTTTTAATTTATTCTCAGACTGGCCCGGCCGCCCGCTCCGCGCCCCGCGCTGTATTTATTCGCCCGCCGGAGCCGCAGCGGCCGCCGCAGCAGTAGCCAAAGGTTTGCGATCTCTAATTTATTCCCTTCCTCGCGCGGCCGGGAGGCGGCGGCGCCCCCGGCTCGGCCCCTCCCGCTCTGCCCGGCCCGGCCCGCCCGGGGGGACGCTTCGAAACCATTTCCCGGCCCGTCTCTATTTATTTCTAACCGTGCGCGGAGCTCGCACCCTCCCGTTGGTGGGTTCAGTCCGGTCCATTCCCTGGGGTTTCGGTTTTTGTTTGTATCTCTTATTGCAAAACCAATGTAGACTGCGAGGGTACGTTTCTATTTATGTTATAGTAAATATTTTATTACTTACATAAACCATTTACCCAGGAACCGGTCTCGTGTCGTCTTTGCAGGCTCAGAGTCCGGCCGTCGGGGCCGGTGGCGGCGGCGGCGCTGCCTTGCCCGAGCTCCCCTGCGGTGGCCACCGAGCCCCGTTCCCGCTGGCCGCCGGGGAGCCCCGTTGCCGGTGTCGGCGGTGCCCCGCGGCGCTCGGCGGGGTTTGCTAACGCGCTTCGGGCGAGCCGCTGCCCTGCGAGGATGCGCTTGTGCGCTGCCGTGTTCCCCGCACCTTCCGCAGGGTTCTCACTGAGCCCAGCCTGGCTCTCCGCGGTGTGAGCGCAAAACAGCCCGCACGGAACTTTCCTCCCACGTACCGCGGGGGTCATCCACGCGCACTGGTGTTGCTGAGTAGATTCCTTCTACTCAAACCACACTCTGGCTTTTTCTGATGTCACCAGCTTTCCTTTTCGTGGTTTCATGCCCGAATATTTTGTGGTTATGCCAAGAAAGGCTGAAAATACACTTTCTGCATTATCGGTTCTTGGAAGAACGGTCCTGCATCTCTGCTTTAAACCTTCTCTTGCAGCACCAAGAAAAGTCGCATGTGAGGATTTTTTGCCTTTGCAGGTCCTTGGATTCCTGCGGTGTTTTGTGCGTTGGGAGAACTTTTGCAATATGTTCCCATACAGAGCTCTTGCACTGATGAAATATTGATCGAAATCTGGTAGTAAAGGACCAAATTCTTTCTTTTTAGTCGGCAGAGAATTTACTGATGTTCTCAGAAATCTGGCACTGGATGGTTTCCCCACTTTATTCAGTACAAATTATGTGCTGTGAAAACAGAAGCTTTAAAGGGGATTTTCTAGCAAAAGTGGTGCATTGTGCATTGCAATTCGTGTATAATTCTTTTTAATATATATAAAAAATTTTAACATACCAACTGTAAATTACTCTTGAAAATTTATACTTGAAAATTCTTGTCTTCGTTGCAGTTTGATTTTGTTGCATTTTGTGCCTTTGGTGGGGGTATATATTACTTGTCTAAGCAATGTCACATTTGCCATTGATAATGTTATAATTTAGTGCATTTTCAATGTTTCTTATAATGTAGCTATTTTACATCAGCTAATACAAGACTATCAAGTTCTCATTCAAAATTCTAGTAAACTGATTTTGGAGATTTTAAAATAAAGTCACTTTGAGCAGTTATTTCATCAAATACTCTGTAAAGAAATGGTTCACTTTTGTGATACAAAGCAGCTAGTGAATGCTGTGGGTTAGGGTATTAATAACTTCCCTTGGCATGCAGAGCATAATACAAAATCTCACTTAAAGGGTTTAGTGTGCAGTGTGTGTTCTGTCGGCTTTTGCTACAGGCTTAGCTTCCTTTTTTGTAATGAGATTGGCTCTTATAGAAGAGCAGAGAACGGTAGGGCTGTTGTAGAGATCCTGAATTCAAGAAGTTTTGCTTTTTTTACTGAATATTTACTAATTTCTAAATAGCTCTGCAGATGTAGCAGCTTAGATGATGCACTCCAGTAAAAAAGTAAAGGAGGAGGATGATTTAAGGGTTTGAGTCAATGTATCATGACAGCATTTAAATTAGTTTCCAACTCTGAGAATCTTAGCTGTTACTTTGTGTGTTCCCCACACACGTACCATTGTTTTTAGTGTTTTTTCATGCTTAAATTGCAGCCTTTGCTTAAGAATTTCTGTGTGACAGCCAGGCTTTAAGGAAAGAAGAAACAAAATCCAAACTGAACAAAAGAGTGGTTTGGTTTTTTTTTGTTTGTTTCTTGAAAACAAACTCGTTTGCTGTGTTGAATGTTGAAACATTCAATTAAACAATTGAATGTTTAATTGTGCTGATTTTCTATAGTAGGAGACATTTCAGTAACCTCTTCATTCTGAACTAACCTGGATGGCAAACAGGATTTGTATTGATACTCAGAAGGGCAGGGTCAGTTTTCACATTGTGTTCTCCTAAGGGATGAGATGTGCTGTGAGTGCTGGGGAGGATGAGCACCCTTGGGTAGTTCGGTGTGTCACATTCTATAAGGCACTGGCAGCCCTGCTGCATTAGCTCTCTCGTGCTGTTGAGCAGCAAAAATAAAATACTCTTTGTATATCTCCTTTCTGCAGCGCTGCAGTGCTCAGCTGTTCTAAAAATCAGATGCCCCAAAGGTTTGCCTATCTTAGAATAACTTGTTAGTTTTCCTGGTCGGGGATTAAATGGCAATTACTGGAGGAAGGCTTTTTTTTTTTTTTTTTTTTTTTTTTTGTGGTTGTTTCTCACTAAGTTGAAAGCATGACCTCATATTACTACATCAGTAGTAAAGCAAGAAAAGGTAGGGCTGTGGTGTTGGTACACTAAAAAAAAAGGCAGATACTTATTTAACAAAGTAAATAGTAAACATACAAAGTAGGAAGTGTAGGTAAGGAACAGAAGCACTGCCAGTGCAGTTCAGAGAGGGGTTTAAGTCTGTGCTGATGGGAAATCCTTGCTCTAAGCCAGGAGCACTCTGCTGCTGAGCAGTGCCTGGCCCCAGCAGGTGCCTTCAGAGCATTCAGGCTCTGGTTAGTCCCGTGGTGGCACCGGGCTGTGCTCGTCGTGCTTGGGGCAGGTGCCATCCATCACCAGGGGCTGGGGTGATCTGCTCGCCTTGCCCACAGTGCAGAGGGACTGGTGACCCAGGGTTTGCATCTCAGACTGCTGAGGAGAGCTGAGGTGGTGACCAAGGGGTCTTTGGTGAGATGGGAAAGTTGGTACCAGGCAAAGGCAGCCCTGGTGAGGGCTCAGCCCTTCTCATGCTCACAGAAGGATGTGAGCTGTGCTGTGCCACCCTTGCCTGGGCAGAGAGCCTGTCTGTGTCCTCCCAGGGACATGGGAGGGCAGCTGTGCCTCCCACATGCTGTCATCTTATAAACTGGTTATTGGTAATTTTAGGACATCCCTGTTTTCTGTTAGGCAGACAGTATTCAGTAGGGTATCACTTTCTCCCTTTCACTTGTGAAAAGGTGGACAGTTACCAATCAGCTTTCATGCATGCTTAGGAGAAGGTTGTAGTATTCCAGTACCCAATTTCTTCCAGGTTTCTTGTCTTGACTATTATTGCTGCCACTTGCAAGAGCAGAGAATGCTTGCTGTATAACAACTGCAGAAGTGACTACAGCACAGCAGCTTGCCTGGCGAGGCACAGTCACTTGTAATTAGTAATGCCGTGCTCATCTTATGTTTTCCACTGAATCTGGTCTCTTCTGACTGCTGCCCAGCCAGGGCTGTGCCTGATCCCAGCACAGTGCTCTGGTGCAACTGGCCCCTAATGAGCCAAGGCAGCAGCTGAAACACTGTCATCTCTTTACATGAAAATTCAGAGCATCAACATTAACACCAAAGAGTCTTGTTCCCAATTTTGCCCACTCCTGCTTGCTCTCTCCCCTAGAAGGAGGGATTTCAGTACCAGTGGGTTAAACAAATCTTGTAATTCTGTACTAATGTTGTTTGCATATATTTTCATTTTATGCTAACTCTACCGTTGGTTTTTGGAGCTGCATCAGCCCCAGGACAGCTCAGAGTTGTCGCTTCACAGGGACTGGAAGCAGATTTGGATCCTGCCCCAGGGAAGAACTCCACAACTCTGGAATTACTTCTCCTTAGCTGCCTTGTGTTTTCCTTACAGTTGGGTTGTTTGAAATGAGCCCATCCTGGCTGGTGACTCGGGGCTGGTGCTTGCCCTTGTCCTGAGGATGGGCACTCAGTGGCTGCAGCTCCCACAGCAGCTCTGCCTGCTGCCAGTGCCTGCTGTCCTCTTTTCCTCTGGAGCAGATCAGCCCCGGCAGGGGCAGGAGCAAGCTGAGGTGGTGTGGGGGTGTTTTGGTTTTGGTTTAAAATGCCAAATGTCCGTAGATGACAGTGCCTGAAGTTTAATATTGCTGCTCAGGGGGACCAAGGCCAATGTACCTTCCTGAACTGGGCAGCTCCAAAGCACGGGTTTTCTGCAGGCTCCCACCAGCGAGTACAATGTGGGCTCTGAGCAGCAGCATTGTGTATGTGCCTATATAGAAAACACACAGAGAAGGAGCTCGTTAAAATCTCTCGTGGGAGCCACCACTGCGCTTTGCCAAGCTGATTTATGGGCATTCAGCCTTGGTCCCACTTGTGGTTTGCTGCGAGTAGGTGTGCACAGCAGCAGAGATACGGCCAACTGCGCTTCCTCAGGTGTTCTCCTCTGTCCTTGAAGGAAGCTCTGCCAGCAGAAGTTCCCCCAGCTCCAGTTTGAGCTAACACGACCCGGTGTCTGTGCTGTGAGTGGGGATTAGGAGATTGCAAAGGCTGTGTTAAAGCATGTGATGCTGCACACACCATATAATGTTCATGTTAGATCAGACCTTATGAATATTTCATGTTCCTTGATATCGCATTATTTTTGGTGTTGGGCAAACTGAGCCTTATTTCTTGTAAGCCTTGCAAAGGTTTTTCATTGTTTCCCTGGCTCATACACTGCCGAGAGCACTTGCTGCAGGGAAGAATGCTTTTCATGCCAAACTTTAAAGATGTTTCTTTATTTTCCTTTTTCTCACCTTTCTTCTGGAGCATTCTCCCTGGTCAAGACATTTGTGCAGCACCAGCAGCATCCAGGACCTGCTTCCTTGTGGACTTTGGCTTCTCTCAGCTCCACAGGGGCAATCTGCTTTCCATCACTGTGTCAGATTGTCTAGGGCCAAAACTCTCAGCAGTTAGCACAGCCACAGAACAGGATTTCCTGCAGCATGTTTCCAAGCTGGCTATTCTGGCAGCAACTTTAGAGAAGGTGGATGGCTCACAGGAGCTGTACCTCAATCAGCTGTGTCCTTCAAAGTAAATCGGTGAAGAAATGCACAAAAATCTTCTTGCAAATATCACATGTATGCACGAGAGGTGCTGGATGCTCCATGGAAGTGCCAGCTCTGCAGTCAGGGATCAGTGGAAGGTATGAAAGAGCCAATGGGCAAGTGGGCATCTTTACATTTTACTGTACTTTTTTGGGGTTTGTTTGGTTTGTTGGGTGTTTTTCAGGTTTTTGGGGTTTTTTTTTTTTTTTTTTAAGTAAATCTGTCCTGTGATTTTTATTACCTGGAGCTCACTGTGTCTTAGTGCCTCTCAGTCACAGTAAAGGCTATGCGACTGAGATTATGCTGGATCATAAATTTGTAGCCAGACAAAACTCTAGGAAATGAATTTACACATTTGCATCTTTTGCAGTGATTTGCAGGATAAAGAGTCAGGCTCTTGCATCAGATGTCTTTATGTTTGGATATGTTTTAAATAAATAACTAGTTTTAAATTGGAGATGTTTTCTTCAGTCGTGTTTAAGACTAACCTGATTACAGACAAACCAACAGAAGGACAGGCAGTGAGGGAGCTGTAGTACTCCAGGGTGATTATGAGATCTGCTACAACGCAGGCTTTCCTCTAGAATGCTGTCAGAGCTCCTGGGTTTTACTCCCAGATCCTCTGCTCATTTTCTTAAGGACTAGGAGAAATGTTTAGGTTTTTTTTTCCCCCAGTGTTCTTCCTTCTCATGAAGTGATGTCATAAGCTATGACATTAAGTTGTGAGGGTTAATTTCCACGGAGCCAGCTCAGCACAAAGAGCAGCAGCAGCGTGAGGTGCAGAGGGATTTCTCGGTCCCTCCGCGGGAAGAGCATCCCGTGTGCGGGCCGAGCTGTGCCGCAGGCACCGAACCTCGCTGCCCTGCTTCCCCTCCCACTGCTCTGGGAACGTTCCTGAGCTGCTAAAAGTGCTCCTGAGCCTGCTGCCCGGGGCTGTGGAGAGCAGGACGGGCTGTTTGTGTTGAGGAGAAGCGCAGTGGCTGCTGCTGCAGCGCTGCCCTCAGCGGAGCCGCGTGGAGCTCAGGCGGGCTGAGCAGCGCAGCGCGGTGTCCCCGCGGTGTCCCAGCTCCCGCCTGGCTCTCAGCAGCACCACGGGGTTATTTTCATGCTCATGGCCTGTGGCATGCATCTGGCAGAGCTGTCTGGAGGAGCAGTGACACGCCGCGGTGTTGGACATTGTCCCCTGCCCTCATTCCTGCCCGGTGGGGGTCAGGGTGCAGCTCTGAATTTCTCTTCTTCAGGGCTGAGGTCCACGTCCCGTGGGCCTCTGTGTCCTCTGCAGGGCTGGACGTGCCAGGAGCCTGACAATGCTCAGCGTTCAGGACAGCGCTCAGGATGTTTTCTCCCATTCCATGACACGGGTGTCAAAGCATTTGGGAGCAAAGGGATGAAAACCGTCTCAAAACCTCACGTCCTGCTCCCCTTGTGCTCCCACGGTGCTCCCATCACTGTGTCAGATTGTCTAGGGCCAAAACTCTCAGCAGTTAGCACAGCCACAGAACAGGATTTCCTGCAGCATGTTTCCAAGCTGGCTATTCTGGCAGCAACTTTAGGGAAGGTGGATGGCTCACAGGAGCTGCACCCCAATCAGCTGTGTCCTTCAAAGTAAATCGGTGAAGAAGTGCACAAAAATCTTCTTGCAAGTATCACATGTATGCACGAGAGGTGCTGGATGCTCCATGGAAGTGCCAGCTCTGCAGTCAGGGATCAGTGGAAGGTATGAAAGAGCCAATGGGCAAGTGGGCATCTTTACATTTTACTGTACTTTTTTGGGGTTTGTTTGGTTTGGTGGGTGTTTTTTTCTTTGTTTATTTGTTTGTTTTAGGGTTTTTTGTTGGTTTGTGGGATTTTTGGAGATTTTTTAGAGAAAATCTGTCCTGTGATTTTTATTACCTGGAGCTCACTGTGTCTTAGTGCCTCTCAGTCACACTAAAGGCTCGCAGGATGGGCCAAGCACTGAGGCTCAGAGGGTGACTTGGACACTAAAATCTGCCTGTCCCAGAGCACGGTGCTGCTCTCCACCTTCTGCCCAGGGCAGGGCTGGCTCTGCCTCCCGGAGGGCTCTCAGCTCCCCAGCCCTGCCTGTGGGAGCAGCCTTGCAGGTTGGCCCAGCCTTGCTGGTGTTGGGGACAGGCGCAGGTCAACGTCATTAAAAGGGAGAGAATTGAATCAATATCTGGAGTGTTTGATATTCTGCCTAGTGGAACACTTGTTATGTCTTTAATTACTATTTCTAAAAGCACCGTGGAATGGAAAGCAAAAGGCAGAAATAAATAGCAAGGGGTGATCAATTGGGCGTGAAACCCTTGTTATTGATCACCTTTAACCTCTGCTTAAACTAATGACAGAGCTACCATTTAACTGTCCCCAGGCACAGAGCACATCAATTGTACAAGTGCCACATAAATCATGGTGGGCTGCAGCGGGCTGTGAGTGCCCGTGGGGCCAGCCTGCCCGTGGGGAGCTGCAGGGGGGCACTCCTGCACTGGAGCACCTGCTGCAGGTGAGCTGCTGCGCTGGTGCTCTGCACAGAAAGGCTCCCGACAGCAAAGCCACATCACAGCTCTTAGAGCAGCACAGAGCTGGAGAAATGACAGTATTTCCCCTCCATGCCTCTTTCCCCATGGAGAGAAAAGATGATTTATGCTGCTGAGGATGCCCTAGATGCCTGCTCCTAACCTCCATGTGCCACAGCACTACTGAGGCTGGGTGAGTTTGCAGGAAGAAGGACAGAGAGGACTCAAACCAGCAATCCTGTGTCAGCAAGTGTTTGGAGCAGCAGAGTTTTGGGAGGCAGTGACATGGGCACAGAAAGAATCACCTTTTCCCACGTGTCTTCAACTGGCTGTGCTGGAATTGCCTATGCTGCTTGTTACAGGGGTAAAAAAAAGTAAAAATCAAGATGTGCAATGGGCAACAGAGTGAAGTCAGCACAGCCTTGCAAGGTAACAACAATAATATTCATTAACATTCAATCTACAAATTATCCCTTGAAACCCCAGCCTGGAGATTTGCCAGTTTTCAATACATGACAATGTTGTCAAATATTTTTCCAGCACAAGAGCATTCCCAAGGCTGTGCTGGATATGTGGCCTCACCAAACCATCAGTTGAATATCCTGCCATGCACAGGGCAGGAGCTGTGCCTGCCTTTTGAGGGGGATATTTATCTTTGAGACAGGATGCCTGTTCTGCAAATTCAGTCCCCCAAGGAATTAGGAGGTGATTTTATTATTGATACTAGCGAAAGCAGAGGGCTTTTAGGGCAGCTTTCAAAAAGCTGGTTGTTTCCAGAGCTGTTTAGGAAGCATTTGCACCAAGCCCTGGGAAGGAAAAGGGCAGTGGGGTCCCATGGGGCAGTGTGTCTGTCTGTTCATCCCTCTTGGAATGCTCTCAGGATCGCTCCTGTCTCTGCAGGAACGAGGAGAAGATCCTGTCTCACATGCTGTGAGATGGGCTGCATGATGCTGAGCACACATTCGGCCCACGCCTGGCATGGCTGTGCACATCCCTGGAGGATTTTCTCAGGAGACCCTGGGTTAATAAACATTTTGCCTTTGTGCTGCCATTTGGAGGGTTTCTACTGAAATCTTAAAAATCGTTTGGGTGTCCTCATCCATCAGCCCCTGGAAACATTATTGATAATACAATCATTCCTTTTTTGGTCACTCTGTTTCACTTCTTTTTTTCCCTGCTGAAATCCTGTAATTTGTCACTGCTGAAACGTTGAGAGATGATTGGAACCTGCCCTGGTGCAGCACGGGAGCCTTGCAAAGGCAGCCCAGGGAGGGGAGGCCTCTTGCATCCCTCTGCACCCACCCTTACAGGTACAGCTGAGGCAAGTCTGACACAGCCCTGGGGACACAGCAGGCTTGGCATCTCAAGCTCTGCTCTGGCCAGACTGGGGTTCTGGGCTGTTCCAGAGGATCCCTGTCCTGGTTTACCATGGGTGAACTCCATGGCGTTGGGAACACCAGCCTTGACCCAGCCCCCCTGAACCCCCAGTTGAAAAATCGGAGTGAAAGCTCCAAATAATGGTTCCAAATAATGGCAGTAGCTCTGTGATCTGTGGTTGCCCAGGTATGTGTGCTGGCCCCAGTGACAGGGCTGCTGTGGGAGAAGCATGAGCCAGCAGAGCTCCTGCAGGGATGGTGACTCCTCTGCTGCCCTGGGCAGCATGTGCCAGCACTTGTGTTGATACAGGCACTGCTGCTGCTCCTCTGTGAAGGAATAAGCCATGGGTGCCTTTAGCTTCCACTTTCTAGGGGCTTCTAAGGCCTGGGAATCTCAGAGCAGAGGGACATCCCACAGAGCCTGCTCTGGCCCCTGCTTCTGCCATGGAGGATTCACCTGGGTGCTTGTGGAGGACACCAGAGGCTGCAGTCCCCGCTGCTGGTCTGGCAGAGAGAGCATCTCAGTGCTCAATAGAATCTTCTTCCATGTCAGTCCAGAGGGGCAGAGCTCCCCACTGACAGCAGCTGCTCTGAGAGCTTGGCATGGATTTGCATAGATGAAATGATTTCTCCTGCCATTCATTCAGTCTCTCTGTCTGCCAGCTTCCCTGCTCCTCTGAGGAATCTGAAGTCCACACAGGGAGCATTCAGCTGGCCACGAGCTCTTTACTGAGCGTTGCTTTGCACAGATGTCCCCAAGCAATGCCATGAATTGTTGCTCTATAGTCACTAAGCTGTTTGGGAAAACATTTCAGATAACTGTCCTACGCATTGGGGTGACTGAATTGATGGCATTTGAATGGTCAAAAAGATAGTGTGAATTGGAAACAATGCTGTCCCTGTCACAGGCAGCAGGAGAATTCCAGCTGGTATTTTCATTGTTAATGACCAAACCCAGAGCACTGTGTGGCCTTAATACCTTGGAAGGGGCAGGAGAAATGCACAAACCAGCCTGTCACTTCCCCTTCTGGATTTTCCAAATGCCAGGGGAAGGAATGCTTTTAAAATTGCCTTTCAGAGCTCCACAAGTGACACTGTAGCTTGGCTGTGGGGAGGGGAAGGGAGGAAAGGCACGACAGTCATGGTAGTTGCCAGAGAACTGTGATGGTCACCAAATTTGGGAGCTCCCCCAGCCTTGGGTGGCAAGGTAGCACCTCTGCCCACAAAGGTGGGAGCAAACAGCCAGTGCTGCATCCCATGCAGTGGCGGGCAACACTCCTGGAGGTGCTTGGCAGTCAGGAGAGCTTTGCTGCATCTGGGCTTGGCAGAGCACAGCCACCCTGGCCATACATCATCCGGAGGAATGGGCACTTGGGTAGCACATTAGAATAATACATCATTAGAGTGCTGTTGCTATGGTGATGTATTAGGGCAATACATCATTAGATACCTTCCACTGATGATGTATGGCTCCAAACGTGGCTCCTGCCAGCACCAGCACAGGGACCACAGGGGAAGGCTTGTCTTTTTGCAGAAACTTCACCCTTCCCCTAAGGAAAAAAATCTGAGAGTAGTGGCTTCACTGAGGAGACACAGGGCAGGGGCTGGCCCCTCTCTGCTGAGCCTCTTTCCTGTCACTTGCTCCATGCAGAGCCTGGTGCTGTTCTCTGGGGACCCAGCACCTGCATTTTAGTGCCTGTGGGCAGAAGGATGTGCCAGTGCTGCTGGGCAGAGGGACAGGATGTGTGCAGGCCCTGCCTGAGCCAGAGGCTCTGAGGCATTTGTGGGAGCACCCTGCAGTGCTGCTGGAGGGCTGGCACCGCTGACACCCCCTCTGAGGGGCTGCTCTGGGCTCCTGCTCCCCCTGTCCTTCACGCTGTGCCCTGGAGCAGGGGCTGCACCACTCTGAGGAAACTCATCCCCTCCTGTTCCCCAGGTCTCAGGGTCTCGGTGCTGGGATGACCCCAAGATTGTAAAAGTCCTCGTTTCCCAGCCCGTGCAGCCAAAGAAGGAGTCTGGATGCGCAGGGTCGGCTTCTCAAGGTTGTTTATTTTCCCTAATCTATCACATTCTTTCTCTGCCCTGCTGAGCTCTGTCCAGCAGGTCGGCCATGGCATTCTGTCTGCCCTCAGGGCGGTGTTCACATTTTATACCAAAAGTTACCTATAGTCTGTTTACGATAATGTGCCAATGTCTGTCATTTATGTTGGACAGTGTGTCTGTACCTTAAACCAATAGAAAAGTGTCACCATCACAGCTAGACATGGAGGACAAGGAGAAGGAGAAGGTCAGGACACGCCCAAATCCCTCCATCTTGACCCCCTGAATCCTAGTCTAAAAAACCCAAAATTGTACTTTTTCACCCTGTGTTAATTCAGCTACCACACTACTCAAACCCTTGTGGCTTGTAATTCCTCATCCAGAGCTGGCTGCTTTTTCCACAGGCTAAAATGGAAGCCACAGGTGTTTTTGACTTTGTGCCAAGGCCTCTGAGCCCCCTGCCAGGGTCTGGAGACAGCCAGGGCAGCCAGAGGGATGCTGGACTCCGACACCCAGGCAGCCAAACCTGCTGGTGGCATGTGTGGTGCCCAGGCCTGTGACTGATGGACCCAAAAAGGAGCCCATGGCTGCTGCTGCTCACCTGCCCATCAGCTGCTCCCTTGGCATCACTTTTCCCTTGCTCTTCCCCTCAGCCCTGGGGGATCCTGGCTCTAGCCTGGAATGAAAACAAAAAGGTGAGCCCAGGAGAAGCTCCAGCCAGCTGGGTCCTCAGCATCCCTGGGGTCTTTGCAGGGCTGCACTCTTTTCAGCTCAGTGGGCTAAATAAATTGCTTCATAGAGCAGACTGGGAAAGGAGGTTTCTTTCACTGCAGAGTATGTTGTGTGCATCAGATATAATTTGATTTTAATTAGTGGACAAGAAAGCAGCATAGTTAATAAAGTATGCACTGCCTTTTGCAGGGATGCCAATCTTGAATTCCTAGAAAATGCAATCAAATCAGAAAGAGCAGTGCAAGGGGAGCCAAGGCTGAGCATGTCTGGGCTGGGGTATTGTAAACAGAGTCCCAGGAGAGATCCCTGACCCCTGTGCTATCCCATGGTCAGGATCACAGCAGAAAAGCAGTTTGTGGAGCTCGTGGTGTGGAGATGCCCCAGCAGCCTCAGACAGCGTTGTGTGCCAGCTGCATCCAGGGACTTTTCAGCTGGCTCCCCTGCCTGCTCTCAGCTCAGGCATGGAAAAGGGGAAGCTGCCCATTGCCTCCCTCCCTTGTCTTTTTCCTGCACCTGGAGTGACCTCAGTGCCTGCCCCAGCTCCCTGGTGGGGCACAGCTGTGACAGGGCTGCGTCGCTATTGGACACGAAATGAGCACACAGAAGCTTGGGAAATTCAAAAGAGAAACAGTTTTTATTCAAACATCTGGTATTTATAGAATTCCAAAGGTGACTGTGAATTGGAGGATGGACTTACCACCTCTCCAACTACACTGGTCCAAAGATCAATCAATCATTTATCTCTACCCACAGAGAAATATGTAAATTAATCTATTTATACATGAAATTGTGTAGAAACTCTGACTCTCAAATATGTAAACATTATCAGAAGGCTAAAGAAGTTGTAGGAAAACTTTAAAACTTTCAAAAAAACCAAAAAAACTATTAAAAAAATCCTTAACACTTTTAAAAACCAAGACAGCGGGGCTGCTCCTGGATCTTCCCATCTCTAGCAGTGCTTGGGGCACGCGGGCTCCCGAGCAGCCCTGGGTGCAGCTGCTCACACACAGAAGCTTGTGTTTGGGCAGCAGGTCTCCTGGGCTCCGTTCCCAGCACTGTGGGCTCGTGGTTAGACCACTTAAGAGCCAGGCTGCCCCCACATCGCCCTGCAGATGCACACTTCCTTCCCCTGAAATCTCCGTGGGAGCAGAGCCTGCCCACTGAGGGCACGAGGGCAAGAATAAGAGGCTGGTTGTGCAGACTTGAAGTATGAAATAATATCCCCTGGAACTGCCCTGCTGCTGGCTCCCCATCTCTGTAAGATGGGAGACACTCCAGGAGAGCAAGCCTGTGTCTGCCCCTGCAGCCAATGCTTTTAAGGGTTCAGCACACTGAACAGGGGCTCTGCTCCCCAGCACCAGCTGCAGCACTCCAAGCCAAGGCTGCTTTCAGCTTCTCAATCAGCTGGGCTCAATTAAGTGATAACATGAGCCTGTGGGCACAGCAGTGATTGCTTATCCCTGTATCAGCAAACCATCCCCAGGTAGGGCACAGGGGTTTGTGTGCCCTGGGCAGGAGCTGAAGCCCCAGTGAACCTCTCCTGGCACAGGGGTTTGTGTGCCCTGGGCAGGGGTAAAGCCCTGGGGAACCTCTCGTGGCACAGGGGCCTGTGTGCCTGGGCAGGAGCTGAAGCCCTGGTGAACCTCTTGTGGCACAGGGCTTTGTGTGCCCTGGGCAGGGGGTGAAGGCCTGGTGAACCTCTCGTGGCACAGGGGTTTGTGTGCCCTGGGCAGGAGGTGAAGCCCTGGTGAACCTCTCGTGGCACAGGGGCTTGTGTGCCTGAGCAGGAGCTGAAGCCCTGGTGAACCTCTTGTGGCACAGGGCTTTGTGTGCCCTGGGCAGGGGGTGAAGGCCTGGTGAACCTCTCGTGGCACAGGGGTTTGTGTGCCCTGGGCAGGGGGTGAAGCCCCGGTGAACCTCTCCTGGCCCAGGGGCTTGTGTGTCTGAGCAGGAGATTGGGGTGAAGCCCTGGTGAACCTCTCCTGGCACAGGGGTTTGTGTGCCTGAGCAGGGGGTAAAGCCCTGGTGAACCTCTCCTGGCACAGGGGTTTGTGTGCCCTGGGCAGGGGGTGAAGCCCTGGTGAACCTCTCCTGGCACAGGGGTTTGTGTGCCCTGGGCAGGGGGTGAAGCCCTGGTGAACCTCTCGTGGCACAGGGGTTTGTGTGCCCTGGGCAGGGGGTGAAGCCCTGGTGAACCTCTCCTGGCACAGGGGTTTGTGTGCCCTGGGCAGGGGGTGAAGCCCTGGTGAACCTCTCCTGGCACAGGGGTTTGTGTGCCCTGGGCAGGGGGTGAAGCCCTGGTGAACCTCTCGTGGCACAGGGGTTTGTGTGCCCTGGGCAGGGGGTAAAGCCCTGGTGAACCTCTCCTGGCACAGGGGTTTGTGTGCCCTGGGCAGGGGGTGAAGCCCTGGTGAACCTCTCCTGGCACAGGGGTTTGTGTGCCCTGGGCAGGGGGTGAAGCCCTGGTGAACCTCTCCTGGCACAGGGGTTTGTGTGCCCTGGGCAGGGGGTAAAGCCCTGGTGAACCTCTCGTGGCACAGGGGTTTGTGTGCCCTGGGCAGGGGGTGAAGCCCTGGTGAACCTCTCCTGGCACAGGGGTTTGTGTGCCCTGGGCAGGGGGTGAAGCCCTGGTGAACCTCTCCTGGCACAGGGGACCCGCAGCAGGGCTTTGCTGCCCAGCGCTGCTGTCCCTGGCAGGAGCAGCCCCCAGAGGCCGAGGTAGGGTTATTTAAAGCACTGTTTTCACTCTGTTCCCGCCAGGAGACTCAGCTAGAGCCCACCCTGACACGTCTGGAAGGGAGTGTTCTAGGGAGGCTGTGGGCATCTGAGAGAAGCAGAGCTGCCTGTGCCGCTCTCGCCCTGCTCCAGGGCCATGGGGTGTGCAGGGCACCACAGCTCAGTGAGGCCAGACCTGGCTGTGAGGGATGTCAGACATCAATAAACATCACTGTCAAAAAGGACAGGAAAAGGTTATTTATCAGAAAACAGGCTGGAAAGGAGGGTTGCAGCGGCGGTGACGCGTGCTGCGGCCACGCTGCCAGGGCTGCATCCGCGGCGGCTCACAGGGGTCAGAGGCACTGCTGCAGTGCCAGGGCTCAGCTCAGCAGCCCCACACTGTGCCTGTGGCCAGCGTGGTGCCACCAGGCTGACAGCAGCCCAATGTTCTCTCACTTTCCCTGGTGCAGTCAGGAGTGACGGTGTCCTCAGAGCAAGGCAGGCTGAGATTTCAGCCCAAGCACGGATGCCCCGTGGTGCTGCCCTGGCTGCTGAGCTCCTGGGCTGCAGGAGCTGCTGTCTCTGTGCAGAGACAGGGGTCTCTTCATCTGCTGGGGCTGCAGGGGAGCGTGTGTGGGCATGTGAGCGTGCCTCTCTGTGACGTGCTGGGCATTTGAGAACAATGTTTTCCAAAAAAAAAAAAAAAAACAGACAAGGTTATTAATTTTCATGATAACACCGGTGAGAACACTGAGTTGCGGTTGAATTGTTGATCATTTTCTGGTGACTGCAGTAAGGACATTTGAGTGCCATGTTCACCTGTGGCCTCGTGGACCTGCTCTGCCTGCACAGGTGATGCACAGGTGGAGCTGGAGCTGTGTGGGGCTGGGGGGCTGAGCCTGGTGAGTGCTGGGGCAGGAAGCCCCAGAGCCTCAGACCCGGGCTCGGGAGCAGCGCTAGGGACAGGCTCAGGACAATCTGGTGGTACTCCTGATGCCAGGGCTGTTCCCAGAGCAGCACTAGGGCCTCAGGGATGCCCTCAGCACATCCCTGGCACAGCTGGGAAGTTTTGCATCCTTCAAACCTGTCCTGACGCCGCAGTTCAAGGTACAGCCCCAGTGCTGTACCCTCCCTCTCCCCATCGCCTCCCTCTGATTAGAGCCCTCGGAACAAACCTGCTAATGCCTTTCCCAAGCTCTCGCCCCCACAGTTTTGCCATATAAATCACTATAATTAAAGTGTTTGGAAAATGCTTCGGGAGCCCAGACAAGCATCCCCACATGCTACACACCCAGCTTGGCAAGCCTGACTTCCTGCTGCACCCACCCTGCTGCCCGGGGCGCTGCATCCCTTCCCTCCCCAAACAGCCGGCAGGACACAGGACAGGACCGTTCCCAGGCTGGGCTGGCCCCAGGCTGCAACCCTGCCCCGGGCTCAGCACCTGGCCAAGGCACTGCACCCAAACACAGAGAGGCCACAGAGGTGGGGCAGGACCCCTGCTAGCCCCTGGCACCACGAGCAGAGGCTGGACAAGGCTGACCGTGGGGGGAGGCAGGGGTGCTGGGGGAATGCTGCTGCCCACGCCTCTCTGTCACTGCTGGGAGAACCAGTGCTCTCTGCTGCCTGCTGGGACCTGGGAGTAGAGAAACCCGGGGAGGAAGCCCCTTTGGGAGGGCATGGAGGGCATGGCACACTGCACCTGGCCCTGCTGCTGATCTCAGGGGATGAGCCCACAGCTCTGTCCATGGCCCCTCTCTCTCTGGCACAGAGGAGGCAGCAGGGGTGAGCCCTGGTGGAGCCCTGGTGGAGCCCTGGTGGAGCAGGCAGGGCTGGTGGGGCCCAGGCAGGAGGGCAGGGCTGCTCTGGGGACTGGCAGAGCCTGCTGGGATGGCCTGGGCACCAGGATGAGGTCCCAGCTTCCCCCTCCAGCACAGCTCTGCAGGGCAGGAGCAGGTCCCATCCTGCCCTAAACCGAGGCATGAGGAACACAAGAGGTTTTGGCCTGTCTTTTTAACTTGCAGAAGAACAGTCCTTCAGGAGCTGGTGTGAGCCACCACCTGGGGAAAAAAAAAAAAAGCCATTTTTCAAGCCATGGGCAGCAACATCCATGAAACATTAATTTTTAACACAGAGCCCCTGGAGTGCAGATCAAAGCAACTGCATGAGGAGGTAAAGGCAAAGGGAAGGAGCAGAGCAGCAGGCGAGGAGTCAGAGCTGCCTGAACGGGAGTGGCACAGGCATGCAGCGGCTCTCAGGAGCCCTGTGGATATGGCCAAGCAGGCACAGTGGCCTGAGCAGAGCAGCTCCTGGCAGGGGGAGCCTCTCGGGAGGCCAGAGTGTGTGTGTGGCTCCTCTTCTCACCATCCCTGGACCCACCTGGCCCCCTCCTGGCCTTCCTCCAGTGACCACTTTGGATGTGTCCCCAGGCCCCTCATCCCCACTCCTGAGCTCCAAGGTTCTCAGCCTGTGGGTCCCTGCCTGTTTGTCCTCTCCTCTCCCACTGTGCCCTGTGCCAGGAATATTTGAGTCACCTGGACTTTCCTGTTCTGTTCCAAAGAGCCCTGCTGCTCCCTGGTGCCAGCACTACCACGGCAGCCCAGGTGCCAGTCTGCAGCAAGGCTACCTGCCCACCCAGCCCGCTGGCCACTGCAGCTGTCTGGGGCTGGGGGATGAACCCCCCAGTTCCCCCAGGGCTCACCCCCAGAGCTGGGTCCCTGTGCACTCCAGCCCTGTGCTGGCTGGAGGAGCTGGTGGCTGTGCTGCACCTTCTGCTGTCCCAGGGGTGCAGTGCCAGGTGATCACCCCAGCCCCTGCCCACCTGCCCCAGGGCAGCCGTGCAGGGGCATTCCTGCATCCCCTGCAGCTTGGTGCTCTCCCTCTGCTTTCCCAGTCACCGACAAGAGCGAGAAGCACGAGCAGGGATCTGCAGCTGTCCTTGAGTGGCCGCCGTGGGGGTTTCACAGGCTGACAGAGCCTGTGACCACGGGAAGCTCTGTTGTTTGCTGCCACTTACTCTTCCTCAGCTGGGAGGGTTTGGCAGCTCTGTGCAGACAGAGCTCAGTCCTGCTCCCAGCTCCTGCTCAGCATGTATTTTTACCTTTTAATGAAAGCGACTGAACTGCCTGAAGTTGCCTCTCAACTCTTCTCTGGGGCTTGGATTGCCAAGAAATGATTGACGCATTTAATGGAGGCAGTGGGTGCAGAGGAATTTGGCAGGAGCCCAGGCTCATGATACACAAAGGATAGCTTGGGCTTTCTGAGCCTCTGCTCTCCCAGAACACACTGTCCTGAGGGGGGTACTGCACTCAGGCTGAGCAGCTGTGAGCTCAGGAGCCCTGGGAACAGGGCAGGGGCTGAGCCAGGGGGCTGGGGAGAAGGATTTGGGGCAGGAAGGGCTGTGGAGGGGCTGCAGTGCACAGCCCTGAGCACAGGCTGGAGAATCCAAGCCTCTCTCGGTGCCTTTTTGGTTTTCCTACTGCTTTGAGCGGGGTTTGTCCCCACACTGGGGGTGAACATGTACAGCAGATACTTGCCTGGTTTTGCATACACACGCTCGTGTGTGAACCTGCACGTGAAAGGGGTTTTTTCTTACATTTCCTGGAGAGAAACCCCCCTGCCGTGCACGGGCTAGTTTGGGAGCAGCCCACACAGCTTGCATTTAGCACACATACCTGTGCATGCGTGCTCCTGAGCGCTCACACGCACACGTGTGAGCTCACCTGCACCTGCGGCCGTTCTCCCCGTGGCACACCTGAGCTCTGGCGTGTGCCCTGTGACACCCACGCGCCAGACAGGTGTCCCTCTGTACCGAGCGCGGGTCTCCAGGACGGTTTGGATGGATGAGAGATCTCTGAAGTCAGGTCTTGGAAGATGTGGTTTATTAAAAGGGGGGAAAGGCCCTGCTTGGAGTTGCCAGGCGCAACTCGTGGCAGGCCCAGGGAGAGAGGGAGAGAGAGAGAGGGAGCGAGGGTTCCAGGTGAGGGTCCCAGGGGAAGGTCCAAGAGAGCGTCCGGTCCCTCGGGCACACCTTATCAGGGGGCTTCAAGGTGGGCTGGAGCAGGACTGGGGCCAATGGGGTCCCAGATCTCTGATACTTCAGGGGAGGGTCACAGGTGTGGGATGAACCAGACATTGGGGGTGAGACAGAGCATTCCATTTGACCCTTGGACCTATCTGCAGGTAAAGGGCATTGTTTAATCAGAAGGGGGATTGCTTTCAGCCTGGCTATACTATTGTTTTCTAGTTATTCAGTAGTCAAGGTTTGTTATTTCAAATCTAGTTCTCATCTCAGTGTCTGTATTTTCCACATCTTTTGCCAGGCAATCATATTTATAAGGTTTTCCTATTTCATCTTCCCCAACATCCCTCCAAACCAGCCCATCACCTGGCACCGGGTACCGCTTGCTGCAGCCTCCCCTTCACACAGGAGCACTGTGTCAGCCAGCTCCAAGGTTTAGACCAGCGCAGTCTGAAGGCTTTTGTGTCTGCAGCCTTGTGGGAGGTATCAGAGAGTGACCCCTGGCCGTTCCTTAAGCTCAGGAGCGGGGTTAGGAACAAAGGAACAAAGCTGCCTGTCAGTCCCTGGCCATGGGCTCTGACCTCGCTCAGCTTTGTCCCGTTTGAAAGGCACCCTGAAGCCACCACTAAAATTACTAATACCTCTCCCCTGGGTGTTTTCAGAGGGGCACCCATTCCAGATGTCTCTGGAGTGATTTCCAGGAGCTAGATAAGGCGTTTCTTGTGTTTTTAATGTATACATTGCTCATCCCCTGGAGCTTCCCTTCTCCTGCAGATATAAAAGGCAATTTGTAGAGCTTACAAAGGCTTATTAAAATATCATTGTGAAAGGGTGACATAAGCACCTGAACAGAAAAGAATAGGAAATATTTGTCTCATTAACCAGAGACTTAGATGTCTTGTTTCCTTTTCCTTGCATCTTCTTCCTATAGGAGGGCAACAGTAATTAATTATCATGTGTGGAGAGAAAAGCCTCACTCCTTGGAAGATGTGCTGATTTCTGCGAAGCTCTCCGCACCTGGCTTGTGCTGTGGGGCGGGCAGGCTGGGAGCAGGCATGCCTGGTGCTCAGAGGCCTGGCACATTCTTTCAAATAATGCCAAAAGAGCAGCATTTTCTGAAAGCAGCACGGCCCCAGCCCCGTTTGTGTGGCCACAGCCAGTGTGGGCTGGAGCACAGCACGGGCTATTAGCATGTAATGAACACAACAATTGCTCTGTAAGGGGGAGAAAGGGTTAGGGCCAGGCAGAGTTTTAAGAATAAAGGCTTGTTTGGGAGAATTATTCACTCAGTCCCTGCTGTAGGTGGACGGCAGCAGATTAGAAGGAAACATTATCTCTCAGGGCAAGTTCAGAAGGACAAATGAAGCCAAACTGGCACGGGTTGAGAGTCTCAATACATTATTCTCTTTGCTCTACAAATCTGTGAGAACAAAGTGCTCAGTGTAAATGTTCACCAGGGCCTTTTTTACCCCTGTAGGACCACAAAAGTTCAGCATGAGATGAAGGGACACGTGTTGGCTATTAGTCCACTACAAAGAGCATTTCAGTTTAGAATTTAGAGTCTCATAAAAACATTATTGTCTGTATCCCAGGACATTTGCTTGTTAGGGCAAGATGGACTGAAAAAAAATGTGCCCCTCTGCACAGTTGTGTGCCTCACCAGCCTTACCATGGCTGGCCCACCTCAAGGGCTACCTCTGGCCAGCCCCTCAGCCTGGCATCACCCTGAGGACAGCCCCTGAGCCTCAGCCTCAACACCAGTCCTGTCATCTCTGCGGGCCAAGAAGGATTGCTGCCCTGAAGAACCCCTGGCCTGGTGTGTTTGGCTGCTGCAGGAGGCTGCACCTTGCCCAGGGTCTTCTCACCCAACACGCAGTACTGCATGGAGCCTCCACTGACGTTTCTGGCTCTGCCCTGCTCACATGTCTGCAGTTTATATGTTCACCAGGTCTGAGGTAAGGAAGAAGATTATGTCCAAGTGAAAAAGCCAAGGATCACAGAATTCTTGCCTTCCCCTGCCCCAGAGATCACAGTCCAGCTCTTGGGACCACCGAGGCACCTTTCCCTTCTCTGCCATCAGGATCCCTCCTTCCTGAGGCTGCTGTGGCTCAGCCCCCTCAGGACTGACAAACCAAAACCCCTGGAGCTGCTGGACTTGGTCCTGGCTCTCTGAGTGAAGTGCAGTGATGGCAGCACAGAGACAACCAGAGCACAGGATCTGACAGTCCCTCCTGGACTTGCAGACTGGAATAAACAAAATTATGGACAAGCATTCACGAGTACATCTGTGACACTTCTGGGTTGTAAGCTGCTTGCTGCCTCCCTGGTTTAGAACAATTTTGACAAAAGGCATCCACATGATTTTGATATACTTAAGCCCATGGCCAGGCTTTATAAGATGCTTGGCAATCTGTGGGACAGTTTTTAGAAGCATTTTGTTTTGCATTTGGATTGTCTTCCAGCTACCAAGATGATCAGCTTTGGGCTCAGTCAGTAGAGGGAGGAAGGTTCTGAGGACTTTTGCAGTAGGAGACTCGGCAGGGCCACCCCAGGTCTGTGGCTGCCCCAGGACACTGCCAGGAGCTGTGGGCAGGCAGTGAGCGAGGCTCAGAGCAATCCTCATCTCCCCCAGGTCTGTTTGTCCTGCCAGCCTCAAAGGCAGCCAGCACACAGCATCCACTGCTTCCTCCAGCTGCACAAGGAGCATGTGCTTTTAAAAGGCTAAAAAAAAAAAAAAGGTGTAATATATTATCTATTCACAAAGTCATTGTAAATATTAAAGAGCCCATGAGGGGAAATGTCTCTGATGATGTCTTTTCAGGAGTGTGGGAGAAAAATCCATGCAAAGGCACTACTGAGGGGTATGGCCAAAAGGCAAGAGATGCTTTGAACTTGTTCAAAGCCACAGGGTCGGCAGTGTTTCTGGGACTGCAGCGGGAAGCTGCTCCCCATCTCTCCTCAGAGCCAGCTAAAAGGTCACTTCAGCAAATCCACAATTTAAATAAAAGATAGTGAGTCCCAGAGAGAGCTACTTGAAAATAAAAGGCACCAGAATTGAGACGGATGCATCTGTCTGAGTGGCAGAGGTCGTGGAGAGCCTCGGCCCAGTACCAGAGTGTGTGTGCAGCACAGGGAGAGCACAGGTACCCCAGGTGCTTCTCAGGGGTGCACCTGCAAGCACCTGTCACAGCAGGAATGGAAAGGGAGCCTCCATCCCCCTGTCCCCAGTCCCCCTCCACCCCCCTTGGCTGCACAGAGGCCCTGGGGGTCTCTCCTGCCCTGCCCCACCAGTATGCCCAGTATTCCCAGGCTGCAGAGCCACGTCCCTGCTGCCACAGCAGCTGTCATGGCCAGGAGGAAAGAAGCATCTCTGGAGAGGCCAAGACCTGGGAGAGAGCTGTGGTTTGGAGGACTCATCTCCTGTGCTCTGAGGTGTCCCAGGAGAGGACAGAAGATCACTAGAAACTCTGAGGCGACACTTTGGTTGGAAAGGCAAGCAAAGTGAAGCAGTCCGTGGTGTTATGTAATGCAGCTCTGTTGAAACCGTGCAGGAAAGTTGCCTTGTGCCAATAAATCAGGCGGCCACGGAGGAGCAGATGTGAATCACACCTTGCTTCATATGCCCTGCAGTGTTTTCACTTATTGTTCCAGTTTTAAAGATTAATGGCACTCAGAGATGAGTATTAGCTACGCTTCCATTTCATACTCATTATCAGAAGAGCTTTTTTCAGCATAATTAGCATGGATCAAATTTTCCAAGTGGCTCAGCAGACTGGCTGCTGTTCCTTGGCTGCTGAGAATGCCTGGGACATCCCACTGCTGCTGCTGGGTGCACTGGACCCCTGAGTCCTCCTAGCACCTTGGAACGTGGAGAGAGAAGGGGCACTGTGAGATGACAGCTGCTGCAGCCCAGAAACGGGGGTTCCCTGGCCTGGAACCCCCCTGCTCTGACACAGCAGGTGGGGGTGAGGGGCTGGCAGCCTCTCTGTCACTGTTTAAACAGAGGGCAGCAGGTTCTGGCTGCTGTGGGTCAGCCAGGGGCAGGTGCTCAGGTGCTGGTGCGCACAGCCCAGGCAGCAGCAGCCCTGGAGCCCCGGTGCTGGGGCTGATCTCTGCTCCAGGCTGCTTTGTGTTACCTGGGCACGTGTGCCTGGTGCCCAGCACATCAGGGCAGGAAATGTTTGATACCTGGAGGAGTAACTGAGGTGGGTTACCTGCACCGGGAGAGAGCGAAGGTGCTGCGGGAGAGCCGGAGGAAATCGTGGCTGGGGAAGGGAAACTTGCTGGCATCATCCAGGGCTTACTGTGACTGCTCCGTGGGGCTGGGGCACGCTGTCCCCCGCGGGGCTGTGTGTGAAGGGCCAGCCCCGGGTGCTGTGCCTGCTGGGGAAGGAGCTGGCAGTGCTGGGGGAGAGCAGTGGGGGCTGTGGGTGCTCGTGGGTGCCTGCCAGTGGTGTGGAGAAGGCCAGGGAGCACAGTGCTGAGCTGCCTGCTACACCCAATCAACCCGTGATCGTTTCTATCATGAAGATAAACTGGCCATTGTTGCCAAAAATAAATGTTAGTGTTCCAAATCCACACTTCAATAGCACCAGCTCATTAGAGATGCATATCATTTGGCTCCAGTCCCACACCTTCTAGCTCGTTATAAATATGCAGTTGCTGCTGGCTCTACCCCAATCATCTCTGCAATCAGAGCTTTTAATTAGGTTAATTAAATTGTATCAAACCTCGCAGGGACGCAGTTCACTGATGCTGATGAGGCAGCCAAAACAGACCTTAACTCTAGCTCTAATGAAGGCCCTGCTGCAGCTAATAACAATGCATAATAAATTAGTGCTTCCCTAGAAAGGTGCATCGGGGCTTGCATTTCAGTAAATGATGATCTGTATGCACTAATTCACTATTGCAGTCTTTAGGTCTGCCAAGCCAGGGACATCCTGGGAATAGGTTCTCACTAAATAATGGGCTCCTGCCTGCTTGAAGCAACGCTGCTCACCTGGGCTCTCTCAAGGCACTAACGGCTTCAGGTACACAACAAAGCAAAGCAAATATTTGCTGCTTTCACCTTGCCCAGCCCTGGGTTCACTCTTGATGCCTGGCATCTCACAACAGAAGCAGCAGCAGGTATTTATTCATTTGAAACCTTCTGTCATGGGATTTGGAGAGGAAGGTTTTGTTTGGAGGGAAATGGGCGGCTGTGTCCAAGTGTGGCAGCAAGAAGGGGACAGCACCCTGTGCCCAGGCTCTCCCCAGACATCAGCAGCTCTGTGTTGCTCCTAATCAAAGGTCCAAGTGGCCAAGGAGCTGTGGAACAGAGAGGTTTAGGGCAGCCATGCTGAGCAGCAATTAGTCATTCCTGATTTACATTCTGCTCTTTCAACTCCCTGCTGTGAAGCTGCTCAGGCTTGAGTGGAGGAACTTCACCACCCTTTTCTCCTTGGTGCCCTTGGGCAAGGCACCTCAGCTGAACCTGGCTGGAGGATGCTCGGGAACAGCAGGACCAGGGCAGCCAGTCCTGCAGCTGGAGACACCTGCACCAGCCCCCAGTGCCACTGGGGACCCTGGGCTGGCAGCACCGGCTGGGTGAGCAGAGGGATGAGCCAGAGGTGCGTGGTGAGCAGATGGTATGGCACAGGGCAGCACTGTGAGCAGTGGGATGGGTGGGACCAAGCCTCCCTGCTCTCCTTTGGTCAAAGAACACAGCCTGGGGGACCTCCAGAGGTGCTGGGGGTCCCTCTGGCTGCCACAGCACATGGCAGACCCCACAGTGGCTGTCCTGGGGGGATCCAGAGACTGCCCAGGCAAGTCAGCTTCTGTTGCCATGTCCCAGGGACCCCACTGTGCTCTCCAGTCTGGTTCAGGCTTGGAAAATGGAGCCCACAGGAAAGGACCTGAGAAGCCATGGGGCTGGTGATGGTTCTCCTGCTAGTAAAATATATTGTTGCAGCTGCCTAGAGATAATCCTGCAAGTGTAGTCTGCGATTAACATTTGTAGACAGTCATTATCAATTGAGTTCTTCAGGACTTGAACAAGGAATTACACAAATTATTATATGGCACAATATTATTGAGTCACCTAAAACCCAAGCTGTGAATCTGGGGAATTTTGATATCTGTATCTTTCAAGCTGCAGGGAATCTCCTTGCTAAAGAACCTGTTGGTTCAGCTTTTGATGCTATAATTATCACAAACAAAAAATAGCTGTGGGCATTTTCTCGCTGTCCTTCCCCATGAGGGCCCAGCTAGAGGATGGCAGATCCCACTCCTGTCTCACTTTAAATCCTGTGCTGTGGCCCAGTGGGCTGGGTTTTGGATTCAGTTATAAGGTACTGGCTCTTTCCAGATGCTTGCAGAAACATTTCAGTGCTTTAGTATGAGGATACCAAGCTAAAGAGACGCTTTGACTCTTTGGGAGTCAAAGAGCAAAGTCTTTGAGAAGGTGTGGAATTTTTCCTGGATGCCACTGGGAACTCTGCAGGGCAGCAGGTGTGAGTCAGCCCTGTCTGCTAACATGGAAGTTCAGAGATCAGCACCTGCCAGATCCTTCACCATTGCAGGCAGGAGTAGGTGAAAAATGTTTGTGCACAAGAGCTGGCACCTCCTTTTAGTCTGTTACGGCCACAAGATGATACACCACTCCACAGGCTAAGGGGGGTTTGTAGCCAGGCTTTGGAGGTCAGGGTGCAGCAAGAAGCAATGTGACCACCACAGACGTAACACTGGTGGTGTTATGTACAGCACAGACGTAGCTCTGGTTTCCCTTTGTTAAAGCCTTCATGGCTTCCCAGGGAAAAGTAAATCACAACAGGCACAACTTTTGCTACCCAGACCCATGCTGTGATCACCAGGCTGTGTGTCCTGGCTGGTCCCTCAGCTCCAGGTGCCAGCGGACACCACCACCCCCAGGAGAAGCAGCGCGGCCAGTGACTCTCAAAGAAAGCCTCGCATCCCGTAACACCTCACTCCCAGCTGGGAAGAGATGCCTTTGTTCCAGGGACGGGGCACTTGCTCTGCAGCAGGACAGAGGGCACAAGGCAAGCGCTGCGCCTGGCCAGGTCGCTGCTTTTCAGTTCCCGCTGCAGGACCCCCGGAGGCTCCCCCAGCAGAACTGCTGCTTTCCTCTCCCATCCGGCAGCAACGCTCTGGGTGCAGGCAAAATGAATCAAGGGCAAGGATGGAATATGTATCCATTTAAACCCGAGTCTAGAAGAGATTTCCCGTGGCGGACAGCGGGGTCCCGAGGAGCGCGGTGACACCGCGGGGACGGCCCCGGGCCCCGGGCCCCGGGCGGGAGCGGCGACACGGCCGCGCCGCGCGCCGCTGCTGCCCCCTGCGGGCCACGCGCGGCACTGCGGCCGCTCCGCCGCCTCGGCCGACGGCCCGAGCGAACCGAGCCGCACCGCACCGCACCGGACCGGACCGGACCGGACCGTCCTCACTCGCGGCCTTTGCTCTCCTTTCCCTTGAGCACACCGGGCCGAACAGGACCCTTGTCACACCCAGGACTTTGTTTTCCTTTCGCTCGAGCGAACCAAACCGAACCAAACCGTTCTTTTGTTTTCCCCTCCCGCTCACCCGGCCCTTACAGAATCCGCAGTCTCCGGGTTCTGCAGAACTCCATGAATGCTCCCCTGAAAAATTTTCTCCCCCAGTTATCTCTGCGATGGCAGGAACAACGTCTGAAGCTGCATTTAAGCACGTAAAAACATCGCGTTTCATCACCGAGCTGCTGGAAAAGTTCCAAAGTAGGTAGGGCCTGAGAAGAGCATCTTTTTTTTCTTCCCCCCTTGCAGACCATGTGCTTATTGCTGGCAGCGACAGGACGATGGAGAGATAAGAAAAGGAATGTTCACACGGAGGCTTCTCTGAACGTGCCTGGGCCGCTCCAGGACACTCAGGATGTGTCTGCACATCCCCCACCCCTGGCAATGCAGCTGGCCCAAGGAAAACCCAGAGGACAAACTCTTGTCCCACACTCGGCTGCTGCATCGTCTCCCCTTACACAGAACTTTGGCACTGCCTCCGTTTGAACTGAAGCAACTCTGGAGGAAAAGCACACAATGGAATAGTGCAAATAGGAAATGAGAGGGACTGGGGGATGCTGGGGAAACGACTAGAGAGTAATTCACCTTTAGCCTGCTTGAAAAGACAGCTGAAAAAGCTCAGCTCCACCCTCAGGTTTGGACAGGTCCTGCTCAGCCCCAGAGCTGACAAGCCCCAAGTACCTTCCCTGTCCCTGGGCTGTGCTTAACCCACCTCCCTAACGCCCCACTATGACCTCGACTGCTCACTGATGGTTTATGGTGCATCCTACCAGGACCCTTAGGCAAATCTCATGGCTTCCCACCATAAACATCAATGGAACAAACTCTGATTTATTAATCAATGAATTAGATTAAACGCACTGACGGCTGCCACAGGCCCACAGTGATTTGTTTCAACAAAGTGCTGAGCTGCAGTCAAAAGCAGGCTGGCACCAGCCCTTCTCCAAGGGATATGGCACTCCTCCTTTCTGAGCAAAGACTGTAACAATTATTCCATGAAATGGCTAACGTTTCCTCTGAAACTTGAACTTGTAAATAGCTGGACCAGTCTTCGTTTCTTTCTTCACCTTTACTTTGTGAGTTTTGTCCTGGAAAAAAGAACAAGTACAAATATTTGCTGTCATGCAAGGAGAAAAAACCCACACCCACATAAATCAGAGAATCCCTAGGTCTGACCATAAAAGAAAAACGGTCACTTCGCACTGCTTAGGTGGGGGTTATAATTTTATCTGCTCTTTCCCCCTTCAGGCTGTCAGGCACAATCTGCTTTGCTCACAAGCACCAGAGAACAGGAGTCCCATTGAGACAAGTAATTTCTGTGGTCATCTGGATTTTTAAGACCTTCTCATAACTTACAGAAATGGCTCCCTGCTTCTGACTCCTAGTGACACTATTCTGAGCACCATTTTACAGCTGAGTATTTATCCTTGCTGACAAGGAGAGACCTGGACCAACAAATATCATTTACTGGAATGCTTCATCTCCTTGCTTTTTCCATATTAAAGAGGATTACTTATCTTATCTGCAGGTGTCACTATAAAACCAGAATGAAGAAACAAATACAACAGATACAACACACACAGTACCAGACCCAATGACCTGAACAGAAGAGACTTGGAGAAGCAGAACCAAATCCCTCACCAGAAGATCCTTCCGTGTCTGGATTTTCTGTGAGATGACAAACATGGCCTTCTCCCTCTCGATGCGCTGCCTCAGGAGGTCATACTGGTTCTTCCTCTGCTGGGCTAATTTCTGGAAGCAAGGAAAAAAAAGCTGTTTTAAGACAGAGATGAACAAGACACTGTGGTCTAAATCCTCTGAATTTCAATGTCAAATGTGAGAAAACATTTGACTCCCTAATGAAAATCCACTTTATCCAGAGGAGGGAAAACAAAAAAAAAGGACAGACCAGAGACCAATTCCTGAAGTGCTCAGGGCCTGCAGAGGCCTCTCAAAATGCAACTTGTTGGGTCAAGTTTGCCTAATGAGAGTGGATAGCTTTCCCAGCACAGGAACAGTATTACTGCAGGTGTGATTTAAGTAATTAAATTAAGGAGAACAGATCCCAACATGCTTAAAATATGACTCAGACATTTAGGAGAAAACTAGTCAGTCTACGACTCGTCCAACTGCTTTACTGACAAGTCAAACTGAGACAGCTGGCAGGAGGAAAGGGACCACAGGGTGTTTATTATCTGACATCTGAGTCAGAAAAAACAGGTTAAAAATTTACCAGTCGGCAATTTTAAGACAACTATTTTTACCTTACACACAACCAACTCATACTCAGAGGATTTTCCAACAGATCTGAATTACCGGAGCAGGATCTACAGTAGTAAAGCCAACTGTAGCTACCTGTGTGATACTAAAGCATCAGAATCAAAGCTGATTGCATAAGCAATTCATGCTGAAAAATCTTGAAACAGTTCAAATTGGGAAAGCCAGGAAGTGAGAATATAGCTTAAATGGCTTTAGGAAGGAAAGTGAGGAGATAAATCTCAAGCCACTTTGGGCTCAGAACCAAACTGAAAAATACTGTTAGATCTGGAACACTGCAACAGAGACATCTGTGTTGGAATAAGCTTCTTCCTATTTACCTAATTCAGGGGTGCAAGGGGTTTTGGGGAAGTGTGGGAAGAGACTTAACAGTGGATGCTGAAAAAAAATTACACCTGAAACTACAGTAGTCTAATGAAAATACAGTCCCATAGGTATATGTTCTTTTATAGAGGAGAAATATCTCAGTTTTGCAGGGACACTGCCTAATCAGATCCACACCACTCTTTTCTGGCCTGTGTATCACAACTTATGGTGGTCCACCCACAGTGGACTGGGATGCAGTGAAAGAGTACTCTGTGTTAGTCCAGGAGATGTGACTGCAGGCTCCAGGCAGTCACTTGGTGATTAAGTGACATCCACTACTACCTTGTGTCACCAATAAAAGTTTTAAGAACACAGTTTTGTTCACCTCCACAGTGGTGCAATTAATCCTTTTTAGTGCTTGTCATATAGAAGATGTAAACCATGAAGAAGTCTGTAGGACAAACAGCAGCAGTACCTTTAGGTGGGCAGGATCAGTAGGTCCCTTCACTGCCTCTCTCTGCAGTGTTGCAATGGTTGGTCGGTTGTACACTCTATCTACCAGCTCAGGAAGGGTGTCCAGGTGAGCAGCAATATCAAACTCCTTAACTATACATAAAAAAAAAAATTAGGAATAAACTCCTTCAATAAGCAAATCTTCCAAACACATTGCTACAACTCCTGCAGAAGTGATGTCTCAGCTAGTAACCAAGAGGGATTTCTAGAGCACCTGGATTTTTATTATGAAAAATAAAAGTGTCTTTCTTTTCCGACAGCCCTCGTGAACAGGTGACAGAAGAAGATCAGCGCTCACCTTCCCGCTCCGAGTCCACGAAGAAGAGATGCCGGCCCGCGCAGCTCCCCGCGGCGTCCAGCAGGTGGAGCTCTGCCTTCAGCCGCTCGATTTTCTGCGACACAAAGTCCGAGTGGGGCCAAATCCCGAGCCCGAGGAAATCCCGAAAAAATCAAGTCTCCCCCGAGGACATTTCTGTCTGTTCCTCGGGGTTACAGACAGCTGAACTCCTCCTTCCTTTATTCAGCTCTGAAAACACATCTAGTCTATATTTATGACATGTCTTGTCAACCTTTCCAGACAGAGGGTCACAGTGATTCCGGCTGTTACCCAGGCAAAGTGCACACATCCACCTGCAAAACTGAGTCCTCTGTTTGGCAAAGGGGAATGATTGCCATGGAACCGCCAGCAAAAGCATGAAGGAAAGTTTACAGCTGGCTTTGATTTTTTATCCCCAGTGAGAATTCTGTTTTGTGAATCAATATCAGAGCATGCAAGACCTTCGGAAGAGGATCGTATTTTTGTGGACTAAAATTCCACAAAATTTACCATTTCCATGTTGGAATTCAACCAAATTCCAACAACCCACTCCAGATCATCCTCCTCAGCTGGGAGATCTTCTCATAGTCTGTAACTGCCTGACAGGAGAGTGTAACCAGGGTGCAGTTCCTCAGCTCTCTCAAGTAACAAGTGTTTTCCCCTCTATCAGCACTGGTGAGGTTTCACCTTGAGTGCTGTGTCCAGTTCTGGGCCCTTCAATTTAGGAAGGACATTGAGAGGCTCAAATATGTCCAGAGAAGAGCAGCAAGGCTGGTGAAGGGTCTGGACCATAAATCCTATGGAGAATGGCTGAGGGAGCTGTTCAGCCTGGAGAAAAGGAGGCTCAGGGGAGACCTGATCACTCCCTACGACTCCCTGAAAGGTGTTTGTAGCCAGGTGGGGGTCACTCTCTTCTCCCAGACAACCACTGCCAGAACGAGAGGACCTTAAGCTGTGCCAGGGGAAGTTTAGGGTGGACACTAGGGAAAAAAATCTCTAGGCACTGAAATGAGCCAGCCAGGGAGGTGGGGGAGTCACCATCCCTGGAGTTGTTTAAAAAAACCACTGGATGTGGCACTCAGTGCCATGGTCTGGTTTTCCAGGTGGTGTTAGGTCGTAGGTTGAGCTCGATGATCTCAAAGGTCTTTTCCAACATAGTAAATTCTGTGATTCTGTGACAGGACAAGAGGAAACAGCCTCAAGCTATGCTGGAAGAGGTTCAGGTTTGGTATTGGGAAAAATTTCTTCCCTGAAAGGGTAGTCAGGCATTGGAACAGGGAAATGGTGGAATCAGCATCCCTGGAAGTGTTCAAAAGGTGTGTGGCTTTGGCACCTGGGGGGCACAGGTTAGTGGTGACCTTGGTGGTGGTGGGTGAACAGCTGGACTTGATGATCTGAGAGCACTCTTCCAACCTGAGGGATTTCATGATTTCTCTATGAACTAAGCAGAAAAATATTTAAAGTCTTGAAACTTAGGTAAAAATCACTGTGTTTTATAACAATGAACAGTGTCATTTTCTATTATCATCACACCTTTAGGCTCTGTATCTGACACTTCCATCATCCTTTCCAGCACTGTACAAATCAGACTTCACTGAACAAACACAGTAGCCAGCAGCACCAGTAAGTACAACACAGTAAAAAAACAATTCTGAGCAAACTAGAAAACACTAAAAATTGTTATTACCTTGGCTTCCGCAACTCTTTTCATTTCTACGTATTTAATATCCTGTGTCCTCATCAGTTTCACCTGCTCCGGGGTAATTTCATCCTTTGGCTGCTTTATTACATGGACTCCATCCTACAACCAGAAAAACACAGCACTTATAGACGGCCCATCCCACCTGGAGAGCACTGTGGGGCCTGCTAACAGCAGAACTTTGTCCCTTGTCCCTCATTTTTTTTCAAAACAATTTTTCTCGTTTATCTAGTAAGTCATAAATTTAAATAAAAACAAGGGTAGGGAGAAGAAATGTTACTTAGAGCAACAAAGTGTAATCCTGCTTGAAGGCAGTGGAGGCTCTCACCTTGACCTCTGCACGTATCATTTTGAAGTAGAACTCATCGGGGTTCTTGTCCAGAGCCTTCTTCTGCAGCGCCCTGAGAGCATTCTGCTTCTTGTGGTAGTCACTGGGGAGGACAAAACCAACAATCACGAGCTGTTCGGCAGCTTCTCCGTGTTCACCCCGGCTGAGGCGAGGCCCGGAGCTGGGAGACAGCGCAGGGAAACCCTCTGGACAGGGGGGAAACCCTCCGGACAGGGGGGAAACCCTCCGGACAGGGGGGAAACCCTCCGGACAGGGGGGGACAAACCCTCCGGACAGGGGGGAACAAACCCTCCGGACAGGGGGGAACAAACCCTCCGGACAGGGGGGAACAAACCCTCCGGACAGGGGGGAAACCCTCCGGACATGGTGGGACACCCTCCGGACAGGGGGGGACACCCTCCGGACAGGGGGGGACAAACCCTCCGGACAGGGGGGGACAAACCCTCCGGACAGGGGGGGACAAACCCTCCGGACATGGGGGAACAAACCCTCCGGACATGGGGGAACAAACCCTCCGCACAGGGGGGAAACCCTCCGGACATGGGGGACACCCTCCGGACATGGGGGGAAACCCTCCGGACAGGGGGGGACACCCTCCGGACAGGGGGGAAACCCTCCGGATGGGGGGAAACCCTCCGGATGGGGGGAAACCCTCCGGACAGGGGGGGACAAACCCTCCGGACAGGGGGGGACAAACCCTCCGGACAGGGGGGGACAAACCCTCCGGACATGGGGACACCCTCCGGACAGGGGGGAAACCCTCCGGACATGGGGGACAAACCCTCCGGACAGGGGGGACACCCTCCGGACATGGGGGACAAACCCTCCGGACAGGGGGGGACACCCACCCAGCGCCGCCCGCCCCCCGCGGCCGCACTCACTGGGCGCGGAGCCGGTAGTCCTTCTTCTTCTCCAGCAAGCCCAGCTTCGTCCGGGCGGCGGGCTACGGGAGAGATGGGGAGCGTGAGGGGGAGAGATGGGGAGCGTGAGGGGGAGAGATAGGGAGCGTGAGGGGGAGAGATGGGGAGCGTGAGGGGGAGAGCGCGGGGAGGGAGCGCGGAGGGCCCGGCGCGGAGGGCTCCGCTAGGGGCCCGGCCCGGCCCGGCTCGGCTCGGCTCAGCTCGGCTCGGCTCGGCTCGGCTCACTGACCTGGGCCCGCTCGCGGTGCGGGCGCTGCCGCGCCTTGGCGGCTTTCCTGAAGGCGGCCGACATGGCTGCGATGGCGGCCGGGCCCGGGAGCGCGCGTGCACGCGCGGGGCGCGCGCCGGAACAGGCGGGGCCTGGCCTCAGGGCTCAGGGGCCGCGCGCGCCCCCGCCAGGAGGCGCCGTGCCCATGGCGACGGCGGGAACGCGCGCGCGGCCCCGAGCGCGGCCCCGCGGGGACCCCCGGGCATGGGCGAGCCAGGGGGCGAGCGCCGCCGGGACAGCCCCAGGGGGCGAGCGCCGCCGGGACAGCCCCAGGGGGCGAGCGCCGCCGGTCCCTCCGCCGCCGGTCCCTCCGCCGCCGCCCGGGGCTCTGCCGGGGAGCTGCCGTTCCCGCCCGCGGGAGGCGAAGCGCCGGAGCAGCCGCCTCGGGACGGAGCTCATCCCGCTGCCGGCCGCACGGCGAGCATCGCGGGCGGGAGCGGCCCGCTGGCCCCGCTGGCGGCGGCGGCGGCGCAGCGCCTCCCGGCGCCCGAGCGCCGTGCTGGGCGGGCACCGGCCGGGCCGCCCCCGCCCCCGGCCCCGCCCCGGGCCGGGCTCCGCGCTCGCGGCTGAGGAGCAGCGCCGAGCGGAGCCGGGTCTGCCCAGCGCCGGGGCACCGAGAGCGGCAGCGCGGCCCCGGGACACCGACCAGGTGGGTCGGGTCGGGCCGGGCCGGGCCGGGGGCGCTGCCCGCTGTGGCCCCGCAGCCCTGGGCGGGTCGGGCGGCGGCGGGGGTGCCCTGGGGGGCTGAAGGGAAGGCGCCGTGTCCCGGGGGCCGTCTGGGGTCGGGGCATCCCCCGGGACTCTGCCGGGTCACGGTGGCGGTACGGGGACGTCGCTTGCGGGAGAGCTCTGCTCCGGCAGCACGATGCACACCGCTTTCCAGAAAGAGAAAACCACAGCCTTTGGGCCGTGCCCCTTTGCCAGACGGCCAAGTTGAGAGCTTGAGCAGTGTTTTATGAAGAGTACTGAGACTTTACTCGACCAACAGACCCGCGAGTAAACTATAACCAAATGCTCAAATGTAGCACAGGCAAATTTTCAGCACATCTGGAGCGATTACTGTTTTTCCAGAGAATCCCAGGGTAGCTATGGGAGAAGACTCTAAGCCTTGCTTTTGTGTGTGTGTGTGTGCTAGACAAAGACTCGGAAGTCACAGTTTGGATCTCACATTAAAAAATAGTTCAGTATCTTTGCAATTTTCTTTTTCCTCAACAAAGTTATGTTTCAGATTTTGTTCTCTTACAGGTAACTTTTTACTCTTTTCTTTATCCGTTTCCAGTTCTGTACTTGTGGTTACCTTACCCACTGACACTTTCATGAGAACTCAAGGGGAAGTTGGATAAACTTTTCCAGTTAGCCTGGGTGAAGCATGGTGGTAGGGATTTCTCTCCACAGACTTGCAGCGCAAACGGATGGCATGTGCCAGGGTTACGTATCTTCACGGGGCAGGATTTGATACTGACGGTCTCTTTACTTAAATCTGAACTTGCTATGTTCAGTGTTTCCCAGTTTTGAAAATAATAAAGGAATCTTTCCAAAGTAGAAAACCTAGTCTTAGGACCAGAGGAAGGGGCGAAGCTCTGGTGGATGCAGCATCCTGGTGGCAGCACAGGCTTCTAGGGAAGAGTGTAGGGACATTCCTTTTACTTTTCTGACTCCTCTACCAAGCATTAGAAATCTGTGGCTCTCCTAGCTGCCCAGGTGTTAAAACTGCCTTATTTCCCTGATTTGCTTTGTCAATATGTGGTTTAACTTCATGATAGGCAAAGAGGAAAGAGGAAGTCTGACATTTCTCCTATCTTATTTTTGTGCCATCCTCTTTCCTAAATGGAGACTGTATTGTTCCCTTGCTTTTCTTGCTGACCACTTCCTTTGAGGCACAGAATTGTCAGCAGTAGTTTTATTCTTACCCAGCTCGGTCTGTAATTTTGCACACTTTTTTAAATGGTGGCATAGCACAGGAAACAAAAATATAGGTGATATGGTTAGTTGTGGGTACAAATTATAGCAGATGCTCTACAGCAAAAGGTATGTTTTGGAGTAAGAACTCCATAAACCTGTGCATAGGGAGTGGTGGGACACACTGAAGGCAGGGCAGTGTTTGGAAACAGCCGGAATTGCCTAGCAGGGAGGCCCTGTGAACTGTTCCATGATCTCAGCTTCTGGAGCATCCCTCTGTCTCTCTGTCTTGGATTTTTTGAGATGCCTCTTAGGGTAAAATCTGTGCTTTTGCCCTGCCTGCAGAATGGCATCTGAAGAGCTGAGCGGTGAGGAGGGTGCTGAGGGTCACTGTGGTTCCCCGGTCTTTGGGAGGACAGGAGTGGCTGCTGTTCCTGCAGCACATCTGCCCTCAGCTCAGCTCCTGGTTTGCACTGTGGTTTCTTCCAGAGCAGGTGCTGGAACAGCCCTGCTGTCCCAGAACACAGCTGGCAGTAGGATAGCTCACCTTTCCCAGGTCACCCTGTCCTGGGGAGGAAAGGCAGGAGTCTCTTTCCTGGCTGGTGTCATCATGGTGTCCCTGATGACACATGGGTTTTTGTCTGCAGCATACCAATCTTGTATGACTGTAGGAAGTATTCACTGCTTGTCAGTTGATTTCTGAGGGGTTTGAGTTTAGCCATGTTCTTTTCTGGCTTTGGACATAGCAGCTTCAAGACTGAGGTGAACCCTTAAGTGATGGAGCCAGAAAAAACTTCCCTGCGGGCAGGTTACCAAAATTCCCAGTGCACCAACTTTGGAAACACTCTATTCTGTTCCCAGCCAGGACTTGCTTGCTCTATTGCTTGCCTGATGAGGTAAGGTGCTTTCTGATGTGTTCCTAATTGCAGCTGAGTTTCTGCTGTTACACGGTTGGCTGGTGTTTGAAATGCCAGCAGAAACCTGGAAAAAATTGATTACTCTCAATACCCAAAGTGTTTCCAACGCCCTTTCCCTTAAAAAGTACTTTAATGATAATTGCAGCACTGATACACAAGGTTTTCTTGGTGGTGCACCAGGATCCTCATTGATGTCTGTAGGATTTTTTCTGCCTGTAGCTTATGTGAGGCTGTGCTTGATGAGCCACAGTTGCAGCAGCAACCTCAGGAGAGAGACAGGAGTTAAACCTTGTCGCTCTGCTTCATCTTTTGTGTGATAAAGAAGTTACCCAGAAAACTGCAGTCTGGCTGCTCTGAATAAAAGCCAAACCTCTTAACAGGATAAACAGCTCCAAAATTCCTTTTAATTGCTCGAGTAAGAAATCATTTCTCCTCTGGTGTTCAGTATCCCTGGCTGACATGTGCTGTTCTCCGATTGCCCGTGCCCACCGCAGTGCCCAGGTGCTCTGGCAGGAAGGTGCTGCCAATGATGTTTGCAGTTTTGCTCAGAGTGCAAGTGGCTCATTCCTTAGGAGACTTTGCTTCTGCTGAAATAGGTGCAATTTCTATGGCCAAACTGGAAAAATTCAGAGAGAACTTCATAGTGTTTTGTCTTGGTGATGTCATCAAAATCAATTTAAGCATTTTACTCAGGTGGGGATTTTTTCAAAAGGAGGGGATAGCTGTAGCCCTAAATACCAGTTGTATCTAGGAAAGGGAGAAAACCAGTTGTTAGGGGGCAGAGAAGCTTTATCAGTAGTATTTAATCTTCAGATTACTACTACCAGGAGCTTTAGGCTCACTTTTAAGGTGAGGTTTTGGGCAGAAGGGCCAAGCTGCACGGGCTGTTTTGGTTTTGTGGCTGCTCTCTGGGAAGCTGCTGCCATGGGCACTGTCCTGCAGACACTCACCAGCGAGGAGAGGGCATTTCCCACCAAGGCTGGGGTGTGTTTACTGGACTCTGTCTGCTTTGAGGTGGGAAAAGGAAAGTACTTCATTCTGTGGAGATGTAGTTGCTGAGAAAAGTCCTTGGTCTTTGTTTCTTCTCTTCCTTCCGTTTTGCTCTGGTTTTACCAGGTGTAAAATACAATTGTCAGCAGTTTACACAGAAGGGGAATGTCAGTTTTCCTGTTGAAGAAAATATCAAGGGTCTGATTGTGAAAGGAAAGGGGAAATTGAAGAATACCACATGGCTTCCACTTTCCTGTATTTCACCCCAGCACAACTGCCTCTGCTGAGTGACCACTTTGTCTGTTGATACTTGCTAAATGGAGAAAGATTTTGACAAATTATTCTGCCTGTACTCACAGGGGCTCACTGAGAGAGTAATATTACTCTGGGAGGAATCAGACAGACACATTCATTAGGGCTAAATTAATAATTAAGAATTATTTAGTAATAACACAGGATCCAAAGAGCAATGGAACAAAAATCCTGAAATTTACATTCTTGTTCTTAGTCTAGTCTCACTTTGACTTGATTTGGCCTGTGGTCATCTGACTTAATACATTTCATTTTTATTTGCCTATGAATATGTTACTGTAGATTGTCCCACACTTGCAAACTGCAGAGTTCTTTTATGTGAAGTATTTTGAACTTCCCAAATACAAAAAAAAAAAAAATTACTAAATCAGCAGCATGGATAGATATTCATTCTGGACCCTTCTATTTGGTGTCATGGCTGGAACGAGAGTTTGTTGATGTTTATGGCCAATCTGCCCAGTGCCAGTTCTGCTCAGGAATATAAATTATCTTCCAGCACCAAGCTGGTGCTGAAGCCAAGGACATGATCTTGACTGCTTCCTAACTTAGCTTTGAACATCTGAGCTGTGAGGAATGAGGAATGTGCTGCATCCAACCTGGAGCTGTTGGCGGCCACCAATGTCATGAATCCAGTGAGTGGAGAAGCCAGCGCAGGTGACTGGACAGCTGGAGCTGTTTTCTCTACACAGGAGGGGCAAAGAGAACTCTGAATAGCTCAAGGAAATGCTTGGTGTTGTTTGAACAGTCAGAGATCTGCTTCCCTAGTGCTTCCTCCAGCACATGTTACACTTGACCCTGCCAGCACTCCACGCCAGTAGGAGTCAAGTCTTTGTCCCCAGTGGTAGATTAAACTGCTTGGCCATTGTTGCGAGTCCAAGATTTTCCTCTCTCACCCTGTTTAAATGACTGCTTGGATGTGCAGCCAAAGTAAATATGAGCTAATAAAAACTAGAGATAACACATTCAGACTCGCTGTTACGGACTAACTGTAGCACAAAGAGGCACAAGTTTTGCTGGCAGCTTTTCTGCTTAAGTTTTGAACTCAAATACCTGAAAAAGATTTGGTATGGATCAAGTATAACTTCCTTTCTATTGCAATAGGGGAACTGTATCTGTATTCATGTGTATCTTTGGAATAAGAAAGGTATTTGTTAGGCTGCTGAGGCTCTAGTGCCTGCTTTGCAAGGTATAGTGCACCAGCCCCAGCTGAGCACTGCCTCACCTGAAAGCTGGAAGTGCTGTGGCAGGGTGTGCAGCTTCAGAATACTCTTCTGTATTTCCCCACAGTCACTCTCCTTGTTGGCAATAAATGCCTTTTCAACGGACTTTTTCAGTTCCTCAGCACACAGCCTGTGGGGGCCACTGCCATAAGGTAACACTGAGATCCGTAGTCTGCTAGGGGCTGGAAGGATAGGAGGTGTTTACATGGCTCTTGGAAGTGTCCAGCTTACAGTAAAGGGAAGAGTGAGATTGGAAGAGTATCACAGTGGAGTGACAGGGATGGGATTGCCCTGTATTCCTGTGATGCAGTGCTGTTGCACACATGAGTGGTGCTGTAGTGAGGAGCTGGGAGGTCTGTAATTGTTTGGGATTAAGGCTGCTTTAAGTGCCTGTATGTTACCAGCACACATACTCACTGTGTGTCTGGAGAGGGCTGGCCTACTGAATTCCTCCTACAGTGGCTTTCTTTGCTTTTCCCTTCCTGAGGCCTTTGGCTCTGGATTCAGTGTGGTCTTGCACCCTGTCCTTCAGCCCCTTCTGCAGTAGAATGGTCTGTGATGACCAAAAGTTAGAGAGAACAGAGGGCTGAGTGTGATATGGCATTAAAGGATTAATGGCTGCTTAGCAATAATTACCATAAATTATGCAGACTAAGTCCAGATCTAGGAACAGTTTTACCTCTTTAATTCCAAGCCAGTCGTGGCTCATGCTGACAGCACACCTGGAAATGAGGTAACTGAATAATCTGCCCACATTGTTCAGATCTGCTGGGGCTTGGGCACAGACTTAGTATGTGTTTTCCTTGCTCCTGGGCAACCTTTGTTCTCCTGCAGCCAGGAAGTCTCCCTGATGGGATAAGACAGGGTGCTTCTGTTCCTTTCTTGAGAAGGATGCTGTTAACTCACCTGTGGTGTGACTTCCCTGTGAAATTCCCTTTCCAGATGCAAAGATCTCACTGTTATTGCAGTATGGGATGGAAACATTTCCAGTGCTGCCTGAACATGTTATTTAGGTCAGTTGCAAGGAAGATGGCAACGTGAATCAGAGGAGTTGGAAGAGAAAGAAGGTCATTAGACAGCACCTTGACATCCCCTGCCAATGCGGGGATTTTCTCTGCTGACGCAGAAGCCCAGTTGGAGCACACATTCATTGTCTTGTGCTCTTGCTATGGTGCCATGGCTGGGGAGCTGGACTGGCAATGAACCAGTGGGCTGCAAAGACAGACCCTACCTTTGCCAGTCTGTCTGAGCACCTAGATCCTGGTGGGTGCATGAACTAATCTCTGAAAGAGAGAGAACAAGGTCTCCTCCTTACTGCTCTGGAAAACGAGACATGTCAGGATCATTGGCCCGACTGCATCCATTTTGGGTGAATGAGCCTCCAGAAGGTGGCTTTACAGAGGCACTTTCATCATGTTGTTGCAACGTTTAGTTTACCAGAGCAGCCCGGGGGATGTTCCCATCCTGGTAATGGGCATGTGGTGCCCAGAGCACTACAGCAGCTCCTAGGGAATTCAGCAGAGCCAAGGCCTGCCTTGTGCCGGACCAGCCTTGGGCTGGAGGGCTGTCAGTGATGGTGGGAAACCCCTGAAAATATCCCCTGGGCAGGGCTCTGCCATGGGCTCTGTTTCCCTTCCCAAAGGAAGCAGTCTGAATTTACCCAGTGCTCTGTAGAGACCTGTAGGCTAAAACAAATTATTTTTACACAGTAGGAAACATTGAGAGCAACCTTAACTGATGAAGCAATTTGCCAGCTTTTAGCCTCAAGGTCCCTAGTCCCTCAGGGCTTTCCAGCGTAAAGCCTTGGGTCGGTTTCCCAGAATGATTCTCTTGGATATGTACTTTTGGCTCATTACTAGCTATTTTATTTTTCCAAGAGCCAGCCCTCGTTAGCTTCGTTCTCACAGCATTGTTTTCTTTCTAGAAGAAGCTTTTGCTGGCTCTCCTAAACTATTGCATGGGAATTGCTTACTAGCTTACATTTTTTTTTGTTTGTTTTGACCCAAAGCTGTGCTTTGCTCCCCTCTGTAACACTGCCAGCATAATTTCCAGTCTCTTTTAAGCATATGTTTTGCAATAATATCTAAAGTCTTGGCTCCAAGTAACTGCCTTACAGAGAGATTAGTATCTTCTAACGAAGGAATTGAGAAGCAAATAGTGAGAACAAAAGCAATATCTTGAGAGCCTGTAAGACTATCCTGACCTTTCCCAAAGGCCTCAGCCTGGCCCTCAGTGTTCAGCAGATGGCAGAAATCAGGGTGGACTTTGATTTGTAGAGGCCTCTGCCTTGCTGCTGTGTTTGCGGGAAATGTGCTCAGCACATTGTGGCCATCTGGGCTTGACTGTACTATTCTGATAATCCCCAGGGAGCTTTCTCCAGCAAAGCTCATTCTTGATGGAAGTCCTCTCTGGCTGACCTTGTAGAAGGCTAGTATTAGCAGTGTGGGTTTTTGACATTTGACAGTAGCGTTCCTCATAGGAAGAAAATGGGCTTGGGAAATGCTTTGTCCTGGCCAGGAAGAAGGTACCACTCACCAGGTGTCCATGTGGGCACACAGTTGGAATTACACTAGAAAGTGAGGAGGTTAATGTTAACGATTCCTAAACTTCAAGAGGAAGTGTTCCCAGAATGCAAAGGCCGTCAGAAAACAACTGGAAAATTGCCTTGCTTTAGATGGGAGAACCAGATGAGGGGGTTGAACCTGGAGTTGAGAGTCTCAAAATTGCAAGGGAGCTCAGTGACTGGCCATTCACAGGGAGACAAGAGGCAGATGAGGGGGTCCTGACAGGAGCTGGAATCTTCATCTGGAGCTAAATGAAGGTCTGCTTTTCAGAAGAACTGAGCTGGCTTTGCCTGAAATCAAAAGAATGATTGGGTGCTCAGCATCCCTGGAACTTAGAGGTCAAAATATAGGCTGCCAAATTCAAGAAATAAGGAAAGAACAAAACCAAACCCTCTCCCAGGCTGTGTTCTGAGGCTGTAACTGCTCTGCCTCAGATATTTAGCATTTCAGGTGTGGGGGGCTGTGTGGCAGCTTGAGTGGCCAGTCCCACGGGCAGTGCTGTCCTCAGGGAGCAGGGTGTCTGCCCTGCCCTTTGCACTGTGCATCTGGCAGTGTGTGCCTGATTTTGCTTCTAAATCACACACTCCCTGCTCATGACCCACCCACGATGGGCTGTTGGACCTGTGGCACCCATTCTGCTCCCTCCTGCCTGTCCCTGGCCATCCATAGTGACAAGTCTCAACCCTTTTCCTGACCTTTTGACTCTTCAGCTGTGCAGTGTGTGGAGCTTGCTCCAGGCTGCTTGTGTATCAAACTCCCAGGAGAGTTTTGTGTGATGGTGCCACAGAGGCTCCTCTCCACGTCTATCCCATGGCAGTTTTTCCCTGTGTTGCCCAGGCAAAAGGGACTCTCCAGCCTCTGGCTCTGCTGGCCAGCCCTCGTCAGCCACACTCTTGAGAAATCTTAGTGGAGATGTCGACCTGGCAGATGGAGGCCATTACCTCATTCCACAAAAATGCTTTGTTATTGAGAAAATGGAAACTGTCTGAGGTTTGGGAGCTGAATAGAGTCATTGGTGTCTGTTTTAACCGCAGTTTAGTGGTGACTGCTCAAAAGTTCCCCTCTCTGAGCATTCCCTTTTCCTACACCCATAATCTTCAAGCCATTGGAGAGCTGTGATGACTTAACTCATTAGCTGAGCAAAAAATGTTGAATGCTGCTGCATGCTCTGCAGAAACTTCACTAAAACCTCAACATCTTCCAGCAAAACTAAAATGATGAGCCAAGAAATAACCCTTTGCAAGCTGTTGGCCAGAGAAGTGATCCCTATGGATACTAAGCCAAATTCAACCCTTTTTACAGTTTCAGCTGTGTGTCTTGTTTACTTGACTTTGAAAAGCTCTCTGAAGATTATGCAGGAACTTCTTGGAGAGAAAAGACATGCTTGGGCACTTAGGTTTGTAATTCTTAAAGATGGGTATCTGAACCCCAGTACTGAAGAGAAATTTCTTTTCATCAATTTTTAAAAGCAGATTTTAGCACTGTAGATTTGAGAGCATAGGGGAACGACTAAAAATAGGGATTGAAGTGTTTGCAAGCTAGTTTTTGTATTGCTGTGAATAATGACTGGGCTTAGTCCAGAAGAGCATTAACCTAAACACAGGCCTTGTTTTACTTAACAGATATTTGTGAAACTGGCATCTGATACCTCTTTTTGAGAACCTTCCATAAGCATTAATCACCAGCACCCTAAGAGAACCAAGAGCAACAGCTTTTTGGAAATAAAATGAACACTTTATTTATGTATTTTTAAACTAATTAATCTTGGCAGGCCAAATGAATGTCTTCCAGCTGCTACAGATGGTTTTCACATGACTAAATATTTTGGTGTGTAGAAAAACCTAAAATAGTGGAACCACAAGATATTAAGTATTTAATTATGACCCTGGAATGTAAATATGACCTTGATATTTTAAGTTTGTTTGCCCAAATTTCAAGTGTTCTCTTAGAAATCCATCAAACAATGCAGTTCTGATCTTGTTATCTGTGAAGCAGAGTGACTACTCAGCATCTCCTCCGAATTTATTTAAATATCAGAGTGTGTTTTAGAAGCAGGAATTTGCTTAACTGGAAAAATAATCCCAGCTGCTTGAGGCAGAACCCAGGCTCCAGGTTTGAAATGTAATGGACTAGTTCTGTTCTAGATCCCTGCTTTCAGGTTTAACCATAAAAATCCTTTCTAGGCTCAGCTCTGCCTCTTAAGGTCTTGAGGAGGTTTTTTAATATAAAATACAAATTGTAAAAACAATTAGCAGTTGACTTTTTAGCTTGTATCTTACCCATTTGGAACACATTCTGGCCATGTGTTGTTCCTGTATCTGTAAAGCAGCCTTATTTCTTGAATGGTGCAAGCCCACAAGATTTCCTTTGTGTGAGTGTATCAGAGGTAATTTCTGTTGTGGTTCAGGGCTGTGTGGCTGCAGATCATACACAACCTCCATGTACACTCAGGCTTCTTGTGAAAAATGTCTTTTTGTAGTTCTTCTAATGAAACAAAAGGAAGGGAACCATATAAAATATGTATTTGAAAGGCCTAACTTTCAGCACAGTTGAAGACAGAAATTCCTCTCTGAGGTCCACACCTGATGGCACTGTTCCTGGGTATTGCTCAGGATGGAAAGATGACAAAAAATGAACAGCAACAAAAACCATGGGGCCTTAGCTGTCCCTGAGTGCAAGGACTGCATTTGTCAGCATCATGAGCCCCAGTACCAGCCTAAACTCCTGACTTTTGCCAGGCTTTTGACCTCACCTTGGAGTTCAACTACCCTCATTTAAGGAAAACGTGGCTTTTTCCTTTCTTAAAAATGAACCCATTTTGAACTGGTGCATAACTTCCTGCTGCTGCCGTATCCCAGCTCAGCCTGCTCACTGCTGAACCCCAAGTTTAAATAGCAAGAGCAGCTAGCAGAGGCATGGTGTTGGTTGGGAGATCTGGACTCTGGATTAGCTGTGCTCTGTAACAGCACAGCACTGTGTCTGTTACAGGGTTGGAAGGCACCTTAAAGACCATGTCCCTCTCTTCATTCTCCTCCTTCCCCCTTTTCTCCTGCTTCTCCCAGAGTCAGGGTTGTGCAATCTATAGATGCAGGTCTGTACCCCATGTTGGTGGGTGTCACAATTTCCACTGGCAGGGATATGTGCTGCATCTCAGGAGGAGAAGAAAGATGGAACTTGGATCTTGGTTCCATTTTTAGTTCTACAGGCCATGCCTAGTGCCAGAACTCTCTGAGGTGCAAATCCCAGGAGGGAGATAGCATTACTCCCTGACCTGTGGGTAATACAAGGGTAAATAATGTTTTTGCTGCTGACAGCTGTTAGGGAATTGAGGAAGCCACAGTCCAATGAGAGATGTGGGATGTCAGCTCTGGAAACTTGAGGACTTTTTGCATTAATGATCTTGCACTGGATCATCACATATGTTTGTGTTACTGGCAGTAGAGAATTGGGGAGCTAAACTGCTTCCCAGGTAAATCTTTAGTTTGTGTCCTTAAATTTGGATTATTTATTCTCATCTGCCTCTTTCCTTGGCACATGGATATTTTCAAAAAGAAAAGGCAGCATCTAAATCTAAAGGCATTTCAGCGGTTCCCTTTAACTCAGTGAACAGTTGACATCAAGAAAATTGCTGAGTGCCTAACTCAGAACATTCTGGAATACACACACTAGTAGTTGTACTCACCAAGAGTCATTAAAAGCAAAAAGTGCACAGTGTGTTTTGCATCTATCTCAGCCAAGAAAAGTTTTATTTCTGCTATTTCTCAACCCTAAGCAAACACAGCTTAAATCTGTAGCTCACAGAAAGATTAAATCTGGCCCAGTGTGCATGTGTAAAGTGTTGGATGTGTTGCTTTTGGAGAGCCCAGAGCTGAGTGTGGGAAATCATAACTGCACGTCAGGTTGGTGAAGGTGCAAGGAAATGTGTTGTGCTTCCTGCTGAGTGAAACAGCAATAACTACAGGATGATTGAATAATGCTTTCAGGTCCTTGATAGCTTTGAGTTTTCATTTTAGAAGAAGATGTAGAGCAGAACTTTGAATAAAAATGAGAGAGGGCAATGCAGAGACCTTGAATAATGAGTAGATCAGGCTGTTTGAACCACACTGCCCCTTTCAAGTGACAATCCAGGTTCTGCTGCTCACCTTGTTAGCACCTGACTTGGTAAGTCAGGCTGATAATGATGTTCATGAGTTTTTCACTTTGTAAGGAGTTTTGCTTCTTCTCTTTTGGTTTTTTTTTCCTATCATCATGACATTGAGCAATAGAAAGGCTTTGGAAGTGAAATATGTCTACACAAAACTGGAATCATGTCTCTTGTGAAAATTTAGAGTAACTTTTATTGCAAGTGTCCAATTTCTAGTCACAAGTAATGACATTTAAACCCCTGTAGGTAACACAATCCCTGTGCTGATGTCACCCTTGGTTTATGATGTGAGTGCTTTTGTCGCTGGACAAGCACTTGAGTGTTTGCTAGTGAAGTGATGATTTACTCCTGAGAGAGTCTGGCTGGTGGCACCTGCTGTAGCTGACTGTGAGGTGAGGGGCTGGAGGAGCACCCTGGCACAGCTGGGTCCCTGCTGCTCCACTGCTTTCAGCAATGCAAGGTAACGGAATTGGGCTGAGCTTTTATTTCCAGGGTTTGCCAGTTTGGGACAAATAGCTTGTAAATGGAGCACTTCTGTTCTGATCAGCTCCAGAACAGAGGGAGGGTTGTTGGCATTGCAGTGAAGCCCCTGATGCTCGGGTTGCTTGGGCATGTGAACGGCTTAGGGGACTTTTTCCCAGTAGTCAGAGTGCACGTTACTTCTGCTTCCATCAGCATCACTGAGTGTGGAGCACCTTCCCTGCAGCAAAGAAAGGAGGCATTGCTTCACATCTGCTCCTTCAAGGGCTGAGACAGCAGCTCTTCTTGGTCTTCAGCTGAAAGTTGCCAAGAGAGGAGCCTCTGTTAGTGAAAATTCTGTTCTTTCTGATCCTTTTTCACTTCTGAGAGATGTGCTTCATGTAGGTTTCCTTGTAAATCTCAGATAGGAATCAGAGAAAGAGGTTCTGTAAAGGAGCCACGGACCTGGACCAAGGACTCTTGATGTTGTTACTTCTTGTCTGTTCATGTTGGATTTTTTTTCTGTAAAGGAACAGCTTTTCCTCTCTTTCTTAGTTTTTAGGCAGTCCACACGTTTACTGAGCTGCCTGCCAGCAGCAGCTCCAGTTCTGAGATAGACATGTCCGGTGGACAGGGGCATGGGGTTGGAAACTCCATGTGCAGCTGCATTCATACATTTTGTGGGCATTTGTGTCTCTTACAATAGCTGTTTCCACTTAGTCTTTTGGATGTGGCACAGTTTTCCCTTTCATGGGTGCCACCAAAGATTATCTCTGCACAGCAGAAACAGGAGGCATGTTGCATCTTGCAATTTTCCTTTTAGCACTTGCAAGGAGTTATTTTGTAGAGATGTTATGCAAAATAGGTGACACTTGCAACTGATGGCTTCTATTATTTAAATTTTGCAGTATTAAGAGTAGTTTTAAAGGTATCAGTGAGAATGGTTTGAAGATAACCAGCTGGTGAAAGTCAATGACAGGTGCTGACCAGATCACCTGGCAGAGAAGTCTTCAGTCACAGAAGGGAACTTGTTGTTCACTTCTACCCTGGCAAGGCAGTGACTAGGAGGTGTTCTCTTCTCCTCTCAGCCATCCCATCTGTCCCCTTTCCTCGGCTGTGCTGCCCTTGAGAGCGCTGCCCTGTTTCGGGAGGGCTGCAGCTGGCACACACCGCATCTCCCGGGCAACAAATGATCCTAGTTTTTGTTTCGGAGAACCGTCAAGCCGTTCCCGGGGTGGTAACATGAGACAATTTGTCTTTTGCCAGGACTCAGTCCTTCCCCAGATTTAGAAGCTGCTCGCATGCTTCATGCTGCAGGGCTGGCATTGCCTTTGCTTGCAAGGGACACCAGCAGCTGTAAAAAGCACTTTACAGGGAGACAGTCCGTGTTCCTTGGGCTAAGAGCCAGCACAGGTGGGGAGGCCTCAGGGATCTGTGGCAGAGAGGGAGTGCACAAGTGTCTCCTGTCACCTTCCTGGCTTTCTCTTCCCCCTGCGGATTTTGGAGAGCCCCAAAAGGCACAAAACTGCCAGGGCTCAGATGCACATCACCTCTCTCCATCAATAGATCTGCTTACATGCAAGAAACCAACTGCAAATACTTGTGTTTGAGAGGCAAAGAATCAAATCGGAAGGGGGAGTATTTTGACCAAATTTGGTGAAAAAATTCACTTTGCCCTTTAAGTAATAAGCGTGCATTAAATAAAGCATGTCTGGGATATGTGTCTTTTCCTGCTACTGGAAGTCAAAGTTGCTTTGTTTATTGAAAAGAAACGTGAAGCTGAGCAGAGCCTTAATCAGTAAAAGAGCTTTCAGTCTTGCTGGGGAGACAGGGAATAGGGGACTGGGCTCAAATTGTACAGGTTGGTTTTCAGCACGTGAGCAAAAAACACCATCACTAGGGCTGTGTCCAGTGCTTGAGGCAGTCTCTTGATTACCTTTTTGGGCAAAACAGAGGTGTGATCTCATAAGGATCTTTTATTAAGGACTGCAAAAAGCTTTGTAAATACTAACTTAAATTATGTATCAACTCAGAAATAAGAATGGCTTCATCCTCAATTTAAAAAGCAGCTGTCTCTAAGGGAAGGAAAAGTGCAAACTACAGTGTAAGGATTCATTTGTGAGAGAACTTCAGAGAAATAGAGCGGAATGACATTATTTTGCAGTAATATCTACATTGAGATGCACAGGCCCCAAGAACTAGCAACTAGAGCAGTCAGATTATTTTTTCTGCATATAGGCTGTGATGTCTGTTTGAGTTGCAAGATTCTTGTGTGCTGAGCTGATCCAAGATGAAGGTACATTGGCCTCAGTGTGCAGTTAGTCATTTCCTGTCACGCTTTCATGTTTGAATCCTGTTGTACTGCATATGACCTTTATTTTGTGGGGCAAAGAGATCTTGAAAACACGATTGCCAGGAATCCTCAGATTGTTAAGTTGGATAAGCAGTGAGGCATTGATATGGCTGTGGGTTACATGGGCATAAACCAATTCAGTCCAAAATTAAACTTTCAATGCTAGATTGTAGCATGCTCACAACATGCTCATTGAGAGTAATTGCACACCTGTCCCTTGCTCCTTTTTAAGAATTGACAGGAGCAGCCCTTTCCCTGGACTGCAGCTCTTGCTCCTCCGATCACACCAAAGCTCCTGTGATCAGTCACATTCCCTGAAACTTGGCTTCAGCATCTTTCTTCCTCTTATGGCCACCGTGACCATGTGTGCAGCTGCTGCCCTCAGCCAACCCCTGCCTCAGTGGTAGCTGTGCCTGGCTGCCAGTGTCCCCTGCTTGTCACTGGCACGTGGCAGGAAAGGTACCTGTCACGAGGAGTCTCTCTTTTCTCTGCAGCCTCCTCAGAGACAAGCCAGAATCTCTCCTGGCATGGTTTTAAGCCATGGGTTTCTTAACTGCCTGACAGAATGGTCTGTGTTGAGCTGGCCAGAAGTTTCTGGTGTGTTCCTGTCTTGCTCCTCTGCTCTCAGACTTCTTCCATCTGTTGGTCTGTTTGAATGTGATGGGTCCAAAGTGCCCAAATGACTTCAATTCCTGACTTCCTGTTGAGTGCACAGAATTCGCTTACTTTGTGCTCATTTTGAATAAGATTAACAGTTGATCTCTTGAGCAAACATTCCAATTTAATGTCAGCAGAATGACACAGGCTGCCTGCTCTGAGTGTTCCCAAATAGTTTTACTGCTGTTAGCTACACCTTTGACAGACCAAGATTTTGTTCAGAACCTAAAATAGTTAGTTAACCCCTACAGATGCTTAGTAATAAATTTTTAACTCTGAAATCATTCCCTCTTTTTTTCCTTGGCAGAGTTCTTATGTTTATGGTTGCATAATAGGGACTCTTCAGCTCCTTTCTCAGACCCTGGTAGAATTAGCTTTACTTAAAGAAAGTAAGTCCAGAGCAAGGGCTGAATTGTCTCTTGTGCCTCTGCCTGTGCTGCTGGTACTTCACGAGCCCAGCACAGCAGTGGTGGCAGCTTGCCCTTGCTCACCTTGGACCAGGTGTGATGGCTCTGTCACAGTTTCCTGCAGGCACCTCTGGGCAGGCTGGGGGCTGGAGGCAGGTGTGATTTTCTTACTGATTGTATTCTGTTTAAGAGTACAATCAGACATTTATGGGATAGGTGTGGTTTTGGCACTGTCCTTTATCTATATGCAGAGCTGCCGAGCTGCCAGGAGGAGTCTGCGATATGGCTTTTTCTTTGGATGGGGCAACTCAAAGATCCCTTCTGAATAATGAGAAACCCTTATTTTGTCATTCTAAGACTGTATTAAAGTCACGAAACAGTTTAGGTCTTGTGGCTTGTCAGATTCTGCTACTTCAGTTTTAATGGATTGTGCTGCTTCTTCCTCACAAAGTTGTGGGCATTTTCAGGAAGCTGCTTACCTTGCTGACAGCAAGTTATTTTATTTGAAATGCAAGGTGTTTCTTTACAGTGCTGCCAGCCGTTTTACTCAATCTGTTGCACAGCCTGGAGCAGCCCGTGACAGCTCTGGGCAGGAGGGTGTCCTGCCCGTGCTTGGGGGAAAGGCTGAGGTGCAGCTTGCTCAGCAGAGCTCAGTGCATGCACATGCAGGAGCACAACACCCCAGTGGTGCAGGGAGGCTGTGGCCATACACCCAGCTGATCTGCTAATCTCCTGCCTCTGAGGCTGACTGTAAGAACCAAACTTTCCCTGTGTGTTGGAGAAATGACCTGCAGCATCCTCTGGTTGTGCTGGTGATGGGGAAGCTGCCGTGTGAGGCCTGTGGCTGTCCTGATGGTCCCTGCAAAGAATCTACTCCTTGCCATGCTGGAGCCCTCCTTCCTACTTAAGATTTCAGAGCTGTCCTGGGGAAGGCTGGAGGGCAGCTTGGAGGCGAGAGCTGAGGGCAGGAAGTGACTCACTGGAGCTGCAAGCAGGGGGTGAAGGTCTGATGCAGCTCTGCTCCCAAGGGTGCCCCATGCAGGCTGGGTCACCCTGAGGGAGCGCTGGGACCTCTCCCCAGCTGCCTCAAGCTCTCCTCTGACAGCCCCAGGGATGCACAAGGTCTGCAGCAGTGCTGGTGGGTTTGGGAGCAGAGTGACAGGGCACAGGTAGGCAGCAGCATGAGTAAGTGTGGAGAAACCTCCACAGCACCCCAGGGAGCTGGGCCGGGGCCAGGGTGCACAGTGACCCTGTGCAGATCCCCAGAAGCGGTGTCAGGAAACGTGGAATGAAAGCACTCCCAGCCTAAGGGAACGGCTGGAGCTGCTCCTCAGAGCAAGCAGCTGGTTTGCCTTTTAGGGTCGGCAGCAGGCAGGAACAATTTCATGCAGATTCCAGGACCCATAATGGTTCTGGAAAACTAGCAGGAACAAAAAGTGTTCTTCTCCTCTGCTGACCTTGGAGTGCTTTGGGGACTGTCTTTCAAAGCCATGTCCCTGGACAGTTTCATCCTTACATGGGGAATACTTGCCTGCCCCAGTGAGGTGGTGCTTTCTCTTCTGTGTGTCTGTTGAGGTGTGAACTGCAATTGCTTATATTTATGCTCAGACAGCCGTGGGGAGGCGAGAATAGGCAGGGACCTGACAGACAGTCAAAAGCAGGTCTTTTCCTATGTCCTGGAAAGATTAAGTGTTTCCCTAGGAATAGCCCCATGGATTACTCTAGGGTGACTCTGTGGAGCAGCTGGTTGTGAGCTGACAACAAACAAACTGGTGTGAAGTTACATGGTATTACAGGTTCACCACACACACGAGACTCCACACCTAAGGAGTTCTCTTCAGTGATTGTGTGGATCAGGCCGTACTCCGCCTGTATTGCCTCCTTTGCATAACAAATCCCTGGTTTATTGGTGCTAAAATTATTGCAATGATCTCCTGGGGCTGTTGCTAAGCCATGGCTTCGGACAATGACACCAGGGTGGTGTTGGGTGCATGTTACTCTCTAATTAGAAAGTGGACTTTGCTGTGCTTCCTTGACAAATTGCTGACCTTTTCCATACATGAGGCTATTCTGAGCTGTGCTCCAGACTGATCAGATTTGCATCGAGGAGCACTTTGAATGTTGTTTGTGAGTGGAGCTCTTGTTCCTAAAGCTGTTTGTTCACGGGCACAGGAGAGGAACTGAACTTCCTTTGCTCTGTGAGCACAACTACATCTTTCAGAGGGAAAGAGGAGGCAGCTGGCAGGCATATATCTGTGTTTATTTTTGCCCTCCAAAAGCTAGTGAGACAGCTGAGCAATATCCCACATTCAGCTCCACTATTACTCTGTACCAGGGACCTGCTTCAGCAAGCCTTGTCCCCCCAGACCGGAGCCATCTGGCAATGCACAAACACTGTATTTGCAACTGCAATCCCATCATTATAGGGCAACACCTAGGTTTGCATTTGAAGGCGTTCCTGACATCAGCCCAGCACAGTCAACACACAGCTGATGTTTACAGGGTGGTGCAAAGGATGAGGACACGCTCACTGGCACAAGAGCAATTGCCTATATTGTACCTTCTATGTCTGAGCCTCAGTTTAAGGGGTTTTTAATGCATTTTAAAACTCTAACTCTGTGCTTCATAAGGAAGGCAATTCTCAGGTTCATAATTACAATCACAGTAAGAATTATGGGCTTTTCTACTATTTCTTTTACTCCATTTCTTTTGTCCCACCTTCCTCTTCCCAGAGTGTTCAGTCTCACAGTACCACATCTCAGGGACGAAGATGCTGCGTTTGCTTTGGTGCTGCCTGGGCTTCGACGCCCCTGCCCAGCTCTGAGAGCAGAACAAAGGGAGCAAACAGCTTATCTAACACAAATAACCCTGAGCAAACTTCCTGGGCCTGTTTTTGCTCCCTTGAAAAGGCAGCACAAAGTCTGTTCCTGTGTGCAGCCTTGGCCACATGAGGCTCCCGGGCCTGGCTCTGCTGCACCCCCAGCCTGGGGAGCAGCACTCAGCTTGAAAAGTTTTTCACTTGGGGAAAAACTGCTCGAAACAGAGGCAAGCCTGGCCTGGCTTTAGGGTCCTCCTTGGTATATCATTCCTTGAGGGGTTTGTTTTTCACTTCCTCTTCTTCTGACAACATCAGGGTAGCGATGCTCAGGAGGCTTATTCCTCATCACTGGTAAAATCCCAGCCTTCTTCACTCAGGTTGTTTTTTTCTTCCTTTGTGTTTTCTGATGTTCTCTGAGCCTGTATTACTGGGCCACAGAGCTAAAGTTCAGCTCATTGAGAAACATGGAAGTTCCCTGCTCTGGCGGTGCCTTCACCTCTAATGAGCAGGAGTGCTCATTACAGGTTCTCTCAGTACAGACACACCTTGGAAAGTTCCCTTCACCAGGGCTGGGAGGGGAGGAAGGAGAGTTGGAAATTTAATTCTTTGCCAGAGAAAAAGGTCCCAGGTAGCTTCAGGGAGCAAAGGCAAGTGGGGTGGCAGAGAAGGCAACAGTGGGTGAGAAGCAGCCAGGAGCTGGGTGGGGGTCAGGGGAGCTGCTGCCCAGTCACGGGAGCACCTCGGGGGTGCCCCAGAGGGGAGGGACACTGGGGGGCCAGCACAAGCTGGAGCAGCAGGTGCACTTCAGCACCTTGCAGCAAACCACCATGTGCCCGCCTTGTGTCCAGTAACAGACTGGGCATTGCCTTGTTCTGCAGGCAGCACACAGGGCTGCTGGTCGGAGCTTTGGGAGAGGCTTGGTGGAGCGCTGGCCCCAGCCCGTGCTGCTGGCAGGGACAGGCCATGGAGCTGCTCCCACAGCCACAGCCACACACGCTGGCCTGCCACGCTGGAGGGCACGCAGCGGGCAGTGGCCTGGGTGGCAGCTGGTAACGAGTGTCTGAAAAGGAACCTTGTTCCCCCTCAGTTGGTCACGTAGCTATGTGGGAGCACTGGATTTATTCGCCATCAGTCCTATCGGCACATACCAGGCTTGACAACAGCTGGGAGCTGTGTGGCTTGGCCAAGAATAGCCCTGGGGAGCTCTGGGCTGTGAGTCAGAGCTGTCTGGATCAGCTCCTGCCCTGGAGGCTGCCTCCCAACCTACAGCTGGCTGTGGGGAGGGGGTGCAGGGGCTGGTAGGGAGCTCCCTGACCATTAAATGCTTAACTGCAGATTGAGCTGTAATTGCTCTTTGTGAAGTGGGTGGGTTCGTGAAGAAGGCAGTGGAGGTGCTCTGCAGCTGACAGATCCCTTGTAACTCAGTGGGCTTGTCTACACTTGACAGCAGCCCAGGTTAAAGAAGGGTGTGATTTTGCAAGTGGAAAACTCCATGTTTAGGAATATCCAGGCTGATCTAAACAGGAAGAAGATAGTCTTGTTCTGGAGTTAATGCTCCGAAGAAAGCAAAATAGTTCCACAAACCTGTTGTCTGTGAGGGAGATAATGAGCAAGGAGAGATGTCAGGTCTCCTTCATGCCAAGCCCCAACAGGTGCTTGTGGAACATCCATCTGCCCCTATAGCTTCTCCCTGGAGAGTGTTTATAGTTGGAGCAACACATGCAGAGCAGTTTGCTGGGAAAGGCTCCAGAGCCAAGGCACAAGAGCAGAATGCCTGATTCCTGCTTCCCTATGGAGCAGCTGCTTTAAACCTCTGGAGAAGTTCCAGGGTTTGAGCTGCTAGCAGCCCCTCAGGCAGAGCTTTCAGCCATTGTGAGGAGCCCTGCTGTGGACCACGGAGGGCTGAGCATGGGTCTCTGAAGGGCAGCTGGGCACACAGGTCTCCCTTAGGGTGTCTGGCTCTCAGACATCACAGTGGACACACAACCATGTGATATGTGCATGGTTTTGGTGACAAACCAAAACTTTTAATGCAGGAAATTTCTCCCTCTTTATTTTACACTTCACTTCCCAGGATAGTAGTAAAGAGTGAGGAGCTTAGCTGCATGCTGACATGTCCAGGTTTCCTGAGTAATGCCAAAGTTCTCCAGCTGTGAACTGGAGTATAAGCCTGAAGGCCCTGATGTCTGCAGGCTCTTAGGGCAGCGCACGCAGCCCCAGAGCAGGAGCACAGCGTGGGTCTGTCCCCTGTGCTGACAGCAACTGTTGGCTCAGTGCAGGACTCTGGTCCCTGGAGGTGGCAGGGTTGCGCAGGGACATCTCAGACAGCCTGAGCTGATCCTGACCCACACCTGCCCTGATCTCAGCAGGTGAAGGAGGGCCTCAGACCGGCACCATGACAGAGTGCTTCGACTGTGACAACTGCAAGGAGTCCCTGTATGGGCGCAAGTACATCCAGATGGACAATGGCCCATACTGCATCCCCTGCTACGACGCGCACTTCGCCAACACCTGCGACGAGTGCAAGGAGCTGATCGGCCACGACTGCAGGGTGAGTAGAGGCCCTGCAGACAAGCAGGCCAGTTCCCAAGGCCTTTGGTCCCCTGCTCATGCTGGCTGTTCTCCCAGGAGCTGTACTACGAGGACCGCCATTACCATGAGCACTGCTTCCGTTGCTTCCGCTGCGACCGCTCTCTGGCTGATGAGCCGTTCACCTGCCAGGGCAAGGAGCTGCTGTGCAACGACTGCTACTGCAGCGAGTTCTCCTCCAAATGTATCGCCTGTGAGAAGACCGTCATGCCAGGTAGGAGCAGGCGGACTTGAGCACTGCAGTTTGTTCCTGGTCCCTTGGTGTCAGGTGGGGCTGCAGGTCCAGCTTGAGAGCAGCATGGAAGAGAGTTGGGTCTGGTTTTCCTCTTGGTTTTCCTCCCTTCCTGTCATTGCGTGGAGAGGGTTGGGTCCTTTGTTTGTCCAGCAAGAGAGCACTGCTGGAGAAGCTGTGATCACCACAGCAGCCCCATCTATCTGTTCCCCTTTTTCATGGGGAAGTGAATGAGGGAGGAGATAACAAAGGGTTTCCTGGGCATTTTCTGCTGTGTGCTGACAAGAAGAGACAGAATGACTGAAGATGTGCGAGTGTCTCTGGAGAAGGCCTGAGGCAAAGGCGTGTGTGTCTTTACTTGGCTATTTTGGCACCACCTTCAGATGTAGGTTACGTCAGGCATCTCTGCCATGGGCTTTGTGCCAGTGCTGGGGACATGTTCCTGCAGCCCTCCCCTTGTGGCTGTGCTGTGGGCCTGAAGCCCCCTCTCCAGCTTCATGGTCCTGAACTGCCATGAGGAGGGGGAGCATAGAGCCAGGTGTGCAGGACCACAGCTCATCCTGTCCAGCCCCCCACGTCCCTGTGTGCGTGTGTGCTGCTCCCTTCTGTCACTGCAGGGCTCTCTTTGCAGGCTCCCGTAAGCTGGAGTACAATGGACAGACCTGGCATGAGCATTGCTTCATCTGCAGCAGCTGCCAGCAGCCCATTGGGTCACGGTCCTTCATCCCAGACAAGAAGGATTATTACTGTGTCCCCTGTTACGAGAGCAAGTTCGCTCCTCGCTGCACTCGATGCAAAAAGGTACGTGTGGCCTGACAGCCCAGAGCCCCCAGCTCTGATGCAGGGACAGGGAACTCCCTGCTCCTGCCTGAGCTCTATCAGAGGAAGATTCAGGTGCCATCACCCCAGCTGGGCTGTTTCCCTTTGCCTGTGTGTCACCAGCACGTGCTGTCTTCCTGCAGACCCTCACCAAGGGAGGAGTGACCTACCGGGATGAGCCGTGGCACAAGGAGTGCTTTGTCTGCACGGGCTGCAAGACCCCCTTGGCTGGGCAGCAGTTCACCTCCCAGGATGACAACCCGTACTGCATCAAGTGCTTTGGGAACCTCTATGCCAAGAAGTGCAGCGCCTGCACAAAGCCCATCACAGGTGAGCAGAACAGCTCTCTGAGGAGCAGTGGTCCTGAGGCTACTTCTGTCCCTTTGTCTGCATCTCTCACAGCGGTGAACTGTGTCCTGTGGGAGAAATTCCCTCTACCCACAGGTAAAGGCTCCAAAGTGACCCCTCAAAGCAGGATCTCATGTCTCTAGCTTGCGTTGATACTGATTGTCGTGTCCTGTGAAAAGGTTGTTCACAGACAGGGAAAACCTACAGCAGCACCTGGTGCAGGGGGGTCTGGACCTGTTGTTCCTGCCTAAGACAAGGGAAGTAAGGGATCCTCTTCTGCAGAGCCCCCTAAGGTTCTGGCTTCCTTCCTACCCTCCCCCACATGACCTTCCCCCTTGCAATTCCCAGGTTCTTGCTGCTGGGAAGGCAGGAGAAGCTGTGAATCAGCTGGTGACTCAGAGGATAATTCTGGCTGAAGACAGCTCCCAGGCACCCACTTCCCCTCTGGTCCTTATGAGTTTGTTGCAGCCCTGGGGAGAAGAGGGTCACAGCTCACCAGTCCAACAACTGCCAGCAGAGAAGGGAAGCTCCTGTGGAGCGTCTGCAGGAGCCTGGGCCTGCGCTGCTGGCAGGATGGCTCTTCCCAGGGTTCGAGTAGTTCTGACTTCATTCACTGTGATGGTGCAACTTCTCTCCCTGCTCCTCCTAGGCGAGAAAATCGTGATTCTGGTCCAAATATGTCAACCCTGCAAAGTCTGCTCTGAAGCAATTTTAGTGCTTTTCCCCCACCAGAGTGGAGATTCACATTTCAGATCTATTTGATCCTGGGGTGTGTTTTGGGTGCCACCACCAGTGCCATGTGTGAAGACCTGACCTGGAGATGAGCAGGCCAGGGCTCGGTCTGTTCAGGAAGCTCATCCCAGTTTCCCCAGAGACTCTGACATTGCCCTCTGTCCCTCCCACAGGTTTTGGTGGTGGCAAATACGTCTCCTTTGAGGACCGTCACTGGCACCACAACTGCTTCAACTGTGCCCGCTGCAGCACTTCGCTGGTGGGGAAGGGCTTCATCCCCGACAACGACGAGATCCTGTGTCGCGACTGCAGCAGCGACCTATGAGCCCCCGAGGGCACCGCGGGGCAGGGCCTCCCTCTGTCCTTCAGGGCCTTTGTGCCAGGCTCCCCGGCAGCACTGCAGGGGCAGAGCACGAGGCACAGGAGATGGGGGCTGACCCCGAACCGCGGTGTGTTCAGGGGATTCCTGTGCCCCCTCCCTGAAGGCTAGAGTGCGCTGTGCCACGGCTCTGTGCAGTCAAAGCTAAATAAAGCTGAAAAAGGAGCTTCAAGACCCCCCATTATTTACTCTTTCTTTTCGCTTCCAGTCTAACCAGGCACGAGCCCAGGCCCCCAGCTGAGCAAAGGGCAGGAGTGGCTTCGGCACTGGGCTGCTGGATCTGCATGCTGGCACTGACCTCTCTGCTTTCTCCATGTGCTTCCCTCGCTCTAGGTGACACAAGGCAGTGTCTCGGGGCCATGCAGCTTGGCCATGCTGGCCTGTGTCACAGCTGGCTTTGCTCAGCCTTCCCGTATGCACAGCTGGCTCAGTCATGAAGGGCACCGTCTTCTGTTCTAGAGGTTTGGGGACACCAGGCTGGAGTGTGGCCAGGAGAAGAGCATGCTTCCTGTCAGATGGGATCCACCTCTGGAATTCTGTAGCACCTCACTCTTTGCAGGCCAGACCCTTTGCTCAGCACCTCCATGGCAGTGCTCGCTTAGCTGTGAATGAGGAGTTCAAATCACTTGTAGGTACGGGGCATTCAGCTCACCCACACCTAGCCCATTCCTGTCCACCTGTGCTGTGACATCCCGTGGCTGGGGTGGTTGAGCTGGGGCTGGGACTGCTGGCCTGCTGATGCTCAGGTGCATCTGACTGAGCCTTAGAGAAGGGCATGCTGAAGGCTGAGAGCACTCAGGGCTTTATTCCTTCTCCATCCCTCTCATGAGGATCTATGAGACAGGCGCTGCTATCAGAGCCCAGCTGCCAGCAGCACTGGGAACACCAGAGATAATTAATTCAGGACAATTGCCCACAGACTGTGCCTGTGATTAGTAGCTGTTTGGGAGGGTCTGCAGAGCACAGGGCTGCAGCACAGAGAGCAGCTGAGGAGGCAGCAGGATGTCCACAACCTGCTCCTCCAGGGCTGCCTGCATCCCCAGTGGTAGGCAGAGAGCGGTGGCCCCTTCCAGCCACACTCATGAGCCACACTCATCCTTCCCTGGGTCCCAAACAAGAAGCAAAGCAAAGATTGCACCTGGGGGGTGGGGGGAATGACTTTACATTGCCCAGGTCCCAGTTGGTCCTAACTGCAAAATAGGGTGTCTTGAGCCATCTCAGACTCACATGAGGCCTTGAGCAATCCTTGCCCAATGCCTGAGCTGGCCCTGGGCTAAGGCCCCTCCCAGTGGGATGCTCATGCCTGCCTTGTCTCTAAATCCTTCTGCTTCTGTCTCGCTGGGACACTTTTGCCAACCCTGCTTTCCTGCTTAGTCAGCCACATGCTTTTCTGAAAACCTGTTCTTGTGGGTTTTTTTCCCTTTTGTACTCATCTGTCATGAATATCCATCATTTTGTACACAACTACAGGATAAAGGGGCTAGCCCCCCACCCGGGCTTCACTTAGGAACAGAAAATGTTATGCATGTTGAAGTTATTACTCTGTGTTCAGATCCTTGTTAAATCCTTGTTTGAAAGCTTTGATGACAGCAAATCAGAGTTTGTGTGTTTGCTATTATGAGAGGAGCTTGGAGCCATCTCCAGAAGGAATTGTCCTAATCCCCAGCATCCTCTGTATTTCCTACAGCTTTGTACAATAAACCATTTTCGTGACACTTTCTCTTCTGTGTCTCTTGAACAGCAGGCACAGGGCAGAATGCTGAGTGGGTGCTGGGCTCTGCTCAGCCTTGTCTCACCCCGATCCCATTCTGGGGATGGGCAACCTCTGCAGTGCTTGTGCCTGCCTTCCCAAACCACAGCCCCACCATCAGCCGTGCTGGCCCTGTGGTTGTGGCAGAGCAGCAGCATCTCCCTCCTCCGGCTGCGTGGCTGCAGCGGGTTCCTGGGGCTGGGGGTGTCCATCTGTCCATGCTTGCTGTCTGTACAGGCAGGCAGTTCTGCAGGACAGGCCCCAGCAGGACGTGGGGTGCTGCTGTGCTTGCAGGCTGGCTGTGGGACTGTTGGGATGGCTGCGGTACTGAACCAACCCCGCTGTGCAGAGCGGCCTCCCTGCCCTACAGTGTGCACTGCCTGCCCACGCCACCACATTCCAAGGGGACTCCTCGGGTAGCTGCTGCTGCAGCCTCCAGCCAGGATATCCTTGGTCCCTCTTGGCAGCCTTCCCTTCCCTGCTGCATGCTCTTTACTCATGTTTATCCGTCAGGGAGCCATGTATTCCCTAACATATGAAACTATTTTCCACAGATCCTTTACATTTACCAACAGCTGCCATGACTTGCTCTGGACTTGCCTGCTCCAGCCCTCCCAGCGCAGTGGCTGGGCTCCCGTGGGTGCTGCTCCAGTGGCAGCATGGGCACAGCCCATGGGGTGCCTCTGTGCAGGACCATGGCACTGGTGTGTGCACATTCCTGGCTGCTTCAAAGGCTCTGCTCTGCTGGCTGATGGAGCTCTAGCACGATTTTTGTTCCTGTTGCTGCCCTGTGACCTGGGCTGGGCTCTGGTGCTGTGCTGGGCCTTGGAGGGTGAGTGAGCAGCTCCAGCCCAGAGGTTCCCAGCTGAGCCTGTCCTCCAGCAGCAGCAGCTCATTCCGGGCTTTCTGCAGTGCTGTTTCCAGGGATTAACCGCAAAAGGTTTCTGTACAAGGGGCCCCCAGGCTCCTCTTTCAGTCAGCCTCCAGAGCCTCACGTTTTTAGCCAAAAAAGGAAATGACCCAGCTGCACGTAGCACTGAAACATCTGGATTTTATCCCTGTCATGAATGGGTCATGGCTGTACATGGCCCAGTGCCTGATTTACAGGAGGGGGAGGGTGATGTCATGCACAAACATCCCCCGAGACTCTGGAGTGTGGGTCTGAAACAGTCATGGAAATTTTATTAAGCACAAGGAGCAGTGTGAGGGGGGTCAGGCCAGGGCTGTTGCGCTGGTGAGGTGGGAGTGGGGAAGCTGCTGAGGACATGGGGCAGCACTGCAGGGGTAGAAAGAGACCCTGGCATTGACCAAATCTGCCCAAGCTGTGCCCTCCTGCACCACTGTGGATCAGGGACAGCGTTTGCAGCCCCAATGGGCAGAGCCAGGTTCAAGCCACTGCCTGGGGAGTCCAGTGCAGGGCCAGGAGCTGGACTTTGATGATCCTCATGGCTTCAGGATATTCTGTGATTCTCTGCATTTCAGCTCCCAGACCCTGAAATGAAATGGCATCTCTTTGGCCAACTTTCTCCCACCTCCTCCCATGTGCACTGCCATCCGTGGGCTGAGGAGGAGGGTGGTCATGCAAGGGCTGGTCTTGTCCCACCTCGATCCTCCTGGTGCCAGCAGCCAAAAATAAGGAGGCCATGTGGCTGGACAGGGAATTGCTGGATTTCAACTCCTTCCCTTTCCAGAGATGAAGTTTCATGCAAAGAGAAATGGAAGAACACTAAGTTCAGAATCATATCTCTGTTTTTATTTTTAGGCAGGCATTCATGAAGAAAAGTGATGTACTTGGGGACAGCCTATAATGCAAGGGAGTAATTAAAGACAGTATTCTTACCTGCAGCATCATCCTCTCCTCACTGAAGGATCATCTTTGTCTGCCATTAATTAAGACAATTTTTTTCCTTGCTTTTGGCTTAATTTATCGTGCATGGCAGAAAAATACGAATAATTTATTCATATACAGTGAGTCAAAATGTAATTACAGCTTTGCATTTGGCGGTGTTGGGGCAAGGCACCCTTGGGTTTAGGGTGGATGTGAAGAAGGCAGTTGAAACCCAAATGGGGTGTCTGTGGGAGGACTCGCACCGCGATCGCGTGGCTGAAAGCAAAGTCTGCGCTGCCGGGCACCGAGGCACCGGCCGCGGGGAGCTGCGGGCAGTCAGCACGGCACGGCCCGGCCCGGCCCGGCAACCCCGAGAGGCCTCCAGGCTGGGGCAGCCCTAAATCCAAACCGGCACCTCGGGCCACTCAGAGCCACCGAGCACCGTGCTCGGACACGGCCCGTGCTTGGACACGGCCCGTGCTCGGACACCGCGCTCGGACACCGGCCCGTGCTCGGACACCGGCCCGTGCTCGGACACCGTGCTCGGACACCGGCCCGTGCTCGGACACCGCGCTCGGACACCGTGCTCGGACACCGGCCTGTGCTTGGACACCGGCCCGTGCTCGGACACCGCGCTTGGACACCGTGCTCGGACACCGGCCTGTGCTTGGACACCGGCCCGTGCTCGGACACCGCGCTCGGACACCGCGCTCGGACACGGCCCGTGCTCGGACACCGTGCTCGGACACAGCCCTGCCGCTCGGACACCGTGCTCGGACACAGCCCTGCCGCTCGGACACCGTGCTCGGACACAGCCTTGCCGCTCGGACACCGTGCTTGGACACAGCCCTGCCGCTCGGACACCGTGCTCGGACGCTCGGACACAGCCCTGCCGCTCGGACACCGTGCTCGGACGCTCGGACACGGCCCGTGCTCGGACACCGCGCTCGGACACGGCCCCGCGCTCGGACACCGCGCTCGGACACCGTGCTCGGACACCGCTGTGGGACACGGCCCTGCCGCTCGCACACGGCCCGCGCTCGGACACCGCGCTCGGACACCGCTGTGGGACACGGCCCTGCCGCTCGCACACGGCCCGCGCTCGGACACCGCGCTCGGACACCGCTGTGGGACACGGCCCGCGCTCGGACACCGCGCTCGGAACGGCCCCGCGCTCGGACACGGCCCCGTGCTCGGACACCGCTGTGGGTCACGGCCCCGTGCTCGGACACCGCGCTCGGACACCGTGCTCGGACACGGCCCGTGCTCGGACACCGCTGTGGGACATGGCCCGCGCTCGGACACCGCGCTCGGACACCGCTGTGGGACACGGCCCGTGCTCGGACACCGCTGTGGGACACGGCCCCGCGCTCGCACACGGCCCCGCGCTGAGGGGCACGGCCGCGCCGCAGCCGCCTCCTGCCGGCCGCCTCGGGGCACCGCGCAGCGCCCCGGAACCGGAACCCTCCCGCACACACACCGGGGCCTTCCCGGGGCCTTCCGGCGGCAGTGCAAGCCGTGCGCGGGATGGAGACGATCCTGGAGCAGCAGCGGCGGTACCATGAGGAGCGGGAGCGGCTCATGGACGTGATGGTGAAGGAGATGCTCACCAAGAAGTCCACGGTGCGCCCGGGGCCTCGGGGGTGCGGGAGGCGCCCGCCGGGCCCGCGCTCACCGCTCTGCTCTCCCCGCAGCTCCGCGACCAGATCAACTCGGACCACCGCACCCGGGCCATGCAGGACGTGAGTGCTCCGGGGCCGGGGCTGGGGCTGGGGCCGGGGCCGGGGCCGGGGGCGGGCCGGGCTCCCCGGAGCGAGCGGGGCCCGGCCCGGTAACGGGCTCGGCGGCGCTCGGGCCTCTCCTTTGTTCCGCAGAGGTACATGGAAGTGAGCGGCAACCTGCGGGACCTGTACGACGACAAGGACGGGTGAGTGTGCCCGGGGCCCTCGTGTGCCGGAGCGTGTCGTGCTGTTTGAAGTCAGTGTGAATGTCTGAGGAGTAACACGCGAATGGAGAGGTGGCGACTAAATGCAGGGCAGGACGCGAGTGCACACGGGAAGCATCCGTGTTGGATGGGCAGGTTTTGTTGTGTTATGTCGTGGGGAGGCCCTGGCTGCTCCGGGGGTTTGTCAGGGGCTGCAGCCTGTGCGGGGGGATGTGGCCACCAGCCCCATAGCCCGGTGGGCTGGGAGGTCCCTATGACTCGAAGGTTTGCAGTCAGACACTGCAGCACAGCCCTGGACTAAGGCTGTGTCAGTATCGCCCTTCCTTTCCTTTCCCTTCCCTTCCCTTCCCTTCCCTTCCCTTCCCTTCCCTTCCCTTCCCTTCCCTTCCCTTCCCTTCCCTTCCCTTCCCTTCCCTTCCCTTCCCGGAAATTCCCTTTCCCCTTCCCTTCCCTTCCCTTCCCTTCCCTTCCCTTCCCTTCCCTTCCCTTCCCTTCCCTTCCCTTCCCTTCCCTTCCCTTCCCTTCCCTTCCCTTCCCTTCCCTTCCCTTCCCGGAAATTCCCTTCCCGGAAATTCCCTTTCCCCTTCCCTTCCCTTCCCTTCCCTTCCCTTCCCTTCCCTTCCCTTCCCTTCCCTTCCCTTCCCTTCATCTGTTGCTGTCCATGAACTCACAGCCTGCGTAAGGAAGAACTCGGTGCCATTTCCGGGCCAAACGAATTTGCAGAGTTTTACAACAGACTGAAGCAAATTAAGGAGTTTCACCGGAAGCACCCAAATGAGGTGAGTAGTTACTGGTCCATAGGAAGAGGTGTGCTGTGCTGTTGGGTCTCATCCCTACAGGAAACAGAGCTTTTGCTTCCCCAGTTTTATTGCATTAACACACAAGTACTGAGAACACTCAGCACATGCTCAGGGTCAGGCAGCATGTGGGGGAGCAGTGCAGGATGCACACCCTGTTCCCTGCTAGAACAGGGATGTTCAGCTGAGCTGGGATCAGATCTCACCTTTCTCGTGCTGGCTAAAGCAGAAAGAAAGGTGACAAAGTTTTGTCTCTTTGTGCAGAAAGAAAGGTGACAAAGTCTGAGTCTCTTTTCTGTTTGCAGTTTCATTATTTGCCTCCTTGCGTGATTTTATATTAGTTATTCTGGGACAGGAGCTGAAGTAAATCACTGTGTGCCTTGTATCTGCCCATGCAGATCTGTGTTCCTATGTCAGTGGAGTTTGAGGAGCTGCTGAAGGCCAGAGACAACCCAAGTGAAGAAGCTCAGAGTAAGTTTGTAGTTTGTTCTAGCTCTGGTATTATTTAATAGGTTTTTTAATCTGGTTTGCATGTTTCGGGGCCTCACCTCCCTTTTACTAAATGACTTCTGAAAATTCTCCTGTCATCTAAATGCTTCTGAGCTGCAGTTCCTGGAACGCTCCCCAGTGAGGCTGCTGTTCCTGGGGAATGTTCTGGTGCTTGCACAGAGCAGCAGTTGTGGCTGCTCAGTGAGTGTCAGAGACATTGTAGCGCCTTCCTTAAGTATAAATGACTTCACTGCTGATCCTTTTCCAGTTCAAAAACAGTTGTATAATAAGCAGGGAATATTAAGCTCATAATAAAGCTTTTCATGATCTTTCCTACAGATCTGGTGGAGTTCACAGATGAGGAAGGGTATGGACGGTACTTGGATTTGCACGATTGTTACCTCAAGTACATTAACCTGAAATCTTCAGAGGTGAGTGGCTGCTGTGTGTGGGCCCAGGGATCTCCAGGCCCTGCACAGCTGGGGCTTCTCTTTTCTGGGAACTGGATGTTAATTCGGCCGTGTATGAACTCTGACTCAGACTTTCTGTTCTTAGAAATTGGATTATATCACTTACTTATCCACATTTGACCAACTCTTCGATATTCCCAAGGAGAGAAAAAATGCTGAATATAAGAGGTGAGCCTGTTTGCCTGCCTGCTTCCTTTATGGTGAGAAGGAAATTGCTTCTGAAGTGTCCAGCTGCAGAGAGTATAATTAACAGCCAAACTTAACTCACATAAATTGGGTCCCTGAGCTCAGTCATGTGTCTGAGCCCAAATCAAACTTGCAGTGCAGTAGAGATGTGGAGAGCCACATTCAGCTCAGAGGAAGAGCTTTAATGTACCCTTGGAACTGTTATGTCAAGAAAATCCTGTGTGGAAAACTGGCCAGGCCTTGGCCATGTCCCTGTGCAGCACTGGAGGGTAGTGACTGTCCAAAGATGGGGTTAGAGGGTGATAGTGAATTACCTGTGCTCATGATTCCCCTGCCAGGTATCTTGAAATGCTCCTTGAGTACCTGCAGGATTACACAGATCGAGTGAAACCATTACTGGACCAGAATGAACTTTTTGGGAAAATTCAGACGGAGTTTGAGAAGAAGTGGGAGAACGGCACATTCCCGGGCTGGCCGGTGAGCAGCCTGAGCCTGGGTGATGTTCCTGTGTTTGGGAGGGGTTTGTGTGAAGAATTTGTGTCATTTGTGTAAAGTCATTGCTGGAGGTGACCGTGGCAGTGAGGGCTGCAGCTCTGTGTCACCAGGGTGCAGGGTGATACCGACCTGAATTTACAACCCAGCATAACTGGTTTAAAATGAGCTTTATTTCAGGTTGGCTTATTTTGCATCTTTACTACTGCTCTGTTTTCAGTTTAGTAAGAGGATTTTTCTCTGAAATGAACTGCTTTTATTGAGATTAAAATGTTCTGTGGCCAAAAGTGTTGTAGTATGCCATGCAGCTCTTGCATGTGGTTTTTTTTGGCAGAAAGAGACCAGCAGTGCCCTCACCCATGCTGGTGCCCACCTGGACCTCTCGGCCTTCTCCTCCTGGGAGGTACGTTTCCAGTGCTCTGCACTTACTGCCACATTTTGAGCAGGTGGAAGTTCAGTCATTTGGGTTTTTTGTGTACTTTTAGTGCTGTGGTTTTGTCCCTGGCCCTGTGCTTTCTGGGTAAAACTTTGATGGTGCTGATGATGTAATTTCTCCCATTGTGGGTGTAACTTGAAAGACCTGGTTAGATTTGTCACATTGCTCATTTTCCTGGGAGCAGGGGTACACTGTTGACAGTCCTTTCTTAAATACTGTTCATCAAGGTTTTTTCTTCATTAATAAGCTAAAGTGGGCTATATCCATATTGTATATGTTGAACAGCTTGTCTCTTACAGTGGTTTATTTAATTGAATAGGAATTGGCCTCCCTGGGACTGGACAGGTTAAAATCAGCTTTGCTGGCTCTGGGGCTGAAGTGTGGCGGGTAAGGTGCAGTTTTGTAGAGTTCCTTTCAGTTTCTGAGGTGTTCCTGTATCACATTTCTTTCTGGGATACTTGTGTGGTTATCTCTGTTGTACTAGAATTACCTTAGAGATGTTTGAAAGATAAAACATTAAGAACCAAGCAGTGGGATCTGCTGCTCTGAACTGTCCTGTACAGGAATCTCTGGTACAGTAGACTTTGACTTGAGGAATGAAGGCAAAGATAAAAGGAATCTCATGGTTTCCTAAAAGCTACATATAGATTTTTATTGCATGAATTCAGATAGTTCTCAGGAAATGTAAAACTGCAGTCTAGACTAATCCCTTCCCTGCTTCTCTGCAGGACTCTGGAGGAGCGTGCTCAGAGGCTTTTTAGCACTAAAGGCAAATCCCTGGAAGCACTTGATCCTTCCTTGTTTGCTAAGAATCCAAAGACAAAAGGAAGCAAAAGGTGAGTTCTTAGAGGTCATTCTGAGGCTGGGAATGGTCTCTCCTCTTGGATGAGGAGTGTTCTTTAGTCACCACTCCTGTGTAGTTAGGACAGAGACTCTGGAGTATTAGAAGCTTTTCACATTGGACCAAATAGTGCTGAACCAAATGGAAGGTACCCGAGCTGAACTTGTGTGTTTAATGAAGATATCTCATCTATTTCAGAGACACTGAAAGAAATAAAGATCTTGCGTTCCTGGAAGCTCAGATTTATGAGTATGTGGAAGTTCTTGGGGTAAGGATTTTATTTGGTTTTTAAGCTTTTTATTTCAGAGCTGTCTAGTGACTGGAATGTTGTCCTTATCTTTACATAGTGCTTTCATAGACAGCATCACATCAGTGTGCTGCATCACATCTGTTTTGTGCATAAGTCATACAGTACTGCAAACCTTTACTTGATCTGCCTTGCTCCTTGCCTTCAGTTTTGGGGTGCTGTTTCCAGGGGGATGGCTGCTGCTGCGGTAACATTGGAAGTGCTGATAGGTGATACAAGGTTTCACTCTTTGCTAGTAGGAAATGTCAGGGTACTAAAAACTGAAACTGTTTGGCTCAGTAAGGTGGGAGTTCCCTGCTTCACACTGGTCTTCTGTTTCCTCCCTCTGTACGCTGAGGAAGTTTTTTGCTACAAGAGTTTGGCCTGACTTTTTGCTGTCGTGGTGTGTGGACAATCCCTTCCTTTCTCTCCCTCCAGGAGCAAAGACACCTCACCCACGAGAACGTGCAGCGCAAGCAGGCGCGGACAGGGGAGGAGAGAGAGGAGGAGGAGGAAGAGCAGATCAGTGAGAGCGAGAGTGAAGATGAAGAAAATGAAATCATTTATAATCCTAAAAATCTCCCTCTTGGCTGGGATGGGAAGGTAACTGAGACCATCAGGCCTGGAGAAGTGGGACAGGTCACTGACTCCACGCTGCTTCTGTTTGAGTTTCTTTGCTTTGACCTAATCCTCCTGTCTCCTTGCTCCAGCCCATCCCATACTGGTTGTATAAACTCCATGGTCTGAACATCAACTACAACTGTGAGATTTGTGGTAACTACACCTACCGAGGGCCCAAGGCGTTCCAGAGGCACTTTGCAGTAAGTGACATTCACTGCAGGAGCAGCCCTGCTGCATTCATTCACTCATTGTAATGGGTCACTGCTGAGTCCCTGGGGTCCCTGAGCAGCATTTTTGCCATGTGGGTCTGAGCTTTTGCTGTAGGGCCATGCAACAGGACCCAGAGATCACGTTAGGCATAGAGAGATCTCTTTTGCTATCATCCCTGCCCATTTGAACACCCATTCCAGTGCTCACTTCTGATGGGTGCAGTGTGGCTTTTGATGGCTGGCGTGGTGTTACTGTCTGCAGGACAAGAAAATAATGTTTTTATAGAGGGCTGGTAGATTTGTACTGTGACAGTAGGTTTTGCACCCTGTTCAGATGTTAATGTCTTGTGTTCCCTCTCACACTGATCTCATCTCTTTCCCCCAGGAGTGGAGACATGCCCACGGAATGCGGTGCCTGGGCATTCCCAACACAGCACACTTTGCCAATGTCACACAGATTGAGGATGCGGTCTCGTGTAAGTAGTGATGGCAGAACAGGGAACATGTTAGAGAGCACCACCTTTTCTGAAGGAGTGCCTTTGGACCTTGGTCTCATGTGCCATCCTGAACACTCCGTTTAAAGCCTTGTCTGCTGCAGTTCAGTGCCTTTCAGTAAGCACACGCTGGAATGATAACTTTGTAATGGATGTTAGATACATTCCTGGATTTAGAAGGGAGGGAAAAAAGCTTATGTGTGTATTTTACTGGATTAAAAACCAGTATCTCAGGGGAAGTGGTATAGATCCTGTTTAACTTTGTGTTTGCAGTGTGGGCAAAGCTGAAACAGCAGAAGGCTTCAGAGAGGTGGCAGCCCGACACAGAGGTGAGCAGCGAGAGGCACTCAGCGTCTCCCCTCCTGTGTCCCTGGGAACCCCTTGTTCCTGCTGTGAGCAGTGTCCTCACTTACACTGGTGCCTCTTCATAAACTTCTGTTCCAAAGCCATTTTTCAACAGGGTGTAGGGCAGAAGTGGGAAGTAAAATCTATAGTACAACCTGTGATGACTCTGGCCCTAGCTGAGCTCTTCTCCCAGGACCTGCTGGCAGATCCACTGCCTGCTTTCGTGGCACAGAAGTTCTGGCAGGGTGCTCATGTTCAGTGGCTGCTCTTGGAGCTAACATTTGAGTGCTGTCTCTAAACTGTGGTTCTGTTCCAGGAGGAATATGAGGATTCCAGTGGGAACGTGGTGAATAAAAAGACCTACGAAGACCTGAAGCGCCAAGGGCTGCTGTAGCTGTCCCCAGGTGAAGGATCCCACATCTGTAGAGAGAGTGGATCTGGGAGCAGCTTTGATTTCTTCATTGTCTGGATTTTGTATGTGCATGAATATAGATTTCAAGAATACTTTATAGAGTCACTTTCTAGTAAGCCACTTAGACTTGTGACATTGTTTTATATTAAAAGTACCTTGGAAAATAAAGTCATTGTAATTTAGGAAGTACTGAGAGACTTGTCTTCTTTTGTGTGCTGGAAGGAAGAGTTTTGATTTCAGTGTGTTTAAAATGCTTTTTACACAGCTGTCAGAAACAATTCCTTCTCTCATTTCCACTCTGCTGGAAATGTTTATGATGAGGGTTGACTCTGAAGCACATGGACACTGTGTTGGCAGGCACTGGTCCTGTTTCTAGATCTTGGTGTGAACTTGTGGTTTTCTTTGAAAAACAAGCTCACCTGGCTTACAGAACTGTTTTTACCTTGGCTCTGTCTCCCTGGGGAGCTTTGGCCATTGTTTTTTTCAGAGAACTACCAACTGAGCTTCATGTTTGGCTCTGGGGTGATTTCTGTGGCACTGCTGTTGGCTTGAATGACCTGGTAGGTTGTCTGTGTGCAGATCCACCTGGGGTGCAGGAGGATGGGGATGGCAGCAGAGACTGTGTTTACAGGTGCCTGTTGTGGCTTCAGGAGCATCCTTGGTCCCTGGTATCACACTTGGAGGTGTGTGTACCTACCCCAGGGATTCATGATGCCTCGAGAATTGCAGCTCCACTGTGCAGAGGCCACTCACATCACGTGTGGCAGTGGCAGTTGTCGTGTCCCCCAGTCCCCTGAGTGCAAAGGTGGCTTGTGTGACATGTCCAGCCTCACAAGCCCTTTCTCCACTGCTGTACAGGGCCCTTTGTGTCTCTGCTGCTGTGGAGCTGCATGTGACACGTCCCCGGGGGCTGGCTGGCAGGGGTGGGGCTGGGCTGTGGGGCAGTGCCACAGCAGCTGCTCAGAGGTGTTCCAGTGCTGGCAGTGACTGCAGGTGCGCTGGGGCTTCAGGAACAGGCAGACAGGTGAGTCAATGCTGTGGGCTCTTTCCCTGCCTGGGGGGAAGGTTGTTCTGGGATGAGGACGTGTCAGGAAGATGGTTCCTCTGCCCTGGGGCTGGGCTGGGCTGGCACTGGGCTCAGTAAGGATGTCCAGAGCTGTTCTGGGTGGTGGCTGGGCTGGTTTGCAGGGTGAGGTGCCAGCTGGCTCTGTCTTTGTGTCACTCTGAGGGAATGGCCTTGGAGGTCTCTGAATGACCTTCAGCCCCTCCAGGTCCTGGGGGAATGGTGACAGCCTAAATTATAAAACAGGAGGAGAGTATTACCATTCTCCTTGGAGAACTTGGCTTTGGAGCCTGTTTGGAGTCACATCTCCACCATTTCCTTAGCAAAACAGGTAAACATTTGGAATGCAAATAGAGGATGGAGAGCCAGGTCACATCTTCACTTGCAGCAGCAAACTGCTGCACGGTGGCACTTTTCTCTGTGTCACCCTGACCCTTGCTCGTGGCAGCTGCCTGCAGGGCTGTGCTGCCTGTGAGCTCCAGGGAGGGTTGTTGCCACACCAACAGCACACACAGCTCCCCGGGGCTCCTGATCCCCGTCAGCAACCACGGCAGCCTCGGTGGATTTGGGGAGTCTCTCAGGAGGGGGTGCCTGCTTGTCCCAGGCTGAGCACTGGAGGGAGAGCACAGAGCTGGACTGGGGTGTCCCCCCTGCACCTTGGGGCAGCAGCTCTGACCCCTCTCCCTCTGCCAGGTCCGGGTGCAGCTGCTGGTGGGTGAGGATGGCTGGACGCCGATGGCTCGTGCCCCGCACTCGAGGTAATGGGGCCGTGGAGCAGCACAGGGAGCAGTGTCTGTCTGTCCCCCATGCTGGGTCCATCTCTGCTCCAGCTCTCAGGGGCTGTGCCAGAGGCCTTCCTGGGGCGAGGGGTGGCTGCTGGTCACCTGGGGCTTTGGGGAGGTGGAGGAGTATCCCTGCTTATCTGTTTCAAGGATGAGCTGCCTGTGCTGCTGGGGGCTCTCTGGGCAAAGCAGGCAGCAGGTGTGGTGCTCTCAGCCATTCCCACTCCATTCCAGGCTTGCTGCTCTGCATCTTGGCTCTGCAACTCTGTCTTCAGGACTCTCTTGCCTCAGCAGGTGAGTTCTGTATCCCAAGGGGAAATCTGGGGGCCTGCAGGGAGTGGGGCAAAGGCAGAGTGGTGCACCAGGGAGTTTGTGCCTGTCCTCTCCAGGCTGTGCTCTGCAGGACAGAGCTGCAGGACAGGTGAGGAGCCTTTCCTCATGGTTTAACCCCCATAAAAGCCTGTTCTTCCCAGGCAATATGGCTGGAAGTGGGCGGGAGAGGCCGTTGTGACATCTGTCCACAGGGCTGCTGGCTCTGACCTGCTTCTTGGGCTGCCCAACTGGTGGCTGCAAGTGGACCCTGTTGGGGGCATCCTGTCACTGACTGCCATTTCACCTCCCGGCCACAGTGTGACAGATGCTTCCCTCAGGTCCCTCTGGACCGTGCCATGGCTCAGGAAGGGACGCAGGGCTTGCTGAGCACGTTTTTCCCTGGTGTTTCCTTCACCAAACAGGAGCTTTTTGTTTTTCAGCACTCAGCACAGCTGCCAATACCATGGTGATGGCCACCAAGGACACCTCAGCAGCCACCAAGAAAGCCTTGGTAGGGGCAGTGACCACCAAGAAGGCCTCATTGGTGGCTGTGACCACCAAGAGCACTTCAGTGGCCACCCAGAATCCTGCAGTGGTGGCGCTCACCAAGAATGCCATGGTGGTGGCCACCACCAAGAATGCTGCAGTGGTGGCCACTGCCAACACCTCTGTGGCCACCAAGAATGCATTGGCAACCACCAAGAAGACCTCAGTGGTGGCCATGGCCACCACGAACACCTCAGCAGCCACCAAGAATGCCTTCGTGGTGGTGACTGCCAAGGAGGCCTCGATGGCCACCGAGAACAGCTCGGTGGTAGTCAAGGCCACCAAGAACACATTGGCAACCACCAAGAACATCTCAGCAGCCACCAAAAGTGCCTTGGTGGTGGTGACTGCCAAGGAGGCCTCGATGGCCACCGGGAACACGTCGGTGGTAGTCAAGGCCACCAAGAATGCATTGGCAACCACCAAGAACACCTCAGTGGTGACCATGGCCACCAAGAACACTTCTGCAGCCACCAAGAATGCCTTGGTGGTGGTGACTGCCCAGGAGGCCTCAATGGCCACCGAGAACACCTTGGTGGTGGCCATGGCCACCAAAAACACCTCAGCAGCCACCAAGAATGCCTTGGTGGTGGTGGCAACTACCAAGGAGGCCTCGGCAGCCACCAAGAATACCTCAGTGGTGGTGGTCACCAACAATGCCACGGTGCTGGCTGTCACCAACAATGCCTCTCTGGTGGCCACCAACACCTCCATGAAGGGAGCAGAGGAGACAATGGTAAGGCAAGGAATGGAAAGAGGGGTATTGCTGGGCCCTTGCAGCCCTATGGGCAGTGTCACTTGCCCGGCTGGTTGGTCACAGGAGTGCCATGGGAGCATCTCCTGTGGTGGAAGGGAGCACAGTGGGTGGCCAGGTGGGGGTGGCCCCTGCAGACAGTGAGGCTGTGGTTGGGGACAGCCCTGGAGGCTTTGCTGCAGGGTGACACCCTGGTGTCTCCCCAGCAAACCTGCCAGAGCTTTCAGTGCTCCGGAGAGAGGTGTTACCAGGATGGAGCCCATGCCAACGGAACAACCACCTGCCAAAATGAGACTCACTGCGAGGTGCGGAGCTGCCAGGGGGCTGCACTAGGGAAAGCCTTCCCTTTCTTTTTCTCAGGCATCCACAGTGCTCTATTAAGTCTGTCTCCCATCTCCCTTTCCTCTCTGACAGCCTGTCAGTTATTTCTGCTCTTTTACGACGGCACCTCTTCACACTCACTTTATCCCTTGACTCTGCCCGTTGCAGCTTTATCGTTTCTCCAGCACGAACTACACGGCCAGATGCAGCAGCGGGTGCAGCGCGGAGCCCTGCAGCACCAAGGGCAGCAGGCAGCAGTGTGCCCTGGAGTGCTGTGCTGGCCCTCTCTGCCTGCAGCTCAACGCCAGTGCCTACGGTATGGCCCAGCTTTGTTCTGCTGGGCAGAATCTGGAGGGGCTGTGGCTGCATCTGCCTCTCTTCTGCTCTGGGGCTCGCCCTGTCCTTGGAGTCGGGTGAGGGGCAGGGTGGCCCTGGCAGCTCTGAGCACAGTGTGAGCAGTGTGGGTGAGCCTGGCCCTGTGTGGGCTGTGTGTCCAGCCTCACAGGGCTCCTCGTGTGTCTGCAGGTGACCTGCCACCCGCCACCACCACCACCGTGCCGCTGACAACCACCACCAGCACCCCCCGGCCTCCCCCCCAGAACGTAGGTACCACAGCAGGAGAGGCTGCTGCATCCACGGGTTCTGGGGTCTGTGGCTGCTGGGATGGCTGAGCTCCCACCTGAGCAGGGGACAGGAAAAGGTCCCTCCTCCATTTGGTCTATGGGGTAAAAATCTGACTCTGGAAGGGCAACACATCCTGAAGGAGCACTGGAAGTAAGGAGCCCGTAAGGAGCCCTGTCCAGTGGGCCTTATCCCTGTCCATCAGAACTGTTCCCCAGGGCAGTGCTTGCATCAGCTCAGGCAGTTTGACCTGACCATGGGATGAGCCCTCCTGCAGCTGCACGGAGTGTGCAGGACCTACCGGGCTCTGCAGCCCTTCCCTGAGCCTAGTGGAGGGGAAGGAGCTTATCTTCACAGAACCCTCTTAAGAGGAAGGAAAAAGAGGCTTGAAACTTGCTTGCTCTGCTGGTCTTTCAGAAGTTTCTTGCAGTTTCAGAATACTCCTTTATCTCTGGATCTAAAATGCCTGATAGCACAAATACCAGCAGAACAGAGGAGGGTGGAGAGGAGTGAAGGGCTGCCTTAAATGCAGTTTTTGTCCTTCCAATCTGATGGACAGATGGTATCTCCCTGGTCCTTTCTGTCATAGGGCAAAGTGTGTGCAGCATTTTCCTGTCACGGGGACCAGTGTTTCAAAGGCAGGAAGACCATCACTAGATGCATTTTGGGGCAGGACTTCTGTGAGGTATGGCCTTCGGCTGCAGAGCATCGTGTTCCTGTAATGCTAATACTAAAGGCTCGGCATGACCCCCAGGCTAATGTCTCTCTCCTTCCAGATGAAGAAGATTGGCTTGAATTACATGGCAGGATGTAGCAAAGCCTGCAAGGCTGCCAAACCAGTCTGTGCTGGTGGGATGAAGGCTGCCTGTTACCAGGAGTGCTGCCCAGCCACCCCAAAGGGCAGCTGTCTGAAACTGGATGGCAAAGTTCACATCAATAGCGCTGGGCAGGCCACACTGGCCCCGCTCTTGAAGGCCATGGCATGGGGGGTGGTCCTTCTCCTGAATTACAGGGTCTCCACTTCCCTCTGGGGGTAGGCAGCAGCCAGGTGGCTCCACAGCTCTCCTGTAGGATCAGTAGGACCCTGCTGCGCTCTGACTTCAGCCAAGGTTGCTAGCAAACGCCCTCTGTGCTGTCCCTGTCCCATCAACAAGGTGTCTGGGGCCCTCTGCATCTGCTCATGGGCAGCTGCACACCCTTGGGGGTCACTTTGCTTGCCCTGCATAGGACCCTGCTGTTGATCCTAACCCCCCCCCCCCCCACCCTTAAGCTGCACTCTGAATCCTGCACCATCCCAGGATGGGTGAGTCCTGGCATTTCAGTGAAGTTTAAGTACTTGAAAACAAGATTCTCCCTTTTCCCAGAGGAAAAGCACTTAATCTGTGCACTCAGAAAGCTACTCAAGGGATTCTACCTAACCCTGCCCAAATCCTGCAGGTCTGAGAGACCTGCAAGCCAGTTGTGGATACTGGGAGTGGTGCAGTGTGGGCCTCTGCTGCTGGAATGGGTTCCCTCAGGAACAAGAGGGTATTAGGCCTCCTTAAAACCCAAAAAAATCTGCATTGACTGAGGCACAGGGGCTGCTCTGATCAATGCTCTGCTTGTGGCACAGTCTCCCTGCACCCCCTCTGACCTGTTAGCTCCAAAGTGCTCTAGCAATGAAATGCTTCTTGCTCGTGTAGGTAAAATAGTAACTTTATGTTTCATCTCCCAGCCTTAGGTGGGGAAGTGGGGTTAATCTAAAAGCATCTCATGTTTTATATAATTCTGTTTCACATCTGTGGTTCTCTAGTGCTGAAGGCAGAGCCCAGAGGTGAACACACAGAGCATGGGTGGAGCTGGCCAGGCAGAATTACCTGAGATCAAAATGCTGCCACTCGAACACACATGCATGGTGCTGTTCCTTGCCACCACTGTCCTCTGCTGCCACCGGTTCCTTAGAGAAAAGATTGAAACTATTAAAATTAAATGATTAAACGATTAAAATCTTTGTGTCAGCCCCCTTTGGTGCTGGTGTTCCGAGTGTGGCTGAACACCGTGTGACCCGTGGGAGGGAGGGAGAGCTGGGCTGGGTGGGTTTGAGCCCTTGGAGCCTTGTGTGCTTTCCCAGCAAGAAGACTCGGTGCTGGCCCTCATGGAGCAGTGGCAGCCCTAACGGGGTGGATGAAAACCACATCATTCTACCTCAGCCGGCCCCTTCCACGCTGCAGTCAGCGCCTGTTCTGGTGCAGTAAAACCGCAGCTCAGCGTTTGGGGTGTGTGTTCACTTTGTTTCAGGCCAGTGTCAGTGTATCCACGTCAAGGGTTCCTCTATCTCAAAAACACAGCCCAGCACCACATTTCTTGAAAGGTTTGGTGCTTAGAGCAGTGCTTTCAGGCTGTGCCCTTGTCCGTTGGTGAGCAGAGAGGCACTGGGGAAGTGGTGCAGAGCTGTCACTGACCGAGACCACTCGGGTTTTCTCTGTCTCTCGACCTACATCTCCCACATCTGTGGAAGGAGCTACGTCCGTCTCTGGTGATATTTTACAGCATTTACTCCCACACCCAGCATTAATTGATTTGAAGAATAACGGCTCGTGTGCTGGGTCGTCTTGAAATTCAACAAAAAAATAATTCAAGTGGCTACTGAAAATAAGAGCATCTCGCGCTTTTCCGTGGAAATTATCCTTTCCCATGTCTGCCGACCCGAGAGGTTCCCCTCTCAGTCCCCCTTTCCTTCCGGGAGGGGCCAGCCGGAGGCGTGAGGTTCGGGCAGGGAGGGCCAGTGCCTCCCCCGTCCTTCGCATCCCGCCGTGCACTGTCCGCTCGGCTGCCGCCCCTGCCGAGCCAGACCGCTCCCACCGCTGCTTCCTGTCCCGTTATTTCCGGCCGCTCCCGGAGCGGAGCGATAACGGAGCGGCAGCGGCCCCGGTGGGGGGAGCCGCGGCCGCCGCGCTCATCGCGTTGCGACAGCCGCCCTGAGCGCGCAGCCGCCGGGAGAGCCTCCTGTCCCGGCCCCGGGCAGCGCTGCCGGGTGCAGCCATGGACCAGTCGGTCGCCATCCAGGAGAGCCTAGCGGCGGGGGCGACCTGCCGGATCGTATCCTTTGATCGGCCCCGGTGTCGCGGTGCCGCCGCGCTCCCAGCTCCGGGCTGTCCCCGTGGCTCCCAGCTCCGGGCTGTCCCCGTGGCTCCCAGCTCCGGGCTGTCCCCGTGGCTCCCAGCTCCGGGCTGTCCCCGTCGCTCCCAGCTCCGGGCTGTCCCCGTCGCTCCCTCCGGGCTATCCCCGTCGCTCCCAGCTCCGGGCTGTCCCCGTCGCTCCCTCCGGGCTATCCCCGTCGCTCCCTCCGGGCTGTCCCCGTCGCTCCCAGCTCCGGGCTGTCCCCGTCGCTCCCTCCGGGCTATCCCCGTCGCTCCCTCCGGGCTGTCCCCGTGGCTCCCAGCTCCGGGCTATCCCCGTCGCTCCCAGCTCCGGGCTGTCCCCGTCCCCTCCCTCCTGTTTGCTGCCGCTGCTCCCTCCCGCTGTCCCCGCCGCGCTCCCTCCACTCGGTCCCCGCTCCCTCCCGCCGATCCCCCGCACCGATCTTCGCTCCGTCCGCCGCGTCCCCGCTCCTGCCGCTGTCCCACGGCTCCTTGACCCGCGGCCGCAGGCGGTGCAGGGCCTCCTGCCGTCGGGGGACAGTGTGGAGAGCCGCCTGCTGGGCCTGGTGGAGTGCCGCGGGCAGCACGCGTGGGTACCGGAGCGCGGGGCGGGCGGGGAGAGCGGCCGAGAGAACTCTGCGGGTCCCTCAGGAGCCTCCACAGCCACCTGAGAACTCCCTCCCACCCCAAGGGCTTTCCACCAGGGTGCAGTCCTGTAGGGCAGCAGTTTGAAGCCATGGTGCCTTGATGTTATTATGGGTGGTCAGTGAGAAGCCCCAGGCCCATGAGATGCTCTGCTCTGCCGCTTATGTGAGCACATTATTTAAGTGATGGGGTGGGCACTTGATTGAGGAGTTACTTTGGGATCTGCATGAGGCTGTGCTAGCAGGTGCAGCTGGGTGGGATGGAGTCTGTGCTTGTCTGCCTGCAGACATGCCAGAACTGAGGAGGCTTTGCCTCCACGTCTGCTCTGTGCTTGCAGGATCTATGTGTACACTCACCGGCGGATGGCCATCACAGCTGAGGACGTCTGCCTGGAGAGAGTGATCCCCATCACAGATGGGTTTGCAGTGGAAGAAGGTACTGACACACTGTGGTGGCTCAGTGGCCAGTTCCAAAGAATGGGATGAAGGGGTTTGGTGCCCATATTCTGCTGTCCTGCTCCCTGAAATTTGCAGTCTATTCTGCCTTCACATTTTTCAAACAGTTCATTATCTTTGGTGAAACTTGTGCACCACGTGGCATTTCTGGCAGGGCCTTGTGAGGACCAGAGTACCTGTGTCCCACCAGGCCCCAGCCACAGCCCCTGCCCAGCAGGGTTGTTCTGCCTGCCTCTGTTCCTGCAGGCAACATTTGGAGTTTGGAGAAGGATCAGCGTGGTCTGCGAATCTGTTGCTTTAGCTTTCAACTGAACTTTTCTTACTTTTGCAGTTGTACTCGACAGTGACCTTCACGTCATTGGTGAGTCCTGTGGTTGCTTTAGTGCTTGCATTAGTGCTCTGGGCCAGCTGCATGCAGTGGGGCAGGACTGGGGAGTTCTTGGCCCCGTGGGAGTTGACTGGGGAGGGGTTGTGCCCTGTGGCTCCTGGGGCAGTTGCCATGCTGTTGGCCATTGTTACCTGCTGCTAATGAGCATTGCCAGCCCCATTCAACCAAGGGAACTAATTTTCCATATGTTTTTAAAGTGCCGCTGGAAGATTAATTATTGTCCCTGAACAAGCAGAATAAAAATTTTTATAAATTATTTTTATAATTTTTAGTGGCATTCTCATGTAAAACTTTGGAAAGGAACGTGGTAAGAAGGCATGGGGAGATGTTGCCAAAGGCTGCATGTGCACAGCCACGGGTGTAGAGCGGAGACAGCTCAGTTTGTGAAGGCTTGTCAGCACGACCCCCAGGAGCTCTTTCTCCCGATGTCCGCAGGCTCGGACGTGACTGTGCAGATCAGCTCAGCAGACGATCGGCTGACAGTGCAGCTGCCTTTCGGCTCCCACACGCGCACGTTCCTGCAGGAGGTCAGCAGGTGCAGCGCAGGTACGAGCTCCCTGCGTGCGGATGTGTCGGGTCGCAGCTCTTGGTCTGCCCGTCCCTCCCGCGTGTGGAGGAGCGGCGCTGGCCTCTCCCTGCCGAAACTCGCTCAGCACTGCCGTGGGTCGCCATTCCCCGCCGTCAGGCATGCCGGCAGCGATGCTCGGTGTTTCGGGGGGCAGAGGCGGGCGCTCCGTGCCGCAGGCAGCGGCTGCTCCGCCGGCCCCAGGCCGAGCGGGCGCGGCGCTGCGGCCGCCGGGGGCGGATCGGGGCGGGCCGGGGCGGGCGCTGGGGCCGGGCCGGGGCCGGGGCCGGGGCCGGGGCCGGGGCGGCCGTGGTGCCGAGCTGCGGCGATGTCCGCGGGCGGGCGGCCCCGCCGAGGTGAGCGCGGGGACCCGCCGGGGCGGGCGGGGGGGCCGCGCTGTGCGGGGAGGCGAGGCCGGGGCAGGGCTGAGCGCCCGGCCGGCGCTGCCGGAGCTCCGCGGCGCGGCCGGGGCCGGGAGGCGGCGGGGCAGCTCCGGGGCCGCTCCGTGGCGGGCAGCGGGCGCGGAGCTGCTGCCGGGCGCTGGCCGCCGGGGCTCCGCTGCCTTTGCCGCCCGGTGCCCGCCCCGTGCGCCCGGGTCGGCTCCGCTCTTCCGGCGCCTCCTCCGCTGGCTCCGTCGCTCCCGGGGCTCGGTGGCGTTTCCCGCTTTGCAGAGCGCACGTGTGAGAAGATTCAGAGCTAAAGTAATTCCTGGAAGTCAGTGTGGGGTTCAAAACCTGAATGTTGGCGGTTTGCTGTACCCTGCTGCGTTTAGGCTGGGCTGCTCTCGTTGCATGAAGGCTAATTTAATTCTCCCCTTTAGACGCTTAGCTTGAATCCTGTTTTATCCAGGGGATATGATACATTTTACTGCTGTTATGTAATGTCACTGCACATTTTTAACATTAATGCCTTTACTACTGCTTGGATCTCATTTAACTGCAAATCCTGTGCAATTGAGAGCTTCTGTAATCTCTGCATGCTTCTCTGTATTTCTGTGCTCAGTTCAATTATCGAACAAGGTCATTATTCCACTTCAGAGTGCTACCATATAGATCCCTCTGGCTACAGAAATCTGTGGCTAGATATAAACATATCTAAGGAAACAGCCCTTTTCCTAAGCTAATCTCTTTCTTAGGAGAATCCTACCTAAAGCTGATTTCTGCCCATGAGGTTAGAATGCAAGGTGTGATGTGTAATTCTGGTCTTTGGATCAGGTAGCAGTTGTGACAGCAGCAGGCTCACACATCTTTCCATTCTGCAGTCATGCCTTCTGCACACTGACGAGTGGCACGGACCCACGTAGGTAATAAAACCTGGGAAGCTGCTCTTTTCTTGGCACAAAAATAACCATTGTCCATTGAGGTGAAGGTTCAGGTTTGTTCCTGTCACTTGCTGTCAAGGGATGTTGCATGGTTGTTAGTGGGAGAGCTTGCAGAGGTCCAAGGAGCAGTAATTGAGTTCTCAATGCCCATGGAGAAACTGCTGTGTCCCAAGTCCCTGGGCCCACACTTCCCAGTGCATCTCTGTGTGCTCCTGGTCAATTCTGCTTGACTTGAGCTGTGTGATCTGCAGTGAGGTTTCTGGCATGTGCTCTTCTGCGTCCAAGCTCTGATAAATCCTCTTACGCAGTCTATTCTCAGAAGGCTCTTGGGCAGAAGAGGTTATCCAGGCTGAGAATTTGGCCACTTCTTGTCATCTGGTTTGTATCCCGAGGGCCTGGGTGAAGTACTGCAAGTTCTATTTCTGTTTGGTGCTTGTGTTCTGCAGAATGTTCTGTGACAGCAATAACATCTTAAAATCATGCTCCTTAGCACACAAATCTAATGATGATGTAGAAATCGTTAAGACTGTTGGGTTCTAAGCATTCAGCTGAGCTTCTCCTCCAGTGAACGCAACCCAGAAAAAAATTAAGATTGCTGGTTTTGCATCTTAAACACAGAGACCTCCCCCAGAATCCTCTTTTTTAACTGTTATTTTGCAACTTGTCGGAGCAGAATATTGTAACTGAAACAAAATGCTGATAGACTGGTCAAATTTTGGTAAGGTAGTGTGATGTGTTTAGTGTCACTCCTGTGGTTAGTTCGATTGGTGTGCTAGCAGCCCTGTTACTGTTTTAGGAATGTGCAGTTTGCACTGAGGCAGATGTTTCTGCTGAGGTTCAGTGGGTCCCTGGTGTGGCTCTTTGTGGCCCTTGGGGTGTCTTGACACCTGTGCCTTGCTGGGTATTTGCAGATAGGTAGAAACCCTTTAAATGGTACTGTGAGGTTTGTTTGTTTCCCCTTTTCCCCCCTTTCTGTGTACTTCCTGTCTTGCTTCAGAAAGGAAAAATCTACTATTAACATAAATTTTTCAGATTCCTGGGGTGAAGCCCTGGATTTTGTGCTGCTAAGTCCTGCTTCAGCTTAGCTGTAAAGGAGAGCCAGCAGCAAGTGCTCCCACAGAGGACAGTGCTGCTCTCTGTGGCTGCTGTCATTTCTTCCTCTGCAGGGGAAGCTGCATCATCACACAACACTTGGGTCAGAGTAAGCTAAATCTCTCAAATAGCTGAAAGAGAGACTGTGGGATACTTTGTTTTTCCACACAAATCTAAATTATTTTCTGCCCACAGATTTTTGCCAGTGTTTACATAAGCATGTTGATAAATGGAAGAACACTTCGTGTTTAAAGTGAAACTTTTTGTTGGTTGTTTTTTCTTTTTTTTTTTCTTTTCTTTTTTTTTTTTTTTTTCCCAGAAGCAGTTGGCTCTGAAGGTGTCAAACAAAATGGGAAAAAAGCTGCAGTCAGTCAGAGCTCCAGCCATGACAGCACTGATAGAAGCACTCCCAGGTCAGTGCACAGAGGTGGGGGGCTCTAGAGTCTAGAGTAGAAGCTGGCAACTTTTTGAGATGAGGAATTTGCAGGTTCTAGTTAAGAGAGAAAAAGGTTCAGCATAAGCATGCTGTCAAAACATTAGTGGAAATTTCATTCCACTCCCTCTCCCTACAATCCTCCCTGTTTGGGCATATTTTGGATGTTTAGTGGGACAGGACCTGCTGGCATTGTTTATTTTGAATTCAGAGAGCTTTGGCTTAGAGCCACTGTGTCTCATAGATACACTCTTAAAATGCTACAGTTTCATTTTCCAGTTCCCAGGACTTTGTGGACCCTGATGCAAATCTGTCTGTGTGCTGTCCTTGGCACTGGTATGCAGGTTGCTGGCCTTAAATTTATACCATCCAGTTGCTGGTGGGAACTCCCAAGCTGTGGCGTTATTCCTTTGCAAAAGGAGTTTGCAGAGCCAGGAGACACAAAGTAAAACCACCTCTACCTCCACCCACTCTGGGCAGAATTGGAATATTTCCACCCCAAGGTTTTATAAACAAACACCTTGCTTCATTCTCTGGCTGAGGTGGAGGGAGATGAGATTTCCCTCTCCTTGCTCCAGTAAGCAGGGAAGATGTACAGGTTTTGTATCATTTTCCTGGTGTGAGTAAGGCCTGCTCTGCAACAACAGGCTGCACCAGGATGGTGAAAACCATTTGTTATTTTAGTTAGTTAAACTGCTTTTGTCTGGAGATCTCAACCCTGCTGAGAAATGCTCTTTTTAGTCTTCTTGGCTTATCCCAAATGTTATCTGTATTTAGTGAACAGATAGAAAAATGTGAATTAAGGCCTTGGTGGCAGAAATATGCTAGCTAGGGTGTGGGGATAGCCTGGGCTTCATCTGTGGTTTTGCTTTCATTTGCAGGCAAAACAAACTCAAGCCTGAAGTGAGAACTGAACAGGTTCGGGCCTCCCGTGTCATGGCTTCGAACAAGGCCTCGATCTTATCAGAACCAAAGTTTGGACTCAGAGATACTATTGTTAAATCTCAGCTTGTACAAATGGAGGACTCCTACACACACATCCAGAACTACAGGTGATGATCATTCCTGAGAAGAACTTACTTTGTGGGCTGTAGCTTAGCATAGGCTGTCGGAATAACTCATCTGTTATTTCATCCTGTGTCCCCACAAACAGGAAATTCTGTAGAAAAGTATGATCCATACTTTCCAGAACAGTTTTCTTTCCACGCTGAGACATGAGCAAAGCAGAATTTCATTCATGTCTCTGTCAAGACTTGCCTCATGGTTCTTGTGGAGGAAATGCCCTTTTTGAAATCACTTTTTTTCTGTGCTTATTTTAGACAGTGTCCGGAAATGCATCAGCTCTGTGCACTCCAGCCTTCTCCCTCTCCGTTTCTGTCCACTGTTTATCCATGTAGTTGTTCCAATAATCTCATAAGAAAGAGCTTGAGCGAAATATGTAATTAGGACCAAAACTTTGCTGTGTTTGAAATTGCTTTATGCATCTCATTCTGTGAATTTATCATTTCAAGCTGCTACTGCACAGCTACAGCCTTGCTTTTGTTTTTTCTTTAACACTTTGTATCTGTGTGTAACAATGTAAAAAATGTAAAAATGCATCTGTACAGGTGCAGCTGTAGTTAAATAATTTTAGGGATTTCAACTTTGTCACCTTTCTTAATTTTCCCTGGCAACACGTTAGTTACATAGAGCATTATTTACCTGGCTAATAGCAGTGCTGTTTCCTGGGCTCTGCAGTTTGCAGCTCTGGCATTCTGTCACTGTCTTTGCAGGGTTTTTGTGGGGACATACAACGTGAATGGTCAGTCACCCACGGAGAGCCTCCAGCCTTGGCTGAGGTGTGATGCTGAGCCTCCAGACATTTACTGCGTGGGGTGAGTGTCTGTCCCTGGCCCATCCTCACTAACCTGGGCTGTGCAGGAGGCTCTGTCACCCACAGGAGCTCAGCCAGGACACCACAGGAATGTTGGCACTGGTGTAGTGCATGCACAGCTCCAGGGTGGGTGTGTAAGGGTTGTTGGTCTGGTAGGGTTTGGCCTCTCAGCGTTACAAAATCCTTAATGCCATCTGATGCAATAATGACAGTAATTTAGCTTTACATCTGACATACATCTACGATCAGCATAACTGAATTTGAGTTTTCAGTTATAAATTTAGTGAGTATAAGCTGATTTAGTTCTTTCCCAGAGAAGGGGTTGGAGAGCTATAAACAAGTGCATGCATCCATGGGTTCCTTCCTCTAACACAGTTTCCAGGAGCTTGATCTGACTAAAGAAGCCTTCTTTTTCAATGACACACCGAAGGAAGAAGAATGGTTTAAAGCTGTAACTGATAGTCTTCACCCAGATGCCAAATACGCAAAGGTAAATGTGGCTTTTGGGGAGGTTTGAGTGTGGAATCATTTTCCACTTGGCTCTATTTTCCCTTTGCTTTCTCTTATTTCTCAGTGGCTGTGCCTTCAGAGGCTGTGCAGGTTCTGTAGGTGCTGTTTCTGTGCAGGGTGCTGAGGCGGGGGCAGGATGGGAAACAGAGCCAGGCTTCCCCACTTAAAGGGAGCTCCTGCTGTCCTGGGAAAGGAGAATAGAAAGTTCTGTACCTTCTTCCATGTCTGCCTACAGTGTACAGTGGAATGAATTGTGAAGGTGTTTTGGTAGGAATACTGCTTTTGTTTTAGCTCCTGTTCCATAGGTCTGCTTCATCTCTTGTCTCTGTTGTTGAAGAGAATTTCCTTCCATGAGCCTCTGTCTGTGCTGTAGCTCTTGCTTTGGGCTTCAACTTCCTTCACTGATGCTGTTCCCAGCTCCTTCCTGGGCTGTGCTGCTGGGGGCCTGTGCACTGTGAGCCCTGCTGGTGCACTGGATGATCCTGAAACTTTCTCTTTGGTGACCCATGGTGTGGATGGATGTGCCTTCTCTCAGCAAACCTCTTCCATTACAGCATGGAATGGACCAGGGTCTGTTTTTCAGGTGAAACTTGTGCGGCTGGTGGGGATCATGCTCCTGTTGTATGTGAAGGCAGAACTCGCTCTGAACATCTCTGAGGTGGAAGTTGAGACTGTGGGAACTGGAATCATGGGGAGGATGGTAAGAATGGCAAATGTGCATGAGAAGGGGTGAGATTTGGAAGAGCCCCCCTCCTTGGATTCTTCCTCCAGCTAAGGGCTGCCTCTGGATGCAGACAGTCCTATCCCCATGCCAGCTCAGGGCACTGCGAGAGGGAACTGCCAGGTGTGCACCAATGTTCAAAGCAGTAATCCCTAATTAGGATTTTCAGCCTATTTCTTCCTCTGGAATTAAACACTCTGTCTCAAAGTCTTCTGGCATGTCCACTGCTAGTAACTCACCTGCAGTGTAAAAGCTTCTTTGTCTTTCTCTTTCAGGGTAACAAAGGTGGAGTTGCCATCAGATTTAAATTCCATAACACCAGCGTGTGCATTGTGAATTCTCACCTCGCAGCTCACACGGAGGAATACGAGCGGAGGAACCAGGACTTCAAAGACATCTGCTCTCGGATGCAGTTCTGCCAGTCAGATCCAAATTTGCCCCCTCTCACTATTGCCAAACACGAGTATGCTTCTCATCTGGCTTTGGGAACCATGGCACGTGCAAGGGAGCACTCTGTGGATGTGCTGGGGGGTGAGGAGGGGGCCCAGTGGCATAAACGTCAGCTGGAGGGGCCAGAAAAGCTTTACCTGCTTTGGACAGGGCTCACCCACACAGTTCTGACAGGTCACTTGTCACCTTATGCTCTCCCAAGCCTTGTTTTATTCTCAAGCCTGGAGTGAGGATGGGACAGGAATAAGCACTGACTTCCCCAGCTGTGGAATTCAGTCACCCTGGAACAGTAACAGCACCAGTCGTTAAGGGATAGTGACAAACATGCAGAACAGTGATTAATAATGGCAAAAATAGAAAAGGTTTTTAAGATTCCACTGCTGTTATTCCTGATGAGAGCAGCTCAGCAGAGGGGTTGTGATGGGGAGAGCCCCAGAGCTGCAGAGTGGAGCTGCTGTCCATGGCCAGCTGCACTCTGGGGCAGCTTCAGGCCACTGCACATTGTGGTGTATGTTCTCTTTCAGTGTGATCCTGTGGCTGGGGGACCTCAACTATCGTCTGGAGGAACTGGATGTGGCAAAAGTGAAGCAGCTTGTAGAGGAGAAAGCATTTCTAGAGCTTTGCCAGTATGACCAGGTATTGATGTCTCACCTATCTGCACATGGTGCTGAGGGTGCTCAGTACAAACCACACAGTTCCTTGGCCTTTTCTGTGCTCAGTGTCTTCCTTTTGTGCTTGAGATTATCTAAAATTAAAATTTTCATTTTTTCTTCTTTTGTAGCTGAAGAGGCAAATGAAGGCAAATGCAGCCTTTGAAGGCTTCACAGAAGGAGAGATCTCTTTCCAGCCAACATATAAGTATGATGCTGGCTGTGATGACTGGGACACAAGGTACAGTGATTGTCTCAGATGTGATGCTACAAATGGCTGATGTTATCACTGAAGGAAGTAAAAACAAGGCTAAAAAATATGGCAGGTCGAATGACTGTAAATAGGAACAGTTTTGAGATTATTTCTGATTCTCTCCCTTTGCTCCAAAATTCATCTCCTGTTTACATTTATTTACATTGTTTTTCTCCCACAGCTATTTGTCAGATACTCCTAATATTTTTTCCCAGCAATAATCCTATTAGTCTTCTTCTTAGAAGTGATTAATTAACAAAGTTAATGAATCCTTTTAGCTAGTTCAATTCTTTTTGTCTAGTTTGTTGGTTTTTTCCCCAAGCAAAATTATTAGGATCTCAGTTTTGCTGATCTCTCCTGTACCTGCTCAGGCGAGACCAGCCAGGGTTGATGTGGAGTCAACTGTGCTGTTCTTCAAAAGCCTGTGAGAACCATCCTTCTTGTAATGCTCTATAGACAGAGCAGCTCCTCTAGTCTCAGCAAACCAGGAACTTCAGCTGCAAGTGCAGAAATTAAATCTGTGCAGCTGTCATTGAAAACAATAAATGCAAACTTCAAATGTCGAGCCTGAGTTTTTACTATTTATGGCTCTCATGGTCAAAAATACCTGAGTATTGCTTTGTATGTTAATTGTATCTTGCACCTTTGAAGAAGTAGGAAGTAAAGCATGAGCTAGAGATACCTTATAGTAGACACTCAAACTTTTTATATCTATGTGAAGAAACTGTTAAAAATACCACTTTGATAGAGAATGAGCTCCGGGCCATGGCAGGAAAGCCTGATCTCTGGGTGAGCAGTGTGTTCACCCTGTGTTGTTACTGCATCTGCAGCGTGCCTGGAAATGGTGATTTTTGCCCTCTGTTTTAGTGAGAAGTGTCGTGTTCCGGCGTGGTGTGATCGGATTCTCTGGAAAGGGCAGAACATTGCCCAGCTGAGCTATCGCAGCCACATGGCTCTGAAGCTCAGTGACCACAAGCCAGTGAGCTCTGTGTTTGATGTTGGGGTAAGTATGTCAGTGCTGGATGAAGTAACTCTGCTGACCTCATTCCCCGGGTGCTGATTTCTCTCTCCTGCTTTTATGGTATCCGCAGAGAACAATGGCTTGAAAGGTGGGCTGGATCAGATGTGGAGATGGGATTGTTGACCACACTAAGCAAGGGCTGTGTAAATGATACTGCAGTTAAGCTGGACAAGGACTGAATATCTGTCAGTGTTCTTTGGGAACACAGTAGTGTCTTGTCAAACTTCTTTTTTTTCTGGGGGGGAAAAAAAAGGTGGATCTGGTACTGACTGAGTGGCTTTTGTTAGTTATGGCAAGGTTATACTGTTGGATCATGAGAAGATCTTGGAGATTAGTGCTCCAAACAGCTCTGCCCATTCCCTGTGTTGTATACCCTAGTGTGCTGCTAAAATCAAATTACATGTTTGCAGCTGTGTTCCAGCTGTCCTGCAGAGGCACAGTCAGTGCTAGCTGGTCCAGTGTGTGTCCTTTTCAGGTGAAGGTTGTCAATGAAGAGCTCTACCGAAAAGCCTTTGAGGAAATAGTGCGCTCCCTGGATAAGCTGGAGAATGCCAACATTCCCTCGGTGACACTGTCCCGCAGAGAGGTAGGGCATGGTCATGTGCCAGCACTCCCTGAAGGAACTGAGCAACCCTAGACCCCAGCAGTAGAAGATGGATCCAAGACCCCTTGGGTCTGCTTACAAAAAGTAGAATATTTTTACTTCCAGTTGCTCTCTGTTTATAAGCCCTAGGAATCTTTGCTCCTATTTAGATGCTCGTGAATTCCATTCACAATCCAAGGCTGAAACACAAGGTGTGCCATTCCCTGAGGTGGGAAGAGAGAAAGTAAAAAGGTGGTTTGTGACCCTTGCTCTGACTTGTGCTTTCAAACATAAAATGTAAAATTGTAAGGGTCTGGAGAAGGTCACAAACCAGCACTTGCTTTGTGTGTTGGGACTGTAAAGATAAGCCCAGGAGTCATTTGAGGCCACAGCTATCTCATTCTCAATTTTATTGTAGTTATTTGTTTTAAAGGGCCCCCTGACAGAAAGGACTTTGGCTTTCAGAATATGCATGTGTGATCCTGTGCAGTCCTGGAGGAGATGGGGGTGGCAGCAAGGGGTTAATCTAGTTGTCTTGCTGCTTAATAATTAAACCACAGGACAGGAATTACTGCTCAGCAAGGTGGAATTGGCTGATGATGTTGACTGACATTTGTTCCTAGATCCATTTTGAGGATGTTAAATACATGAAGCTGCAGGTAGAGAGGTTTACAATGCGCAATGGCCAAGTGCCCTGCCAGTTTGAATTTATCAGCAAACCAGATGAGAAAACCTACTGCAAGGAGTGGCTGATTGCTAATCCCAGTAAGGGCTTCTTGCTCTCAGGTGAGCTCCTCCTTTTGTCTCATGTTAATGAACTGATATTGTCCCCTTCTGGCTTAGTTTCCTCTGCACTTCTGAGAGTGCTGTGCCTGTTTGCAGGCTGTTGGTTTAATACTGGTTGTAACTGAGTCTGGGTTTTTTATCATCTTCTGGCAGATGCTGAGATCACAGTTGAGCTGGAGGTGTTTGTTAATAAATCAACAGCTACTCGCTTAAACTCTGGAGAGGAAAAACTTGAAGACATCTTAGTCTTGCATCTTGTCAGAGGGAAGGATTATTTTCTGTCCGTAACAGGCAACTATTTGCCAAGTTGCTTTGGGTCTCCCATCCATACACTGTGTTACATGAGGGAACCAATCCAGGACATGTCAGCAGAATCCATTCGGAGACTTGTGAGTTAAAGACAAGATTCCCTTCCAAACACACAAGAGCATTAAAACTAGATGCTAAGGCCTGTCTGTTTTTATTATGAAGTCTCAGTTCTCCGGTATAAGCTTTGTGAAGTATTTTTGCCAAGCTGAATAAGAACTTGGCTAGCTACCTTTTGTTTGTCTCCCTCCTGCCCATGCTGCCCTCCCTCAGACCCTGATGCCAGTAGACATGAGTGATGATCCTGCCCAAGATGAAAAGCCTATGGACATCCCAAAAGAGCTGTGGATGATGGTGGATCACTTGATTCGCAACGCTTCCCAGCAGGTTGGCACTGGAAACACAAAATGAGATGTTTGCATTGGGTTAAGTTTGGAAGAAGATGCTGGTAACAGCAATCACCACGAGCTGGGCGTGTTTGGCCAAAGGCCATGGAGATAAGTGGTCCTGATGCCCCAGGCTGTACTGTTTGGTGCTAGTGACCATGCCTGTGTGTCCAGGTATCTGCAGTGTCCAGGTATCAAGCAGACTTGGGTGATAACCACCGATTAGGAGAGACTTTCCAGGCAGATTATTAAGGACATTGCTCTATTTACCCACAATTCTTCTATTTTCCTTGGACTAATAAAGGGTTGTCTTTGCAGGAGGACCTGTTTCAGCAGCCAGGCCTCAGATCTGAATTTGAGCAAATCCGAGACTGTTTGGACAAGGGGATGTACGATACTTTCCGTATCCTTTTAGGCTGGTGTCCAGGAAGGCTCACTATGCCAGAGTGCCAAAACTGAGAGAGGTTTTTAAGCTGCTGTCTCTCCTCCCGGGGTACCTGAGCTCTGCATTTCCTCGTGGCTCTGTGTCATCCTCCGCTGAGTCCTGGCCATGGCAATGAATGACACAAGTGCCCAGCTGCTAACAGCAGCAGCTTGTCTGGAGGCCAGGGGATTAACCCAAAGCTGTGAGCTGTAGGCAGAGTTCTGGGACACCCAACCCCACGTTCACTCATGTTTCAGCAGAAATAGGACCAGCCTAGGTCGTGCTGTGCTCTTCCTTAACCACTGGATCAGTGGGCAGCAACCACTCAGTGGCAGAGGCCCTGCTGCTGTTCCTGGAGAGCCTTCCTGAGCCTGTCATCTGCTGCAGGTTCTACAGCTCCTGTCTGGAGAGCGCCAGCAACTACGAGCTGAGCTGCCAGGTACTGCCAGCTGCCCCAGGGACCAGCTCCAGTTCCACAGGGAGGGCAGGCAAACTGGTCTCTGCTACACCAGTTCCACAGGGAGGGCAGGCAAACTGGTCTCTGCTACGCCAGTTCCACAGGGAGGGCAGGCAAACTGGTCTCTGCTACGCCAGTTCCACGGGGAGAGCAGGCAAACTGGTCTCTGCTACACCAGTGCCACAGGGAGGGCAGGCAAACTGGCCTCTGCTACACCAGTGCCATGGGGAGAGCAGGCAAACTGGTCTCTGCTACACCAGTGCCACAGGGAGGGCAGGCAAACTGGTCTCTGCTACACCAGTTCCACAGGGAGAGCAGGCAAACTGGCCTCTGCTACACCAGTGCCATGGGGAGAGCAGGCAAACTGGTCTCTGCTACGCCAGTTCCACGGGGAGGGCAGGCAAACTGGTCTCTGCTACACCAGTGCCATGGGGAGAGCAGGCAAACTGGTCTCTGCTACACCAGTTCCACAGGGAGGGCAGGCAAACTGGTCTCTGCTACATCAGTTCCACGGGGAGGGCAGGAAAATTGGTCTCTGCTACGCCAGTTCCACGGGGAGAGCAGGCAAACTGGTCTCTGCTACGCCAGTTCCACAGGGAGGGCAGGCAAACTGGTCTCTGCTACGCCAGTTCCACAGGGAGGGCAGGTAAACTGGTCTCTGCTATGCCAGTTCCACAGGGAGGGCAGGTAAACTGGCCTCTGCTACACCAGTTCCACAGGGAGGGCAGGTAAACTGGCCTCTTGTACACCCATCACCCAGTTTTGCTCTCAGTAATCCTCTCTTAATAGGAATGATCTGGAGCTGGTGCTTTTAGGGTATAAAGAGCTGTTGGCAGCTGCAAGCTGGGGGGTTTTGGGGGCAGGTGCAGCTGGAAGGCATTGCTGTGTCTGCAGTATGAATGTTGGTGTTTTTCCCTTCTCAGATTATCTCTGACCTACCAGTGTGCCATAAAAATGTGTTTGAATATCTGATGGCATTTCTACGAGAGCTACTGAAGAACTCAGGGAAAAACCATTTGGATGTGAATATTCTTGGTAAGGCCAGCAAAATAATGCTCTGTTCAGAGGGGCTGCACAGTTAGGGCAACAAAACACCTTCATACCCGAGCACAGTGGTGGCTTGTAGTGCTTTGAACCTTTTATTATAAAGAAATAGCCCATAGAAAAGCAGGAGTCTCGGAAAGCAGCCCAGAGAGGTGGGGATTATCAGCTTTATCCTGCCTCACTCCAAAGCCAGGCTCTTCTCCCTGGGGTCTCTCGGGGTCTGGGTGTCGAGGTGACCCCAAGATTGTAAAAGTCCTCGTTTCCCAGCCCGTGCAGCCAAAGAAGGAGTCTGGATGCGCAGGGTCGGCTTCTCAAGGTTGCTTATTTCTCCTAATCTATCACATTCTCTCTCTGCCCTGCTGAGCTCTGTCCAGCAGGTCGGCCATGGCATTCTGTCTGCCCTCAGGGCGGTGTTCACATTTTATACCAAAAGTTACCTATAGTCTGTTTACAATAACGTGCCAATATCTGTCATTTATGTTGGACTGTTTGTCTCTACCTAAAACCAATAGAAAAGTGTCACCATCACCGCAACACATGGAGGGCAAGGAGAAGGAGAAGGTCAGGACATGCCCAAATCCCTTCATCTTGACCTCCTGAACCCCATTCTAAAAAGCCCCAAAATTGTACTTTTTCACCCTGTGTTAATTCAATTACCTCAATACTCAAACCCTTGTGGCCTGCAATTCCTCACCCAGAGTTGGCAGCTTTTCCCACAGGCTAAAATGGAAGCCGCGGGTGTTTTTGACTCGGTGCCAGGGTCTGGAGCCAGCCGGGGCAGCCAGAGGGGTGTGCTGGGCTCCCACAGGGGTCCCTCGGTGCGCTGCTCTCACCGTGCGTCCTGTGGCCTGCTTTCCCTGCAGCCAGCGTGTTCGGTGGCCTGCTGCTGCGGCCTGCCCCTGGCCACGCCACGCCCGACATCGCCGCGAAGAGGAAAGCCCAGCAGTTTATCCGCCAGTTCCTCCGGAGAGAAGACCATTTGCCATGAATATCAGATGCGGTTAATCTGACGTGTAGACATTGAATTGCTGTAAATTTTTTTCTTTTTTTTGTACAGTATACCGGCACTTTTTTTGATCTCACGGTATTTTATACAATCTGTTGCTTTCGAAGGCAGAGATCAGGCAGTTTGACACCTGATTATGCTGCGAAGTACATCAAGTTTCCCAACACGCTGCACGCTGCACGCTGCACGAGTTAAAAACCACGAGAGCTGATATTTACGCTGCGTTTTATTTAACTTGTTAAAACGACGGGAGTTTTTAAGCCGCTGCTATTTAAATAAAAAGATCTGCCCGCGGCCTGCGCTCGGTGTCGCTGAGGGCCGTGAGGCGCGGCCGCCAGGGGGCGCCGCGCTCCGCCCGCGCTGCCGCTCCCGTCAGCCCCCGCGGCGGGCGCGGCGCTCCCGGCGTGCCGCGCGCGGCCGGAAGCGGAAGTGGGGTGGCGGCGATCATGGTGCCGCTGGGGCGGGGAAGGAGCCGCTGGCACCCGGTGAGCGGGCGGGGGGAGCGGCACCGGGCAAGGGAGGGAGGACGGGCCGAGCCCAGCCCGGCCCGGAGCGGTGCGGCGCGGCTGGCGCAGGCACCGCTAGTGGCTGTTGGCGGGACCGGGCCGGTGGGGGTAGCGCCGCGCTCGGGGCGGGACCGCGGCGCTCGGCCCGGCCCGGCTCCGCCGCCACCGGCCGCCCTGGGGCTGTGCCTGCGAGCGGAGCGGGACCCGGGCCGGCCGAGCCGCCTGACTCCCCTCCGCCCCTCGCTGTGTTGCAGATGAGCCGTTCCGGCCGGAGCTCCCGGTAGCGCGGTGAGAGGCGCGGAGCCATGGGCGAGAACAGTCCCGAGGGCAACGCCATCTACTATGAAGGGGAGGAAGACGACTTAGCCCAAGATGAAAATATGATGAGGTTTGCTGACAAAAACGGGCTGGTGTCCTCCTCGTCCGGGACGGTGTATGACAGGACAACTGTGCTCATAGAGCAGGACCACAGCGTGCTGGAGGATGAGGAGGATGAAGGACAGTGTGGTGACCACTTGCCTTTTTTACCCGAGGGTCACGAAGAAGGATTTCATTTAATAGCAGATCATGAAGGGATGTCACAGGGTTATGTGCAACATATTATTTCTCCAGATCAGATTCATCTGACAATAAATCCTGGCTCAACTCCCATGCCAAGGAACATCGAAGGAGCAACGCTCACTTTGCAGTCTGAGTGCCCAGAAACCAAGCGTAAGGAGGTGAGTAGCTGAACGTGATTCTGGCCTTTGTGCACCTTCAAGGCTTTGAAAATGGGCTGTTTATTTCAGGACAAGGGCAGCAGTTTTGCTGTTTATTTCAGGAGAGGGCCAGCAGTTTTGCTGTTTATTTCAGGAGAGGACCAGCAGTTTTGCTGTTTATTTCAGGACAAGGGCAGCAGTTTTGCTGTTTATTTCAGGACAAGGGCAGCAGTTTTGCTGTTTATTTTCAGGAGAGGGCCAGCAGTTTTGCTGTTTATTTCAGGAGAGGGGCAGCAGTTTTGCTGTTTATTTCAGGAGAGGGCCAGCAGTTTTGCTGTTTATTTCAGGAGAGGGCCAGCAGTTTTGCTGTTTATTTCAGGAGAGGACCAGAAGTTTTGCTGTTTATTTCAGGACAAGGGCAGCAGTTTTGCTGTTTATTTCAGGAGAGGGCCAGCAGTTTTGCTGTTTATTTTCAGGAGAGGGCCAGCAGTTTTGCTGTTTATTTTTAGGAGAGGGGCAGCAGTTTTGCTGTTTATTTCAGGAGAGGGCCAGCAGTTTTGCTGTTTATTTCAGGAGAAGGCCAGCAGTTTTGCTGTTTATTTCAGGAGAAGGGCAGCAGTTTTGCTGTTTATTTCAGGAGAGGGCCAGCAGTTTTGCTGTTTATTTTCAGGAGAGGGCCAGCAGTTTTGCTGTTTATTTCAGGAGAAGGCCAGCAGTTTTGCTGTTTATTTCAGGAGAAGGGCAGCAGTTTTGCTGTTTATTTTCAGGAGAAGGGCAGCAGTTTTGCTGTTTATTTTCAGGAGAGGGGCAGCAGTTTTGCTGTTTATTTCAGGAGAGAGCCAGCAGTTTTGCTGTTTATTTCAGGAGAAGGCCAGCAGTTTTGCTGTTTATTTCAGGAGAGGGTCAGCACTTTTGCTGTTTATTTCAGGAGAAGGGCAGCAGTTTTGCTGTTTATTTCAGGACAAGGGCAGCAGTTTTGCTGTTTATTTCAGGAGAGGGCAGCAGTTTTGCTGTTTATTTTCAGGAGAGGGCCAACAGTTTTGCTGTTTATTTTCAGGAGAGGGGCAGCAGTTTTGCTGTTTATTTCAGGAGAGGGCCAGCAGTTTTGCTGTTTATTTCAGGAGAAGACCAGCAGTTTTGCTGTTTATTTTCAGGAGAAGGGCAGCAGTTTTGCTGTTTATTTTCAGGAGAGGGGCAGCAGTTTTGCTATTTTTTTCAGGAGAGGACAGTGGTTTTGCTCATTTTTGAGGGGTTTTGTGTAATGGAGCACAAACCTGCTCTGGTTGTCATCCCCAGCTTCGCAGTGTGCTGGGGAGAACCGTGTCCCAGCAGAGCTGCCAGGGCCATCCCTCTTCCCTCTGACACCACCTGCTGCCCTAGGAACCTGCCAGAAGGCACTTGGTGACACTGGATGGCAGGAGGGTGTGGCACTGGCACATGTTTGTGTGTAATTTTACTGATCTTCAGGTTTTCTTCTGCTCAGGTCATTATTTTGTGAGGTCAGAGGCAGCTGAAACAACCTGAGCTGTTGCTCTGGGATTGGCCACGTTCTCAAGAAAGGCACTTTCAGGTCACAGTTAAGGGCCAGGCCATTGCTGGGAGCTGGACTACCAAATGTGAGATGCCAAATTTTAAGTTATTTGTAGTTTTATTGTGTCACAGGGAGACTGTGAGCAGAAGATAGCTGCTTTAAGCTCCCATCTGATGTGTTTTGAAAGCTCAGGCCAGGCTGCATGGTTAAAATGGAGTTTACACTTAATTCTGTTTCCCTGATGAATTCTGTCTGGGTGTCCTGGGGCTCTTCTGTTTGGGTGCAAGAGCAAAGGGAAGTTGGCTGTGACAGCAGCTCAGGGACAGCTTCCTTTGGCCTGCCTGAGTCGTGCAAGGTGATGAGTCCAGGTGGCAGTGCCAGTGGCACAGTGTGACACTGAGTCCTGTCCATCAGCACAGAGCTGCCACCGTGGTGGCTGAGTGCTGGGAAATGGGGCTGGGGGCGTCAGCTCTGCAGCTGGGGAACTCCTGGGTGTTCTGTGAGCCTGTTTGAGCCTCCTGCTCTCAGTTACTCACCTTAGCAGCTGCTGAAGTGTTCCACTTTCTCTCCTCTGTGTGGGACCCTGGGCTGCTCCCAGAGCAGGGGGTGGGAGCTGAACAGGGTCAGTGGCTGCATGTGCAATTAAACTGACTTCATTTTTTCACCCTTGCTTTTTAGAGAAGGCTTGTAGGATGTGGAATTTCCTAGTGAAATGCTTTATATGAATTTATTTTCCATTTCTGGAATTAATTTCCCAGAACAGAGGGCAGTGGAACCACAATGTGAAAGCAGTGGCACTGAGCCCTGAGCACGTGTGAAAGGCCTTTTTGCCTGCTGTTTCAAAGGTGTGGTAAATTGTCTGGAGGTGAGGAAAGGAAAGCTCTAAAGCTCCCAAGCATCTGGGTCAGCTCTGAAAATCATCAGCTCTGTTCTTTGGTACTTGCAAAATGTTTGCAACAGTTTTAACGCTTGAGATAATTGTTTTAAAGTCTTAGATTTTCAGGTCAGCCTTAGACATTTATGAAGCTAAAAAGGAGATTTTGCACTTTAGCACCTTTGGCTTTTCTTTATTCTGTTATAAATCTCACTGTAATTGTGTGGGTAAGAACAAACATGATTACAGTTTTGTATTTCAGATCCAGTTATTTGTTCAGGCATGACACAGAAAATGTAGCCATTTAGGGAGAACATGGTAAGCTCAGGAAGAGTTAAAGGCAAACAGAGCAGTTACTGTAGACTTTGAACCAGGGTGTGAGGCTCTGCTTTCTGCAGCCCCGTTGGCTATTGCACAACAAGTTCCCATTTCTGAGGTAAATGCTGGATCATGTCTCTTCCAGCAGCACCTCAATGTCCCTGGCCAAAAGCCACAGCCTTTGGCCTCAAAGTCCCTGAGCCCTGTCCTGCCTGCCCAGGGCTTGGCTTCTGCTGCCTTGTTTGTTTTCTGTTGTGCCCTGGTGCTGTGGCAGCCTGGAGCTCCTGCTGCTGTCCCTGCAAGGCTTTCAAATCAATCTCTGCTGGTTCTGTGTGTATGAACAGTGTGCAGTGTGTTGGTGTGCTAATGTGAAAAGAGAATTAAATGCTGTGGCGCTTCACAGAAAGGTTTGTTTTGCTCAGAACGTGGTGGTGATATTGCTGCTGCTGCCTGTGGTGTGCTCGGAAGGATTTGTGAAATAAAGATTTGGCCTTTGAGGAAGGGAGAGTGCTGCAAGGCCATTGTCAGAGTTCAGGCCATTAAACTGATGGTGCTACTGCCACCTTCCCTTACACATGGGCAGTGACAGCTGGCAACCAAACAGCTCAATCTGTAATTAATACTGTCCTTTTTCTTCCAGACCTAAATGTAAACAGCTGGAAAGCTTTACAGAACCCTCCCTTGATTTTCAGGTAGTTCCTGCCTGTGTCAGATCCCTTGTGTACCATGGGGAATGTTCTGTAAAGTGTTAATTTCCAGCTGCCTTAAAGCTGTAACAAGGAACATTTACTTCAGCACTGATACACAGATTGTACTGGATCTGGTGATCCCGGGGGAGGATGATGTACCCTCCTCATGTAATAAAATGTGCTTTCTGCTGCTGGTGTGTTACTGCTCTGTGCTCCTGTGTTGTGGCTGCCTCAGCACAGCCAGACTTCCTAACTGCATTGTAACCATGCTGCAGTTCTTGGGCATCTAGTGGTAACTTCTGCCTCATCTGAACTGTAAGGGCGGATTGCTTAGAGTGAAATTACTGTTCCCTTCTCTGAGAATGCTGAGTGACCGGTTGAAAAGGTGAAGGAATGAATTCCTTGCTTCCCCTGGCAGGCAGGAGCTCAGCCATGCCCAGGCAAGCTGGGCTCCAGCAAACAGAAACTGGGGAACAAAATGTTTCCTCCTTGCCCAGCTTCCTATGCTGAGCATGACATCCCATGGTCTGGGATATCCCTGGTCAGTCAGGGTCAGCTGTGCTGGCTGTGTCCCCTCCCCACTCCCTGTGTACCCCCAGCCCCTTGCTGGTGGGGTGGAATGAGAAGCACTAAAGAAATCCATCTCTATATCATCCAGAACATGCTCTATACAAGTGAAGGAAATGAGCTCCATCCCAGCCAAACCCAGCACATTGTGGTATTTCTGTGCCCTGTGTAAAGGTCTCTTGTGTGTCTCACAGGAGGGTTTAACGTTCTCCACATATGAAGGTTTTACTGAGACAAGGTGAAGGTGAATGCCAGCCTGTTGTGGGAGCAACAAGAGACCATGGATTGGGTCACACAAAAGATCACTCAGCTTTATAGAATTTTCTTAAAAGTTCTGCTGGCTGTTTTGTCCTCTACAAAACAGGTTGGAAGTAACCAAGAAGCTATTTCTCTTTCTTTATGGAGAACTGTCTAGAATTTGATTTATAGCTGGTGTGACTAGCCAAGTCCTCTCCTGGGCTCCTTAATCACTATTAGGTGTTGAGGTTTCTGAACTTTAGGAGTCAAATGAAAGCCATCAGTCTGGTAATTAATGGTGGAGGATAACTTTATTCAGGCAGATCAGGGGTGTGTTCCTTCTGCTTCACAAGAGAGGATGAGATTTCATTAGGTGTTACCACTTGCACATGGGAAGCTTCTAAAAGATCCCTTGTGCCTGTGGCAGAAGTGGGGAAGGTACCAAATGTAGTTCCATTGAAATTGTCCTAGGGATCTCGGTGGCTTACTGAGAAATCTGTGACAGCTGTGTTTGGGTGTCCTTGTGACCTGATGCGATCCATTTCACTTCAGGCACTGACTGTTTCAGTAGCCACAGAAGGAAAGAGCAAGGCTCAATGAAGGCTGTTTTGGGATAAAGTGAAGTAATGAATAGGCTGGTGGTTAGACCATGGGAGATGGTAAAAACTGTTTTGTTCAAGGTGTTGGTGGGAATTCAGCACACAGAGCAGTGGGTTTGAGCATTGTGACAGTGCATTTTCCTTTGTCTCCCTGCTCCACAAATAAGTAGCTCTGCAGGAAGCATCGGGACTAAAATGCAGGTGCTACACATGTGGGTAGTGGACAGGTTTGATGGCTCCTCAATGTTCTTTCCAACTGTTTCATCAGATTTTTAGCTAGAAACATTTTGGATTGTGTTTTTCCTTTTCCCCCCTTCTGTTAGATTCCTGTTCTGCAAGCCCAGCTGCTTTCCCATGTGCCACTCCTTCCTCACAGCAGAAATGTTGTCAGAGAATGAAGTAAATTTTTTGTGGGGGCATTGGGGTCAAAATCATTGCCTTTGATGTCTGACTGCATCAAAGGACTAAATCCATGTCTGGATTATAGAAATTATTAAAAATTATTAAGCGTGCAGCATTTTGTCCTTCAGGTGAAGCGCTACCAGTGCACCTTTGAGGGCTGTCCCCGCACCTACAGCACGGCTGGCAACCTGCGCACGCACCAGAAAACCCACCGGGGGGAGTACACCTTCGTGTGCAACCAGGAGGGCTGTGGCAAGGCCTTCCTCACCTCCTACAGCCTCAAAATCCACGTCCGGGTGCACACCAAGGAGAAACCGTTCGAGTGCGATGTGCAGGGCTGTGAGAAGGCGTTCAACACGCTGTACAGGTGAGAGGGTGTTCAGCATTGTACAGTTGAGAGGCTGTTCATCACGCTGTACAGGTGAGAGGGTGCTCAGCATTGTACAGGTGAGAGGGTGTTCAGCATTGTACAGGTGAGAGGGTGTTCAGCATTGAACAGGTGAGAGGGTGTTCAACATGCTGTACAGTTGAGAGGGTGTTCAACATGCTGTACAGGTGAGAGGGTGTTCAACACGCTGTACAGGTGAGAGGGTGTTCAGCATGATGTACAGGTGAGAGGGTGTTCAGTATTGAACAGGTGAGAGGGTGTTAAATATTGTACAGGTGAGAGGGTGTTCAGCATGCTGTACAGGTGAGAGGCTGTTCAACACACTGTACAGGTGAGAGGCTGTTCAACACACTGTACAGGTGAGAGGGTGTTCAGCATTGTGCAGGTGAGAGGGTGTTCAGCATTGTGCAGGTGAGAGGGTGTTCAACACGCTGTACAGGTGAGAGGGTGCTCAGCATTGTACAGGTGAGAGGGTGCTCAGCATTGTACAGGTGAGAGGGTGTTAAATATTGAACAGGTGAGAGGGTGTTCAACATGCTGTACAGGTGAGAGGGTGTTCTAGGTGAGAGGATGTTCCGACACTCTACAGGTGAGAGGGTGTTCAGCATTGTACAGGTGAGAGGGTGTTCAGCATTGTACAGGTGAGAGGGTGCTCAGCATTGAACAGGTGAGAGGGTGTTCAGCATTGAACAGGTGAGAGGGTGTTAAATATTGAACAGGTGAGAGGGTGTTCAACATGCTGTACAGGTGAGAGGGTGTTCAACATGCTGTACAGGTGAGAGGGTGTTCAGCATTGAACAGGTGAGAGGGTGTTCAGCATTGAACAGGTGAGAGGGTGTTCAGCATTGTGCAGGTGAGAGGGTGTTCTAGGTGAGAGGATGTTCCGACATTGTACAGGTGAGAGAGCATTCAACACTCTACAGGTGAGAGGCTGTTCAGCATTGAACAGGTGAGAAGGTGTTCAACACACTGTACAGGTGAGCTGGTGTTCAGCACTGTACAGGTGAGAGGGTGTTCAACACACTGTACAGGTGAGAGGGTGTTCAGCATTGAACAGGTGAGAGAGTGTTCAACACACTGTACAGGTGAGAGGGTGTTCAACACACTGTACAGGTGAGAGGATGTTCCAACACCGTACAGGTGAGAGGGTGTCCAGCACTCCAGGTGGGAAGGCTCTGGTGAGTTTTCTTGTAGGTGTGGCTGTAGTTGCATCTACTTTGTGTTTGTTTGAATAGAACTGTTTTGTTTCTTCCATGTACAGGTATGAATATAAACCCCTCAGGTGTGGCAGTGCTGTCCAAAGGGTAGGATGACAGAACTGTGGTGACTTCTTTATATTCCAGTAGCATTGAGGGTGGTGCATGGACACAAGGGTCTCTCAGATTTGCTGAAGAACTTTGGAACTGTTAGCAGTCACTTTCATGAGCTCGTGACCTTCTGCTCAGGATATGTTAAGCCTTTGGTCCTGTCCTGCACATTTGAAAGAACGAGGCTTGCTTGCCTTAGGACAGGTCTGTCTTATCCCACCAGTCCTAAGAGGGATTTTTTGGCCGTGTTTTTTAGGTTGAAAGCACATCAAAGGCTTCACACAGGGAAAACATTTAACTGTGAATCAGAAGGCTGCAGCAAATACTTCACAACGCACAGCGACCTGAGGAAGCACATTCGAACACACACAGGAGAAAAGCCATTTCGGTGAGTTGCTGGCTGGTGTTCTGGCTTCTGTGGCTCAGGTAATGAGACACCTGTGCCAAAAAGCAGCTGTTACTGCTCTGAATGGAATGGTATTCTCCTGAGAAATAAGTGAAGGTGGCTGGCTGGCATTGGAGCCTGTTTGTTCTCGAGCTCCCCCAGCTGCCTTTAACAGTGGGTGCAGTGGTTGTCCTAAAAGGCAAGAATAGTTAAGGTAGTTTTTTAAACATAAACCTGTTCTGTGGTGAGCATCTTTTAAAGCACGTTGCTGCTCTCTGCTGGGATGCAATGTGTATTCCATTCCCCCAAATACTGCCTTCATGCTTGGATTTTAAAGTCCTACTTGCAGCCCTGCTGTGATGTGTGTAGCATGCATAGCAGCTGCTGTTAGCTAACAAAGCTTTGGGCCTGCTTTTTGGAGTCCTGGGACTATTGCAAAGCGTGATTTGAGGTTGTAGCTAATGCATTGAAGGAGGCTGATGCTGACTCTCCTTTGATGCTTCATTCAGGTGTGAGCATGATGGCTGTGGGAAGGCTTTTGCTGCAAGCCACCACCTCAAAACACATGTTAGAACACATACTGGTAAGTTCTATGTTATTTTTAAAATTTTTTCTTTAATTGAGCTTATTAAGTTTATATCAACTCTCAGAATCCTAATAGGAATTTATAGTCACTTATAATATGGGAGTGACACTGAGTTGAGTGGCTCAGGTGACACGTTTGAGGGAGGGGACGGCATCCAGAGAGACCTTTGCAGGCTGGAGGAGTGTGCCCATGTGAACCTCAGGAGTTTAAAAAGGCCAAGTGCAAACTCCTGCACCTGCATCAGGCCGATTCAAATTTTCCATTTATGCAGTTACATTTATCCTGGGCAGGTCTTGAATTCAATGAACATGTTTTCACAAATGTACCAGTAATGATGCATAACAATTAAATACTGTGTTGTGTGTCAACAACATGGTGAGATGGAAGCACTCACCTGCAGGACTGCCAGGAATAATGAATGTGTGAAGAGGCATTGCAAATCTTGTTTGTATGAAATACTGCTCTGCCAGGTGCTTTAAAAGTGTGTATCTGACAGGATGTTTTTTAAGTGTGTTACATGTGTTCTGTGCTGCCTCTAGGGGAGAAACCCTTCTTCTGTCCCAGCAATGGCTGTGAGAAGACTTTCAGTACCCAGTACAGTCTCAAGAGTCACATGAAAGGTCATGAGAAGGGACAAACCTGTAATGCACTTCCCAATAACAATGTGTCTGAGGTTAGTAGCACTTCTGCTTAATGTTTCTGTGTTAGGTGAATATAAACCATACCTTGGGAAGAAATCATTTGTTCTGCAGCTTGTTCTTAAGGTGTAACATTTAAGACTGGGATTTTGGAAGTACTCACTTTGCCACGTGTGCATAGGGGCAGTTGTATCCATCAGGCTGCTTTCCTTGTGTGTGCTTCAGTTGGAATCAATACTGGGGGGTAAACATGTGAAGTAAAATAGTTACTAACTAAAAATAATAACTGGGAAGGTTTTATTTTTTTATTTTCTAAAAGTTTATTTGTTCCTATGCTAATTTAAAATTCTGGGTTATATGACTTTTTGGAAGTTCTTTGACTGAGATATTAAGAATCCTTGATAGCTGCTAAATATCTTTTGCTTAAAAATCTTGTTCCTTTGATTTTAGAACTGAGACCTGGGTCCCATATAAGCAAAGCATAGACTCTCAAAAGTAATTTAAAACATTTCTGACATTATTCTTCTAATACATAATTCAAATTGTTTTTCTTTTTCACAGGATACAAGTCACTCACTTTGTCTGAGTGATTTAAGCCTCATATCAACAGATTCAGAATTGCGGGAGAACTCTAATCCAGTGAGTTATTGTCCTGGAACTGCCTCATCCTCATTTGGTTTTGTCTTCCAAAATGTGCAGTGCTTAGTTCAACCTGCTGTAGAAAGCTCTGCATCTGATTTTACCATAACAGTGTTCTTGCCTCTTGATAAGTCTTGACTGAGCTTGGATTTTACATAGAGGAAAATGAGATGCTGAGGAGACTGTGTTGTTCTTTGTGCTGTGGTGTGGGAGCAGGGTGCAGCTCCTGTGTGTATTCTGCTCCTCAAGCAGTGTGGGTGGCTAGAATTGCATAGTCCAGGATACAGAATGGAGCTGTTTTTTTCTGCTCCAGAAAAGGTTCTGCACGCAGCCAATAAATGTCTGTTTCTGATGGAGTACTGCAAGAAACAACGGTTAAATAAAGAGTGGATGCAGAGGAATACATTTTACTTTTGAAGAAGTTATTTATTTTTGTAGGGGTTGCTCATTATGTTGGTAAATTTGGTTACAGGTAATAAAAACTAGGTGTAAATTTACAGCATGTAAATAATACGTGTTTCCATTCCTGAGGGTGGCTGGTTCTTTGGAGGTGTGTTTCTGACATGCACACACTGCTTCACTGGGGTTTGTGGAGACCTGATACAACATTGTCTGATGTCTTCCTCTTTGTTTTCTGTTTGTCAGACACATGGACAGGACCTCAGCACAATCTCACCAGCAAGCATCTTTGAGTCTATGTTTCAGAGCCCAGACCACACTGCAAACCAGGAGGACTCTCAGCAGACAGGTACCAGTTGTATCTGCACTGCTTTTTGATAGCTCTGCATGCATGTACTGAATTCAGCATTTCAGGCTGAAGCTTAATGCCCAACGTAACTTTAAGGAGCAAAAAGAACTTTAAATTCAGGGTTGAAATTCAGTGGTGTTGGGCTGCATGGTGTGACAGGCAGTGACAGGGGAGGTGACCCAGCACACTGTCCTGCAGTACTGGCACGGGAGCTCTCACGCAGTCCACATCATCCTGTTTTCTTGAAGTTGCTGCACAACTGATAAAAGGCTTATTAGAGAAAGCTGATGAGCCTGATCAGGCTCAGTGTAGAGCCCAGTGTTACCAACTTCCTGAATTTGCAGCTACTTTTAGATTTCACTGTTCAGGGCTATTTTTGAGCACTACTCTGAAGTTAAGAACGTGATAATTCTTTACTTGGTAAAAATCCATGAGCTAGCTGATAAGTTCATTGAAAAAGCAGTTCATTCAGACCAAATGAGAACAGATGTATTTATATTTTTCTGTTTCTCTTTCAGCAGCTTCCTTGATGGAAGGGTTTAACGGCGACGCGGACTCGGTGGCTGCGGTCCCGCCCCCAGCAGGAGACGCAGCCTCCTTGTCCCTACCCCTGGTCCTGCAGCTCGGCCTCCCTGAGCCCGCACAGGCGGCGCTGCAAGCCTCGGCAGCACCTGCTGCTCCCTCCTCCATAGCACCCAGCTCACAGCCAGCTGCGTTTGGGAATCCTGCAACTGTTTTACAATCCCCAGAAGTGCCTGTTCCTCACAGCACACCGTTTGCAGCCAGTCACCAAGACTTCCTGCAGCACAGCCAGCCTCCGCCGCAGCCCATTGTTCAGGGACTGTCAGTGGTTGCTGGGGCTCCTGCCCCGACAGCCCCGAGTGCCACCGAGCCCCTGCCAGCTGTAGTTCAGACTGTGCCTGTTGGTGCAAACCCTGTTTTGACCAGTAACCCCACTATAACCATTACTCCTTCTCCAAGCACCGCCATTCTGCAGTCCAGCATTGTCATGGGAGAGCAGAACTTACAATGGATCTTAAATGGTGCCACTGGTTCCCCACAAAGCCAAGAACAAATGGTCAGTACCTCCAGCTGGGCTTTGGAGCCCTTGCTTTTGAAAAGGGAGGGGGTGAAACTTGTAAGATAAACCCTAGGATGCAGTGTGGTATAATGCTTGGCATGTTAACGTGTATACATATCACCAGTGCAGCCCCTGGAATAGACAGGGAGATAAGTAAAGCACAGAGAAACCCAGGGTGCAGAAAGATCTTGTTGTCTTCTTTCCCCTCGTGGTGGACTTCTGCCAGCAGGTGTCAGTGTGTTTATCCAGGCCTGAGGATACACATGGGCCTTAATGTATTGTTTTTAATGCATAGAAGCACAAAAGACTCTGTAAAGGTTGTGTTTAGGCATTTTGTAATCTCTGTCTCTGCCTAATTTTGACTGATAACGAAAAGAGATTTTCTGGAAGGAGAATGCTTGTGGTTTGCCAGTAAATCAGGATAGCTGAAACTTCAGGAGTTTCTTCTTTGACAGTATTGGTGCCACTTTAGGCTCTCAGCTGTAGGTGGGCACGAGTGAGTGGCTGCAGGTACAGGCAGTGGGAGCACACACAGCGGTGTTTGAGAATTCAGTCACTGAATTGTCAAAACCCACAAGCTGAGTTCACCAGCAAATAATGCAGGGGATGTTATGCCCAAACTTTAGGACCACTGAAACAAAACTTTGTGCTCAGTTTTCCTGTATGTCCCTTTGGAATATGTATATAGCTGTTTAGAGTTTGAACAACAGAAATTTGATTCAAGTCGATTCACACTTTTTTCTTGTTTTTTTTTTTTTTTTTTCTTTAAAGCCACAAGTTCCAAAAGTAGTAGAAAAGGTGTTTTTTACCACTGCATTACCAGTAGCTGGTAACACAGGTAAGTGTGACACTGAACTAATTGAACAAAGCTGATTTCTCTCTCCCTGCTGTGAAATTATGTAGTTCCATTGTGTTTTGTCTCTGTTTCACCTTCAGGAAACCCTGTTCAGCAGATTGGTCTCAGCGTTCCTGTTATCATTATAAAGCAGGAGGAGGCCTGCCAGTGCCAGTGTGCCTGCAGAGACTCTGCCAAGGACAAAGCCACCTCCACTGTTAAGAAGGAATGTTCCTCACCCGATTCAAAAGCTTTGGAGCAGCCAGCTTCCCAGCTGCAGCCTCAGACCTTTCCTTCCTCCTCTGCTCCTCCTCCTTGTGGGCAGAGCAGTCAGATAGTTAACCCTTCAGACTCCCAGACTGAAACGTTAAGTGCCATGGATGTATCGGACTTCCTGTCCCTCCAAAGCCCTGAAACCCCGTCTAATATAATTCCAATTGAAGCACTACTGCAGGGTGAGGAAGAAATTGGTTTGAATAGCAGCTTCTCTAAGTGAAGATGTTCCAGATTTTCCTTTGCACCTGGAGGGTAAAACCCTTCTCCTTAGAAGCAGAAACTGAAGGATCGATTCTTATTCCTTCCTCTTTGGAAGTTTTGTGGCTTATTTCTGCTTCACGGATGTCATCTTAGTCACGTCCCAGGTACATCCACCTTTGAGATTCTATCTAAAAAAAGAAAAGGTAAAAAAAAGAAATAGCTAAGTTATATATGAACTGTTTTGGCTGCACTGTCTGTCACTTTTGCTTGTCATATGTGAACACAGAAGTTAAGGTTACTCGTGTGCAAAAAGATTTTTAAAAGGAAAAGGGGGGTTACTTTGTCTCCAATTGCACATCACTTACGTTTGGGATTAAGGTACTGGCAGCAAGTGGGTCTTTGTTACAACTTCTTGGGTCTCTAACCTTCTCCTGTCTCTCATGTCTCTACTAACCATGCACTAAAGGGGAGCCCAGGAAAGGAGGCTGTGGGGGAGGAAATGCATAGCTGGGGGACAGCATTTATCTGCAGTGTGATCTGAATGCGATTGTCACTTACCTGGTGAGGAGCTGGTGCCTGGTTTTGCTGTGTACTGATGCTCTTACTGAAGCCTCCAGGAGCTTTGGGGGAGTTCATTTCAGCAGGGCACAAGTACCTTGTGCCCCTAATAGATCTGTTCATTTAATTCCACTAGGACTCAAGTGTGTTGCAGACACTGTGTCACAACATGGAAGCACAGCTGGAGCTGCAGCTGGCTCTGGCTCCAGAGTCTGTTTTCTTGGCCTCTCCAAAGGGTGCAGTGAGTGCCAGGTGTGGTCAGGTTGGTGCCTGCTGCTCTTTTGATTTCTTAGGCTCTGTTCAGCAACAAGTCATCATCCTAACCCTGGGACTGTTGAATCAGGAGCACGGTGCCTTTGCTGGTTACTCTCATCTTTTGTGAAGAACAACCCTTAAGAAAATTTTGAGAAAGATTCAACATAAATTCAGTGAGTCTGTCCTTCAGTTGTCCATACATGCTTTTTTTTTTCTTTTTTTTCAAGTGAGCTATATAATTTCTGCCTGACTCTGCCTCCAGCCTGCTGCAATGCCAGCTTTTTGTGCACGGGGCTGTTTCTTGACTAAAAGATGTTACACAACAGAATAGTTTTTCATATCAAACTGAGAGTCTATATTCTAACCTACTCAGGGTAAATCAAATCCAACCCCCCCCCTTCCACCAAAAAGCCTGTAATGTTGCAATAAATGCAGTCTCATTCTAAATGGTTTATTTATGCTGCATTATTTTAAAATAATGTAATTTTATAGTTTTTATCCATCTTTCTGGCTTTGGCTGTCAGTTTTCTTGTGTTAAAGGAAAGAATATTAAATAGTCTTTATTCAGTTTACAGTGTTGTCATTAGTGAGATACAAAGATAATGACTGTAAGCCAATTAGTGGGGAGTGTCCTGCACTCAATTTAGGAATACAAACTGTGGTGGATAGAGGTCTTTCACTCTTTGTGTTTGATCAGAGCTGCTCTCTGTACCTCTGGGGAGGGGAGAACCCTGTGAGTGCTGCCTGGTGATCAGCAGGTGTTAAATCCTCCTGTGATGTGCTCAGTGTAGCCTGACCAACACCGAGGCTGGCTTCAGCCACCTCTAGTGCTGTTCCCCTGACAATGCACTGCCCAGGCACGGGTGGAAAGGGACTGAAGGGAACTGGCCTTCCCCTCCTGCACAGCTTCTGGTGAGGTGCAGAAGGGAAAGAGCCATGTCCCGTGAGGGCAGACGGGTGTGCCAGGAGCACTCCGTGCCTGGGACACACTGTGTGTCTGTGCCAGGGCAGAGAGCTCGGTGTTGGCAGCTGCAGGGATGAACTCGAGGGCATCACACATGCTGGTGTTTCCTCTGGGTGTGTGGCAGGGCTGTTGTAGCAGGGCTGCGAGTCCTGCAGCAACAAGGTTTGGCATCCACAAAACAGGTTAACAAAGCATTTCTTGTTTTGTTCCTGTCGTGGCAATCCTAGGAGGGCAGTGAGGTGGTGGCTCCTTTGCTTTTCTCCTACAGCTTCATTTTGTGCTGCAGTTGAGTTGCATGGCAGCAAGAACTGCTTTGAACACAAAAAACATAGTCCCAAGCCTGCTTGGTTGGGACTGTCCTTGCAGAGGAGTTTCCTGCCAGCTACTCTGCCTAGAGCTCCACTTGGGAGGGGAGTGAGCACTGCCTGGGATCCCTCTGGTGCCTCTCACTGTGGCCTTGGGCATTTTCTTTGGCCGAGTGCAGCTGTGGTGTTTAAGGGTGAGTGGGTGTGGATGTGTGCCTGTGGGAGACTGCTGATGCAGGAGTGTGAAGATTCCCCAGTGGGGGTTACCTCTGATGGGGGACAAGGGTCCCAGATGTGGCCTGCACTGTGACAGCTGGGCAATTTAGCAACCGCTTCTGAGCCTTCGCAGCCTTCAGGGAGGCTTTTTTACTTTTGCTACTTATGACTTAATCAACCTAAAACATGCTCCTGGTTGGACCAGAGAGCTTCTTCAGAAACTCTTTTGTGACTGAAATGAGTAGAAGAAACTACCAAAGTCTCTGAACTGGGAAGCTCAATGTGAAGCTGCAGTGATGGGCAGCAGTGCCCAGGGTCAATCTCTGCTGTTTCTCTTCACAGCTGCTGGGTTTTTTTGTTGTGATCCAGGAAAAGCACTATGTCCTGCTGATTCTTTGGTGCATTGGGTTTGCCATTTCCCTCTTATATGTGCATCAGGCAGGCTGCAATTCAGGTGGAACTGGTTAAAGCTTGTACTGAGGCAGGAGCATGTGATTCTGTGAGCACACGGGCTGTGCATCCACTGTGTTTTACAGGTGTGTGCTGTTGTTGTTTATCGTCCCATCTGCTTTCCAGAGTGTTTGTGCTGCGTGTGTCTGAGATGTTTTCACATTTGTATCATCCCCAGTACTGTGTGATCAGACTGTGCTCCAGGGCAGTCTGTGCCATGCTGGGATGGGAGGAGATCCAAGGGCAGCTGCAGCAAAGCCCTGAGATTCTGCAAGGCCAGAGATTTTCCTGTCCTCTCCTTGCTGCCCCAGCATTTAGCATATTCACTATTACATGGTTAATGAAAGGGAGAGTTTCTGCCCTGGATTCCCAGAAAAGGGTAAATGTGTTGGAGTCTCTGGGAACAGCGTGCCTGCCTCTACAAAGTCTGCATGAACCCCTTTAATTATCAGTCAGAGAGCAAAAGTGCACTGCTCTAGGCCACCTGTTTTGTGCTAGTGGGGGTTTACTTGGTCACTCATGGTTTTTAGATGGGTGTAGAAGCTCATATATGTAGAGGGGGTCAAGTTACTGACTTTGGTAGCTTTGGTCACCAAGCAAGGACCCAAGTGAGCAGACTTGGCATGCAGCTGAAGATTGGAGAAATTGCTTTTTGTGCTTGTAGGTGGGGGGTGGGGGGTGGGGTGGAAAATCAGCACTGATTGAATGCTGGTACTGAATTACATGGAACAAAGTACGAGTTGGACACTTGTGTAATGCTGAGTGTCCCCAGGAAGACAAGTTCGCAGAACCTCATACTGGTATCTAAAATGCACTTTAGGTTATTTTATCTTTAACCCAATTGCTGCAATTTCTTTTGTATATACTTTCACAAAGTTTATTTTTGCTCTGAGTAAAAGTTAACAGGGGTGTGCAAAGATGAGCACTTAACTTGGTGCAATACCTGTAGCTAAAGATCCTTGTCCCGCGTGGTCCGTGTGTGTCTGTCTGACAGAACAGGTGTGGTGGGTGCTGTGCTGCCCTTCCCCCGTGCCCCAGACAAATTATGCATCGTTAGCAAACGTCCAATCTATGCAAATAACCCTCTGAGAGCACTGTGCTTCAGCAGCCTTTTCTCTCATGCTTTCTGGGGGCTGCTTGTCACTCCTGTTGGACATGCTGTGTCCCTTGATGTGTGTCCTTCTTCCCCTGTCCTCGTTCTGTCACCCACGTGGGAACACAAGTGACAAGCTGCTTTCAAACAGGCATGTTGCACCTTTGAAATTTGTCTTCGAGATGGTTTCTGATGTCCTGTTACTGCCTTATTTCTTGGGGGTGGCATGGCTGTAGCCATCCACAACGTTGTCCTTGATGTGCAGCAACGCTGTGAACTGTTTACAGCACTCCTCCTCCGAGATAAACTGGGTTCAGGGCTGGAGCCAGCCGGCCCCTTGGCACGGAGCTGCAGGGGGAGCCGAGCCCAGGGTAGCTGTCCTCGATTGGAGATGAGCAGCTGTTGCTGGGTTGTTCTGAGGTGAGGCAGCCGGGTCAGTGGGGCAGAGCAGAGGAGCTCTGGTGTCACAGCTTCCACCGCTGGCCGGGAGACACCGGGCAGGGCTCAGAACCTCGCGCTGCCTCGGATCCTCCCCACAGAGCCAGGCCAGGGTGTTGTCTCCACGACCCGATTTGGGATCTGTGGGTGGCAAGTTCTTGGCAGGAGTTACCTGAGCTGGCTGGGCAGAACTGTTGGAGTCAGTTTGGACTGTAAGGCAAAAAAGAAGAGCATGTCTTTAATAAACCCTATGAATTTCTGACTGCAGAGTTTTTAATTGTATACTATTTTTTCCGTAACATATTTTGGAAGCAATGTCGAGTTTTTATAAATGTTACCTGTAGTCAATTCTCATGGACAGGGCTGAACTTTTAACTTTTTTGTGTCTTGTCTTGATATCTTATCACATGTTCTAGAAGTTGGATTCTGTGTCTGCACTGAGAAATGCAAATTAAACTGGATATTTATGTAGTAGTGTACATAGTCTAAGTGTGTGATTTTGGAACTAGGTGAAACCCCACACCATGCTGCTGCAGTGGTGTGCAAGCTGGCCAAAATTTGGTTCATTATGCAGTGTACACTTTCTCAAATGCAGTTTCTACTTTTTCTTAAAAAAAGATTTTTTTCACATGACCTTTTCCAGCAGACTTGAGGGTGTGTTTGCAGTGCTGTAGTTGCAGTCGCTGGTGTTCTGGTTTGTGACTCTCTTGTCCTCCCGCTGCTCGGGCTGACCCTGCTCTGTTTTGCCTCACCCAGCCCAAAGCCCAGCCTGGCTCCACACCGGGGGCAGCTCCAGCTCCAGCTGAGCTGTCGGGGCTGGGGGGCTGCACTGCCTGGGGCTTTGGAGACAGCTGAACTACACCCCAGTTTCTCAAGAATGTGTGTATGGTAATAAAGGAATTTATTTAACTCTGAAACATGGCAACAAATGTGCTTACATTGAGCAATGTGAAGATGTTAGTTACAGGTACAGTACTTCCAAAGGAAGAGCATCTCCAAAACCCAAAAGAGTAAATATGAATTTGTATTTTTTGAAGAATGTGAAATAATGGTGTTTGCTTAATTGCTCATTTTGTATGAAGTTAATATTGTACTTTGAAATATCTGCAAAGAAGTGGAAATTAACCTTTTTGGAATTGAAAGCAATATTAATACTAATGGAATCCTAATTAAATGCTTATTTAAACATTGTGTTATAATAGTTTTTCCTGAGAGTATTCTGTGGGAGAGGAGTGTGAGCATCCTGCCGTGTCCCATTAGGAGTAGGAATTCCAACCCTGACAGGCACCGTTTGCCTTTTCCCAGCACCGGCCCAGCTTGGCCGCTCTGGTGCCGTGAGGTGCGGGTGGGAGTTGAAACCCAGAGCTGGGGCCTCTGCCATGGCAGCCCTCCGGCCATGCCGTGGAGCTGCGGGTTCCTCCCGGCTCTCCGGGGCTCTGTGCCGGCAGGCCGGGCTCGGCAGGGGCAGAGCAGCGCCTGCACAGCGCAGCGTTTGTGCCGAGCTCCGCCGCGCCGCCTCGGGCTGGCCCCGGTCCCTGAGCGGCCGGGCAGAGCCGGCCTTGGGAGCACACGGGGCTGGGGCTGTGCCTCCTCCTCGGGAGCACACGGGGGTGGGGAGGTACGGACCGAGCCCGTCTCGCTTTACTCCGAAGTGTAAATTTAATGCGATAAGGCACGAGCGCGGCGGCACCGAGCGAGCTCCAAGGCGGGGGAGCCCGGCGGTGCGGCCGTCAGCGCTCCCTGCGCTCCCCCGGCCGTTCCCGGAGCCCCGAACCCCGCGGGGCCGATCCCCGCTCCCGCCGCCGCCCCCGGGGCTCCTCAGGGCCCCGCGCCGCCCGCCGGGCCGGGGCTCAGCGCCGCCCGCAGCGCGGCCATCTCCGCCCTCAGCTCCTCGCAGGCGGCGATGCGGGACCGCAGCTGCCGCTGCCGGAGCTCCAGCAGCTCCCGCAGCCTCCCCAGGTCGTCGGGAGCCTGCGGCGAGACGGCGGGCACAGCGGACATCCCCGGAGACCCTGGCCGCTCCCGTTCCCTCCGCTCCTCCTGTTACAGATGCGCTTCCCTGTCCTCCCGTCCCCTCTCGGGACCCCCCGATGCCCCTGCCCGCTCCCGTTCCCTCCGTTCCTCCCGTTCCCCTGCCCGCTCCCGTTCCCTCCGTTCCTCCCGTGTCCCCGATGCCCCTGCCCGCTCCCGTTCCCTCCGTTCCTCCCGTGCCCCGTCCCTCTGCCCGCTCCCGTTCCCTCCGTTCCTCCCGTGCCCCGTCCCCCTGCCCGCTCCCGTTCCCTCCGTTCCTCCCGTGCCCCGTCCCTCTGCCCGCTCCCGTTCCCTCCGTTCCTCCCGTGCCCCGTCCCTCTGCCCGCTCCCGTTCCCTCCGTTCCTCCCGTGCCCCTGCCCGCTCCCCTTCCCTCCGTTCCTCCCGTTCCCCTGCCCGCTCCCGTTCCCTCCGTTCCTCCCGTTCCCCTGCCCGCTCCCGTTCCCTCCGTTCCTCCCGTGCCCCGTCCCCCTGCCCGCTCCCGTTCCCTCCGTTCCTCCCGTGCCCCGTCCCTCTGCCCGCTCCCGTTCCCTCCGCTCCTCCCGTGCCCGGTCCCCTCTCCGCACCCGCCGCTCTCCCGCCGGCTCCGTGCGGCCCTCGCGCGGCTCCCGCGCGCCCCCGGTCGCCATGGGAACGGCGCCCCGGCCGTGCCGTCACGGCCCCGCGCCGGAAGTGGCGCCGCATGGCGCGGACGGCGCGGGTGCTGGCGCTGGCGCGGGCGGCGGAGCGAACGGCGGGGCCGGGCCCGGGCCCGGGCTGTGCCCGCCTGGTGCTGCTGCCGCCCGCCGGCGGGGCCCGGCCCGGCCCTCAGGGTGCGCGCGGGGAGCCAGCGGAGGGCGGAGGCTGGGCCGGCGGCGGGAGCGCCCCAGTGGAGCCGGGCTGGGCCGCACCGGAGGGTGGAGGCCCCGGCCGGTGGCGGCAGGAGCCGGGCCGCCCCGCTGACTGGAGGGAGGCGGTGGCGGCCGCGGCCGGCGCCCTGCAGGCGGGCGGGCTGGTGGCGGTGCCCACGGACACGGTGTACGGCGTGGCCTGCCTGGCCCAGGACTCGGCCGCCGTGCGCAGCATCTACAGCCTGAAGGGGCGGAACGGCGCCAAGCCGCTCGCCATCTGCCTCGGGGACGTGGAGCGGCTCTACCGGTGCGTGCCGAGCCCGCGGGGCTGCCGGAGATCCCGGCGGGCTGCGGCTCCTCCCGCCGCCGGCCCGGAGCCCCAGGGAACGGACGGGAGGCCGTGCCGCAGCTGCCCGGGGGCCGGTGGCCCGGGCCACGCGGTGTGACGCCCTGATCCGGCTGTCTCTGGCCCTGCAGGTACTGCCACGTGAATGTTCCCGACGAGCTGCTGCGGGACTTGCTCCCGGGACCGGTGACGCTGGTGTTGGAGCGTTCAGAAGAGCTCAATAAGGACCTGAATCCGTTCACTTCGGTAGGTCTTGGCTGCAGGACTGGGGGGCTGGGGGCTGGTTTTGTGCTGCTGCTGCCGCCACATTTGTCCTTGCCTGTCCCCAGAAGTGCTCCTGTGCTGTCCTGCTCCCTGTGACTGACCTTGTTAGCGTTCAGGAGCACACATAATCACAGGATATGATTTTATGTAGGGGCTTTTATTGCAGAGCTCTGGGAATCAGGGGTACAGACCCAAATCTGACTCCCACATGGCTTTCGAGCTGAACGTGTTTTATATTCTATCGTTACATAACTTACATATTAATTATTAAACTTATATTGTTCTGTTGTATACATTGAATTTATCCAAGCATGAATTTCTCGTGATCTTTCTCAAGCCCCTGACCACGGTTTCCCATGATTATTCTTACGATTAAACAGTAATTATATTTAATTACTAAACAATCATCACATCTAACAGTTCTATCATTTATTATATACTAGCTACACGGGTGCAGTTCTAGCAAGTACAAGGCCTGTACTTTCCCAGGGTATTTTCCAGGCCTACTAAGCTTAATTTTCATTCTGACTCCGCATATCCCCATGATTTTAAAGCCCTTTTACTATCAACCTGGACATGGCATAAACCAGCGTTAGGGCCTGACTTAAGTCTGCAGGTTCAGCAGGTGCAGATCCGTCAGCTCTCTAGAGCTTCAGCTTTAAGTCAAGAGAGCTTTAGGCAACGCAGAATTGGAGCCAGGTTCTGTGTGTCAAACGCTCCTCTCCTTCCCTGCAGCTGGTTGGTGTTCGCATTCCAGACCACCCCTTCATGAGAGACCTGGCCCGCGCCTGCTCGGGACCGCTGGCTCTGACGAGCGCCAACATCAGCTCGCAGGGCAGCACCCTGACCGTGTTGGTGAGGTTCTTTCGTCCCTCTGGGATGTCACCGGGGCAGTTTGGCAGAGCCCCAGGCTCCCTCAGTTCAACTTGGCTTTAGCAGTAAGCCAGTGGTTGCTCTGCTGCTGTATTTTTATTTTATTTAAATGATACAAGCCGCTGTCAGGACTGTTACCCACAGCTCTCTTGCAGGAATTCCAGGACTTGTGGCCTCAGCTGTCCCTGGTCATTGATGGAGGCCCCATAGGAGACATCCAGAGCCCAGAGTGTCGCTTGGGGTCAACTGTGGTTGACTTATCTGTGTCGGGGAAATTCTCCATCATCCGGCCTGGCTGGTGAGTGTAGCTGGTGCTGTTCCTTTGCTTCAAATTAAACAGAACTTTTGGATAGGGGTGGGGCATGCATTACCTTGCTTTGCTTCACTTCCCATAGCAGTTCCACCTTCCCATTAATGTTAACCTAATTATGAGCACACACAGAAATCCTCAGGAGCTCTCAAATTCCCCTTTCTCACAGCTTCTGTGTGAAGCTGTGGTTTCTGGAGTTTGTGCTCTCTTTGGCTCTAAGTGCAATCCTGTGTCTTGCTGATTGCTCTTCCCCAGAAAATGCAGTTTTAATGCTCCAAACCCTTTGTTCTGATGGCTCTGTTTCTCCCTGCAGTGCACTAACGCCCACAGTTGAAATCCTGAAGAAGAAGTATGGCTTGGTACCAGAATCTTCCTAACCCTTGGGACTGGGAGCTGGTGGAGCTGGGCACTGTGTGCCTGTGCACTCAGGAGTGGGTGATCATGGCCTTGTTTAATAAGGTCGATGGGTTATGTCGAGGTAAATAAAAAAATATTAAAAAAGAAAGACTAGAAAACCCCTTTTGACCTCTTTGTGCTGCTGTACTGTTCCCAAATGTCTGTTGTGTTATCCTGGTCAGGCTTTGTGAACACAGTGATGATGAAAGCTGAACTGTTGTCAGGATGGTGTGGGGAAGGCCCTGTGTGCCCTCCCCACTTCTGAGTGCTCATCCCATGCCATCTGCACTGGAAGGAAAGCAGACGTGGAGCAGAGGGGTTTGGAGCTTTGAGGGTGTTACAGCTGTGCTGTTCTCTGGCTGCTTTTCTCGGTTCTGAGTGTGATCAAAACCTCCTGCTGAGATGAAACTGTCAGTGCTTCTGAAAATTCAGCGTTCAGATAGCCCAGGCTAGAGCTGCTCAGACCAGCCTGCTTCCTCCTAAAGCAGAGAATGAAATCAGCTCTTGGTGTGATGATCTTCCTTCGTTTAAATGTAGAATTCTCTCTTGGTTTTGCTCTGAAATGGTGCTAAGCTGAAGTAAACAGGGAATGGATGAAAGTGTCCACTGGTATTGATCATTGATTGAAAAGTGAAGTCACTGGGAAGCAAGGAGGGGGTGGTGTGGGGTGTGGGGCCAGGATCCTGTCCCTGAGGGGACAGCTCTGCCCTTGGGACATGTGTGGAGTGCCAGGGCCACTGCCTTGCCTGCACCCAGCCCTTGCACAGCCTGCACTGGGATAGTTTTTCCAGTGTCTTGAGGGCCATGGAGGAGTTTTCTGTTACTGCTGCTCACAAGCAGCTGTCTCAGGCACTGCTAAAGGATTGCACTGCACACACAGCTGACCCCAGAGTCATCACTGCCTGGCTGGAGTTTCTGCTGTAAAATTCCCAAAGCAGCAGGCTGGGTGAGTTACTGTCATTTGCAGAGTGGGTGTGTGATCTCTGCTCTGACCTTGCGTTTCTCAGGTGAGTATCCTGGGGGATGGAGGGGCTGAGGGAAATCGGGGATCTGAGGGAAATCACTTCCTTTAGCCTGCACAGGAGCCCGAGTCCTGCCTGCCTGTCCCAGTGCTGGAGGGCACTGCTCTGAGCAGAGGGTCTGGTGTAGTGGAGGGGGCAGAGTGGGGCACTGGGGGTCCCCCTGTGGGCCCTGGTGGTCAGTGGATCTGGGCAGGTGACTCTCCACATCCCCCAGCTCACACCAGAGCCAGAACTGCTGCCCTGGTGCCCCCACACCTGTGGGGGTGTAAGGGCTGTTTGGGGGCTGGCTGTAACCTCCCGCCACAGGGAGCAATTTCCCTGCTGGATTTGCACAGTGAGCAAGCCCTGCCTCTCTGCTCAGCTCATCAGCTATTCATCGATCCTTGCTGGGCTCATCCATCACTCACACCTGCCATCTGCTTTCCAAACATTTCCTGTTTTCCCAGCGATGTGTTTCCCTGCTCAGACAAGCTGATCTTGTGTCAGAAACCAGAATGTCCCTCGGATGCTCTTGGATGTTCCAGGCCCAGGTCAGAAGCATTTGAGACCCTGGAATGCAGCCACAGACCCCTGTGGCTTTGAACCTGACCCATGGAGCAATTTACCAACCTTGCAGGAAGAACAAGAAATCACAAACGTTTAGATATTGTAGTAGAAGTAGTCACAAAGTGAGAGGAAGAGTTTTTGAGTGCTGTACAGGGGGGTTTTAGGCCTTGTACAGAGGGGTCTCAGTTTTGTACATGGGGGTCAGAAGTTCTAAGATGGAGGGATTTGGGCGTGCCCTGTCCTCCTTTCTTCTTCCTAACCTCCGTGTTCTTGGTGATATTGGCACTCACAGATTGGTTTAGAGTAGAAAGTCACTGTTCAATATAGGTGATGGGCACTGGGGAAAAACCATAAACATTTAACACGTAATGTATGATATAAAAGAGGGCACCAGCCCCCTGGGAGTCAGTGTGTGCCTTTGCCTGACTGCTGAACGGACCGCAGCAGCTCAGGGAGAAATCTTTTAGATAACACACATTAAACTACCCTGAGACCGGATGACTGAAGACTACAGAGTCTTTCTTTGGAAGTTCGGGTTGGAGGAGAGACTTTTCCACCTTTCGGGGTCACCCCAGTCTGGGGGAGAGCCCCGTCAATCTTGCACCATGGATAGCTGGGTGCAGCTGAGCCCCTGCCCTGTGTGCTGGCAGAGGCACGTGGCTCTGCCCTGCACCAGTGGAGCCATGGTCACCTACAGAACCATGCAGCTGAGGGGCCTCCAGGAGCTGCTTCCCTGGCTGTGGGGGCTCTGCTGCAGCAGCTCCTCCTCCTCCTCCCCTTGGGGACTCTGGAACATGCAGGTGGAGCTGAGCCAGGAAGGGCTCCTTTCCTACAGCTGTGTGGGGAGTGATGCTCCCCCAGGTGAGGCACAGCCCTAAGGAAGAGCTGCCTTGCCTGAATGGGACTGGTCTGGTGGCTGCTCTGGGCTGCCCAGAGCCTCATCTTGGCCACGACCTGCAGTGGCATTTGTGAACAGCCAAGGTGGGCAGAGAGCTGCAGAAACGTGTCACCATCTCAAGTGGTGCCTCTGCTCATGGCCCATTCCCTGCTGCCAGCGTTGTGTCCCTGCAAGTGACAGCTTTATTTGTACCAGCAGCAGCAGGAGGATGAGCCACGCAGCAAGTCCGGGTGAAAAGGCCAGTGCTGTCGTTCCCTTGCAGAGACTGCAGGCACTATAAATTCCCTCTTTCCTCTGGCTTCTGGCCGGCTGTGGGGCACTGTGCTGTCAGCACGATGTGCTTGGCACCAGCTGAGGTGACAAGCCCGTGTATCAGTGTCAGGGCACTGTCAGCACCTCTGGAATGTGCCAGCACGGAGCAAACCCAGGATTTGTTGCTTGTTCAAGTGTCCTTGGTACTTCCCAAACGGGGACCCTGCAGCTACACCGAGTGACTGCAGTGTGCTGTGAGCAGGGGACGTGGTGGTGGGACCTGTACTGTCACCAGGACGCTGGGACCTGTCTGGGGACACGGTGAGAACACACTCCCAGCCCAGCCGGGTCAGGGGGATCAGACACATCTGCTGGAGTGGGGAGGTACCTCTGGCAATATGCCAGGCAGGATTATAAACACCTTCATAAAGCTACTCACAGACCAGGGTGACCCCTGTGTTTGCAGCCCTCGTGGAAATCACACTGGCGTGAGCACTCGGGGCAGGAGATACGTGGTTTGCATTTGAATTAGCACTTGCCCTGCAAACCAAAATGCATCTGAAGAACCTCACTAGCAGAGCCAGCTCAAACTCGTGGTGCAAACGAGCAGCACCAGGCCAGGCTGCCTGGACCAGGGCTGGTGTTGGAGGTGAAGCTGCTTGGTGTCTGCCCCTTTCCAGCCCTGCTGGAGCTGGTGGGAATGCTGCTGTCTGAGGCATCCCAGAGCTTTAAGCAGCGAGAGGTTTTCCTCCATCACTGCAAACACAGATCTGCGATGCTGCTGCTACTGCCCTCGTTCTGCTTCCCAATACAATGAAAACCAGACTCATGCTAATTAAGCTGGAAACACAAAACTGCAATTTGCAGCTGATTAAGTCTTTCAAACAGTATTTATGTTAATCTTCTTCTGGTTTATTTTCTTGTAGTGCCTTGACTAGGAAATAGTCCACTGCCTGGGGAGATGCTTCCAGATGAAGCCCAGCCTGCCCTGCTGGTTTAAGGAATTAATTAATTAATACATTAATTAATACTGATTTAAGGAATTAGTCTGTAGAAGTGTAGATAATACAGCCAGAAGGGACCTTGAGGTCATCTGGAGAGTCTGTTTCCCTCAGACAGCATTCCCTCTTCCAGGTCACTGCAGGTACATTTGTCAGATTTGCTCTCAGCTCCCTTTTCTGGAGGATGTTCTGCCTGGCTGCTCTTCTTCCTGTTTTCCAGTTCCTTAAAAAAATATTTATTTGTACTGGAATTTTTCAGGAGCTTAAAGGTAACATGGTCTGTGTTCATCCACCTCTTCTCTGATTTTTCCCTGTTTCAGAACAGCTGTGTTTTACCATCTGGTGTTGCCACTTTGGGGATGGCTGCAGGGAGTTCCTGGGGAGGGGGCTCTGGGCACTGCAGGCTGAGGTGGGGAAGTTCTGAGGTGCCATGGGATGTCACCACTGCAGGAGCCATGAACAGTCCCTGAATGCAGAGAGGAGAAGTCCAGAGATCAAGGGCTTTTCACTGTGGAATTGTTAAATTAACTATTAATTTAATTTTGATTAAATTAGAACTTTTTTTTGTTGTTGTTCATTACCAGCAAATTATTCTCTGCATAATTAATGCTGGCTGAGGCTGCTGATTCACTTGCTGCTGTGGGACAGAGCATTCTGTTACAGTCCAAGATGTGCTGGGCTCCAGGGGCAGTCCTGTAGGAAAGCCATGGGGAGCACTTTGGTCCCCAGGACAGGGAAAGCACTGGATCAGATCCCCCCTGGCAATTAAACATTCATTGTTATTGATGAGCCCACTCTCCCCAGGCTCTGGGGTGATGCTCCCCATTAACTCTGCTCGCTGGGACTGGGCTGGCTGCAGCTCTGTCAGGTGCAAGTTGTCATCAGCCACAGCTTGACTGGATGAGATTTCTGGGGAATGAGGAGCTCTCAAGCTTGTGGCAGTTACCTGCCCAATGTGGGCAGAGGGGAATTTTCAGGTTTTCCTCCTTGCTGTATAGTTGTATCCTCTGACCACCCTTCAAACGCTGACAGCCTTCCCCAGGTGTGGAGAGAGCCCTTCCCTGCCTCCAGGTGTCTGAAAGCAAAAGAAATGGTGAGTTCACAGAGATTTGGGGTTTTAATCATGAAATATCATCTTTTAAAACCTGCAATGAGCGGGACAGTTGGTTTTATTATTCTGAGCATGTTTGGCCAAAATTCTCTGCTTGTTCCCAGATGTCCATTCCCCTCTGCTGCATGGCTGCAGCTGTGGTGAGATGAGTGGTGGGGCAGGGATGGATGGATGGAGGTGGGGCAGGGATGGATGGATGAGGGATGGATGGATGGTGGATGAGGGATGGATGGATGGTGGATGGGGGATGGATGGTGGATGAGGGATGGATGGATGGATGGATGAGGGATGGATGGATGGTGGATGGGGGATGGATGGTGGATGAGGGATGGATGGATGGATGGATGAGGGATGGATGGATGGTGGATGGGGGATGGATGGGGGATGGATGGATGGATGGATGGACGGACGGATGGGGGATGGATGGATGGATGGGGGATGGATGGATGAGGGATGGATGGATGGATGGATGGATGGATGGATGGATGGATGGAGGTGGGACAGGGATGGATGGAGGTGGGACAGGGATGGATGGAGGTGGGACATGGATGAAGATGGGACAGGGATGGAAGGTGGGACAGGGATGGAAGGTGGGACAGGGATCAGTGGTGGAGCAGGGATGGATGGTGGGGCAGGGATTGATGGAGGTGGGACAGGGATTGATGGGACAGGGATCAATGATGGAGCAGGGATGGATGGAGGTGGGACAGGGATGGATTATGGGCAGGGATTGATGGAGGTGGAGCAGGGATGGAAGGTGGGAGACAGGGATCAATGATGGGGCAGGGATTGATGGAGGGACAGAGATGGAAGGTGGGACAGGGATTGATGGTGGAACAGGGATGGAAGGTGGGACAGGGATTGATGGTGGAGCAGGGATGGAAGGTGGGACAGGGATTGATGGTGGGCAGGGGTGGAGGTGGGAGAGGGAGGGAGGTGGGGCAGGGATGGAAGGTGGGACAAGGATCAATGGTGGGCAGGGATTGATGAAGGTGGGACATGGATGAAGGTGGAGCATGGATTGATGGGGGTGGGACAGGGATTGCTGGCAGGGCAGGAACCACCATACCTGGCTGATGTGGGAGCCCCAGGGCTGGCAGAGGGAGTGGCCAGTGGGGCTCTGTGGTGCCTGGCCGAGGATGGCTGGGATTGCAGTAAAACTAAATTCAGCATCCAGGATGTTCCTGAGAGACACCATCAAGGTGCTGCTGGTGTTGGAGCAGGCTGGTCCTGCAGCCAGCTGGGAATGCTGGCGAGATGAGCATTTGGTGCAGAGACCATGTTTGCTCTCCTTGTGCCCTCCGTGGTTAACACTCTGCAAATATCTTCTTGGCAATGACTCCAATTAGGCCAGGACATCTCCCTGTAATCTGGATCCCTGTTGTGCTGTCAGACTCAATTCAAATTTAATTTGCTAAAGGTATATATCAGGCAGCTTTTTTCCTTAAAACAAAATGGAGAGGAAGATATTGTTGATGGAAAAAATAATACAAGTTCATATTCTTCTTAACTTAAGGAAGGAAAAGAGATGCCAGAAAACACAGCTAAATTTACATTTTAATGGGAAAGGTTCTGACTGCCTGCTCTGAGAAACACAAATTGCTTTCCGGATGGGACCCTCACTTTCTACCGAAGCGCAGGGAATTAAATCCAGCAGCCCCTGATGAGATGAAAGGGATATGTGGAGCCACAATCCCCACTACCAGCCAGTGGCAAGGACAAGCTGGGCGCTGGTGGTGAGGCCAGGCTGTTGTCCCAGCGGGGCACAGGCCAGGACATGGCTCTGGCTCGGCAGCTGGAGGTGCCGTGCCAGGGAGCAGAGGGCTTTGCCATGCGTTTCAAACCCTGGCTGACGGTGGCCCTGCCCCTGCTGGTGTACCCCAGCCCATTTTGGGGTGCTGACAGAGGGAGGGCTGGCTCAGAGGGGTCTGTCCTCATTTCTGTGTGGTGAGGGGGGGTGTCAGTAGCAGAACTGTGTCGGAGTCAAGGACATCCCTCTGGCTGCCCTGGCTGTCTCCAGACCCTGGCACGAAGTCAAAAACACCCGTGGCTTCCATTTTAGCCCGTGGAAAAAACTGCCAACTCTGGATGAGGAATTACAAGCCACAAGGGTTTGAGTAGTGTGGCAGTTGAGTTAACAAAGGGAGAAATAGTACAATTTTGGGGCTATTAGAATGTGGTTCAGGGGGTCAAGATGGAGGGATTTGGGCATGTCCTGCTGACCTTCTTCTCCTTGCCCTCCATGTGTTGCTGTGATGGTGACACTTTTGTATTGGTTTTAGGTAGAGACACACAGTCCAACATAAATGACAGATATTGGCACGTTATTGTAAACATGGCACACGGAGTTTTTGGGATAAAATGTGAACACCGCCCTGAGGGCAGACAGAATGCCATGGCCGACCTGCTGGACAGAGCTCAGCAGGGCAGAGAAAGAATGTGATAGATAAGGGAAAATAAACAACCTTGAGAAGCTGATCCTATGCACTCCAACTCCTTCTTTGGCTGCACGGGCTGGGAAACGAGGACTTTTACACTCTTGGGGTCATCCTGACACCCAGACCCAGAGAACCGCACTGGCACAAGCACCACTTCAGCCTTCCCAGTGGCAGCTGCAGCAGGAGCCTCCCAAGAGCCCGTGCCCAAGGCAGCTGTGCCCTCTGGGCTGTCTCTGCCCCTCCTCAGAGCAGCTCAAGCTCGCAGACAGGTCCAGCAGTCTTTCTTTGGTGTCTCAGACCCCCATGCAGCCAAAAGCCATGCCCAGGAGTAGCTGCTGTTAATTTCTTTGCATGTTAAAGCATTTCTGGAGATGAAAGCACGGCACAGTGGTGTGTAGTTTTATCTCTGGCAGGGCCTGTCACCTGCAGATGTTTCTGTCACATTCAGGAGCACGGCAAAGACTGGTCCCTGCTGGGACTGAGCTCCTGGAGTGTGTCCACACCCCATATGGTGCTTTTCCAGTTGTCAGAGCAGTTGTATGCAGTAGATGGGATGTAAATTCAGTGTCATATGGCAAAGGCATCACTCAGACAAGGAGACAAGATGCTTACTGGGGATGCTTCCAATTCAGTAAAATAAGCAAAATCATCCCTGTTAGAGGTTCAATCAGAGCAGATGTGCTGGCACCCACAAGGCTGCTTCCCTGGGGGAAACAGTATCAGTGTCTGGAAACCAAGGCAGTGATAAATCATAGGTGACATTCAGTAATTTGTTACTGCCTTGTGCAAAACACTGCTGCTCCTCTGGGCCAGTCCTGGGCATCCAGCTGGGATCACAGTGACTCTGATCTTTGCTATCATAATGGGTTTGTCATGGGATAGATAATGACAGAAGGCCGTGGATGCAGGAGAGCACGGACATGGAGCTGCTGGAAGCAGAGCAGAGCATGGGCCAGTGGCAGGCACTGCTGGTGTGTGCTGCTGTGGGAAGAGCTGCTGGGTCTGCAGGGCTGCTCAGAGGCTCTGGTGGCTCTTGTGTGCCAGAGTGAGGTGGTTTCCCGTGTTTTCAGGGTGCAGGGTGCAGGCTCAGCGCTGTTGGTAGCAGCGGCGGGGGAGGCAGAACGCTCGCAGTGTGCAGCACAGCAGGTGTTTGTCCAGAGATGGAGCAGCTCAAGGTGAGTGCTGGGGATTTGGGCTCCACAGTGATGTGCTGGACTCCTGCCCAAAGGTGGAGCCAAGCTGTCAGGTGCTGGGGTGGGAGCTTCTCAGGGTCTCGGTGTCTCTGTATGTCAGGATGACCCCAAGATTGTAAAAGTCCTCATTTCCCAGCCCGTGCAGCCAAAGAAGGAGTCTGAATGTGCAGGGTCGGCTTCTCAAGGTTGTTTATTTTCCCTAATCTATCACATTCTTTCTCTGCCCTGCTGAGCTCTGTCCAGCAGGTCGGCCATGGCATTCTGTCTGCCCTCAGGGCGGTGTTCACATTTTATACCAAAAACTCTGTGTGCCATGTTTACAATAACGTGCCAATATCTGTCATTTATGTTGGGCAGTTTGTCTCTACCTAAAACCAATACAAAAGTGTCACCATATCAGCAAGACATGGAGGACAAGGAGAAGGAGAAGAAGGTCAGGACATGCCCAGATCCCTCCATCTTGTACCCCTGAAACCTAGTCTAAAAAGCCCCAAAATTGTACTTTTTCACCCTGTGTTAATCCAACTACCACACTACTCAAACCCTTGTGGCTTGTAATTCCTCATCCAGAGCTGGCAGTTTTTTCCACGGGCTAAAATGGAAGCCGCAGGTGTTTTTGACTTTGTGCCAAGGTCTCCGAGCCAGGGTCTGGAGACAGCCAGGGCAGCCAGAGGGATGTGCTGGGTTCCCTCAGGAGCTGTGGGATTTGTTGGTCACAGACAGGAGCTGTTGGGGTGAAGCTGTGGGCTGGAGCTGCTTACAGGGCCGTGATGGAAGAGAGGGTGTTGGGCCCTTCAAAAACATCACTGGGCACCTAGTTGGTCCAAATTACAGATTTCAGTGCTTCTCCTTGGACAGGCAGTCTTGCACTGCTCTCCCTGGCAGCAGGATGCTCTGCACTGAAATACAGGGGGGCTGGGACCCCTCCTGCCACGCTGGTGTGAGTGGCTAGTGGTGCTCACAGGGTTGACTTGGGAGCCACACAAGCACTGAGGAGAATTCTGAGGACTCCCTGCCATGATCCAGGCTGGGCACAGAAGCTGGTGCCTGAGTTTAACCAACAAGTTTGTGTGGGTTTGGCTGGAATGAATGTTATTTCCACCCCAAAAATCACAGGGAGACAAAACACCTACTAAAAATAAAACTTCCCATGATACTTCAATTGTGAAGCAAAATTTATGTTTTGATTTTGGGAATCAATGGCAATTCACAAATTATTCTCCTGTGCTGCTACAGGTCATCTGTCAGCGTTGGTCTCTGCCTGACAGGAGCCATTACGGGTTTTGTTTGGTGGTTTGTTCAATATTAGTGGTTTGTTCAGCTGCTCTCCTGGTTGGTATGGTAATGACAAATTACAGGCTCCTGGGCTTTTTTCCCAAACAGTTTTAGAAAATGCAGCTGGATGACATCATCTCAGTGCCACTGAGCACAGCAGCAGCAACACCTGGGATGAGGCAGTGCTGAGGAGGGCATGTCCCCATGCAGGTGAGCACCAGGTGAGTCTGGTGGGGGCCAGCAGGCTGGAGCTCCAGAGGTGTGGCTCAGACACACTGTGTCCCTTCACCTTCCCCACATTATTTGTCCTGGTGCCCACTGACAGTCTGGAAGGACCAGAACGTTTCAGGATCACTGCTGCTTCCTTACCCTGTCCCACCCGTGCCCACTGTGTTGGGATCACCTTTGCTGGTGATTCTTGAAGTGACCCCAAACCTGTCACGACATGTCAGAGGTCCTGGGAGGTGGTGGGATGCAATGAGTGCCCTTGTGTGGCAATTTTGGGGGATGGAGCAGCAGTTCAGAGCCCATGGGGACACAATTTTTTTTTCCTAATATAGAACCTATACCTTCTCAAGCTACGTCAGGGAAGGCACAGGTTGGATATTAGGAAGAAATTTTTCACCGAAAGAATAATAAAGCACTGGAATTGTCTTCCCAGGGAGGTGGTGGAATCACAATCTCTGGATGTGTTCAGAAAAAGACTGGATGTGGCACTTGGTGCTATAGTCTAGTTGAGGTGTTAGGGCACAGGTTGGACTTGATGATCTTAGAGGTCTCTTTCAACCTCATTATTCTGTGATTCTGTGATTCTGTGATTCTGTCATTCTGTCATTCTGTGATTCTGTAAAGGGGGTGGGTGTCCCTCAGGAAGGGGCTGTGATGCTGCCACTGGAGCCATCCCAGACCTGCTGGGCTCCTTGCCAGCACCAGGCCTGTGCTATTATGGGCAAATTACCTGCAGAATGCTTTTTTAATCTTGAGAGAAATAACTTGATTAGTAATTATTGGTGCAGAACACTTGGGGAGTCTCTGCAGAGGGTGAGGACAGGCTGTTTCACTGGAGCTGCCTGTCAGTTTTGTCACCTAATTATAAGACTGTTCCGTGCCAAGAGCCTGGACAGACAGAGGAAAAAATCCTCAGCGTAATTGTATTGGTCATATTTTATAGCCACTAATTACTTGCTTTGCAATTAGCATTTTTCTGGCTGGCTGGGGAGCTGTCACAGCCCTGGCTCAAGACCCACGGCTCAGTGCCTCCCATGGCACAGCTTCCTGGGGCTGGCAGGGGAGGGGATCAGGTCCTGTGTGGTCATTCTGCAGCCCCACAGCACAGGAGGGAAAGGGGGGCTGGTGAGGGATGTGGTGGTGTCCAAGTCTGGGACAAGATGCTGGCTCCAGGCTTGATGGCTCCACCTGAGCTCAGTGTGATAACGAATCAAAATTCTCATGTCAACTTCAGCCGCATCCATAAATTCTCCATTTATCATTATTAAAGATACGTCAACATTCAAGCTCTGGTTTATAGCTGGAAATTTACATTGTATTGTTGTCTCTGATGCAGTAAATATTCTTGTCCAAAGCCCATCAGGCACTTTTCTACTTATTAGGAATTAATGACTCATGAAACAGAGCCAGAACAGGCTGTCGGTGTGAATGAAGGGAAGGCTGTGGCTTTTGGGGTTTCCCTCCTGAAGGATTAGGAAGGGACCCCAATAAGCAGGAAATTGGGTCAGTCCACCCTCTGAGCTGCACCTCCAGGTACTCTCCTCTTACATCTTACAATACATATGTTAATCCTCTGGTTCTCTCTGCACTGGCAAATCTTCAAAATCCTTCACCTCCAGGAAAGACCATCTGCTGCTGCAGCAGCATGGAAATGGCTTTCAGCAAGCAAAAACTTCACTTTATCCTTTTAATTCAGCCCAGTTCCAAAAGTTCAGTCATTTATTGTGCCTTTTGAAGGGCTTTTCTCCAAGTCTCTCAAAGGCTGGTGTTTGTTTGGGAAGTTTTAGGGATTTTGCATTTGTATGAGTGTCTCAGAGTTGTCATGGTCTGCTCTGAACCCTCCCTGGGCTGATGTGCTGTGCTGACACTTTTCCATAAACACATCAAGTCCTAAACTAAAACTCTTCTAACGACTAAGTTAAATGGAATCAAAGATAAATCAGCAGTTAAATGCATTTGTGGTGCTACAGGTGGCCTGGGGATGATGCAGGAGCTGCAGCCTGGCACGTGCTCCTGGGCTCAGAGCAGGAACAGCTCTGAGAGGGGTTGTACTGAATCGTTTGTCCATTTGTTGCTTCCTTTTGGCTTTGCAGAGGAAGTTTTGCATCCCAGTGCCTGATTTTAGGACCTTTGCTCACTCCCTGGGACAAGCTTGTATTTTGGTTAAAGTATTACAGAGGGCTACAGTGTGATAGAATGAGCAATGCTGTCTTCAAGAAGAAATTGCATTTCATAGCATGAATTAATTAACACTTTACACTTAAACCAAGTAGCTAATTACAGACCTTATAGCTTAACAGAGTGCGGGAAGGGATAATATAAATGGTAATTATTGAGTTAAGCAGGATGTGATGTGCATCCAGGGCTCACCTGGGACATCTCAGTCAATACTCAATTACCTCACTGCTCATGCTTCCCTGCAGTGACACCATCCGTGCTGTGCTGTGCCACGGCCCAGGGCCTGTGCCAGGGCCAGAGGACAGTCTCATGAGGCTGCTGTGCCCTGGCAGCCAGCTCCCAGCCCTTGCCTGCCCTGCCCACCTTGGCCCAACATGACCTGTGGCATGCCCTGGTGGCCCAGCTCTGCCCTGTGGCATGCCCTGGTGGCCCAACCATGACCTGTGGCATGCCCTGGTGGCCCTGCTCTGCCCTGTGGCATGTCCTGGTGGCCCAGCTCTGCCCTGTGGCATGTCCTGGTGGCCCAACCATGACCTGTGGCATGTCCTGGTGGCCCAGCTCTGCCCTGTGGCATGTTCTGGTGGCCCAGCCATGACCTGTGGCATGCCCTGGTGGCCCTCCTCTGCCCTGTGGCATGTCCTGGTGACCCTGCTCTGCCCTGTGGCATGTCCTGGTGGCCCAGCTTTGCCCTGTGGCATGCTCTGGTGGCCCAACTCTGCCCTGTGGCATGCCCTGGTGGCCCAGCTCTGCTCTGTGGCATGTCCTGGTGGCCCAGCTCTGCCCAGCTCCTTCCTGTGGCCTCTGCACACTGCTGGGCTCCAGCTGTGGAGCTTGCTGCCTGCCAGCCCAGCAGAGCTCCTGGAGGTTTCTGCCATGGCTCTGTTCTGCAGGGAGGCAGAGGTGTTCTGTGCTGCTGGCAGAGCCTCTGCCCTGTGCAGCTGTGCTCTGCTGAGACCTGTGCTTCTCCAGCACGCCCTGATTGAGCATCATTGCTGGCACTGCACAGCCCTTACAGTAACACAGAGGAGAAATTCATTTAGCAAGGCTTAAGGTCAGATTCTGAGAGTTAACCGTTGTGAGGAGGAACAGAGTTACAGGAGGAAACAAAGCACAAACCACAGCCCTGGAGCAAGTGCAGGGCATGGCCGTGGTGCTGCAGGGCTCCATGTGGCCTGTGTTAGTTATGTTTGTGGCCAGCAAAAACAGAGGCAGTGCTCCTCATGCCTTCCTATCAGATGGGAATGCATGGGAAACCATCCCAGGCCAACTGCCACGTTCCCTTCTGGGGATGTCTGGGGAAGCAAACCTTTCTGCAGGCGTGGGGTAGCCCTGGAGAGCTGTCAGCACTGACCACAGCCATCCTGGCACTGCAGGAATGGCCTGGGAGCTGATGGGAGCTTCATGACTGGATGTGAATGTACTGACTGGCAGGCACTGGGACTTGCTGGCTGGCTAGCTGGAACCTGACACTAAGCCAGAGCTGTCTGGCTGGAAAACTCTGGCTTGTTTGGGAAAGGTCACTGTGATGCTTCAGCACTTGAGCTGGTTGGATTACAAACAGCTCCAAAAACCCGGCAGTAAATGGGAAGTGGGAGAAGATGTCCCAGGGGTTCCTAAGCAGGGGATGCAGGCAGGCCAGCACCGAGAGAGGGAGGGCAGGATCCAAACTGCACAGAGCAGGCAGAGGTAAGACAAGCTGCTGGCCGAAAGCAGTGAGCTGAGCTGAGAGGGAGGAAGGGCTGGGGGAGGATGGCAGCTGTGGGCAGCTCAAGGGCCTTGGGGCTTGCTGTGGTGAGGGCTCAGTCCTGTCCCTGGCACGGCCATGGCTGGGAGGGATTGTGGCAGCAGAGATTGTCCCCTCCAGCTGCTGACAGGTGGGGACAGGTCCTGCTGAGAGCCAGTCCTGCAGCAGGAGGTAGCACTGCTTCCTCCCCTTCAAAGGCAAAATGCTAATTTCTGTCTGAGCAAGACAAGTTATGAATTGTACATCAGCCCCTTTGTGTGTGGGCTCCATGCAGCACCTCTGCAAAGGGTTTGAACAGGGGTGAAAATCCCTTGTTAAGAAGAGAGGCTGCTTAAATACCCGAGTATGGTGCTGGCTGGCAGCTGCTCCAGGCCTGGGGTGAGTATCTCAAAGCTGGGGTGCTGAGGGTCCCCAGCCATCTGCAAGGGAAGAGCTTCTTTAGAATTACCAACAGTGGCATCCTGTGCCCTCTTTGGTCCAAGCTGATGTTTGCTGAAGGATATTGGAAGAATTAGTAGAGCTGCTTCTCTTTAATCCTGTCCCAAGTGACAGCAAAATCAAACTAAAAGGCAGGAGATCATGTGCTGTTGCTTTAGGCAAGAGCCCAGTGGTGTTAACAAAGGGTTTTATTATTATGGGGGCTGTTTGATTTACAGAATAAAATAACCCAAGGTAACAGAGCTGGATGAATTAAAAGCTTAACAGCATCAAAAGGTATTCTAGCCCCACAAATTCTTCATGGAACTTGTCTGGGCTATCCCACTCCTCCTTGAGGCCAGGGACACTGCCAGCCAGCACTGTCTTTCCCTCTGGAAATGTCCAGTACTTGGTTGCTGGATTTACCCTTTCTAGGAAAGAGGTTTTAGGGGCAGGCAGATGGTGGCTTTTGGCAGGGATGTGTGGCTGCTGGGGGTTTGGAGAGCCAGGATACCATTTCTCACTGTCTGTGGTTTGACTTGTATTTGATGAGTGAAGGGATATGAATAAATGGGCTCTGTTTGCAAGGGTGACACTTCTGCATCTCTGACTGGCATGAACAAGGGCTGGGGAGGGGGAATAGTGGGTAGGGATGTTTCTGAGAATCTTCTTCAGTCCTTGCTCTTCTTTCCTGGCAATATCAGCAAGCACTCCAGCACTGCTGCTCTCTAATCAAATCAGACCCAGGGAAACAGGATTTGCTGCAGTGTCTGACCACTTAGACACCCACCAGCAGAGAAAATACCAGACATGTTCTGTGAGAATGGCCAAAAGCTGTTCCAGCCCCTTTCAGTGCAGAGACAAGATCTCTGGAACCTGCACCTCTCCCTGCTTTGGGCTCCTGCTCCAAATTCCACCACTGCTGGCCTTCAGCAAGATTCTGCAGGTGGGTTCATTGATACAGAGCAGAATCTGCACATGAGGAACTCAGACCAGGGGGTGTGCAGCCCCTTCCTTCTCATGAGTATTTATGGGTGTCTTCCAAAGTGTATTCCTTTATGATTCTTGATTAGTAGATAAAAGGCCATTTCTTCTTTTAATGGAGTCTCTGATGTTAATGGTCTCCCTCCAATCAGATTCAGGTGTTTTGGCCCATTTTTCTCTAATGGAGGATGACGGAGAAATATCTGGTTCACAGCTGGCTCCTTGCACTCTAACTGTGCTGAGCTGCAGCCACTAAGACACTGCTGGGAAATAAAAAAAAAAAAGGCTGGAGGAGTTCAGCCCCTCCCTTCACAGGGGCTCCAGCACTCCCTCCTACCTGTCCCTCCTGGGACCATCCCAAGAAGCACACGGAGAGAAGGGGGAAGGCTGTGCTGGGGCTGTGCTCACCCCACTGAGCTCCTGGGGCAGCTGGTGCTGCAGTGACTGTCCTGCCCTCATGCAGTGGGAGCTGTGCTGCCCTCCTGCCTGCTCTGCCCTCCCTGCCTGCTCCTGCCCTCCTGCCTGGTCCTCCCTGCTCCTGCCCTCCTGCTCTGCCCTCCCTGCCTGATCCTAACCCCCTACCTGCTCCTGCCCTCCCTCCCTGCTCCTCCCTGCTCCTGCCCTCCCTGCCTGCTCTGCCCTCCCTGCCTGCTCCTGCCCTCCTGCTCCTGCCTGCTCCTGCCCTCCCTCCCTGCTCCTCCCTGCTCCTGCCCTCCTGCTCTGCCCTCCCTGCCTGATCCTAACCCCCTCCCTGCTCCTGCCCTCCTGCTCCTGCCCTCCCTGCCTGCTCTGCCCTCCCTGCCTGCTCCTGCCCTCCCTGCTCCTGCCCTCCTGCTCTGCCCTCCCTGCCTGATCCTAACCCCCTCCTTGCTCCTGCCCTCCTGCCTGGTCCTCCCTGCTCCTGCCCTCCTGCTCCTGTCCTCCCTGCCTGCTCTGCCCTCCCTGCCTACTCCTGCCTTCCTGCTCCTGCCCCCCTGCTCCTGCTCCCCTGCCTGGTCCTCCCTGCTCCTGCCCTGCCTGCTCTGCCCTCCCTGCCTACTCTGCCCTCCCTGCCTACTCCTGCCCTCCTGCCTGGTCCTCCCTGCTCCTGCCCTCCTGCTCTGCCCTCCCTGCCTGCTCCTGCCCTCCCTGCCTGCTCCTGCCCTCCCTGCTCCTAACCCCCTGCCTGCTCCTGCCCTCCCTGCCAGCCTCTGCCATCTGCCGTGGACGAGGGCAAAGCAAAGCTCTGGAGTCTGCTGGATGACCAGAGCTATTAGATGCACTCTGCGTGTGCAAGAGGGTGTGAAATGCAGATGGCTGGAGGACCCTGGGGACCAGGAGAGAACAAGTGGGGACGTGCCCATGTCTCTGTGAGGCCAGGATGGAGCACTGGCTGTGGTTGCTGGCCTGGGGGTCCTGGGGTCCCTGAGCCCTACTCAGCCATCTGACTGGCACAGGCTGTGGTTGGTCCCATTGTATTAGCAAGGCACCACTTCTGCATTTTAAGTGTGTGCTCCTTGATATTGTCCTGCCTCTAAATGATCCTGGAAATGCATTGTCTACTTAACTACTTTTTAATTAAAAGTCAGGGATATTAGAAAAGAGAAATCAATTCTTGTCACAATTAAGACTTGGTTTGAACAATTGCAGCATGTTTCAGTGAAGGATCCTCTCTGGGCTTATTGATCTGTATTGTCATAATGTCTAGGTTATTGCCATGGCTCAGACAGTCTTAAATGAATATTTCAGCTGAATTATGTATGTTATCTGGCAGGCAGAGGAGGCTGCCAGCTGCCACTCAGAGCCTGCAGGGCTCCCCAGGCCCCCATGCCTGCTGACTGAGGTCTGGGCTGGGATGAGCACCTTGTCTCCTCCAGTGTCAGGCTCCTCAGTGAGCCTGGTGACTGTGCCAAGGGCCTGGTGGCTGCTTGGGCAAGTCAGGTGGTCTCGGGGTTTGCAGCCCCAGGAAATTCTCACAGCTTGGAGGCAGCCAGAGGCACCAGCTGAGCAGGAACTGCACCGGGTGCAATGCTGCATCTCCCTGCTGCATCTCCCTGCTGCATCTCCCTGCTAACGGGAGCTGCAGGAGGGCAGGTGAGCACAGGGGCTGAGCCTTCCCCACAGCTGGCTGTGACTCCCCCAGCTGTGGAAGTCTCTGTCTTCCCTCCTTCTCCCTTTCCCCCTCTCTCTCTCTGCAGAGAGGGGGGTGGGAGGTCTCCAGCACTCTCCGCTGTGAAAGTGACAGGAGAGTAGGAGGCTGATTAATCAAAATCTAGTATGATGAAGGACCTTTTTAAAGGTAAAAGGTGTCCCAGTTATGGTTTGTCTGCCCTTTAAAAGTTCTTGAAAACTAGGGGGTCTTGGAGGAAAGAAAATTGATTTCTCATGGTTCCTCTTGTACCTTGGGGCAGAAAGTAAATTCAAAGGGGCCCTGCCATGAAAGGTTAGTCTGCTGCTGTGGCTGATAATGAGATCTCTCAGAGATAAATCAAAACACCTGGACTTCACCACGGAGCAGCTACTGGTTTAACCCAAGATCTGGAATCAGAAGACGAGAGGGCACATGCTAAACCTTGCCTGCTGTGGAAGCAGAGGTGGCAGCAGCAATGCTGTAGCTCCTGTTACACTGGTGTCAGAGCTGCTCCCTCCTGCCTGGTGGTGCCTGGCACATCCAGCACCTCTCCACAGTTTGTGCAGAGCCTCTGGTCCTCACCAATGTACTTTTCACATCATCACTGCTCCCTTACATGCAGTGGCACATCAGCAGCAGCTCTGCTCCCTTCTCCCTGTGCTCTCCCCAGTCCTGTGAGCTGCATCCCCCAGACTTGGGGGCTGAGGAAGGAAAACCCTGATGGCCTTGACAGCACTCCTTGTCAGCCAATGGCCGTGGCTTCCAGGGCTGCAGCCCACTAGATCCCATTTACTTTGTGATAAGTAGGATTCACATAATATTCACATAACTTCTGCTTTTAATCTGCAGACCTCAGAAAGAGATGAGCCAGAGAAAACTGGGAAAGAGATGCTCAGGGAAAAAAAAAAAAAAAAAAAAAAAAAGAAAAGAAGCAGAGAAAAGTGAGTAGGATGAACTCTTTACCTCTCTATCCCATTAGCATGTTCACCATGGATTGCAAAATCCTGTTAGGCACAGGCAGCCTGCAGATCTCGAGGCAGGGCAGAGCCTGCAGTATTAGTGGTGGTTTTGGCTCTGCAGGGCTCTCCTCGAATGCTGGCTGCCCTCAGGGTGTTGGGGAGGGCTCCAACACAGCCTGCCCCTGGCTTCAAGTGCCTCCCCAGCTCTGATATTTGTTGCTCTTTGTTTTGGGTTCAGTGACCCTCAGGCTCTGTGTTCGTGCTTTTGCTGTTTGACTAATTGGAGAAGTGTCTAATCCTCTTCTCCACCGATGTCACTGTTATGTAGCCTGTGATTAAACATGCTGTCAGCTGCTGCTGTTTACAGATAACAGTGCTGCTTTCTCTCATTCCTACACTATCAGGCTCATTAGGAAGGTTTATGGATAAATTAGTCAGTCTGGGATTGAATGATGTCTGAAATGTCCTCAGTTCCACTGAGGAACTGCATCTTCCTGCTCTGGATAGCCAAATGTGACAGTGACCTGAAGCACTGCACGGGGCTCAGGCCCAGCCCCACACCTGGGTGACCCCCAGATCTGGAGCCTAATGTGGGCTCTCTTCAAGGAGACTCTTCCAGGGGTGAGCCCCCCACTTCTGGTACCAGGCTGGAGGCAGAAGTAAGTGTCTGGTTGATAAAATCCTCTCTGATGCTTCATTACAGCAGATTCTGCAATACACATAAAAAGAGGCTCTTTCCCCACTCTTGTTGCATGAAACACTCCTACATTTCCAGAGAAGGTTCCTGGTGGGCTTGGTGCCTGGCTGTTCAATACAGCGGGAACAAACTGCAGCTGCAGATGGGAACAGGTTGTTTCTGCCATTTGTTATTTTTCCCCTAATTATGATGCAGATTGGATGCTCTCTCCAGCATTCCCTCCCTTTCTGTTTATTCAAGCAGGATTTTTGTGAACCTACACACCAATTTCTCTCTGGGCCCAGAGTGCCCCATTGGAATGGTGCAGAATTTATTGCTCCTCTGAGCTGCAGCCCTTTTTCCCAGCCCCCTTCCACCACTGGCCAGCGCTGAGCTGGGATGGGAGCGAGGCTGGGATGTGAGGATTATTGTAAATGCAGGTGAACCCAGTGGGAAGAAATGCTGATGTCTGACTCCAGTTCAGAAGGCTGAATGATTTCTTTATTATAACTAATACTACATTAATACACTATTGAAAGGAGATACCAAAACTACATACCTGCTTTTTCTCACTACCTAACTCACTCACAACTCGTGACCCTCCTCGTGAGAGTGCAGCCACAGGTGGGTTGGATTGGCCACCAGGCTCAAACAATCCTCACCAGAATCCAACCAAGCAATCACCCCAGGTAAACAATTCTCCAAACACATTCCACAGGGAAAAACAAGGAGCAGAAATAGAAATTGTTTCCTCTTTCTTTCTCTCTGTGCTCCTCTATGAAAAAATCCTGAGAGAGAGAAGAATGTGCCTGCCACAGGGGATCCCTCTCTCCACCCTTGGCACAGGGCTGGCAGGACCCCCCTGGCAGGTATCCTGGGGATGGTGTGGCTGGCAGTCTCTCTCTCTCTCTCCAGGGCTGCATCTCGCCCTGGCAGGGTGGCAGCAGGAGCAGAGGCACCTGCAGGCATGGAAAGCTGTCCTGCTCTCTGCTGAGCAGTGAGCAATCTGTAATTACTGCAGAGCTTTCAGGGAGCTGGACACACCATGCTGGTGCCTTATTTGGAGTCTTCCCAAGTGCTGAGTCCTGGAGTGCAAAATGCAGCTACGAATTAGCCACGGCTGGATTAAATTGCTAATTATAATTTGCAAAGTGTATTCCCTTCTTCTGTCATGGACAAATGAAAAAGACTCTGCATGACCTCACCATCACCCTCACCCTGTGACTGGGGGGGATAATTGGTGAATGTCTTGTGGTGATTGAGTTACCAAGTGAGTCCTGAATTGTCTTTCCTCATCAGTGTGCCATGCAAGTTGCATTTCTGATTTGCCTGATGAGTAAGAGCCAGAGCAGAATCACTCCATGGAAATCCACAGCACTCCAGTGCCCTCGTTGTTGTTAACGGGCATTTACTGCCACGTTATTGAGGGGCCAGGAAAGTTAGAAATCTGGGTAATGCCTTTTAAATGATGATCACAAAGATATGAACATTAAAAAGCTCATAATAAATAGAGGAAACACCATGAGACTGGGGAATCAAGGCCCAAGGTGCATTGGCACTTTGGGGTCCCCCTTTAGGGTGCACGGGGATGCTCTCCTCAGGAGCAGTGTGAACCAGACTGGAATGCTCTTAGTCTTCAAATGAACCAAGGTTTGGGTTGCAGGTTCAGTGCAGTGCAGCTCGGAGCTGCCGAGGGAGGTCTGGGAAGCACTGAAGCTGTGGAGGGAGCCTGGCACCAGGGCAGGCACTGGCCCTTGCTGTGGCACTCTGGAGCTTCTTGCCTGGCACTCAACACTGGGCACTCACCTGAGAACCACAGGATCAGCAGGACCAGCCTGTCTAAAACACCTCTGACAATGAATGATGGCCACGTGCTACAGATCCCTTTGTGAAACATAACCAGCCTGCTGTAAGACCATTTCTGATGTGACTGAAAATGAAAATCCTGATGACAGCACTTCAAACAGAACTGCTGCAAATCTCTATAAGTGGTTTTAATGAAACCAGCCAGGAAGAGAAGGAGAGCAAATCAAAGGTAGGACAACTTCTTTGTTCAAATTACTGTAATTGGCATCAAAATTACGTTAGTGGTTGTTTGCACCATTATACTCGAGGTACATCCTCATTTCTCCCTCAGTTCTCAGAGGTACACCCACCTGAGCTCTCACTCTGCACCTCTGCCTTTCAAGCAGAGCAAGTGAAGCCACAGCAGAGGTGCAGGCTGAGGGGAAGCAGTCTGCGGGGTGCTGGCATCCTGCCCTGTGCTCAGCACCACCAGCAAAGCCTCTCTGAGGGGCAGGACCTGCCTCCTCCATGAGCCTTCCCACTGCTCCCAGGGGAGCAGATCCCACACACAGCTCCTGAGCCCAGTGCCTCCGTGTGCCCTTCGGGCTCAGTCACCAGGCTGTGACACCTGGATCCCTCCTGTCTGGCTCTAATTAGCAGCGGGTGGTAATTTGTCTCTGATTGAGTTGGAACTTAACACCGAGTGCATCCGTGCCCCAGCCAAAGGCAGGGTTCAAACTGATGGTGACAGAACGAGGTATGGCTTACATAAGTGTAATGATGTTATGCTGCCTGGAGCTCTGGATTTTCTCAGTATGTGATGAACGTGAGGCATTTAAAAAAATTAGACACTTTATTTTACATTATTTTCTAGAACGTGGATATCTGCGGGCTGTCTGGAAAATCCATTATCAAGAAATGTAAAGATGCTTAAAGGCATTTACCCAGATTAGCTGTGTTTATGGAGTCAAGGGTCTTTTATGTGATTACCTTAAAAGCTAAAGAACAGCTGCAAAACATTTATAGTGCAGACATTGTGAGGCAAAGAGTACAGATCTGACAGAAAGAGCTGTTAAAAAACAAGTGCACAGCTCTGGTTGCTTTGTATTTGCAGACATAAAAACCAGAAGGTAGAAGGGTTTTCCCTTTGCAGCCCTGAGGCCGGGCTGTGCAGCTTTGAGCGTGAGATTTATGGGGAAGCTTTAGATTAACTTCCATTTTCACTGTGATTTCTGCCAGTTAGCAGGAGGGGACGAGCAGGGATGGGCCAGCACTGGCTGTGATGGAGTGTTGTGCCCCTGGGAAGCAGGGTCTGAGCCCTGGGATCAGCTGGGGGTGGCACAATGGTGAGGTGCCACTGGGACCTGATTGTCTGAGCCACTTTCCTCTGTGGGATATTCCCTAATGCCAGGCACACTTGTGCTGTATTGCTGCTGCTTCCTCTGCTCTGGCTCTGCCCTTGTCACAGCATGTTTGTGTGACATGCCAAAACCAGTACAAAACTGCAGAAATCCTTTGTTTTTCATTGTGCAATAATACTTGCAAGTGTGGAAGAGAAAGGAAAGGTGCAAAAGCTTCCATGAAGTTTCTGCCTGCTCCATCTTTTGTCAAGGATTGCTCTTTCAGCGGTACATTGAGGCCTGCATCCTCATGGCTCCTTTGTCCTTTAGCATAAAAAGTAATTTGTCAGCAAAAGAAGTAAAGTTTTGTTTTTCAGTACAGATCTGGCTGTCCTCCCACTGAGACTTTCAACTCTCTTTACCTCAGGAATTGATGGTCTTGGTTTCTGATTCTCTTTCCTTGGTGTTTGTATTGATTTTCTTTTTTTTTCCAGGAGGGTTATTTTCACTGTGGTGTCAAAACTATCTTTCTTACAGCAGGTAATAGCTCAACTTGGCCAATTACACATTTTCTGGGCTAGCCCTGCTCTTTGCACAAGTTCCCCTGACAATCTGGAGCCTGGCTGACCTGATGTCTTTGCTTTCCCTTTGCTCTTGTCTCTGCAGGCTCCAGTCAGGAGTGGGGAAGGGCAGCAGCCCCAGAGCTGGATGTGAGCAGCAGAGGTGACCTGAGAACCTGGTATTTCTCTTCCTTCACCTGCAGATACTGGCCCCTTGCTGTGCCATCCTGGGGACAGCATCCCTCCATCCTGTCCCTGGCCTGGCTTTGGGCTCGTGAAGAAATCCAGTAGTATCCATTAAAGGCCGCTCTGTCTCTCTGTTTTCTTCATACCAGCAATGGCTTTGTCATCTGCTGCTGCTGAAACAAAATTCATGAGATCATTTTCCCAAAGCATGATACTTAAAATCTCAATTAAAATACCTCTGGCTGTTCTGCTACCAAGATGTTATAAGTGCTCGGAATAATATTTCAGATAAATGGATAAGCTGTGTGCTTTTGATATGACAGACCCTTCTTCTAGAAAAACATACCTAACATCAAACCCTCCACATACTTCCAAAATCCTTTTCCCTGCTTGGCTCCTCAGTGACAGGAAAGTGTACACGCCTGTGGAGCTTGGTGGTGAATGGAGCTGTCCCAGGGGTCTGGATTGATTTGCTTTGTGACATTGATACCTTCCACCGTCCCAGCAGCATGACCCAGTGTGTGAATACTAAAAGGAAGCTGCTGTGCCTGGAGACAGGCAAGCGAGATCCTGTATATTACACTGTGAGAGTTGTGTGTCATATTAGAGCAATCTGGCTTTAAAGGGCATCTTTCAAGCACAAACTAGCTTTTTCCCACACTTGACTGATCACACAAATAACTGTGATTAAAGGTCAAGTGCCTGGGTTTTTCTATTTTACTCCTTAAAAATTTATATGCGAGAGAAAACCTAGAAGTTAACATAGCATGAAATTGTTATGCAGTTCTGAGCCTTTAATGACAACTAAATATCACTTTTCTTCCTGGGTGGCTTGAGAAATCTTCAGTAATAACGGGTCACTTCTTTTGGTTTCCACTTGAGGAAGAATATAAACAAACCCTGTCTTTTGCTTCCCTGCTCTGTAACATGATGGAGGGAGGGTTTTGGTGGTATGAACTCGTGCCCCCAGTCAGCGTGGCTGTTCCTGGTCTCACCAGGAGCTCCTGGGCTGGTGCAGCAGCACACGAAGCACTGATCCACACTGAGCTGTCCTAGATAGGAAGAACACTGATAAATGGATGGGAGCTTCCTCACCAGTAAAGTTAACACAGAGAGGAAAGGTGATGACCATGTTTGCCAAAGAGCTGAGAAATGGAGAGCTGGAAACATCCTCTGGCTCCAAATGTCCAGCTGGCCTTGGCCTGAGGTCCGAGCACCAACTCCTGTGAGCAGGGTTTGGCATGGGCTACCAGAGCCTGGCTGGGCTGTGCTGGATGGAGGCTCAATGCTTTTACTTCAGACCTGCGATATTTTACATTTGACACATAATCACAGCAGAAGGAACATCCCACAGGAATCGGTGTTTGCTTTGGTACCACGGTATCCACCATCACGGGGAAAACCGGGGGCATTCAGCCTGGCTAAACTCTGCAGGAACCTGCAAGACCTACAATTAGTAATACTCAAACCTCGTTGGGCTCCTTTCCCGATGCAGGAGGCAAATACCTTGGCTTTGGTGAGCCCAGAACTGAAGAATTGCCTCCCCCGGCGCAGGCAGCCACAGCACAGTCCTGGATGTGGGTCTGGCAGGACTCACCCTGCCTGCGCCGCCTTTCCTGGCGCTTCTGTCTGGGCATTTTTGCTTTCACAGCAGCTGCTGGGCTTGGAGGACCTCGACATAAGGCCGGGAATAAAATTTCAAGACAGAAAGGCAGGACAGAGGGCTCGACAAAACCGACATTGCTGGGCATCGGCTGCAGGGCAGGGATGAGGCTGCCCCGCTGCTGTCCGGGCGCTGCAGGCAGGCGGCTCGAACCCAACTCTCCTGCGAACACCCCCTGGGCATCAGGGGGCAAAGCATCTCGCTATCAGCGTGCCCTGGGCAGCAGTTCCAGCAGCACAAAGCCCAGCACGGCCGCGTGTTCCCTCAGGAGCGGGCCCGGTGACCGGGCCCGGTGACCGAGCCCGGTGACCGAGCCCGGTGAGCGAGCCCGGTGACCGAGCCCGGTGAGCGAGCCCGGTGACCGAGCCCGGTGAGCGAGCCCGGTGACCGAGCCCGGTGAGCGAGCCCGGTGAGCGAGCCCGGCCCTCAGCGCGCCCGCCCTCCCTCAGCCGGCTCCACAGTGACCGCCCGCCCGCCCGCCCTGGCCACGCCCCTTCTCGCCCCGCCCCCGCCGCCCATTGGCTGCGCGGGCCGAGGCCCCGCCCCGGCGGCGGCGGTTGGCGCGCCGCGGCGGGGGCGGGGCGCGGAGCGGGAGCGCGGCGGCGGCGCGGGGAGCGGAGTCGCGGCGCCATGGAGACGGCGCTGCCGGTGCTGCCGCTGCTGCCGCTGCTGCCGCTGCTGCTGCTGCCAGTGCTGCCCCGCGCCGCCGCCGAGCAGGGTGAGCCGGGCGGGGACGCGGCGCCTCCCGGTGCTCCGGCGCCCCCCGGTTCTTCGCCGCTCCCGCGCCCCCGGCCGCGCTGTGTCCCCGGTGCTCCGTCACCGCCGTGTCCCCCGTGCCCGGCTGCCTCGGCGCGTGGTGTGGCCGCATCGGCCTCGACTTTGGTTGCCCGCGCAGGGTCGGGCTGCGCGTTGCGGTACCGGGAGCGGCCGGCTCGGCTCGGCGGTTCGGTCGCACCGTGGCTGGCCGGACGGGTTGTGGGGCGGATGTGCCGCAGCTCTCCGGGGTGCGGAGATCTGCCGGAGGAGCGGGAGAGGACGGACGGGTCCTCGTGGAGTGACCGGGTCAGCCCGGGGTGTCCCGGTCCCCGCGATCACCGGAGGCACGCGGCAGCGCGCTGCCAGTACCGTGACAGGGAGAGGCTTCGAGCCCTGCGGTCCAGCGGAGAATTGCGCTGCCACGGACGGACCCCACTGGTCCCGGAGGCGAGAAGAGTGTCTCGGAGCATCACGGAGCGCTCCGAGCGGAACGGTGGTCAGGGATGTGCCCGCCGGGGATGCGCCGCCGCACCCCTTGTTCCCGGTGCCTGAGCCCGAGGATCATCCTGCCGGTCGGGGGCTGTGGCTGTTTGCTGGTTGTGGAAGGATCGTGAAGCTGTGAACTGAGGGAAATAGCTCTTCCTGTCAAAGATTGAATTGGCTGTTTCGTGGGAAAAGGGTGTCGTTTGCCAGGGAAATCCCTCTTTCAAAGCAGCTGCTGGTACCTTTCAGGTCCAGCATCCGCACGCTGTGGGCATGGTACAGTGGCAGTGTTGTCTGTGGTGTCCGAGGAGTCGTCCCTGGGGTTGCACAGTCGTTAGGGCATGGATCAGGTTGTTCTGGGTGTGCAGTGGCACCTTCGTGGCGCTTGGTGCTCACACGGTGATGCCATGGCTGGTGGAGCCGGGGTGGGAGCTGCTCCCGTGAGACCTGGCACAGCACGGCACTAAGCTTCCCAATGCATGGACTTGGTGGGTTTTACCAGCATTTTTTCACCAGCATTTCCTGTGTCAGTGGTTTTCCTAACATGCTGTCTTCCCTGCAGTTGTCCTGCTGGACTCAAAGGAATCGCAGGCGGAGCTGGGCTGGACCTCACACCCATCGAACGGGGTAAGCACGGGGGTGGGACTGTCCCTCTGCACCACTGGAGAGGGTGAAAGGGTCTGTCAGCTTCTTGGTGCTCAGCAGCATTTGAAGTCCTGCCATATGAGAGCTTTGCTTACCTCAGAGCTGGGGTGGGGCTGGCAGCCACGGGACCTCCTCATTCAAGGTCGATGGGTAGCTTGGCATGATCAGTGCCAGGAGCCCCTGGGAGCAGAGCGAGGAGCGAGGTCCCTCCTCAAAAGGGATTTTTCACTACTAAAACAAGACAATAAGCACTGGCTGGTTACGGCTTTGTGTTGTGGTTCTCACACCAGCATGAGCACCGAGAGTCAGTCAAGCCCTTAGAATCCGAGGGCTGTGGCTGGGGAGGGCACTGGGAGCTGTGTCATGTAACATTTATTTCATCAGCCCCTGGCTTTGCTGCTGGTGTTGGTCTAAAGGCACTTTCAGTAAGCTTGGAGTTGTGCTCCTTGCAGCTTTGGGTTCATTTTCCCAAATGGAAACGAGCGTTCAGAGGGAAGAGCGATAGGTTCTGGAGTCATCTGTGTGGCACAGCTGTTTGTTTGCAGAGGAAAACTCTGTTCTGGGTCTGTTTTGAATGTCTTGCATAAGTTTACCCCCAGAAAGAAATGCTTTGGGAAATTGCCAGGTCGTCATTCAGGCTGTGAGGGTTGAATCATCATTTCACTGATCAGAATCTCTGCTGATAGCTTTGGGGAAACACTGTTTCACTTGCAGTGGGAGAATTTATCCTGTTGTAGCTAAAACTTCTCCTGGCAGAGAAGCTGCTGCTGTTCATGAAGGCGTTTGACATCCTCGTGTGATGGTGTGACTGCTGTCACATCTCCTTAGAGATGGATTTCTTGGAAATCTTGGATTTCTCTGGGTGGCCCAACCCCATCCAGGGTTACACTGTGTGGATGCACCTTCCTAGGGACAGAAAATCTGAGGAGTGTGTGGGAGACGAAGGCTCTGGCTCCTCAGCCGATGATGTGTCCAGAATCAGGCTTTGTTTTCCAAGATCTGCTGCCAGTGCTGCCTTTCTGGTTGGGTTTTCACATTTGCACCTCTGCGGAGAGCTCAGGTGTTAGGTGGTCCAGGAGCAGGGTTACTGCAGCTGGTGGGTTTGGTGGGCTGAGGACTTCCAGTGCATAGAGCCTGTGGTGGGGAGGCTTGTGGTAGTGACACTTACGCTGTTGGTGTGTCTCTGCTGGGGCAGCTCCCGAGCTTTGTGCTTTGTCCCCAGTGGGAAGAGATCAGTGGCGTGGATGAAACCTACAAGCCAATACGCACGTACCAGGTCTGCAACGTCATGGAGCCCAACCAGAACAACTGGCTGCAGACAGGCTGGATCGCCAGGCGTGACGGCCAGAGGATCTTCATTGAGCTGAAGTTCACCCTGCGGGACTGCAACAGCATCCCTGGTGTGACGAGCACTTGCAAGGAGACTTTCAACTTGTACTACGTGGAGTCTGACTCCGACCTGGGCCGGAGTGTCCGTGAGAGCAAGCACACCAAGATCGACACCATCGCTGCTGACGAGAGCTTCACGCAGGGAGACCTGGGCGAGCGCAAGATGAAGCTGAACACTGAGCTGAGGGAGATTGGGCACCTGAGCAAGAGAGGCTTCCACCTGGGCTTCCAGGACGTGGGCGCCTGTGTGGCGCTGGTCTCCGTGCGCGTCTATTACAAGAAGTGTCTCGCCACCGTGCAGAACTTGGCCACGTTCCCAGACACAGTGGCAGAGACGGCCTTTGTGACGCTGGTGGAAGTTAAGGGCACTTGTGTTGCCCATGCTGAAGTGGACGTGGATAACCCCCCTCGGATGCACTGCAGCGCGGAGGGCGAGTGGCTGGTCCCCATAGGGAAGTGCATGTGCAGCCCTGGCTTTGAGGAGAAGGACGAGGGATGCCGAGGTAAAAGTGGCCATTGGTGTCCTGGCAGGTTTTGCCTGTGTCAGTCCATGCTGCTGCCAGAATTCTCTGGTGCCTGAGCACAGTTTGGACAAGTGGAATTATCTTGTGTCAGCAATATGTTTCTTTGGGTGATGGCAGCTCCCCAGTGAACCACCAGAGGTTTGTTTGGAGGGTGGCAGTTGGAGGGCATGGGGCTGCTCTGCAGCATGGTGCTGGCTGGGCAGACGTGTCAGAGCTCTGGGTGCTGTCAGGAATTCCCACAGCTTTATCTGAAGTGTTAAAATTACTCTAGAACATTAATATCCCTATTGATACGCTTTGGACACGGTTTAATAATTTGGTGACTTTACTGCTCACAAGGTTATGTTTAAGGGCAGCTGCAAAATGGATGTACCCTCTGCATCCCACTAATGAACCTGGAGCTGTGACCACTTCCATCTCGCTTTCAAAGGCAGGTGAGAGCCAGGGATGCTGTCATGCTCTTCCTCAGAGTGTGAGAGAGTTGCTGGGCTAATGCCACCCCCAGGCACCTTCTTGCCAGCTGGGACCTGGGAGAGGGGGTGTGTTCTTTAGTAAAACACGTCTGAAAAGACCCTTTGCTACCCATGCCTGGTGTCCAGATGATACCTTGGATGTCTCCCTTTTCACCTCAAAAACAGATTGAAAGGAAAACAGCTAAGTAAGTCCCAGGCAGGTGGAGTTCCCCCACACTGGAGACAGGTGGTGGTGCAGTAGGAGAGTGAGCTTTCTGCCCTTCAGGAGCACCTCCAGGCTTTTCACTGTGCTGATGGTGCTGCCTTCCTCCAGGTGGTGGGATGCCCTTCCCAGTGCTCTGGGCAGTGGCTTCTCCTTAAGAAGACCTTATTAAAGCTATCAAATTGAGATCTCCGTGCTGTTGATTGCTTCAGTGGCTGCATGGCAGCTTGCCATGCTTTCCACATCTGTTTGGAGTGGGGATTTACATAGTGAGTCCCAGAAGGCTTTTGCTAATGTTTCAGGTTTCTCTGTGTTGAGTTTAAATAATTCATATTCTCTGAGGAAAAATATTTGAAGTAATTTAATGGACATAATTAAGTTTCTCTCCCCTCTCACAGAAAGCAGGTCATTAGTCATTCTCTGTGGAGCAGCGTCTGATGTCTGGTCAAATATCAGAAAATAGTTTTTAAGGGTTGAAAGTTTTAGGTTTGTTTGCAGCCCTACATTAGCATAGTGCTAAGTGAATAGCTTTAAAAGATTTCTGATGAAAGCTGCCAGGAGTGTGGAAATTCTTCAATGAGGACAAAAGCCCTTGAGCTGGAGGCAGGTGGGTGCTTTGGGAGTTTGGGGGTGTTAAACCAGCCAGGTGATGGCACAACACACCTGGCTCCACCACTGGGGTCCTGTGCTGGCGGCTTTGGAGGGCTCAGAGGGTGTGAATCTGCTGGCCCATGAAACTTCTTGGCCACAGTCTCTGTTGCAGCTCTTGTGGGCCTGAGAGGTCTGGGTGGTGGACTGGGGGTGGTGGGGGCTTTGCTGCTGCTGTTGCCTGTGGGGTGGCATGGGGGCCAGGGTGGTGCTTGAGGGTGGTGGTGGCGGCAGGACTGTGGTGGTGGCGACAATGCAGGATGCAGGAGAGGAACTGGTGAAGGTGTTTAACCTTGGTGGCAGAACTGGTGTCCCCATAACCGTGATTTAAATTCTGAAAACATCCAAGAGAAGGTTTGAGTCCTCACTCTGAAATTAGAAGAGATGACAAAAAGGCCAACAGGGCTTCTGACTCTGCTAATTCTGGTTGCAGGAAAGCTGAGCCTTTCCATGTCCATCCTCCTGTCCTGCACCACTGCTCCAGAGGCACCCCAGCACTCCTGACAAGTTTGCATGTTTCTGATGAATTGTTCTGGTGTTCGGTGGAGTGCAGCCATCTCTGGGGTGGGACTGCACAGCTTTAGTGTCTGTTTAACATCCACTCATGGAGAAGAGGAGAGTTTGTCACTGAAAATGCACTCAGACTGCTTGTCTTGTCTGATGTATCTCTGTAGCCAGATGCTGCTCTGTGCTTAGTCTGACCATAAAACCCATTCCCAGAAGATGCACGGCAGGCAATTGGGCAGTTCTGTGCTCTGGGGATGATCCCTTGCCCATCCCTGTTTTGTTTTCACTTGGCTTCTCAGCTTTGATGTCTTTTTGCCATTAATTTTGTCAGGTGTGAGCTGTAGCCCCTTTGTGCTGTTTGTTTTGTGGTGTGTAGCAATAGTTTTTGTGTAAATGAAGCCACAATGTAGGGGATCTGCCTGACATTTTCATTCAAAGTTGTCTCCTTCTGCTTCATTTTTTCTATCCAATCTCTAGTAATATCTGCAAGGAGAATTTCAGCAAAGCTCAAGGTTAATATTTACCAGCCAGATTTGCTGCAAATGAGACAACTTAAACTAGACATTGCATGAATATGATGGAGGCCAGTTACCAAAAATAGCTGCCAGGCACTCTTCTTTGACAGAAACGTAAATTTGTGCTCTGGCAGAGTTTCCTCCTCAATTCATTTTCCTCCACTTCTGACAGCACTGGCAGGAGCCAGCTCTGCCCTGCTGCGGTGTCCCATGCTCTGCTGCCCCTCACCAGCACCTGAAGCCCTGCGTGGTCTGGTCAGTGATGAATTAGTGTCCCTGTCCCTTGTCTACATGGGAATGACATCACTGGAAACAGTTTTAGAGCTGAAATGGTTTCTAGTGCTTTGTCAGGATTTTTAAATGACCTTTTAAAGAGATGAGTGTTGCTGCTTTTCTGGGGAGCAAAACCTCGCACAGGAGGTGGCTTCAGTGACAGCCTTGTCCACAGGTGCTGTTTGAAATGGGGAATAACAGAAATTCCCCCTCCTTGTCTGCATCACTGGATGGATTTGTGAGATCTTTGAATTCAACCTGCTATGGACAAAACACAAGGAAGATTTATTTGTATCTCTCTTAGGGAGAAAGCAGAGGTTTAGGGTGGGAGTGGGATGTGGGGTGAGTAAGATGCTCTTCTGTCCACTGGATATGTCCCACCACAGCATTGTGTCACTACAGTGTCCTTAGGTGGAAAAGAAATAGTTCAATTGAATGTTAGAGAAATTTAAAATAATAAATTACAATATTTTGTCATTTACTGCTGAGATACCTCCTGAAACCTGAGGTCTGCTTTTCTGTTTAAATACAAAAAAGATGGATCCAAATGTACAGCACTTGGAGCTTTTGATTTGTTTCATCTTTTATACATTAGCTTACAAACCTGTAAGTGCTCCTGGAGTGTACTTTATCTGCTGACTGATGCTGGAGGATTATGTATACGTTTATGTTTCCTCCTGGGGCTCTGCAAGTTGCACAAAGCACCAGGTTTTGCTTTCATCACAGATGCAGCCACAGGCATCCCACAGTCAGACCCTGTGCTTGCTGCTGTGTGGAATTGGAGGAAATTCCAGAGGAATTCTGGAGCTGGGCACACTGAGGGGGGGTTGTGAGGTGGGATCAGCCAGGTGTTGGATGCTGCTGCCCACCAGCCACACGTGGAACAGCCATGTAAAACGAGCTCTCTTTCCAGTCTCTGCAGTAATGCCCAGCCTTGGAAGTGTTCATCATTTGGGATTGCACGTTACATTGCTGTTCACAGTGTGCCTGAAATAATTATGGCTTTGGAAGTCGTGACAGATCCAGACACAAATCGCTCCATGACATTGAATTTCAGAGCAAGCTACTCTGACAATTACAAGCATCACAAGTTGCTTGCAGAATTCCTGCGAGGTTAAGGTCATGGATATCTGGCTGCTGGATGAACGTGTTGCATGGGCTGTTGAAATCCAGAGGGGACGTGTCTTGCCCACAGCTGAGGGGGTTTGTGTGAGCTAAAGCGCTCAGCAGGGTGCTGGAGAGGCCGGTCAGCCAGTCCTTCACCAGGAACTGTTTGGTGGATGCATTAGGGAGCTGAGAGAGACAACAGTGGATTGCACTTGGCTCAGCGGATGTGCCTGCTTCAGTGTGTCCTTGAGGAACATTCTGGCATAAATAGCAATGAGGTTCTGTCAGTCCTGGCTTGATTCATCAAATGCACTCTGTTAGATGTTTCAAGAGTGTCTTTCTTCTGGACTAAATCACTAAATTTAATTTCGGCTGTTAAGAGTTCGTTGTTGGGGATGCACAAGGATCTTGCCCTTGGACACAGGTTTTCATTTTAGTACTCCACAAATTATTTAACAAGGACAAAAATTACAGACTAGCATTTTCTAGAGGTGTCAGAATTGCTGGCAATGTGTTGGACCATAGGCTGCTGGTTGAAAACCTCCAAACTGTGTGGAAGGCAAGGTGCTTTTGGATTCTCTGGGGTGGTGCAGCCCAACGTTCCCACCCTGGCAGACGTGGAACCGAGGTGAGAAGAGCCTGACTCAGTGCTTGCATTGATTGCTCCTCGTGCTGACTTTGTCCCTCTCACACTGGCACAGTCCAGGGACTGGACACGACTGCTGTCCCTTCTCTCTGCCTGCAGTATTGATCACAGCTGGTGCAGTAAGACAAGGTGAGATCTCAAACTCAGCGTGGAGGGGGCAGGAGCCTCTCTGCTACCCAAGGACGTTTTTCAGCAAGGCTCTTTGGCCACCTCAGTGCACCACTGAAACTGTGTTCTGTCAGTGATTTACACAAGGTGCCCTGTCTGGTTTGGGCAGCATGTCCTGGTCCATGGGCACTGGCTGGCAGCATCTGTCCCTCCTTGGAGCTGCCCCCTCCTTCCCCCTGCGCTGGCCTGAGGCACTTTGAAAATGAATTGATGAAATGTTTGGAACATAATAAACAGTGCCTTGATAATGGGATTTAGATAGATGGAGTAGGGCTGTGCCAGCCTGGTCCAGTGAGGGGTCAGCAGGAGCAAGAGCTCCCGTGGGAGTTGCATTGTGAACAACTGGGATGGCAGAGGTGAGACTGCAGGTTTGAGTGCTGCTCGGGGAGGGCTGGATGCAAGCCTAAGAGCTGGAGGGGGCCCAGTGCTCCCAGTCTGCCCTTTGCTGGGAGGGATTGGGATTGTCAGGCTGCTGGGGTGCCTCAGCCTGTGGTGCTGTCCTGGTTTTTGCTGTGGCACCCCCAGTGCTGGCTGCCTGTTTCCCCAGCTGCAGCTTTCCTAAAGAGTATTTTTATGAATATCTGCTTCAAGAGAGAAAATTAACACACATTAAAGCAGACAAACTTTGTCAAATACAATTCCATGACCAAAACTGGAAAGGAATTGATTTTGGAAGACAACCGAGTTGTAGTGTTAATTATAAATGCCTGTATAGGCATTTTGAGTGAGGCTGCAGCTGTTATTAATTCATGCTGGCACACACAGTGCTGTTGCTGGTAGGGCTTCACTGGGAAGGGAAATGGAAAGCTGTCCTGTGCCACTGGAGTAGGAAACCATGCATTTTCTAGGTCTGCATCCTCAGATGTCCCTGCTTTCCCTGTGACACAGGCTGGGAATGAGAGGACATTGCTCTCTCTCAAAGACACCCTCTCCTGTCTGAGGAGCCGTGTCAGATGAGGTGGTAAGAGAAGCCTTTCCCAAGGGTTCTTCATGCTGGGTATTTGGCCAAAGTGCCTCACAAATCAGTGCAGCTCATTCTGCTGCTGGTCTGGCAGTGTGCAAAGTGTTACCTTGAGGGGGGAATGTGCTCTCGCTGTCAGTGACAGGGATCAGGCCCGCTTGAGGAGCTTCTGCGGTCAGCAGTGGTGGAGCTGGAGGGAGGCAGTTGATCCATCTGACCTATCTGACTGCTTCTCTTTGGCTCTGGGACAATGAATTATTGAATTTTATTATTTAATAATTTAGTTGTGGTAGCATCAGAGGACCAGGAACAGGATAGAAAGCAGTGCACAAAAAAAGAGAATTTCATTCTATAAATTGATGACCTGATCCCCCAAGAGCTGTCACATACCCACTGCAGAAATAAGCACTGTGAAATGACAGGGACACCTAAACCAGCTGGAGACCAAGAAAAACACTCGTAGGATGAGGTGGAAGAGGGTGGGAGTTTGTCTGAAAAAAGAAACAGAGACACACATATGATGCATCACATGTGCTGGGCGCTTTTGTTCTTCTCAAGGGCAAGTTTTGGACAGCCAAGGAAAAAAAAAATTAGCAAGTAAAGCCCATGGCTCCTCGTGGGACACACTCACATGGGGTTGTGGTGCCTGCTCCTGGGACATGCAAACTGGGGCATTTTGTGCCATTATTAATGACAGACACTTCTGTAAACTTACTTTTGCCTGTTAGAAAACAGGGTGGACTAGTCTGAAAGACACTTCTAATTGGAAATGTTCAGTTTCCTGCGATGAGATGTCAGATTTGTGTGACAGGCACATCCGAGGGATGTAGTCTGGGTTTACTGCTTGGATCCCATCATGTTTGTAAACAGGATTGATTTTCCTGTCGTGTCTGATGCAGTGGTATTTCTGCCCTGTGTGGTGGTCAGTGCTGCCTAACTAAAGGAAAAAGCACACTCAGTTTCCATTCTGTGAATATACTACTAGTTCTGATTTGGTTTCTCAGCTCTAAAGAGGGAACTGGAAGTTTTGGGAATAATTTTAACATTTGCTATTTTTTCCTGGTTTATCTAGCACCCTAAATAGGGAGTGACATTTACTGTGAAAGTCAGTCAGAGCTACAGAACCCAAATGGGTACACCAAGGGACATCTTCTTGGTGCCAGGATCATGGAGGTGGCTCAGGGAAAGCAGCTTAGAGGGTGGTGTCTGCTGGCCAGGGGCAGCAAAGGAGGTTCCAGGAATCAGGGAAATGCAGTCATCAGACATGTCCCAATTTGTCCTGTGCTGCTCTCCCTTAACACCCTCTCTCTCTTTCAGCTTGCCTTCCGGGGTTTTACAAGCTCTCCCTCCGTCTCCCTCTCTGTTCTCCATGCCCTGAGCACAGCTTCGCACATGAGGAAGCCTCCACGTTCTGTCTGTGCCAGGCGAATTACTCCAGGTCTCCTTCAGACCCACCATCTGCCTCCTGCACACGTAGGTCTCGCTGGAACGAGGCAGCAGCCCAGGCACTCACAGAGCCAGGCAGTGCCCAGGGCTGTCCCTGCCTGCTCTGTGTGTCACCTCGGGCTCTGCTGTGCTGGGGTGGTGCTGCAGTGGGGAGGGGATGGCTCCAAGATTGTAAAAGTCCTCGTTTCCCAGCCCGTGCAGCCAAAGAAGGAGTCTGAATGTGCAGGGTCGGCTTCTCAAGGTTGTTTATTTCTCCTAATCTATCACATTCTTTCTCTGCCCTGCTGAGCTCTGTCCAGCAGGTCGGCCATGGCATTCTGTCTGCCCTCAGGGCAGTGTTCACATTTTATACCAAAAACTCCGTGTGCCATGTTTACAATAACGTGCCAATATCTGTCATTTATGTTGGACACTGTGTCTGAACCTTAAACCAACAGAAAAGTGTCACCATCACAGCAAGACATGGAGGACAAGGAGAAGGAGAAGGTCAGGACACGCCCAAATCCCTCCATCTTGACCCCCTGAATCCTCGTCTAAAAAACCCAAAATTGTACTATCTCACCCTGTGTTAACTCAACTGCCACACTACTCAAACCCTTGTGGCTTGTAATTCCTCATCCAGAGCTGGCAGTTTTTTTCCACGGGCTAAAATGGAAGCCACAGGTATTTTTGACTTCGTGCCAGGGTCTCCGAGCCCCCTGCCAGGGTCTGGAGACAACCAGGGCAGCCAGAGGGATGTGCTGGGTTCCCACAGGGATGGAGGGGCTGTCCCCACAACCCAGAGCTCGCAGGCTGATGAGGCAGATGCGCAGTCAGGCTCGCAGACTCCCTGATAAACTGGGGCACAGTCATTTAGTCACTGTAGTTCACAGGTTTTAATTAAATGGCCTCTAGTTAATTGGACAGGACTCCAGCTGCTCTGGTGATGGATGCTGTCCAGCTGCCAGCTCAGGCAGGAGGAACCCTCTGTGTCTGCTGGGCATGGCTGGGCAGTGTCTGGCCGGGAGCAGGCTCCCGGGCCCGGTGCTGCTCAGGGAGGTGCTGGGTGTAGCCAGGTGCTCCTCGTGCACGCTGTGAGCTGTGGCTTGTGGTGCACACACATCCCTGCAGCTAGGATCCTCTGTCCCACCGGCTTGCATGCACCAGTGCCTCAGTGTCCCCTCGTGCCGCCCCTGGCTGTGGCTGTCCAGGATTGTGCCCTCGTGCTCTGCCCCCAGCGCCTGCCCTGCTGCTCCCAGAGAGGACCTTTAGGTTTGTGATGTGTTACTCTTCCAGCCAGGTCTTATGAGCTCTCAGAGAAACCCATCACACCCGAGATAGCTCAGCTACCCTGAACGGCATAAAATTAGCAGGATGGCTTCTGAGGTAGTGTTGGAAACAGAAAGAGATTTAATAAAAGGCAAAATAACAAAGCTCTTGCAGAGAAAAACCTGAGCTAGGGGCAAGAGGTTCTTGCTCCTGCTAAAACACCCTACAAAAGCAATTATTCCCTCTGTTCTTCTCCTTTTCTAGTGAATTACCTAGGTGGGACCTCTTGGCCTGTGTCCAATCGGACAGCCCCAGGTCTGAGGTGAAGTCCAAAAGGTCCTATGAGGTGTCTTTTATACCAAACTGGGAGAGAAACTTCTGGGCTTTTTGCCTTTTTACGCAGACAAAGAATCATTTAGTCGCTCCGTCAACAGGGAGCACATACCTACCTGTTTGTCCCAACACCTGTGCACGCACACTCTTTTGCTTCCAGGTCCACCCTCTGCCCCGAGGAACCTGGTGTACAGCCTGCGGCAGTCGTCCCTGGTGCTGGAGTGGAGTGCCCCGGCCGACGCGGGCGGCCGCAGCGACCTGACCTACAGCCTGTGGTGTGGCCGGTGCCCCGCGGTGCCCGCGGGCCGCTGCCAGCAGTGCGGCAGCAGCGTGGGCTTCGTGCCTCAGCAGACGGGGCTGGTGGAGCGCACGGTCACCCTGGTGAACCTGCTGCCTCACGTCAACTACACCATCCGCGTGCTGGCCCTCAACGGCGTCTCGGCCGTCAGCCCGCTGGCTGGCCAGCAGTACGCCGAGGTCAACGTGTCCACCGGCCGCGCAGGTACGTGGCACGCACGGGCACGGCCCGCTGCTTCGCCCCCCTGGTGCTGTGTGGCTCTGGCACGTCAGCTCTGGGGTGCAGGGGTGTGCTTGGTCACCTGTGGGGTGTAGGGGTGTGCTTTGTCAATTTTGGGGTGTGCTTTGTCAGCTCTGGGATGTGCTTTGTCAGCTCTGGGGTGTAGGGGTGTGCTTGGTCATCTCTGGGGTGTAGGGGTGTGCTTGGTCACCTGTGGGGTGTAGGGGTGTGCTTTGTCAGTTCTGGGGTGTGCTTTGTCAGCTCTGGGGTGTAGGGGTGTGCTTTGTCAGTTCTGGGGTGTAGGGGTGTGCTTGGTCACCTCTGGGGTGTGCTTGGTCACCTCTGGGGTGTAGGGGTGTGCTTTGTCAATTTTGGGGTGTGCTTTGTCAGCTCTGGGGTGTGCTTTGTCAGCTCTGGGGTGTCGGGGTGTGCTTTGTCAGCTCTGGGGTGTGCTTTCTCAGCTCTGGGGTGTGCTTTGTCAGCTCTGGGGTGCAGGGGTGTGCTTTGTCAGCTCTGGGGTGTCGGGGTGTGCTTTGTCAGCTCTGGGATGTGCTTTGTCAGCTCTGGGGTGTCGGGGTGTGCTTTGTCAGCTCTGGGATGTGCTTTGTCAGCTCTGGGGTGTCGGGGTGTGCTTTGTCAGCTCTGGGGTGTGCTTTGTCAGCTCTGGGGTGTAGGGGTGTGCTTTCTCAGCTCTGGGGTGTCGGGGTGTGCTTTGTCAGCTCTGGGGTATAGGGGTGTGCTTTGTCAGCTCTGGGGTGTCGGGGTGTGCTTTCTCAGCTCTGGGGTGTGCTTTCTCAGCTCTGGGGTGTGCTTTCTCAGCTCTGGGGTGTAGGGGTGTGCTTTCTCAGCTCTGGGGTGTGCTTTGTCAGCTCTGGGGTGTGCTTTCTCAGCTCTGGGGTGTCGGGGTGTGCTTTCTCAGCTCTGGGGTGTGCTTTCTCAGCTCTGGGGTGTAGGGGTGTGCTTTCTCAGCTCTGGGGTGTGCTTTGTCAGCTCTGGGGTGTGCTTTCTCAGCTCTGGGGTGTCGGGGTGTGCTTTGTCAGCTCTGGGGTGTAGGGGTGTGCTCTCTCAGCTCTGGGGTGTCGGGGTGTGCTCTGCCGTCGGGTTTTGGGTGGCTTTGCCCTCGGAGAGGGCACCGAGTCTGTGGGTGGTGTGGTCACTGTCCTCGGGCTGGGCCGTTGCTGCTCGGTTTGTTCTGGGGGCACAGATGGATTTGTCCTGGCTGCTTAGGTGTGGCAGAGGGGCAGATAAATACTGGCCCATGGCACTCTCAGAGGGTTCCAGTTGGTGCTGTTGGGAGGCAAGGAGTGAGTGTGCTGATACCTGAGCTGTGAAGGGAGAAGTCTGCTCTGTGATCTGGCTGCAGTTTGAGTTTACAAATCATAAAAAAAAACCAAAACACCTTTGGTGAAGCAAACAGATAACTCAAATGTTGGCTATCCTTCAGAAACAAAAAAAATTGATGCCCTGATTTCCTCTCTTTATCCTGCGCTGGTCTGTGACACAATTCTTACTGTAATTGTCGCCTTCCATTCCCAGTTTGGTATTTCTGTTCCCGCAGGTAAGGGGAAGTGAGTGCCCATGCCTGTGGACAGATCCCTGACTGGAGGGGTTGGCTGAGGAGTCCCTCCTCAGCTGTTGTGTGTGCCAAAGGACAGTCAGGTCCCTCCTCTGCTGTTGGCTATGCTGAAGGACAGTCGGCTCTGGCTTGTCGTGTCCTTGTCCCTTCCTCTGTGGTTACATTATTAATTTGCATGAAAACCCTTTCCCAAGCCACAGTTAATGGAGACAGATGATCCTCAGGTGCCTCTTGGCAGGAAGCGGCCCAACAATTTCATCTGAAGAGATTAAACTTTGATCTTGTTATAAATAATTTTCCCACCGCTTGATCAAATGGTTTTGTGCACGTTGTTGCTTTCTCTTCCCTCATACCATAATCCCTGTGGCTCCATTGGGGGATGCTGTGCTGCAGACTGCTCCTCAGCAGAGGTGTCATTCCTCATTAGGATCTTTGCTGTTCAAGGATGGATTTAGCTCTGGGAAGGTCTTCTGCCTCCTGAGCTCAGGCCAGGGGGACAGAGAAGAGGCTGGGGTGTGGTGAGCTTAGAGAGATGTGATAGCAAGGCATTCCTCCAGCCTGGTGCAGGCAGAGGCACTGGTGCTCTGGGGGCTCCACCTTGCCTGGGCCCCCAGGTCTGAGCTGGGCCAGGTGTGGGCAGTGCGTGCCCCGTTCTCTTAGGGAGCAAAGCAGCAAGTCAGTGATGCCAGCCCATGCCTTGGCTGCTAAGAACAGCTTTTCCCCAGGGGAAGAGGGAAATCTCAGCCCCTTACTCCATACCGTGTACTCCTGAGGGAACTGAAATGCACATGAAGAATGTGGATAATTAATCCTGTAATCTGTTCAAAATCAATGGCTCTTGTTGAGCTGTCAAGTCTCCAGACACAGATGGTGGCTCGGAGTTACCCAGGCAGCTGAGGCTCAGAAGTTTCTTGGAACACTGACAGTTTTTATTGCTGAGGGTGTCCCCTCCCGGGCAGTGCCAGGCCAGGGCTGCCCTGCCAGCAGGCACCAGTGCCCTGGTTCCTCTTGCCTTTGCACCGTTGGCAAGGGGGGACAGTGATGGCTAACCCATGCCTATCAGCAAAGAAGGGGAGAAGCTGGGGAGAAGGTTGTCTCCTGGGGGAGTGGCTGCAGAGCTGAGTTTGTCTGTAAGACCCCGCTGCGAGGAGGGGACCCTGTGTGGGCAGGACACGGAGCCACAGCTGGCAGGGACAGTGTGGGGAGCTGCTCCTCAGAGCACACGGCTTCTTGGAGTCCTGACTCTGCGGCCCCTTGTCACTAGAGCCCACCAGAGAAGTGCTGGATGGGGCCAGAGGTCAGGAGGAAGGAGACTCCAGGGCTGCCTGGGCAGTGGTGCCTTCCGTGGTGGCTGTCATGCCGTGGTCTCAGAAGGTGTTTGCAGCAGCAGGGGAGCTCTGTCTGCTGATAAGCAGGTTCAGAGGAAAAATTAAACAAGAAACAAGACCCTATTTAGCTGTCAGATCCTGCTCCTCTAATCCAGCTCTGAGTGCAGCTCTGTGCTGTCCTTCCCCTCCAGCAGTCACCAGAGGGAATTGTCCATCGTTCCCTGTAATTGCAGTGAAAAGAAGAGATGCAATTTAGGCTGCAGGTGGCAAAATTAATACTGTGTTTTTTCTAATCTGTCCCCAGCATGGGACTAAATAAAAGTGTTTGAGGAGTGAGGGGAACTGTTTGCCTGCAGGAGTGGAGCTGCATTAGCCATGTAAATGTGCACTCCAGGCCACTGTCATTTGTATTCCCGGCAGGAATACAAGGCTCCTGCCTTAAAGAGCTTTTAAATCTGCTGCTGATTAATAATGCAACCAGTGCCAGAATGCATCCTCCTTCCTGAGGCTGGAGAAGGAGTTTGAGCTGGATTTGGTCCTCCAAAGTAGATTTGCCTGGGTATGCCCAGGGCTGATTCAGTCACCATGGGGCGATGGGGCTCCAGGATGAGCCGGCTCTGGGGCCAATGTCACAGCTCCTGGGGTCTTTGCCCCGAAAGGGCTGCTTGCTGACTGGTGAGGTGACTTCTCTGCTTCGGAATGGAGATCTCTGAGGTATGTTCTGTGTTGGGATGTTAGTAACTGGTGAGGGAGGGGAGAGGTGGCTCTATCTGGCACGAGCAGGGGCGTTTGGTGTCCCTCGCTGAGTGCAGCTGTTGGAGTTGTTCTGGGCAGGGACACGGTGCCACATGTAGTTTTATGCCTGTTTTACTGCTATGCTGGTTAATCAACAGGAGAAAACCCACGTACAGAGGAATGGAGTTTAGAAAATCAGGCAGAGTGGTGAATAATTTAATGTTTGCTTTTTCGAATAGAGGCAATGATAGGAGAGCTTAAAATATTGATGGGAAACACTTTTTTTTCCCCACAGTGTGAAATGCTTTATAGCCTGTGTGATTTTCTTTAATGTTTTTTAAACATGTTTGAGACTGGCACCTGCTTTTCTGTCATGTACCATGGGCTCTGCTCTAAAGCACATCCCAGAGTGAGTAGGATTTTTCCTGATGACTTTGTTAACAGTCAGGACCACACATTCATATCTCTCCAGTCCATTTCCAGGATTCAGAGATACAGGAGAGCAGCTGTGTGATATTTTATTGATGGGGATCATACAACACAGTAAGGAGCACTTAGCTTATCTTACAGGAGCAGGACCCAAGGCAAGTGTTGGGGGATAATGTCTGACCCTGTCCCACACCCTGGGTGGGGTCACAGCAGAAGGAGTTGTGTGTGGGCCATGGGAGCTGCCCAGGAGCCCCTTTGAGTCCTCTCACAGGAAGCCAAAGTGACTTGGAATCAAGGAGCAAATCACCATGAATAAAACATCACGAGGGCTTTTTACTTCAGCAAAGATTAATGAGCTAAGTAATAAATACAAAATTTCACAGATACTTAAGTTTACTTTCTGGGGGCTTGTTCCTCTCCACAGGAGTCTTGGTGGGACAGAGACAGGTCCAGCAAATGTCCTGATTTGATGGGAAGTAGGACAAGCCGGAAACAGTCAAACAGTCAACGTCCCTGTGCAGCTTTTGCTGTGCCTGAGGGCTGTGAGCTGCTGCTTGCATAGGCTGGAGACCTGTTTGGAGCCAAACCTGGTTAAAATGGGAATACTGGCAAGTGCATCTTGCAGTGGATGAACTAAATGGATGCACACAAGTCGGGGAGGGAGTTTGTGCTGACCAGAAACACACAGGCAGCTCCTGAGGCACAGCCTGCTCTCAGAGCAGAGGTCATACTCCCAGCAGTTCAGCTGCATGGGGTAGATCTGGTGTGAGGTGGTTCAGGAGGCCTTGGAATGCCCCACCAGCCCTCCTGATCAAAGACTGTTTTGCCTTTCCCAGCCATCCTCAGCAGGGGTTCAGAGGCCAGGACATGAGCCCATCCTCAGCAGCACTAAGGGTGGAGGGTGCTGTTAGGATTTCTGCCAGTTTTCCTTCGGAGTGTTGCAGGCTGCCCATGGATTACAAAGCTGTTGTGTTTTAAAATCTTCTCCCATTGGGTCGTCACCAGCTCAGAGCCATTCCACTCCTGATTCAGAGAGAGGGGACTGGTGTCTGCAGGAGCCACACAGTCTGCAGCTGTTTAAGGGCAAGGTTTTACTGGAGCAGCCCCTCAGTCACTGCCTGTTTCCTCTCTGCATTTTCAGTGCCAACTCCCGTCACTGACATCCGCACAGATAAAGTGGAGCAGAAGAGTGTCTCCCTGTCGTGGCAGGAGCCAGGCTTCCTGACTGCCAATGGCACCGAGTACGAGGTCAAGTACTTTGAGAAGGTAGGCTCTGGGCACTGCCGTGGGCTTTGCTCGTGCCCTGCTGGCTCTGTGTCCTTCCCTTGCTCCCCTCAGGGGTGCCCATCCATCTGTGACTCCAGCTAGGCAGGATCTGAGACACCACAGTGGGCTCCTACCTCCTGGAGGAGATGGTCTCTGTATTCCCAGCCCGCTCCCTAGGAGAGTGTTGGACCTTGTGGTCTGCACTGGTTTAGGACTGAGAGCCACAAACCTGTGACTGTGGGTGGCCTTTCTACATGGGAGGGGACCCAGCAAATATTTTTATGACAGTTTCTTGATTTTAAAAATTGCTGCTGTTTGACAGGTGCAGTAGGTTGGGAATTTTAGGAGAAATACCAGTGGGCAGAGCAGGGACAAGGCTCTAAATCAAAATGAATGCAGTTTATGACACACTTCTGCAAATTACCTTATCTGCGTGTGCTCAGGCTCGTTATGGAGCTGACAGCGTGTCAGGCACACTGTGCAGGTGACATGTCAGCATCCTGTATTTAGAAACAAGCTACCGTGAAGCTGATTCATATTAATGTGATTTTCAGCATCTGATAGATTTGAGAGGAGGGATCTGTGGAGGAGGGCAAATGCTGGAGCCCGAGACGTTAATTCCTGTGCAAATGGGCTGCAGCAACATGATACTTGGGGTATGAAATGAGGAACCTTCCTCATGAGTAGAGAATTTAAATTCAGTTTAGCAGTTATTCGCTGAAATGAGGCTCTTGATGCTGACATGGATATCAACTTAGTTCCTAATCTTTGCTTTTAAAGCTTTTGTTTTTACTGTGAAAAGGGGAAAACGTATCAAAGGGAAACACATTTGGTAGTGATGTGAGCAGTGCAGCGAGTGGCTGCTGCTCGTGCCCATGCCAGACTGAGGGGCTGGGACACTGCCTGTGCCAATCTGTGGGGCTGGACACTGCCTGTGCTGGACAATGGTGCTGGGACACTGCCTGTGCTGAGCTGTGGGGCTGGGACACTGCCTGTGCCAATCTGTGGGGCTGGACACTGCCTGTGCTGGACAATGGGGCTGGACACTGCCTGTGCTGGACAATGGGGCAGGGACACTGCCTGTGCTGGACAATGGGGCTGGGACACTGCCTGTGCTGAGCTGTGGGGCTGGGACACTGCCTGTGCTGGACAATGGGGCTGGGACACTGCCTGTGCTGAGCTGTGGGGCTGGAACACTGCCTGTGCTGAGCTGTGGGGCTGGAACACTGCCTGTGCTGGACAATGGGGCTGGGACACTGCCTGTGCTGGAAAATGGGGCTGGGACACTGCCTGTGCTGGACAATGGGGCTGGACACTGCCTGTGTCAATCTGTGGGGCTGGACACTGCCTGTGCCAGACTGTGGGGCAGGGACACTGCCTGTGCTGGACAATGGGGCTGCACACTGCCTGTGCTGGACAATGGGGCAGGGACACTGCCTGTGCCAATCTGTGGGGCTGGGACACTGCCTGTGCTGGATAATGGGGCTGGGACACTGCCTGTGCTGAGCTGTGGGGCTGGGACACTGCCTGTGCTGGACAATGGGGCTGGACACTGCCTGTGCTGGACAATGGGGCAGGGACACTGCCTGTGCCAATCTGTGGGGCTGGGACACTGCCTGTGCTGGACAATGGGGCTGGGACACCGCCTGTGCTGAGCTGTGGGGCTGGGACACTGCCTGTGCTGAGCTGTGGGGCTGGGACACTGCCTGTGCTGGACAATGGGGCAGGGACACTGCCTGTGCTGAGCTGTGGGGCTGGGACACTGCCTGTGCTGAGCTGTGGGGCTGGGGTGCCCCTCGGGGCCCCACCTGCCATTTACCAGTCCACACAGATTTGCTGCCGTACTCGAGCAGCTGCAGCAGGGGAGCAGGGAAGGGCTGGCTGGTGCCCCAGCTGAGCCTGGCACAGGGGGAAGTTGCCATGAGGGGTGGCACAGCTGCTCCCCACCACCCCCTCTTCTGCCTTCGTGTCTTCATAGCACCATCCACCTCCATCTGCCATTTCCTGTGACCTTCCCATATAATTTCTGTTGATCAGACATCCAGTGAATGTACTGTTTCTTTTGGAGGCTGGCTCTTTGGACAGGCTGTCCTGACGGGCCCAGGGCTGAGGATACGACTGTGCCATGCTGGCTCTGTGGCGCAGCTGTCAGTCCAGCTCCATCTGAAGTATCTCATCATTTCCCAGGATCAGAGAGATCAAAGTTACTCAACTGTGAAAACCACATCCACGGCCGTGACGGTCAATAACCTGAAGCCTGGTACTCTCTACATTTTCCAAATCCGAGCATCTTCCTCTCCAGACTACGGGAGCCACAACGCTGGCATTGAAGTGGAGACATTGGCAGAGTGTAAGTGCAGCAGGGTCCGTGTCCCTGCCAGGGCTCTGAGCTGAGCCCTGGGGATGCTGTGCTCGCAGCTCCTGCCCCTGCTGCTCCTGGTTTCATGGAGCAGCACCTGTTCCTCTGGTTCTGCTTCTCCAGGTCTAAGGGCCACTGCTGTCCAGGAATTTGCTTGTCCTTGCATTTTCCCATCAGATTTTGATGAGGTTGGTCCTGCTGCCCTGCCTCTCCTGGGGGAGCCTGTCCTGTCTCTTCTCAGTGAAGAGTCAATGAGGGCAGTTGCTCTCTGGCTCCTTTCTCATGAGGAGGCTGGGACAGTCTCTACTCTTTGGCTGGAATTGCCCAAAAACAGGCTTAGCTCATGACTGCTCCCTGCCTCCTGCTGCTGTCCTGGCTCAGCGGGTACTTGGCTTACCTACTCCTTGGCTGGCTCAGGACAGCCAGCAACAGTGTTATCTGCTGAGACTTCTCCTTTTAAATTCCCATCCATAACTGTGGTCCAAAAGCATCTTATTTCACTAAAAGAGGGCTGGAGGGATGTTGGGCTTCGGCACAATCCCCCACGCTGGCTGGAAGAGCAAGGTTGAGCTGGCTGGCTCAGAACAGATCCCACAGATTGTGTTTAACAGGGCTTTAAATTGCCTTCATTTGCCACACAGAAGACATTTCAGAATTAATTGAAGCCAATAAAAATTTTATAGAGAATGTAGCTATCTAATACCCCTGTTTGCAAAAACAGGAGGAAAAGGGATTAATGTGATGAAAGAAAACTATTTGTAAGGCCATAAATTTTGATACGTTCCTCTGATAAACAGGATTCTTCGTCAGCTCTGATTAGCAAAACCAGGAGCAGTGCTGGGTTGCTCTGTCTGTGCTGCCTGCAGCACTGCCCAGCATGTTGGACTGATCCCACCAGCCTGGGCTCTTAAAGCTGAACCAGAGCATGAATTGTTGTGAGGATGGTGAAAAGCAGCCAAACTCCCACAGCTCTTCTGGAGGCCACAGGCTGGCCATGGGAGCAGTCACCAAGGCAGCTCCTCTCCTCAAACCTGCCCCAGAGCACGTTGATGAGTGGCTGTGCTTCCCTCCTGCAGTGACAGTGGCCTCCAGTGAGCAGAAGCCCGTCCTCATCATCGCGGTGGTGGCCACCGTGGGGCTGACGGTGCTGGTGTCCGTGCTGGTCAGCGTGATGGTCTGGAGGAGGTGAGCAGGGCCAAGCGTGGTCCAGGGGGGCTTGACCTGGGGTAAGGGGCTACTGCCCAGGTGCTGGTGTGCATCTTCATTCTCTTTGCAGGCAGTGTGGGTACAGCAAAGCCAGCCAGGATGGGGACGAGGAGCTGTACTTCCACTGTAAGTGGCGCCCAGCTGTCACGGCCGGTGTAACTGTGGGAATCCCTGTATTTGTCATTGTTAATAACCCACCAAAGCAGCCCTGAGCCCTCACTTTTGAAGTGCTGTCATGCTGTGTTATCCCAGAGCAGGGGCCAGCACAGCAAGGCTCTCTGAGGACCGTGGGCTTGACAGCTCCATGTGCCAATGTCTGTCCTTGCTGCGTGTGGGTCACGGCGTGCCAGAGGAAAGGGGGATCCTTGCAGCTTCCATGGGGTGTATAAATTATTGTCAGCTTCTCATGAACACGAGCAAACAGCCTTGTTTTCTGGGGCTACTCTGGATTATTGAGCAGGAATAATTTTACAGAAAACAGTTGTCAGAGGGAATTCAGAGGTCAGGACTGATGAGTTTATTTGATTCCTGGCACAAGCCTATGGAGTGCACACATGCTTTTCTGTTCCCCAAAACACCTCGGAAGTAGAAGAGCCTGCCTTGGCCGTTCACTTGGCTTTGGAGGGTGAGAGCTTCACTGGAGGAAAGGGGCTGCTCTCCTTTACCCAGGGGTTGTGGCAGTGGAGCAGAGCAGTTGGATTCACTCAATCCTAAAAATTGGCTTAGAAACCTTAGAAATTAGTCTTTTGCTTAGCTTATACAAAGGTGGCATGTTGGTTCTGCCCACAGACCAGGAGATGGATGAGCTGGGATAGTGTTTCCCAGGATGGGTGGATGGAAGTTCTGCTGAGCCCCTCTCACGTGCCCTTTCTGTCTTTCTTGCAGTTAAAATACCAACCAGGAGGACATACATTGACCCCAGCACCTGCGAAGACCCCATGCAGGCTGTGCACCTCTTTGCCAAGGAACTGGACAATGCCAGCATCAAAATTGAGAGGATTATCAGGACAGGCAAGTTCCACGGGGTGGTGGCCGTGCCGTGGGCTGTGCTGGTTGCTCCCCTTTCACTGGGCCATGGCAGTGCCATGACATTGCTGCAGTCCTGGGGGTACCCACCTACAGCAGAGGATGGGAGTGGGGCGGCTGAGGATTTTATCCAGAAGCTTTGTTCCACATTCCTGGTGTTTTCCTGAGGCACTGAGCACAGCCAAGCAAACACCACGCAGACCAGAAAGCATCAGCAATTATCTGCATCTGGGCAGTTTGACAGCAGCATGAAAACTATTTACAAATACGTGAACCTAATGATTTATCGATTTTCATCAACTTCACTGCCTAAAACTTAAAAGCAAATTAAAATCCCCTGACGGGACCCTAGAGCCTTAATGGCTACTGTGTGCCAGAATGTGGGAAACGTGATCATTCTTTGTCATTTGTTTTCCTAAAGATAAATTCAGCTGTAGCAGCAGCAGAGGTGGAGGAAGGGAGGAGGAAGGGCTTTGCCTGCAGCTGAAGGACAGTGTTGAAGGGGAGAGGACACTGAAGAGGGGATGAGGTTGATTCTGAACTGCAGTGTGGAGCAGCTCAGAGGAGCCCCACGTACCTTTCAAGAGCAAACTGGTGTTTGAAAAATCAAGAAAGAAATTAGTAAGGAAGACATTTAAATCTAAGGAATTTGGGAGTGTGTTTGTCTCACTGCTGACCCAACAATAACCTGATTTCCAAATCAATATAGCTGCTCATAGCTACAGGCTTTTTGCTGTAAAGCCAATATTGTTTTTTTTATGTTGGGAATTCTACAGCTCCTCTTGTGGAGCGCATGGCTGTGCAGGGGGATGTTCTTCCTCAAGGATTGCAGGAACCCTCCCTCACAGCCCTGCTGTGTCCAGCTCTGTAGGAAGCAGACCAGGAGGCAGAACCATCCAGGCCCAGAGCATGACCTTGGTGACAGGGGTCACTCCTCCTCTCGTGGTCTAAAACACAATACGAGCTGAAGCAGAGCACGGAGAGAACAGCTGAGAGGCTCTGCAGAAGGCTGAGGGTCAGCAGAGGAGTGGCACGGTGCTCAGGATGGCCTGGTGTGAGCGGCTGCACCTGGCTCTCGGCGGCCACGGGATGGAGGCTGGCTCGCCGGCTCGCTGTCCCGCTGGTGGCCACGGGGCAAACACGAGTGGCCGCTCCCGAGTCTCTGCCGAGACTGGTATGGATGGCGGCGATTGCTGCGGTGTGGGTAGCGCAGCAGAGGCACAGAACACGAGGAAACCGAGGCAGAGGAATAAGGGAAGGACACTTGTCCGAGTGTCCAAGGATTTAATGTCGAAGTCGGGGCAGAGCAAGTGACAAATCTGAACCTGAACAGATTCCTGTTATAGGATAAAGGGAACATGGGGAGGACACAACCTTTGATGAATAGGAGGGCATTAGGGGAGGGTGCAGGGTAAGGGCTCCCCAGTAGAAGCCAACACGGGGAGGGAGCAAACCTTACAACCCAATTCTGCTTCGAGGAAGGGATGAAAGACAGGGAACACTCCAGAAGCAAAGGAGTGTGCTATCTTTGACAGACAGGGGTGAGACAAGGGAACAAGGGAGGTATACAGGTGGATTGATGTATGGATTGACATACATTTTGGCAGGGAAAACTGTGGCAAACAACTCAGAACTGAACCATTAGGGAAGCCAAATGGGGTACGTAGACCAAACCATTACAAACTTATAACAAGGAATATCAACACATACTACAGGGGAACAAACTGTAAAATAAGAGACTGCCACAAGTGGCAACAGTCCTGCCACGGATCTCTTTAACCCATTTCTCTGCTGCGCAGGAGAGTTCGGGGAGATGTGCCGGGGCTGCCTGAAGCTGCCCAGCAAGCGCGAGCTGCCCGTGGCCATCCAGACGCTGCGGGCAGGCTGCTCCGAGAAGCAGCAGCGCTCCTTCCTGGCCGAGGCCTGCACCATGGGCCAGTTTGACCACTCCAACGTCATCCGCCTGGAGGGGGTCATCACCAGAGGTACGTGGGTCCCACGAGGCTCCTATGCAGGAATGGGCTTAAACTGCTGCATTGGGGAGGTAACCTGGTGTGGCAGGCACATTCTTCTCTCTCTCAGGATATTTTTCAAAGAGGTGCACAGAGAGGAAGAAAGAGAAAACATTTTCTATTTCTGCTCCTTGTTTTTCTCATGTGGAATGTGTTTGGAGAATTGTTTACCTGGGGTGATTGCTTGAGTGGATTTTGGTGAGGATTGTTTGAGCCTGGTGGCCAATCCAATCCACCTGTGTCTGGACTCTCAGAGAGGAGTTAGATATGGTAGTTAGAAAAAGTAGGTATGTAGTTTTAGTATCTCCTTTAAATAGTATATTAATGTATTATAGTATAGTTATAATAAAGAAATCATTCAGCCTTCTGAACTGGAGTCAGACATCAGCATTTCTTCCCACTGGGTTCACCTGCATTTACAATAACCTGGTGCTAGAGGTGCAGTTGGCTACCTGGAGAGCAGCTGTTCCCACGTGGGTTTGCAGTCTGGTGATTAATAAAAAGCTTCCAGCTAGATTAATAAATGCAGGTAGTGGGACTGGCTTAGCAGCCAAGCACGTGTGCTCTTAACAAAAGTCAACTGAAGTGAGATTCTGTCAGTAAAACAGATGAGACTGACTGCTGCAGCTCTCTCCCATGAGCGTGTGTGCAGAACCAGGCTATGGGTGTGATAAATGGATATTCATCTAAATCCAAAGAAAACAGAGCATGTGAGCTGATTCTAACTAGGCTTTTTATTAGAAAAGGAAGTATTCTGGCTGAGCTGGTTGCTTTTGCTTTCACTGGGCTGTGCTGTCCTTTGTGATGTGCTTCAGAGTCCTGATGAAAGGAGCTTCTGATCCTGGAATCCATTCCTAGCTGGGAATGACAGGGAAGCCTTGAGCCTAGTGCTCATTATAACCTGGCTGAGATAACGTCCTTATCTCCCCCAAAAGCCAGGCGGTGCAGGGGTTGGCACGTGGATTTGTAACCCCTGCAGAGTCTGAGTGATGGCAGCACTGACCCCGTGCTGCTTGTCTGTCTGCAGGGAGCACCATGATGATAGTGATGGAGTACATGGGGAACGGCCTGCTGGACTCCTTTCTCAGAGTGAGTACTGGGGTGTCTGCCCAGCTTGCACTCTCCTGGCCATGTTCCCATGGCTGCCCTTTGGCTTCTCCTCCTCTGCTTTCACAGAAACACGAGGGGCAGTTCACAGGCACGCAGCTCATCTGCATGCTGCAGGGCATCGCCTCTGGCATGGCGTACTTGGCAGAGATGGGCTACGTGCACAAAAGCCTTGCTGCCCACAAGGTCCTCGTGAGCAGCAGCCTGGCATGCAAGATCACGGGGTTCAGACGGCCACAGGAAGACAAGATGGAAACCATCTTCTCCACCATGGTGAGCTTCATTTCCACATTCTGTTGTCAACACTTTTCCTAGGCTCCCATTTCCTACTTTCAAGTATGAACAGGGACTGTGCACCTTGGACTTCTTTCTCCAATGTGTTTGGTCAGGGACTGGCATAGCAGGGCCTGGCACCACGCCTGCTCCAGCCACAACCCTGCTGCACAAATCAGGGCAGAGGGACTTGTGTTTGTACAGCTGTGAGGTGGTTTCCCTTCAATATTAGTGTACAAAATGCCATCAGCTCTTCCTGAGGACATTCTCCTCTCCCATTAATATTTCAGGACTCACATTGTAGCATACAGTTGCAGTGACATTTTAAACAAATTGAGGAAAAAGTTTTCTCATAGTACTAAATGTGCTCATGGCACACGGGTTTGCTCGGTGTCCGCCCTGTGATGCCAGGAGGGCACGATGAATGGTGAATGGCTACCCAGGAATTGCCAGCATTGGCCACATCCTTCTGGACAAGTAAATCATTCCTGCCCTTCTGCCTGTGCAGCGTGGGAAGAGCCTGGTGCTGTGGTCAGCCCCTGAGGCCGTCCAGTATCACCACTTCAGTCCTGCCAGCGACGTGTGGAGCTTCGGGATCGTCATGTGGGAAGTCATGTCCTACGGCGAGAGACCCTACTGGGACATGTCCCACCAGGATGTGAGTGCCCTGCAGCTGCACGGTGGATGATGGTGCAGCCATTGCTGAAGGAGTGGCTGTGCCACGCCTCTCTCTGCCGGCTGTGAGGAGGGAGGCTTGCCCCAGGGGTTTGCCCCAGGGTTTGCCTCTGGTTTGCATCCAGCACCTGACCCCAGCCCCTCATGTCCTGCAGGTGATGAAGGCTGTGGAGGATGGGTTCCGCCTGCCCGCCCCGGCCAACTGCCAGCCACCCCTCCACCAGCTGATGCTCAACTGCTGGCAGAAGGACCGCAGCCAGCGGCCCAAGTTCTCGCAGATCCACAGCGCCTTGAGCAAGTTGGTGCAGAGCCTGGAGCCCCCCGAGTGCCCCAGCTCCACGTGCCCCAGGTGAGCACCCTCTTGCCACACCTGCCTGTCCCCCCTCTGCCCTGCTGTGCCCCACTCCCTCTTCACCACCTCTCTGTTGGCAGGTCCCATGGCACGTCCATCCCCCTCTCCAAGAGAACCTTCTCAGCCTTCCCATCGTTCAGCTCCGTGGCTGAGTGGCTGGAAGCTATAGAAATGGGCAGATACAAGGACAACTTCACTGCTGCGGGCTACTGCTGCCTGGAGTCGGTGGCCAGGATGACAGCCCAGTAAGTGACCCATTCTCCTGGGTGTAACCTTGTGTTGTGGGTGCAGTGAGAGCAATGTTTCCTGCCCCTGCCAGAGAGCAGAGCCACATCCATTGTGATTTACTGCTAACCTGTGGTGCTGCAGCACAGGGTGGTGGGCTCAGAGCTGTCCCGTGCCTGGCGTGCTGCAGGCTCCTGCTAGCCCAGGATGCCTGGTCAGTGTCAGTTCTGCTTTGGCTGGGACAAAAGGTTGGGGATTTCTCACTTGTGCACCTCTGGGACTGGAAGCAGTTGGTGTCACGCGGTGGTCAGGGCCGGTGCGTCCCGGCTGACGTGGGGCTCATTTTGCAGGGACATCCTCAGCCTGGGGATCACGCTGGCAGAGCACCAGAAGACCATCCTGAGCGGGATCCAGAGCCTCCGGGCCCAGGTCATCCAGATGCACGGCCGGGGCGTGCAGGTGTGACGCCGTGTCCCGCAGAGGTGCGGAGCACCGCCCGTGCTGCCCGGGAGGAGTGGCCTGCTGGCCCCAAGCAGGGGTCTCTCTGGAACCTGGGGTCTCAGGTGGGCTGTGGAAACCGCTGCGTGCTGCCAAACACGTGGCAAGAGAGCAGGGCTTCTGTCCCCTGTGCCGGGGCAGCCCAGGATTCCTGGGATGGTGCGGCGTGCCTGGGTGGACGTGGCTCTCCCCAGCACTGTTTTGTAAGATGAGTCAAACTGTGTTGATGCCATTTCATGTGGTAGTTGAGTTCACAGGGTGGGATGGACCTTTTTGCACTGTTTTGATCCAGAACCAACACTTCTGTATCTAGTATCCTGCTGGTGAATCCATAGGGACTTTTATACAACCTGACAGATTTCAGCAACCCCACAAGGAGTTTTTATTGCTTTTAAATTTAGAGAGCAGCTCTCACCCAGTGCCCAACTCCTGGAAGGTGACTTTCCCCATCTGTGCTGAAGGAAACTCTTTCCCAGCTGCATCCCTTCTGCTCCATGAGCTACTTCACTGAGTTTTGACACCTCAGCTGGTGAACAAAACCAAATGTTCTCCAGTAAAGCACAGAGGAAATGGTGCTGTCTGCATCCATGCAATCCAGGGCACACCCAAAATTAGTTTTGTGAGCCTGCCTGGCATGCTGGCAGCTCCCAGAGCTGCAGCCTGATCCCTGAGAAAACATAAATAGCATCTTAGTAATACAACTTTCCTTGAAGTTAGTTAATTAAATGGGTATTTGCAGCTCTGTATGGAGTTTTGTAAGGCTTTATGGTGATCTTTAAGTGTCTCAAGTGAATTATTAATGCTGAAAGGCAAAGATTTACATAGGGGATGAAGGCTGTGGGAGATGCTCAGAGTCTGGCTGGAAATCTGCTCCAGTCAGACCCTCCTGTTAGCCTGCTCCGAGAGGATGAGGATGAGAATGAGGATTGGGTGAAGGGCCCCTTGGGGCTGGCATGGTGACCACTCTGCCCAGGCGAGTGCTGCATACGCTCTGGGGAGTTTGTTGCTCTCTGGGGAAAACAAGATCTCTCCTTCCTGCCCCCTCTGCAGTTCAAACCATGCTCCCTCCCCAGAGTTTCCTGGTTAGTGTTTTTAACAGAAATCATTTCTCTAAGTCTGGCCCGTTCCAGTCGGGTTGGTCACTTGCCATGCCGCCGTTTCCCAGCCTGAAGAGGAATAGCAGTGAGCCGAGCCCTGCATTTAGTGAAATGCCTGATGCCAAGGCTCGAGTGCAATTCGTGTGCTCTCTGTGTTTACATTTTATCTCTAGAGAAAGTATATTACAGGTCTCTAGGCAGGGGGTTGAACTAGCTTGATTCTGGCTCTTCTCTCCCCTCTCCCTGCTCTGTTGGGGTGCAGGAGTCATGCTGGGAAGTTGCTCCTGGAGGAGCTGGCTCCAGGCTGGTTCACTTACTCTCAAGGAGGTCTGGAGACATCTAGGGCTTGGTGGCGAGGTGGCAGTGTTTGGAAAACAAACTTGGCCATGAGCAGGCAGCAACGTGTTCCCTTGAGTCCCCCAGAACAGACCCTGCCTCCAGAACACAGAATGTGAGAAGGGGCCGGCTCTGGGTGCCACTTGTGGCCCCTGGAATCTGCTTTTCTGGATGTTGCCCAGCTGCAAAGGGATAAACCTCAGCACAGTTATCTGTGGTCATGGCTGTTTCCCTGGGCTGCAGCAGCCGGTGGCTGGCCAGGGCTGATGGCTCCTGTGGGATGTAGCCGTGGCTGTGTGGAGGGGTCCCACAGGAGCTGAGCTCTGGGATGGGCTCTAATCAGCAGAAACAGGAGTCATCAGCTTTCCTGGTCTCTCCTACAAGGAAGGAAAGGAAAGCCCCCCATGGAAGCAGCCTTCTAGCCCAGGTTTTTGCAAGAATAAACACCTTTAATTGAGCTCCTCACCAACACGAGATAACAAAATTTGTAGATTAAGCTATAGATTGTTGTTATGATATTAAAATTAACTTGCATCCTCTCAGCTTCTCTCCTTGGGGAAGTAGTATAATTAAATTAATCAGTAATGCTGTTTTGTAGCTGCAAGGGAAATGCCTCAAAATGACCCTGAGCTCTTCCCATCCCGCCTCTGGCATGTCATGAGGCTCTTGCCTTCCCCACGGGCTGGGAGAGCCCCAGTTCTGTGGGAGCAGCATCTGCAACACTCCCCTCACAGGAAACCAAATGGGAATCAAGGTGGTTCATCTCCAGATGCTTTTATATTCATTAGCCACATCCTAAGTACTGTAAATACACACTTGAGAAGTCAATATATATTTTTATAAGCTTGAGACAAATGTAATATAAGAGACTCTGTGTGCATCTCATGTTTGAACTATAGTCAGACATCTCCAGGGAATCTCAGTCGGTTTGGAATATTTATTAATAATGATAATAATAATAGTTATTATAAATGCTAATAAAAATCTATTGACATTTTTTAAAATTTTGTATTTATTGAACCATGGTTGAAGCTGGCAATAAAGAGCTATCTAAATACCTGAGTAAAACCAACCAGTAATCCTGCCCTGGTTTGTCTGTGTGGGTCATTTCAGTGTTCTGGGGGAGAATGCCACTTTATCAAAGGTGGCACGTGGTGAGTAAGGGACAGTTTTAGTAGCATCAAGGTGTGAAGTAATGCCTTGTTTTGTTAAATGACATCTGTGCTTAGGTGACATCTGTAGAGAGGCTGGAGGGGTGGTTTCTTGCTACTGACGCTTTGTGGGGAGGGAAAAGCACCTGCTTTGCTTTGCTGGTGCATGTTGTGTGGGCAGAAAGGTGCATGGCCTGGCCTGTGGGCCAGGTGCTGTTCAGAGAGCTGGGAACCTGTGGCAGGCATATTCTTCTCTCTCTCAGGATTTTTTCATAGAGGAGCACAGACGGGGGAAACAATTTCTATTTCTGCTCCTTGTTTTTCCCATGTGGAATGTGTTTGGAGAATTGTTCACCTGGGGTGATGGCTTGGTTGGATTCTGGTGAGGATTGTTTGAGCCTGGTGGCCAATCCAACCCACCTGTGGCTGCACTCTCAGAGAGGGTCATGAGTTGTGAGTGAGTTATAGTAGTTAGAAAAAGTAGGTATGTAGTTTTAGTATCTCCCTTAAATAGTATATTAATGTATTATAGTATAGCTATAATAAAGAAATCATTCAGCCTTCTGATCTGGAGTCAGACATCAGCATTTCTTCCCACCAAACTCACCTGCATTTACAATAGGAACCCCTTCCACCACCCCTGGGACCAGACAACCTTGGACGTGCTGTCAGCGTGGAGCTGTCAGGGCTGTGGCCAGTCTCTGTGTGAGTGTGGGGATGTTGCTGAGCAGAGGGAAAATGCTGCAGAGTTCCTGCACTTAAGGCATGTAATTAATTGTTTTATTGAGTGAATGGCCAGCACATGAAATGCAAACTCAGCAAACTCAGCACAAGCAATGATATTTAAAAATGGTTGGATGCGACTCTCAGCCGTTCACGTCTCTTTTTCCCGGGCTGTTCAGTGCCCAGGAACAGGCACAGGAGCTCAGGTTGGTGTAGTGACAGCAGTGGCTGCTGCTGGGAAAGGTGCTTAGAATGGGTGAAGTCTATTTGCCTACTGCTGGTCAGTTAATGCAGGCAGCCTTCATGGAGCCTGGCTGGGGCTGTACTGGCTCTGTAAAGAAATAATCAGAGCTCTGCAGCAGGGTGATGAACAGTGGATTCCCAGTCACAGCCAACCAGGGGAAGACGTTGCCCAGTTGTTGGCAGTTGTGCTGATGCCTTGTGAAGGCTGGCCTAGAACAGAGACAAGACAGAGTTAAAGAATAAAGCAGGGATTTATTAAAAGGAATCCTCAATGGATCCACCTTGGGCAGCACGAGAGCCCAGCCAGGGCTACACCCAAGATGAACCCAAATGGTCACAAAATGGACACCTGGTCACGGGGTCTCTCACTTTTATAAGTTCTGCTCCATTTGCACATTGGAGTTCATTGTCCCATTCCAGCTTTAGCCCATGCAGTCCCATCCTGCTTGTTTTTCTCTCTTCAGTCCACGTTGTTTCTGCTCTTGGGCCTGAGATTTGGATTATTTGTCCTTGGTCCCCAGCTGGAGAAGGAATTGTTTTGTTTAGCTACCCTGTGAAGAGAGCTTACTATCTCTTAATATGAAGCTCAGAACTGCACACTAAAGCAGTGCAGAATATGAAAGATATAAACGATAAAACCTAAAGCCTCCGTGGGAGACATGGAGATGGGTTTATCTCTCTTCTGTGGCCTTCCTGGCACTGTCTCTGCTGGAAGCTGTGGGACACCTCCTGTCCTGGCTTGTCCTGGCCTGCACACTCTGCTCCAGCCCTGCACCCCGCTCAGCCCCAAAGGGGCTCTGGTGAAAGGGGGGGTCCATATGGCTCAGACAGGGAACCCCAATGTGCAGTACTGCTGTCAGGGACGGGCTCAGCCCTTGGCAGGTGCTGATCATACAGGGGGTTTTTAAAACAAAACCTCCATTGCATGGTGCTGGTGAAAGCAGCTGCCACAGCACCCAGCTGGCATCACCAGCGGGTCTGGGTTTTGGGGAGAGCAAGGGAGGAGCCAGGGCTGCTCCTCTTGCCCCTCACTGCCACACAGCAGCCCCAGACATGAAATGCATCACCTTCCCCCTTCCTCCTGTGGCCTGTCTCTGCAGAGATGCTGCCAGACCCATCTGTGCTGCCATGGTGAGCCCGAGAGCAGAGTGCTGGGCTCAGGTGAGCCTGGCCTTGCTGCCACCTGTCCCCACGCTGCCCGCACAGGAAGGACAAGGGCGAGAGGAGGGCAGTGCCCTGGGGATGTTAAAAAGAACCTGGGTCTGGAGCAAGAGCAAGGTTTGAATATGAATAATTGCTAATTATTAGGAAGAGCAAGTGCCATTTGTCATGGTAATCAGCGATCTGTCAGTTCAAGTGTCGCTGCTTTCCTCCTCCTGTTCACCTCCCACGTGTGCCTGGAGAGCCCTGCACAGGCTGGGACACGGCCAGACCCCCGCAGATCCTCCTGCCCCACCAAGGACGGGCTCCCAGTGCCACACGGGGCTGTCCCCAGTGCCACACGGGGCTGTCCCCAGGGCTGTGCACCACCCGCCTCGGCCAGGACCAGGTGGGTGCACCTGTACTGCCTGGCCAAGGGGTGCCCAGGGTGGGACAGATGTGCGGATTTGTGGCCCAGTGGAGGCACAGCTGGATGACCCTGGAGCAGTGCTGGGTGACAGTGGCACAGGGCTGGGTGACATTGGCACAGGGTTGGGTGCCAGCCAGCAGCAGCCACCCACCCCTCCAGGGGTGACCTCAGCTGCCTCTGCACTTGTGGCTTGCCACGTAGAGCGGGGCCATCTGCACAGCAGCAAGAGCTGCCTGGAAGGCACAGGAGCCATTTAATTACACAATTATAAATATCTTCAGCCTTTTTATCTTCCTGAGGCTGACAAGCACTTCCAGCATCAGACAAAGAACAGCTGTTATCGCTCGGCACAGCGACTGCTCCTGGGCAGCTGCCACCCCTGAAGGAGCACAGACAAAAGCAGAGGAGCTGTGCTCTGTCAGCAGGTCCAGGTGTGCTCCAGAGCCACTGTCACAGCATGGGCATGGCCACTGCTCAGGGAGCTAGAGCTTCCTTTTTTCTGCCACCTCCAGAGCCCCAATAGCAGGAGCAAAGGGGAAGGAGGAGAGACATGAGGTTGCTCAGAGGTTTCTGGAGTTTCTGTAACAATGAAGAGCACTTACAGGGTGTTCTCCCCAGGCACCTGCTCCCACGCCCTGTTTTTTAAGGATGATGTCTGACTTAGAGGATGTCAGTAATTAAAAAGTCATTTTAATGAGCTCTGGTTTATTGACAGACCAGACTTTGAGGAGCTGGCTGTGCCAGGAGGAGCATTGCACCACTGTTCATAGGACTCTCTGAAAAGCAGTCACTTCTGCGGGTGCTGCACAGCTGTCAGGGTGGCAGAGCCAGCTCTGTGGTGCGGAGCCAGGGTCATCCCCCTGCCTGCTCTGCTGCTGGGCACCTCCTCGGGTGCTGTGGCAAATCCCTGGCACCTGCAGCATGTGGGGAGCTACCCTTGCTCTGCCCTGCGTGCTGGGAGCCCAGCTCACTGCTGCGTGTGCAGCCATGAACATTTCCATTAACTCCCACAGTATTTAAATTCCGTAATGGGGCTGAACTAAAGCAGCAGCATCACATCCCTGTGGGAGCCCTCAATCATCTGTTCCAGAGGCACCCTGGGGAAGCATTTGGAAAAGAACTTAGAACAGGGCAATTCAGGTTTTCCTTGCAAATCCCTTCTGTATAATGAAGCCTGTTCCTGCTGACATGTTCCCAGGGGAATGCTGTGTCTCTGTTTGCTGGAAGCTTAATGCAGCCAGGTGTGATGGGGCAGTGATGGCTCAGGTTTTAGCTTTTATGTTTTTCACATTCTGTGCTGCTTTAGTGTGTGGGTCTGAGCTTCATATTAGGGGTGGTGAGCTCTCCTCACAGAGCTGGGAGACAAAACAATTCCTTCTCCAGCTGGGGACCAAGGACAAATGATCAAATCTCAGGGCCAAGAGCAGAAACGTGCCTGAAGAGAGAAAAACAAGAAGGATGGGACTGCATGGGCTAAAGCTGGAATGGGACAATGAACTCCAATGTGCAAATGGAGCAGAACTTATAAAAGTGAGAGACCCCATGACCAGGTGTCCATTGACCATTTGGTTTCATCTTGGGTGCAGCCCTGGCTGGGCTCTCGTGCTGCCCAAGGTGGATCCATTGAGGATTCCTTTTAATAAATCCCTGCTTTATTCTTTAACTCTGTCTGGTTTCTGTTCTAGGCCAGCCTTCTCAAGGCAGCAGCAGCAGTGGGGCAGGAGCCAGTGCTGCCAGGCCTGACTCATAAAACCCTGTGGCTGCAGGGCCAGGGACTCCTGGAGTCCTGAGCACAGAGGTGGTGGGGCTGTCCCTTCAGGCAGCCCTAGAGATGGCACTCAGCCCTGGGGGTTTATGCTGTTAAATATCTTTAAGTGAATTCTATTAAACACTAGGAGGTAAAAAGATTAAGAAGGCAATAAAGAAGCTTTTTGTGAGATTTAGGTGTTCTTGGGTGATATCAATTTTGTGTTGGATAAATGGCTGCTGGTGACTGTAAATACAGTCTCCCAGGGTAACGGAATGTACATCAGGAACGCTGCACATCCCCAGGGAAAAACAGGCTCAGGGACCTCAAAAATGATGAGAGTTTCCCTGAGCTGGTTAAAATCATGGTTAGAAGTGCTGTCTCTCCTGAGGAGAGCCGGGTGGATCTGTGAGGCACACACTGTCTCACAGCAATGCACAAATCCCTGCGTTGCCTCACGGGAAAAAGGATGTGTTAGGTATCACATCACACTGCATCAAAATGAGAAGTGGCACAATGAATCGAACTCCCCAAAATAAAACTTTCTTCCAGAAATAAGCTTGTCACTGTCAATTTAAACTCTTGCCAAAGAAGCGTGATTTGAGACAAGTTCCTTTTGCCAGTGATTTACAGGAGTGGGTGTGTTTAATCACTATTTCTGATAGCAAGAGTCTAAAGGGAGGTGTTTCTATTCCAAGGTCCAGCATGAAACCCAGATCCTAAATGCAGCTCTGATACTGCAGAGCTGGGAGGAGAGAGCACAAAGCACAGTGCACTCAGGGCACTGAAGGAAAAGGAGCCTTTCCTTCCCTTCCACTTGCCCAACAGCACAGTGGGTACACAGGGGGGCTCTGGGCAGGACTACTGCCCACCCAGCCAGAGCACTGGCCCCTGCAGCTCACCACCCTGAGGGGTTTTAAGGGGTTATTTAAAGACAAAAATCTTACAAAACTCTGCAGGGAGGGAGGGGATCCTGCCTGGTTAACAAAGTGTGAGAAAGGCATCGGAGTGCCAGCCTCGGGAAGGGCCTTTGTCTGGAGAAAGCCCTGACATGCCATGCATGGGCACTAATCCCAGTGGCTCCTTTATTCCATCACTAGGGCATGGGGTGCTGACATGCTCCTGGGCTGTTTTGCTGCAAAGACAAAACCCTGCCATGCCCCCCGTGCAGCACAGGCAGGTGCCACCAGCCCTGCTCAGGGAACCCCACACAGGCACCAGCTCGTGGCTGGTGGGACCCTTCAAGGCTGAGCCCAGCAGGGGCTCTGTCACTGACTTGAGGAATGTTTCAAACAGATCATTTATTTTCATTAGACTTGTACCAATATCTCTGTCCCAGTGTTCCTGATGCAGGTCGACAGCAGTCCTTAGGAATGCTTTAATTGTGTTTTCCTGGCTTTGCACAGCTCTTATCTAATGCCTTCTGGCTTCATTAGATTAGACACCTCTTGTCCCGAGGATGTTGTCATGTTTTCAAATGGCTTCAATCAGCACCTCCCAGGCTCTGGCTATTTCAGGATACAATAAAGCTAAACCTCATCCAGGCTGGTGAGTAATGGAGGTGCATTTCCCACCCCCATGCAGCCTGGCTTTAAATTTGCCTGGCTGACATCCCGTAGCTGCAGGCAGAACACAATTAAACCTCTTGTCTTTCAGGCATCGTCCACGCTTACACACAGCTCGGGAGGAAGAGCTCAGCAACAGCAACTGGCTTTCTAATGATCTTGTCATCCAGAACAGCAGAGAGAGATAAATGAAAGAGTGAGGAAACAGCCAAGATCAAACCCCAGCTCTCCAGATGTCCGGGGCATGGCAGGTTGCAGGCTGGCGGTGCTCATCTCCTCAGACCCAGCTGGCACAGCTCTTGGCATACAGGGATGTGTCCTCTTAGTGCCAGGGAATGAAATGGAGAGGGGCACAGCCTAAGCCCACCCAGCACCGGTGCTGGGGGTTTCTCTCCTGAGCATCTCCAGGCTTGATTGCTCATAAAGCTCATTCTGCAGAAGCGTTCTTCCTCTTGGCATCCCAGGATCCCTCACCAGATTGAGTCCCCACCATCCAGCTGCAAAGTGCCCACAGGCTCAGGAAGGAAACCGAGGTGGGAAGGGACCAGCCAGACCCGGGGCTGGGGACAGAGACCCGCTGCACTCCCTGGGGGAGGGCTGATGGCTCCAGGACAGTCCCTGCACTGTGTGTCCCTCCTGGAGCCCAGCACACCAGTCCCTAGCACAGCAGTCCCAGGCAAGGGCTCTCCTTCCCCAGACACTCTCCCCTGGCAGGAGAATTGCCTCAGCCCTATCTTCTTATCATGAGCCACCACAATATCAGCATCGATCCCTTTCACCCCACAGGCAGTATTTTGACTTCTGGAATTCATCTTACCTAGCAAGGGACTCTAAATATATCCCAGACAATTTCCTCTCCTCATTTTTAATAATCTCTTTCAGCCTTAAATTCATTTTTGAAAATATGTATTGGGATGATGGGCTTTCTATCACAGCTGATGGACAATATTCATCACACCTGTGTCCTACTCCTCACAACACACACACACATTCCTTACAGCAGTCCTGCATCAATTTGAACAGCACTTAATTCATTACAACCCCATCACTGCCTGTGCGTGCTCCCCTCAACAATGTCACTGGCAATTTGTCACTTGGGTCCCTGTAGGCAGCTCTGGTCCCACCTTGCAGAGCCACTGTAGCTCCTTGAGCCATGGGACAGGACAGAATGGCCCCGTTCAAGCTTGGCAGGTGTAAAGGATGCTTCACTGTCCCCCACCCTGGAAACCTCTGGAAGGTGGCAGGTGGAAGAATAGAAGCAAAAATCCCTTTTCAGTTCAGGATCTCTTTGCTCACTGGGCACAGCAAGGCTGAGGCAATGTGCTGGGGCTGTGCTGGCACATCCTCCCAACCCTGAGCCCTGGTGAGACCAGAGGGGAGCCATGGGGACAGCACCAATGGTGCCTCTCTGGACCCCCAACTCAGTCAGGGTCCCCAGGACAGCAGCTCCTTTAGAAAAACTTCTCCAGCAAATTCCCATTTTGCTTGACACTGCTGCCAGGCCCTTGCCCGGACCCTGTTTGGGTGCTGGGGATTCAGGTGCAAGGGAATTGGGCACTCATGCACAAACTAACCTGGTGCTCAGGGCTGAGCTGCAGCCCCTGATCAGTGCTCAGCTCTCCCACCCTCCCCACGCCGCCCAAGGGCTGAATGTGCTGGCCTGGGGAACGAGCTGCACCAGCCTGGAGGCTCCCATTGTGCCAAGGCAAACCAAGGCACAGAAATCCAGGATTCCCTGAGGCCTGGCAGTTGTGACGTGGTCTCTGAGTGCTCTGCTCCCCACTGTGCTTCCACATGCTCTTGGGCTGTAAGTTGTGCTCCAGATCCCTGCCCTGCTCTGGCACATTTTGATCTGCAGGGGCTGCTTGGCCAGACAGAACTCAGTGCTAGCAGCTCTTGGCAGGGTTTCTTTGTCCAGCAGATTCCCCTGGAGCAGCATTCCGTCCCCTTCCCGAGCACTAATGAAGGAACAGAAAGACAAAGCAGGAGTGTCGGAGTGGGCCTGAGCTGTTGGCTCAGTGCTGTCCTGGCCGGGCCTCCCCTGCCCACGCTCCACACAGGTGCATTTCCAGTTGCACCTTCCATTTGGCATCCATCGCTGCCCGGCTTCCTGTGCCCTCATTTGCAGTCAGCAGAGGCAGCCACTGATGCTGAGAGAGAAAGGCTCCTCAGATGCCATCAATCAAGTGCCATCAGGATCCAGCTTCCTGGGCTCGCAGGCCACAAGGTCACCCTCTGTGGGAAATCAGCTTTCCAGCTGAAGCAGAGCCCTGCTCCTACTCCTCTCCCACCACAGCCCCAGCTCTGCTGCAGGGTAGACAGGGAGAGACACAGATCTGCAAGCTGCCATTGAGCACTGACCCTTCCCTCCTGCATCAGGGCTCTCAGACTATTTCAGGGATAAGTGGGAAGAAAAATCACAAACTCTTTATTTTGGGAAAGAGTGAAATGCACGGGAACATCTGACAGCATCAGATGCAGAGCTTTCTCCCAGGGCACTGTGTTCAGTTTGGCACTGTAATCAGGTCTCAGTCCTGCTCAGGACTCAGCAACAGCAGCTGAGACCTTATTGACATTTCCAGCTACTACCCCCAGAGCAAAGGAATTAAATCCAAATTGTGTAAGAAGCCTGTGGGCTGCCCTGCTCAGCACAGCCCTGAACTCTGCACCATCAGCAGGATTTGTACTTTATAGAGACAATTGACCTGTAACTATTGATCTTACCCTGGAAAGCTGCTCTGGGCTGGTGGCCCTGTGACCCTGACAGAGCAGCCACAGACACCGGTGCAGCAGCAGAGCACAGGAGCCCTGACAGGAACTACAGCTGCAGAATCTTCCCCTGGAGAGATAAGGGGGTGTCTGGGGTTTGGTGTCTGTGTGCAATGCTAAAATTAGCAATTCTGTCTAATCCTGCTTTTCAGTGTAATAATGCTCCTGGCTGAGGGGAGTGTAAAGCTCAGTGGCTTGTGGGCAGTAATTTTCAGAGATAGACAATTTATTCCCTACTCTCACCAGAGACAAGGCTGAAATCACTCTGAAGCTGCACCCTGTAGGCTGTGCTTCCTCCCACTGGATTTTAAGAGGACATTTCTGCTTTCTCCAGCTCTGGTGACAGCCTAGCAGTGCCCCCTCCTCAGTTCCACAGCCAGGCCCAGACACAACAATTTCCCTATTATCTTGCTGCAAATAAAATTTACAGGCAAGGTGGATTGGAGGTGCAGCTCAGCTGAGAGAGAAATCCAGCCTTTAGCAAGCTCCCATCTGTGAATAAATTGGATACAGTGCTTTTGGTCTCCTGAGAGGCTCAAACCTTCAGCTGTGAGGCTGTGAAAGCCAGGACCCGTTCTGCCACCTGGACTCAAGGAAGCCTTGACATACACCTGGGAGGTGGGGATGCACCTTCCAGAGATGCATTTCATTTCACCTTTGAAGGTACAGCTCCCCAGTCACTGATTTAGAAAAGGGAGAAGTCTCATGAATTCAGTGATGCTAAGGAGTATTTTCCCTCCTTATGCTTTCAAGCTGACCCAGGAAACATGGATTTTTGGTGGAATTACACAGGTCAGGGGAGAGAGCTGCATGTGCTGTCCTGCACCTTCAAATCAAGAACTCCTGAATGAAAAATTTGCCTGGAGAAGTGTCTAATTTGTTCCAAACCATCATCCCTTCCATCAGAAGAATCTGCTAAAACCTCTCAAAGAGAGTTTTCCAAATCCATGGTATATACATGAGGTCTTCCATACAATAAAATGCTTGCTCTCCAAAGGAAATTAATGTATAAATGCTGTTCTATAGGCTTTCTCCCATGCCACACCCTGCACCAAAGAGCTCTGATTACAGTTTGTCTCCCTTTTAACCATGCTGCAGGCCTGGTTTTGACAAAAGTAGAACTTTTCAAATATAGAAAAGGTTTCAAAGTCTCAACATCCTTGTTTATAGCCCCATAAAGAGGCTTAAATCAAGGACAAAGAGGCTTAAATCAAGGACAAAGAGGCATCTTTGGAAAGGACAGTGCACCAGCTTACAAAGAAACAGGTTTATTTCTAAGAAAAAGAAAATTGTAGACAAAATTAGAGAGGCAGAGTTCTTTACTCTGAACATGGCTCTTAACATGCCAATCATCAGGCTTTCTGCCCACTTGCTAATCTGCAAGCTCCAAGTCTCATGGTTTCAACCTTAAAGGAAATAAAAAAATAAGGAATGTTTTTCTCTCCAAATTTCAATTTATTTTGATCCCATTACATATCACAGGTAAAATAACTAGTTTTTAGCTTCCATTCTGTACATCAATAAAAGGAAGATACAAATTAAAATAAGAACTACAGAGGGATGTCTTTCTCACTGACTTCCATCCAGGGGAATTTTTGCCTCTTTGCAAGCCTGTGTGAGACAAATCTGAAAGGAAAGAGAAATCAATCAGTAGTCAGAGACACTGGTACAGCCCACAACCACCAGCAGCTTCAGCCTAAAGCATAACTTTGTTTTTCAGAGCAGTGACAGCAGCTCTTTTCCCCACTGTGTATTGAGCCAGATGTGATGTAAAGCTCCTGCTTCTCCCTTCCCTCCTCCACGCTGCTTCTTCCACTCTGACATCAGCCAAAATCCAAGACAAGGGGCCAGGGGGAAATAAGGACTTTCTACTGCAGCTCAACAGTCTCCTGACTGGTGACAGAGGGACAGCACTGCCTTATAGCTATGGTTCACAAAAACACCCAGACTTACTGACAGCTTCTGCATGAGCCCTTGGGCCTTGGGGTTCAGCTGAAGAAAATTCTTCTTGGTCAAATCCTTTTCTGTCAAACGTATGCTCTGTGGAAACAAACTCAAATCTCAGGTTTTCTGTCTGGCCAGCTGCAGCAGCTGGAGACAGTAAAAAAGTTAAGTAAAATAAAAAAGATTAAGATCCAAGTATAGACAGGCAGAAAACTACATTCAGCTGGAATAGAAACTCATCTCACACCTTTCCTGCAGTGCATTAATGCAATGCTGGCTGTGGTGGTTTTAAATAGCTTGATTTGTGGTTAGGGGGGATAAAGCCTGTGAGTGAATGATTTTTTTTTGTGGGTGCACTGGCAGTTGGTCAGCATCAAACCCACTACACTGGCACTACAGCTGCTTTAAGTGTTTTAAAGTGAATGCACAGTGAAACACCCTCCTGCTCTGTTTCAACCAGCTTGAGCAGGTCCCACTTCTGGCTAAGAGTCTCTTGAGGTTTAAGCTCAATCAACCCCTTGACAAAGTGCAGTGGCACAGCTAAAGAGACAAGAGTGGATGAACCGAAGTGGTGATGCACCAAGAGGTGCCTGTGCATCCCCCCAGCCCCGCCTGAGCAGGTGAGGGGGCAGGAGTTACCTCCTCCCTGCCAAGGGGCACAGTGAGGATGACATCCTCAGGGTCAGCGAGGGGTCTGCCCTTGGCTAAGAGTCTCTTGAGGTTTGTTTTAAGCTCAATCAGCCCCTTAGATAAACTGCAGTGGCACAGCTAAAGAGTGGATGAACCGAAGTGGTGATGCACCAAGAGGTGCCTGTGCATCCCCCCAGCCCTGCCTGAGCAGGTGAGGGGGCAGGAGTTACCTCTCCCCCGCCGAGGGGCACGGTGAGGATGACGTCCTCGGGGTCGGCCAGGGGGCTGCCCTTGGCAGAGAAGGTGTAAACCCGCTCATTGACGGCGGGCGTGCGCAGACCCGGCGTCTTGAACACCCTGAAACGACAAGAGAGGAGTGAGTGGTATTTGCTCACAGCACTTCTAGTCCAAGTCTTTCATTTCAGGTTCAAAGAGCCACTAAAGGTTGTGTGGTAAACAGATGGCGTGAAGCAGATTGGATCAGAGATAGAAGGGAAATGTATTTTTTGTCTGTGTTAACAAACCTGGGATCAAATCTGGGTGTAACCATGGAGGTGCCTCCCCGAGCACAGGTATCAACCATTCTGCCAGTAGCTGGAGTGATGAAGCTGTTTTTGCTTGATCTGTTTAAGGGAAATAAACATCTGTGCATAGCATGACCTTTACCAAGTGTACAGGCACTTGTCAAAGGCTTGAAGAAAGTGACCACCACTAAACCGAGGGGTTATTACTAACCAGTGACCCCCAAAACTGGGGACAGCTTGTTCTCACAGGAGAGGCAGCTGTCCATCTTTCATTCACATCAGTTTTGCCCTGTGGCGTGGCACAAATCTCCCCTCCACCACTAGTGAGCCAAAGCCCACCCCACCAAAGAGAGATATTTATATCTGCACTCTCACTCTCCATTTCTAGAGATGAGACAGAGACATCCCTGTTACCTCTTGCTCATGCCCTTCACTGTCGCTGAGGGAGGTCTTCTGGCCGTGGGTGGCTTTTTGGTGGATGCCTTCACCTGAAGCACACATCACTAGATCAGTCACTTCCCTCTTGTGGGACAGCTGAGTCCACACAAACAGAGGCTCCCACACAAAATGCTCAGAACAAACACCATGCAAGCCTTTGGGACACTCCCCCATTGCTAGAACTCTCTGGGAAGCAACAGCTGTGTGTAGTCTCCCTCAGAGCATCCTGGACATCCCTAGTCATCAGCTCAGTCAGGAATTCCTATCCTGAGAATAACGTCACCCCAGAGAACAGCTATTCACCTTGGCAGTCCTTGCATCCCCATTCTCAGCCTCTGAAGGACACTGGCTGGCAAGTCGGGATCTCTTTTGCAGTGGAAGTGAAGTAGGCTCTGCTTCCTCATCAGCTTCAACACTCCTTTTGATTTTACTCACTAGAAAGAGAAAATTGTTATCTAAGTAAATAGTAACTTTAAATTATTATTTAGCAGGGAAGGCAGACAGCTACAAGCAGTTTTGGCAACAATTTGCTTCAGATATCCAAATTCCAATGCAATCCTAATGGTTGCCAGAGCACTACTTTGGGTTATTTTGAATGTTTTAATGAAATTAATTAGATGTACTGCAGGTATTAGGGATAAAAGTAGGATTATTTTCCTGGTTTAAACATACTGAGGGATGTGAGCAAGAACTGAATGATTATTCACATTAAGTAACCACAACATGCTTCCACCTCACCAATCATGCCACAATGCTTAAACTCACCTTTTTCAGCAACATCCAGCAGGGGATCAATGACTTCTGTGCTTAGCCTGCGGATTTTTGTTATTTCCCTGTCCGCCTAAAATTAAAAACACTTGTGGCACCATTGGGATTGCTGGCAGCCCAATGTTTGTGTAAGTCCAAGGTGTAGAGCAAACCCCCAATAATTCTATGGCCAGATGAGCTCCATATTGTGCTCAAACTGGCCCTTTCATGCATCTCTGCTCTCCCTCAGGACTCAGTGCCTGGCTGGCAGCTGCAGGTGTGCCTTTCCTACACCCTGCTGCTCAACCAGCTTGGAAATGCAGTCCTTTACTGCAAAGTGCATGTGCTCTCAGGGATTTGGGAGTGCCCTCTAGCAGCTAAGGAAAGATCAACAGAGAGCAGCAGCAGGACCACGTAAACCTGATACAACGGGCCTCTCTTACTGTTAAATTTTAAAGAAATATTTGTGAAAATATTGATGTAACTGTTTCTCTTGTAATGCTCCAGCGCTCTATTCCGGTGTGAGGAGCAGAGTGGGATGGCTCTAGAGAGCTTTGTGTTTGTTCTGGAAACCTACCTCAGCCACGTCCTCCGGTGCATTTTCACTTATTGCTAGAGCTAGAAAGAAAACGTATCAGACACATCAGGACATGTCCGGGACAGTTCACACAGCGCAGCAGGGCGGTCACCATGGGGCTGAAAATCCCAGCACAAACCAGTTTCCAGCCCTAGAGAACAGAAGCAGCACCCACGGGCAGCCTGTGGGATCCTTCCCTGGGGATTCCAGGCAGGGTGGATCCCAGCTCCTCCCTTACACCCGCTGGGGTTTATTATCTGAGGGGGAAGGGGTCCCTCAGCCCAGCACCCCCGGCCCCGCAGCGCACCGAAGAACTCCAGCCAGTTCATCTCGCGGATCTCCGGCGGCAGCCGCAGGACGGCCATATCACACATGTGCTCCACTTCCTGCACCATCCGCTCCCCGTCCGCCTCGATCCGCTTCAGCCGCCGCTCCACTGCGGGGAGACGCAGCGTTAGCCCTGCCCGCGGGCCGGGGCCTCTCTCCTTCCCGCTCCCCTCCTTCCCCCTGTCCTACCTTCTCTGTCGAAGTCTTGGAGGAACGCCTCCATTTTCCGGCGGCGGGTAGTGGAGCTGCCCTTTTTCCTGGCGGGGGCCATTGCGGGCTCTCTCTGCGGCGGGCTCTCCGCGGGCCGGGCTGGCTTCCAGGGCGGGCGGGCTGAGGGATCCCCTTCAAACCCAACCGCCGCCCGGCTCGCCAATGGCGGCGCGGCGCGGCCCGGTGACGCGCCGGGAGCGGCGCCGCCCGGTGACGCTCACGGTGACGATGGCGGCGATGGCGGCGCCCGTGGCCGCGCTCCGGGCCTGGTTGGAGGCGGCGGCGCGGGCCGAGGCGGCGGCGCGGGCGGCTCTGGCAGCCGCGGCCCCGCTGCTGGGCGCGCTGGCCGCGCTGGCGGCGCAGATGCGGGCGTTGCGGCGGCTGCCGTGGGACGCCGCGCCGCTCGGCGCCTTCCCGGATCTGCGGGCGCGGCTGTGGCAGAAACAGCGCGGCGCGGCCGAGGCGCTGCTGGAGCAGCTCGGCGAGCGGCGGTGAGGAGGCGGCCGGGGCCGGGCGGGCAGGGGGCGAGGGCCCGGCTGACCCCGCTGTGCCGGCAGGGAGGAGCTCCGGGCCGTGCGGGACGCCGTGGGCGCCGCCAGCAGCGCTGCGCTGCGGCTCCTGGAGGAACGGGGCCCGGCCGAGCTGGGGCTGGCGGCGGTTCTGCGGCGTGGTCCGCGCTGCCCCTCGCTGGCCGACGTGTTGGAGGGGCTGCAGGACGTGGAACGCTACTACCGGCACCTGTATCCTGCTGGGGGTGTCAGGGCAGCGCTGGGGGTGTCAGGGCAGCGCTGGGGGGGCTGTTTTGTCCTTGTTGTCCTTACCAGGCGCGAAGGTACTTGGAGAGCAAACTGCTCCTGCAGCGCCTCAGCTTGGACAGCCTGGCGGACGTGGAAGCCCTCCCGCAGTCCTGGGAGAGGATTTTGGAGCGCTACAAAGAGGACGACGTCGTTCAAGGTAGTTTTGTGTACAGAGAGCCGAGGGGTGTTTCCCAGGGCTCCGTGCTGATGTCCCCTGAGGACAGGCCTGGCCATGCTGGCTCTGCTGGTCTCAGCAGCAGTGGGTGACCCTGCTCAGTCGATCTTTGTGACCTGCTCTGAGATCTTGGACAGCTTCAGGTGAAAGTACTCACCATCGCAGCTGGGCACAGCTGGAAACAGCATCCTCCCTCACAGTGTGGCAAGGGCTCACTGCTCAGTCAGTTTTACCCACACTTTTTTTTTTATTGCCTTTAGTAACAAGTTTTTGGGAGTACAGAATACAGGGCTGTTGCTTCCAGCTGACAGGGTTGTTGTTTTCTCTCTGTCTCAGGTACACTCCTGAAGGTCTCACTGTTCCTGGAGAACCATCACGAGGTGAGCTGCTCACCTGGCTCCTGACAGGGCAGCACGGACTGGCACTGACCAGCTTCTGGCATGTTCTGCGATGCTGCAAAGGGGATGAAGAGCTGAGGGAGCTCTCCTGGTACTTTTTGGAAGCTGAATGAGTTGAGTCTTGCCCTCAGCATGAAATGCTCGAACTGTACCATTTTCAAGTGGAAATGGCCATGGTCTCTGAAGAAGAGGCTGAGCTGAAAAAGCTGTGAGGATAGAAGGGAGTCACCTCCAGCTGTGGAACTTGTCCTTTCCCTCTTCTGACATGCATGTCTTGTGTCATGGTAAAAATGTTGATACTTACTTACATGAGGTGCTGCAGATGTGTGAGTGTAATAGAGTCCTTCAGGCTGGTGCCATGGAAGATACTTGGCCTCTGTCCTTACAAATAAAGAAAACATGTCAGATTAGGGTTTAGAAACAGTGTTCACCTCATGTCTTTGAGCAGTGTGTTTGCATTCATCCCACCTGGGCATGGAGGAGGAAGGAAGCAAATCTGGCTTGAAAATGCAATTATGGAGGTGCACGATGCCGAGTTCTGACACGGGCGCTTTTCAAGGGTACTGCTCTGTTACCACTGAAATCAGTCTTAAAATATCACTGTCTGGTAGCCACTGCTGACAGCTCAGGGACACCTTTTGTTGGCCATGGCACTGATCCTCTGAACGTTCCCGGGAAGCAGTGGGATGTTTGTCTCTCTGTTATGTATTTGGTAAGGAGCTGCAGCTTCTCAGAGAGCCAGTAAAGAATTGCACGGGTCACGTTGTGGGTGTGTTTGTGCTCGTGTTTCTGTGTCCCCGACCCGGGACATCCCCGTGGCCACCTGAGGGCACTGCGTGACCCGTGAACACTGTAGGGGAGCAGATCAGAGTGCTGGGGGGTGCCAGGGGTGGGAAAGTGCTGGCTCAGTGCTAGGGCTGCCAGTGCTCCCATCAGGGATGGGGATCATGAGTTCTAGCTGCAGTTATTCACACGCAGAATTTGTAATTGCAAAGAAAACCCTGCCCAGGTGGGTTCTGCTCCTGGCAGGGCTCGGTGGCCTGGTGGAGGCTCACGTGGCTGTACAGCCTTGTGCTCCTTACACAGGATTTGGAGCATGGCTGATGGCTCAGGGTGAATCAGGGGTGTCATCCTTGCAAACCAGTAGGTCACGGTGAGCTTGGATGCAGAATTGTCTTTGCATGTGTGCATGCTGTACAACCCTTCAACACCCTCTTCTGTCAGCCTCTCTTCAGGACAGCTGCCCAATGAACAAATGGGTTTAAATTCTGGAAGATGTTCAGCACAGTTCAGTGGTGGCCCTTCTGCTTCTCCCAGATGTTTGGCTCCTGATGTCTGTCTTTGTGCTAACAACAGCCCTGCTAAAAGTGCTGAGGGAGCTTTCTGCATTGCAAGTGGCCATGCCCTGACTCTGACTGACTGAAATGGGGTGAAGGAGGTGCTCATTGAAGTTTTGGTGTGATTAATTACTCTGTGCTGTTCCTGGCTGATGGGCCGTGTCATCAGTTGCATTTGTCAGCAGCGTTCTGCGGGGTGCAAGTGAGTCTGCATCAGAGCTCTCTAATTGGGATCAGCTGTGGGCTTGTTCCACTGCAGATCTGCATCTTCTGTCAGGATGGCTGCCAGAGACCCCATTGCTAAGGAGGACACAGTTCCTCGTGTGTGCAGCCCTCCCTTCAGCTGGCATTTGCCCCGGAGTCACCGGGGGTTCGGGGGCTCCCCCATGAACAGAGCCAGGGTGGGCATTCAGCCTTTCAGTGTCACACGTGTCAGCAGGCAGGTGGAAAGGCCACTCCTGCTCCTCCTTGCTTGCCAGCCTGCAGGGCTGAGTCAGACCCCTGCTCACAGCACAGGGATGTCTCTGGGTGCCAGATTTCGGCACCTTCCTGAGTACTGGGGCAGGAGGGAGGTGAGTGAGAGCAGCAGCTGCTGCTCCAGCTGCCTGGGGAACCAAATGCGGGCTCAGGGTGATGCCTTTTCCTTGGTCCTAAAATTAAGAGCCAGACACAGTTAACGGATAAAGGGTTTTATCTTGGTATTTAATTAGGATCCTTATGGTGCAGCACTTCATCAAGGTGGAGTGTGCTGAAATGTACACCCAAGAGATTGTGTCTACAATTTTATAGATTTTGCAAATTAGTATATCTAATAAATATGCTTCAATGAGATGCTTGAATAAAGTGTGACATTTTCTCATCTTAAAGTATTCCCTCATGGATGGGCTTAATCTTAGTTTATAGGATGTATTTTAGATGGGACCTTGGTTTTTCAAGATAGCATAGGGCTTTCCATCTTTCATCTACAAGGCCTTTAGGATGTTTGGTTTTCTGGCTTAGCAGAATACCAGGAATATATTAAGTTATCAGACTTAAGGAATTAAAAGTATGTATTCTAAGAGCACTGAGAATACATAAAAGATCTATAAAAGGTATATAAAATATATATAAAAGAAAAGGCAAACACATTCAACATGGCATCAAGGGGCTCCAGCCTGTGCCGTGTCTTAGTGAGGCTATGGGTAAGGCAGCACTAAGGGCTCTGAGACCAACTGGTAAAATATATGTAACCATAAAAATAAATCCAAGTACCTTTATTTTTCTAGGAGAGCTCTTAAAGTATTCTTGCACGGAGATCTCTCTTTGAGGAATGCAATAAAATGCAGTTAGCAGCTGGAGCTGCCTTGTTAAAGGAAAAGTGTCAGGAAACACAAAGCTCACACTTTGATTTTCAGCTTTAACTCCTGCTAACTCTATTGGAAAACAGTTATTCTTCACTTACAGGAAAAGCACAAACTAAATTCAGTTACTAAATTCAAATGCCCACAAACATTTATAAGGAGCACCTGACTGGTGTGTGGTTGTTTTGTTTCCTCCCATAGGGGTGAGCACTGGCTTCTGGTGCAGCAGGGCCTTTGCAGTTCTGCTTAGAAATGGGGACCTGCTCTTGCTAACACCAGACTTCCAAAACAAACACAAAAGCTTTGCTTCAGCGTAGGCTCACGGATTTGAAACAGATTTCAAAACTAAGTGTATTACAAAAGTCCACAGTTATGAAAAGACAGAGGATTTGGCACCTGAAGTGTAAAGCGCCTCGGAGGCAGAAATATGCGATTAAAAGCTTTGTGATTAATTTAATAAACCAACTATGGGTTTCACAAGTCCCTATGGTTTTTGAGCTTATTCTTTGAGACTTTCATCTTGGCCTGAAGCAGAACTCTTTTGTGACTTTGCTGAGGGGCTGCCTGAGTACTTATTTGCTCTGAAATACAGAAACATTCTCCACTACCTGTTAGCTGGCTTTTTTGCTGTTCCCCAGTCCTGGCTCAGTGTTTCTCTAGTGCCTGTGACTTTGTCACAGCTTTTGCCCTGTTGAGCTCCAAGGAGGGGCAGATTCTGCTGATGTGATGGGTGTGCAGTGAGTGGGGACACATCTGGCCTGCAGCAGTGATGAGCTTTCCCACGTGGGACATGCTCAGCACACAGCCTTGTCTGCCCTTGCAAGAGCAGGCACGAGCAGTTGCCTGGTGAGCTCTTTGCCAACGTGGTCTGGCCCCAACCCCTGCCCCCCCAGACCCTCTAGGGCTGCCTGTGCTGCATGTGGAGAGAGCCTGTTTGCATTGCCCGTCCTGCAGAGGTTTTATTTCAATCCTCCCTTCCTGCTTTTCCCCCCAGCCCTTTCCCTCCTCCTCCCTCCTGCTGTGGACACAGATCTGTAGTAGGTGTCTCCTGAACTTGCCTAAGCTCCCTGTCCCAAGCATCTTCCTGACTAATTCTTTCCAGATGTCTGGGAACTCTTATGTTTAGCAGTTTTGCTCAAGTTCTTCATTCATTTTCTGACTGAGCTAACCTGTTTCCTAGTATTATTTGAAAATTCAGACTAATCATGGCTTCCCAAGAGCTGCTTCTGCCTCGCAGTGGAATGTTTTAGGTATCACTGCAGCCTTCCACCCCTGAACTAGAGCACAACAGATATCCATAAATAGCACAGAAGTTTATTGTCCATAGCTGACAGCTCCAGGGCTGTCTATAGAGTCTTGAAAACACTCCATGCTACATTTATACCCAGCCAAGTGTCAGGTTGTTGGCTTGGACTTTCCCAGCTTGCAGAAATTAGGAGATCTCCCCAGTGTTCCTCTGAGTGGGACCAGCAGTAGAAAGTAAATGGTTCTGCCCATCCTCTCATCTAGTTTCCTGTTTAACTTTGTTTTTAGGGAGATGACTGCTCCTTCCAAAGGGATTTGACTCCCTTTGGGGAGATGTCTGGGCAGGGCACGTGGTCAGTGGCTCCTGCTGCTCATGCTGTCCAGGTGAGCCATGTCCTGTCCTGGCTGTTGGTAATGTGCAGCTGCTGCAGCTGCTGCAGCCTCAGGCCATGCTAAAGGCTGCATTGGCGCAGCTCTGGGGACACTGGCTGTCTGTCACCCCAGAGCCAAATGACACTGAATGTAGGATTGAAGCAATGCCTGAGCCACTCTGGCTCTCCAGCACAGGCTCTGGCTTGCCTGGAAGTCACATCTTGTGGCTTCCCAGATGTGTCCAGTGGTTTTCATCCTTCCCCTGCACTCCGTGTGCAGTGAGGCTTGCAGCAGGTTTTGGCTGTTGGAAAGAAGCTTTGGGCTGTTCAGTGAAACTGATGCCTTGTGAAGGCTGACCTAGAAGAGAGAGCAGGTGGAGTTAAAGAATAAAGTGGGGATTTATTAAAATAAACCTTGGGCAGCACAAGAGCCCAGCCAGGGCTACACCCAAGATGAACCAAAATGGTCCCAAAATGCACGACCACTCACGGGGTCTCTCACTTTTATAAGTTCTGCTCCATTTGCACATTGGAGTTAATTGCCCAATTACAGCTTTAGGTTATGAAGTCCTGTCTTTCTTGTTTTTCTCTCTTCAGTCCACGTTGTTTCTGTTCTTGGCCCTGAGATTTGGATCATTTGTCCTTGGTCCCCAGCTGGAGAAGGAATTGTTTTGTCTCCCTATTCTGTGCAGAGAGCTCACCATCCCCTAATGTGAAGCTCAGACCTACACACCAAAGCAGCACAGAATCTGAAAAACATAAAAGCTAAAACCTGAGGTGTCAGAATGTGGGAAATTCCTGTCTTTTTTCTTGACTTTTAATTTGCTTTAGGATTTACCTTGCACGGTACGTGGTGATTGCAAAATGCCTGTGGTGGGAGAAAGACTTGACCTTCCCTGGGTTCAGATTCTTGTTATGGACTGGTTCTGTGCTGTTGGCACCCTGGGGTCCAGGAGTGGGGATGTGCTGGAAGGACGGACCTGCCTTGTTACCCTGTACTTCCACCACCTCCCCAGGTAACTGTGCCTCCCCACACATCAGAACATAGAGAAATGTTAAGCATCTATTTAATTTCCCAACAAAGCACCCTTAGATTCAGTTCCCCTCTGTCCCCCAGCATACCACAGCTGCCTCTTCACTGGGGCTGACACGGGATGGCTCCCTGTTCTCCTTGGTCCTTCTCTCCACAGCCCAGACAGTCTCTAGGCTGCCTGGGGAAGGCAGAATGAAGAACACCAAGCCAGTAAGTCTCCTAACCATTCTGCTATGTGAGGAATGAATCCAAGAGCCTTTGCACACTATTAATCTTTTCCAGTTCCTAAGAAAGCAAATGATCTCCTCCCGCTCCCATAAATTCAACCTCTCTCTCCAACTTCTCCCCTGGTGTTTGAACTGTTCGCCAAGAGCTTTATTAAAACCTACAAGATGCAGTTTTGTTCCTCACTGAATCCTAAACAACTGTGCTAGATGGAGAAGAAACATTTGGTGCTGTCAGCTTTAGAGCATTTTTGTGTGTAGTCCATGGCCACTTGTCAGCCAGGGACCAGCCTCAGCCCCACATTGAGCCCAGCAGGACCTTTGCTCTGCTCCCCTGAGGCTGGGAGATGAATTCAAGCTGGCCAAACCTCATGGCCTCATGTCCAAAAGCACCTGGCAATGATCCATGTGGGGGGCAGCAGAAGGGATGTTCCCCTGCATGCAGCGTGGTCCTGTGGCACCTTGCCCTCCTGTGCCAATACCTGCAGCTTGCCAGTGGCCCTGGGGACAAGCTGTGCCGGGCAGCTGCCACGCCCTGGCAGCTTTCCTGCCACCTCCTCTCCTGCTCTGAGTGGAGAGGCTTCTGCTACAAACCCTCTGCCAGTCCCCTTGGCACGACCCAGCCAGTGCCACCGCTGGGGGTTGGGGCAGCAGGTGATGCTCCCCAGGTGCTGGTGTGAGCAGAGAAGCTGCAGCTGGTGCTGGCAGCTGTGGGTGTGCTGGGACAGCCAGGGTGAGGGTGGCAGGTCCTGTGGGGGCAGCAAAGGTGAGGTGCACACCAGAGTCCTGCCAGCTGCTGTGTATCACCACTGGTCCTTGGCACATCATACAGTGTGTCACAGCCTTCTCCCTTTCGTTTCCTAACATTCCCTCAGTCTGAAACTCAACAACCAGTGCTGAGAGAAAACATTCACAGACGAAGCCAAAGCAGAAGTGAGCAAAGCTGTTCCTTTGGCTGGATTCCTCCAGCTCCTTGTGTACCACTACGTGGTTTGAGCAGGAGCCACCTTCGCCTGCCCTGTGCACCTGAGCCATGGGAAGGGGACAGCAATCTTCAGCTGCTGTGGGGGAGAGCTCTTGTTGTGGCTTTGCCCAGGACAGCTCCCTTTCCTGCTACAGTTGTGGTACCTCTGCCCAAACCCCAGGGAAGGGGGTGAGAGCAGGTTGTGTGAGAGAGAAGACAAAGCTATGGAACATGGCTTGCACAAGGAGTGTTTTTAAACTTCATAAATCTACTTGTGAGTCAGATGGCGGGAGCAGGAGAGGGGAGAAGTGAGGGATGAGAGAGCCAGTACAGATGTGCCCAGAGGAGAAGCAGCCTGAAGCAGCTCTGGGACCAAGAAGCCTGCAGCTGCTCTGCTGGAAGCAGGGGCTGGGGCACCTGAGGCAGTGACAGAAAGTTCTGCTCATGAGGAATCTGAACAGGAGCCCCTGTGCAAGCCCCACTGGGGAGCCCAGAGCTCCCGGGGGCTGAGCCCTGGCACAGCAGGGTTTGGGCAGTGCTGCCCATCCTGGGCTGCATCACACCTGGCAGCTGGGGTGCCACACCCCCCTGCCTGCCTGTGGGAAGACAGGGAACCAGGCGCGTGGAAAAGCCCCAGAGGTGAATAATCCAGCCCAGCTTTCGCTGGACATGGCTCCCCCAGCTCTGAAAGGCTTTTTGGTCGGGTTTAATGAGATTAGTCTGTAAACTCTGGAGATGTCAGCCTGCTGGCAGCTCCCTGTTCAGTAGTTCCTCGTGTGCCAGGGAATGATGTTCATTCCATTGGCCTTGACTCTGCTGGATCAGGCTGTTGCTCTGCTTCTCAATTAGCCGCATCTGTGTGGCAGTAATGAGCTGGAGGTCACACAGCCCGGAGAGGGGTGCCGAAAAGTTCACTTGTGTGGAAGGGAGCTCTCCGTGCCCCCACCCAGTGGATGCTGGGGCTCTGCACCCAACCTGACCCCTGTTCTCCCCGGGAGCCCCACTGGGGTCCAGCCCCCGCTTATCGCTGCCATGGTGATGCTGCACAGCTTGCTCTGTGCTGGAGAGGCTGTGCTTGTGAAAGCTCCAGTCTGGGTCTCTGCTGACATTATTGAAGCTACTGCTAATAAAACATGTCACTACAGGGGCCAGGGCCACATCCGATCCTGCAAAGGGAAAGCAAAAATCCAAACAAAACCCAAAACCTCCAAAGAGATCTAACCAAGCATGTGCTGACGGTAGGGATGGATTTCCTGGGATGCAGACCCCACTCCTACCACCCTGCCAGGATGAGAGGCACCTCCTGGCCCTGCTGGGCTGGCCCTGCAGCAGGGACAAGTGGCACACGGGAGTCCCAGCTTCCCAGTGCCACATCCTTGTGCATGTGCTGAACCCTCCCCGTGCAGGGAACTACAAATAAATGCTGTTGATGCCTCTGCCCTCCCGTCAGGGATTAGGACATGCTGGAGCAATTTGCATGGGTAAATGAAACTTGGAAGAAATGGCAAAGCTGAGGGAATATGATATTATTTATTATTGCCAGTTGCAAGGGAACAGCAGCAGCCTCCAAACTTGTATAACTCTGGAACATGACTATTATTAGAACGCAAAGTTAGCAAGCAATTAGCTAATTGCAATTCACATTGTCTGTTGGCAATTATAAGGAGAACAGTTATAAACCCCAACAGATGGAACTCAAATGGGTCAGTCTCTCTTTTTCTGTTTTATTTTTTCCGTCCCCAAAAGGCATTTGCTATGAGCTAAACTCAGGTTCTCACTAGGGCTCATGAAAGCATCCAGCCTGTGAGTCAGTGTGCACCGAGGTCCCTGCAGGCCACAGTCCCGCACCCCAGCCCTGCACATGGAGCTTGTCCTGTCCAGACCTTCCCAAATGACCCAGTTTTGAGGCCAGAGAGTTCAGCTAAAAGCGCTGTGGTTTCTGTAATTTACTGTCTGTGGGGGTGTTGTTTTAGTGGCCGTGGAAAAGAGGGGAGCAGAGAAATCCAGCTGCAATATGTCTTTGTTCCCATCCAGGTCTTCACAGCTGTGCAGCTTCAGGTAATACCTTCCCTGCCCTCTCCAGCAGTGACACAAACTGATGGTGCCTCCCTGAGCATGATTTCTAAATCTTTTGAGGTTATTTGAGGGATTTCATTCCCTTCTGAGGCTGAGTCAGAACAGGAATCTCTGAAAAGATGAGCAGGCAACAAAGCAGAGCTCTGCTTCCCCTCTCCTGTCACAAGAGATACCAGCAGAACAGCTCCCACAGGGCAGAGATTATCTCATTGCTTTTGTTCGAAATGCCTGGGTGATGCAGCACCAGGGCATGACAGAAGGGTAGAACATGAGCCCTGGGCTCGAGGGATCGCTCAGTGCGTGGTTTACATCTGCTTGAACCAAACACAGCTGCTCCTACCTGTGACACTCTGCTATCCTCTGGGTGGGTTTTATGTTCTCAGTGTCCAAGGGGTGCTGTGACAGGGGGCTGCTGAGGGTGATGCCTCAGGTTTTAGCTTTTATATTTTTCATATTCTGTGCTGCTTTGGTGTATGGGTCTGAACTTCGTATTAGGGGATGGTGAGCTCTTTGCACAGAGCAGGGAGACAAAACAATTCCTTCTCCAGCTGGGGACCAAGGACAAATGATCCAAATCTCAGGCCCAAGAGCAGAAACAACGTGGACTGAAGAGAGAAAAACAAGAAGGATGGGACTTCATAACCTAAAGCTGTAATGTGACAACTCCAATGTGCAAATGGAGCAGAACTTATAAAAATGAGAGACCCTGTGATCAGTTGTCCATTTTCTGTGACCATTTTGGTTCATCTCGGGTGCAGCCCTGGCTGGGCTCTTGTGCTGCCCAAGGTGGATCCATTGAGGATTCCTTTTAATAAATCAGTACTTTATTCTTTAGCTCTGTCTGCTCTTGTTCTAGGTCAGCCTTCTCAAGGCATCAAGGGGGTGAGAAATAATCATCTACCTGTCAAGCATTTCTCTGCTGAAGCATGCCAGGGTCCAAGCTGTGCACACAGATCAGTGTGTTTGACACCAGAGGCATACCATTGGGGCACACATGATAGCCCCAATACCCCAAGTGTTGCAGCCTGGCACGTGCCAGCCTGTCCCTCAGGTTTACAGCACATGCAGGAGTGAGGCAGCAAGGCTGCTCTGACATGTGGAAACTCATCCTGAATTTCAGATTCATGGAAACAACCTTCATTTCAGATTCATGTAAACTCAACCTGCATTTCAGGTACCTTTTTAGAGGGACCAGTCCAGGCAGATTTAGCCTTAAAAGGTAATATCACCAAAGGAATTCTGATGAAATATTTCACTAAAGAACCTCATATCTGCATTCAGATGCTTTCTGGCCACGGAAGGAGCTTTGCCTTTTATCCTTTCTGAATGCTGGTGATGCCAGTGACTGTGGCAAAAGAACATCCTTGTTTTGGGTTAGGCTGGTACAGACACAGAGACAGCTGAGTGATCTGAAACAGATTAGGCCCGGCAATATGAATTTCATAAATAGCAATACAAACCCACTGCACACCTTTGGCTGATATTAAGCAGGGGATGGGGTTGGAATTTGTCTCAGAGCAAAGGCATTATAATGAAATGGAAACATCAGGTTTTACTTAGAACTCCCAGGATTCCCATAGGAGTCAGTTTATGTAGTGCCCATTTATTAAAGACAAATGCTATCATTTGGAGCATATCTCATGGAGAGCAGGGGACTGGCTGATGCAGGGGAGCAGTAACTGGAGATGGAGCTTTGCATTTACAAGCCGTTGTTTTCAACAGGCTCTGCATGTACTGCCAGGTGTGATGAAAGCTGCCAGGTGCCCCAATGTCTGCCAGGAGCCCTGGCCCTGGCCTCCCACCGTGCACAGCCCCATGAGGCACCGAGGGTCGTGACCCAGGTGAAACATGCTGGACTTCAACGAGTATTTAACAGCAGACAGAAAGATAATCTGGTTATCAGGAGTCAGGCAATCATGGGCTGAAATAAGCAGGTATGGATGGGGGGGCCCAGCTCTGGCTCCAGGTGCTGAGTCCTGCTCTCTGCTCCAGGAATCCCTTGAAATGAGAGCCAGCTCCTGCAGAGCATCTGCTGGTGATGCCTCAGGTTTTAACTTTTGTGTTTTTCGCATTCTGTGCTGCTTTAGTGTGCACTTCTGAGCTTCACATTATGGGATGGTGAGCTCTCTTCACAGATCAGGGAAACAAAACAATTCCTTCTCCAGCTGGGGATCAAGGACAAATGATCCAAATCTCAGGCCCAAGAGCACAAACAATGTGGACTGAGGAGAGAAAAACAAGCAGGATGGGACTGCATGGGCTACAGCTGGAATGGGACAATGAACTCCAATGTGCAAATGGACCAGAACTTATAAAAATGAGAGACCCTGTGACCAGGTGTCCATTTTGGGACCATTTTGGTTCATCTTGGGTGCAGCCCTGGCTGGGCTCTTGTGCTGCCCAAGGTGGATCCCTTGAGGTTTCCTTTTAATAAATCCCTACTTCATTCTTTAGCTCTGTCTGCTCTCTGTTCTAGGTCAGCCTTCCCAAGGCATCAGTGGGGCTGGAGGAGACCTTGGCCAAGGAGCAGCAGGGACAAGGATGCTCACCTGTGCCCCAGGACTCATGGCAGCCTGCACATGTCACCTCCTCACAGCTCCTGAGGCTCTGGTGTCTCTGATTTGGGGTCCTCACTCAAAAAGCTTCAGAGGGGTGTGCCTTTTGGAGGGAGACTCTGCCTGGCTTAGCTTGTTCCTTTTGAGTCCTGCTGGGGTCTGCACGGGCTGGGCACCACCTGATGTTCCTTTCCTTTTGTGAGGGAGTGGTTCTGAACTCAAGGGCAAATGCTGCACAGGCACAACTGCTGTTATAGCTACATCTACAGGCACCTTTGGTTCAGCTATTCACCTGGAAAGAAACTGTCCCCAGTCAATTAATTGAAACTGTGTATGTTGACCTTCTGAAAATGTTCTGGATAGGTCCTGGCATCCTGACAAAGATTGCCGTTTATTCTTTTGAGATCAGAAGTCCAGGACAGGCCTGTCCTTCCTGGGCAGTAGCAGGTAAAACAACATGCTTTGGGAAGTACAAATTTTACTCTTTGCATGTAGGAGAACTTTCTGCCTCAATGCAGGATAGCATCTGCAGCCAGGAGTTTGAATAAATTCCATATTTATACTCCATGCAGGTTTTAGTACATCAGACAAAGCATTCCTATGGGACAGAACTGTAAGTCCTGCATGTGATCCTGTTTCCCCTCCCATGTGATCATCAGGGATCTGACATCTAATGCCACTGCTCCCTTTTCTTACAGAGCTTCCAGAGGTCAGCAGGTCAGTTCATGGAGTCCTACAAGAAGCCATGGATTCCTTTTGGGTAGAAAGCAGCTCTGGAGCAAGAGGTGTTTGGGATCTCTGCCCATTCCTCATGCTGGGTACTGGGGGGAGAGGCAGATCCCCCTGCAGTGTGCCAGGGAGGAAGGGTGGACTGGAATTTAGGGAAGAATATTGACATTGCTGTGATCCACCCAGTGAGCACTGCAGGCATTGGGGAGCCTTCTGTCACGATACAGGCACAGAAAAATGTGCTAGGCTTAAGAGCCATCACTTGGCATCAAACCTTGTCCCACAAAACTGCCTGCTCCAGGTGGCTTGACCCTGGGAATGCAGCTGAGGGAAGATGTCCATCTGTTCTGAGCCTGCCTGGCCCCTGCACAGCGTGGAATAACCCCCCAAAAGGCAAATGGTATCAGACAAGGGATCTCCTGACTGCCTTATCCTGCCAGCTCCACATCTGGGAGGAGAGCAGGAGGGCAGAGAAGTGCATTGCCTGCCTGCCTGCACCGTGCAGACAGGCTGGTGACAGCTCAGCAAAGTAAATGATGCATAATCAGCCCCAAATAAAGTGTGAGGAACGTTCTTGGGATCAGCAAATCCATTCTGACAAGAAGAAGCAAAGGAATGAAATCCCTTTTCCCAAACAGATTGCTAAGTCATGGAATAAATGTAATCTAGTCCCTCTGAAAAATGGCTACTGAAGACTTCTGGTGGGAGTCTCCCTGCTCTGCTCCATGGGGACACTGCACCAGGGAACAGGGGCAAGGAGACCTGGGCAGGAGGAGGCTTGGCAGTGGGGCCACATTCTCCTCCTCAAAATGCTCAGTTTTGTCCACTCACATTTACAGCCAAGTCTGTCCCATTTGCTCACATTCCCCCATCAGCCATTTATCATCTGCAAGGGGTGGCTGGAGCCAAATGTTCCCCTGACCTTCCAGAGCCCCGTGAGCCTTCCTGCTCTGCTTAAGTGGGAGACTTAAGATAAGCCCAGAGTAGTCTCAGATAAACACAGTGAGCTGATGGGTTACAGGCTGTGTTGGCCAGCTGGAGAGAAGGGGATTCTCTTCCCAATTCTCTTGGTGCTGTAGAGTTTCTTGTCCTCACAGGATGACAGGCAGGCCAGAGCCCTCTGGAGCACTTCACAGCAGGACGAGCAGAGGCCACATCAAAGGCAAAGGGCCCCAGAGCCGTGTGCTGGGTGACTTTATGATGCTTGTATCCCCATTAGTCTGTTTAGCCCAGAAATGAGTTTTGCACCTTTAGGACTCATTCAGAGAGCGAAGAGGGGGAAGAAGAAGTGCACAGTTTGTTTCCAGAAACTGCACTCACTCCTCCACGTTCCTGCTCCTGGACTGTGTTGTCTGCAGCACAGACAAAGCTCTCCTTTGCTTTTGGTTAGTTTTAGCTCGCTGAGGCAGAGAATTTCCCTGGACTGTGGTTTTTCTTTTTCTATGGACCTATTTAAACCTGCTCTGGACTCAACACCCAGAAGAACTCCAGCAGCTCCACCTGTGGCCCACTGAGCCAGGTCCGTGGAATTTCCAGCGCCAGAGAGACTGATAAGAGACTGATAAGAGACTGATAAGAGACTGATAAGGGACTGATAGACTGAGTGAGCTGAGCCACAGCCCATGAATGGGACTTTCTGAGTTTGTCATCTCTTTTGGAGCAGCAAGAATTTTCATTGTTTAATATTGTTCATCTTTTGTGCTGGTGAATGCTTTGTCTGTTAAATAAACAAAATTTTCCACTTTTCTCCAAGAAAATCTTTTTTCCTGAATCAGTTAGGCGAGGGGCTGCTTGGATTGGTTTTCTAGAGGAAACCTCTTAGAGGGTTTTCTCCCAAAATTGCCCTGAACCAAGACAAGCAGCCACGGTGCAGCAGCAGTGCTGGGAAGAGCTGTGGGCTCCAGGGCTGCTCCTGGGAGCAAGGACAGCTCCATGCTCCATGCAAAGTGTCATCTGATCCAGCTTTGCACTGGTAATTTTCCATGGGTTTCTATGCCCACTCCCTCTGCTGAGCCACCTCCAGGCAGGTACAGATTTTCCAGGGAAAATGAGGGGTTTTTTTGTCTCTGTGCCCACGCTGGAAGGTGTTGAGGCTGTTCCTGTGGAGGCTGCAGGGAATGGTCCTCCCTGGACTTCATTGGGACTGTGAGTCTTTAAGCAGTTGTTTTTTGGTCTTTGTTGCCCTTTCACTTGAGCAGGGGCCAAAAAGGTGGGCTGCAGATTGCAGGTGTGTTTCTGGTACCTCTTTCTGTCTGGGAGCTGCTGTTCCTGGCCTTTGTGGGCCGCAGTGAGGTTCTCTCACCATCCCCAGGCCTTGGGAACCTCGGTCCCCCCAGGCTCTGCAGGTTGACCAGGCAGTTGTCCCAGGACACGGGGCTGCACTGACAGCACGAGATGCAGCCTTGGAGCACAGGAGGCTGCCAGGACACCTCATCAGATGGAGATTGCCTCTTTGTTCCTCTGAAAACCACAAAAATAAAAAGTTTCTCTCGTCACAGTTCACTGATGCCCAGACAAAGATGATGTGAAATCTGTGGGAAGACTTATTTTATTACAATATAGGAATGCACAGAACCAGATGTTTAAGCTTAGCTGTGGCTCCTCCATGTCCTGCTGTCCCTGCCCAGGGAGCTGCTCGCAGGGTGATGTACAGCACTCTGAAGGTGCTCGCTGCTGTGCAGGTCTCCAGGAGCTGCTTGGAGCCGGGGCCACGGCCACAGCAGGTCCCTGCATCCCTCTGTGCCACAGGGCCCGCTGCAGGGGTGGCAATGTGGGCACGGTGGAAGAGCAGGTGCCCCTTGGTGACCCCAGCACGGCTCGAAGGAGCAGCCCCCACTGATATGTTTTCTCTTTGAGCTGGGTCTTATGAGCTCTTAGAGGACTTACTGCACCTGGGATAGCCTAGTTACTTCAAATGGTGTACAATTAGTAGGATGGCTTTTGAGGTAGTGTTGGAAAGAGAAAAGTTTTAATAAAAGGCAAAATAATAACGCTCTTAAAGAGAAAACTCGAGTTAGGGGGTAAGAGGTTCTTGGTCTTGCTAAAAACACTCTACAAAAGCAATTATTTCTTTTGTTCTCTTCTTTTTTTAGTGAATTACTTAGGTGGGACTTTTTGGCTTCTGTCTCATTGGCAGCCCTAGGTTTGAGGTGAAGTCTTAAAGGTCTTATGAGGTGTCTTTTTACCAAATTGAGGCGAGAAACTTCTGGGCTATTTTCCTTTTTAAGGAGACAAAGGATCATTTGGCCACTCTGCCAACAAGGGGCACATTCCTACAGCCCACCCCCTGCCCCTGGCCCCTGCAGGTGCTGCTCTGGGCTCCCAGGTCCTGTTGCCTTTCCGTGCTCTCCAGAGGCCAAACCCTGCTCCTGGCTTCCTGTTTGTCTCTGCTGCTTCTCCGCCGAGTCAAAACGATCCAAGTCCCAGTCAGGGCTGTCCTGGTGGGAGCTGGGAGCCAGCAGATGTTTTGCAAGAGCCTGGGGTAGCCTCCCCAGCCCGGCAGCTCTGCGTCCAGCCCGGCGCTGCGGCAGGGAAGCAAGGCTCACACGCACGTCCAGCCTGGCAGCCTTGTTGGTTCCTCCAGCAGCCAGAATTTCATCTTTTCCACCTCCACGCTGCCAGGAGAGCCCTTATCCACTGCCCTGACACCTCCAGGGTTTATTTCCAGCTGAGCCACGCTGCCTCCATATGTGCTCCTGCTGCTGGCTGCTGGTTATTAAGTCGGTTGGTCCCCCTGCCTCCATTCAGAAGTTGGCAGTCATTAAAAGCTCATTCATCCCGGGAGCCCAGTGGCAATTATAGCCTCGTCCTTCAGGATGGGTTAACTCCTGCTCCCCCAGCAGCCCCAGGGGCAGCAGTCACTCCTGGTTCTGATTAACGTGATGCAGAAAATCCAGCTCCCCACACTGCTCATGGAGACACGGAGAGGGAAAGGGGTAAAACAGTGAAAATTGCCTGGAGGAAGGAGATGTGCTGGGTTATTGGGACCCTGCACAGAGCTGTGGGCACTGCATCCCCTCGCTGGGAAGGGCAGAGTCCTCACAGAGGGGCAGCGAGAGGACGTGGGTGTTTCCCCAGCAGGCCTTGTAAAACCAAACTGTAAAATTGTCAATCTGATCGCCACTCATTGCCTTCCCAGCTGTCAAGGTATTCTTGGCTGTTAGAGGAGGAACTGGCAAATGTTTGTGGAGAATTTCAGGGACCACTCCCCAGGAGGTTTAGGCTGGGAGTAAGGAGTTCGCTGCTCGGAGAAGTGCAAGGCTCACACTGATTCCAGTCCCAGTGACAGGAGGGGCTGCTCCCCTGGACGTGGCCACTGTTTGACAGAAAACTTCAGCAAATCAAATGCTCTGGATTGCCCCGGGTACAAAACTCCCAGAGCACGTGGATTATAATGACCAGGGAAGAGCGAGCCAAGGGTTTGTGGCCCCTGAGCAGACTGTTTGCAAATCCTCCTGCTCCAGAGATTCCCTCCAGGCTGAAAGTCAGAGCTAATGCTAAAAAAATATTTTTTATGCAAGATCAACTCTGAAGTGAACTAGAGAAACATACAAAGGAATCTCAATTGACTATCTGGCTCTGACACTCCTGAAGCTCGTGGCTATTTATCTCTGTCCAAAACTGTGCTTTAAAGACACAACAGGAATCTTCCTTTGGGGAGAGAAAGGAGTGCATGTCTGGCCTTCAAATGTCAAATCGAACACCAAAGATATGGGAAGCACATAAACACCAGAGAACAAACAAGCTCGCTCCATACCTGAGATGAAGCTTGATTTTGGATGCAGAAATGTGTTTATTTTCTTGGAAGGAAGCAGGCTGTGACCTTTCAGCTGTTAAAGATTTTCTCAAGGGAATAATTTTCCTAGCAAACCTTGTTCCTTCTGTAATCCTTTGTAGCAGCTCACCGAGTCACGCTGCCCTTGCTTTAAAAATACGTTTTCAAGGCCCATTAGCAAATTCACAGGTTTTTTTGTTTTTTTTTTTTTTTTTGTACTCCGAGAATTAAAGTGAAAACATAAGACCCAGCAAACTATTTTCGCTTTATATACAGCCTCCCCAGTAAACAAGTGTTGCAAGAGCCTGTGTGCTGCCGGCAGAGCAGAGGGATGGGAAACAGAATGTGGTCACATGTGGTTTTATTCAGTGAGTTATTTATATAATCTGAAGTATAGTAACAATGTCCTTGGGTCCAGAGTCACCCAGCTCTGCAATCCCTGCTGATGGCTTCTCTACATGGACACCCCTGAGCTCCCAGTGCTTCACTTCCACTGCTCCATTCAAGGTCCTGCTTCCTGGGAGTTTGGATCTGCAGGGCTCTTGGACACATTTCCAGAGCTGCATTCCCCCACAGCCCAGCATCCTGCATCCTGGTGCTCACTGGGTGAACCATCCTGCATCCTGGTACCTCATCCTGCATCCTGGTACCTCATCCTGCATCCTGGTGCTCACTGGGTACCTCATCCTGCATCCTGGTGCTCACTGGGTACCTCATCCTGCATCCTGGTGCTCACTGGGTACCTCATCCTGCATCCTGGTGCTCACTGGGTGCATCATCCTGTGTCCTGGTACATCATCCTGCATCCTGGTACCTCATCCTGCATCCTGGTGCTCACTGGGTACCTCATCCTGCATCTTGGTACATCATCCTGTATCCTGGTGCTCACTGGGTGCACCATCCTGCATCCTGGTACATCATCCTGCATCCTGGTGCTCACTGGGTACCTCATCCTGCATCCTGGTACATCATCCTGCATCCTGGTGCTCACTGGGTGCATCATCCTGTGTCCTGGTACATCATCCTGTATCCTGGTGCTCACTGGGTGCATCATCCTGTGTCCTGGTACATCATCCTGTATCCTGGTGCTCACTGGGTGCATCATCCTGCATCCTGGTACCTCATCCTGCATCCTGGTACCTCATCCTGCATCCTGGTGCTCACTGGGTGCATCATCCTGTGTCCTGGTACCTCATTCTGCATCCTGGTGCTCACTGGGTGCATCATCCTGTGTCCTGGTACCTCATCCTGCATCCTGGTGCTCACTGGGTGCATCATCCTGTGTCCTGGTACCTCATCCTGCATCCTGGTACATCATCCTGCATCCTGGTGCTCACTGGGTGCATCATCCTGTGTCCTGGTACCTCATCCTGCATCCTGGTGCTCACTGGGTGCATCATCCTGTGTCCTGGTACCTCATTCTGCATCCTGGTGCTCACTGGGTGCATCATCCTGTGTCCTGGTACCTCATCCTGCATCCTGGTGCTCACTGGGTACCTCATCCTGCATCCTGGTACATCATCCTGCATCCTGGTGCTCACTGGGTGCACCATCCTGTGTCCTGGTACCTCATCCTGCATCCTGGTACATCATCCTGCATCCTGGTGCTCACTGGGTGCACCATCCTGTGTCCTGGTACCTCATTCTGCATCCTGGTGCTCACTGGGTGCATCATCCTGCATCGTGGAGCTCTACTGGTGCATGATCCTGTGTCCTGGTACTCCCCTGCTACATCATCCTGGTGCTCCACATGGATGTTCAGCATCACCCAAGGCTGGGCAGGTGAGTGCTGTGACAATGTCTGAAGGACAGCATGTCCCAGGAGCCAGCATGGCCTCATCCTCCCTGGTTCTTACCTCCCTCTGCCTTCTCAAAGGCCCAGCTTGTGCCTAGACCTGTCCAAAAGCACTGTGGCTCCACCTCCTCACTTTCTCTGCATCCCCTGGCATAGAGCATCTGTTCCTCTGCCTCCCTGAAGCCAGCACACGAAGGGATGAGCCCTGTTTCCCACACACGCTCACCCCAGAGGCCAGATCCAGCGCCCAGCTGTGCTGCACCCCGTGTCTGCACGCCCTGGCACGGGGAGCCAGCCCTGCAGCACGCCCGGGTTCCGTGCCAGGGCGCAGGACGGGCACCGAGCTCACTGCATGGGCTCTGCAACACTGCGGACTAGCGGCACAGGAGGAGAGCAGCTGGGGCTGGGAAGGGCCCGGCGAGGCCAGAGCAAACCTGAGGCAAACACCTGATAAATGTCTTTAATCTTGCTGGCATTAGAGGTTATGGCCAGCCATTCTGCAGGCAGGTGAATGGAATTCTTTATTGTGCTTATTTGGTTAGATCTTGGATAGCAATAAGGATTATCCTCGGATTTTTGTGTCTCACTCGGAGCCCCCAGCACGTGTTTATAATTTTCTTCTTCCTTTCAGGCAATGCCAGCAATCTCCTGAAGTTCTTAAACTGAACCTGTGACAGTTAATGGCTGGACAGTGTATCTGACATATTCCTCTAAAATTCAAATGTGCTTCTCATACTGATTTATGATCTTTTTTTCTCCAGCAAAGTACCCACTGGACTTTATCTCTAGTATTCCTCATGTGATTCTGTGTCAGGAAGGAAGGTCAGGCACAACACTGCTCTGAATTTCCAAGGAGCAGCAGTAGGTGGCTGGCTTGGATTTCTTTAGTCTGGTTTGTGCTTGTTTGTGCAGGCAAAGCCTTCTTCATGGCAGGGACAGTCAGAGCCCTGGGCTGGGCAGGTCCTGCCCCTTGGCCTGGTGCTGCAGACACAGCAGGGGCAGGGTGGGGTCCGGGGCAGCGGTGCTGGCACTGCCCAGGCCCTGCTGCCCTGCTTTGGTGCTGCCCAGGCACTGGTGCAGTGTCCCAGCACACTCAGCTCAGCCGTCCTGCTCCACTCTTGGCTGCTTTTCTGTTATAAGCCAGGAGTTTAAAACTTGAAATAACCACGGATAATTGCTCAAATTGAGGGGGACGATGCTGCTTCTCTTCCTGAGCCAAAAGAAAGACAATTTATCATAGAAATTCCATAGGTTTGCCTACACTCACACACACACACTGCTCCTGTGGAGCTGGCTGGGTGACTTGGGACACTCAGGTGTCCCCATCCCAGATTTTGGTGAACCTTTTGTGTCATGCTGTCTCCCTGGGGTGCACCTAAGGCTGGTGAGGGCAGCCAGCTTGGCTCTGGGGCTGCAGAAGGGTTGGTTACAGGCAGTGCTTGGTGGCAGGCGGGATGCTGAGCTCCATGAATCTGTAATTGCAAATGTGGAGTTGTGGTACTGAGGGAATTCAGTGAATCCACAGATTTCATATCTCCACTGATCTTCTATGGCCCATAAATGGTCTAAATACTAGTTCCTCTTGTCTGTGGCCAAGAGTTAGCTCTTGGGTTTTTGAACAAGAACTGGCATCATTTGGCAGTGGATTTGAGGCCGTATGGAGTCATCAGCTCTGTTTCTCAAAAGCTTTTTTCAAATGCAATTTATTTCACTGAACCTTTAAGTGCTGCCCTCGTCCCAGCCCTTCCCTGCTCTTGTTGCATCCGCAGTCATCACGTCCGTGCCTGGTGTGGGGCTGCTCCTCTGCCTCTCAGCAGTGATGGTCAGTGCTCTAAGGCAAACGGGCTCTGCTTCCCCACCCAGGCACTGTGCACAGGTCCCAGCTCTCCTCCCTGAGGAGCTGGAAGAGGCAGGAGGAGGTGGGAATGCCAAGACAAGGAGCTGCCCCAGGAGGCTGCACAAGCAGAGGGTTTGCAAGAGGGATCCAGTGGCACCACCACGCACCAGCGTGTGCTGGGAGGAGGCTGGCAGAGAAACTTCTTTTCTTTTCAAGTGGTCATCCCACCCCAGTCTCCGCCGTGGCCAAGTGTTTCCAGCTTTCAGAAGAAAAGGCACAAGGCATTCTGCTGCTGTCCCCTCCACTGTGCCCTGGGCTGAGCTGCGGTGGCACCGGCACTGCCACCATCCCTGCTCCTGCCACGCCGCTTCTGCACGCCTCGTCCCCGTGCCCTCTCCTCCCACCCAGTGTCCATGGCAGAGGGGTGGCTGCTGCCTCCTTCAGTGCTCACTGCCCAGTGGCCCCGACACGGCCTCGGTGGCCATCGAGCCCAGGACCCGCATCCAGGGACAGCCAGGCTCTTTTCCAGCCCAGCAGAAATCCACGTTTTGGCTCTCTGCTTCCTCCCATTCTGCCCAAGTTTATTTTCCTTGTTTTCTGTTTATGAGCTAGGGGAGTATTGAATTTCCCAAAGTCACTGCCATCCATTGCCACAGGTCTCGCACACAAAGACTCCCTCAATGCCAGGATCCAAGTTTTGCAATTGGACCGGTTCCCTTTCCCTTCAACCATTGTGGAAACAGCCTTTGTTTTGCTTCTGGATCTTGTTCCTCAGGCCCAAATCAAGGGCCACTGTCCAAGCCTGGGTTTTTTGAAATCCGATTTCACTGCTTTAATGAAAACAGCACATTTCAGGGGATGGGGCTGAGGTCCTTGAACAGTAGGATTTTTTCTGCAGGACTTGTGTATCTGCAAATGCAGCGCTGTCCAGCCCTGCCAGTTCCCTGCAAACAGCAGGAACTGGAGGACAGGGCAAAAACCCTCCTCAGAGACTTGTTAAAAGAGAAAGCTGGCTCAGAATCTCCATTCCAGCTGCAGACTGACAGCCAAGGTTGACCATCCTGTGCCCTCAAAGGGGCTGGGGAGCTCGGCAGGTGTGGGAGTCTCCCCACTGTGTGTGGGGAGCAGGCTGTGGCAGTGGCTGTGGCCAGTGGAAGCCACTGTCACGCTCTGGCTCCTCCAGGGCCTCTCTGGCCCCCAGGAATGTGGCTCCTTTCACTGGAGTCACACGTTGCCTCCAGTGGGAGATGCCTCTGCACCATGTCCTGGCAAAGGGCAGCTGCGCTCCTCTGTTCCATGCATGGAAGTCACACCAACCTCAGCATTTCCTGATGAAAACTCCATTTATTCTGGGCCTGTATGAGAGGAATCCCCTCTAACTGCGTGCTCAGGCATGTGCTGAAACTGCCCTTGTGTGTGTCAGAGCCAGGGAACGGTTCTGTAATCGCCCATTTTTATTTAATTGTAAAGCCTCTGTCCCACGAACTGTTCCAGATGCTCTTATGGTTCCTAGCTCTGGGCTCTAAACATGCTGTTCTCCTCACCCTGGTCCCCACCCTTCAAGCACAAACAATGGTTTTGCTGGTTTTTGAGCCTTTTTTGTGCCAACGGGATGTGGGGAGAGAATCCCCTTCATGCCAAATCCAGTTGATAATACAAAACAGGAAGGGAGCTGGATGCCAGCTTCAGAGGAGCTGGGCAGCCCGGGCTGTGCGGGTGTCACCGTCACCCAGCAGCATCCCGGGGTGGGGGCAGGTGAGGGGAAGGCCATGGGGCAGAGGAGTTTCACAGAGGGGTGGAAGGGGAGGCTGCACAGCCCTGCAGCAACGCTCCCAAAGCCCAGCTGCAGCACCCAGCGGGTGCTGGCTGCTCCTGCTGAGCACCTGGGATGTGCAGGGGCAAGGGAACCTCCAGGTGCCACGGCAGTGTGGGCAGGGCTCTGTGCTGGGCACAACCCGTGCTGCCGTCGTGCCCTGGCGAGGGGGCTGAGGGCAGTGCCAGGAGCACCCTGTGCCATGGCAGTGCCACCACCTGCATGTCACAGCCTGCCCAGCGCCTGTGCCCACGCTGGTGGCACCGCTGCCCTCCTCAGGGGCTGTGGGCAGGTGGCCCAGAGGGACCCCTGAGCAGCTGCCCCATCCTTCTCTCTGCACAGCTGATGTGGTTAACAGCCCACAGCCCACTGCCACCCTTGCTGTTCTTTGGGGGATCAGTTGTCCTTGTCCCCATGCTGAGGGCAGAGGTGGGGAGGCGCAGCTCCAGATGGAGCTGGGAAACTGGTGCCATCAGTGCTGGAGCCACATGGGGCCAGTGGCCACAGGAAGGGGACCCGTTGCTCCCAGGACAGATTGTTGCTCTGGTCTCTGCAGGTTCCCCCATCTCCTCTTTTATCCCTTCTTTATATATATTTCAGAATGATATAAATTCTCCGCTATGGACCCTGCTGGGTGAGCACAAAAGAGAACTTGCAGGCAGGCCCAAGAGAAAGGGAGGATGAAAAAAACCACAGGAGAAAATTAATAAAGCATTTGAGAAAGGGAGAGGATGCCTCGCTGGGAAAGTGTGTAGCACACAGGGCTCCCCAAAGCACATCAAAGCCTGACTCTGAAATTAGCCCAGCTGATGGGAATGTAAAGCAGGGGATTCTCCCACTGAGCTGTGGATTGAGAGTCCCCCCACAGGCTGCGAGGCACTGACATTTGTATTTATCCAGGCTCGAAGCTCCATCATGGAGCTTTTCAAAGGGCACTGCTGGGACGCAGCAGGCCTCCTCCCCAGCATGGCAAACATGGCACTTTTAATTACTGCTCTGTGCCGGCACATGTGCCCGACCCCCACACTAATTCTTGTTGCAATTACAGCGATCTAATTGAGTTTATTCACTCTCCGAAGCTTTTGTGTCTTTCTTCCTCGCACTCCCTGCCGGTGAGAGCCGGGGCCTCCATTGATCGGGTAGGTAGGGACAGAGGCAGTGACTGGTGCTGGCCCTGGGGCTTCTTTGTGTCCCCTGAGCTGCTGGGAAATGCCAAATCCCCCCCAAGGCAACGCCCTGCTGACCCCGGCGCCGAGCGATGCTCCGAGCGGCGTGTGCTGCACAGCTCGTTTGGCGAAGCACTTTTACATTTTTATAGGAAAATTACTTCCAATTGACAGGGAAACAATGGCAGCAAAGTGACAAATAGGCCGGGGAGGGATGAGTGTTCAACAGGGACCAGAAAGGTTCAGATGGAGACTCTTGGCCCTGGGACAGCAGAGAGTTTGTGTCCCCGTGCGCCCACCTCACTCTCTGCAGGTGCTCGAGGCAGGTCTGAGCCTTGCCAGGTTCCCACCATGAAAATGCACCCACCCACCAGGGAGGAGACGCTTTTGGAAGGGGGTTCCTGGCTGAGAGGGGTCTGTGCCCAGAGAGCACCAGCCCTGCCATCAGCAGGTGCCCAGCACTCCGTGCCCAGCAAGTGGCATCAGTGTCTAAATAAAGCCCTTGTTCCAGCCCCCAGCCGTGCCTTGCACCTGTGGCAGGTGTTGCAGGTGGAGCCAGGACCCGGCAGTGTCGGGGAGTCCCAGGTGAGTCACTGGGAAGAGCCCCTGCGTGCAGCCCCTCCAGCTTTTTTATACAATGGCAGATGTTGATGTCTACTGAAAACAAACAAACCCATTTGCAAGCTTCTCTTGGAAATAATTTGCCCAGAAAACAAACCAAAATCCACTTAATTTTTTTTTTTAATCCCTTTAGCTTTTGCATTTCTTGGGAGTGAATTTTACCTCCTCTTTTCCAGCATTCACCTGCTCTTTCTTTTTTTCCCCCTTGCTATCTCTCTGGGTTACAGGGCCATGGTGGGACATGACATCCCAGCTCCAGGGGCTGCTGCCACTGCTTGTCCCACTGACCTCTTGCTTTTCAAGCTTATTTGATTCACAATAAGGAAAATAAAACTTGTTGGTGCTTGAAGTCAAAATTTCCTCCTGCAGTATCAGCTGCAGAAATGCTGGACCTTCTACAGGGGAACGAGCAAGGCTCCCACCTGAGACAGTGCCAGGCTGAGCTGGGGCCCTGGGGGCACCTCCACTCCTGGAGGAGAACCTCTTCTTGGAGAGCCTGATGGGAACATCTGCCGCGGCTTCTGTGGATGCTCTTGAAGAGGGAGTGAAGCAGACACATGGTGACTGGCACCCGGCCCAATGAGGGAGGAGGGGGAGGAATTAACTCTCATTTAAGTCCACTTTTGTTGTAAATAAACTATAATCACTTCAAACCTTTTGCTTAATCAGAAAAGGCTGTTGAACATTAAGTAAACCATCGGCAGACTTGTCTTACTGCTGGATTAGAGATATTAAATGCCAGCAATGCTTGATTTTTTTTTAATCTGTCCTGCAGCTGCATTATTAAAACAAACACATTTGCAGACCTGCAAAAATCCAGAAATGAAAACAAAAGATGAGATTGAAGCTTTCCCAGAGGCAAGATCAGAAATCTGGATAATTTAAAAATCTACGTTTAGTCTTCATCTTTTGAACCAAATAATGGAGGGAAATGACACATAATAAAATTACCACCGGAATTAGCAGCACATTCCCTAACGAAGCCAGGTTAAAACTTAGGAATCCCTCTGTGCAGAGGCAACAGCTCTGGAGCCCTCTCAGTGCCCTGCTGGCACAGAGGACTCCTCTGCAGCCCCAGGTTTCTGAAGAGAGCAAACAGCTCTGGCTGTAAAAATGATGCTTTTTTCTTTTTTTTTTTTTTTAGGAACTGGTGGGTTTTCTGAAAGCTCCAACTTCTGGACTCCAGAGGCTCCAGATGTTCATTAAGTCTCACCTGTATTTGAAAAAAAAAAAGAAGGTTTCTGGTTACCTTGGTGGCAGAGAAAAGCTTGGAAGGGTGATGCCCAGGAGCCCAGCTGGAGCCAGAGAGCAGCCTGTACTCATCATTTACTCAAGGTTTGAGCCCTCGTGCTGGCCAAGGAGCAGCTGATGGTGCCAGAAGCTCCAGGAGGCCACAGGGGGAGTGACTCAGTGTCTGCTGGGCCACGAAACCCCACTGCTCCAGAAGTGCCCCCCAGATAGGTACAGGGGGCCCCTGAGGATGAGGCATGGCCAGGAGCAGAGCGTGGAGTGCAGCCCTCGGCCAGGGTGTGAGCAGGCCCCTCCTTGCCTCGCCACTGCCACCCTGCCCACAGCTCTGGCATCCTTTTGTTCCTTCCTCCATCCCTGGGGACAATAAAACCCGATTTTAAGGGAACCAGAGGAAGATGCCAGCTTGGCAGGGCTGGGCACGCTGGGACGTGCTGCTGTCTCAGGACTGCAGAGTTACAGAGAGTGTCTGTCACTGACAGGGATGCCAGCCAGCAATTTATTTTCCACATTAATTTTGATTATGAGTTCTTATATGGTTGCAGAGTCCAATTTTCAAAAGGGAAGTTTCCACCCCCTACACACAGGACAAAAAATCAGATTGACCTAAAGTTGTTCTTTCCTAAATTTCTTGTGGAATCTTGGCTGGATACAAGTTGTCTCAAATGCAATTACACTGTCATAAATAATTTTCCACCTCTTTTTTCCGTCTCAACCATCCCGCTCCCCTGCGGTCAGTGGAAATTTCCCCCTTTTATTAGGTTAGACTCATTGGCACTGAGAAAAACTCTGCTCATGGCATCATTGTCTGCTGCGAGCCAAATCCTCGGAGATTTCCCTCCCACTAACACAAAAGCTGGGGCCAGGGCTGGATAAGGGAGCCTGTAGCCGGGTGCCGCCCTTCCACAAGCCTGGGGTGTCCTTGTCCCGATTTAGGAAACTCCCGGGGGAGCGACACCGCCCGGAGCGCTCGGGGGGCTCGGGGGCAGCAGCTCCCCGCGGGCTCGGAGCTCGCGGCGCCGGCGGACGAACGCAAAAAGCGTTTCTAGAAACACTTCGCCGCAGCGAGATGTTGGCGAGGGGTTATCAGAGGCACGGCCCCCACGGTTTTTGGCCCAGTCGCCTGCTCGGCTCCCTGCGCCTTCCCCGTGGCAGCGCCGGGCGGGCAAGGGCCGGGCGCTGTGACCAGCGCCGCCGCATGCGGGCATCTCCTCCCTGCTCGCGGCTCGCCTGGGCTCGCATTCACCCAGCTTTTCCTACGAGCTGCGGCCCCAAACCACTTCACAGAGCGGGCTAATTGGAATGGTGGGTGCAGAGCCATGCGGGGAGGAAATGCTCTTCGAGGGGGGGTCGTGCTCCGTGTGCCCCGGCTGCTCTGCGGGGCCAGGGACACATCTCTCCCCGGGCTCTGGCGCAGCCAGGCCACGGCTGAGCAGATGCCATTCACTCAGCCCCCTCAAAGGCTGGTAAACCATTTTTAAGGGTCATTAAAAGTATTATTTTATGGATCCTGGGATTTTATTTTTTTTAAAATGATGCTATGGTTCCTGGGATGACCAGTGGGAGCACAGAGTCTGGGGACGGTGGAGGCTGTGGTGCTCCGGGTTCATCCCTGACCATCTGCCCAGCCCCTCCTCGCTCCAAACACTGCCTCTCCTGCCAGATGAAGTGGGCAGGACTGGGCACCCCAGCCGTCTCTGCTTGCCCCCTAGGCCTGCTGGAGGGCGTCTCAGGCCACAGAGCCCATTTTGCAATGCTGCAGTAAGTCTCAAACAGTTGGATGTATCTTCTGCTGCAAGAAGTTTGTTTCTTGACACTTCAGTGCCTTCCCAGCGACGAGGCCATCTCGCTGCAGCCTGACAGGGCTCTGGTTTCTGTCTGGATGAGGAGTGCTCATCCTTCTCCTGCTCCTGTGGCTGCGTGTTTTGAATTAAATCGTATGGGAGACATTCAGGAAAGTGTGAAGTGATTTTTATGTAGCGGATGAAAAAGTTTCGGGGGAAATAGAATTTGATGAAATTGCACCGTCCAATATTAGTAACTGGTTCACAGGAAAGTAGAGAGGAGTCTGCAGCCCCGAGTCCTGTGAATGCTGCCAGGACTGCGAGCCACATTACTCACCAAGTGGAAAGTCCAGGTAAAGCCCAACCCCAGGCTCCACATGTGGTAGTGATTTGGGCAGATCCTCTGTCAGAGCGGCTGACATCATGACGAGAGGTATTTACAGCCGACAAGGAGAGCTCTGCGCAGACCTTGCCCCCCCCCCCTTTTTTTTTGTTTTATTCTGAGCTGTTATTATAAAGTATTATTTATGAAGTGGTGAGAGCATGAGCAGCACAACCCTGCCAAACTTAAAGCACTTTTCATTTAACAGAATGAAAATTATTTTAACATGAGTATCTGAAGGAAAGATCCACAGATTCTGGACAGCTTTATGGAGGCAGGCTATAAATTCTGAGCTCACAAAACTATTTTTCTCACCAATAGACTTCTCTTTACCTCTGAAAGTTTACTCTCAATAAACACAAGCTGACTCCTCGGCAGTCTGCAGAAGAGGATGTTCGCAGCTATCACTGTGTGTAGTCCCTGTGATCTGGGGATCATTCCAGTGAGGCACCTGGGGACACGTTTCCATGTGTGCCAGCACTGCTCCTGCATGAGGCCTGAGCCTGGGGCTCAGCTTCAGACCTGACCCAAAGCCCCCCCAGAGAGCAGGGCTCACCCTGCTGACATCCCTGGACTGTCCAGCAGCTGGAACAGGACAAATCTCTCTCTGGGTCACCCACTTAACTCTCGTAGCAGAGGTCAAGTTCCAAGCCATGGAATGGGCCAGAGCAGGGGTGAGCAGAGCCCACACCTATTGTAAAATGCAGGCGAACCCAGTGGGAGAAATTATGATGTCCAGCTCAGAAGGCTGAATGATTTCTTTATTATAACTATGCTACAATACATTAATATACTATATAAAGGAGATACTAAACCTACATCCCTACTTTTCTAACCCACTCACAACTCGTGACCCTCCTCTTGAGAGTTCAGACACGGGTGGGTTGGATTGGCCACCAGGCTCAAACAATCCTCACCAGAATCCAACCAAGCAATCACCCCAGGTAAACAATTCTCCAAACACATTCCACATGGGAAAAACAAGGAGCAGAAATAGAAATTGTTTCCTCTTTCTCTCTCTCTGTGCAGCTCTATGAAAAAATCCTGAGAGAGAGAGAGAGAGAAATGTGCTTGCCACACATGCCCAGCTCAGGAGCACTGGTTTTGCTGGCCCCAGCGAGACAGAAACCTGCCCAAAGAGGGGAGGGACAGGCACCCTCTGCCCCTCCGCTGTCCCCCGCTGTGTCCCATGGCTCGTGTGTGCTCTGTCATCTGTCAGCAGAGATGGGCTGCTTGCCCCTGGAGTGGGAACACCCCCACATCCCCCCAGACATCGTGGTGAGCTGCAGGGGGCTCTGCTTTGCTGCTCACCTGGCCACACACGGCCAGAGCGGGGTTGTGGTTCTTTCTCGCATAGCCCAGAACGCCAGTTGCCATCATATTATTTTTATTTGTGATCTCCTGTCAGCTCAGAATGCTACTGTGCTCTCCCCTCAGACTAGGGCTGTAGGGAAACCACAAGCTTTTTGAAATGCAAAACTGGTAAGCAACAAAATTATGAAACCACAGGAAATGAAATGAGCGATTCCTGCAGTTCATGCTTTTCCCCCAAGCTCCTCCATTGCTCTTACAAAAATGTGCATTGAATGGGGGGTTAGCAAAGGCTTCCTGTCCTCCAGTAAGATTCCAGCTTCCCTAGTGCTGAGAAGGGTGGAGGGATGAGTTGCAGAGGGTAATGCTGACCCACTGTGACAAACACCACCAATGAAAAAAACCCATCAGGACCACTGGGCAGAGGCTGACAAAGAACCCCCACGATGACAACAGGCAGTGACATCTGGGACCTGCCAGCACACTCTGATGGCAGCCTGGCAGCACGGAGAGCCACGGCTGGCTTTCTGCTCTGCTCCACGGTTATGGGGTGGTTCTTTGTCTCCTTGTTGGCACCCCAGCTCAGCTGGGACAGCTCCACAGCCCCTGGTCTCTGCTCACACCAGCGTGCAGGGCAGCTCCATGCCATGGTCTCTCTGCCTGCTGCCAGCCAAGGGGCCTCTTCTCCTGCTCAGAGGGTGCTGATCCTTCCCGACCTCGTGGGGAGAAAGCTGCACATTTTGGAAACATTAGCAGTGTGGAGTGATAGAACAGGTCCAGCATGGCCCACAGCACATCCCCCTGCCCAGTGAGCCTTGCCCCATATGAGTCCTCCATCCTCCATATAATCCTCACTGCAAGTGCAATTCCAGAGGAAGTGCAAGCAGGCTGGTGCAGCACTGACTGTGCTTGACTTCACTGTCGTGTGGTTTGTGTTTCACTGATGACACGTTTATGGGGTGCCATGCCAGGGCAATGACCCCTGAAGGGAAATGAGAGGCATCAGTGTTCTCCCCCATTTGCATGAATGGCCAAAAGCTGGAGGTGGCTGGGCTGTCAAGCCCAGCCTTCACGATGCTCAGAGGCAAGATTCACACTAATAATATCATAATAATCACAATATCACTGACCAGAGCAGCTTCAGCCCTTCCATCCCCTCTGCAGGTGCAGCTCTGCTGGCTCCAGAGCAGCAGGCCCACACGTCACAAGTGGGCAAACTGGCAGTGCTCATCACATTCATCTTGCTTTTGGACAGTCAGAGGGTGATGGTGCTCTGCAGATCCCTCTGAATCCTTTCTCAAGCAGCCCAGCAAGGGCAGCTGCCCTGGGGAAGGCTCTGTACCCTTGGAGGGACTGTCATGGTCCACGGAGAGTGAGGCAGCAGCTCCCAAGCCCTTGGCAGCATGGCAGGAGAGCAGCTGCCTGCACATCACGCTGCTGGCTCCAGTGGGGTGTCCTGGTGCCTCCAGTGAGCTACGAGTCTCCAGGATTTCCCCAAGAAATGTCAAGGGACAGTGCAGAAAACGATGCTTTTCAATAACAAGGAAATATTCCATGAATGAAACCAGATCTGTTTATTTTGAGTTCACTGTTGCAAATCATTGCAAAGAGAACCCAGTCCTACAGAATAGGTCCAACATGGATGTGAACCACATGAGGTGCAGGTTTGATCCAGCACAGAAACTTTTTGAATTTGCTTTCTTTAAATCTAATTTCTTATTGAAACAATGTGGTTTGCGTTAAGGTTTTGATGTTTTGTTTTAAAACCACACATCTAATTTTAAATGTTTAAGACTTATAAATAATACAGTAATTTTGATGCAGCCAAAGAAGATCTCATGCGAGAAACAGATAAATCAGTAAATCAGTACCTCATTTACATGTTTAACATGTGCCACATTTCATTCCCCATCCTCCTTGGATGAGACTCAAAGGGACTTTCCAAAGAATTTGCCCCCACATCTCTGCTTCATCCTGAGATAGAAACAAATTCCTGTTTGGAAAAAAACAGCTTTTGTCACAGATGTCAGCAATTAAATTGTCCATTAAATAAAACATTCACTCACCTTATTTTTCCCTTTTCTCATTTGCTAAGATGTGAAATGTTTCCCTCTGTAGCCGCAATCCTCTGGGAAGGCTTTCCAGCACATCCGTGGGGCAGCTCCCTAGGAAGTGAGCTCTCCTGAGGGAGCCAGAGCTGCTCCATGGGGCCAGGACTGCAGAGTCCATCCCTCTCCCACGGGATCTGCCCGGGGTGCCAGCAGCACTGTCAGAATGGGAAGTCCCCTAGGAGTGGTGTTGGGACACCCTGGGGGCCAACACTTCCTCCAGGGCCACCTTTGCCCACCCAGATGCTCCCTGGACATCAGGCACGGCACACACAAAGCCTTCAATGAAGTCAAGAACAAACTGAGGTTGCTCAGAGTGCCCCACATCCCTCTGCTCTCTGTGCCTGCACCCACGTCCCCAGCAGGGCCACCCACACCACGTTTGTTATCACCGAGGCTTGCACCTGTCCTCAGTCCGATGATAATCACACCAAGCCAGCTCATTTCCTCCTGCTTCCCCTCGCCAGAGAGCTTCTGCCTCCTGCAGAAGGATTAATTCCGGTAATTAATTCAGCCACTCTAGCCATGAAGAGAAAATGGCCCAATTACTGTCTCTGCTCCTGTGGTGTCACAGTGAAATCTCATTAACACTTGCGCACAGCCAGAGCTGCACTGACGGGGGTGTTAGATGTGTTAATGGAAAACACTTTCCTTCATCCTTTGGCAAATCCAGCTGTTTCCACCAAATCAGTGTGGAATTTGATCTGGAAGAGTCTGCAGGGCCTGGCTTTGGGGTGGTGAGGCGCTGAAGGGAACAGAGCTCTGTCAGGCTCTGCTCACCCAGCAGCTCTGTCTGCCCCAGCACCTCTGCGCTTCTCACCTGCGCCGTCGGATTTGTTCAAGGCGCAAGGACCCGAATCTCGAGCCATTTTATCGGCTGATGTGCATCAGTGTGTGGCTCTCAGACTTACTGAATGTCAAGGCTGATCTCTCAGGGCCTTTCAGGTCTGATCTGGCTCGCTATGGAGCCTGGCCCCTCGCAGCCTTTACAAGGACAAAGTAACAGACGAAAGGCGCTCTTCTCCTCGGGTCTAAAATCCTGTTTACTCAGGAGCCACCTCGGATCCAAGCGAGGCCTCAGGGGGAACAGAGGCTGAGGTGTCTGGTGGCATCCAGAAGAGAAAAAAGAGCCTGAAGGTGTCATCCAGGGGGGTTTTGAGCCCTGGAAAAGGAGGGTGGAGCTGAGGGGCCACCTCCATTGGGATACAGGTGAGGAGAGGGAAGGGGCAGACGAGGGAGAGACCACCACACCTGAGGCTTAGGAGGGAGACCATGTGATACCAAAACACCCAGTGCAAAACAACCACAACTAAATAAACTATTTAGTGCAATACAACAACTGAACAGCACACTGCGTGCTGAAAGGGCTGGCTGCTGGGGGAAGGTGTGGCAGGAGCTCCAGGGGCCGTGGGACAGGGCTCCCAGTCAGTGCCAGTGCCTGTCCTCGGGGTGCCGCGGTGGTGGAGAGCCCAAGCAGTGTCCTCCTGCCCATCCTGCTTCTGGGCATGCCTTCACCAGGCCTGCTGGAAAGGTTAAAAGCATTCTTGATCTGATCCCAGCGCAGGTCTGAATTAGAAATAAATGAAAAAGGAAAGAAGACAAAACTACCATTTGACTTTTATTAAAAGTTTCAGGAGGGATACAGGCCAATAATTCCTTTTTATTGATAAATGTACCATTAAACAACGCATTCCCCCATCCCTTTCCACTTTTGGCTGTAAGGTGTCTGGCACTGACGGCCAGAGGAATGTGCTGTCCCTCTGGGAGCAGGGACATTCTGGGCCAGGGTGCCCACACCTGACAAGGGCTGCTGACCCGTGGCTGTGGGGTCATCAGGAGAGCGGGCAATCACAATGTCCCTTGCCACCGGTTTCACAGGGATGCTGCAGCCCTGACCAAGGAGATACTGTTTGTTTGGTTTGGCAGGGAAAAGCGCTTCCCCTGCGCTGTTTATTGACACATGAATCAGCGCTGGCACGGCAGCGAGGGCTCGGCAGTTGTGTACAAGCACGAGAGCGTGTGTCAGGCAGCGCAGTGAAAGCTGCAGTAATGAGCCCATTAATCTTGTCACTCGCAGGCAGGGACAGTCCCCAGCCCCCGGTGCGTGGGGCACTCGCCACTCGCCCGGCCAGGGGAGTCCGTCACGCGGCCGCCGCTGCTGCCCGCGGGCTCCCGGCTGGTTCCGGACATCCAGATGGGATTTCATCCCCATCACTGCCCTGCCACAGCCGTGGGGGTCCCAACAGACACCCCAGCCTGGTGTGGGAGCTGCCTCAACCCCCCGTGTGCTCAGTGTGCCGCATCCTGCACTGCTCCTCTGACCTTCCCTGAGGGTGCCCCTGACCTCCCCGGTGGGACTGCCAGGATCCTGGTGTTCCTCCTGGGTCTCCTTGCCCAGCTTCACCTCACCCAGCTCATTGGGTCCACACCCCTGTGGTCCACATGCACAGCTCTGCCCACGCCGGTGACCCTTTCTACTTCCACACGTGCTCCTCGCCTCTGCCTCCACCCCTGCTCTGCCTCTTCAGAGCTAGCAGGACAGCTAGTAAAAAACCCAGCAATTTTTATTCAGGATTAATAGACACTTCTAGTCATTATTTTTCACAACTTGAGAGGATTTATTTTGTTTGATCCTGGGATATAAAGCCTTCCCCTTCAGGGAAATTTCCACTGAAAGTACTAACCTAAATAAGAAGTTTTCTTGTAAAATCTCAGAAGGAGCTTTCTTTTGAAAATGATGACACTTCAGAGAGAGTTTGCAATGAGTTTTACTTTGAGTGCAACACAGCTTGACCTCAATTATGGAGCTGTCCCTGCTGCTTCGTTAAACAGATAAATAACAATAAGAAGCAGATTTGCTTAATGTCACTGCAGAGTTTGTGGGCCAAGTTCAGAACGTTAAGTGCTATACCAGTGTCTGTGCTGACACTTCAAGCAGGATAAATAACGACAGACATGACATGTGGGGTCTTGGTGCTGGTGGAGCATCCTTCCTTCCTCCATGAGGTCTCCAGGAGCTGCTGCTGGTGGCTGTGCCTCAAGAAGTGGATACAGGATTTGCTGCATTTCTAGAAGCTGGTCTGTAACCCAAACCAGGCCACGTGCAGCACAGGAAAGCTGAGCTCCTTGTGACACAGGGAAATCTCTTTTTGTGTCTGCCCTGTGCCAGCAGCAGGGCTGACCTCTCCTCTGGGCTGCAGCAATATTGGTGTCAATAAACTACTGGAGGAGGTTGGTGAAATCAGGAAAGCACCAGATGGTGAGCACTGCTCTGGGTCACCCATCAGCAGCCTCCTGGCACACGGAGCAGCCAGCACAGCGTGTGTTCCATTTGTGACAGCAGAGCCTCGGCACGGCTGCCCGCAGTGTGCCCGGGGTGGGTGCAGAGCGGTCCTGCTCTGCCGAGCTGCAGCGCTCCAGGACAGAGCTGTGCTGAGGGCTGCGGCTCAGGGCTCTGCCTCCCACAACGCCTGGCCTGTCCTGCCTGCACCTGCTGGGGCTCCTGGAGCTCCTCTCCCTGCCTGGCTGCAGAGCTGTGTCCAGGGCAGGGAGGATGTTGGCACCTGCAGCGCTGCAGTTTCCCAGCACCTGCCCTCCCGTACCCAGAGCCAGTGCCAAGAGACAAACGCCGTCGCTGCTGCTCGTGTTGTAGATATTCTCATTAGAACAACGAAGCTGATTAATGCAAACCAGAAGTGCAATTCAGAGAGAGGAGGGGGAGGATAAAACTGCCCATTACCCCAAGCTTGCTGGGATTCCGGAGAGCTGGCTACAATAACCTGCTCCTGCTGGGCACTCCAGCCCCGAGTGCCAGGTGTGATGTGCCATGAGGACAGTGCTGATGCTGGGGAAGCTTTGAACACAGACCATGCACAGCATTGTGTGTTTGGTTTTACTGCAGCATGTGCTTCCATGAGGTCTGGGCTCTGAGGGAGTGCAGAATACAGCAGAGATGCAGCCAAGAGCATAAAGTGAAGGAGACAGGGAAAACCACCCGTTCCTGATCTCACTCTCTTGGACTCAGTGCAAAATCTCTCCAGTCTTAGCATGCGAATCAACTGGTAAATTAAACATGAATTTTAAGTTGATGACATGCCTTTAAATAAACAACAACATTGGTATCTTGCTTGCAATCAGCTCCTGATCAATTATCTGTGTTTTCACCAACGTGCTGTTGCATAGTGTCTGCAGTTCCTTCCTGCACTGCAGCATCCTGAATCAAAGAAACCTTTCACACGAACATCAGGGGCTGAAAACAATGGAACTGAACACCACTTCTTCAACTTAAATTGCTAACAGACGACAAAATTAAATAGATATTTTTTCCATCAGAGAACTCTCGGCAGCAGAGTCAGTCGTGGGGGACCCAGTAACATCTCAGAGTGAGTGCTCAGGAGGTGGATCTTCTCATGGAGCTCTTGCTCAGGCATTGGGGAACTGCAGCAAACCAAGCCCAGAGCTGCTGGGTGTCCAGTGCCCTGACATCTGGCTCAGATGGATGGATGGACAGAGGCCATGGGAAGGTGGTGGGCTGAGGTGAAGTGTGGAACAGGCTGGGAGGTGACATCACCAGAAGTCCCAGGGGACTGTGCAGTGGTGGCAGCATCCACAGCTGGCCCAGCACCCAGGTGTAGCTGGGTCCTGAGGACTGGGGGCTCTTCTGTTAATCTTTGGTCCTAAATCTCAAAATAAAAAAGAAGTTGAGTTAAAATTTATCCTTCCCCTCTGAATTGCTTTCTTGGCAGAAGTATGAGCTGTGTGACAGCTGCTACTTCAGACACTAAAAATGCTCATTCATCACAGAAAATAAAACCCCTTGTTGCTGTTCAGCCGAGAGCCCATGTAATCACCATGTAACTGAATTAGAAATGGGTGACTTTGCTCAGCTTCAGTTTCACACAATCCAGACAAGACCTGCTCGGTTGACTCCTCTGGGAACTGCACTTTATTACAGCTTCAAAAATTCAATAACTTTCAGAAAAAAAGCTAACTTTTATGACCTCAGCCAGTGCCCACCACGCCTTGTGCCACATAACATTTATATTCTGATTTTCCAACAGCAGCGTGAGGCTCTTTGTACTCAGCTTTGCTGGTTCTCTCATTGCTGGGATTGCCTTTCTGCTGCTTAATTGGAGGTGCAACGTCCAGGATCTGGGGTGCAACATCCAGGACCGGGGGGTGCATCACCCAATTCTTGGGGGTACAATGCCCAAGAGCCGTGAGAGCGGTGCCCAGGAGCTGGGGGGACAACCCCCAGGATCCAGGGGTGCTCTGGGCAGGATCCGGGGTGCAGCAGCAGCCATGGGGGGCTGCAGGGGCTGGAGGGGTTGGCAGCGGCTGTGGAGGCTCCAGCTCCGCGTGCCCGCGGTGGCTCCGCGCCCCGCAGGGAGCTTTGCGCAAGGCGAGCTGCTGTCAGGATTTGCACATAAGTCACAGGGTTTAACCGAAATCCAATTTGCCGGAGAGAAGTGTTGGTTTAGATTATGGAAGAACAATTCACTTGTGGGTGTGCTGGGAGGGGAGCGGGGAGGGCAGGGGACTGAGGGGGGGCCCTTCCCTTCCCTGCCATCGCCAGGTTTGGTGGAGACTCGCTGAGCCTGAATGAAAACAAATGTAAAACTGATAGGTACATTTGTAACCCATTACCAGGCTGACTTTATGAAACTCTAAACTTGCTGGCAAGTGGAGGGAGGTGGCGGCTTCCAAAATATTTTTTCTTAAATGAGAAAGTTGCTTCAGATTGTGCTGGTTCTCCTGCGGGCGCCTGGCCCAGGCCGAGCCCCCACACCTGGACCCCGGCTGCACCTCACTCTGATCACCTGAGGCAGCGCTTCCAAGCCCCTGGTGCACGTGTGGGTGTCACGTCCATGTGCCCCGGCCCCTGATCCCCGCCATAAGGAGAAGCTGATCCATTGCCATGGGTGGGAATTAGCCAACAGGCCCCAGGGAAGTTTGAGGCAGGCAAGCTGGAGGCCGTGGATCCCTGCCCACGCTTCCTTCGCGGGAGGGGCACCACGGCCTTGCGGCGTGGCAGAAGCATCAGAATCCCATTAGGGACATCTGTGATAGCCCCAGCACTCCCCAGGGCCCACCACGCCACCAGCTCAGAGGTGCTGGGCAGTGGAGACATCAAAGGTGTCTCCTTTATTTATGAGTCATGTTCTGGTGACTCATTGTGCTCAGAGCACTTGTAGGTGATGCTGCAGCCGTTCCTAAAATGTGTTTGTGCAAAACCAGTGCCCAGGTGTTCCGTAACACAGCTCCCAGCTCTCCCAGGGACAGGGATGGTGTCGCTGCAAGGGCACCACAGCCCAGTGCTCGCTCCAGGGCAGGGGTCCATGCTGAGGTGTTAGCAGGGGGGCAGTGTGGGCCAGTGAGTGTCCAATAAACCCCCATGGGATCATCTCCACCTTCTCCCAGCAGGGTGATGACGTGATGGTGGCAGCTGGGGCTCAGGGCTCCATCCCCATCCACATTCACTGGCAGCTCCATCCAGAGCAGGGGATGGAGTGTGGGTTCCTGAGCACAGCCAGAGACCCAGCTGTGGTCTCACCGTTCTGTTTCTGTATTTACAGCTCTCAGTGATGATTCTGAAATCCCCTGCACCTGTCTTTTCCTTGCTGGGGGCACAGTGGGGAGTCAGGAGGGGAGCAGGAGGGAATTTCCCCTGGAGCACCAGGCCTCCTGCAAGGTTGCATCTCCCTGCACTTGGCAGCACCAGCGCAGGGTCTCGTACTGGGTTCACATGTACAAAAGAAGTTACAGGCCCAGGGGGGAGCTTTCGTGGATGTGCTCACACTTGAAAATCTGACCTTCAAATCCTGTGCACCCCACATGAATTTTGAAAGGAGAAATACTGGGCTTTATTTCTTAAAGGGAAAAGAAATGTGATTTCAGAATAAATCAATAGAACACAGCTTTGCTCAGTGGAATAAACCAAGCGGAGACACGGAAAAATAAACTTTTTCTGATGACTCCTGCTGAAAGATCCTCATCTCTGCAGGTCATGGGATCAGCACTGGAATGGCAGCACTTGAACCCTGGCAGGCAGCCCGCAAGCTCTGGCAGATGTTCTGGCGCTGAGGCATGAGGATGCTGTGCTGATTGCTCCTGGGCAGCCACAGAGCCCCACATGCCACGCTGGGGGTCACCCTGGGCCTCCCCCTGTACCCCACCCCGGCGTGGAGCTGGTGGGCTGTGGCAGCACTGTTGGCCCAGGGGGCAAGGCAGGTGTCAGGGGCAATGGTTGAAGAGCTGGGGCCCCACCAGCAGCAGCTGGAGATGCTGAAGCATCAGGAAAGGCTCCAGAAGCACCAGGGGTGCATCTGCCTCTGTCTGGATGTGGGTCCCGATGTCCTGTGAGATGGCAGCTGCCCACCCCTGTGCAGCAGCACCTGGCTCCTGCCCATGCAGCCAGGGCAGAGCTTGGGTGCCCTTTGGGGCCCCACACCCTCTGAGGTGGCCCCGCTTCTCCATCCTCCTGCACTTATGGGAGGTGACAGTATGAGACCATGGAAGAGCAATTTGAGAAGGCTGGCAGGATAGATCCCCACTGCCAGCTCAGGAGGTGATACCTGGAGTCCCAGCAAAGTCACTAAAATGGGGAGAAATTCTCATTTAATTTGGTTCATTTGTTATAATGATTCTTCACCATGGTCCATATTAAACACTTCAGTGATTTTTGCCTCTAAAACCCTCTTGCAGGGATCGTGATGAAAGGTATATTTATTGTACTTCGGCTTGGAAAGTTGTTTCAGATGTTTCCAATTCATCAACCAGTTCAGACATCTGTTCCTGGTTGGGGCAGAAAAGCTTAGCTCACACACACACACACACACAAAAACTGTTCATTTTGGAGGGTTTTATGATGAGCTTTCTAATCCTGACAAGTTGTCAAATAGTGCTAATAGCCACATCAGCCGTGGCCCCATCACCCCCAGCCCCAGAGAGGAGCCTGTGGTGACCTCTGGGCTCAGGGGGTTCGGAGATGTCCCCAGCCCAGGGCTGCCCCTGGTGAGACCCCCTAGTCCTGCCCTAGCCCCAGCAGGACGTGCCCAGGGTTGCACAGCCAGACTCGGGCTCTACTCAGGATTGCAAAATCTGGCTCTAAGCTGGAACAAAATGATAATATTTAGAAATACTCTGGTACAGCAAATCAAACCTCAAATAAGGTTTGGGGGAGGGGGTTGAGATGTTTCAGTGAGGCAAAAATCAATGACTTTGTTTGGTTACAACTTGTCGATAAACACAATCCATTTCTGTACTAAAAAAGGCAGCGAGGTCATTCCAAAAAAAAAAAAAAAGAAAAAAAAAAATCAAAGTGATTCATTCAGAAAATGTCAAAACAGGATGTTTTGATACTGTTGGAGTCTATTTCCAGATTTCTTTCGAAAGATATTTTGGTTCAATGGACCAGGTTGCAGGAAGTGCTGGGATTTTGGAAGAAGAACCACATGCTCTGACAGGACAGGGCAGACACATTGCCCTCCCTGTCGCTGCTCCAAAATTTCCTTCCAGCCCACACTAACTCAGGCCATGAGTCCTACAGTGCTGGCCTGGTGGCCAAGGTGATGGCACAAAAATGAACCCCTCGAGTCTGGACACGATGTGCACACCTGGGTACACGTGCACACAGGTGTGCTCATGTGTGCACCCGCATGGACACAGAAACACACCACAGATACACACAGATACAGACACACAGATACACACCACAGATACACACAGATACAGACACACAGATACACAGCACAGATACACACAGATACAGACACACAGAAACACACCACAGATACACACAGATACACACAGATACACACAGACACAGAGATACACACCACAGATACACACAGATACACACAGATACACACAGACACACACCACAGATACACACAGACACAGAGATACACACCACAGATACACACAGCACAGATACACACAGATACACACAGACACAGACACACAGATACACACCACAGATACACAAAGCACAGATACACACAGATACAGACACACAGACACACAGATACACACAGATACACACAGACACAGAGATACACACCACAGATACACACAGATACACACAGATACACACAGACACACACCACAGATACACACAGACACAGAGATACACACCACAGATACACACAGATACAGACACACAGATACACACCACAGATACACAAAGCACAGATACACACAGATACAGACACACAGATACACACCACAGATACACACAGACACAGAGATACACACCACAGATACACACAGACACAGACACACAGATACACACCACAGATACTCACAGCACAGATACACACAGATACACACAGACACACAACACAGATACACACAGATACAGACACACAGATACACACAGACACAGTGATACACACACAGATACACACAGCACAGATACACACCGACACAGATACACACCACAGATACACACAGACACAGATACACACCACAGATACACATGAACAGATACACACAGATACACACAGGCACAGAAATACACACCACAGATACACACACCACAGAGACACACACACAGATACACACACCACAGATACACACAGATACACAGATACACACACAGATACACACCACAGATACACACACCACAGAGACACACACACAGATACACACCACAGATACACACACCACAGATACACACACAGATACACACCACAGATACACACAGACACACAGATACACACACAGATACACACCACAGATACACACACCACAGATACACACACAGATACACACCACAGATACACACACCACAGACACACACACAGATACACACCACAGATACACACACAGATACACACCACAGATACACACACCACAGACACACAGACACATACACAGGCACACACAGACACAGATACACACACACAAATGCAGATACAGACACATGGACACAGATACACACATACACACAGAGACACAGGTACACAGAGACACAGATTTACACACACACACATGCAGACACCCAGACACACACAGACACAGATATACACACACAGACACACACACACACACACAGACACACAGAAACACACAGACACAGACACCCACACACATACACACAGACACAGACACACAAACACAGAAAAATACACAGACACAAACACACACACAGACACACACACAGACACAGACACAGACACATACACACAAATACACAGAGACGAACACACACACACACACAGATATACACACACACAGACACAGACACAAATACACAGAGACAAACACACACACACACACAGATATACACACACAGACACACACACACACACAGACACAGACATACACACACACAGACACAGACACACACAGACACACAGACACACAAACACAGAAACACACACACACAGAGAAAAATACACAGACACACAGACTCAGACACACAAACACACACAGACACAGACACACACACAGAGAAAAATACACAGACAAAAACACACACAGACACACACACAGACACACAGAAACACACACACACACAGACACACACACACACACAAACACACAGACACACAGACAGACATGCACAAACACACAGACACACACACAAACACACAGACACAGACACACACACAGACACACAGAAACACACACACACACAGACACACACACACACACAAACACAGACACACAGACAGACATGCACAAACACACAGACACACACACAAACACACAGACACAGACACACACAGACACACACAGACTCAGACACACAAACACACAGACACACACAAACACACATACAAACACACAGACACACAGACACAGACACGCACAAACACACAGACACACACAAACACACAGACACACAGACACACACACAGAAACACACAGAAACAGATATACACACAGACACACACACAGACAGACACACACAGACACACACAAACACACATACAAACACACAGACACACAGACACAGACACGCACAAACACACAGACACACACAAACACACAGACACACAGACACACACACAGAAACACACAGAAACAGATATACACACAGACACACACACAGACAGACACACACAGACACACACACACACAGACACAAACACACAGACACACACACACACAAACACACAGACACACACACACAAACACACATACAAACACACAGACACACACACACAGACACGCACAAACACACAGACACAGATATACACACACACACGCACAAACACACAGACACACACACACAAACACACATACAAACACACAGACACACAGACATAGACACGCACAAACACACAGACACAGATATACACACAGACACACACAAACACACACACACGTGGTTTCTCCAGCCATGACAAGGGGTTTGCTGGTGGATGTGACTTTCCAGTGCAGCAACAGAGAGTGAGGAGTGAGATGTCACCTGCTGCTCCCCCCAAGGCAGGCAGGGGAGGCTGTGGACACTCTGAGTACCTTTCTGGCTGCACTGGCAGCTCTGGAAACCAGTGGCTTCCAGTGCCAGGATGCTTTCCCAGGAGAGTGAAGTTCTGGGAATGTCAGCTCCTTAATTAACCCTGAGCCTTGTCACCTTCCTGGGGTGTGAACCCCCGGACACGCTCTGCATCTGGCCCAAAGAGAGAGTGAGAAAAGTTAATGAACTACGTTCCTCAGATTCACACAGAAGTTCCCCTGTTTCTTTGCACCAAGCAACCTGAGAGATTCCCACAGCCTAATCTCTGGGGAGAGACAGACTGTCTCGTGACTCGGCAAGTGCCACAGATCCCAGACGGGTGAATCTGCCCTCCGGTGCCACGCAGAGATTCTTTAATTAAAGCCAAGGTTGCCATGGTGGGGTCCAGAGAGCTCCTGACAGATTCAGGCTGGGGAACAACAGCCAGCATACAATCTCATTAGCACCTGCAGCTCCAGCTGGTTATTGGATTGGGCTGCTTTCAATTTTCACTGTGTGGCTTCCTGGCTCTCACCCCTCTGGTGGCACGAGGGGCAGGTTTGGGGCACGTGTCAATCAGCCCTGCTCTGCCTGGCATAGGCACGTCCCAGCGTGACAGAACCCTCTCTGTGGGTGTTGGAGGAGCAGCAGCTTTTGCTCAGGCTTTGGGAATAAGGCAGCTTCTGGTGAGCTTGTGCCAGGCATGGACATCTGTTATCACAGCTCTGCAGGGAAGGAAGGAGCAGATTCTGCCTTCAGCCCAGGGAAGAGCTGCTGACACTCAGCAGAGCATCCTGCACTCACCTCTGGAATGGGAGAGGACAGTTCTCTCACAGCTCCCAGTGCTGCTGCCCACACTTCCAGGCAGTGGATGCCCTCAAGGTGACCATCCCACGTGGGGCCAGTCACACCTGGGGAGTGGGAGCAGGGCACACTGGTGCACAGGCACAGAGGGGCACAGGCCAGGGCATGCTGTAAGCAAAGTGACAGGATGGAGAGGTGGCACCCATCCCATCCCATCCCATCCCATCCCATCCCATCCCAGGATGGTCATGCTGGGGTTTTCCCTGTCCACCAGCACACAGCCCATCTGCTGAAGCACTGATGAGATGTCTGGGTCTGTTCTTTCACCAAATTCCTGGCAGACAGAATTCACCTTTCTGCAGTAATTCCCATATTTTCCAGCTTTATTTCTGAACTGAATGAACATCAGAATGATCCAACCTCAAAGCCAAGCCAGGATGCCAGGAGCACTGGGACACCAGCCTGAACTTCAGTACTCACTGAAGGGCAGAGATTTGCTGTCCCACATCCTGCACCCCACCCTGCCATGCCCTCCCACTCCCAGGCTGTCTCCATGGCCAGTGCAATTTCCAAACTGGTTGTGCTGAAGCCTCAGAGGCACCCTGGGCCCTGAGGAGCCGGGCAGCACTTGCTGTGGCTGCTGTTGTGCTTCCAATTAGCTCACATCTGCTCCCGCTCTCCGAGCGCCCACCCCACCTCGAGCGCCTGCAAGTGATTTGATGCAGCAATAACAGAAATCACGAAACCTGAAATGAATCTAAACAAAAGGAATCTTTCAAATCACCCTTAACCCGTTAAAGGCCAGGCCCTGTGTGCAACCAAAAGCTGAGGTTTTGATGTGCTCCATGACACAGAACCAGCTTCTTCACCCAATGCTTGGTGATCCACAGGAGCCCCCGGTGGCACAGCTGGCCCAGGCTCCCCAGCATGGTGGGTTATTTATGTTGGGTGTGTCTGACACAGATGTGTGGGGCAGTCCCTCACAGCATCCAGCCTCTGCTGAGCAAACTGGGATTCCCACAGAGACACTTGATTGCAGGTTCTAGAGTTTTCCATCTGGAAGGAACAGATGGATTTGCACTGGGAAGGGTGCTGTGGCATCCTGCTCTGCCCTTCCATCCATGTGATGTGAGACAAGATTTAATGACTCCTTAGCTTATATATGCTGCTCCAGGCTCCACCTTTCAGGCCAGGCTCCTCCTGAGATGGTGAGATGGTTTTCACACTGGATTCTTTGGTCCCCAGAGGATCATCTGGATGCACACAGCTGCTGTGATTGAGCAGCAGAGAGCAGCAACCATGACCTCAGCCCATTAATGGAGCTGCCCTACTCCACAGCCATTCTGGGGTTCCTGCCCTGGAAGCTCCAGATGTCCACAGCAGTTTTATTACTCTACTCCAGAATCCTCAAAGGCCTAAATACATAAATAATAAAGCTGCCTTTTTTTTTTTTTTAATTATTTCAGGAACGCACCAGCTTCTTTCAATATAGCCCAATTCTGAGGCATTTCTGTGGGTTGTTGCAAATGACCTCCAAGCAGGAGGTTAATGCTGGTGGTTGTGGTTAGCAGTCACCCACGAGCTGGAGGCTCCTGACACTGCTAACAAGGCACATGTGTGGGAGCGGAGGATGCGGCGTGTGGCAGCACCAGGATTTCCTGCGTTTGGGGATGGCTGAAGCTCTCTGGCAGCACCAGATGCCAGGGCTCAGGTTTCCCTGACCTGCTGCAGCAGGCTCCGGGCATGTGGCACTGGGCTGGCAGCAGGATGATGCTGCCACACCAGCCCAGTGCCAGCTCGAGGACTGGGGCAACCAGTGCTGGAATGGAGGAGCCTCCTGCAGCCAAGAACCGCTGGAAGGGAAGCTCATGGGTGGGCAGAACCTTTCTGCCCCACCAGTTGGTCAGCACATGTGCTCTCCTTTTCTGATGGTCTCCATCACTAAGGGTCAGATCCACCTTCAGCTAAGGCTGGTTGTGGTCTAATATTGGTTATTTCATTACAGAACCTCATGTCCAGGTGCCTGCCTGGGTGGCAGTGAGCATCTCCCAGCCCTGCCCTTGCAGCCTTTCTGTTCCAGCAGCAGAGAGGACACAGTGACCCACCCTCTCCTGTTCCCTGCTCTGCTCATTCCCAGGCTCCCAAATTCCCAAATAAGCTCAACCCCAACCTGTGTGCCCAACTGGGGGCACAACTGCAGAGCAGAGAACCAAACATGGATTCCTTGCTGCTGGCATGGGGACCACAGCCAGCAGGGACTCATATTTCTGTATCCCCTCTATGAGTGCGGGTGCCATAACATAATTTGAGGGGTAAAAAGGAGCATTAGAGGTGATTTATGCAATAAATTAATGCCCACCTTTCCAGAGAGGTGTCAGATGAGGAAAGGCTGGGGAAGGATGAAGGGCAGGAAGGTGAGTTTCCCCACACAAAGATGGCTTGTCACCACAGATCTGCGTATTTATGAAGCCCATTCTCATCTGTCTCAGTCAAATCAATCACTCCAAGCCCAGAATTTTCAAGAATTCTCCTTACAAGCTGGGCACTGCTTTGACAAACTGCACTGCCGAAGCAGTGCCATTTTTACAGCAGCAGTGTCATTTTGCTATCACGCTGTAACAGCTACTTTTGCAGCGGGAAATCTACACTCCTTTTCCTCTGCAGTCACAGTAAATGTGTTTTTCACTTTCTTACCATGCTTAAAAATAGCATTAAGTTTTTGCTGATCACATGATTCAAAAAAAAAAAAAAAAAAAGACAAACTGAATGATGCAGGGAGTAAAACCATGTGGCACAGTAAAAACAAATTATGCTCACATATGTTTTGTATAACCCTCAAGACTTGTCTGTATTAGATATCGGTAATGAAAAGAATATTAAACTCTAACAGCACAGAATGCCATATGCTGAGGAATTCAAAGAGGAACAATGCATTTGCACAGGATGCTCCTGAATGGAAAATGCCCACAAATGAATTTTTTTTTTCCTTAGCTGTGGAAAAAAAACACCCTATCACTCTTCTGCTTTTCCATAGCTTTTTAGCAAGCTTTTAGGCACTGCTGTCACGTCACTGGAAGGTCTCTGTGCAGTCATCCCATGATGCAGGGAGGCTGGGACACAGGTCAGGAATGGCCCTGTGCACAGCAGTGGGAGCAGCGTGGACATGGGGCTCTTGTCTGACCCCCAGCTCAGTGATGGCCACAGGAAACAGCCCTGCGTTTGCCCTTCTTAACAGGGAGAGGAATGGTGCTCATTCCCATTGCTATCCCCATCCCCGTCTCCATCCTCATCCCCATCCTCATTCCCACTCTCATTCCCATCCCTATCCCTATCCCTATCCCTATCCCTATCCCTATCCCTATCCCTATCCCTATCCCCATCTCCATCTCCATCTCCATCTCCATCTCCATCTCCATCTCCATCCCCATTCCCATCCCCATCGCCATTCCTATTCCCATCCCCGTGTCTCCATGCCCATTCCCATCCCATCCCATCCCATCCCATCCCATCCCATCCCATCCCATCCCCATCCCATCCCATCTCCATCTCCATCTCCATCCCCATCCCATCCCCATCCCATCCCCATCCCATCCCATCCCATCCCATCCCATCCCATCCCATCCCATCCCATCCCATCCACATCCCCATCCCCATCCCCATCCCATCCCATCCCATCCCATCCCATCCCATCCCATCCCATCCCATCCCATCCCATCCCCATCCCATCCCATCCCCATCCCATCCCATCCCATCCCATCCCATCCCATCCCATCCCATCCCATCCCCATCCCATCCCATCCCATCCCATCCCATCCCATCCCATCCCATCCCCATTCCCATTCCCATCCCATCCCATCCCATCCCATCCCCATCCCCATTCCCATCCCATCCCATCCCATCCCATCCCATCCCCATCCCCATCCCATCCCCATCCCCATCCCCATCCCATCCCCATCCCATCCCCATCCCATCCCATCCCCATCCCATCTCCATCTCCATCCCATTCCCATCCCATCCCATCCCATCCCATCCCCATTCCCATTCCCATCCCATCCCATCCCATCCCATCCCATCCCATCCCATCCCATCCCATCCCATCCCCATCCCATCCCCATCCCATCCCCATCCCATCCCCATCCCATCCCCATCCCATCCCATCCCCATCCCCATCCCCATTCCATCCCCATCCCCATCCCCATCCCATCCCATCCCATCCCATCCCATCCCATCCCATCCCATCCCATCCCATCCCATCCCCATCCCATCCCATCCCCTCCCCATCCCATCCCATCCCATCCCATCCCATCCCATCCCATCCCCATCGCCATTCCTATTCCCATCCCCGTGTCTCCATGCCCATTCCCATCCCATCCCATCCCATCCCATCCCATCCCATCCCATCCCATCCCATCCCCATCCCATCCCATCTCCATCTCCATCTCCATCCCCATCCCATCCCCATCCCATCCCCATCCCATCCCATCCCCTCCCCATCCCCATCCCCATCCCATCCCCATCCCATCCCCATCCCATCCCCATCCCATCCCATCCCCTCCCCATCCCCATCCCCATCCCATCCCCATCCCATCCCATCCCCATCCCATCCCCATCCCATCCCATCCCATCCCATCCCATCCCATCCCATCCCATCCCATCCCCATCCCATCTCCATCTCCATCCCATTCCCATCCCATCCCATCCCATCCCATCCCCATTCCCATTCCCATCCCATCCCATCCCATCCCATCCCATCCCATCCCATCCCATCCCCATTCCCATCCCATCCCGTCCCTCCCGGTGCGAGCCCCCGGGCACAGCCCCGGGCAGGAGCTGCTGTTTCTCTCTCCTGTTTACGAGCTGTGAGTGGGGATCCTCGCCGTGACTCACCGCCCGCAGCCACGGCTCAACCACAACTGTAACTTTCCAGTTTGCCTCAGAAACAGGGGGCAGGGCAGCAGGGAGAAGGAAGAGCTGGAAAATGTTAGGAAAAGGCAGCAAAGTCTCTAAAGAGACCAGAGGCAGCTGAGAAAAACAACAAATGGCCTTAGTAGGATACTAACATTTTAACGAGAATTCCTTTAATTTAATCACAATAAGATTCACCAAGAGGAGGAAGAAGCAGAAAGCTTCATCTGAGCACTTAATGAAAAAATCTCCACAGTACGGGCCAGTGCTGCTGCAATTAATTCCCCTTGGTGGAGTTTCCATGTGCACCTCCGGAGTCAGAGCTTTCACGCCTTGGCATTTGCAGAGCAGCCAAAGGCTTGGCAGAGCTTAATTTGCTTTAATCTTCTGTGTCTCCCTCTGATGTTTGTGGCATCGCAGCCGTCACCTCAGCCACTCTCTGGGATGTCCCAAGCAGAAACACAGGAGGTAGCAGGAGGTTCTCTTGGTGAGAGCATCATCCACGAGGGCTCCGTGTCCCTGTCCCCTCCATGACCCCCAGGGTGCCCACCAGGGATCTTGCAGTGCCATGTCCGCAGTGGGCACTGGGGTGTCACAGCTGGTAAGAGCTGCCCTTGCCCTGCAAATTAAATAAACTCATTTGGGTTGAACATGCAGAGCAGTTTTTACTGCCCCTGTGCTCAGCCGTGGTGCAGAGCGGCCCGAGTCAGACGATGCAAATGACACGTCCTAAACGGCATTTTTAAAGGCTCGCAGCAAGCTTGTAAAGATTTTATTTGTGTACGAGGCTGTAATGAATAAAGGAGCTGGCACTGCCGCCTCCGCCACCCTCCAGGAGCCCTGTCTGCCTTCCTGAGGGGAGCAGTGGCCGGGACGCCAGGCCCTTGGTGGCTGGGCAGCCGTGGCACAGGGCACAGGGCACAGGGGACAGGGGACAGGGGACAGGGCATGGGGCATGGGGACAGGGGACAGGGCATGGGGCACAGGGGACAGGGATCGAGGACAGGGCTCAGGGGGGAGGGTATGGGGCATGGGGGACAGGGGATAGAGGAGAGGGGACAGGGCACAGGGCACAGGGGACAGGGTATGGGGCATGGGGGAGAGGGGATAGAGGACAGGGGACAGGGCTCAGGGGACAGGGTATGGGGCATGGGGGACAGGGGACAGGGGATAGGGCACAGGGCACAGGGGACAGGGGACAGGGGACAGGGGACAGGGGACAGGACACAGGGGATAGGGCATGGGGCATGGGGGACAGGGGATAGAGGACAGGGGACAGGGCACAGGGCACAGGGCAGAGGGGATAGGGCATGGGGGACAGGGGATAGAGGAGAGGGGACAGGGCACAGGGCACAGGGGACAGGGTATGGGGCATGGGGGAGAGGGGATAGAGGACAGGGGACAGGGCTCAGGGGACAGGGTATGGGGCATGGGGGACAGGGGACAGGGGATAGGGCACAGGGCACAGGGGACAGGGGACAGGGGACAGGGGACAGGGGACAGGACACAGGGGATAGGGCATGGGGCATGGGGGACAGGGGATAGAGGACAGGGGACAGGGCACAGGGCACAGGGCAGAGGGGATAGGGCATGGGGGACAGGGGATAGAGGACAGGGGACAGGGCTCAGGGGACAGGGCAGAGGGGACAGCACACAGGGGACAGGGCATGGGGCACAGAGGACAGGGCGCAGGGGACAGGGTATGGGGCTCAGGGCACAGGGCACGGGGCGCAGGGGACAGGGTATGGGGCTCAGGGGACAGGGCACAGGGATGAGGGAACAGGGCACAAGGCACGGGGCATGGGCACAGGGTGTGGGGCTCAGGACACAGGACTCAGGGATCAGGGCACAGGACTCAAGGTTTAGGGCACAGGACTCAGGACTCAAGGTTCAGGGCTCAGGGCACAGGGCACAGGGCAGAGGATCAGGGCTCAGGGCACAGGGCTCAAGGCTCAGGGCACAGGGCACACAGCTCAGGGATCAGGGCACAGGGCACAGGGCACAGGCAGATGTTCTGATGGGGTCTCTTGCTCCCCCTGCTCAGGGAGCAGGGCACCTCTCCCCGTCACACTGCAGGTGACAAAGTGCCCTGTTTTCAGGCTTGCTGCTCTGAGAACTATCCTAACAGAAACCTGCTTTGCATTTAAGCATTTTCCTTGAGAAAAAAAGCAGGACACAGGGATGGTGAGGGGCCAGGGAGGGCTGTCCTGAAGCTCTTGTCCAGGACAAGCTGGAGCAGCTGCACATTGACCTGCTCTGAGCCTGGCTGCCCCCACCCCGTCATGCCACACCCCACTCCCTGGGCAGCTCCTGACCCCCCCGGCCTCCCCAGCACAAAATCCAGTGCTGCCCTTTCCCAGACGTCCTTCCCAGGCTGCACAGGGTGATTTCACCAGCTAATCCCGGGCAACTGCTGAACCATTGTCTGCCCAGCGCTGAGCTAGGATATTATGGCTGGGAAAACTTCCTTCCGATTTGCAAGCTGTGTGAACAGAACTTGTTTAAAATAGCTGCTTTGACAAACAAACAGAGCCAGCTCCATTTTCATCAGCATCTCCCCTCCTCAAACATCAACATTTGCGTTTCGGTAACAGGAGATGGCTTTTGGAGCAGCCACAGCCGAGGCCGTGCAGATCCTCGCCAGCACTGCTGGCAAAGGGCAGGACTGAGGAAGATGCTGAACGGCCAATTTGGGCAGTGACAGAATCCCTGGTGTCCCAGCAAGGCCCTGCCAGCAGCCACTCTCCCTGCCCAGATCGTGGCCCCACAGGGTGCCTGAGTGGCGAGAGGCACCTCAGGAAGGGGCTGGTGCTCCTGGGTGCGTTCCCTGGGATGGAAAAGAGCATTGCTGTCAGAAATGAGAGCCCGTGGAACCACAAAGCACCCTGAGGACAGACTTTGAAGCCCACGTTGTTTTCATTTGGATGTCATTATTTTAAAAGTCACTTGCATGTTTTCTGCTAAAACAGTTTGCTGCAATGTTTCCTCTTCTCCTCCAGCTCCGAGGAGAACCTGATGGGAGCACCCATGGGGCCTGACCGTGGAGAGGGATGGGATGGGATGGGATGGGATGGGATGGGGGTAGCTGTCTCATCAAAAGTCTCTGCCAAGTGACCAGAGTGGAGATGGGGACAACACCCTGGGCACCATGATCTTCTCAGGCCTAGCTGATGCTGGGTGCCCAACCTGTCATCTCCCACAGCTGGGGCTGAAGCTGAAAATGGGCAGGAACTCTGGGTTTCCAGCATGGTGTAGCCTGGCTGCAGGCAGTGCAGAGGCAAAAGGAAGAAGTTCTGTGGAAGAAGAAGAAGGCAGCAGCCACTGCCACTGCTCAGGGCTACCCATCTGGCAGCACACCCTGCACGGCCAGCACAGCTGTCCCCATGGAGAGCCGTGTGCCATGGTGCTGCAGAGAACCAGGCTGTGTCTAGAGGTGTCTGATAAAGCCAGACAGTTAGGCTTGTCCAAAAATGAAGCATCATGGCATTGGGGCAGGTGAGAACCTAGGAGTGCTGCTGCTGCTGCCTCTCCAAGCCAGTTCTTGAGAGGAAAGGGTGTCCTGTGCTTTGGAAATCACTTTCGCTGACTTTTAAACCCAGAGGATCCCCGCTTAGCTGGAAACTACCCTTCCAACAGAGAAAATTAATTATGTCCCAAAGACAGTGCGAGAAGCAGCGAGGAGGCCAGCTGGAAGCAGCCTGAGTCCTCTCGCACCCAGGGCCAAGTTCCATTTCACATGACATCAGTGGGTGCTTTGACTGCGGTGCCAAAGCAACCAAGGTCTGTCCCGGGTGCAGACAGCTGCCTTCACAGAGAGGAGAAAATCCAGGCCTCTGGATGGTGCTCCCAGTGCAAACGGTTCCCTCCCTGCTGCTCGTCTGCAGGGATTTGGAGTGTGCTGCCCCGAGCCACAGTGCAGCCTGGTGTGTCCCCAAGCTGCCATGGGGAGAGTGGGACCCAGCAGGTCTGTGCAGCCCCACCGCCCAAAGAGCCCCAGCAAGGAGGGCAATGCCCAGTTTGGGACTGGGCATCCCCCTGCCTCTTCTGCTGCTGGCCACAGGTGGTAGCCCCAAGGGGCCTGCCTTGGGCGTGGTGGGTGACCAAGTCCCTGTGCCCCTTGGGGAGGGCGAGTGTGGCCATGGGAGAGGCTTTCAGCCCTGGGGACTGGGCATGGACTGGCAGAGAGCTGTCCCCAGGGCCTCTCATCCACCCAGACCAGTGACAGGACAGGACCCTCGCTGAGGGAGATCATTTGCCTCCAGTGACAGCCCTTGGGGCCAGCTCCTGCTGGGGTCAGTGCCCCGTGGGTGACACTGTGTGTGCAGCCCGTGTGGCACACAGCAGCCCAGGATGGACGTGAGCAGCCTGAGGCAGCAGCACCATCCCTGCAGACGCTGTGAAGAAGGTGAAGTGATTCAGCAGAGTGAAGAGAAGCCTGGGGACAGCCTGGGGGACACCACCAGCCTCAGCTGCAGTTGTGTGCCATGGATGGTCCCTGCCCACCTTGGGTATCTCATCTCCCCACACCCCTCTCCACTGCAGCACCAGTCCTTCAAGCCCAGCTCACCATGAGGGCCATTCCTCCTGGGACTGAGCAGGGCAGAACGGGTCACGGGCTCAGCTCCTCGGGGTCCCTCCCTGCACGGCTCTCAGGCTCCAGCACGGCCAGGCAGCCTTGCCACGAGCTGGGGAGGCCTCGCACCCTGCGCTGCTTCCCCGGCCAGCAGCACTCAGGTTACACTTGACACAGCGAAGTGGCAGCAAAATGAATTTAATTTATTTACTTTTTAAATGCAATGGTGGAAAACAAAACATGTTGCAAAAGTTGTTTGTTTCGGAGCAGCTCTACACAGACCCGCTGCAGAAGGAGTGGCTCCTGGCAGCTCAGCTCTTCGGAGACTGGCGATGGCTGGGCTGACACGCTGTGCCAAGGATCAGACGCCTGTTGGAGACACCCTCCCTCCCTCCCTGGGGCTTCGGACCAGCCCAGCTCCCTGGCCAGGGTGCCCGTGACCACGTGGGCTCCCAGGACCACTGGGCTGCACAGCCGGTGCCAGGCAGAGCCCGAGCAAATGCTGAGGCAGAGGTGCAGTCAGGGGTGCTGCCAGAGGTGCTGTCAGGGTGGGGCGAGCTCCTGCCCACCATCCAGCAGTGCCCTGAGCTGTTCTGCCTCATGCCTGCTGCCTCCAGAGCAGGCAGGGACAACAGGGAGGGCGCCTGTCCAGTACCTCTGGGGAGAAGGGGCACCCAGCAATGCAGCTGGCAGCTCCCCAGGTGGGACAGGGCACGGGGACGAGGTGGGAGCCGTTGGCAGGGCTCACCCACCCCACCAGCAGTGGGGGTGGCTGCTCTGGCAGGGGCTCGGCAGGGCTGGGGCTGGTGTGTCCGGAGAGCCCTGCCCCCTGATGCACCCCGAGGCACCACCCCCCTTGGCCCAAACTTTCCCATGGCACCGTCAGCGCTCCAAATTTATGAGGGACCACCAAGCCTGGGCATTGTCAGGCACCTAATTGAAAACACTGTAAAGGCAACACGGCAACATGGCCTGAGAGCCGCTGCTGATGGCCACCCAGGTGCCTCGTGGCACTGGGGTCCCACCAGGGCACAGCTGGCATGCAGTGGCAGTGCCAGGCTGGGATCCCTCTTGGTGGGCACTGCTTGGCTCCGGGTCCATCCCGGTCAGGCATCCGTGGAAAGGGGAGAGGCCCCAGGGAAACCTCCCACAGATGTGCTGCCTCCCACGCAGGAGGGTGCTCTTTCCCAGAACTTTGGTTAGGAGATACTCATGAGTTAATTAATCCTTGAGTTTTTAAGCAGAGACATATTTATGAGCCCTGTAAGAGGCTGGGGCCCAGAGAGACATTTCTTTATTCTTCCTCCAGCTCAGCTGAAGGAAACCATAAGGGGAAAGAGTGACTGAGCCACGAAATCGTGGAAGATGGACTTCAGGCTGGTGATGGGGAAACAAGCCCCAACTTGCCAGGGTGGGAACAGTGCCCAAATGACTAGTCCCTTTCCTCTTCTTTGTCTCCTCATCCTTTGTCCACACTTGGTCAATGGGTGCTGGGGTATCTCCAGTTTGAAGTGCAGATGTGAAGTCCACGTGGGGTTTGAGCACCCACCGTGAACCTCCCCAGCTCCCTCAGCTGGAAGGAAGATGTCAGTCCTGGTCTCATTTGTCCCCTTCTCTGACACCTGTGGAGAGCATTGGCCCCAGAGCTGCAGCTCCCCATGCCAAGGGCATCTGGCAGGCTTCTGTGTCAGGAGGTGTAGGACATGGCTGTGAGCACGTGGGAGCTGTCATCGATGCCAGCAGCCCAGAGCAGGGCGCAGCAGTGCTGAGAGCATCACCAATGTAAAACCAAGAGTGGAGGACACATCCACTGTGCTTTTCTTGGGCTCTGCTGCATCCCAAGCAGCCGAGAAAACGTGTGATGGGGACAACCAGATGCCTTCCTGGGCAGGGCACATTTTTCCAGGCCGAAAGCTTGGAACAGAGGCTCTTTGGCTCTACCCGTTTCCTCTGAGTGAGCTGCTCATGGCATTCCCTGTCTCTCTGCAATCACCAGTTTATCTATCCACCTCAGATGATGCTTCCTCAGCTTTACTGCGCATCTTGGCCAATAGCGGTGGAGAAATGTGGCCACCACATGTTGGCAGCAATTGAATCCTGGGCACATTTTTTCTCTGCGCAGCCTTTAAGCTGTGGGAACCATTTCAAAGGAAACCATTCCCCCTATAACATGCTTGTGATCTGAAGATGTCTATTTAGATGGCAGCCCGGCATTAATTTAGCAATTCACTACAGAGTTTGGCGTGATGTTTAAAGCACTAAAATAAATTGTGGTGAAGTCGTTTCCCTCAAACCAGATTGTGTGGTTTACATTATTTGTCAACCTTAAGTACAACTGGCATGTTTGTATCACTCATGCAAAGCCCCATTGTGCCTCTCTAGAAGGGGGAAGAATCCGCACAGAAACGCATCCAAGTTCCTGCCCCGGCAGTTTCATGTCCCTGGGAGATCTGCCCCGGAGGCACGCAGCCCAACCGGCTGGAAGAGAGCCTGGGCTTTCCTCACGATGATGGGTGTTAAGTGCAGGCTCATATAGGTTATATTACAAAGGGCCGATTTAATCAGAGGCAGATTTGCGCTCTCCGCCTGCAGTGCCTGAGCGATGGCTCCGACACACCCACGAGAGCGCACACACGCACGTTGCCATGAGAATCGGGCTGGGGGTGACTTGGGCGGCTGCTCGCCCACCGAGGAGGGAGCTCAGGGCCAGCAGCGGGCACAGCCCGCCCTGCTGCCCCACCGCTCGTGGCCTCCTGCCCTGCCCGCTGTGCCCAGGCTACGGTCGTGGCCAGGAACAGGTGAGGGAGGGAAGGAACAGGTGAGGGAAGGCTGCCCCGAGCTTCTCGGGAGCCCCACGGGGATCTGGGTCTGCCTCTGGCAGCTCCCCTCTCTCCCAGGCGCCGGTTTGGTGACACGCCAGGCGTGCGGACAGCCAAGGGCGGCCGGGACGGGCTGCGGGCTGCCGGCCTCACGCCGGGACACCTGGAGAGGTGCTCGCCTCTGTCCAGGCTCAGAGGTTGCCCCGGGCTGGCTGGAGCAGCAGGCAGCACTGCGGGGTCGCTGTGTGTGTGCTGGCCATGCCCGGCTGGCCCGGCTGCCCTCGGCTGCCGGTGATCCTCGCTGCGGGGTCAGGCGGGGACAGCACGGCGGCACTTTCGCCAGCGCCGCCGGGAGCAGGTTGGCGGGGCGTGCTGTGGTGTTGCGCCTGCCTCTGGGCGAGCAGGCGGGATCTCGTCTGTGATCTCAGTGCTTTATCCCTTCCTTCCCTTGCCTCAGTGGCTGCAGCCAGAGAAATCCCCGGATGGCTGTCACAGCTCTCCGCACACAAGCTGGGCTGGCAGCGCCGAGGGTGTTTCATTCCTCCACCTCCCAGCGGCTCCCCGATGCCAGAAGGAGCGTCCCGTGGAAGCGGCCGAGGCTCTGCACTGACACAATTGCACTCGCACATCTCTTCCAGCCCTCGGCAGCTGTCGCAGGCTCCCAGCCCAGGGCTCTCCCTACCCCACCGAGCGCACCCCCCGGGACCACGGCACCATGGGGCAGGTCCGCTGTGCAGGATAGCGGCTGCCTCCCCTCCTCCCGCATGGTGTCATCACAAACCCCTGGGATCGCTGTCCAGTGACCAAGGTTCTGCCTTTCCCTTCTTCCCCAGCCCCTTTAAGCCCCCCTCCCTCCACCTGCCCGTCCTCTGCAGGTCTCTGGGCCCTGCTTGGAGCCTGTTCCCCACCGTGCCCCCCGGGCAGCTTGGTAGGCGTGTGCCCTCCACGTTCTTCTCGCAGCCGCTCCCCATCTGCATTTCTTGTGCAGCATTTCTGAATTGTAAGAGACACCCGATTTTCTGGAAATTAACTTGAGACAACAAAAAGCTCTGTTACTCCCCAGAGCCGCCTGTGCTCTGGCCACGAACATGATTGTGCTTTCACTGGGTGATGGCAGAAACTCCTTCGCTCGAACGGGAATTCCAAGGGACGAGCAGAAGCCGAGCCAGGCTGCGCAGATGTGTGGCAGCACCGGCTGCAGCCCCCTCTTGTCGCAGGCACCCGGGCAGCGCCTGCCCTCGGCAGCGCCTGCCGATGAGACACTGCCCAGAAGGGCTGCACAAAAGCTCCCAGCCACGGCATTAAGTAATTGTCACATTTTTCTTCTGTAAGGATTAACGTTCCTGCTAACCTTGCAAACCTTCATTGAGCCATTGTCACCCCCCGAAACGCGGCACAATCGCCAAGGGATTAGGGTGTCTGCGGAGCAGCCTGTCCCCGCTATTGTGCGCTCCCGGCGGGGGGGAGGAAATCCTGCGACATCAGCCGATGAGTCCCTGCGGCGGGGACGCCAAATTCACTGCCGGCCGGGCACACGGCAGCCCGCGGGGAGCCGGGGCCCGACCGCCTGCGGTGGCACCTGGGAGCTGTCCCTGCGGCGGGTGGCTGGCCGGGAACCCGATGGCACCTCCAGCACGGGCAGCCCCTGCCCGGAGCCGGGCAGTGCCCAGCCCTGTCCCCTCTGGGCAGCAGGTCTTCCCGCTCGGCTTTGCCAGTGACCGAGCTCTTGGGTGCTGAGGAAATCCCATAAACATTGAACAGGAAATACAGAGCCATAAAGGGAATTTCCTGGCATTTTTGTCAGCTGTCGGCAGTGCCCGCTGTGTGTGCTGTGCTCAGGCACCTGGCAGCCACAGCAGGACTGTGGCCAGGCCAAGCTGCATTAGCAGCTCATTCCCAAGGCCTTCCCTTTGGAGCAAGAGCAGATGAGCATGGCAGCAACACAGAGCGACGTTCTGGGGAACAGGACTCCAAATCCTGCAGAAAGCTCAGGCTTGCAGACAGGCAGGACAGGCAGAAGCTGTGTTGCAAGGATGCAAGAGGAAAAAGGAATGCTAAAGCAAACCCAAGATTTATGTACGTGGGTCCCAGGAGGGTCCTACAGAGCTTATAAATGACAATACATATTGTCGTTCAACCCCCATGCTCAGTAGCAAAGGAAAAGGAGTGGGAAGCGTCTCCAGCGCTGGGGCCATTGCACAACAACAGAGAATGGAAAACAAACTCATCTGCTTCTCCCCAGCATCAGCATCCCCACTCCCATGGCTCTTTCCCAAGAGACAGAACCATCCCTTCCAGAGAGCCGTGGGGACAGGAGAGTCCCGAGTGTGGTGCCCAGGGAGCAGAGCCTGGCATCCTTCTGTTGTGCCCAGTTTGGACTGCTCATCCAGAAAAACCAAGCTGCAGCCCTCTGCTCCAGGCAAGTAAGGACTCTTCCAACCAAGACAGAGTGAAGATATCATGGATGTCTCTGAGTCCTGCAGGTGCTCATTTCTGGAAAAGAGATGGCTTATGGGGAGGCTGGGCTGGGGCTGTTCTCCTGCAGACCTGCACTGAGAGGATCTGTCGTGGCAGATGTGGCATCTGGATGCCTCCGCCCAGCAGGATCTGGATTTGCCAGCCCTTTGGCAGGGCACTCAGCGTTTAGAAGCCAGGATTGTTACTGCTGTGCAGTGGGATTTCATGGCAGTTTTTCATAAGCTTTGCACGTGTTTGATAGTACAAGTAGGAACTGAATCTCCCCACAAGTGACAGCAGCCTGGCTGCCTGGGGCCCGCTGGGGCTTGAGAAGAAAGATGTCCATTCACATTCAGAAACTCTCTGTATTCACTGGGCACGTGGGACAATTTGGCTTCTCTTCTCTGGCATCATGGCAGGGGAAGGGCTTCCCTCTCTGCCTTGAGGATGTACAGGTGATTGTGCACAGAAAAAGAGCACTCCTAAAAATGGACAGCAACCTGGAGCTCCTCTGCTAAATCCTGCAGCGGGAGCTTTCCCCGGACACATCTGCTGAAGGCAACAAATGGGTTTTGCATTTTGATCTCTTTTGCTTCATCTGGAGCAACTTTGAGAAACAAGTCCTGCAGTGAGGCTGGCTCTCCTTGGTCTCATCTCCTGAGGCTGAAATGAGCCCCCATGGACAAGGAAAGACTATTGAGGGCACTCAGAGTCTCCCTGTGCCTCTGTGGGGCTTCTTCTCATTGAATCCTCCTCAGACCACACCTTCTGTTCCATCAGGGTGTCCATTTCCAAAAAGCAGGTGGTGACTCTGGTGACCAGGATCCATCCCAAGACATCTGGAGGGAGGCTGATCTTCAGAAAGCAGCAGCAGATGGGCTCAGTGCCTGTTGAAAATTAGGCTCTGACTCTATATACTGTCCTTAAAACACAAGCAGCTGCAAGATTCTTGGCCTTCCAAAGGTGAGAGGTGGTGATGCCTCCACTTTGCTGGCCTGGCTTGTTCTGCGTGGGGCAGATTGTGGCCACGCACACGCAGCGGCTGCAGTGAAACCAGGAAAGTTTCAATCAATTCATTTTTCGCCAGCAAAGGTCACGATGTCTGGGATGGGTGTCCCTCCCCGGGAGCAAAAGTCGGCTGATGCCAGCGCAGCCACCATCACGGCGGTCCGAGCCACCGCAGCCCCTGCTTCCCTGGCTCAGTGTGACCCTGGCTATTGGCTATTCCGGAGATGGTTTCCATGAGAACTTTTTATTTTTTTCTTTTTTTTTTTTTCTTTTTTTTTTGGTAAAAATGTTGAACAATTCTGGTTTCATCCCCATGTGGAGCGGGAAAAATTTTGAAATCTTGAACATTTTTGAGGGCTTAAAAACAATTTCCCACCCAGTTATAGCCACCAGTCTCATCAGGATGTGTTTGAAAACCCTCCAGCAGGAGCTGAGCAGAGCTGGTCTCAGCTGGATACCACTCTCAACGAGAAATGCCGTGGCAAAGGGTCATGTTTCTTCAGAAAAAAAGTATCTTCAATAGCTCAGGAAGTTATTAGTGTCTGCTAACAATAAGAGCTTTGGATTGATTCAATAGATGCTCATTTTAATTGTAAAATGCCAGTAATGAGAAATGTGCCATCCAATGACTCATTTTTCCCTTGTAAAAATTATTGGACATTTTTATTAGTTTTACAAATGACAGGACCTCGTATTTCTGAGAACACTTTATACAAGCCTTGCACAAGCCCACTCTCATAAAAGCGTGTCTGTGGTGACATCCAGAGCCACAAGAAGGGGAGCGGTAGAAAGGCCCAAAGTGGTGAGGACAGCCCACAAGTGGAACTGGCAGGACCGAACCCCAAGAGGGTGGGAAGGGGTGGATACAGCACCGGAGACATGAGCCCCGGCGCTCCTTCCCAGCAGTGCCTTTCTGGAGAGGCACGGGGCAGGCAGGGGGATGGGTGCCAGCCGGCGCCCGGAGGTCTGCCCGGCGCGGAGCCCCGGCGCGGGGCAGCCGCCGCGGCGCTGAGCGGCCGCCTGGGCGGGCGATGTGCGGGGCGCAGGGAGGGCAGGAGCCAGCCCCGGCCGAGCAGAGCTGAGCCAGGTAAGCGCCGTGCCACGGCACCGGACAGAGCGGGACCACGGAAGGTCCCACGGAGCTGCCAGGGAGCCGCGGCTTCGCGCCCCGATCCCTGCCGGCGTTATCAGCGCTCACACAGCCGGGCCCCGTGCGCCCTGAGCGCGGAGCTCGCCTGCCCTTGGTTTGCGAGAAACACGATAAGGGGTCAAGCGCGGCCAGGGAGACGGGGGCAGGGACGCCGGGACATCCCGGAGCAGCCCGGCTGCAGGAGCAGCGCTGCTGGACCGCGGCTGGACGGGCTGGAGGGGAGCGCCGGCGTCACGTTCCTGCTGCTCCGGAGAACAGCAGAGCTGCTTTGGCCAGACTGTGCTCTTTAAAAAAAACCAAGCGATTTCCCACGGAGAATTAATTTGCACAAGGGGGAAAAAGTAGTTTTAGAGAATTTGTCATTTCAGCGTTTCATTTCTCCTCCCTTGCTGACATTATTTGTATTTTTGTTTACATCTCCTCGTGAGAAGTCATCTGTGACTTTGCATAGTGTACTGTGAGCTGGCATGATATGACATAATGCAAGAGCTGAGATAGCCCAACAGTTCTATTTTAGTTTGGAGGATATTTTAAACTTTATGTTATCCAGGAAATTTCTGAAATATTTGTCTTCATTCCAAGCCCGAATGAAAACAATTTTTGAAATGTCGGAAGTTCCCGTGAAACAAGTAGCGAGAGCTCCCAGCTCTGCCACCGTGCGTGGCAGGGCAGCTGGAGGGGAGGCCCCAGCCTTTTGCAGGAGAGTGGCAGTGGGCACTGCAGATCAGGGAATTGGTTTCTGTGTTCCAGGACATCCCAGGAGGGACCTGTGGTGACTTTACAAACCCTCTCTGCTTTGTGGGGCTCCAGTCTAGAGAGGGAGAGGCTCGGCGGGGCTGCAGGCAGCAGCCACCAGCCCCAGAGCTGCGCTAGCCAAGGCTGAGCTGCTGTGGGACAGGCAGGGCTCTGTGGAGCTGCAGGAGGCCGGGGTCCACACGTCTCCGTGTCTGGGTGGAAAGTGCTATCAGGTTCCCAAAGTCTTTGCCTTTGCCTCTGTGCTGAGACACTCAATCCTCAGAGCTTTGTTTTGTGTACTCTGGGAACTGACAATTTGTAAAGACATGCTGCTGGGCTAATCCTCCATCAGCTCCTGGAGCGGAGAGCAGCTGGATCTGGCAGCCCTCTCCCTTCTCCCACTCCAGCCCGCTGTAGCAGCGAGTGCCTGTAACCAGTAGCTCACAGGTTTTGACTTATACGCAAAGCAGAGCAGCAGCTTTCGCCGCCGGCAGCCGGGACCACACAGGCACCTTGTCTTCGGCCAGCGCGGGGCTGGCCGGGTGGCCACGGTGGCCACGCGGGTCCCGGCCGTGATGCCAGCCCTGGTGCTGAACTCAGCTCAGCTCCCTGCTGCCCGGTGTCCCGGAGATGCTCGCAGGGAAGGGAGCTCTTTCCACAGCATGGCTTGCTGTCGCTGCGCTGCGCGGGCTGATGCGTCAGGGAAGTGGTAAAGTTAAGGTTCTAAAAAAGACACTTTCCTCTTGGCGTGCAGGAAACCTCACAAAGAGGAGAAGGGCTGGGGGTCCCTTGACCAGCACTCCATGCACAGAGCTCGCCCACAGCCCAGTGGGGTCGTCTGTGTTTGGGGGGCCCTGGGTGTCCAGCAGACTAGTCCCTGGAAAATGGGATCACCCTGCAGCCCTCGCTGGGAAGGCACCAGTGCCGTGGCTTGGCATGTGCAAGGCCTCAGATCTGAGGAATTCTCATTTTTAAGCTACTTGGGGTCTGTCAGAGCAAATGAGTTGCAGTTTCAGCAGCCACTTGCTCCTGGTTTAACCCTGAGAAAGCAACTGTGTTACAAATATTTACCTGATGAGGTAAACCATCAATATCCTTGAAACTTACATTAAAAAATACTGGACTAGAGCATCTTGTGGGTTTTGCTTTTTTCCCCTGCTGATTTGTTTCACAATATGCCAGAAGCATGGCTTGAGTTAGGGCTTTGGCAGGGGCTTTTATCATGATTGATATAGTGGAGGATAGAAAAGAAATTTGGTTATTAGAGGATGCCAGAACTCAACTTCCTAGCGCATACATTCAATAATGCAAAAATTCTCCTTTAAAGGTCTCCTTAGAACAAATCCCAGTCATCACAAAACCCATGGAGATAAATTAAATTACATTTTAATAGTGGAGAATTCGTTCCTGGGCCAGGGGCAGCAGTGAAAGTATGTTCTCTCTTAGGCAAAAGTAGCCTCATCTCCCATCAAAATTCTGAATGCTACCATATGAAAAACTTAATTGGAAATGAAACCCCAAAGCTCCCAGGGCAGAGAAACCATGAGGCTGCCCCACCTCCTGCTCGCCTGCCCTACCGCTGCTCTGGCCGTGTTCTTGCTTGTCCTGCCCCGTGCTGGGACTGGTGTGCCTCCTGAAAAAGCCAGGCTTGACCTGTCTCTCCTTCATGCTGGTGTCCTGTAGATATTTAAAACACATGCAAATGCAGGCACGGGGGTCTGAAGTGTGTGGTTTTGTGCACTTGGTGTTGGGGTGTGGGGTTATTGGGGTGGTGATGCAGGGGGACGGGGATGACGGGTAGTAACGAGGGTTGGTGGCACAGGGTGGTGTGGAGTGATGTGAGGGATTCAGGGTGCTGCTGTGGGGGAAAGGGATTTGTAGAAAGTTCTTAGGGTCTGACAGAAGGCCCCACAGTACGCACCTGTGTGCAAACTTTGAGATAAGAAAAGGGTGTTGTCCGACACTGCTGTGGGGTGCAGGCTGGGCCAGCCTCACATCGAGGTCCCACATAATTAATTCATCCAAAAACTGGAAGGGGCAAAAGGCAGAAAGAGAAAAGGGCAGAGCTGCCATGGCTGTGCTGCCAGTCCCTCCCACCAAGGGAGCCTTTTGCTCCTCATCCTCCCCATCCTGGCCTTCCCTTGCCCCAGCCCTGGGAGCCTGAACCTTGCTCCCTGCCCAGCCTCCTCCATCCCAGCCTCATCCCGCAGTGCCAGGCTGGGCCTCTCTCTTCTCCATGTCTGTACAATGACCAAAACCCCCGGGCAGGATTAGCTCCTTGCTCAGTGCTGCAGCCAATTAATTATATCGTTAAAGACACAATATGTAGACATTCCCCATCCACACCAGCAAAGCTCTTGGCTCTGCTGGAAAGTTCTGCAGAACTGCTGCCTGGCAGAAGGTGGCTGGGCACGGCAGACATGCACCCTTGGCACGGGCATGGCAGAGTCCCAAGCTGTAATTAAAGTAATTACATGTAATTAATATGTTCTGCAAGTGGCTCAGGATACAGCAGAGTGAGCACATCACTAACTGCTTTTGCAGTTAGGAACTGCACAAGGTTCTCCTCCACGTGTTTGCTGCTGATCTGTTCAGCTGCTTTCAGTGCAGATGCTCCTGGGCCAGCCTGAAGGGGTCCCTGCCCAGGGGACACACGTCCACTGCTGGTGAGGACACACGGACAGGCACTTCCACCCATTGCTGTTGGTCAGGACAGCCCAGAGCACCAGCATCTATTCTGTGGGTAAGCAGGAACCTCCAGCTCATGCCTGGGACATTCCCAATCTACCCCAGCATCCCAAAATCACCCCAGGGTCCCAAAACCACCACAGGTCCCTTCTGCAGCAGCCTGCTCTCCGTGGGCACAGCTGGGCCAGCAAGGAGCTCAGTGCCACTCCCAGTGGCAGCCCAGGATGCAGGGCTCTGCTCTGGCTGTGCCAGGTGACCCACAGGACTCCCAGGCTGTCCCCACACGGTGATGGGGACACCACAATTACAGGCTTCCTGCATGTCCCGCCTGTGGGGTTTTGTCACACATGATGTCCCACATCTGGGACTCACCAGTTGGAGATGGCAGTGCTATTTCCATGTTGAACTGTAACTTTTTTACCCCCAGCCGTTCCAGGGCTTACAACTATTGTGTGGGGTTTTTAATGTTGCAAGAATTTATATTGGGAAAAAAGTGCTGCTTTTTTTTTTTTTTTTTTCCCTCTATGCCTTGGGAAATGTCATCCAGCAGGAATGTTCCCAAGAGCTGATCATGGCTGAGAGAAGGATGGGCTTGAGCAGGGGCTGCATGCCCAGCTCCCATCCCTGTCCCAGTCTCCCAGGACTGGCTCACAGGGCTGTGGCTCCCTTGGGTGCCCCACCCCTGCTCCTCAGACTCTGCCCCGTGCTCCTCAGGGACATCTGCAGCAGCAGCAGCAGAGGCAGCAGGGAGGGAGCAGATGCCTGGAGAGGGACAAGCTGCTCACAAAGCCACTCCTGCTGCAGAGCCTCTTGGTTTCATGTCCTCCTGGCTGTGCCAGTGGCCTCTTCCACTTCCAGCTCTGGATGGAGTTTACAAGAAATGCTGGAAGACCCAGCCCTGTGATGTGTCATCATTCAAACTTCTCTTTATTAGTATCCCAAAGTAATTTATTTTTCCCAAACATCAAAGCCCCCTGAGCAATGCTGGGAGAGGCAGGGCTTCCCCCCAAACCCTGGTGGCTCCTGCACCCTCTGCCCTGCTCGGGGGGCTGGACACCCTCCTTGGCTGTGCCAGGGACAGCGATGGTTTCAGGTGGGGCCGTGGGGCCAGGGGAGGCAGAGCTGTGGCAAGATGAGAAGGCAGATCTTCCCCCTGAAAATACAAGTGAGGTGGATGTGGATTGCCCTGCTGTGAGGGTGCTGAGCCTTTTCCGGGCCTTTTCTGGGCTCAGCATCACATCACAGGATGCTCAGCATCTCATCACTTTCAGGAGCAGGCACCAGGGGAAAAAGAATAATAATGAGAAAGAAATAACGAGGAGATGCGAGTCTGCATCTGCCGGGATTCAGAGCCACCCTCCACCCTCTGGCATCCCAGGGGCACTGAGGATGCAGGCACAGCATCTCCTCAGACCTCTGTGCTCAGGGCATCCCCCTGTTCCCCAGTGCTGCTGTCCTCCCCAGCAGCGTGAGTTTTACAGAGGGAATTTAACAGCAAAATTGCAGCAGCTCCTGCCTCTACAAACACAGCGTGCTGCTGTCTCTGCCAGCACTCCATGCTGGTTTGCCTCAAGGAATCTGTGACATCCATCCTGCTGTGATCTGTAACAATATTGGGATTAAATTAGCTTCCCTGAGCTGCAGAGAGGTCAGTGTGCAAGGCCCCTGGTTAATCCAGCAGGCCAGAGAGAACAGAAGCCTCCCTGCATTGGGAAAGGAAAACAACGGGGTCTGTTTGCAATCCGTGCAGCTAATTCAAACAGCATTCCTCAAACAACAGGGGAAAGGGCCTTCGGAGCAAATGGGAAAAGAGCATTTCCCAACACGCACATCATGCTGCTCCTTGGGGAGAGGGGAAGTGTCCAGGCTGCACGGACGAGCTGCCAGGAGACATGGCAGGCCCTAGAGAAGGCTCTGAGCAGCGAGGCAGCTGGTGGGGTGCACAGGAGCTGCCCCCTGCCCTGGGCATGGCAAGGCCAGAGCAGGTCAGTCCTGCTGGACCCCTCCTGAGCAGCCCACGGGGCAGGGGGTGCAGGCAGGCACCAGCTGCTGCCTGCCCCACATCTGGGCTGGGCTGGGCTGGGGCATCTCCCCCCACCAGCTCCGGGCTGACAGGGCCCCGCTGTCCTGTCACCTACACTGGGCTCTACACCGAAGGAGCTGGCGTGGCTCTGCAGCTGTGGCTCTCGGCACCAGCCTGGGATGAGGATCTGGGGACAATCCCAGATGGAGAGGCTCCCAGCAGGGGCCAGGCTGCCAGCGCCACCGCCTCTGAGCGCAGCCCGCCAGCAGCACGGACTGGATGAAAGCCCGGGCTTGCTCGGGGAGCACAGGCGTGCCCGGGTGATCCTAGCAGGAATTCAGCTCCACATCCTCTGGCTCTCACAGCTCCAGAGCAGGCGTGATCCCGGTGCCCCTGTGCCTGACCCCAGCGGGGCCGTGCAGCCCTGCCGGGAGCGCCGTTGCTGCCTTGCAGCCGGAGCAGGAGTGGAGGCAGCGGGCAGGCAGCGGCAGAACCGAGCTCCTGACACTCGGGCTGCTGATGTTCAGCTGCTGTTACAAGCAATTGCCTGGGCTATCAGTCATCCTGCAGCAGGGAACCCTCAGAGCAGCAGGCCAGAAAAGACCTCGTGTCCAGTCTGGGAGTGTGACAGACACTTCAGGACATACTCGCTTTCCTTCTGCTTTCTCTGTGAGTGTCTTTCCTGCTTTTTGCTTATGCTGAGATATTATCAAAGGCTGATGAGGCACCGGGGATGAGTAATGCACCTTTTGTGCCAGCTGGGAATTTGTAGGCACTGGTAGGGTCAATGTGGGTCTGCAAGAAGCTGTGGTGCTCGGTGCTGGATCTGCTTGGTGCACACCTGGGTACACCCACAGCCCCCCTGTCCTCAGCTGCGCCAGGTGAGGGACATGGCTCCTGGTTGTCCCTGCAGTCCCTGGGCAGGGTCAGCCTTCCGCGGAGACACCTTCCCCCTCTTCAGGAGAGGCAGAGGGTTTTGCAAAGCAGGAACTGTAAAAGGATGAGATTGGACCAAAATATTGCAGGTTTTTCATGTAGAGGAGAAGCACGTACTTTAAGGGTGGGCTAGGGGATGTGGGGGAATTGGCAATTGCTGTGCAGAAGCAGAGTGGGGCTGTCCCCTCAGCTTTGTGCAGAGCCACTGTGCCCATGTCCCAGCCAGAGGAGCCCGTGGAACCCGCTGTGGGTGTCATGGAACCCTCTGCTTTCCATCTGGAGCAGCTTGGCATCTTATCCTGCTAAAACAGGGAACTTGATGTCCTTTTGTACAGGAGAGAAACAACCTGTTGGGGATTGATATAGGATCGGCCTCAAGATCCATTAGCTAAAGAAAACCAAGCCTGTAAATGAGCTCCTGTCAGAGGGGAAGAAATGCAGGACTTGGTGCTGGGTTTGTTGTGCAGGGCGTTTAGGCTGGTTTTAGTGTGATTTACCATCCTCTGCAATGACACCTCTGGCACCATGTCAGCATGTTCCTTTGCCTTCAGCCAGACCCACTGCTCTGCTGGCTAGTTACTGCTGTGCTGGTAGCCCCGCTGCTGCATCTGGGTCTGGTAGCATTGCCAGTACAGAGCTCTGACTTTGGGGTTTATTGCTCTGTTGGCAACTTGATCTACAGCTGTCAGCAGAGGCTGCACCACTTCAGTATCAGAAATGAGGTTTGGCTGTTCAATGTGCCTGAAATACACATCTTGGGCTCACCAGATTTTTCACTCACACAGTCAATGGAGTAACGTTGTCCCTGACAACATTTGATGGCACTTGAGAATTTCCTAGAATAGAAAGTAAAAAAAAAGCTCTAAATATAAATAGAAAAATGGCTTAGATATGGAGACTTGCAGCAGTGACTGCTCAGCATCTGCCAACAAGCAGCACACATTCACCACACTCCTGTGAGACAGCAAAGATCTCAGAGACACCACTTACAAATAGGAAACGAGGGACATTTAACGAGGTGCCAGGGAAAGTTCAGGATGAATAAAACTTCCTTGCACATGAGCACCAACACACACAGCACAAAGGAAAAGCTGCAGAAAGGGTGCGTTTCCCTTCTGGCCTGTGTTTGGGTCATTTTGCAGCTCTGTGTTCACAGCTGCCCCCACACAAGCGCTGTGTGAGGCAGGTGTGTGAGGAATACATGAGGCTCTCCGAATCTCTGTGTCTGGGGGCTGCTTGGTGCCATCTTCTGTATCCATACCCTCGCCCTCCTCTTCCTCAGGGTTGTCGGGTGCATACCAAGTCCCAGTGAGCACTCCAGGGCTGATGCCAGCAGCTGCCAGGGATACTCGGGGACCTCCCTTCAACGGGGGCTTGTGGCCAGCAGAGTGTTGAAGGGGAACTGCCCTGGCCCCAGCAGGGGACCCAGGAGGGATTCAGGAGCCACCACAGGGATCATCACATTGTTTGAAATAGTCTGTGCCCTCAAGCTTCCAGCTCAGAGCCCTGCAAGCCTGGGGAGTCTCCCCCAGGAGACTGCCAGGGTCATGCCAAGGGGCTGCCTGGCAGCTTGTCACACACCCCAGGGACAACTCTGCAGGGCACCAGGGCTCTGGGCAGAGCCCCAGGGCCCTGAGCATCCAATCAGCCCTGCGAGAACCAGGGACGAGGGTCACTCATGGCTGCTGGCCCTCGGGAGGCTGGTGGCCACCAACTCCTCTGTATGGCTTGTACAGGAGCACTGGCCAGGGTCCAGTGGGGCTCCTGGGAACACCTGGCTGCCACCTGAGCCCCGGTGCAGGATCTGCTCACCCCACCAGGCATGGTGGGGCTCAGGGAAGGTGACTGAGCACTGATGTCCCCCGTTCCCCTGCACAGAGCGGGCTCTGCCACGTGTGCAGCCTGGAGTGCAGGTGGAGGAGGGACAGGGAGCTGCCAGCACAGTGGGGACAGCTCCCAGGCTGCTCAGGTGTGCTGGAGGGCAGGAGTCCCAGGCAGTCCCCCCGCAGCCGTGCTGCTCTCCTGAGCAGGAGTGTTTCCTCCTGCTGCACAGCCAGCAATGGAAAAACAGCCAGGCTCTGAGCTCTTCGCCTTCATGCCTTTCCCCCTCCAGAGGATAATAAGCTGCTTTTAATATCTGACATGTTTATTAACAGATGCAGTTGTGACAGCTGATGACTTCATATGCCACTTACCACTAAAATGTTAGTAATAACTCGGAATTAACTGTCATAAATAAAAAAGACTACAAAGACAACTCGATGGTGTGTCACTCTGCAGTAATTTACTGAGACCCTGTTGGCTCTGGATGCAAGGCTGGAAGGTCCTTTGTGGAGCTCCAGTCCGGGTTTTGCAACAGTCACAATATTTTGGCTGGATATTGTCTTAGGAGGTGGTACTAGTGGGGTGGAATTCCCTCATGCAGGAGTTTGCACTGGATGCCTTTACAAAGCTGGATACTCTGGTAATAATAATAATAAAAAGCCCCTACCCGGTGGATGGGGACGGAGTCTACGGATTGAGACCAGGATTTATGAATGTGCAAATTGCTCTGATATGATCACATACTTTCTGCTTTGCATACGCAGGGAGCAGCGTGGGCTGATGGAGTAGGAACTAGGCTGAGCGATCTTTACGAGCTGAGACCCTGCACATCGCAGAAGGGTTTGTTTCTCTGTGCAAAGCCTGGGACCCCGTTAGAAACCTGCTTTAAAAAAACGAGTGACCAAAATATCCAAACGCACCAGCCTTCTCCATGAACTCGCCATGAATATATTTTTCTTTTTTTTTTCTTTTTTTTTTCTTTTTTTTTTTTTTTTGACAGAAACGTGTGTGTAACTTTCTCTGGAGCATCTGAGGAATTTTGTAGTTGTTCTTATAGTATTTTAAATCTGAGAACCCAGTAGAGTCTTTTCCGCAGTGATGAGGGAGTGACAAGTTGAAGGTAAGGGCTTCAGCATGCATGTTTGTGTCGATGGAGCTTTTGCAACGCGGGCTGCTAATGAAGAACGCGAGCCGTGTCAGCATCTGACTGCGGGTTTGCCTTGTGCAACGTGGATAATGAGCTCAGACAATGCGAGCGTGCGGGATCACAGCAGGATCTGTGGGATCCCCGTCCTCCCTCCCCCGAGGTGCGTGGGGCTCGCAGGGAAGCTGGGCTGCTCTCTGTGTCCCCTGGCACCGTGTTGCCATCCCGGGCTGGGGAAGGGGGCAGACAGAGCTGGTGGGGATATTGATCAGCTGGCTGGATCTCCTCGCTGATCCTGGACCAGCTGCGGGGTCCCGCGGGTGGCCGTGCCCTCTGCCCTCCCTCTGCTCCCAGGCACGGGGGCGATGGGAGCACGGGCAGTGAATTTGCTGCTGTCTCAGCCCTGCTGTGGCTGCACCTAAGGCGAGGCTCCTGCCACGCACCCATGGGGGCACGGCAGGCGCCCGGAGAGCGCGGGGTAAGTACGGGAGTGTGGAACGGGGGATCCGTGGGGAAATGGTTCATGGGGATTATGGCAGTAAATAGACGTGGTGTGAGCAGCTGGTGCTGATGTGCAGGGGAAGGGCTGCTGGATCCAGTGAGGGGTCAGCGAGGGTTCCCGCAGCCAGGCTGCGACACAGCTCCCCAGGCACAGCGTGGCTCAAGGTGGCTTCAGCCTCGGTGCTGATGGACGTGGCTGGAGGTGACTGGGGCTTGGTCACCCCCAGGCTGCTG